>NC_141001.1:81089829-82289829 GCF_052327205.1 Somniosus microcephalus | reverse complement strand
AGGTAGCTGTGGGAGTCAGTGGGCTTGTAGTGAATGTTTGTCAAT
This sequence comes from Somniosus microcephalus, assembly GCF_052327205.1. Classification (NCBI taxonomy): domain Eukaryota; kingdom Metazoa; phylum Chordata; class Chondrichthyes; order Squaliformes; family Somniosidae; genus Somniosus; species Somniosus microcephalus. The sequence continues at coordinate 82,289,784 of NC_141001.1, read as the reverse complement.
AACCTAACCCCAGAAATGGAGACGGAGAAATCGAGTAAGGGAAGGGAAGAGTCAGAGATGGACCATGTGAAGGTGAGGGCAGGGTGGAAATTGGAAGCAAAGTGAATGAAATTGTCTAGTTCAGGGCGAGAGCAGGAAACAGCACCGATACAGTCATCAATGTACCGGTACTGAATTTATTTGATCAGCAATGAACGCATTGAATGGCGGAGCAGGCTCAAGGGGCCGAATGGCCTACTCCTGCTCCTACCTTCTGTGTTTCTATGTTTCTATGGAAAAACAGGTGAGGGAGGGGACCCGAGTAGGACTGGAACAAAGAGTGTTCCACATATCCCATGAAAAGGCAGGCATAGCTGGGGCCCATGTGGGTACCCATAGCAACACCTTTGATTTGGAGGAAATGAGTGGAGTCAAAGGAGAAGTTGTTGAATGTGAGAACAAGTTCAGCCAGGCGGAGGAGGGTGGTGGTGGATGGAGACTGGTTGGGCCTCTGTTCAAGGAAGAAGCGGAGCGCCCTCAGGCCATCCTGGTGGGGGATGGAGGTGTAGAGGGATTGTACGTCCATAGTGAAAAGGAGGCGGTTGGGGCCAGGAAACTGGAAGCCGTTAAAGTGGCGGAGGGCGTCGGAAGAGTCGCGGATGTAGGTGGGAAGAGACTAGACAAGGGGAGAAAAAATAGCGTCAAATTACGAGGAGTTAAGTTCCGTAGCATGTCATTCTATAGTGGACACTAGGTGGAGCTGTGTAGAGCTGTATGTTTAAGACTACATTACCCATGAGGCACTAGGCTACCCAGAAGGCAACAGTCAAAATGGCAGCCTGCACACAGGAGCACACATGGAAGCCTCTACAGATACTGTACCTAGAGAACGTGTACTGAATAAATAACTAGCTAGAAGCTAGCTGTGTTCATAATAAGAATGTCTAGTTATTAATGAACATAACACATAGTGAAAAGGAGGCGGTTGGGGCCAGGAAACTGGAAACCGTTAAAGTGGCAGAGGGCGTCGGAAGAGTCGCGGATGTAGGTGGGAAGAGACTAGACAAGGGGAGAAAAAATAGAGTCAAATTAGGAGGAGTTAAGTTCCATGGGTCAAGAACAAGCTGAAACGATGGGTCTACCAGAGCAGTCCTGTTTGTGGATCTTGGGAAGGATGTAGAAGCGGGCTGTGCTGGGTTGGGTAACTATGAGTTTGGCGGCCATGGGGGGAAGATCTCCAGAGGAGGTGAGGTCAGTGACAGTCTTGGAAACGGTGGCTTGATCTTCAGTAGTGGGGTCATGGTCCAGGTGGAGGTAGGAGGAAGTTTCGGAGAGTTGGCGTTCAGCTTCGGCTAGGTAGAGGTCGGTTCGTCAAACAACAACAGCACCAGCTTGTCAACAGGTTTAATGACAATGTCGGGGTTGGATCTGAGAGAATGGAGTGCTGCAAGTTCAGGGGGAGGTAGGTTGGAGTGAGTGAGGGGAGCAGAGAAAGGGAGATGGCCGATGTCACGGCGGCAGTTTGCAATGAAAAGATCTAGAGAGGGTAAGAGGCCAGAGGGAGGGGTCCAGGTAGAATGAGAATTCTGAAAGCGGGAGAAAGGGTCAGCCATGCGGGGGGAAGACTCCTGGCCAAAGAAGTGGGCACGGTGATGAAGGCGGCGGAAAAAGAGCTCAGCATCATGCCAAGCTCGCAATTCATTGAGGTGGGGACGTAAGGGGATGAAGCTCAGGCCTTTGCTGAGGACTGACCGTTCAGGGTCAGAGAGGGGAAGGTCAGAGGGGATAGTGAAAACGCGGCAATGGGTGAGATTGGGAGAAGGGGGGTCAGAAGTGAAAGGGAAGAAGGTTCCGGAGGGGCATTGGTGTTCAAGAGTTGATGAAGCTTGCGATCCTTGACATCAGAAAGGAAGAAAAAAAGTTTTTTGTTGAAGCGTCGGGTGAGTCGAAGGATGAAATGGAACTGTGGACCCGGACAGCTTTAAGAGAGTGCGTCAGTGCTGCTGAAGAGAGAGGTCGAGAGTGTTCATGTGGCACCGCATGGCATTGAGCGTGGATCTCAAGATGCAGCGAGAGCAGTAGTTCGAGGAACGATGAATATCTTGGAGATATTTGTAATCCTGGGTGGATCCGAAACACGAAGGGTGGAAATTTAGTTGGAATCCACGTGGAAAAAGTCGGAACCGGAGACGGTTGCTGAGGAAAGAGATGTGGCTGTGAAACCGAGTCTTGGCAGATACCTGATCAAACATGAGAAGGGAAACTGAAAGCAAAGAAGATGAACAACGTTGAAGAGACAAACAGAAATCCCTTCGGAGAGAAGAGCAGAACTTCTTCAAGGTGGGCATTCCTAGAAGAGAGGTGGCAGTGAACCAAACACTAATACAATAGCAAAATACTGCGGATGCTGGAAATCTGAAATAACAACAGAAAACGCTACAAAAACTCAGCAGGCCAAGCAGCATCCGTGGAGAGAGAAACAGAGTTAACGTTTCAGGTCGAAGACCTTTCGTCAGAACTGGAAAAAAGCAGGAAATGGAGCAGATTTAAAAGCAAGTTTAAGAGCTGGCAAATGGGGGAGGGGGGAATGAAAGAACAAAAGGGAAGGTCTGTGATAGGATGGAAGGCAGGAGAAGTAAAGAGGCATTAAGAGATATTCAAGGCAAGAAGCAATTAACTACAACTTTTTGGCTGCAGGTTTGGAGCCAATTCCTAATCCAAAGTTTCAAATCCCTACTGATACCCCACAATAGGTCTATCTTATGGTATCTTATCAAAGGTTTTCTGAAAGTTCAGGTAGACAATGAGTACCCTTGCCCACTATCCTAGTGACTTCCTCAAAAAACTCAATTGTTTGGAAGCCATGTTGTGAATTTCTAATGGCCCCTTCCCAGTGAACATGAAAGGCATCTTTTTAGAATCCCTTCTAGCATTTTCCCAATAATGGATGTCAGGATTATAGGCCTACAGTTCGCTGGCTCTAATTTGTCCCCTTTTTTATTGAAAATGGGAACTCCATGAGCTAGCTTCCAGTATAAGGAAATTATCCCTGACTCTATTGAACTATTGAAGATAAGGACAAGGGGCTCATGGAGCATCTGACCCATCTCTTCAATCACCCTCAGATGGATATTATCCATCCTTGCGTCGTATCAATTTTGAGCTTTCCTAATCTATCCAAGATGATATTACTATATATTTTAATAGTAATACTGTTATTCAATTCCTAGCACCCCATTTGGAACATAAGCATCATCTACAGTAGTACAGACTAATGCAAAATAATGATTTAGCAGCTCTGCCATAACCTGAGAGTCACTTTCTCTCTGCCCTACGGTATCCTTTAGTGGTCCTTAATGGTCTTCTGACTTCTGACATAGCTGAAAAAACTTTTGCTATTACTACCACAATTACACACCATCTTCTTTTCCAGAGATCTCTTGGCTACTCTTGTGGCTGTTTTTGTCACCTTCAGTTGCATGTGATACTTTTCCCTGTTCTTCTGTGAGTTAAATGCCTTAAGTGTGTAGAGTGCCTTCTGTTTGAATTTGATTTGCCTCTGCACATTCCTGGTTAAACACAATGGCCTCGATTTTCATTGAACCATGGAGTCGGGCTTGGAGGCGTGCGGGGGGTTAAAAATCGCAAAAACTGGCAGGCGGGACCCCCCCCCCCCCGCCTGGTTCCCGACTCCGAGCAATTTTAACTCAGTCGTGTCTGATGCTCCCGACTCCGTCCCGCATCCAACAGGCGGGACTGGTCGTTAAGGCCCTTAACAACCACTAAATGGCCTTTATAAAACTATTTTGAAAGGCCCTTGCAAATTTAACCCTTTTCCCACATGAAACACGCCTGGTGGGAAACACGAGTGTGAAACCCGGCGGGAGCACTATTGGATTGCTGACTATCAACTGCAGGTCAACCATTAAAGAGGAGATTTGATCAGTCATCATTTGCAGGTGGCAGGACTTAGTGGTCTCAGGTCTGGGGCAACTTTTAGAAGGCTTAACCACACCTGTGGAAGGTTGGAGCCTAACACCCATCTCCAGCGTGACCTCCTGGGAAACCCCTCTCGCCACCTTCACTCAGCGCTTCCTCAATGGAGGCATATACCAGAAGCATGGGAGCCATTTATTTACTTCCCATCTGGGCATTAGAGGAGCTCGAGCAGCCGAACCAGGAACAACAGTAGCAGCAGCAGCAGGAGCGCCAGGCTGCTGCTCACCCACCTGAAGCTGCACAGGTCAGAAGGGACGAAATGGTTCCTCACATATCCTCCTCAGATGAGGAGGAGGAGGAGAAGGAGGAGGAGGAGTGCGAAAATGAACATCCTGCAGAGGCCCATCAACCAGCGGCAGTATTACGCAAGAACATTGCTGCCCGGGATGCAAGGAACGCACTCATCCTGGGCAGATTTGCTTAGCCTAGTCAATCAAACACTTTTGACTCGCTGCTTCTTACCAGAGCTTTGACAATGGCCAAGAACCAGAGGATTCCTAGCACTCTGACCACCATACTGACAGTTGCAAGTATTCCTAAGGCCTCAATGTGGAAGTCCCAATAGAGAAATGACAGGTGCCACAACTGCAACATTTGCCATCAGAATTTTTATGTTCAATAATGACGTGATGACATTTTTACAATAAACACAAAATTGCACCCAAGTGACTACCCTTGTGAATATTTGTGCAGAATTTTCCTCTTACGCGTGCTCCGACATGGTGCCTCCCCTGCGGCTTCAGCAGATGTGGAGGCCCCTTACTCACTTTCCTGCTGCTCCTGTCTCAAAACCTTTGGCGGGCGTCCTCTGGGGTTGTGAGCCTGTGAGGGCTCGTCAACAGTCTGCTGCTCCTGCGGCTGTGCAGGGGTTGAGACGTCTATCTCACTTGGGTGTGGACACCAGTGGGGCTCTGACCGAGGGCTCTGCAGTGGCATGGAAGTGTGAGCGCATGGAGAGGAGCCCCCACTTCCTTGAGGTCTGCCACCAAACTCCTTCTCATGGGTCGGGTCCCCTTCAGCGCCTGCAAGTGGCTGGAGAGCACCTTGCTGCACATCAGGGGGGCCATGGGGACCCGTATCTGCAATGGCAGTCCTACTCAGAAGGACTTCCATGAAGGTCTGGTTTCTCTGTTCAATAGATGCCCATTGCTCAAGAGATGTCATTCTATTCAGAACAATGGCCATGTTTTCCATACCCTGGCGACTAAGCTCCTCCATGGCCGTAGCCATCCTCTCCTCTATCGTAGCCATCCTCTCCTCTATGGTAGCCAGCCTTACCATGGAGGTAGCAATCCTTTCCACGGAGGTAGCCATCCTTTCCGTGGTGATGCGTTCATGTGCCAATGACTCCACAAAGACTCTGCTCATGTTCGCTATGGACTCCTCCATTTGCTCCACACTCGCAGTGACCCTAGAGACAAAACCTGCCAGAGACTCCTGCATCTGTGCATGGAGTTCCATCACCTTTGATCTTATGGATGGACCCAGAGGCAGAGGGTCGACATGCTGCTGAGCCAAGCTGGCAGAGTCCTGCGCCCTCCAACTAGGACTCTCCGCTGCTGTCCCTGTCTCCAAAATCTGCTGATGCTCTCTTGTGAGCTGTGATACACCAGGTGACAACACTATATGTCCCGGAAGTCCCACCGAGGTGTGAGTATCTGCGCTGGTACTGGGTGCGCTGAATTCTGCTGACGCTGCGCCCTCAGAGGTTGCAGCTTCCTCTGAGGAGTCTGGCTGCTCAGCCTCTTCTTCCTGGCTAGGGGGGGTGGATGCTTGTGATGGTCCTGTGGGGGAGTAAAGGAAAGAGTCAGAGATGTGATGCAAAGGCTACATGCGCATAGCTTTTTGACAATCATTATCAGCGACTCATGCAATGGCAAAGAGAGACATGGGAAACTTTTCTGTCACCAGCTTGCTGTGTTACACCCGTCTGTCCATCCCCTACGTGCGAATCATCCTCTATTCCCATAATTTTCAGGATGGCCTCCTCCCAGGGCGTCAGGTGGGCTATTGAGGCTGTCCCTCCTCCTGTCCTGGCTCGCTCTCTTTTGTTGTGAGCTCTCTTTTCCTGCAATGAGGGAGACAAGTGGAGGTTGAGTGAGAATGAAGGAGTGAGTGTAGAGATTGCATAGCATAGATACTTAGAAGGAGACAAAGATGGAGTGAGGTTGCAAGACCAAGGGCCCTCCCTGTGTGTTGTCAGTTGTGTTCAAAGCCATCAGAGTGATAAGGAGTGTGAGGGCTGCATGGGCGAATAGTTATGTGAATGTGAGCATAGAGAGAGAGGGAATGGGTAAGGGTGCATGGATGTAAGTGTCAAGTGGGATGTGGAGGAAGGGATTGCTAAAGCTGAGTGCTGGTGAGGAAAGGCAATGGGGATCAGATTGTGGGTGATGGAAAATTCATACTCACTTTTCCAGTGCGCTGAAGGTCATGAAATCTTTTCCTGCACTGTATCCAGGTTCTGCGGGTGACTCCCAAGGAGTTGACCTCCTCAGCCACCTGCATCCGCACTGCCTTGGTCTGAGTGGGAGGCCTCTTCCTCCCTGATGAAGGGAAGAACACCTCACTGTTAGCCCTAGCCCCATCCACTAATGCCTGCAGTGCCACCTCGTCAAAGCGAGGAGCTGAACTGGCCCTCCCGCTTGTCATATTTGCTGCAGCTCCCTCACACTGCACAGTCAAGAAGCCTGGCAGTCTGCTGAGGAAGCAAGGCTTGCTGTGGACCTCAAATGCAGCAGCATTGATGACGTCATTGGAGGGGACTTTCAGTCATGAAAAACCCATTTGCAAAGGCTTCCCACACGTTGGAAATCAATTGGCCAATTCAGTTAAAATTGCATCAGTCTCCCACATCCATTTAGATTTGTGTGGGAAACACAACATTTGGATAACACGACACCATCCCACACCCGAGTTAAAATCCCCCCCTATGGTTTTGTTTTGCCATGTGCCCTTTTAACCATTGGGACATACATACATGGCTTCATTCTGTTTGAGAATAGTTTTAAATAGAACCCTTTTGCCCTTGGTACTTAATGCCTATCTAGGAGGGTTGCCCAGTCAACTTTTGCCAGATCTTCAGCCATTTTTGTAAAGAGCAGACTGAGGTACACCTAGCTGAACAATCCCAGCTTCTCCAGTCTCTCTGCTAACTGAAGTCTCTCGTCCCTGGTACCATTCTAGTAAATCTCCTCTGCATCCTCTCTAAGGCCTTGACATGCTTCCTAAAGTGTGGTGCCCAGAATTGGCGACAATACTCCAGCTGAGGCCTAACCAATGATTTAATAAAGATTTAGCATAACTTCCTTGGTTTTGTACGCTATGCCTCACTTTATCTTTACCTTCTCACCTAGTTTTCATATTGCGTTTTGTAGTTCTGGCATTCTGCGCAGGTGGGGAGGGAAGTGCCAAATTGTGTGTTTGCAGAGAATAGGATCCCAGGCCGTGCATGCACGATTTGGTGGAATTTTAAAAAAAATGAAGAAAGGCCAAGTGAAAGAAATTAAGTTGCAGGGACGGAGGAAAAAGTGAATCCCAGGCCTATTGAGACACATGCAGGCCTCTGGAAAGAAAAGGTTCGAGTGTGGAACCATAGGAGTAGGCAGTGAGTTTAGAAAAAAACATAGGAAATATGGCATTATTATGTATTTTTACACTACATATTCAGTAAGGCCAAAAATTAAAAATGACAGCTGAAACCACGTTTAAAAAATGATTTCAGAAACATTATTGGCTGAAATTGCTATTTTTCAAAAGGATTGCTCATCTCTGGGTTTCTGTGAAATCTATCCTTCAGTGAATCAGTACGGTTAAATTATTTTACAGGAAACTCTTTTTTATCCGGCACTGACGGAACCGGCGTGGTGCCGGTTGATCAAAAAGTCCGGATTACAGAGAGGTATACTTACCAAGGTACGAGAGCCCCGTACACGGCCACAGGTGCAGGAGCTCCGGCTACACGGCACTTGTGCAGGAGCCCCGGTTACACGGCCACAGATCCAGGAGTCCCTGTTGCACGGCCACAGGTGCAGGAACCCCGGTTACATGGCCACAGGTCCAGGAACCCCGGTTACACGGCCACTAATATATAGTAAAACTTACCTGGACCTACTCCTGAATTTTGCCGGTTAAGAGAGATTTCTGTAGTAAGTGTGGCAATTAAGAGCACATTTTCCAGCCAGCACGGTAATTCATGTGAGTGCAGAACAGGTGAATAAGGACCTGGGAAACAGGTGGGGATCCATATTGCTGAATCCCCATATGAATTGTTCAGTGTCTAATCTTCCACCTGGCCTGTCACTCAGTCTGAAGTGCCTTTTGTGCAAGAATTTAAGTTTTATATTGAAATTGATGGAGATTGCTTTTAAATTAAGCTGCACGTATTCCCTGGTTTTGTAGGGGGACCATCCAATGTGATCATCTCGCCCTCGTAAAACAAGCAGTGATGGAAAGGCACATTCCGTCCCTTGTTGAAACTTTAACAAGATGCCTAATGGGTAGATATTTTTATAGTGCCATTTTTCTTTGGATTTGAACTGCTAGATTTCTGATTGTTGCATTGTTTGCAGGAGCTAGGCCATTTCAGAGTGAAATCAGGATGCATTTTTTCAAAAGGGGAGTGGAAACCTGGAACTGGGTCATAGAATCAAAGAATCACAGAATGGTTCCAGCACAGAAGGAGGCCGTTCGGCCCATCGAGCCTGTGCCGGCTCTCTGCAAGAGCACTTCAGCTAGTCCCGTAGCCCTGCAAATTTTTTCCTTCAGGTACTTATCCAATTCCCTTTTGGAAGCCATAATTGAGTCTGTCTCAACCACCCTTTCAGGCAGTGCATTCCAGATTCTAACCACTCACTGTGTAAAAAATCTTTTCCTCATGTCGCCTTTGGTTCTTTTGCCAATCACCTTAAATCTGAGTCCTCTGGTTTTCGACCCTTCCGCCAATGGGAACAGTTTCTCTCTATCTACTCTGTCCAGACCCGTCATGATTTTGAACACCTCTATCAAATCTCCTCTCAATCTTCTCTGCTCCAAGTAGAACAACCCCAGCTTCTCTAGTCTATCCACGTAACTGAAGTCCCTCACCCCTGGAACCATTCTCATAAATCTTTTCTGCACCCTCTCTAAGGCCTTCACATCCTTGGCATTTGCAGAACGGCCTATTTAAAAACTGCAAGGGCATAACGTTTCAGGGCTATTCCCTTGTGTGTGTTTTCCTCCTCCTGTTGTGTACCACCAATGGCCCCAAAATCCCCACTCTCAATCCATGTGTGTGTAAATGAACATGTCCGATTTTGCTGGAAGCTTGCAGTTTACAGATGTTGCTGTGATTGTTCCTGTTTTAGGCTGCAGTTGAAATGTTTATCTTTCTGCAATTTGGAGATGCCTGTGAATTTTTGAAAGTTCCTCTATGTATTGGACGCAGTATGCATCTGTTCCACCACCAGACCGCTCTGGGGAGATTGCCTTTTACTGTTCAATAAGAATACCGCCCTTCAGCCACTTCCTGAAGGAGCAGTCCCACAGCTGCATTGGTGAATCGAGAGATTCTTTGTGCGTATCAGTCTTCAGTGTGTGCAACAATTTGCTGTGGAAAGAAATAACTTCACCATTAATCCACAGGTGCAGCCCCTTTAAGAGCTGCAACCTCACTTAGATTTAGCATCTACACCCGCCCCTTCCCTTTGAGCAAACTCCCAGCAGGAATGTCATTCCAGGCTGGCAGTTTGCAGTGAATATATTATTAGACCAACCCCAGAAGAGCCAGAGGAGTTGGCCATTCCTAAATCACACGAGTGCAAAGTTTGCAGCCCAAATGCTGTGACTGGAAAATTTGCCTTTTTAATATTTTGTTTGCAGACTGATTTAATTGCCACTCAGACCCCAGGGCTGATTTTAACGTGGCCAGCCCGGCAAAGATGGGGTGGTAACCGCTCTAAAATGGCTGTGCTGTGCTTCGGGTCCTGTTCCTATTCGGATCCCATCAGCCCGAATCAGGTGGGAGCCTCATCATATCGAATATAAATAAGGGACCTATGAAATCAAGAGAACCCCGATGCGATCTTGAGGGAGAACCGCACGTGCCAGGCATGCTTCGCTCCGCTGTACCGGGTGCTGAAGCAGAAAAGGCCACAAAAGGTAAATTCAGGATTATTTTTTGTGGAGCCAAGTGGGCTGCTGCAGCCCCGAACATCCCTTACCTCTCCCCCCTGCCCCCCGGGGTCTGCGATCAACCCCTACTCCCCAGGATCTACCTACCAGCCTTCTGGCTGGCTCCTCCTTCAGCCCACTCAATATTGCCTCGGCCCAAAACTGGCTGGGCCAAGTGGGACAACTGTTTGGGGTGTGGACATCGCTGGCGGTTTGATAATGAGGTCCGGGCCTTGAAATGGCTCAGGCATCCTGTTGGCATTATCGCACGTTGCATGCCTGGAGTTACAATCTACCACACTGCGTGCAAGATTTTTTATTCTGTTAAGTAACAGATCTAAAAATGGCACTTGGAGACAGGAGATGATGGTTCCGTTCTATTTCCCGCACTTCTGCTCTCACCCCTTCCCCTCCCTCCCGGAACCACGATAGGGTTCCCCTGGTCCTCACCTTTCACCCCACCAGCCTCCACATTCAATGGATCATCCCCTGCCATTTGCACCACCTCCAGCGTGATCCCACCACCAAACACATTTTCCCCTCCCCTCCCCTTTCAGCATTCCGAAGGGACCGTTCCCTCCACGACACTCTGGTCCACTCCTCTATCACCCCCAACACCCCTTCCCCTTCGCCCGGCACCTTCCCGTGCAAGCACAGGAGATGCAACACATGCCCTTTTACCTTCCCACTCTCCAGGGCCCCAAACACTCCTTCCAGGTGAAACAGCGATTTACTTGTACTTCTTGCAATTTAGCATACTGTATTCGCTGCTCTCGTCTACATTGGGGAGACCAAACGCAGATTGGGTGACCGCTTTGCGGAACACCTCCGTTCAGTCGGTAAGGGGGACCCCGAGCTTCCGGTCGCCTGTAACTTTAATTCTCCACTTCACTCCCACTCAGACCTCACCGTCCTCGGCCTCTTGCATTGTTCCAATGAAGCTCAGCGTAAGCTCGAGGAACAGCACCTCATCTTTCGATTAGGCACTTTACAGCCTTCTGGACTCAACATCGAGTTCAACAATTTCAGACCATAACCTCGGCCCCTCTCTTTTTTTCCATTTATTTTTACTTTTTTCTCTCTCTCCCATGGCAGCTGTCTTTCATTCTGCCAGTGCCATTTACACTTCATCTAGAGCCATCTTTTGTTTCTTAATTTGTCCCATTACCATCTCCTTTTGCCGTGCACCATCATTCCTTTTGTCTCTTAATCTCTCCTGCCTTTCATCCTATCACAGAGCTTCCCTTTTGTTCTTTCCTCCCCTCCCCACTTTCCCTGCCCCTACACTTGCTTAAAAACCTGTTCCATCTCCAGCTTTTTCCAGTTCTGACGAAGGGTCATTGACCTGAAACGTTAACTCTGTTTCTCTCGCCACAGATGCTGCCTGACCTGCTGAGTATCTCCAGCATTTTCTGTTTTTATTTCAGATTTCCAGCATCCACAGTATTTTGCTTTTGTATATGATGTTTCTGAAATTGGGTGGGGCAGAGCTGTCTACTGTCAACCACCCAGCAAACATAACCCTTTGTTGTAACCTATTTACATCGATCACGGTTTAGAATCAGCCACAGTTAATTGACTGAAGTCCTCTCGTAAATATTCCCTGTAGTCGGCAGCAGCAAATTTATTACAACAACAACAACTCGCATTTAGATAGCGCCTTTAACGTAGTAAAATGATCCAAGGTGCTTCACAGAAGCGTTGTCAAACAAAATTTGGCACTGAGCCACATAAGGAGATATTAGAGCAGATGACCAAGAGCTTGGTCAAAGAGGTAGGTTTTAAGGAGCGTCTTAAATGACGAGCGAGGGATAGAAAGGTGGAGCGGTTTAGGGAGGGAATTCCAGAGTTTAGGGCCTTGGCAGCTGAAATCACGGCCGCCAATGGTGGAGCAATTAAAATCGGGGATGCGCAAGAGGCCAGAATTGGAGGAGCTCCGAGATCTCGGATGATTGTAGAGCTGGAGGAGGTTACAGGGATAGGGAGGGGTGAGGCCACGGAGGGAAATGAAAACAAGGATGAGACTATTTTCTTGAAAATGGACATGGGCGGGGAACTGGGAATGAGCAGGTTTCCAGGTAATTGTAACATTTGGGCATCAAAAGTAATGTGTGTTCAGAACAGCAACAGAAAGCATTTAAACAGCATCTGAGAATAGCCACTTGGTGCCTCTTCTGCTTTATGTTAATTTACTGGATAAATTCAACGCACAAAGTTTTGCTGTTTTCTTGTTACTGACTGTCAAGTCTCTTGATAACCACTCCTTGACGTGTACTGGAGAGGAAAAAGATCATAAATAAGAAACCAAGAATTTTGTTACCTCATTATTATTCACATAATCACCGCCAGTCCCTGCAACAGTGCAGCATGATGGATGAATGTCCTGTATTCTCCAAGCCAAGGCTGAGCAGCTGCAGTGTTGGATTAGACTGCACACTTTCCATTTAAAGCTTGGTGAGTCAGAGAGAAGCTGCCCACACAGAATTGGTTAAGCTCTTTATTCTTCCTGAAGGAAGCAGTTTATCCCTTATTTCATAAGCTCAGGTGGGGATGGCATTTCTGACAGAAATGGTCTGTATGATTTGCTGTTTGCAGCCTCTTCACGAGGGCACAATAATCAGCTCCAGTGGCTGTTTCATATTGTTCGGTACATTTGAAGAGGTCAGATACTTCATGATGATACTATTGCTCTTGAATTAATTCGGTTCAACTTCATTTTACATGATGCAATGGGACCAAATATTTTAAAGGAATCTAGCTCAATGCAATGGGTACCAGGAATATTTTTTTCACCAAGAGTGCATTAACTAAAGTATCAGAATTTAGTCTAATCTAGTGTGTGGCAGATGACAATTATCTTGAGGATGATACAAAAATGGAAAAATCAAAGATACTGGATATTTATGCAGATAGATCTTCCCAATGCACTATCAAAAGTGTTTCTGTCATTTAAAAAATTATGAAAGAAGAGTGAATTTTAAGCAAATAATGAGTTTGGTGCTTTCCAAATTAGGTTCAAACTATCCTTTTATTTAGAAACGTTGGTCACAATTAAGCTTCCAGTGTCTAAGAAAACATTCAGTTGTTACTGCCTATTTCTAGCTTACATAAAATCAATGGTCCATTATGCCGAGGCAACAGGAATTGTAACAACTTAATCTCAAAAGTGATAATTGTTTTACTTGCGTTAATACATTTTCCTGTTTTATGTTGGATTCTGGCACTTGCAGCTAAGCAGTTCTTTGTACCCTGTTCTGGCACAAAACATTCTTAGATTTTCACTATTATCCTTAACAAATATTGTGGAGCAAAATTGCTCGATTCTACTCCACCGGTGATTTTGCTCTCAAGCTTGTGAAGTATCTGGGGGTCACCAAATTGGACACCCACTGGAAGTGCCTGATAACCAACTGGGGCAGCATTTTGCTGACTGGCTGAGAATTCACAAAAATCTTGGAAGTTGCATCCATTTACAAAAGGGCCAATTTAATTTTTGGTGCCTCGAGTTTTGTGGGGAGTTCCAATTCTGGACACTCCCTTGGGCCGCACCTGTACCCCTTCTTTTGACCTGGATGCTACTATTCCAACATCTGGATCGTCTGGTCGGGATCAATCCACCTCTGCTATTTGGGCTAGATAGGTGTAGAAAGTATAGCCCAGCAGGGAGGGTTTTGTAATAGGCCAGCTGTCACCACTCATAAGACAAGCTTTAGTCAAAGCCAGGATGCCAATACGATCATCTACAATAAAATTGTGGGTAGCAAGAGTTTTGTTCATGAGTGGATGGACATTCCCGAGGGAACTGCAAAGAGGGTCAGTTATTGTTTATCTGCTGGCAGAGTCCAAGGGGCAGGTGTGAGGGTAGTGGGCAAGAGGTTGGTGAGGTTAAACCCCAGCAAGTACACTGGATGAGAAGGTAGGTGAGAGGATGAGGTTGATTGATGACTACTCATAAGGAGGCAGCAATGAATGCTTTGGTATGCCCTTTGGAGAATGTAGAGAGAGACACAGAATGTAGTTGTGGGCTTTAATCAAGGAGAATTTAAGCCTCAGATGGTTGCAGGAAAATGGAAAGGAAGGGTAGTGATGGGTTTGGGTAAGGATTTGAGGGGTGAAATTAGCTGAAAGAAAGAAATGAAAGATGGCATGGCCGGGTGACAGTAAGGAGAAGATAGAAGGGCCCAAGAGGGGCCGACGGGAGGAGGAAAAAGTTATGGGTTTGGATCCAGAGCAGCAACTAAATACGTAGGTAATGTTGACATTGCAGAGTTTAGGGGAGACCTATTGTGGTCATAACTAGAAGACAGGGAGGAAATTATATGAAACAGTCAATGTCAGTGAGACCTATGGTGGGATTAAGCCAACCTGTAGACAGCTTGGAGTGTTCACAAACCAACATCCAGGTTCATAGTCAGTTGCGGAGAGGGGCTGGATCTAGAACTGTTTGAGGGGCAAAGTATCACTTGAGTTGCTGTTGGAAGTTGTCCACTGCAATCTAAGGGCTGAGGAGGCACAGACATTCTGCTACGAGCCTTCAAAGGTTGATCCTGTGGTTCTGCAGAGATACAGGCCGAGAGTTTCTGCTAGATTGCGTTGGTTTTGCCAACGCAATTCACTGGAAATCAGCCAAACTAGCAACAAAGATTGAAGAATTTTAAGCGCGAGTTACGCCGAGCATAAATCGAATTTTGGTGCTCTATTACGCGGATTTTTTTTTTAATTGCCCTGAAAGCCGGCCACGCCCACCAAACTGGCCATGCCCCCAGATCAGAATAATAAGCATGGCAAGTTTCCACTGATTGCGGCCGTTTGAGGAGGGCCTTCTAATTGCATTCATTTTTCCAGCGCATGACATTAGTCGGTCCCCATAGTCATGTGATTCCAGCCTTCCTGCAGCGACCAGCAATTGGTTTTGCAAAATACAGGCCTACAGAATAGTTTTATTTAAATTGAGCTATATAAATCATAGCTATAGTTAAAAATAGTTTAATATAGTCATATTGACATTACTACCTCATTACATTGATAGGCGTTTCCACTTTGTTTATTTTTATTTTGAATTATAATCAAAAGTTTAAAATGGTGCAGTTTCTTGCCATCCCTCTCGCCTTCATAATGCTGGCAGAGGAGGAGGAGGGGAGAGAGGAGAGAGAACTGCGGAGGCTTGAAGCACGTAGACCCCAGGATTAATACGTGCGGTTTCTCAGGCGACAAGTTCACCCCATCCATAGTTACTCCACTTGTATTTACGGGGAGATGTCAGAGGAGCGGGTTGGGTGCTGTCTACGCTTCACCAAGGCTGCAATCGGCCAGCTCTGTGATTTAGTGATGGAGGACTTGAGGCTCATTGACCAGCACAGTGATCACCGTAGAGTTGAAGCTCACAACAGCTTTAACTATTTGTGCGAGTGGCTCGTTCCAGGCATGGACGGGGGACCTGTGCCAGATAAGCCAAGGGGCAGTAA
Organism: Somniosus microcephalus; assembly: GCF_052327205.1. Taxonomy (NCBI): domain Eukaryota; kingdom Metazoa; phylum Chordata; class Chondrichthyes; order Squaliformes; family Somniosidae; genus Somniosus; species Somniosus microcephalus. Next base: position 82,274,191 of record NC_141001.1, on the reverse strand, counting down.
AGGCCAGCATCCGGCAGGTGACAGACGCCCCTGTTGCGCAGGGAAAATTACTTTATTAAATTTGATGCAACAGCAGTGGCAGAGGTCACTGGAGTTTTATAGAATAGTTGGCTTCACAAAGGTGCATGAAACAATCAATGGCCCTGAGCAGCAGCTGTGGCTCAGTGGGTAGCACTCTCGCCTCGGAGTCAAAAGGTTGTGGGTTCAAGTCCCACTTCAGGGACTTGAGCACATAAATCTCGGCTGACACTCCAGTGCAGTGCTGAGGGAGTGCTGCAATGTCGGAGGTGCTGTCTTTCAGATGAGACGTTAAACTGAGGCCCCATCTGCTCTCTCAGGTGGACTCTTTCAAGTTATCCCTGGTGTCCTGGCCAATATTTATCCCTCAATCAACATAATAGAAACAGATTATCTGTTTATCACATTGCTGTTTGTGGGGGCTTGCTGTGTGCAAATTGGCTGCCACATTTCCCACATTACAACAGTGCCTGCACTCCAAAAAGTACTTAATTGGCTGTAAAGTGCTTTGAGATGTCCGGTGGCCATGAAAGGTGCTATATAAATGCAAGTCTTTCTTTCTCATGTAGCACTTGAAGTCACCCGTGAGGACTGGCAGAGCTACCTGAACAGAAAGGGCTCTTCTACCTGCTGCCCGCCTGCGCTATCTACCAGCCACTGTGGTTGGCATGTCTGCCTGCGGTGTGGTGGAGGAATATAGGTCTGATCAGCCATGGACCTGAGACTCACTGACTCTTACTCCTGGAGCAGAGATGCTGCTGCCTGCATCCCAGAATTGAGATGCCTGCTGCTGTAAAGCTGGAGTCCAGGGTGGTGCTGCCATGCAGGTGGCAGCATCAGCCACAGTGACCCCACTAGCCAACCCACCAGTGCACCAACAGGTTCACCAACCTCTGTGATGGGTAGAACGATGGCAGCTGCGGTGCCCCACAAGGTCTCATTGACAGACTGTAAGCTTTCTCATATAACAGCCTCCAGTCTGTCTCCTAAGGCCTGAACCACAGAATCCCAACATCTATCAAATTGGGGGCTCTGGCTTCTACTTCATTGACCCCTTGCAGGTGGCCCAAAGCAGCAGCCATCTGCTAGATGGGCTCCTGGCATTGAGCCTCTGCCTCTCCAATGTGGTTGCAGATCTGCACAGCAGATTATGAGACTAGGCAAGCAAGGTTGTCCAATCTGTCCTTGATGGAGGACAGCAGAACTCATGCCCCTCTGGTGCTCCATCACCAGATTCCTCTTCATTTGAGTGGGCATGTCAGGCCGCTGAATCATCGCTCTGTGTCTGCCTTCTGGCCAGTCTCACTGGAGATGCAGATACATCCTCCACCTCCAAGTATTTCACCTCCATAGTGCTGCTAACGTCAGACACCTGAGAGCTACTGTGGCACAGAATCACGCTCTGAGTACGGTCATGTGTGTCTGTGCTGGGACCATGCTTAAGAGAGTCGACTTGTGTCTGTTTCTGCTTGGGGATGGCCCGAGAGTGGTGTACTCCCAGGAAGGAGCGTTGGTGAGGAGTCCTGGTTTCCTGTCAGCCCCTCATAATAGGGCACAAGCTGTCTTCTGAAGCCTGGCCCCTCGCCCTCCACCTTCGGCTGGGGCTGCACTGCCTCACTTTTCCACGCACTCGCCTCCTCCGAGTCGTTCTCCTCTGACTCCTCCAGCGGGACCGCCTTCCATCTTCTTTTCTTAGCTGATTAGTATGTTTATATTGCTGGGGGTGGTGTGGGTGGTAACCCTCTACCACTGTCCTGTACGGAAGCGTTGAATGGCCAAAGGGTAGATCCTCACCGGTTGCTGCATCCTTCCCCGCTCACCTTGGCCCCCACCACAGCCACGACGGTGCGTCTCCCCAGCAGGTCCACTGCCTTCTGCTTGTTGGGGGTCAATACACTGAGGCTTGGGATACCCCCACCAGTCTTTGCCGTCTCCCGGACATTCTTGGCTTGCAAAGATAAAAGGAAAAGCTCAAAAAGTGCTGCGAGTGATTTCAGTGAGCTGCCACTGTGTGCATATCGGGAGAGGAGGGTTCAGGCCTCTCCGACAAATTGCTGGTCCTACTTCGCTTGAGTTTGACAAATTTCTCACCTGCCCCGATGTTGTCATGTCATTAAATTTCTTACGGCACTGATCAGCCGCCCCTGGGGATTAATGAGGACTCACTGATCTTCCACACCACCTCCCTCCGAGAGGGCTGCACCCCAGGCGATGTAACCGGGCTCTCTCGGTATGCCTCATAGAGCAAAGTTGGAGGCCCTCTTGGCCGCATCACAACTTTTTTGGGAACCAGTCACCTGCAGGTGGGGAAAAATTACACAATGCTGTCGGACTGCGTGGCACACTGCTCAGAATTCAAAATTAATTTAAATCAATCAATTAGATGAATGCAGTTTTAAACATCAATTTGCACACTGCTTAGATTGGAAACACTCATCACTGCTCTTAAAACTTTAGCATGATTAAAATTGATTAAAATTAAATCAATCAATCTGATCAATGCACTTTCTTAAATCATTTAGCACAACGTTCAGATTGAAATCACTCAGTACTGCTGTTCATTAAATCAATCAGATAAGTCAGGCCACATGCCATTTCTTTTCATTAAGAGAGGAACGTCTTCCTACCTTGTTCTCTTCAGCCTCTCTCTGAAGGTAACATTTTCAGACTGGCTTTTATGATTCCTCCCCAGACATTGGGTCTGTTCCTAGTTCATTGATCATGCTGCTCGGTTGCACTGATTCAGGGGAAGTCTTGCGTTCGGTGATATATGCAAATATGTTTGGGTGGTAACTTGAAATATAACTTCACTTCGGGAAACCAGTGCAATTTGCACCCGGTTTGCCGATAGCGCCCAAAGTGGAAACTCTACCCCACGTGGCCCCATTATGGCCCCAGGTGTTAGCAGTAGGCACCAGCAGATCTGGTGGGTACAGCAGAGGAGCGTTGGAAATAACACCCAGGCACCAGGGGCAGTAATAATCAGAGAAGCACAGAAAGGTGACGCATACATCCATGGGATCAGTGCAGATGAGGGAGCAGGTCTGAGCAACAGGTAGTAAGGAGTGCACAGAATCGGAAGCATCAACAAGTGCCGAGGACCTGGCTCCAACCCAGCCCACGAAGGGTGATGGAGTTCTGAAGGATGAGTGGAGCAGAGTGACCAGGCTCGGGAAGAAAGTGGATAGCAGCAAAGTAAACATCATTCAGCAACATCCACGGCGGGATGGGAATTATTAAGGACAGCAGGGACAGATTAGAACTAGTCCCTGTTAGAGTGAGAGGTCCCAGCAGAGCAGCAGCAAACTTGAGCCCATAAAAGAAGGCCTGGTAGTGGATTAAAGGCAGTTCAGCACAGAATACAGGCTTGGAATTTCCTGGAAAATGTGCCGTTACTACAGTGTAAGAGTATGGCATTAGAATCTGTTACATTAAAAAGAGAAATGTTTTTGCAGTTGCATTTTCTTAAAGATGCTGTGCTTAAAGTGCATTAATAGTTTGAAGGCTACAAACTTCAATTTTTCACACATCAATGAGATAGAGGGGTATAAAGAAGGAAGATGTTATAAGTTCTGCACTATCCTGGGGCCCGGATTGTTTACACTGATTTCTACTTGTTTTACATTGCTTTTTATGTTCTGGTGTCTGCTCATAAGAATCTCTGGGAAATTATGGCACAAGTAGCCATTGGGAAGATCGGTGTAGCAACGTGCTTAAATTTTGGTGTAATTTCTGCGCAGGTGCAATCCTGGAAATTCCGGGCCGTGGTCACCATAGCAAGTGGTGGCAAAAGTGGAAGTCAAAGTGAAGCTCAGAAACCAGGGGAAAATGGGATTTGGCCCAGGAGAAAGTGCACTTCTGCCTAGAAAACACAACAGCAGAGTAAAGCCGAGGAGCCAGCAGTGCAACAGAGTTCAGTCCAGAAGGCCAGCTGGTAACCGCAGGAGGTGGGGGATGGATGTGCACTTTACGCTGGAATGGGTTAGCTTAGACTTGACGAAATTGTGTGGCAGAGCAGAGTTGTGGCAGCTGAGGCACACAGTCTAGTCAAGGAGAGCCATGCCATCTTGATGACAGAGGGGTCCATGAAAATCAACCTTAGCAGAGTCCCAACCATCAAAAAACACAAATAAAAACAGAATAAACAAGGTCAAAAGTGGGCAATGTGCTCTGTGTTGGTATCTGACTGGAGACTCACCACCTTGGTCCCTATTTGAATTTCAGGGCCACAGGTTTCTGGGGATGGGGATGTATACACCGACACCTCTAGAAAGTAAATCTTGAGCCTTCAATACTAGTATTCCCCTTCAGGATTTCATTGACTTCTGTTTTATTTTCTTCAGCATAATTGAAGGAATGTTGAATATGCTAAACTAATTAGAAAAGGGTGGAGGAAAGCCATAAAATGGAAGGACCCAGGATGAGAGATAGTTGGATTGAGATGGGACATAATAATCCCATATCTACGCGAGCCAAAAGTGAACAGACAGGACTGAAACCATAGCCTAAATATCATGGCATATTTGATTAAGATGTTTTGGCATTCCATGAACTGATTTATTATAAAATGACATGAAAGCTAGTTATTGGATTCCCCGCCAATGGTTCAGAGATTAACCAGTGAGTAACTGAGCTCTACAGACCAGGAATGTCCTACGCTGAAGTCCCAGTCTCTGCTGAGTTAGCCAATCCTAGTCAGGAGTAAAATCAGTTCCAGCTCCTTTAGATTAGGGAAGGTAAAATCAACCAGGGTTCCTGTTTCGTCTTACTGTCCCTCATGGTGCATGATTAATAGTCACTTGGATGAGGACAGTCAGTCCAGCAAAGAGTCAACATCTTCATGAGAGGAAGGACAGGGGAAAATATTGGCTAGAAGAGCAGACAAACCTTGTGATGTTTTGTATTAAATTCAGAATTGGTAAAAATAGGTTTTTCTTTTGAAAATGAATGCAAGAGTAGTATACCTTCACTAAGACGGGGAGCAACCTGTAATTTCACTGCCTCAGTGCAACTTGTGTGCTGTGACAAATCCCTTACCACACGTAGGAGGTGGTAATCATTATCAAAAACAGTATTAACTGACTGACTACGTACAACATCATTTTGCCCTGAAGGTGGCATTATAGGTGATATAAATTGCAGCTTTCCATCCAAGCTTCAGTGTCAATCTGCAGTGTGATTGAGATGTCTTTACACCCAGGTTTACTTCAGAAAAATGTCGAGCAGAAAGAGAGACTGTCCTATTGTTTACATTTACAATTTGAAAACATACACAAAAATAGAAAATGCCGGAAACACTCAACAGGTCAGTCAACATCTGTGGAGAGAAAAAACATTCCAATGTTTCAGAAGTAGACTCTTCATCAGAACAGGTTGTTTGGACTTCAAATGTTAACAAACCTGCCGTAGGTGTTTTATATAAGATTTGTTTATTCTGCTGCTGTTGGTAAGTGAAATAATTAATTCTCAAGTTTCACCTGGGCTCAGTGGTAGCACTCTCGCCTTTGAGTCAGAAGGTCATGGGTTCAACCCCATTTAAGCATGTAATCTAGGCTGATACTTCAGCACAGTACTGTGGGAGTGCTGCATTGTCAGAGGTGCTGTCTTATGGACAAGTTCTTAAGCTGAGAGCCTGTCAACCTGAGCAGGTGGCTGTAAAAGGATCACTGCATTGTTGAAAGAAGAGCAGGGAATTATCCCTCAACCAACACCACAAAAACAGATTCTGTTATTGTACCTCATTGCTGTTTGTGGGACCTTTGTCTGTGCAAATTAATTGCTGCTTTTGCCTTCATTACGGTGACTTTACCTCAATCGTACATCATTGGCTGTAAAGCACTTTTGGAATGTCCTAGGGATGCAAAAGCTGCTATATAAGTGCAACTTCTTTCTTATTTGCTGTGGAGTGGAACATTCCAGAAACTGCGTAAGGTAGTCTTTTATAACAGAAAATGCTGAAAATACTCAGCAGGTCAGGCAGCATCTGTGGAGAGAGAAACAGAGTTAACGTTTCAGTTCTGACGAAAAGTCATCGACCTGAAATTTTAACTCTGTTTCTCTCCACAGATGCTGCCTGACCAGCTGAGTATCTCCAGCATTTTCTGTTTTTTATTTCAGATTGCCAGCATCCACAGTATTTTGCTTTTGTCTGGTAATCTGTTGTTCTATATTGACCTATGACACAAATCATCTGTTTTCCGGTTTTATCCAAAACTAAAACTTTCCTCCGGTAAGTAATATTTTTTAAAGTGGTTTCTGGAAGTGTTTATGATTGACAGGAAGACTGACCATATGCAGAGGGTTCGGTTGCAACTCCAACCTCTCCTACCTAGTTTCAAATAGTTGAAAAAGTTGCTAAATGAATCTTGCTGATTGAAATTCAAAATAAATGTGATTAAAGCAGCCACATATTTATTGACAATTGGAGAGATGCCTTTGCCATGATGGGGAGGGGGATGGAGGAAGGGAGTTGTCCACGCCTAGTGTCCCTGCAGTTGCCACTTGCTCTGTGGTGGACTACAGCCTTGTGAATCCATCATATAAAACTGCACACATGAGGCTAATGGACTCCTGCAGCCAAGTGTCAGCTGCAGTATACAGCTTAGCATGATCCTAAGTGGTTGTACTAATGCACGATGCTCAGAAAGCATCCTTCTTTTAAAAACAGCTCTCAAAAAGCCCACATTCCTGAGTTCATCAACCAAGATGGAACACGAGTTGGGCAGAAGATTCCTGTCCTTCCTCTGCCATCATCATCTACTTCTGCTGATTATGCTCTAGCTCATTCACTAAATCCCCCAAAGTGGAGGTATTTGAGCTGGTGCTTGGGGGAGAAAGAGTGACTGCGTGAAACGCTTGCATGCCCTACTGCAGTGAGCATGGCTAGAAAAAGGGAAGAGGCAGAGCGGTTACGCAACTGTCACTGCAACCTTTAGATATGAGTGAATAAAGTGACCTGAGTAAATAGTGACCTGCTATGCTTCAGTGAGTGAATGGGAAAATTGAATGAGAAGAGAGAGCAGCAGGTTTGCATGAACCTTGAGCTGGGGGCTATCATCTTAATCCCATTCGGCCATCTCTTCCCAGGATTCGTATACCTAGTTCTTCAATAAGGATTAGAAGATTTAATGTTGGGAAATCCTGTTCCTATGAATTCTCTCTCTCTCCTGTTGATATAAGCTGTCTTCTCCTGCAAGCAGAATAGAATACCCGAGATTCCAATTGTTAGATTAACACACAATGATACCCGAGGCTAATATGTCTATTTTCTCTGACAGTTACTCTTCAGTTAGAGTACGAGTGTAGACTATCTGGAGTCTTTCACACGTATTGATGAATGGCCCCCAGCTGTGGTGGCAAATTGTGATATCATGTAACTATTCACAACATCTCAGTTAGATGCCATTTAAAGATGTTTAATGAACACAGACAGCAAGGTTAGGATCTTCTGCATTCAAGGTTGGTAGCCTCGTTATGACCTACCATTTGATAAATTGAAGGTCCTATTTCAGTCTGCCTGCAGAGAGCTGTTAATGCTAGGCCATGTTGAATCCCTGGAAGATTTGGTGTGCACTTGACCTTAAGGTTCATTGAATAAGACAGTTGCTGACAAGTTGTACTAAACAGTTAGCGCTTCATTCCAACACTTTGATCAGAGACACCTGAATATTACAACAATAAAATGGCCCGGAGGGAATCAGACAGCAACTTCCTGATTTCCATGTTTAACTGTGCATGTGTGGACGCCAGAAGTTGCTGTCCGATTTACTCCAATAATAATGGTGTAGGGGGGCATCTTTTTACCTGGTTTACGGTAATTTACCTTCCTTTACCTGGTCAGGCAGCCTTTTGCTGCTGCACAATAAACCAATTTCCAAACAGCGGTTTCGAATCGCTAAACCCCACCTTCCAGTTGTGACTGGAGGAACTTATAATTAATGATCTGGATGTGAGAAAGTCAAATTTTATTAACTGAAGTAAACTACACCACACGATCAATGTAAAATAAAGAAACTACACCACACGATCAATGTAAAATTGCTTAACGGGAAGGCAGACGGCAAAAACGAGGAATAAATGACTACAATGTAAGTCTTACAATCTCAGCAATTTCCCTTAAATTACCACCCCTCTAACTCCTTACTAGATTGCCTTGCTGAGGAGCCAGAAACCTGCTCACCTGTGGTCCAAAGAAAGAGAAGAGCTCACCTGCGGTCCAAGGAGAAAGAGAGAGAGAGCTTCTGAGAAGCTATCTTTATATCCTATGAGCTCCTGCTGTTTTGGCGCTGAAAAGGTCTGTGTGCAAATTTGTGCCGGAAAGTTCAAAGGCACAAGAGAAAGGACCTGATTGGCTGATTCAAACGGGCTATTTCCCAGTGGCCAAACTGCTTCCTTTGTCTGGAATGGGTTTTGAATAAAGCTTAGGGTGGTTTGAATGTGTCTTCATTCTGGGGCCGAAATGTTCCCGCCCACATCCGGAGTTCATCTGGCTAAAACAAAAGGGACCCAACTGCCCTATTGTCTGAGTAATGGGTGATTCAAACCCATTCATTCCTTTTCTTAGTCTAAAAAAAAAATCACTTCCGTAGTTTAGGTGTGTCTCAATTGTGTGCTGGGCTTTGAATGGAGTTGGATTACTATGTAAACAGAAGCCCCTTTGTCCTGCGGTCACCAAAGCTGCAGTCTCAAGTGGATAATCCCTTATGTCAACATCCTGAACAAACATTGCCTCTGTAGGGAAGGGAAACTCCCTTTTTTTTGATTGGCAGAATCTGACTGCCACTGCTTGATCCTCCCACTTTTCACAGACATCCACGAGCTGCTTTCTAAGCCTCTTTATCCTTGGCCATGCTTTTCTGATGGCCATTTTTAAACCCCTTTGCAATTTACACAGTTCAAAACTCAAGAGTACATTTAAAAAAAACTAAAATGTGCTGTCTTAAAGTGTGCGAATTTTTCCCCCAAGTTCTTCGATTCCGGTGTTGTCCACGTGCTGCCCATCTCAACCCAGCCTTTTGCGGTTTTGGGCACGTTTTAAAACATTGTCCAACCCAGAGACAATTTAAAGTCACGCACAGTCTCCGTCCATGATGTGGATTAATATCTCCAGTATCTTCAGGGCTGAGGGATTTTGCGAACCCCTACAATGGTGAGTACTAATAGTCTCACCATTATTCTTAATGCAAAATCTGGGCCAATGAATATTAAGCACCAGCTAGTTCAGTTCTCATGAACTATAGGATATATATCCAAGATACTGTCCTGTTCAGTTCCAGCTATGTTATTTGTTTTAAAAATTATAAAACACTGGAGAGTGAGTTGCAAAGATATGATCTAGTAACAGCCAATTGACCCCAAGTGTATTGCACTCTGGCACCAAGATGGGTAGCCACCTATTATTGGCCAAACATTAGCTGCAGTATTAATCTCTTAGATTAGCGTTTCATAGAAACATAGAAACATAGAAGATAGGAGCAGGAGTAGGCCATTCAGCCCTTCAAGCCTGCTCTGCCATTCAATGAGATCATGGCTGATCATCCAAATTCAGTACCCTGTCCCTGCCTTCTCCCCATATCCCTTGATCCCTTTAGCCTCAAGAAATATATCCAACTCTTTCTTGAATATATTTAATGAACTGGCCTCCACCGCCCTCTGTGGCAGAGAATTCCACAGGTTCACCACTCTCTGGGTGAAGAAATTCCTCCTCAGCTCAGTCCTAAATGGCTTACCCCTCATCCTTAGACTATGACCCCTGGTTCTGGACTCCCCGGCCATCAGAAACATCCTTCCTGCATCTAGTCTGTCCAGACCTGACAGAATTTTATAGGTTTCGATGAGATCCCCTCTCAATCTTCTAAACTCCAGTGAATATAAGCCCAATCGACACAATCTCTCCTCATACGTCATTCCTGCCATCCCAGGTATCAGCCTGGTGAATCTTCGCTGCACTCCCTCCATAGCAAGAACATCCTTCCTCAGGTAAGGTGACCAAAACTGCACACAATACTCAAGGTGCGGTCTCACCAAGGCCCTGTACAACTGCAGCAAGACATCCTTGTTCCTGTACTCGAACCCTCTTGCTACGAAGGCCAACATACCATTTGCCTTCTTAATCGCCTGCTGCACCTGCATGCTTACCTTCAGCGGCTGGTGCACAAGGACACCCAGGTCTACATAAGAACATAAGAAATAGGAGCAGGAGTAGGCCAATCGGCCCCTCGAGCCTGCTCCGCCATTCCATAAGATCATGGCTGATCTGATCCTAACCGCCAAACCACTATCACAGAACCATCTCCTGAATCTAACAGAATTAGACACACGAAATAGGAGCAGGATCAGGCTACACGGCCCCTGGGCCCGCTCCGCTACCCACAGGGCCATGACCGATCCGAACCTAGACTCATGTCCAAATTCCTGCCCGCTCCCCGTAACCCTTAATTCCCTTTACTTCTAGGAAACTGTCTATTTCTGTTTTAAATTTATGTAATGATGTAGTTTCTACAGCTTTTTGGGGCAGCATATTCCATGGACCTACCACCCCCTGAGTGAAGTAGTTCCTCCTCATCTCAGTTTTGAAAGAGCAGCCCCTTATTCTAAGACTATGCCCCCTAGTTCTAGTTTCACCCATCACCGGGAACATCTTCCCTGCATCCACCTGATCCAACCCCTTCACAATCTTATATGTTTCAATAAGATCGCCTCTCATTCTTCTGAACTCCAATGAGTAGAGTCCCAATCTACTCAACCTCTCCTCATATGTCCATCCCCTCATCCCCGGGATTAACCGAGTGAACCTTCTTTGTACTGACTCGAGAGCAAGTATGTCCTTTCTTAAGTATGGACACCAAAACTGTACGCAGTATTCCAGGTGCGGTCTCACCAATACCTTGTACAACTGAAGCAATACCTCCCTATTTTTATATTCTATCCCCCTAGCAATGAAAGCCAACATTCCATTGGCCTCCTTAATCACTTGCTGCACCTGCATACTAACCTTTTGAGTTTCGTGCACCAGGACCCCCAGATCCCTTTGCACTTCAGTACTTTCCAGTTTCTTGCCATTAAGATAATAACTTGCTCTACGATTTTTCCTGCCAAAGTGCATAACCTCACACTTTCCAGTATTGTATTCCATCTGCCAAATCTCTGCCCACTTACTTAGCCTGTCTATGTCCCCTTGAAGGTTTTTTATGTCCTCCTCACTCACTACTTTCCCCCCCATCTTAGTATCATCTGCAAACTTTGATATGTTACACTCGGTCCCCTCCTCCAAATCGTTAATATAGATTGTAAAGAGTTGGGGACCCAGCACTGACCCCTGCGGAACACCACTAGTTACTGTTTGCCAGTCTGAGAATGAACCATTTATCCCAACTCTCTGCCTTCTGTTAGATAGCCAATCCTCTATCCATGCCAGAATATTACCCCCAATCCCGTGATTTTTTATCTTAAGCAATAATCTTTTGTGTGGCACCTTGTCAAATGCCTTTTGGAAGTCTAAATACACTACGTCCACTGGTTCCCCTTTATCCACCCTATATGTTACTTCCTCAAAGAACTCCAGCAAATTTGTCAAACATGACTTCCCCTTCATAAAACCATGCTGACTTTGTCCTATTAAATTATGATTATCCAAATGTCCTGTTACTGTCTCCTTAATAATGGACTCCAACATTTTACCTACTACAGATGTTAGGCTAACCGGTCTATAGTTTCCAGCCTTCTGTCTACTGCCCTTTTTAAATAAGGGTGTTACATTAGCAGTTTTCCAGTCTGCCGGGACCATTGCTGAGTCCAGGGAGTTTTGGAAAATTATTACCAATGCATCCACAATCCCTACCGCCACTTCCCTCAAGACCCTAGGATGTAAGCCATCAGGTCCAGGTGATTTATTCGCCTTGAGTCCCATTATTTTACCGAGTACCACTTCCTTAGTGATTTTGATCGTGTTTAGCTCCTCCCCCCCTTTAGCCCCCTGTTTGTCCAGTGTTGGGATATTCTTAGTGTCTTCTACTGTAAAGACTGATGTAAAATATTCATTCAGTGTTTTTGCCATCTCCATATTTCCCACCATTAATTTCCCGGTCTCATCCTCTAAGGGACCAACATTTACTTTAGCCACCCTTTTTCTTTTTATATAACTATAAAAACTCTTACTATCTGTTATTATATTTTTTGATAATTTACTTTAATAATCTATCTTCCCTTTCTTAATCAATCTTTTTGTTATTTTTTGCTGTCTTTTAAAGTTTTCCCAATCCTCTATCCTCTCACTAGATTTGGCTACCTTATATGCCCTTGTTTTTAGTCGAATACTATCCTTAATTTCTTTACTTAGCCACGGATGGCTGTCTTTTCTTTTACACCCTTTTCTTCTCGGTGGAATATATATTTTTTGGAAGTTGTAAAATAACTCCTTAAATGTACACCACTGATCATGTATCGTCTTACCCTTTAATCTATTTTCCCAATCCACTCTACTCAATTCCGCTCTCATACCTTCATAGTCTCCTTTATTCAAGCTTAGCACGCTTGTTTGAGATCCAACCTTCTCACCCTCTAATTGAATATGGAATTCAACCATGTTATGGTCACTCATTCCAAGGGGATCCTTTACTAGGACATTTTTAATTAATCCTGTCTCGTTACACAGGACCAGATCTAAGGTTGCCTGCCCCCTGGTCGGTTCAGTTACATACTGCTCAAGAAACCCATCCCTAATACACTCAATGAACTCATCCTCTTTGCACTTCCCCTTCTCCCAATCTATTGCCATTCAAATAATAATCTGCCTTCCTGTTTTTGCCACCAAAGTGGATAACCTCACATTTATCCACATTATAGTGCATTTGCCATGTTTCTGCCCAATCACCCAACCTGTCCAAACCGTACTGGAGTTTCACGACATCCTCCTCACAGCTTACCCTCCCACCCAGCTTTGTGTCGTCTGCAAATTTGGAGATATTACATCCAATTCCCTCGTCCAGATCATTACTATATATTGTGAACAGCTGGGGTCCTAGGACCGATCCTTGCGGTACCCCACTAGTCACTGCCTGCCACTCGGAAAACGACCCGTTTATTCCAACTCTTTGCTTTCTGTCCGCCAACCAGTTCTCTATCCAAGTCAATACCTTGCCCCAATCCAATGTGCCTTAATTTTGCATGCTAATCTCTTATATGGGACCTTATCGAAAGCCTTCTGAAAGTCCACTGGTTCTCCCTTATCTATTTTACCAGTTACATCCTCAAAAAATTCCAGTAGATTAGTCAAGCATGATTTACCTTTTGTAAATCCATGTTGACTTTGTCCGATCCTGTCACTGCTTTCCAAGTGCTCTGCTATTACATATTTTATAATAGACTCTAGCATTTTCCCCACAGTCACCCAACTGCTATTTGAACATTAAGCAGGAAATATATACCAGAGGTGTAATAAAATAAAACATACAACAAGTCATGGGGCAGAGAAGAGCTGCAATGAGCCATAAGGGATCAAGAAAAACAAGAAAGCAAAGATGAAGAATAATGCACTTCTGTCTACAAACTTTATTACTGCAGCTTTTTAAAGCTAGCAAGTAATTCACTTGGTTAATGGGTGGAAATTGCCTGTCCAAGTCCATGAACTCTTAACCTGCAAATTTAAACGTCATTTGGATTTTCATCACTCTTGATAGATTTCCTTTCATTAGGTCAATACAGAAAATCACCTCTCTCTTGTAACTACCTACGTATTTAGGTGTTAACTTTTCTCAAGAAGTTTAAAAACTTTTCAATTCCTACCAGAACCAGTTAGGAACTTACAATTATTCTTAATTACTGTCATACTTTTGACTTATATTGCTAGACATTTTCTGGAGTTCAGCAACACTGGTCACTTCCCTATGCAGACCCCGCATCTTTTACGATCCGAGTACATAACTTTCTCCAATACATAGGTAAACAACAGCATGATCCAGAGATAAAGAAAGACTTGCATTTACATAGCGCCTTTCATGGTCACCTGACGTCCCAAAGCACTTTACAGTATTGAAGTACTATTTGAAGTGTAGTCACTGTTGTAATGTAGGAAACGCAGCATCCAATTTGCACACAGCAAGCGATAATGACCAGATAACCTGTTTTAGAAAGACAGCACCTCCGACAGTGCAGCACTCCCTCAGTACTGCACTGGAGTGCCAGCCTAGATTATTGTGCTCAAGTGGGACTTGAACCCAGAACCTTCTGACTCAGAGGCAAGGGTGCCACCAACTGATCCACAGATGCCATTGCAACAGAGAGCCTTTACTCTGTACACTGGTTACTGGAATATATCATGTGTCGCCATATGGACTCTCCTCTCTTTGAAAATGATGGACTCAATAAACACTCTTACCAATTTTGAGACGTAGACTTTGACACAATTAGTGGCTTTATTTACATAAACTATGTACTGTTCATTCATACACCTTAGCATCATGAGAGATTTCTTTCTGCTCCTCAGTATATAAAGTGACAAAATTACAACGCTCTCTTGAAACATGGATGACCTCTTACTGTAACCTCTCTCTAGCTTACTCCCTTCTGGATCGGCTGCTATGGACTACAACACCAAATAGACCTGTAGCTCTTGACTGCGAGCTGCATGCGCTGATAGCTCTCTGACTGACTTCTCACTGACTGACTGACTGCAGACTACCTGTGGGCTGTCGATATAATTCTGTGTGAAGAAGTCTCTGTCACTGAGCTGCCAATCACACACGCTACCTCAGACTGTGGCCTATCCTGGGAACTGTGCCCAGGGGGCGGCTTGTAGTATGGCTGGTTATGTGCAACGCTGGGCAAATTAAATAGAATGCTATCTTAAGCAACACAGTGTCCCAATGGTACATTTAAGGTACATTGTGGATTAAGTCTGATAATAGCACAAGATGTCTGATAATGTGCATGACGACCCATCAGGATATCCATTAACATTTCAGACCGCCATTCTCTGGGCTAATTACATTTGAGTTCTTTCCCAGACAACTGTCTATTTTAAGTTGATGGCATCTGCTGACAAGAATATTTTTTCATGGCCTTGAGTTATTCTCTTGTATGCTGATTCTAGCAATACAAAAATACAAGTTAAAAAAAATTCACGAAGAAAATAAATTAATTTTGCCACAATTACCAATAACTAGGATGAATGATCTGTTGCTCTTAATATGCTCAGAAACTAGCATTTTAATTACCTCTGGGACTTTTGATACAAAATTGTGGTACTTGGGAGGCAATTTGCAATACGTATGGTAAGTGTTATATAATGGCTTGACTTGGCCTGAGATGTTGTGTCATATCAAATTGCTTACATTCTCAATCAGAGTTCAAAAGTGTTCAAGGACACATAAGTAATGTTCAAGTGGTGTATTTCAACTGGAATCAAATCATGCCAGTCCCCTGGTAGCATTCACAATTACTTCATATTGTGCTAATCCACAGTCCCATTGCTGTTTGTAGGATGAGGGAGATGGGATAGATAACTGGTTGGTGACCAAGGATATCCTTTAGAGCCCTTGCTGATGACCACATTGAGAAGTCCATGGATGCAGATACAATTAAGCTTGGTTTCCTCCAGAATCCTGTTCACAGGTTCTGCCATTTAGACAGATAACTAGGGTCCTACTCTATATCCCTACCAAGGTCTCCAAGATCCTATCTGTCTACTACATTTTTGACAAACTTGCCATTTAACAAAATCAACTTGTATTTGTATAGTGTTGTTAACATAGTAAAACATCCCGAGGCACTTCACAGAAGCGTTATCAAACAAAATTTCACACCAAGCCACATAAGGGGATATTGGGGCAGATGACCAAAAGCTTGGTCAAAGAGGTAGATTTTAAGGAGCATCATAAAGAAGGAAAGAGAAACACAGCAGGATGAGGTTGAGTGTGGCTTTGTACTAACGTTTTGTGATCTACTGAGATCATTGAAACGTTTGTGGCACTGCACCCATGTCCACCTGACCATATCCCTGTTTGTGCCCTCCTCTGCAATGTGCAACCAGGCTGTGTTGATCTCTTGGGGAAGACTCTTCCACCCATGGGAAGGGAAGAGGATCTCCCTGTGTGCTGCGACTCCCTCCATAAGCATATGGAGGGAGTCATGGGAGAGCCTGGATGCAGCCGTGAACCTCTGTGCAGTGCTTGTCAGCGTTTGTAGCACCTCCATGCTGTAGAACACTGACAGCAGAAATGTCAAAATAAATTTGGACATGGTCCCTTTAAGGAAAACGGCTGATGACGCGTCATCAAATGACGTCACCAGTCCCGCTTCCTCTAATTGGCCGGGAAACCGCCGGGCGGGCTTAACAAGCCCCATCAATGGAAAGTCACTTCACAGAGCGAGATGGAGCCAGCAGCGGGGTCGCGACCTGCCACCAGCATCGCCCGCAAGGACCCACCAAGGTTCGTAAAATCGCGGCCCTTGTCTCTGCTCAATCAGACCATTGGATGGGGCTGCATCCAGTAACTATGTTGTTCTGTTGAAGAGGTGAAAACCAGGTAAAGCTGTCTTGCCCATCTTACTGTCAGTTGATATTGATTGGTACTGATACAGATAGAGATGTACAGCCCTCACTGACTCACCTCACTGATGTGGAATGAATGATTACAGTGCCTTTGGAGGAAAGATAAAAAAAATAATGGGTTGTTACACCCTCAATCCATCTATGTTGCTGTGTTGTGGAAATATTTTTTTCACAACTCCCTAACTTAGTCATTCCCAAGTTTTGTCTGTAAGAAATCCAGCTCACTTTTTAAAAATAAACCTAAGATGGGAACTCTCATTAACTCTCTGGCAGGGACCAATTCAAGCATTGCCCTGCTCCTCACATATTCTCGCCTCTTTGTAGGTGTCGAGCAAGGCTCAGTGGTAGCACTCTCGCCTCTTGAGTCATAAGGCTGTGGGTTCAATCCCCATTCCAGAGACTTCAGCACATAATCCAGGTTGGCACTTCAGTACTGTATTGAGGGACTGCGGCACCATCAGAGTTGCAGCCTTTTTAGATAAGATGTTAAACCGAGGCTCCAACTGTCCCCTCAGGTGATGTAAAATATCCCATGGCAACATCTCAAAGAAGAGCAGGGAGTTCTCCTGATGTCTTGGCCAAAATTTATCCCTCAACCAACATCACAAAACAAGGCCAGATTATCTAGTAATTATCACATTGCTGTTTGTGGGAGCTTGCTGTGCGCAAATTGGCTTCTGCATTTCCAACATTACAACAGTGACTACACTTCAAAAGTACTTTATTGGCTGTAAATCGCTTTGCGATATTCCTGTGATCGTGAAAGGCGCTGTATAAATGCATGTCCTTTCCTTTAAGAGGCCATATCCAAGCCAGTAGAAACCAAGAATAATGAAGATTAGGGGGGAAAACACCCACAATGCAAACCAACTAAAGAATGAAGTAATATGCAGCCAAGATTAACTGAAAGCACAAAAAAAGCTTACCTTCTCCCTTTACGAAGGCCTACTGAACAGCCCTCACTGGTAAAAGTCCAGCATAGTCAGTTTTTATGGGTCAAGTACATATTTTGGGTGGAGCCTTACTCAAATGTCAGAAAATGTGATGTAGGACTCAATTGCAAAAAAAATTACTTTTAAAGGAGGTTTATTATGCATGTACCTTTTCCTAGCTAAGCGAGCCATTGAAAAATCAGGCACAGAAAGAATGCAATGGTGGAGGTCGGAGGCATGATTTTCTGGTCTACAGATGCCATGAGGCTTCGCGAGCCGTTTGCATGATCAGAAAACCGACCCGAGAAACTGAACACACAGTTGAAAAACAGCAGAAAACCAGATGGAAAGAGAATATTTAAAAAGCATATAGGAATAGAAAAAGTTACATTTTCTTTGATAACGCTCCTTTGAAGCACCTTGGGGAGTTTTTACTATGTGATAGGCACTGTATAAATGCAAATTGTTGTTGAGAAAATACTAGATATTACAAAAAGAAATAGATGCCTTCAGAAAGACAGAAAATATTACAGAAACTGCAGAGAGAGAAATGGGGACAGGAAAATAGGGAGAAAATATTACAGAAACTTTACACAAGGCAAGGGAGAGGAGAGAAAAATATGGAAACCACAAATACAGAAATCAGAAGATTACAAAGAACGAAAGGAAATTAAGTAATGAAGGATAATAGTACAGGTGGAAGAGCTACCTTTTTGGGAGGGAAAGAGATCTTGTTGAGGCAGAGAGAGAGACCCCATTGAGTGTATGTCAGGAGGAAGGTGAGGAAAGAAACCCAAGGTGTAGAAGAGAGAGTGTCTTGGGATCTACTGCCGGAGGGTTGCTGTCTGAGCCTAGGGGGCTGCATATTAGAATCATTGGGACATTTGGTGGCAGTAAATGTTCAAGTAAGTTAAAATGTGAAGCCAGCATCTTAGTCATTGCATAGTGAGAGAGAGAGCAAACCAAATAAAAAGAGGTTATATTGCTAAATAAAAACAAAGCCTTGTCCTTCCAGAATAATGACTTTATTCTACGATCCACTTCTAATTTATTGATCAGGAGCTTCCATGAATGTTGCTGACCTATGCAGACAATTACGTTTGGTTGAAGCAAGTAGGAATTAACTCGAGTCCTGATTCAGCAGGAGGCCAACGCGACATGGGTTTGGGGTAAAAAAAAAAAAGTTGAAAAATCAGAGGAGATCCTGAATCATTCCCTCGATGGGTTGAATGGCCTCGTCTCATTCCTACAGTCTTGTGTTCTTATCCAGCATTGTATATCTGTTGATACAGGATATGGAATTTCCCTGGTAATGAACCACAGATTTATTCTCAGTAATGACACCACAGTTGTTAATCCTCTTATGTGAATGTTATGGAGCATCAAGGACAAGGAGCACACTGACATTTGGCATCCATACCCACAGTGGCTGCCAACAGAAGGAAAACAACATGCTGGCTGCAGCAGATTCAAACCCATTTACTCAGTTTGCATTTGGAGATTACCTCTTCTGCAACATCCTCCAATTCTCTATCTATTTTCAATAATAGATTTTAAAAGAATGCTGTGCGTTATTTAAAATAACATGTTTCTAATACTTTACATTCATTGCAATAGGTCAGATTACATTCATAAATCATTTAAATCTTCAGTTGCATGGTTCATAGAATCCTTCAAATGCATAATATCCTTGCAACATCATCACAGGAATCAACCAACAGACCACAGTAAAATAATAAGCAATAATTTTTGCTCTATATCATTCTCTGAACACACTGAAAAATATTAACAAAAAATCACTTCAGACTGAATTATGCTTGCAAGACAAGCATGCTGTTTAAAGTTAAAAAAGACCTGTTAACATATGTTAAGTGTTCTGTTCTTGATCACCAAAGATGTAAATGCCAAATCCTGCCCTCTAATGAGATTCATGATTTGCATGCAGAACATTTTATGCTCATACTATTACACCTGTTCATGACAGCAGCAACTGGGAAGCAGTAGAGGGGCGGGTGATCAATTATTCATGCTCGCACTCGAGTATGTGCACAGAAATATCACATAATTGGTTTATGAACAGATGGGATAGAAATGACAGGTGATTGCATTCAACTTGTTTATGTCCACTTGTTCATTGCTGTTCCATTGAATGTACACAAAGTAACACAATTTTTAACCTGTCTCATAAGACTTTCAAACTGCCTGCTACCTCCCGCCACCCCACATCCCTCCATATCCTGTGGTGTCAATAAGGGGATCCTACTGGGTTCCCGAGGTCACCGGATTTCTCTTTTTTTGTCTGTCAGATTTTGTAATTTTTCTTGAGTTAGTACAATAATGGCTTATTTTTGTGAGAAAACGCTACTGTTGCAAGGTCAGTTATTGGCCTGGAATTTGCAGTCAGCAGCAAAGCAAAGGTGTTGGCTGCTGGCCCCGAAGTACACTTCGCACAAGGATCTCGCAATCCCTGTGTCTTGGGTTTTCCGATCTTCAATTCAAATCAACAATGTATAATGGGGATCCCCTTGTGCGAACTGCTGTGACATCAACAGGCTGTCTAAGCAGCCAATCAAAACGCAGAATTATCACAGAGAGTGAACAAGGAAGTGAGTGAGCTCTTAAAATTCTAACGTTTTAAAAATGTAAAGGAGAGCAAAACAAAGATTGGGGATCTCACATGGGGAAAAGGCAAACCTGAAATAAAGATGGACAAACATTTAAAAAAAAACTAAACTTTTTTGAAAAGTTTCTTAACAATTTAAATTTTTATTAAAATGAACAAATTTCACACTGCACAAAATTGAAATTAGTTTTCCAGGCCCTTAACATTTGTTTAGCAGCAATAAAGCTGTCAAAACCTCAGTTACACCTGATCCTTTTGTGTCTAACTTTTGTACATGCGCCAAATCTTGACGTTGCGGTCAGTTTCAAAGGTGGAATGACAACGAACGCTTTCAGTTCGCTGTCATCCCGAACTCAAATTCCAGGCCATTGTAGACATAGTCAAATGTAACTTCGCCAGAAGTGCACTAGACCTTTTCGCCCTATTCACTTAAGAGTTGGGACAGAGGGTCCCGAGGAGTGTATTAATATTTGCAGCAGATCTCCCACCCAGAAAAGGAACCATTAATCTGTAATATAGTGCTCAGGGTATATTTCAATACTTTTGTCATTCCATGCAGCTTCTGCAATTTTTTTCTGCCAGTCTAAGATTAATGACATGAAGGATATTCCTTAACATTAGCATCTGATTTTTTTTATTGTACAGTAATAATGGCCTCTGGTTCTTCTCTCTGGGTTTTACAGAAAATAGTTCTTTGCATTTATTCCCTTCCTTATTTAAAAATACTAGATTATAAGGCTGATTTCCCCCAGTCAAGCATTCGCAGGGAGCACTCGTTGTTGCATCTTGGGGCCACAGTGTCTGATTATTCCACACATTTAAATTAATGGATGATATGTCAGGGATAGCAAACCCATGATATACCAACTAGTGCACAATTGGGGCAACAGCCATTATTGTTCAACCTTTATTTTAATTTTCTCAATAGAAAGAGTTTCAGACTCCTCGAGTACCCTTCATTGACCAGTAATAAACCATGAGCCTTTGTGGCTTTTCCTTGAATCTTTTAATACTGCTGAAATTTCACTGCAGGGCTTTGGTGTACAAGCACTTCATTTGTTCATTTGAAATTCCTCTTCCCCGCTAGTTTGGCAGATACTTTAGCCAGTTTACTTTATCTGAGTTACTAGCTCCACCAAAGTAGCAGAGAGAGTAATTTCAAAGGAACAAGTTAAGCATCCATAGCTGGTATCCCAGTACTGTGACCACAGCTGGACAGAATACTCCAAGGAGCAAGACTTCTGTTTGTAGCAAAATTGTAAATGTGTTCTTCTTACATTTTGCTTGAACAAAGAAAGTCTTGCCCCATGTGGCATCTCATAAACGCTTCATGAAGTGTTGGTACTATTACCTCAGACTTATGAATCCATTTGTACAACTGTTTATTGCTCTTTATAACTGTTGCTCTACACTGCAGTTTTAAGCTAACTACAACATTGCCAATGTTCCTAGTCCACTCACAAGGCTGGAGATTACCATAGGCTAGAAATTTCCAAAGCGCTGAACCTGTTTCCGCCACACTTCTGGCAAAGTTATGGTGGTGGGAGCAGCTCTGAGGAAATTCCTGGCCATAGCTTTTGCTTTTGCTTCTTGCATATTTAAACTCTCCATGTGATTCAGGAACATTTTTTTTAAACTTGCGCAAATTGGCAAACTCTAGTGTTGCCAAGGCTCAAATTATTCCGCAATCTTTTACAATTCTTCAATTTCATTTGAGATCTATCTAACCAATGGCTAAATTTCTGCAAGATTTCTGAATTTTATGCCTTTCCACTGAGCATTCCTGTTTCCAGCACAGCTCAATATTTGTAAACTGAACTATTTTTAATACCCTTTGCATCAACACGTGAGCAGAAGACTCATTGTTAATAACTTACTGTCTCATTAGAATACTGGCATTTATCATTGCTTTATATTGACTATTATTTTACCACATTTTTATCCAGTTTACTAATTAATGTATCCCAAAAGTTTTCCAAGTAAAGAGATAAGGGGGGGGAATTTTTCAGGGGGTCAGCAGGCGCGATCGGTGGCGGGTCGGGTGGGAAAAAAATGTTTTTGACAGCAGGTCGGGTACCCGACACATCAGCGGTGGGGTGGGGCAATTCAGATCATTATGACCTTGTTAACAGACCATTAAGAACTATTTTGAGCTCACCTTCAGAGTTTATCAGGTTGCCCACAGGGTCTACGCTGCTTGGGGATCATGTCAGCTTTATGCAGGTTACAAGTTTTTGGAGTAAACTCTCTATCCAGTGTCACCTCATTGGAACAACCTCTCACCACTGACAGATCGCTTCTGTCATCTCAAGTTCACCTGCCATCTATTCCATCAGCTTCGGTGCCCTTGAAACTATCTCACCTTGGTCCTCAAAATCCCACCACGATCAGCCCCAACACCAGCAGCACCAGGCACACCAGCGGCACCAATAAAAACATCAACCTTCTCCGCAATCAACTGGTGCTGCACAGGACAGAGGGCTTTAGCACCAGACCACATTGCTGCCCAGGACGTCAGGGATAGCCTCACCATGGCCAGATTTACTTTACTTGATGCTGTACGCCTTGGCTGCCACATGATGCGCCAGGTTGGCACCACCCCACCCCAACACCTTAAAGCATCCCTACAGTGCCCAAGCCATTCTTTTCACACTCATGACCATTGCAGGGGGTACAGTTATGTCTCACCATTCACTGCAACTCACTAAGCCACTTCCAAAGGTGCATCAGGTCTGTCCAGCAACGCAAAGTGTTCAAAATAAAGGTTTCAATGTTTGACAGCACATTAACAGAAACTTCACATGAACATTGGCTAAAACACCCAAGTGCCTACATGTGTGTGTTGTTACTTGGTATGATTAGACTAGGATGAGGGTGAGTGTGAGGGGTGGCTAGTGAGATGGGGAAGTGATAATGTAGATAGAGAGGGATGGGTGGAGGTGCAAGGTAAGTTGGTGTGAGTAAGGATGTGCAGGAGTAGGGTAGGGAAGGCAGAGTAATGAAGATGTGATGAGTGGCACAGCAGGATGAGGCTGAGTGTGCCTTTGCAGTAATGTTTTGTGATCTACTGAGATCATTGATCGGTTTGTGCCACTGCAGCCTGGTCCTCCAGACGACATCCCTGCTTGTGTCCTGTGCAATATGCAAGCAGGCTACATTGATCTCCTGAGACGGTCTCTTATGCCCATGTTAAGGGAAGAGAACCTCCCTACGTGCTGTGACTCCCTCCATAAGCATATGGAGGGAGTCATGGGAGAGCCTGGGTGCAGCCGTGCACCTCTGTGCAGTGCTTGTCAGAGTTTGTAGCACCTCAATGCTGTAGCACAACTGTCGAACTAGATTTGTGCATGGTCCCTTTAAGGAAACCGGCTGATGACGCATCATCAAATGACATCATCAGTCCCGCTTCCTTCAATTGGCCGACAAACACGCTGGGCGGACTTAACAAGCACAATCAGGGGAAAATCATTTTGGACAGCGGGCTGGAGCTATCAGCAAGGCCGGGACCCGCCACCGATGTCGCCCGCCACAGACCCGCTGAGGTTGATAAAATCCAGCCCAAGGAGTAATGTGAGCTTGAATCCCTTCATGGTAGTTTGGGAATTTGAATTCATTTAAAAAAATCTGGAAATAAAAAGCTGGTATCAGTAAAAGTGACCATGAAACTGTCGGATTGTTCTAAAAATCCAACTGGTTCACTAAAATCGTTTAGAGAAGGGAACCTTCCGTCCTTACCCGGTCCGACATTTGTGTGCCTCCAGTCCCGCACCAACATGGTTGACTCTTAATTACCCTCTGACGTGGCCTAGCCAGCCACTCAGTTGTATCAAACTGCTACCAGTGGTTCAAGAAGGTCCACCACCACCTTCTCAGAGCAACTAGGGCTGGGTAGGAAATCCTGGCCTTGTCAGCGATGCCTACATTCAAGAACAAATGAAGAAAAATCATGTCCCTATATCCTGCTTCTGCTGCAGATCCTTACCAGCTATGAGCACACATTAGTAATTTGGGCACGGGGTGTGTGCGATGTTCCAAACCTGGAAAAAAATAATGGCCTGAAAATTGTGCCTGGTTTACGCCCAAATTGTACCATATATGCTCTTGGTTGGCAAGTCTCCCCACTGGGGGAATTGAAAATGATTACAAATTACACACGTAGGCCGGGATTTTGCCAGCGCTCAGAGGACGGATTTGGAGGTGGTCCGCTGTCAAAATAGCAATGATTGACAGCGGGTAGGAAACCCACTGTCAACCTGCCTCTACGCGAGTCTCCCAGGTGTCGGGTCTGTCAGCGGAGAACTGACCCGACACCAAGCAGCAGGGCATACAATTGAGCTAATTAAATGGCTTGTTAAGAGCCAATTTAATACTATTTTGAGGCTTCCTTCCAATTTTACGTTCTCCCCCACGGGTTACCTGCTGTTCAGGGAACACGCCAGCTCAACCTGGCATGATTTGAGTCTGTTCTGATGTTTCTGATAAGCTGACAGCTGCAGAAGTGGTGTTAAGGATGCCATGTTGCAGATGGTCAGTTTCAGAGCGCAGAAAATGTTGGTTACTTCATTTGTAATACATATAGAGATTTTTAGCTTGTAAGTGTTTAGAGGCAACTGTATGTCCAGTGCCACCTCATTGGAACAACCTCTCTCACCATTGACAGATCACTTCTGTCATCTCACCTGCAGCTGCCATCTATTGCAGCAACATTGGAGCCCTTGAAAAAATCAGACCTTGGTTCTCTGAATCCTTCCACAATCAGCCTCAACACCAACATCACCAGGCACACCAACATCACCAACAACATCACCCACCTTCTCTGCCATCACCTGATGCTGCACAGGACACAGGGCATCAGGACCTGACAAAATTGCTGCCTGGGAGGCCAGCGATGGCATCACTATGGCCAGATTTTCTTCACTTGACGCTGTAAACCCTGGCTGCCACATGATACGCCAGGTTGACACCATCCCACACCAGCACCGTGAAGCACCCCTTTAATATCCAAGCCATTCCATGCACACTCATCCCAATAGCGGGGGGGGCGGTAAGTTATGTCTGAACATTCACTGGAACTCTAAGACACTTCTCAAGGTGCGCTCAGATCTGTCCAATAAGGGGCAATGTTGGAAAAATAGATTTCACTGTATGACAACACATTAGCAGAAACTTCACATGGACATTGGCTAAACCTCTCAAGTGCCTACCCTTGTGTATTGTTAGTTGGTATGCTTGCAGTAGGATGAGGGTGAGTGTGAGGGGTGGCTAGTGAGATGGGGAAGTGATAAAGTCAATAGAGAGGGTTAAGTGGAGGTGCAAGGTATGTTGGTGTGAGTAAGGATGTGCAGGAGAAGGGTATGGAAGGCAGAGTGATGGGGATGTGTTGAGTGGCACGGCAGGGTGAGTTTGAGTGTGGCTTTGCAGTAAAGTTTCGTGATCCACTGAGACCATTGAAAGGTTGGCGCCACTGCAGCCAAGGACCCCTGATGACATCCCTGCTTTTGCCCTCCTATGCAATGTGCAGCCAGGCTGCATTGGTGTCCTGGGGAGGTCTCTTCCACCTTTGGAAGGGAAGAAAACCTCTCTGCATGCTGTGACTCCCTCCATAAGCATATGGAGGGAGTCATTGGAGAGCCTGGGTGCAAGCATCCACCTTTGTGCAGTGCCCGTCAGTGTTTGCAGCACCTCAATGCTGTCAAACACGAACAGAACAACTGTCAAACTCCTTGTGGACATGGTCCCTTTAAGGAAACCGGCTGTTGACACATCATCAAATGACGTCATCAGACCTGCTTCCTGTTAATTGGCCGGGTAGCCCACAGGGTGGTCTTAACAAGGCCAATCAAGGGAAAATTCCTTTGGCAGAGCGGTTGCAGCCAGGATCATGACTGAAACTGGAAACCAGCTCTCCCACCACCATCCCGACACCGCCGATAAAATCACGGCCCTATTCTGTTACATCTTCAAGGAATTCTAAGAAATTTGTCAGTCATGACTTTATTTTTTATAAACTTCCTATTTGGATTGTTTTCTTTATAATAGTTAATATTTGTTTTGCATTCACAGCTCCAAAATGGGAACATTTTGTTCCTGGCATAGTGTTTCACTTGATGGAAGTTCAGATCGGAGAATTGGGCAGGGAAATCAACACACCCAGTGCTCTAATCTGTGTTCTTATCAAGTGAGACTCCATTCTGTGAGCAGTGTGGGCTTAGTTTGTTATGTTAATAGGTCTGAAACCCTACAATCCTGCTGCTGAATCTTTTTATGAAAAAGGAAACTAACTTACGCTAGTTTAGAGACCTCCATAATTAACAAGCTGTTGCTTCAAAAATATCACCAGTTTTCCCTGCTTCTGCCTCAGTTTATTCAGATGTATTTCATTTAGTTCATATGAAAAACATCGTCTTTGCGCTCCGCAACAAACTCCATACCCTTGCCACCGATTCTCTTCCACCCCCCCCACACCCCTCCTCCCTGGCCACTGTCAGATTGAACCCGACTCTTTGCAACCTCAACATTCTATTTGACTCTGAGCTGAGCTTCTGACCCCATAGCCTGTTTCCACCTCCAGAACATGGTCCACCTTTGCCTCTGCCTCAGCCCATCTGCCACTGAAATCCTCATTCATGCCTTTGTCACCTCCAAACTTGACTCTTCCATTGCACTCCTGGCCGGCATCCCATCCTCCACCCTCCATCCTCCATAAACTTTAGCTCACCCCAAACTCTGCTGCCCATATCCTATCCCACACCAAGTTCTGTGTTCCTCCAACTTTGGCCCCTTGTGTGCCCCCACTCCCTTGACCCACCATTGGTGGCCATACCTTTAGCTGCTTTGGTCCTGAGCTCTGGCAGATGCCTCCTCAAACCTCTCTTCCCTCCTTTAAGACCCTCCTTAAAACCTACTTTGACCAAATTTTTAGTCACTCCTAATATCTCCTTCAATGGCTCAGTGTTAATGAGGAATAGCTGTGGTTTCAATTGGTGAATGTGTTTGACCTTCATGGATCTTTTGGTATTCATGTAAGTGCCATTGTATGATCCACTGCTAAGAAGCATGTGCTGTTATTTCTGCTACAGTTTGAGGTCTCAAGAAGGTGCTTAGCAGCATTTCTCAGCAGATGCATATTGTAACCATTCTAATTATGTATGCTAGTATTGGCTAGCAGAAGTGTCAGCTCAATAGTAAAAATTGGGAGAGACATGTTAGCACATCATTTACATAGAGTGTGACTATTTATCTGTTTCTTTTTTAATATTCTTTGAAACAAAATTGCATTCTTACAGATTCTCAGCTGCTTTGTTTTAATTATTTTTTTAAACTTGTGTTTAGGTTTTAGCAAGTGATGCTACCCAGGAGCAGATGTGCAGAGCGATGTTGCCAGTGGCTGCTTAAAAATTCAAGTAGCTGAATACAACAAAGGTAATTAACTGATTTTTGTTTGACAATTAATTTATTCATAGATGGAAGGATATGTGAGAGAGAGAGTGTGTGTTTGTGTATACACACAAACTTTGAATATCGATGTGTGCCTAAGATAGCAAAAATCATGAGTTCGGCTATTCCATGGCCTGATGTTGAGCAGCATCTTTCCTTGGTTCTGCCCATTTTGTCGAGGGCCAAGTAACTGATTGATTTGAGAAGGGTAATCTAGTGGACTTCCATAATCACTTGTTGATTGTCTTTGTACAGAGCTGACTCTGGTAATTTTCACAGTGAGGATGGTTTATGGTGAATAAGTTTAAATCAAACCAACAATCACTATCACTAGAGAGAAAGTACTAGGCAAACTAATGGGACTAAAGGTGGACAAGTCCCCTGGACCCGATGGCCTGCATCCTAGAGTCTTAAAAGAGGTGGCTGCAGAGATAGTGGATGTATTGGTTGTAATCTACCAAAATTCCCTGGATTCTGGAGAGGTCCCAACGGACTGAAAAAACGCAAATGTAACGCCCCTATTAAAGAAAGGAAGGAGACAGAAACCAGGCAACTATCGACCAGTTAGCCTAACATCTGTCATTGGGAAAATGCTGGAGTCCATCATTAAGGAAGTGGTAGCAAGACATTTAGAAAAATCATAATATAGTCAAGCAGAGTCAGCATGGTTTTATGAAAGGGAAATCATGCTTGACAAATTTGCTGGAGTTCTTTGAGGATGTAATGAGCAGGGTAGATAAAGGGGAACCAGTAGATGTCGTGTATTTGGATTTCCAGAAGGCATTCGATAAGGTGCCACATAAAAGGTTACTGCACAAGATAAGAGCTCACGGGGTTGGGGGTAATATATTAGCATGGATAGAGGATTGACTAACTAACAGAAAGTCAGGATAAATGGGTCATTTTCAGGTTGGCAAACTGTAACTAGCGTGGTGCCGCAGGGATCAGTGCTGGGGCCTCTACTATTTACAATCTATATTGATGACTTGGATGAAGGGACTGAGTGTCATGTAATCAAATTTGCTAATGATTCAAAGATAGGTGGGAAAGCAAATTGTGTGGAGGATGCAAAGAATCTCCAAAGGGATACAGACAGGCTACGTGAGTGGGCAGGAATCTGGCAGATGGAGTATAATGTGGGAAAATGCGAGGTTATCCACTTTGGTAGGAAAGATAATAAAGCAAATTATTATTTAAATGGAGAGAGATTACAAAATGCTGACGTACAGAGGGATCTGGGGGTCCTTGTACATGAATCACAAAAAATTAGCATGCAGGTACAGCAAGCAGTTAGAAAGGCAAATGGAATTTTGACCTTTATTGCAAAGGGAATGAAGTATAAAAGTAGGGAAGTCCTGTTACAAATGTACAGAGCATTGGTGAGACCACACCTGGAGTATTACGTACAGTTTTGTTCTCCTTATTTAAGGAAGGATATACTTGCCTTGGAAGCTGTTCAGAGAAGGTTGACGAGGTTGATTTTGGAGATGAAGGGGTTGCCTTAAGAAGAAAGGTTGAGCAGGTTGAACCTATACTCATTGGAGTTAGAAGAATGAGAGGGGATCTTACTGAAACATGTAAGATTCTGAAGGGGCTTGACAGGGTAGATGCTGAGAGGATGTTTCCCCTCGTTGGGGAATCTAGAACTAGGGGGCATAATTTCAGAATAAGGGGGCACCCATTTAAAATGGAGATGAGGAGGAATTTCTTCTCTCAGAGGGTGGTGAATCTTTGGAATTCTCTTCCCCAGAGAGCTGTGGAGGCCATTGAATATATTTAAGGTGGAGATAGACAGATTTTTGAATGGTAAGGGAGTCGAGGGTTATGGGGAGCGGGCAGGGAAGTGGAGTTGAGGCCAAGATCAGATCAGCCATGATCTTATTGAATGGCGGAGCAGGCTCGTGGGGCTAAATGACCTCCTCCTGCTCCTACGTCTTATGTTCTTACGTTCTTATATTTGAAGAGGGAGTACCATCCGTCTTTAATCCTTTGAAATAAATTAAACCATTGCCAGAAAATTTCCTTTCGCTTTTGTGTTTTTCTTTACTTATCTTTCATTTTTTTCCTAATATTTTTGTTTAGAGGTGCTAGGGTAGAAATTGTAAGGCTCTGTAACCAGTGCACAGCTGTACAGTGCTCAGCATGCACATGGCTCAGAGTCAGGGCTACAATGTCGTAGTCCTCTCTCTGACCTACACTTGTATCCAGCTCACAATTTCTTCCCGATCACCTTCTTGAGAAAGTACTTGTTTTTATTTGTGATGGGAGCAGAGCCTCCCAACATTTTGGTTACAATGCTGTGATCTGCAAGTAGCAAATTGGTGCATTTCAACATAATTTATCACCTGTTATTTGTTTACAAACAAAAGGAAGATTCCACTTTTTTGAAGGCAGTGTCCCTTTAAATGATTTGTCATCAGGGAAATCACAATGGAGAATTACCAAGGCCAACATCGAACAGAACTAACATTGGTAGAGGTACAGTTATTAACCCAGGGTGGATCAAGGAGCTTACTATTTCAATAGCAATGATAACAATTTGCATTCATATAAAGTTCATCTCATTAAAAGGAACATTCTTGAGTGCATTATAAGGCAATGAGGCGGTGGAGGAAGTATTAAAGACCCAGTCAAATTGAAGACATTTTAGGAGGCCTAATGAAGGTAGAAAAACAAAGTAGTTTTAGGAGAGAATTGTAGTTGCTGTGTTTGAAAGCTTACCCATTTGGTGTTAGAGCTGAGGGAGCTTAGAACAAGTGGGTAATCTGGAGTTAGATGAGCACAGTTGAATTGGTAGTCAATTTTAAGATGTTGACTGAGAATATTGAAGCTGATTTTGCTGGAACACGGGATGAGTGGTGTTGGGTTTGTGGGACTTTGAACAGAAAAGGCTGTGGCGTTTTGGATTAGCAGAAGCATTAGGAAGGTTGGAGATTTTGAAGCCACTGCTGTGTAGTAATGTAACTTCCTGACATTGTTTGGCACAGTAATTTCTCTAAGCTAGTTTCCCTGTCAATGTCATCAGCACTTCAATGAAATGGACAGAGAATAACAATGTTAAATTCGCTTTAACCATTTTATTTTTAGGGAGTAATATGGAAAGACTGTCTCTTTAATTTACCTGATTACTGTTTTAGTGAGATACAAATAACAAAAATGACTGCAATAACTTGCCTCTAAATTTGGTTTTGGAGCTTTCACAGGTATTAATGTGCTCAGAAATAGAGGTTACTGGTAGATGTTCCCCTGGACCTGATAACACAAGTTAAACATCACCTAAAACCAAAACCTTAGCTCCAAATAATGAAGAACTCCGACCTGGATCAAAAGTCCATGCTGATCTGATTTAGCCTGATTCCAGATATGTTTTGAGGGGAAACTGGAACATTTTGATTTGGATTCTGATGGTCTGTCCGTTGAAGAAAAATATCCTCTTGTATATCCTTAGTCCCATCTTTCCACTTGTCATTTTCCTAGATGCAGGTTACCATATTACCCATTCTTCTCCTGTACTGCATTATGTGATTGTGGTAATTATGTTCCAGAGGATACTGATAACTGATTAAAATAATCATTGCCTTTCTATGGTTTACTCTTATTAACATTACGCACTGGAATATTATTTCTAAGTATAACTAGATGCAATTCAATTTAGTGTAACTATTGAGGTGTAGTGACTGAATATGTGCAAAAATTCTGAGTCATTTACTGATGATCCACTGCTACTAATAGGATTTACTGCACCAAACAAGGAAATGATCCGGTGATTTGTTTTTGTTGTTATAATATTGACAAAAAGTTACATTAAAAAAACCTTTGAATATTGTTTGTGTTTACGATCTGGGTTCTGTGGATCTGATGGTCTGGGGCTATGTGACCAAGCATCCAATCTCTCTCTCTCAGTTTTTCCTGATCCATTTAATCCTCAAGTATGCTGGAAAAAATATCTGACCCTATTATTGTAACCAAATGTTCTAGTACTTTTCCCCTGTATTTGAATTGTGAATTTATCTGGTGATATGGCCAAGGTATGTTAACTGTTGCTTTCTTTATACAGCTTCTGACTCCACTATTGAGTGAGGAGTTAAATCATGACATTATTGTAGAGCTCATTACTGTCCTCTGGTGGTTGGTTTGTATCACTATCTTCCAATTGGATTTAATGGTGTCCTAATAGAAATTGGTCCAAAAATTCCTGTAACTGGTCAACGAACGGTGCCCGACGTTAGTTTCCCTTGCCCTTGCCCATTTAATCACCATATCGGGCCAAAAATTCGGGTCGGAGGCTTCCCGCGGGCACAAGCCCCCGACCTGCACCCACATAGCGCGCCTGCCGTTGTGCTTTGGGGCCGCATGGGATTCCGACCCTGGGCCTCCTCCAGCTGCCGGCGCGCAGTGCTTGCGTATCCCAGCGGCGAAGTTAGTTCGCAACGTCCCCTGGGATCACGTGGGCCATGGGGAGCCAATCGGAGCAGGGAATCTTCAATCATAGATTTGACAGGACCTATGAATAGAGATTGGCCCCAAAACCTAAGTAAAACTTCAAATACATTTTTTTTTAAATCACATTTTTAAAATAACTATAAATTACATAAATTAACTATTTTAAACAAAAATTTAAATTTTTGAAAAATGAATTAAAGTTTTTAACGGGGCTAAAAATAAACTTACGTTTCTTTAAGTATTTTAAAATGATAAACCTGTGGAAAAAAGTTTTAATTTTACTTAATTAACCTCTTACCTTGTTAAAAGCAGGCCTTGCGACTGCTTTTTTCATGCGCAGCTGCTAGGGCCTTACCAGCACGGAGAAACCTGTAAGAAAATCGGAAGTTCCAGGCATACGCGCTGCCTCTCTGGCGCACGTGTTTGACCTGTGAATCCCTTCCTTCAAGGGAATGGAAGTTCCGGTTTCCTGCGCATGCGCAGTGCATGCACGAAACCGGCACTTTCGTTGGCCCTACGCGTGAGTACACAGCGCGTACTCACCCGTGGGGACCCGAATTTCTGGCCCAATATTTTGCGCTGCAAGTTGCTGGAAGCATGAGATGGAAATGGTGTGGCGCCCTCTATAGGGCATCTGGGATCTCAATGAACAGGACAAGCAACTGTGTATCTCCTTAACCAATAAAATTGAAGGATTGTGAAATGAACAGCACAGACTCTGACCCAGGAAGTGTAAATTGAGTACAGAAAGAGAAATACAGAGAGGGAAAGAAAGAATGGATTAAGAGAGAGAAAAAAGAAACAGAGAAAAAAAATGTAATTAAAAAAAAATCTCCAACAACAATTAAAACCTGAAGGAATGAGAGTCCACACTTGTAACAGTTTATTTTCAGTGCCCAAGAGATTGACTGGCAGTAATTAACACTTATCACATTGTTCAAAGGGCACTTATACTTGAAATGACTTGACTTAACTTTCTGCAATGAGTTTACTTCATACCTACAGTGCAAGTACAGAAATGTCACACCCTCAATGCATTTAAGTGAGGAGCCAGACAGTGAGATGCTGCTTTCACAAAGCGGTGCATCTCCAACAGCAACTTCTTGATTTCCGCGTTTAATCAGGCATCTGCCCTCACCTGAAGTTGCTGTGGCATTTGCACTTAAATAACGGTGAACACTATTAGCCTCACTTTTATTTTGAAAGCAGTTTTTGGGCCATTATTTTAAATGGGTTTTGTCTTGCATCACAATTAAGCAATCAAAAATGTAATTTTAATTTATAGTTGAATTCTAAAATGAATCTGAATGGAATTTTCCAATGTGTCTGCATGCTGAGTTCTTTGAAGTCTTATGTTTTTGAGATTTTTGAGTGAAGGGATAAATGATCTAGTATGAACATTTGTAGTTCCTTTATTTCAGTAATTGTCATTAAAACATATCCCATTTGAACGTGTAATTGACAGAGGCATTCTCTTAATCAATGGCACAAACTGTGTCTGACAGTGTATCAATTAGGTGATCAGTTTGATGTAGATTGCTTCAGGCCGAGCACTAAAGAGTTTGCTGAAGTCTGATTTACTGAATGTTCTTGTATGCAATGTTTTTAAACTTTAATCGAGTTATTCCTTTTCATTCAGTCTTGAATTGCAAAGAGCACTAAATTAAATTCCAATTAAGAACTTTATTGGGGTAGGAGGTTATGGGAAACTAGGTATGAGTAATTGTGTCACCTTTTCTAATAAGCTTGTGTGTTGCATTGTCTCTTCTTCTGTCCCTCGGAACTGAGGATGGCTTGCTTGCACATTAAAAATGAGTTCTCAGGTGTCCAATGTGGGACCTAGAGACTCTGTCAAAGGTGGGGCAGACAGTGGTTGAAGGGGCGGGTGGGTGGGGTGCTTGGGTTGACATGCACTCTTTGCGTGCTTGCGCTTGGCTTCTGCTTGCTCCCAGCGAAGAGACTCGAGGTGTTCGGCGCCTTCCCAGATGCTTCTCCTCCACTTTGAGCGGTCTTGGGCCAGGGATTCCCAGGTGTCGGTGGAGATGTTGCACTTTTTCAAGGAGGCTTTGAAGGTGTCCTTGAAGCGTTTCCTCTGCCCACCTGGGGCTCTCTTGCCGTTTCAGAGCTCCGAGTAGAGCGTTTGTTTTGGGTGTCTCGTATCGGGCATGCGGATGCTGTGACCCCCATCGGAGCTGATTGAGCGTGGTCAAAGCTTCGATGCTGGGGATATTGGCCTGAGTGAGAACACTGATGTTGGTACAGTCTGGAGAGGTACCACCAACACTGCCTCCGCAAGATCCTGTAAATCCATTGGCAGGATAGGCGCACCAACGTCAGTGTTGCATTATATAACTAGTTCCAATATCCATTCTGTATAACAAAATAATTTTATTTGAGTTATTGATATAGATAAGTAATCATTTGTTAATTAACTTATTGCTGTGAATTCCTAAGAATAATAAGATTTCCTAATTTTTTTTGGGGGGTTGGGGGTAACCTGATATGGTGGAAGAAATTAGCATATTGATGGGTTTAATTTCAGTTTTGCTCAAGATAATATTGGTCACTTTCAATTAAGTTGAATTAGTATATAGTGAAAACACATTGGCCCAGAACCTGGTGTCAGGGGCCTGCCGCGCGTGCAAGCCCCCGATGTACACTTACCCGACGCACCGACATCTGAAACCTGGCCCGCAGTGGATTTCCTGTCAGTGGCCCGGTTCTGATGTTGGCGCGCTGTGCTAACCTGACCCAGCGGCGTAGTTAGTGCGATGTGCCGGCTGGGATCAGGTGAGCACTGTTCAGCCAATCAGGGGAGGGGAAACTTCATTCATAAGTTTGAGAGTAAGAACTGTCAAACTCATGAGAAGTACTGCACCCCAAAACACTACTTAAACTTTAAATAAAATTTAAAAAAAATCCCAATCATTAAATTAAGTATAAATAAGTTTTAAAAAATAATTTAAACAATTTTTTTTTTTGAAAAAAATAATTTTTTAATAAAAAGGGTCTAAAACTAAACTTACCTTATTGTAGATTCTTTAAAATAATAAACCTGTGGGAAAAAAAATCTAAATTGCACTAAAACACCACTTACCTGTAAAAATAAATACTTACATGTGCTTTTTACAAGCGTAAAGACCGGAGGCCTTTACACATGCGCAAATCCCCCAAAACAGAGGAAATCCAAGACGCACGCGCTGCCCCCTACAGCGCACGCGCTAGCCTCTTCACCTCTTGGGTTAGAGGAGAGGAAATGCCGGTTTTCAGCGCATGCACTGTGCATGCTGAAAACCGGCATTTCCTCCGGCCAGACGCGTGAGTACCCCTTCTGTACTCACGCGTTTGGGGAGGAATTACTGCCTCATTGTTTAGAAAGGAGAAGGTTATGGGGGGACCTCATTAAACTATGCAGATTATTAAATGGTAGTGTCAGAAGACAAATTAGTGAGAAACCGTTTTAAAACAAATTGTAACGTGTTTTTTCCACAACACCTGTACTGTTAGTAACAAGATGGTCTTGATCAGCCAGTCTCCTTATGATTTAAAATCTGTGTCCTTATAAATGCCGTGTTTCGATTTGCATACCCAGGTTTAACGATTAACCTCAAATGACAACATCTAATTCTTTGGAGATCTTGTGGAAGGCTTACCAAATTCTCCTGTCTCTCATGAAAGGCAGAAATGACCATACTAACAGACCAATGTGTAGGGCTAAATCTACTTGGACAGACATGGTTAATTGACATACAAAAACCAAATGATACTGAAAGATACTTAATTAGCACAATAATTAAAAACAATGGAATTGGAATCAATCAACAAGGGATTCAAATATCTATTTTTCATAAGCATTTCTTAGAAGCTTCTGAATGATGAGACTTGGATGAAACAGTCAAGTACTTTGGTAGATCTTCCAGATGCATTATTGTATATGAATGATGTGAATCTCAGTTTATCCAGAGTTCAGATCTGCATGAATTTCAGACAATGTGAGATTTCCCCAGTACTTAACCAATCCAAAGGATTCTATAGTCAGATGCTCATACATTGCTCGAGTTCCAAGTATTTGTTAATGCCTTGAAAATGTACAATTCAATCAATACCTAAAATAAAGCCTTATCTCTTGATTAATTTCCACGCCAATCCCATAGATAGCTCACCTCGCAACCTTCATTTTTGAAATTTGGTGAGGAACCGCAACTTCCATTTTATTTTTAGCTCATCTCATCACCCTGTTCTCTTAATTTTTATATGCTACCCTAGGCAACATCATCCAGAAGCATGGAATAACATTCCATATGTATACCAATTGCACTCACCTCCACCTCTCCACTGTCTTCATTGACCCTAAGGCTGTTCCACTGTTAGGACTGCCTATCCAACATTAACATTTGAATGAGCCGAAGCTGCTTCTATCTAAATGTCAGCAAAACTGAAGAAATACTCCTTGGCTTCTGGAAACTCCCACACTACAGCAGACTTAAATCCATTCACTCCCTCAGTCTAAGTCCAGCTCAGTTTCCTTCCCCACATCTGGACCATCAATGAGACTGTTTTCTTTCAGCTCTATACTGTTGTCTACCTTTATCACTATCCTGGCCAATGTTTATCCCTCAATCAACATAACAAAAACAGATTTTCTGGTGATTATCACATTGCTGTTTGTGGGAGCTTGTTGTGCGCAAATTGGCTGCCGTGTTTCCCACATTACATTAGTGACTACACCTCAAAAGTACTTAATTGGCTGCAAAGCGCTTTGAGACGTCCAGTGGCCGTGAAAGGTGCTATATAAATGCAAGTCTTTCTTTCTTTCTTATACCAAAACCCTTGTCTTCATTCCCTCAACTCAGTCTATCCAATAGCAAAATACTGCGGATGCTGGAAATCTGAAATAACAACAGAAAATGCTGGAAAAACTCAGCAGGTCAGGCAGCATCGAGGAGAGAGAAACAGAGTCAACGGTTTGGGTCGAGGACCCTTCGTCAGAACTCATTAAAATAATTTAAATTGAGAAGTAGACTGAAGTTATTTTAAATTGTGTGAAATAAAATAAAGATCTCCCTAATATGACCGAGATATTACGACAAACTCTTTATTCAGAGTGAATGTTTAGGACAATCTGCCAGGCAGGTTACTCGAAGCAAGAACATTCAAAATGAGACTGCAGCAAATTAATTGGCAATTAGTTTTGGTTGGACAAATTACTTTTGCTCAACCTTACAATGTTCTTATAAGTTCAAGAGAACGGCAATAAATGATAAATTGATTTGAAAAGAAAGGGTTGTATAGTATTTTTTCCCTAATGTTGTTCCTTGGCCTTGGAGAGGCAAATCAATACATTCTTTAAAGAAAAGCATTAGAATGTGTCTGGAAACATAAGTAGTTCCTGAATTCAGTAACCTATTTCTTGTAGTTGTTAAGAGAATGTAATTGCAGTCATGAATTTTCATCAGTATTTAATTACAACTTGGGAACTTTTTTTAAAGAGTTTCCAGCTGCACTATGTTGAATAAAAGTCATGATTAGATCTGGTGTCCCAGTGGCTCAACGCTTTGATGTGCTAATGCACTGTGTTATGGTGTATGAAATTAAAAGTTTTTGTTTGTGACAACTTCAGACAGTGGGTCTGGGCTCGACTGATATCAAGTGCTGGCTGGAGATGAGTTGTGTTCCTGCAAGAGGGAGACTTGAAGGACAAGTCAACTTCTGCTGTGTTAGAGCCAGCCCGAACAGCTGCTAAAGCAGCAGCATTGGCCAGAGGCCAGGTCACCTGCCCACCCTGCTGTTCAGAGAATGGTACATTGCATTAGGGCAGTTAGGAAAGGTTACTCGGACAATAGAAAGATTTTATGATTTAGAAATAGACTAGATTAACGACACACGACTTACCTAAAATATGTTTAACTCGTGTTGAGGTACACTAGAAGAAAAAAATCCCTGAATGACCTCATTCTAATAGTATGGAATTTATCATGTGGTCTCGTTCTCTCTTTTTCTGCCTCTCTCTTATTCCTCTCTTTTTTCCCCCTTTCTCTTTCTATTTCTCTCCCTCTTTTAAACTGCTTTATTTAGTACCATATGGTACTTAGGATTATATTTCTGCCCAGTTGAATGGAACTGAAAGAGCAAGAGTTTGGCAGACAGTGAATCAAGACATGTAATCAGACTACTTCCATGATTCACACATGTGAATCGTAATATTTGGTGCTGAAACTAAAGTTAATGCCTCAAGCTTTAATATAAGGGGTTTTTATGTATATAGTGCATTACCACATCCTCACGACATCCCAGAGTGTTCCTATAGAACAAATTACTTTTCAAGCACAGTCACTGTTCTTTTGTAGCCTAATGCTTGAGCCAGGATACCGCCGACCAGCAAAAAAAAATCTACGCACTTACCTGATGGTCCCGGAGGTTCGGACACTTGCGCTCCCGGGCCTCTGAGCGTAGGTCTGCATAGAGGCCCAGGTATCCCAGGGGTGCATGCGGTTCACAAGCGCTCCTGGGATCACGTGGGCTGGCCCAATCAATGAAAGAAGGGAATCCCCATTCATACTTATAAGGATTCCGTATGTACCCCCAAAAATACACGTACACTTCAACTAAATTTTAAAAAATCACGTGTTTAAAATTAATCAAATTTGATTAAATTTTTTTTTTTTAACTTTTTGAAAAATAAATTTACATATTTTAAAGGGGCTAAAAACAAACTCAACTTATTTCACAGGTTTTTAAATGTATAAATTGTTGAAAAAAATATTTTTCTGTTCTTTAAAAGTGTTACGCTGGTAAAAGCAGGCCTTATGCCTGCTTTTACCAGGCATAAGAATTTCACGGGCATTCGCTGGGCAGAAGTTGGGCAAATAGCTCAACTCTCCGCCCGCGGAGGCCCTTTTCCTAGGGAGGTGGATCAAACCCGTAACTTGCGCAGCCCCTACGGGCACATGCGCACCTCATATGCACCCGTAGGGGCCGCAAATTACGGCCCTAAATGTCTTTCAGCGATAAGAACTCACTTATGAAATAAACTGATACTTTACCCTTTTTCTGATTATTTCTTGCTTTCCTGTCACTTTTGTCCTGTTTCAAAACCCATAAGGTAATATTAACAACTGGTTTCTTCGTCTAATACAACATTGTTAAAAATGTGAAGGTTTAAGAAAATTAAATACATGAGCTAAATTTCAATGTCATCATCAGCAGTCCCCATATATTGCCCCTCCATTATTTTTACCCTGACACTGGTTTGTGGAAATAATAAAATTCCTGCACTGATTGATGCTATTCTTTTCTAGTTGCTGTGGCATAATTCTGGCACAAAAGCCCGTTGGAAATATAGTATCCGATAATTACTCGGTTGTAGTCATTTTTTGTTTAAGGTCATGAAATCAAATTATCGCAGCTTGATGATCATTACTATGGTTTGCCTTAACATTGATACTGACTGAGGTACTCCAAATAATATCCTGCCCTTGGACATTTAATTGCTCTTGGTTTCTATGATTTCTTGCCAGGAGGCTGATTGTAACTTATTTGTGATTAACTGTTCTGAAGTTGGACAGTCACCCCAGTCAGGGCAATAAATGCATATTACACAGACTGAATGACCTTTCTCTATAATGGGACAACCAAGAAGAAAAGAAGGTATAACTGGTCATTTATTTACATGACAGGGTTTTACTCGATTTATGACCAGTCTAAATTTGCATTAGTATTATCTGAAAGGATATTCTGTTTTATTGACACATAATATAGAAATATATTTATATTAATTATAACCGTAGAACCCACATAACAACCTTTTATAAGAATTTTGTCACATTCCCATTTATACTTTAGTATTGCCAATGCCAGTTTGCCTACTGAAATGGGAATTAACTCCTCTTCTACAAATACTCCCATTCATTAATAACAACAGAAAATGCTGGAAACACTAGGCAGGCCAGGCAGCATCCGTGGAGAGAGAAACAGTTAACGTTTCAGGTCTGGGACCCTTCATCATGTTCTGATGAAGGGTCCCAGACCTGAAATGTTAACTCTGTTTCTCTCTCCATGGATACTGCCTGCCCTTCTGAGTATTTCCAGCATTTTCTGTTGTTATTTCAGATTTCCAGCATCCGCAGTATTTTGCTATTGTACTTCCATTCATTATATGTCTCGCTCGTGTCCACTGGCTAACTGTAGAAAAATTACAAGGACATGGGCATATAATGAATACTTGAGTATAAATTCAGTAAATGGATACATTAGCATGAAATAAATAATTTGTGTAGTTAAAAAAAACAAAACAGCTTCTCCAAGTCTCACAAGAAATTGCACCTTGGGGGATTGGCAAATATTTACTTCCTTGAGTCCTGAATTTAGATCCTTCCCATTAATGCCCAGGAGATAGCATGGAATAGGAATTGCAACAGTGAGATTTTATTACTACCACCAGAAAAGGCTGGCATGAAATAGTACCACCACATGGAGGATCTGAACTATTACCTGAAAGTTTATCATTATAATTCTGGTAAAATTACGAGCATCTACTTTGCTATTCAGGTAAATGTGGAAACTATTCTGCACCATCAACGAATAGTGAAACAAATGATCAGTTAATCTGTTATTTTGGGACAACAGAAAATGCTGGAAACACTCAGCAGGTTAGGCAGCACAGTGGAGAGAGAAACAGAGTTAACGTTTCACGTCGACATTGGGGAGACCAAATGCAGATTTGGTGACCGCTTTACGGAACATCTCTGTTCAGTCTGTAAGCGTGATCCCGAGCTTCCGGTCGTCTGTCACTTTAATTCTCCGCTCCACTCCCACTCTGACCTCTCCGTCCTCGGCCTCTTTCACTGCTCCAATGAAGCTCAATGTAAGCTCGAGGAACAGCACCTCATCTTTCGGTTAGGCACTTTACAGTATTCTGGACTCAACATTGAGTTCAACAATTTCAGACCATATCCTCGGCCCCCATGTTTTCTTGTTTCTCTCACATGGCAGCTGTTGATGATTCTGCCATTGTCATTTACACTTCATCTAGAGTCATCTTTTGTTTCTTAACTTGTCCCATTACCATCTGCTTTTGCCTTGCACCATCATCCCTTTTGTCTTTTAATCTGTCCTGCCTTCCATCCTATCACAGACCTTCCCTTTGTTCTTTCCTCCCCTCCCCACTTTCCCTGCCCCACACTTGCTTAAAAACCTGTTACTTCTCCAACTTTTTCCAATTCTGACGAAGGGTCATCGACCTGAAACATTAACTCTGTTTCTCTCTCCACGATGCTGCCTAACTTGCTGAGTGTTTCCAACATTTTCTGTTGTTGCTTCAGATTTCCAGCATCTGCAGTATTTT
This sequence comes from Somniosus microcephalus, assembly GCF_052327205.1. NCBI lineage: Eukaryota > Metazoa > Chordata > Chondrichthyes > Squaliformes > Somniosidae > Somniosus > Somniosus microcephalus. The sequence goes on along the minus strand of NC_141001.1, from coordinate 82,232,846 downwards.
GCTTTTGTATTACTGTTATTTTGAGTGTTGGTTGAGAGAAGAATGTTAACCAGCACAACAAATAATGCCACGGAACTTTTAATAGCCACTTGATGTCTTCAGCATCTTATCTGAAAGACCTCACCTCATTGATACCACATTCCATCAATACTGCTGGGTTAGATGATGAGCTCAAAGCCCAGCATAAGGTTCAAACTGTTGATCTAGAGACAAGTGTGCTACAGGTAGACTACCCTTTATCCGAACTTCCGAAAACCGAAACCCTCTAAAAACCGAAGGTTTTTTTGTTCAGCGTAAGTCGTGCGCACGACATGACCAGAGTGGCGCACGACTTACGCTGAGCAGGGCAGAGGGTCACTGAGTTCCCTCCTGGGTAGGAGATTGCAGGCCGAGCCGGGCAGTGTGAAGGAGGTATACCGGGAGAGTGAACCCAACAATACAGCGGCCCGTCCGATAGCTGCAGCGGCCTGTCCGATATTCTTTTCTCCCCGACCCCCCGCCGACCCCCCACCCTTTCGGATAAGGGATAGTGTATCCTTTATCCGCACTTCCGAAAACCGAAATCCTCTGAAAACCGAAAGTGTTTTCATTCAGTGTAAGTCGTACGCACGATGCCGACCCCCACCGCCGACCCCGACCCCCGCCGACCCCCACACCGACCCCCTGCCGACCCCGACCCCCGCCGACCCCGACCCCCGACCCCCCACCGACCCCCACCCCCGACAAATTTCCCAGTCTTATAAAATACCTTCTGAAATTTTCCGAAAACCGAAACACGGCTGGTCCCGAGGTTTTCGGATAAAGGATAGTCTACCTGTACCAACAAAAGCAAGCTAATAAAGATTTTTTTTGGTTTATGTGACCTATACGCCAAATTTTACAATGAAGCCTCTTGTGGAATACAGATCTGAGCATAACAGCTACTGTATAATGGTATGCAGTGAAAGATTCATAAACCTAAATACAGTATAGGTATTCAAGAGAAACACTAAGATGTGACACAATTCATAATTCATGGAAGTAGTCGTACGGATGTTGCATTTATAATAAAGTACACTGTTTTACTCAACAATAGAAAATTTCCTTTCAGAAAACACAAATGCAAAGCAAGTTTCATGTCATGATGCTAGTAAAATTCCGCTATAATATCGCGTCATGCAAATAAATTGCTTTTAACTATAAAGGCAAGTTTTCTACTTGGCATATAGAATCCACATCAGCAATGAGAATACCATTATCAATATTACTGGGGGGGGGATCTATGGGATAAATACAGCTATTGTTGTGACAATTTCATTATCTTCAGTTTTTAAGCTCAAATTAAAGTGTGAGGCTCAAAGTTTCACTATTAACAAAGTGGAATTCAAATGAATTTGGCATTGTTCTGAGTTGTGATATACGATCAGCTGGAAATGCTGTTACAAGAAGACTACCTGTTACCTTTATAACTGGACAGAGGTATGTCTATCATGAGGTCACCGAGCACCCCTGCAACTGGATAGCAGTGATGGAACAGATGCATATTGATCACATAGAAACATAGAAGATAGGAGCAGGAGTAGGCCATTCGGCCCCTTGAGCCTGCTCCGCCATTCAATGAGATGGCTGATCATCCAAGTTCAGTACCCGGTCCCTGCTTTCTCCCCATGCCCCTTGATCCCTTTAGCCTTAAGAAATATATCCAACTCCTTCTTGAATATATTTAATGAATTGGCCTCTACTGCCTTCTGTGGTAGAGAATTCCACAGGTTTACCACTCTCTGGGTGAAGAAAGTCCTCCTCATTTCTGTCCAAAAAGGCCTACTCCTTATCCTTAGACTGTGACCCCTGGTTCTGGACTCCCCGACCATCGGGAACATCTTCCCTGCATCTAGTCTGTCCAGTCCTGCCAAAATTTTATAAGTTTCAATGAGATCCCCTCTCATTCTTCTAAACTCCAGCAAGTGCAAGCCCAATCGACCCAATCTATCCTCATACGTCATTCCTGCCATCCCAGGTATCAGCCTGGTGAATCTTCGCTGAACTCCTTCCATGGCAAGAATATCCTTCCTCAGATAAGGTGACCAAAACTGCACACAATACTCAAGATGTGGTCTCACCAAGGCCCTGTACAACTGCAGCAAGACATCCTTGTTCCTGTACTCAAACCCTCTCGCTATGAAGGCCAACATACCATTTGCCTTCTTAACCACCTGCTGCACCTGCATGCTTACCTTCAGCGACTGGTGCACAAGGACACCCAGGTCTCGTTGCACTTCCCCTTCTCCCAATCTATTGCCATTCAGATAATAATCGGCCTTCCTGTTTTTGAAACCAAAGTGGATAACCTCACATTTATCCACGTTATATTGCATCTGCCATGCTTCTGCCCAATCACCCAACCTGTCCAAATCATCCTGTAGTTTCTCAGCATCCTCCTCACAGCACACACGCCCACCCAGCTTTGTGTCGTCTGCAAAATTGGAGATATTACATCTAGTTCCCTTGTCCACATCATTAATATATATTGTGAATAGCTGGGGTCCAAGGACCGATCCCTGCGGTACCCCACTAGTCACTGCCTGCCACTCGGAAAAAGACCCGTTTATTCCAACTCTTTGCTTTCTATCTGCCAACCAGTTCTCTATCCAAGTCAGTACCTTGCCCCCAATCCCATGTGCCTTAACTTTACACGCTAACCTCTTATGTGGGACCTTATCAAAAGCCTTCTGAAAGTCCAAATACATCACATCCACTGGTTCACGAGGCAACCGATGAACCTTATAATTATACTGCCATTAGTGAGATAGAGACTGTTTAATTACAAATCCACAATTGGGCTACCAAATAATGTAATTCTATCTGAAGGCTACCTACCACTCCAAACACTAGGACCAGAATTTTGCCTACCTGGGCGGGTCCGGTGCGGGCGGTGCCCGTGGCGGGTCGCGACCCCGCTGCTGGCTCCATCCTGCTTTTGAAAATGAACTTACCTTTATTGGGCCTATTAAGCCCGCCCAGCATGTTACCCGGCCCAATGAAATGGAGCGGGTCTGCTGACGTCATTCATGATGCATTTTCAGCCTGGATCCTTAAAGGGACCCTGGCCACATTACATTTGAAATTTAATCTAACAGAATGGGTGTTGAATCTTTACTCTACAATAATATAATAAAAGTTATATATGAGTGACAAAGAAATATATAAACAATATTATCATTAAGTAGTATGATGTCATCTACAAATATGATCAAGAACATAATTTTAAAAAGTACATTAATTGGGAAGTTATTGATGCTTTAGCCACAAATCTATAGACTTTTGTATCAGTATATGGTACAAATAAACGATGTGTATGTATAGGTAACATATAAAATTAAGCAGATTTAAAATATAATTTTAAAGGGGTGGATTTACAATCTTATGCAAGTTCAGCGGAAGAGCTGCGGAAACCCTGACAAACAGTGTAAGTGGTGCTTACAATGTGTTTCTGGGATTTCTGCAGCTCTTCCGTTGAAGCTAACAATGGACAAGTGAGAGAACCTCTGCAGAAATTCACCCCCAAAGCCTCAGACTGAAAAATTAAATTAGTTATATTCGGGGACTGAAAGCAAATTGAACCAGTAGAATGAGTGATGAGAATAAGTACATAAGAAATAGGAGCAGGAGCAGGCCATTTGGCCCTTCGAGCAGGCTCCGTTATTCAATAAGATCATGGCTGATCTTCTACCTCATCTCCACTTTCCTGCACCAGCCCATATCCCTTGATTTCCTTAATATTCAAAAATCTGTTGATCTCTGTCTTGAATATACTCAACGACTGAGCATCCACAGACCTCTGGGGTAGAAAATTCCAAAGATTCATCACCATCTGAGTGAAGAAATTTCTCCTCATCTCTGTCCTAAAGGTCGACCCCTTAATCTGAGACTGTGACCCCCTGGTTCTAGACTCCCCAGCCAGGGGAAACATCCTCCCTGCATCTACCTTGTCAAGCCCTGCAAGAATTTTGTCTGTTTCAATGAGATCACCTCTCATTCTTCTAAACTCCAGAGAATATAGACCTAGTCTACTCAATCTCTCCTCATAGGACAATCACACCATCCCAGGAATCAGTCTGGTGAACCTTCGTTGCACTCCCTCTATGGCAAGTGATGTAATAAAACTCACTATGCACTTGGTTTGAGCATAAAGCAAGGCTTTAATCAACTTGTTTCAGAACATGGAGGTCTAGTTGTATCCACTAGCTCCTTGTCTTTACAAAATGTCAACGCCCGAGTATTTATACTCCTTGGACGGTGCCACCAGCTGGCCGTCCAATGTTATTTCACAGGTAGTTTCTCGATGATGAGATTTATGACAGCAAGTATATCCTTCCTTAGGTAAGGAGGCCAAAACTGTACACAATACTCCAAGTGTGGTCTTACCAAGGCCCTATTTAATTGCAGTAAGGCATCTTTACTCTTATACTCAAATCCTCTTGTAATAAAGGCCAACATACTATTTGCTTTCCTAATTGCTTGCTGTACCTGCATGTTACCTTTCAGTGGTTCGTGTACAAGGACACCCAGGTCCCTCTGAACACCAACATGAAACCAGAATTAAATTGTTGTGGTTGATGACTTGATTTAATGTGTAACTGGACAATCACAGTATACTGTGAGAAAAACCTGACCAGAAAAACACAAAAATGTATTTAAATGGTATATGTCATTTTTTATAGTGCAGATCAATTCACTGCAATTACTGTTGAGCTGGAAGCAACAGCCGAGAATGGCCAATGAAAAATGTATTTCCTTCACCCTCCAGGCTAGGAGGGGAGCCTTCAGCACTCACATCCCTTCAGGAATTTCTGAATTAACATTTACCAGTAGCTTTTCAAGTAGAACAGAATCTCCATCAATCTGTTAGTTGATGTAATCAACATGTTTTTATTTTGGTTTGTTTTTCATGCTGTCAAGTAATCAGCTGGAGCAATGGCCACGGAACTCCCATCTCAGGTTGACGGTGGTGGTTCCCAAGCTGTGTGAATCCTGTGGCCATGCAAGGAAATTAAAAAACTAAGTGAAAAAAGGCTCTTAAGTGCCTGTAAGCTACTTGATAATCATCTCAGTTGCGTCCCCTGCCACTGCTGGTCAGGCTGGCTCCGCGATGACAGACGTGACTGGGGGAAAGACACATGGGAGTGAGATGACAGCGGGTTCCCGACCCACTGTCAAAAATAACGACTTTCCCACCCGACCCGCCATTGATCCCGCCCGCTACCACCCCAGAATATCCAGCCCTAGGTTACTGTTGGGTATGCTAGAGAAATAAACTTGGAGTCACTGGGCTAGAAATTCATTATAGCCCAGGAATGGGCAGTAAAATTAGAAAAGCTGGAGAATTAGCAGCAAGTGCTAATGCTTTAGACCATGCAAAATTCATTCTCACTGCTCAAAGAAATGATTGGTGCGCTAAATCAATTCTTAAAGGCCTAGCGCAGTGGCGTTGCACTCAAAGGGTGGACCAATATCGGGTGCAGTTTAATCTCAACTCATCCTTGCCACAGGCTTTTCCTAATACTTAAAGAGGAGGTTCATTGATGCTGTAGCACCTCATTCTTAGCTGGTTGTGCAGCTGCCTCAGCAAGGAGAAGCACAACAAGGAGAAGGAGCAGGAGGACTGAAGCAGGAGTGCTCATGGCAGATCCACCTCAGTCGGGTGGTCAGGGTGATTGAATGCTTCACTAAATGTTACATACCACCATCTGTACCACAAGCTTCACACACTGCCCAAAGCACCAAACCCCCAGCGCTCTCCCGCCAACAATCTCTACCTACCAACACTCACACCCACATCTCACACCTTGCATTCAATGACAGCTATTCAACTATGGCAGGCATATGAGTCATTAGTTATTAGAATGAATGTGATATGTGTGATATGTTTATGCATAAATTTATTAATTGAGTTTGCAATATTTCGTGCTCTCTCTCATTTCACCTTTGTGTCCAGGAGGACGCTGTGATATGGCATGACACAGGGATGGTATGATGGGCATGTGGTGAGCAAAAGGGATCTGGGGTTTAACTCATCCTGGTGTGAGGCTGGAGGTCTGTTTGGAGCAGGTGGCAGAGTTCTGTGACCACCACCTTGGTGATGCGGCGCCATCTAGTACACTTAATTGGAGGTAGAAGTGCTCTCGGAATACTCTCGGAGGGTAAGGCCTCCTGTTGAGAGCCTTGATGGCCTTCCTCCTCCCTCTGGCCACATGTTCCAGTCTTTCTCACTGCTTTCGCTGTAGATCCTGGAGGGCCAGGTGGACTGCCAGTACAGCCCCTATTAATGTAAGCCAAGTGTAGCACTTTGATATTTTTTAAGAATAAATGTAACTACTTTTTAGTTACCAGATACAAAAAACCTTTAAATTACTGAATTAAACTGTTGCACAATGTCAAACTGACAAGAAAGCACTGAAACTCCACTAACCTGACAGCTGGGACTCATTACTCATTATCCTTTTAAATAACATCCCTGGAGGCGGCTTCCACCTGCTTGATGCCTCCTCTCCCTGCCGCTGTCTGGTCGAGGCGCGAAGGTAGGTGACGAAAATAAATTTTGCAGATCGGGCACCCAGTGAGTGTTGCACTCTCACTGATGTCGCGATCTGCCTGGCATTGAAGTCCCCAGCGATACTTTGTGTGCAACAGGGAGACCGGATTTACCGTGCGGCGCTGGATTCACCTCACCCTGGCACTGCTGCATCAGCGCCCCGTTAGCGCCAGCAGCTGGCACTAACGGGAGGTGCTGACCAACTGAATTTTTCCCCTTTGACTCTATGGCAGGAATGAGAAGATGTAGAATCTTACTTATAGATTTATTAGAGGAAATTATATTCTCAGACAACACACAGTGATTTGATGGCTGCAAGAGACCTCCTGTTACAATTGCTGAGCTCAGTAGTAGGGTGACCAGCCCTGATCTTCCTAACTTCACATTACAGTGTCTTACCTTTATCCCTTAGCTGCACCATTACCTTGGGGTAAAAATTGGTATGCAGGCAAAACGGGCACAGATGGATTTATACCCTGTCGTCTTGCATTGCGTGAACTTTACCCCCAGTTTATATTAACTTGCATCAGCTTAGTATTCCAGAAAAGCCATCGACCTGAAACGTTAACTCTATTTATCTCTCCCCAGATGCTGCCTGACCTACTATTTCCAGCATTTTCTGTTTTTATTTCAGATTTCCAGCATCCACAGTATTTTGCTTTTGTCTCAACGGTTACATGGATGAGAGTTTCACAGCCTTCATTGATTTAATTAAGACAAATTAGCATACCTACAAGAAGGTCAGAACTACACAAAGGGACAGACAATTGTTTTTGCGACTTCAACATGTAGCAGCCACAGGATATGCGCGTGCACCCACAACCTTGCAGGTCTAGTCTTATTGGACACTGGTGGAGGCTATGCTGTTTATGGTTTCATGAGAACCCGAGGTTGTGTGTCACCAACAACCAGTCTCTTTACCATTGTCTTCATTTTATATCTACATTGAACTGCATTATTTTTTAAAGCTTTACATTTTTTAAGTTATCTTTTGATTCCTGCGTAAACTGCTGTGTGCCAACCATACCATAGATCAGTAACAAGGCTCATTCATTCTGCTAATGCATTTGAAAAGCTATTCTATATATTGTTACTGGAATATTTTGTTCTACATAAGCTTCATTACCAGCAACGCTATACTGATGATTTAGTCTAGACTTATCCCCTTGTCTGTGCACAGCCTGAATCGGCTTTTCCAGCCTTGGACACGAGCTTTATCTTTGTTTTCTATCATTTTAACAAGTCACTCGGGGTGAGTGAGAAAAAGAGGTTCAGCATAAATGGACACTGCAGTGATTATTCTAGTGTCAAATTGTATAATGCATCACTTCTGAAGGTTAAATAGTGTGCAATTTGGTGCTAGCCTTTGCTTGTTGTGACCAGAAGAAAAGGTTAAGAAGCGTAGAGGCCTCTAGCATTTGAATATATAGAGTGTGGAAGCAGAAAATAATATTACCAGAATACTGGTTGAAAATTGCTGAGAATTGATTTCCTTATTACAACAAGAAGGATACTGAGTGGCTTTTGAAATTAAAATGTGTAGTGAAACTACCTACTGCCACAGGATAATTGCAGTAGAGATGATTTGTTCTCAAACATAACGTTTTGCAGTAGACCCAAATGCTGTTCAAAAGTACATTTTAAACGTTAATTGCGCTGCAGCGTATAAAGTAAGATCTGTCTGTAAAATGAGCACTACCAAGTTCATTGTCGAAATGAACATTTGACACTATATTGCATTTGAAAGATTTCAGACAATCAATAAAAGCAATCGTGTTGATGTATTGAAGCAGAGCCAAAAGTAATTTTTTGGTGATGGTATAATTTACTCTTGGAAATCTTAGCCAGGTTATTTTAAATGTTCTGTTCCTCTCCTCCTGTGTGCTCATTTTCCCCAAGCATCTATCACTGCTGAAACTTGAATGCCTCATCAGAGGGAGCTTTCTTCAATATAATGAACTTGACGTATATCAGAAAATGGGGTTTTGACAAAGTTGTGATGCAGAGTGGGAGCAGCTACAAGGAAGTTCTCGGCTGATTTCTTACAATTTCTTGTAAGATTCTCTTTTGTTTTTAATTGCCTCTGGAAGCCTATTCTGTACAGAATTATTTAGTCAAAGTCTAAGCTCATTTAAAAAATAAGTGGCAACCAAATCAATGAAAGGGATTCCTTTTAATGAGACATAGCGCCTGTGTTTACTCTGCAGTGGATTACCAACATTTTTGGTGAGAAATAACCTTCATCGGGAATAGTGAAAGAAAATTATAAGTGGAGTGTAGCCTTTTGACTCTACAACAATCAGACATTTTTAATAAGGTGAGATGAGTATGCAGAGGCAGAGCGAGGCTTAAGACACCCTGTAACATTTTCAGCTGCATCTGCTACCAATATGTTCTTTCAAGTTCAGGCATTACTGTAATCAGTACTGTGACGCTACATTTACAAACAGATCTATTATTTGTTATCAGAGAGAGAGTTAAATGAAGAGAAGCAAGGACAAAATTTGGATTTTGCTCCAAAAGCCTGAGCTTGTTTTGCCAGTTTCACCTCATGGTTGTTCTGTGAAGTGTATCAGGATAGCCCACTTTCAGGGAACCCCTTTCCCCTTATGGTAGCTTGCTTCCACAACCTTAAGCTGATATTAGAATTGTTTTACAACAACTCAATTCAAAACTGGAGGAGCTGCACTGCTATCAGTATATTTGGCTAATGAACATCAAACCCATCTATTTGTAGAAGTTAATGCGAGATAGGACTGGCTTATTTTCTTACTGTTCACACTTAAAATACCTTCAGCCATTTCAAAAGCCCCCTATTACAAATATAAAATTAACTGGATATACTATTGCCATTCCGAAATTCATGTTTTTAGCTTGCTTAGTATCTAATCTGTTGCACAAAGTAGCTGGGCGTTTTCTGGGTCTTTTAGATGATGACTTGATCGCTGCTAATCTTTAGAATTCGGAGAAATAAAGACTAATGTGACAACTAATTACTTTATTCTTTATTCATTCATCAAGTTTCATGTTTTAAGTTTTGCATTCGTCTCACTTCAGTGCCTAACATTGTGATCTCCTATCATGGAGAGTTGGAGAAAAAGGCAAATTGTGTAGATTTAGCACACAGCTTAGAAGTAAACATTCTTGTGTGGAATGCTATAGTATTACATAGAGTAATACTATATCTTCTCTGCTCCAAGGAGAACAACCCCAGCTTCTCCAGTCTATCAATGTAACTGAAATCCCTCATTCCTGGAATCATTCTTGTAAATCTTTTCTGCACCCTCTCTAAGGCCTTCACATCCTTCCTAAAGTGCGGTGCCCAGAATTGGACACAGTATTCCAGGTTCATCACCATTTCCAAGGGGATTAGTGCCAATTAACTGCCCGTATACAGGTAGTTAACAGGCAGTTTTTAGTCTAATCCCTATTTTTAATGTTGAAGTGTGGGATTCCCGACGGCTCCAAACCACGCCAAGTTAGCGAGGTGGGCCGTCGGGCTGAAGGACTTGGAGGGTTCAAGATGTCCGGTGTTCAGGTGAGTGATGGGTGCATGAGTGAAGAGGTAAGTTTGTTTGGTGTGTGTAAAGTGTTTAAAGAAGTTTAATTACCTTTACTTACCTTTACAGCCTTCCTTCAGGTCTCGGAAGTCCCTCATCTCACCGGCACAGAAAGCAGAATGGCCGCGAGCTGTCAAAAGTTGCAGCATTCAGCTTTCTGTTCTGGAGGTATCTCTAAATCAGCCTGAGAGGAAGGAATTAACTTAGTGTACAGATTGTCAGTGTTTGACAGCTTCAAAGAGCTGTCAAACGCTGATATTTCATCTGTCAAAAGCGCTTGACAGATGAAATGTCAATCTGTGATGTCACCTGTTGCTGGGTGGCCCTTAATTGGCCTGCTGAGCCCGCTGGGTGGGCTCAACAAGGTCAATCAAGTGAAAATCGCGTGGGTTGGCCACAACTCGATGGAGACAGGACTACAACCCCAAAAGTTGTAGTCCCGCCTCCTACACGCCTCCAGAATCAAAATCCAGCCCTATACCTCTATTCATGAAGCCCAGGATCCCATAAGCTTTTTTATCTGCTTTCTCAACCTGCCCTGCCACCTTCAACGATTTGTGCACACATACCCCCAGGTCTCCCTGTTTGTGTAACCCCTTCAGGATTGTACTATTTAGTTTATATGTCCTCTCCTCATTCTTTCTACCAAAATGTATCAATTTGCACTTTTCTGTGTTCAATTTAATCTGCCATGTGTCCACCCAGTTCACCAGCCTGTCTCTGTCTTCTTGAAGTCTATCACTGTCCTCCTCACTGTTCGCTATACTTCCAAGTTTTGTGTCATCTGCAAATTTTGAAATTGTGCCCTGTACACCCTTGTCCAAGTCATTAATATATATCAAGAAATTCAGTGGTCCTGGAAGCGACCCCTGTGGAACACCACAGTATACCTTCTTCCAGTCCGAAAAACAACCGTTCAGCGCTACTCTCTGTTTCCTATCACTTAGCCAATTCTGTATCCATGCTGCCACTGTCCCTTTTATTCCATGGGCTTCAAATTTGCTGGCAAGCCTATTATATGGCACTTTGTCAAATGCCTTTAAGAAATCCATGTACACTACGCCAATTGCATTACCCTCATCAACCTCCTCTGTTACCTCACCAAAAACTCGATCAAGTTAGTCAAACACGATTTGCCTTTAACAACTCTGTGCTGGCTTTCCTTAATGAATCCACACTTGTCCAAGTGACTGTTAATTTTGTCCCTGATTACTGTTACTAAAAGCTTTCCCACTACCAAGGTCAAACAGACTGGCCTGTAGTTGCTGAATTTATCTTTACACCCTTTTTTGAACAATGGTGTAACATTTGCAATTCCCCAGTCCTCTGGCACCATCCCCGTATCAGAAATTCTTCCAATTCTCTGCCCTTAACACTATTATGATCCCAGTCTATATTAGGATAGTTGAAGTCCCTCATCATTACTACTTTATAGTTCTTGCACCTCTCTTTAATTTCTCTGCAAATTTGCTCCTCCATATCTTTCCCACTATTTGGTGGTCTATAGAATACATCTAGTAGTGCAATGACTCCTCTATTATTTCTTAACTCTAGCCATATAGATTCTGTCCTTGACCCTTCCAGGACATTCTCCCTCTCTAGCACTTTAACATTCTCCTTGACCAATACTGCCACACCACCTCCTAGCTTTCCTTCCCTATCTTTCCTGAACACTTTATAACCAGGAATGTTTAATACCCAATCCTGCCCTTTTTTGAGCCAGGTCTCTGTTATTGCCACAACAACATATTCCCATGTGGCTATTTGTGCCTGCAGCTCACTTACCTTGTTTACTACGCTTCGTGCATTCACATACATAAACTGTAAACCCATCTTAGACCACCCTGTATTCTCTCTTAGTTTGACCCGCCCCCCCCAATATCTTACTATTTCTTACTTTAATGCTCTCTGCCTCTCCCAATCTTTTGAGCACTTTATTTCCCCTTTCTAATGCTACATCCTGGTGCCCATCCCCCTGCCAAATTTAGGTTCATAGTCATTGTTTGGTTGTCATTATTGGCCTGGATTGCTTCCAAGTCACATCTGCAATGCTGGATAAATCAAGGTGAGTAATCTAGAGTATTATTTGTTCTTGTACTGATGATGCTGTTTTCTTTATGCTGGTCCAGAGATGGGAAACTGTACATACAGCATTGTGCACAAGGTTGATTGAAGGCAAGCAAGCAAGCTGTAACATTGCTTGAGGATGGGAACACCACAGGCTTTGGTTGGGAATGTGATAATGTACTCAGCAATCCTTTATCAATCCTGTCCTTTATTAGAACTTGTTACTTGAGATGGCTGACTAATTTTATTTGGACATTATACAGATGTTTTTGTTGTATGGCGGGAGAACTGCATTGTTGGAAGTGCCATCCTTCAGATGAGATGTTCAACTGATTAAATACATGATCTGCTTGTTTTTTACTTAGAATCCTATGGCTCTATATTATGAAGAGTGGGGAGTTCTCAATGTCCTGGCCAACATTTATCCCTCAACCAACACCATCAAAACAGATTCTCTGGGCATTCATCGCATTGCTATTTATGGGACCTTGATCTGTGCCTACAAAACAACTGTGTTTGTCTTCAGAAGTGATTCATTGTCTGTGAAGCACTTTATGATATCCCGAGGATGGGGGAAAAACCTATATAAATGCAAGTTCCTCTTTGTTTTCACCATATTCCTGTTTCCAGTTATTTTTATTTCCTTTGCACGTTTGTCTAATATTAACTGGCTCAATATCATTTGAGCTATGCATGGGAACCCAGGAACATGAGTAGGCCATTCAGTCCTTTGAGCCTATTCCACCATTTAGTTAAAGCAAGACTGACTTGCATTTTTATTGTGCCTATCATGACCTCAGGACGTCCCAAAGCACTTTATAGCCAATGAAGTACTTTTGAAGTGTAGTCACTGTTGTAATTTAGATCATGGCTGATCTGTACCTCAACTTCATTTACCCACCTTTGATCCATATCCTTTGAAAGCCTTGCCGAATAAAAGTCTAGCCATCTCAGTCTTGGGGATTTTAATTGGCTCAACACCCACAGCTTTTTGGGGGCTAGAATTCTATATTTCCACTAGCCGTTGTGTGAATAAGTGCTTCCTGATTTCACTCCTGAATGGCCTAGTTTGCATTTTGAGGCTGTGCCTCCTTGTTCTTGATTCCTCCAGCAGAAGAAATAGCTCATCTGTATTAGATCACCCCTCAACCTTCTAAAGTCAAGTGAATACACATGAAGTTTAGGCAATCTGCCCTCATAATTTTAACCTTTTAAGCCCTGGTATGATCTCCCACATCTGAATTTGCACTGTACCCCCTCCAAGACTGTTAATTTTGCTATGCATAAAGGCAAGCGTTGTGCTAATTAGGATGGGTTGGGGCTAGCAGGGGAAGGAATTGGGGTGGGGCCTGGGTATGGTGGATCTTTGTCTTGTTAGTCTTCTGCTGGGGAGTTTCTTCAGACGGGGTTGTGGGGGGTGGGGGGGGGGGTGGCAGGCACTTCTGTCCACCCCCTTTCACGGCGAACTCAAAGAAAGAGGAAGGACTGGGACAACATCACCTGCCAGAATTCCAAGTGGTCCCTCCTCAGGTGGCTGAATGTACTATACCCTACAATGAAGCAGGCAAATAAACTGACTGCTGTTGGAAAACTGACCTGCCCATTTATTTTGCCAGACCTACAGCAGATCAACAAGAAGGGTCAAACCCGAAACGTCGGCTCAGATTTCTCTCCGCGGATGTTGCCTGGCCTGCTGAGTTTTTCCAGCATTTTCTGTTGTTATTTCTGCTATTCTCCATTCTGGGCACCCCAGTTGTGACACAGTTGGTGTGGCTGCCCACCCACTTTATTTAAATAGCCTGACCCTGGGAATCCCGATACGGGGAGCCATGCAAGTTTCTGGTCCCGCTCCTATTCTAATGACAATGCAATGGGATTGCGGGTTTTTGGCCCTGTAGTTTTTAACCCAAACCCTAACCACATCTTTTCAGAGCTGAAGCAGGAAAAGGGGTTATAATTGGTGATTCAGTTAGGGTTATAAATGGAAGACATTTCAGCTCAGTTGAATCATTAGCTACCTTGTGTTAAAAATTACTAGCTATTGAGGTGTTAATTTTTAGCACCAGGTACCTCGTATCTATTCAGACTTTCTAAAATAAGTGAGTTTCAAATGCTTTGTTCTTGAAGGCTTTTCCCAAAACTGTTGAGGGTTCTTGAAAACATGTCCTGTTGCTGCACAGTACCTTCCTTATTTGTGTAGCATGTTGAAAGGTTTCCACAATATTTCAATTAAATGTCAGCTGCCTCATTTCGTATGGACATGAAATGCTGTTGCTTTCCAATAATACAGACTTGTATTTCCAAATGTTCTGCCAGTCTCTGTAGCAAATATATATTTTAATACATGATCAAACATACTAATCAACACAATGGCAATTTCCCACAGTGCAGATGGTTGTCAGGCCTTTGGATTTCATGACCAGGTAGGCATGTAATCAAGCATTTTATTAATCTGAGGATGTTATTCGATAAAGAAAAATCAATGTCTGGTGGACTGACCTGAGCACAAATAGGTACTGTCCATTCCTACTTTGGTTGTCTTATTTTGAAAGAAATTGTACTAATGTAGGCAACAGTACATAACATATAATGGTCTATCTGGCTGAAGGTAAAATAAGCTAATTTCTGGGGTTTGAAAAAATCTAAGTCAGGTAGGTTCTGGAAGGTTAGCGTTTGGTATCCTTATTATAGCAGGATTTTCACACTACATTTACACTGTTAAACAGTAACGTTGCAAAATTCCTGATTATAGAGCAGCCAACATTGCATGTTGATTCTGTAGCTCCATCTGTCTTGATGCTGGAACAATGTTGAGCCACATCTAGCACAACAGCTGGAGGTGATGTGCTACTGCAGAGACCCTGGCCCATCATGACAATTGTTCTTCCTTTCCTCCCCGTCTTTCATACCCCAGCAAGTAAACTTAAGCATTAAGGAGTCCCAAGTCTGCAGCTGGGTCAATGGCATATGCTAAGCACTCCAGTTTCTTCCGAAACTTGGAATGCCATGCGAAAATGAATACAGTGTACAGTGGTACCTCGTGTCTCTGAGAAACTCCAGACTGCTGGGCAGTATGCCCCTGCTGGCATGAGTGCAGCAGCATTGGTTAATGCACTGCACTTGCGCTGGCACTCTTAATGTAATGAAGGCATCAGGATGATAATTTTGTGAAAGACTGTGCTAGCAATTGGAATGTTTCAATTTTGATTCTTTATTGAATAAACTCTCTTCCAGGTCAGTAAGACCAGTTGTTATCTGTCTCCTTGTGTAATCTGATTTAGCAACCTTGACTCTCACCTTGGAAGTGCTCACCTTACTGAATACTTGATTTCTTGAATGACCTTTCTAAATGAAATTGCCGAAACACTGAAATCTATTTAGAAAGGGTACTTCATGACGCTGCAAATAACTTTGATTTCAATGCACATTGTGCAACCAGTTGACTGAAGCCTAAAGTCACTTCCAAAGGGAATCACTTTATATTAATTTCAGTATAAGTGAAATGTGTGTAAAGTTTTTAAGAACAGCATTTATTTTTGTGCTAACAATTTGAATCCATTAAGAACTAGATTGAGACTGAAAATTCTTTTTATTTTAGGATGAAAGAGCAAGGACGCAATTTAAAATTAGTAATGTCTTCAGATATTTCTCATGTTGTGACACCTCTATATATAGCTCAAGCCAACTGTAGTACTGGACAAATGCATTACCAAATCCAAGCACTTTCTGTTGGCAGGAGTGAGGAAAACATGGTTATTTGATTGGATCACTTAGATGTGCAAATGCAATTAAACAGAAACAAACCAAAATATTTGATTAAGTACTATGGGCTGGATTTTGTCAATGGGGATGTGATGGAGGCGGGTCTCACACTTTTTGGGTTGTACCACCTCCATCGATTTGTGGCCAACCCACACGATTTTCCCTTGATTTACCTTGTTGAGCCCGCCCAGCGGGCTCAGCAGGCCAATTAAGGGACACCCAGTTACAGGTGACATCAGGGATTGACATTTCTTCTGTCAAGAGCTTTTGACAGATGAAATGTCATCGTTTGACAGCTCTGTGAAGCTGTCAAACACTGACAATCTGACTTCTAACTTGAGTCCTTCTCCACAGACTCAGTTAGAAATCTCTCCAGAAAAGAAAGCAGAATGCTGCAACTTTTGACAGCTCGCGGCCATTCTGCTTTCTATGCTGGTGAGATGAGGGACTCCCGAGACCTGAAGGAAGGAAGCCTGCATTAGTAAGTAAAGGTAAGTAAAACTTATTTAAACACTTTACACACACCAAACACACTTACCTCTGCACTCATGCACCCATCACTCACCTGAACACTGGACATCTCGAACCCTCCAAGCCCTTCAGCCCGACGGTCCGCCTCACTAACTTGGCGTGGTTTGGAGCCGGCAGGCAGCCCACACTTCAGGGATAAAAATAGGGATTAGGCTAAAAACAGCCTGTTAACTACCTGTTAACAGGCAGTTAATTGGCACTAATCCCCTTCCCGCCTCGGGGAGGCGGCTCCCAGCACAGGTCGGGTACCCGCCTCCTGGGAAACAGGCATGGAGGCGAGTTGGGGGCGGAAAGGGTTCGTGCCTTCCAATTCTGCAATTTTCCCTACACTCCCGCCTCCACGGGGCTTGGAAATTCCAGCCCATATCTAAAAGAGCACTGCCAAGTTTACTGTTACAATGATTAGTCGTATCTCACAAGGCACCTCCATACCTTCAGACAAATTCCCTGCTGGAAAACAAATATCCATATGCCACAGTCTTTGTTGTTGGCCTGTCAGAGACAGACATTATCAAATTAAAAGTCACATTCAGGACCGTTTGCAGCCCTGTAACCACAAAGAAGAGAATCAAGTTTGTCAAAAGTAATTTCATTCAGGATCTTGTGACTTCTTTTGCATTTATGAAAGAAAATAAGCAGAGAACAGCCTTGAGTGATCATCAAAGAAATTAAATAGGCTTTTGCACATCTTTGTACTAAGCTTGAGATATGGGTTGTGCAGCATATGACTAACAAATTGATTAGCAGGGTTGTCGGGAGATGATAAAAGGAATTTACCTACACTTGATTTTTTTTTGTCTTGCTCTTACTTTTGTGTTTTTACTTCATAAAAGTATCTGATGCTGAATGTTACAAAGTAAAATTAGGGAAATGTTCTAACCTACGAAGAGTATCTTTAGTTGACATATTAAGTAAATTGGCACATTTCTAACTTTTTATTTCAGCATTTGAGTATGCCACCAAACTAATCAAAAGGGTCACAGAGAAGAGAGCATCATCCTGTTCAGACTGAAAATAGTTGTCGCGCCTATTCCCCCAGCCATAAGTCGATGAATTTATCTAGTGAGTTCCTGAGCTACACAAATTAGGAAGGTCCCTGCTCAGAGCTGGGTTAACTGGTTTGAGCTATTGCAGCAGTAGAGCATTATAATTGGCCTTAGTAACCTTCATTTCTGGAAAGGACACATCCTGGGGTCCCTGTTTCTGAACAATGCCTGTCGGAAAAGTTCTTCATCAGTCATTAGATGAAGACAGGATTTGGGTTAGTTGTGATGCCTGCCTACAATCAAATATTTCTAACACTCATTATCAAGGCTGGTACAGAAATAATGGCAACTTGTGTGTCAGTAAACTGCACTTCCACCTCTAAAAACTGGGTTTAAATTCAATACAAATTTGTCGTATGGAAGTTACCTTTCTCTCTTGGCTCAAAGGACCTTGTGGGCAATCTCAACCCAGTAGTGTCAGCTGTGGCTCAGTTGGTAGTACCCTTGCCTCAGAGTCAGAAGGTTGTGGGTTCAAGTCCCACTCCATGGAATTGAGCGCAAAAATCTAGGCTGCGATCTCTCAGTACTGCACTGTCAGAGGTGATGTCAAGGATGAGACGTTAAACCGAGGCCCTGCCTGCCCTCTCAGGTGGATGTGAAAGATCCTATGGCACTATTTCGAAGAAAAGCAGGGGAGTTATCCCTGGTGTCCAAGCCAATATTTATCCCTCAATCAACATCACTAAAAATCACATTGCTGTTTATGGGAGCTTGCTGTGTGCAAATTGGCTGCCGCATTTCCTACTTTACAACAGTGACTACACTTCAAAAAGTACCTCTGTAAAGCGCTTTGGGATGTCTGGTGGTCGTGAAAGGCGCTATACAAATGCAAGTCTTTCTTTTTAGATGTGTGCCTACAGAACAAACTCATAACTTAATAAATGTGCCATGTTGCCTCTTAATTAGGGGAAAAAGAAATGGCTGTTTTCCCCTGTAGTTAATAGCTAGGAATTATGAGCTTGACCTTCTCTTCCTGATACTGATTAATTTGGGCACACAGTGGCAGGAACTACCAAGAGGACGTGCTCTAAAGTATTCCTGCCTGTTTATACATAGTTTTGGTTTGCTGCCAGAAGGGGTATTGCACCCACACACTAAGGGCTCGATTTTGCCATTGGGGCGGGCTGGGGGCGTGTCAGCCGCTTTTCGTGTTAGCCACCCGACTCCAATTTGATGTGGGAAAAATATGCGATTTTCACCTAATTGGGCAATTGATTTCCAGCGTGTGGGAACCGCTGGCCCACTTAGTCTTTCCATCCTGAAAGTCGCCTCCAATGACATCATCAGTGCTGGTGGATTTAAGGCCTGCAAGCAGCCTTGCTTCTTCTGCAGACTGCAAACCTTATGCCATTTGCTGTGATAGATTCCTCCAGCCAATATGTCCAGCAGTAGGCCAAAGTCTGCACCAAGGTTCGATGACACTGCCCTGCAAGCTCTGGTGGAGGGAGCAAGAGGAAATAAGGAGGTGCTCTTCCCTTCCTCAGGGAGGAAGAATCCTCCCCAGCAGACAAAAGCTGTGTGGATGCAAGTGGCCCAAGAGGTCAACGCTTTGTCTATGTGCCGCAGAACCTGGCTGCAGTGCAGGAAGAGATTTCATGACCTTCACGCACAGGAAAAGTGAGTATGACTTTCCCATCACCCTCAATCTGATCCCCATTGCCTCTCCTCACCAGCACTCAGCTTTGACAACCTCTTCCTCCACATCCCACTTGACACTGACATCCCTGCACCCTTACCCATTCCCTCTCTCTCTATGGTCACATTCACCTAAATATTCGACTATGCAGCCCTCACACGCCCTATCGCTGTGATGCTATGAAAATAACTGACAACACACAGGGAGGGCCCTTGGTCTTGCCACCTCACTCCATCTTTGTCTGTTCTAACATCAATGATATGGATTCTCTACACTCACTCCTTCATTCTCACTCAAACTCCACTTGTCTCCCTCATTGCAGGAAAAGAGGGAAAGAGCGAGGACAGGAGGAGTGCCACCCTCAGTAGCCCAGCTCACCCCCTGGGAGGAGGCGGCCCTGGAGATCGTGGGAGTGGAGGAGGATGTGCAAGTGGGGGACGGACAGACGGGTGCATCAGAGCAAGCTGGTGACAGAATAGTTTATCATCTTTCTCAATTACATTGCATGAGTCACTGATAATGATTATGATGCTCTAACAGATTGACTTTTGATCATCTGCAATATTCAATTTGCATGTAACCTTGGCCTCACATCTCTGATTCTTTCCTTTACTCCCCCACAGGACCATCGAGAGCCCCTGTCCCCACTGTCCAGGACGAAGAGCCTGAGCTTCCAGACTCCTCAGAGGAAGCTGCAACCTCTGAGGGTGCTCTGTCAGCAGAATTAAGCGCACCCTGCACCAGCGCATACACTCACACCTCGGTGGGACCTTCGGGACATAGAGTAGAGTTGTCACCTGGTGTATCACAGCTCACAAGTGAGCATCAGCAGATGGTGGAGACAGGGACAGCAGTGGAGAGTCCTCGTTGGAGGGTGCAGGACGCTCCCAGCTCAGCTCCGCTGCATGTCGACCCTGTGCCTCCGGGTCCATCCAGAAGGACAGTGGTGCTGGAACTCCAGGAACAGGTGCAGGAGCCTCTGGCAGGTTTTGTCTCCGGGGTTGCTGTGAGTGTGGAGCGAATGGAGGAGTCCATCGCTAACATGAGCAGAGCCTTTGTGGAGGCATTGGCGCATGAACACATCACCACGGAAAGGATGGCAACCTCCGTGCAAAGGATGGCTACCATAGAGGAGAGGATGGCTATGGTAGAGGAGAGGATGGCTATGGCCATGGAGGAGCTTAGTCGCCAGGGTCGTGAAAACATGGTCATTGTTCACAATAGACTGACATCTCTTGAGGAGCGATGTTCAGCTCTTGAGCAAACAAACCAAACATTCATGCATGTCCTCGGGAGTAGGACTTCCAGTACAGAAACTGGCCCTCATGGCCCCCCTGAAGTGCAGCAAGGTGCTGTCAAGCCACTTGCTAGCTCTGAAGTGGGGCTGACCCATGAGAGGGATGTTGGCGGCAGACAGCACGGAAGTGGGGGCTCCTCTCCAAGCGCTCACATGACCATGCCACTGCAAAGCCCTCGGTCAAAACCACAGCAGAGTCCCCACCCAACTGAGATCGGCGTCTCAACCCCTGCACAGCCGCAGGAGCAGCAGACTGTTGCCGAGCCCTCACAAGTTCGCAACCCCAGAGGATGCCCGCCAAAAGTGTTGAGACAGGAGCAGCAGGAAAGTGAGCAACGGGCCTCCACATCTGCTGAAGCCACAGGGGAAGCACTACGTAGGAGCACGCGTAAGAACAAGATACTGCAGAAGTAGTCACAAGGGTAGTCACTTGGGTGTAATGTTATGTTTAATTTTGAAGTGCCATCAGTTGGTTACTGCCATAAAAATTTCTGATGGCAAACTGTTGCAGTTGTGGTGTGTGTCATTTCACAAATGGGACTTCCACATTGAGGGCTTAGGGCAACTTGCAATTGTCAGTATGGTGGTTAGAGTGATAGGAATCCACAGGTTCTTGTCCATTGTCGATGGTCTGATAAGAATGTGCGAGGCAAAAGTGTTTGATTGGGCAGGCTAAGCAAATCTGGCCAAGATGAGTGCGTTCCTTGCATCCCGGGCAACAATGTGGTCGCGTGCTGGCGCCTTCTGGCCTGTGCAGCTTCAGGTGGGTGAGCAGCAGCTTGGAGCTCCTGTTGATATTCCTGCTGTTGGTGCTGCTGTTGTTCAGGGTTCTGCTGCTGCCGCGGCTGGTCTTCATCCGAATCTGATGTCCAGGAGGAAAGGAAATAAATGGTTCCCATTCTTCTGGTATATACCTCAGTTGAGGAAGCGCTCATTCAAGGTGAGGAGAGGGGTTTCCCAGGAGGTCACACTGGAGATGGGTGTCAGGCTCCAAACTTCCACAACAATGAGTAGGCCTGTTAAAAGTTCCCCCAGACCTGAGACAACAAAGTTCTGCCACCTGCAATGAAGATTGCTGAAAACTCCTTTTTAATGGTGGAGCTGCAGCTGTTAGTAAGCAGTCCACTTGTGCTGCCACCAGGTTTCACTGGCGTGTTTCAGAGGAGGCGTGCAGCATGTGGGAAAACTGTTAAAATCAGAAAGGCCTCTCAAAATGGGATTATAGAGGCACTTAACTGGTTGTTAAGGGCCTTAAGGGCGTATCCCGCCTCTTGGAGGCAGGATGGATACGGGGTCAGAAAACTTGCATGTGGGAAAATTGCTCGGAGGCGGGATGAGGGCGGGATCGGTCCCGCCCGCCAGTTTTTGCGATTTTAACACCTCACACGTCTCCAATTCCACCTCCTCGGGCCTGGCAAAATCGAGCCCAAAATATTTAAATTAATGCATAATGACGTAGTGATGTCCTGCAACACATTCTCTGCCATTATGCATTCATTTGTGCCTGTCACAAGGGACTCCCATTACCACTGCACAGAAGTCAAAATTGTAAAAGTCACGTTGCATTGATTTAGAAATTGCTGATAAACTCCACAGGGCAATTTTTCAACTTGTTTTTTATTTTCTGATTTTCTTTTCCTTGCTGCCAGCTGAAGGTTTACCTTCTGCTTTATAACAATCTGCCTTTAAATTTTTGGACCCTTGCCCAGTGGGAATTCCCTTGTACTTGGCTGCCATTAGGAAAGTTGAAGAGGAACCGCACAGCGATAACTTGCAGGTAAGGCTCCATAGGAGGCAGCTGCTGTTCACCCAGTGATCCTGTCAGCAGAAGCTACCGACCTGGATGATCCTTCCTGTGCTAATGTAACAACAGTGCCTAAGGAGACTCTGCTTACTCAAGGACTCCATCCAGAAGTTGTGCCACATGTTAGATTGGTTCTGTGTACCACCTTCACCACCCCATCACACTGCCAGTATCTGTCAAACTGACCAGTGCCCTCAATTATTTGTTGTTTTGGAATCCTTTCAGGCTGCTATGGGGAAATCTATACAATATCTGTCAGTTGGCTGTGCACAGATACATAAGGGAGGTAGGTGTGTTTTTTCAAGCAAGAGACCTCCGAGTTTTCTAATGGATCTAAGGTCTTAGCCTGAGAACATTGACTGTAGGTCTTTCAGGAATTGCAAATGCTCCAAAGTTGTGAACAGCCCTGATGGCGCTGTCCATGACAGCCATGGATGACTCCTGTTAGCCAGACAGGTGCTGCACAAAATGGGAGACTGTCTGCAGTGCTTTCACATGGATGCTGACAGAATATCACACCTATCATTACAAGCAGGACCCATGAGGTCCCAGTTCACAGGGTCTTTAGCTGAGGGTTGACATCTCCTGATTCCCCATGGAACAGAATCAGTAGTGAGAAATGACATAGTGGACAGTATATTCTTGCAAGCTGTGGGTGAATGTGGGTATTTCTTTGACTTTGCTGCATCACACGATGAGTGTCAGGTATGTCTCAGTGATAGCACTCTTGCCTCAGAGTCAGAAGGTTATGGGTTCAAGCCCCACTCTAGAGTCTTGATCACATAATCCAGGCTGACACTTCAGTGCAGTACTGAGGGAATGCTGCACTGCCAGAGGTGCCATCTTTTGGATGAGATGTTAAACCGAGGCCCCATCTGCCCTCTCAGGTGGATGTAAAAGATATCACGGCACAATTTCGAAGAAGAGCAGGGGTGTTCTCCCCAGTGTTCTGGCCAATATTTATCCCTCAACCAACATCAATAAAACAGATTATCTGGTCATTACCCAATTGCTGTATGTGGGACCTTGCTGTGTGCAAATTGGCTGCCATGTTTCCCTATATTACAACAGTGACTAGGCTTTAAAAAATACTTCATTGGCTGTAAAGCACTCTGGAACGTCATGAGGTCATGAAAGGTGCTATATAGGTGCAAGTTCTTTCTGTTATTAAATTTCCAGCATTAGACAGCTTTCTGGGGGGATATAGAGGTGATTCCTATCGCAAGTCACCTTCCTCCGCTATGCTGCAGCCACTGATCTTGATGACTTACTGCTCCACACACCAAACACACCATGCATCTTCTGCAGAAGGACTGCCTGCTCTTTATTGCCTTCATTTAACAGGGGACGGTAGCATAGTGGTTATGTTACTGGACTAGTAATCCAGAGGCCTAAAGTAATAATCCGGAGACATAGGGGATTTAAATTCAGTTAATTAAATAAAAAATCTGGAATTAAAGAGCAAGTATCAATAACGGTGACCATAAAACTGTCATAAAAACCCAATCAGTTCACTAATGTCCTTTAGGGAAGGAAACCTACTGTCCTTACCCGGTCTGGCCTATATGTGACACAGCAATGTGGTTGATCCTTAACTGCCCTCTGAAATGGCCTAGCAAGCCACTCAGTTGTACCAAACCACTGCAACAAAGTGTGGGAGTACCTTCACCACAAGGACGGCAGCAGTTCGAGAAGGCGGCTCACCACCACCTTCTCAAGGACAATTAGGGATGGACAATAAATGCTGGCCTTGCTAGTGACGCCCACATCCCAGGAACAAATATTAAAAATAAAATTCCCCACACTGCCTGGCCCTTTAACTTTAAATCCTGCAGCAGCGTAAGGTTTTGGTCACACCCCCACCCACTGGTGCAAATGGGCCAGCAGCTTACACAGGGCAGGCAGGCAGGAGTCCTTCCCTCCTCTCCCCCCCTCCCCCCACTGAATTTCACAGGCATAATAGCTGAGCGGTTTTGTCCAAAGATCATTATTACAGAGAAATATAGATTTTTTTCTAGTTTTGTGTAATTTTTGATCAAATTGGCAACTATATTTAGAGAAGCCACATCAGTGACTAGTGGGGTGAAGTAAGGGCTATTCCTTTGAGGTTAGGGTACAGGGAGCATCCAGGAGTAAATAATACTAACACTCGAGGGCAAATTTTAAGATTTAGCACTCCCAGCACAGAGCTTCATGCAACAGGGTGGATAATTGGATTTTGGGCGTGGAGGTCAGCATGCATGATTTGTGCATTTAGAAACATAGGGGGCAATTTTCCCACTGGAGGCGAGATGGAGGCAGGTTTCAGTTTGGGTGGGTTTGAAACTCGTCTCCACTGATAAGTTTCAAAATTTTGCGATATTCCCCTGATTGGCCACTTGATTTCAGAGGTGTGGGATGCCCTTGCTCAATTAGTGTTTTGGGACTGAAACTCGCCTCTGTTGACAGCACTTTTCCAGTCTGATTTTATGACTTCTTGCTCCCTTGGCTCATTCCATAGCATTTCTGCGTATCCTGCACCACCTCCAACAACTTTTGAGAAACCACTATGTCCAATTCCAAGGCAAGGGCCTACCCGAGGCTGTCAGATGAGGTGCTGCAAATGTTGTTTGAGGGGGTGACAGCTAGCATGGAGGTGCTCTTCCACTCATCTCGGAGGAAGAGGCCTGCCAAAGAAACCAAGGCTGTCTGGGTACAGCTGGCAAGGGATATAACCTCCAGATCTGTGTGCAGATTGGGAGACTGTTTCTGTGTATTGATGAAATGCCATCCCTGTTGGAAAGCATTAAAATGATTTGAAGCCAAAATGTAGGCGTTATGCCATCTGTTCTTTCGCCTTAGTCAGCTCCACATTGCGGGCTCCACCACACTTGCATTGTCTGGTTGGTGGCCTGAGTGAAAGGAGGCCATTGTCAATGATGTCCTAGGATGGAGCCAAGGACATGTGCCAACTTGGGCAACCTATGCAAATCTGGCCATGATAAGTTTATCCCTTGCATCCCGGGCTCTGACCTCCTCCTTCTCCTCCTCCTCCAGATCCTCCTCCTGCTCCTCCTCATCCTCATCTGAGGTCCATGCAGAAAGAAATTGAATGGTTCCCATGCTGCTTGTAGATGCTTCCTTTGGGAAAGCGCTCATTGCAAGCAGGGAGAGGGTCTTCCAAGGAGGTCCCACAGTTGGTGGAGTCAAACTGCAGCACCTATGACTTCGGAAGGCCTTCTAAAAGTGTTCAGAGATCTTTTAAAGCCAAGGTCTGGCACCTGCAAGTAATCCTTGCTGCAGTAAACAATGTCTTGTTAGACCCACGAGTCAACCCGCCAGGTTTACCTGGCGTGGTTCAAGAGGTGCGTGGAGCATGCCAAAAAGCTGGAAAATCATGACGGCCTCTCAAAATAGGCTTAGAGAGGCCCTTAACAAGCATTTAAGGATGTTAAATAGCGCAATGGCTAGCTGGAGGCGGGGCGTTTCCCGACATCCAAAACCGGCACCGGCAAAATCACAGGGAGGCAGGTTGGAGGCGGGTTCCGAACCCGACCTCTTTGAATCTGATTTTCCTGCCTTTCCCACCTCCAAACCCGCCTCCTCCAATGTCAGAAAATCGTCCCCGTAGAAACATAGAAAAATAGGAGCAGGAGTAGGCCATTCGGCCCTTCGAGCCTGCTCCACCATTTAATATGATCATGGCTGATCCTCTATCTCAATAACATATTCCCGCTCTCTCCCCCTACCCCTTGATGCCTTTTGTGTCTAGAAATCTATCTATCTTCTTCTTAAATATATTCAGTGACTTGGCCTCCACAGCCTTCTGTGGTAGAGAATTCCACAGGTTCACCACCCTCTGAGTGAAGAAATTTCTCCTCATCTCAGTCCTAAATGTCCTACCCCGTATCCTGAGACTGTGACCCCTCGTTCTAGACCCCCCAGCCAGGGGAAACATCCTCCCTGCATCCAGTCTGTCTAGCCCTGTCAGAATTGTATACGTTTCAATGAGATCCCCTCTCATTCTTCTAAACTCTCGTGAATACAGGCCTAGTCGACCCAATCTCTCCTCATACGACAGTCCTGCCATCCCAGGAATCAGTCTGATTCAGTTAGAAGATTTTCCAGTCTGTCAAGAGCATTAAATCATGAAATCTTTCCCTTGCTGCCCAAAATGGGAAAGTGTTCCAATAAAAAACAGAAAATGCTGGAAAATACTCAGCAGGTCAGGCAACACCTGTGGAGACAGAAACAAAGTTAATGTTTCAGGTCGATGACCTTCCAATTCCCAGTGTTACCATCCCTTACCTTGAATGAGCACAATAAGAAAAAAATATTGAAGGGGTCAAAAGGTTTGCTTAAATGGAACAAACAAATACAACAACAACTTCTATTTATATAGTGCCTTTAACATAGTAAAATGTCCCAAGACACTTCGCAGGTATAGAGAAGGAGAGTGGGCTGGAATTTCCTCTATCTGACTTGCACCAAAATGTATGCCGGTTTCTACGCTGATCCTGCCAATGGCAATTTACGCCAAAAATTCCTGAGAATTTCATCTGCTTCTGCCCGAACATTAAAAACTGGCATAAAACCAGCGGAAATCAGCATAAACAATCAGAGCCCGAGGAAAGCGTGGAACATCTGCCATCTATCTTTGTTAAGTCCCTCTTTGTCTTGTTATGAAAATTAAAGTTTGAAGCCATTAAACCATCATTTATGCTCATTAAGCACAGCATGTTTAAGAAAATGCAAGTGTGGAAGCTTTTCTCTCTTTATTGTAATAGATTCTGATGCCATTAAAAAAGCATTAATGATATTGAAAATAGAGTGTAGGCCTCTGAAGAGGATTCAAAAAAATAAACTACGAAAAAAAATGAAGAAACATCAGGAATAGTGATTTTGGGTCCTGCAGCACCTAAAGTTTTGCCATAAATTTATGCATGTTCAGAACTGTCTTAAATTCACAAAACTCATGTTCTCTGGTCTTTTGCTTGGGGCGGGGTTATTATTATGAGCTGAGTGGAGTTTTGGCAGAAGTAATTCAGGAGCGGTGCAAATGATCGAGGAAATTTGTGCATAGAGATGCTTTGGCATAAAAACGGCATAAATCAGTTGTGTGCAAAATGCCCTCAGAAAAAATGCCCCAACTCTGCTCTTGTACCATAGTTACGCTGAAACCGTCCACAGAATTCAGGCCATGGAAACTAAAGAGGATAAACAACTTCACTCATTCAGAGATATTCAAAGTGAAAAATTATAGCTTGAGGGCAAGGCTACCAATAAAAGCAAAACAAAAACTTTTAAGTTCCTGTCCAATTCTCTGGCTTCCATTTCTCAAACCACCCTTAAGTGCAAAGGGAATGGAAAGCACTTATCTCAAAAACAAAATCCTGTGGGTAAAATCTTTCCTATCTATAAATTTTAGTGAAAAATCAGCGTGTGTAGAAAATGGAATTTCCAGCTTTGTCCTGTACTGATCTGTTGTTTTATTATGACAGGAGAAATATCATTGCCTATATGTTTGACGGAGATGGACAAACTCTTGTGATGCTTCTCATTAGGAGTACTGCACATAGAAATATGCCCCTAGTGCACTAAGAATTATTCAGCTAAGGCTTATAATAGATTACAGCAGAGCAAAAAGTGTGGCAACTGCTTCATTATACATCCGAGTTCAAAGTACAAAGTGGGGAAATGATCCATTCCTTGAACTTCTGTTCCTTTCTTTGATAACACATGCACAAAAATTACTTCTGTACCATTTTTGCCCGTTGGTTAAGACTCTATAGATGATGTGAAGTGTACGCAGTGATAACTCATCAAATCATTTGATATGATGTTGTGCAAGACGACATTATTTTCTACTATAGAGTCACCAAAGTAGGGATAAAATTTGCAACACATTAAGCTAAAATCGACATTAATTTAGTTGCCCTTGAAAATGTCAATCAGAAAAAGCACATCGAAATGCTTTGCCGGTGCCTCTGCTCATCAGGAAATGTGTTTTACGGTGAAACAGATGCCATTGTTACATCCAAGAACAAAGTGAAAAATGAAGAAAAGTAGAGCTTTCAAAGATGAATTGCTCTCGTCAGCCTCCCTGCTGACTAAAAGCAACTTGGCAAATTGCCTAAATTGAAAACTTAAGATCTGATCCAATGCCAGGGCAAGAGATCATCGTATGTGAATCCGTCATAAAGTGAATGAAATGCCAGCACTGCCAGATATTTGCACTGACTGAAGATAGGTGTCCTACAACCTGCTAGTCAGCAAGAATGGACTTGGATCCCCATCAGATGACCTGCCTGAAGTCCAGGAATAGTTAATTTTAATTTAAAGCACTTTAACTGAGTCACTTGATGTCGGTATTTTGAGTGCTATAGCACATTATTAAGTTCTCGCCCACTAATCTCATTTTATAGTTATGTAGACAAATCCTAAACCTCTTGTTCACCGTTAAAATCAAAACTGTTGATTTGCCCATTTGAAACCTATAAATAAGCATCACAGCCACAGTTAGATTCATCATTATTTAAGTTTAGCAAATGAGTGCTGAATTTGAGTTTAATCACTGTAAAATGTGACACTTCAAAGT
This sequence comes from Somniosus microcephalus, assembly GCF_052327205.1. Classification (NCBI taxonomy): domain Eukaryota; kingdom Metazoa; phylum Chordata; class Chondrichthyes; order Squaliformes; family Somniosidae; genus Somniosus; species Somniosus microcephalus. Next base: position 82,203,995 of record NC_141001.1, on the reverse strand, counting down.
TTGTGGTGGTCATTACAGTCAATGATGTTGATGGATTGAACTTTTTTTTAGTTTGAAAGTATAGAGTAATACGTGGTGACCTTTACTGCATCAGACAACTGTTCCATTTCTGCTTTACCCAGAGTTTATGATTCCTCTTAGGTGAGGATGATTAGTTATGTGCTGCATTATGCTAGAATACTGTAAGACCACTTAATAGGAATGCCCTAGTGGTAATCAAAATTGACCATTCATCCAACTATTCCTAATAAACAGATGCCAATAAAGCATTTGGATTGAGGGACTGTAATGCATTTTGTGAATCATAAACCTCTCTCTAATTGGTTTGCATTGGATAATAAGGTGTAAAAACTTCATCAGCTCATTTAGCCTTTTGTATGTCAAAGCCTGGCCACTGCAAAGACACTTGCATGCTATCATAGACTGACATGAAATATTGATAAATTTTCACCATTCCACGGGATATACAGACTACATATACGCTGCTAGCTGTACCTTGCCCACATTAAGTCCTGCTCCCCTACCTGTCCATCTTTGCCAAACTCCATTGGCTCCAGTTAATTGACAGCCCTCTTCCTTGTGTACAGCACTCTCCATGTGCCGCCTCACACTCTAGAACGTTCTTCATAAAACCTTCTGTCTTTCCATCTCTCCTCTCCTTCAAAAACCTGTTCAAAGCCTCCTTCAGACTACACTTTCAGTCACCTCCTCTAGCTCATCTGTTGCTACTGGTTGATGTTGTGGTGGTGCTGTCACAGCAGATAAATGGTTGGGTGTTCTCTTGTCCAAATACAGACATTTTGCTTCCATGCTTCCCAGCTCTGTCTGTTCTTTTTTTACCTCTACAGGCGCATTCAATGTGACCCTTTTTGCCACAATTTCAGCATTCCAGCTCCGTACACCAGCAGTCATTAGCATGATGGCCCGTTTTCCCACAACGGTAACATGTGCCGTTCCGCGCACCTTTAGGCTCAGATGACACCTTGTGAACTCTCCCTGTTGAACTCAACTGGTGAGCCTCCTTTTCCGCCATCTCCATGGAGACACTAACTTCAATGGCCTTCTCAAGAGTAAGGTTGTCCTCAGTAAGAAGGCGCTTCTGTGTGGCTGCACTTTGCAGGCCACACACAAGTCTGTCTCTAATGGTGTCATTCAGCACCTCCTTGAACTGGCAGTGTTCCGACAACCTTTTTAAAGCAGCAATAAACATCGTCACTGATTCCCCCTCCTCTTGATTCCATTTGTGAAATCTAAATCTCTCAGCAATAACCAGAGGTTTTGGTGAAAAATGTGCTCCGAGAATTTCCACTAGTTGCTTATATGTTTTAGTTCCTGGCTTATCTGGCTGCACAAGGCTGCGAAGTAAATTGAATGTCTTCGGCCCCATTACACTCAAAAAGGCAGGCACGACCTTTTCGTTTGCCACCGCATTCGCCAAGACAAAATAGTCAAAACATTCCGTATAAGCGCTCCATTGCTCCACATTTTCAACAAAATCACCAATGTTTCCTAATATAGTAGCCATCTCACGTTTCAAATTTACATTTCTGTTTACTCACTGCACCCGTAACGTATGCAGATTCATCCGCTCCTCATCGCCACTTTGTTGTGTTGGTACCTTTTTACCTAGACACAATTAGAACTCAGAACTCAGAGATTCAAACATGAAGTGCTTTATTCGAAGGGAAAGGGAAGTTCTGGAGAGTTCTGAACAAAGAGAGCTAAACTTAACCAAGAGAACACCCAACCATTTATCTGCTGTGACAGCACCACCACAGGTGGGAGGAGAACACACAATACATAACAGTTGACATCCTTTTTTTTTACGTCTCCGATGGAAGGTTTTACTATGCTAAAGGCTATATCTGTTCTATGCTATATAAGGCAAGTTGTATGTTCATTATTACACAGCCATTCCAGTCCAGAATGTGACTCCAATCCTCAGCCAGCCACCATCTTCCACCCTCCACAAACGTGAACTCATTTGAAACTCTGGAATTCCTTCCCTAAATCTCTCCACTTCGCTCTCCTTTTTAAAATTCTCCTTTAAACCTACCCCTTTGACCAAGCTTTTGGTCACTTGCCTTGATGTTTCCTTCTTTGGCTTGGTGTCAATTTTTGTCTGATAATGTGAAGCGCCTTGGGATGTTTTACTACGTTAAAGGTGCTATATAAATGCAAGTTGTTGTTGTGAAACCATATGCAGTATTAAAATTCCAGGTAATGAAACCATTAGACCATCAGTGGTTACTTTTAACATGAATAAAAGTACAAAAAAATGCTTGTTGTAGTTTTTTTTTTAAACACATTCCTTCATTAGCGTGGCAGGAACTAGATATTCCTAGTCCACCACAATTACCTTTGTTCTTATGGTTAAACACTCACTCTGTCTCCCATATTAGAGGCGGAAGTTAATACAAATAATAATAGAAGATTTCCTCTGAATGACTTTAGAAGCAGATCTATCCAACTTCAAAGCATCCAAATAATTACAAATGTGAGCTTTTCAACCCTTATTGGAGGCAACAGAGATGATACCTCATGGGAGATGTATAAAATGGTATAGAAAAGATAAATTCTGAACACTACTTTGAAATAAACTATGGCATTAGGATAACTAGTGAAAGGCAAGTTTATGGTTGACATCAGGAATTCTTCACACAAAGTGATTGGCATGGAATGGGCTTCCAGGTAGGTTAGCAAACACTAAATCAATAGAAGCACTCAAGAAATAGCTGGATGTTGTAATGGGTAACTGTGGGTTATTTCTGAATGGTTGATCTAGCATGGACCTCCTTGTGTGTATCTATCTTGTGATTTGAAACTTCTCCATTTAAACAGAAACATGTCTCACTGTGGACGGCTACTAATCTAAATGAGCTTAATCTTGACATTTAATTGCTTTTTTTTAAAGCACCAAATTTTCTTGCACCTATAATGCACATCTCACTACAATCTTCTGGTCACTCCAGGCAGATGAGAGGATGAGAGGATAGGAAGATGGGAACAGGAGTCGGCCATTCAGACTCTCACGCCTGTTCCGCCATTTAATTAGAGCATGCCTGTATAGTAATTCCATCTACCCGCCTTAGTTCTGTAATATTTAATACCCTTGCCTAAGAAAAATAATCAATCTCAGTTTTGAAATTTGCAATTGACATCGCCTCAACAGCTCTTTGGGGGAGAGAGTTCCAGATTTCCACAACCCTTTGCGTGAAGAAGAGCTTCCTGACATCACCCCTGAACGGCCTGGCTCTAATTTTAAGTTATGCCCCTTTGTTCTGGACTTCCCCAGCCAGAAGAAGTAGTTTCTCTCTATATCTCTATATCTACTTTATCAACTCCTTTAATTGAAGGGTTAATTACAGTCCTAGCCCTTTTGGGCGTATTCCCCAGACGTTCACCTTCAACTTAAGTTAGAGATAGCCGAATTCCATAAAACGCTTAACTGGGTCTAAAGGTTTAGGCTATCTCTCCCTAAAGGAAAGGAACGACTAAAGATGTTACCGTCCTCCGGATAGTACTTTTAATAAGTTGAACCAGACTGTAACCTTCCGGATATTATGAGGGTCCGGAATATCCCCCAGATTTCTGCAACTCCTTACAAAAGAGTGTACAGAATTTGTGGGTTCACGAGTCTATACAGATTCACTCTTTTGAGACAATTCTAAAAATGTATAGTTTTATTTAAGAGCCGGCATTCAGTTAACATCGGTTGAATCAGCCGCAACATTAACAATTCAAAGTACAATTAGCTTATATTTCTTATTTCTCAGAGATCCTTATTCTCAAATCTTTACTTCATTATATTTCTTATTTCTTATTTCTAAATCCAGAACATCGTTACATTTCTTATTTCTTATTTCTAAATCCAGAACCTCCACCAAAAATCAATCACTTTGATATACCTGAGACTCATAGTTAAAAACTTACAGAGATGCCTCTGGAAGGTTGAGAAATGCCCTGCCCGTTCAGCGTGTTCTGACATTCTGTTAAAAAGGTCTTATTTTTATAGCCTTTTGGCATTGGTTTCTTCTTTGATGTTCTCTGCTGATGTCAGCTAATTGTCTTTATTGATACCTCTGTTTGAATGCTTTCTATGTTACTATCAATTCACTATTGCATGCATAATTATTTCTCTACTTTTAGGTGTTCCAAAAACCATCATAAAAACAATGACAGCTATGGTTTCTGTTTGATGCCTTTCTTACCGAAGATTCTTCATATTGGCTTTACTGCTTTTTAGCAGACATTTTGGGCTGGATTTTCCTTAAGCTGTCGGGAAGGAGGCGGGACTACAACTTTCGGGTTTTAGTCCCGCCTCCATCGACGTCCGGCCAATCAACGCGATTTTCCCTTGATTGACCTTGTTGAGCCTGCCCAGTGGGCTCAGCAGGCCAATTAGGGGCCACCCAGCAACAAGTGACGTCACAGACTGAAATTTCATCTGTCAAGAGTTTTTGACAGATGAAATATCAGTGTTTCACAGCTGTTTGAAGCTGTCAAACACTGACAGTCTGATTTCTAACCTGAGCCCTTCTACGCAGACTCAGTTAGAACGGTCACCGGGACTGAAAGTTGAAGGCTGTCACTTTTGACAGATCGCAGCCGTTCAGCTTTCAGTTCCGACTGAGTGATGGACTCCCGCACCCTAGAGGAAGAAGGGCTGTTAAGATAAGTACAGGTAAGTAAAACTTCTTTACACACTTAAAACACACCAAACACACTTACCTTTGCACACCAAACACATTTACCTTTGAACAAGGATGGCTTGCTGCAGTTGTACAGGGCCTTGGTGAGACCACATCTTGAGTATTGTGTGCAGTTTTGGTCGCCTTATCTGAGGAAGGATGTTCTTGCCGTGGAAGGAGTTCAACGAAGATTCACCAGGCTGATACCTGGGATGGCAGGAATGACGTGTGAGGAGAGATTGTGTCGATTGGGCTTGTACTCGCTGGAGTTTAGAAGAATGAGAGGGGATCTCATTGAAACTTATAAAATTCTGACAGGACTGGACAGACTAGATGCAGGAAGGATTTTCCCGATGGTCGGGGAGTCCAGAACCAGGAGTCACAGTCTAAGGATACGGGGTAAGCCATTTAGGACAGAAATGAGGAGGAATTTCTTCACCCAGAGAGTGGTGAACCTGTGGAATTCTCTACCACAGAAGGCAGTAGAGGCCAATACATTAAATATATTCAAGAAGGAGTTGGATATATTTCTTAAAGCTAAAGGGATCAAGGGATATGGGGACAAAGCAGGGACCGGGTACTGAATTTGGATAATCAGCCATGATCGCATTGAATGGTGGAGCAGGCTTGAGGGGCCGAATAGCCTACTCCTGCTCCTATCTTCTATGTTTCTATGTTTCATGCACCCATCACTCACCTGAACACCGACATCGCAACCCCTCCAAGTCCTTCAACCCGATGGCCCGCCTGCTCTAACCTGGCATGGTTTGGAGCCGTTGGGAATCCCATACGACACCCCTCAAAATAGGGATTAGGCTAAAAACTGCCTGTTAACTACCTGTTAACAGGCAGTTAATTGGCACTAATCCCTTCCTGCCTCGGGTCGGCGGGTCCCAGTGCGGGGCGGGTACCGCCTCCCTTGAAACTTACGTGGAGGTGGGTTTTGGGCGGGATAGTGTCGGGACCCCCAAATTCGGGATTTTTGCCTCCTGCATGCCTGAAAGCCCGCCTCATGGCACACTGAAAATCTGGCCCTTTGACTCCGCTCTGCTTCAAGTTTAATACAAACACAATGCAATTGCTTGGTGTCATCTATTGATGTTATATCTTCAAAGTCTTGTTGGTATGGTTTTTACTATATCGAAATTAAGGACACTTCAACTGTGTGTTTACTTGTTTTCTATCTACCTCAATTGGTTGCATATTTAATCGTGTTTCCTGTCATCCAAGTTTAACATAAAACTATTTGACCAGCAGGTTTCTTTACTTGATGTCATGTTTTCAAAGGCACATGCCCCTTTTAATGTTTGTATTTCTGTTTCAACGTGTTAGTTTGTAACACCTAAATTGGGTCTTCCCATTGTGTTCGTTGCAAACCATAGACCTTTCAGAACCACCAATGGTTTGCTTCAATCTTTCATTGTTTTGGAATATTTAACTAATTCCCATTTCAAAGCTTGTTTACAACTTTGTTATTAACTGATCTTTTCTCAGAAGCCTGTATTTCTGTTTACAGCCTTTCTGCTGAGACTTGTGTCTTTTAAACCCAGTATGTCTTTTATTAATAATATTTGAATTCTGTTCATAGTATCGTGTATTTCTCTGAATCATGGCTATTCCTTCACATAATCATCTTAAACACCTCAGTTACATCATCCCTTAATCTTCTATAATGAAGGGAATACAAGCCTAGTCTATGCAACCTGTCCTCATTTAACCCTTTTAGCCCTAATATCATTCTGGTGAATCGGTGCTGCATCCTCTAAAGCTTTCTCTCAAAATAGGCATTATAATTGGATTCTCTGCAGAAGCAATCACAGGGAAAGAAATTAGTTGTTCCTCATATAGGTTTTATGCCCTGAATTTTGCGGTAGAAATAAAGGTGAGGCTATCAGTGCTCACCGTTACTAAGGAGTAAATCGGACAGCAACTTCTGACATCTGCACATGCGCAGTTAAACGTCGAAATCAGCAAGTTGCTGTCCCAATTGCCCTGCTCCTCTAGAAGCTACGCTATACTGAGAGATTCGACATTCAAATATATGCAACGACATGGAGTTGGGGTACTTACGTGATGGATACTCGCTAAACACAACAAAAATCTAGGGCTTGTCCATTCAAGTGTAAGTGATTTTTTAATTCCTGCCAAACAAGCAATTTGGTACTGAAAATTAACTTTTACAAGTGTGGAGTCTCATTCCTTCAGATTTTAATTGTTGGAGATATTAAAACATTTCAATATTTCTTTTTTAATTTTTCTTTGTCTCTTTTATCTCTCCCTCTTAATCCAATCTTTCTTTCCCTCTTTATTTTGCTTTCTGTACATAATTTGGGATTGAATGAACTATTCTAATTTACGCTTCCTGGTTTGGACTCTGCATGCCTCTGTAAGGTTTCTTCAATCTGATTGGTTAAGGAGATGCACAGTTGCTTGCCCTATTCACATAGGCCCCAGATGCCCTGTAGAGGGTGCCGTGCTGTTTTTGATTTCTAATCACCGCATGTTCTAGTGCAAAAGCCCATTGAAAGTCTGTGGACAAGTGTAAGTGCTGACCTCAAAATCCAGGCCAATGTGTGCAACTTGAATATTTGGCTGAAAAAGATGTCATATTGCAATAAAATTCTGTTTTGTTTATCACTTCCATGTCTGCCAACCTGAAATTCACAATAAGAGGAATGTGGTGAAAATGTGGAAATAGATCCTTGAGTGCCTCTTATAACATTAGTAATTAAGATGCTCTTATCACATATTTGTGTGGGGTTTCAATATGCATGGTAAGCAATGAATGTAGAAATGCTATTAGTTCCTAGCAAGGCTACTAGGAACAGTATACAGCAGGTTAAAAACAGGCAATTTGATCACTTGTGGAAGTATGTGTGTGTGTGTGTGTGTGCCTTGTATAAGCAAAACGTAAAACTACTGTGAATTAAATATGAATGCAGGAAAATTTATATCTAGAGAACACTTGTGGATTTTGAACCCTCTTTGTTTGTCTGAAGACATCTGTGGGACACATAGGATTTGGCCAGTGGCACTGACTGATGTGGGCCATTTTCAAAAACAATTCCAACCAAACTGGGATATCTCCCTAAAGGCATTTTGTCTGTTTGCATAATTTGGAGACTGCACAGTTACTTTGGTTGAAAATAATAAAATAGTTGAATATACTAATGTATAATGAACCTACTATATTCATTGTTGATGTAGGTTCAAATTGTGACCAGGTCCCTATTGAGCTTTTTTTCATTGTTAGCATGGACATATGATATGCAAGTCTGGTTGTAGGCAACTTTGTGGTCTATGGGATAAAAGTATTACATAACAGTCTTACTGCACTCAATGCAATCAGAAATTGCAAACCACCAGTCTGAAGCTATTTTAATCTTCACATCATAGAATTACATAGAATATACAGCATAGAAACATAGAATATACAGCATAGAAACAGGCCATTCAGCCTAACTAATCTGTGCTGGTGTTTATGCTCCACACGCGTCTCTACCCATTCCACCTACCTCATCTCAGCCTTTCAGTCTAACTTTCTATTGCCTTTTCACTCATGTCCATGTCTAGTTTCCCTTAGAAAGCATCTAAGCTATTTGCCTCCACTATTTCCTGTGCTAGCGAGATCCACATTCTAACCACTCTCTGGGTAAAGTAATTTCTCTCTATTTCCCGATTGGATTTATTAGTAACAACCTTGTATTTATGGCCCCTAGTTTTGTATTCTCCCTCAAGTGGAACCATTCTCTCCACATCTATCCTGTCCAACTCATTATAATTTGAAAGACCTCTATTGGGTCACCTCTAAGTCTTCTCTTTTCTGAAGACGAAAGCCCCAGCCTGTTTAATCTTTCCTGATAGCTGTAATCTCTCAGTTCTGGTACTAGCCTTCTTGCACTTTCTCCAGTGCTTCTATGTCCTTTTTATAGCATGGAGACCAGAACTGTACACAGTACTTTTAAGTGCAGCCTGACCAGGGTTCTGTACAACTTTAACATAACTTCATTCCTTTTGAATTATCTACTCCTAAAAATAAATCCCAGTGCTTTGTTAGCATTTTTAATTGCTTTGCTGACCTGCGATAGTGGTTTTAATGATTTGATCACCTCTAGCCCTAAATCCCTTTGCTCTTCTACCCCATTAAGTTTCTTATTTTCTAAGTTGTAGGTGATTCTATTTTTCCTACCAAAGTACATCACCTCACATTTATCTATGTTAAAGTTAATTAGACACTTAGCTGCCCAGTCTGCAAGTTTTCAAATGGGAAACTTTCATCTAAAAAAGAGAAGGATTTACCTACCCAGAAGCACCCATTTCTGAGTTCATTTATAAACTCATTTATATTTCATTATTTTAGTTGGGTGAAATGATTTAACAGCTTACTCTAAGTCTCCAACATGTAATGAGCCTTGATGTAATGCACACATGGCAAAATGCATTGTAACAGCTTGAGAACAAAAACCTTTCCCCTCTACCCAACCCTGTTGCCCATAGTACTGGCAGACATTTGGGCCAGAATTTTCACAGGTAAGAATGGGTGTGTTGGAGGCGTGGGGGTGGGGAAGTGAAAGTTGTACAAATGTAAAACCCGCACCCAACCCGCCCACTTTCACCTTTCACTCAGGTGGGACGGGGAGCGAGCAGCCAATCCGCTGCCAGGAGGCGGGTTGGCAATTTAAATATTATAATAATGAGGCCTGAAGCCTCTACTTTAACCTGCTTGGTAGGTTTTACTGCAGGCGGCCAGGGATCCTGGGGCTTGAGATTCCCAGTGGCTGCAACGAGGTGGCCTCAGCCTCAGGGAGCAATCCATGCTCCTCCACCATCAGTCTTCCCCTCCCCGGTGTAGGGGGTTGGTGTGTGCCCAGTCAGCCCTGCCACTGACTGTCCCTGAGCGGTTCGAATCGCTCCCACACCCCTGGGTTCTAGACACCGGACTTAGGTACAGGCGGCGATACAGAAAATAGAGTAGACAACTGGTTTGGTGCAAGAAAACCGTAATTTTTATTAAAGGCAAAACAAAGTCACAATACTGAGAATTGCTAGGATAATTAAAGGCATATAAAAACAATACACTTATTTGGGAATGGGGAACACACAGCACATCGAGGGAACAAACACATTAAAAAAACCCTACCCTTGTCCCACCCCCCAATACCTAACTAGATTAAGCTATGAGTGGCCAGGGATTTATGCTCACCAATTCGAAACCTGTTGATTAAACCGGTTGTGGTTTTTGGGATTTGCTCTTGTTGTCCTTTGGGGTCCATTGTCGCCACGTGGTCACAGGGTGCGGCGATGGAGTCGTTTGTGCGACGTACCCTCCTTTTCCTCCATTAACGTCTTCGTTGAGTACTTTGCAGCGATGGGTTTTCTTCTTCTGGTGGCGGTTTGGTCGGCGACGGTTTTGTTGCGGTTGGGGCTCGGTTGGCGGTTTATATTGTCAATTGGTCTTCCTACCCATGCTTTGAACGCCAGCTTATAACTAGGCCGGGGTGTGTACCCGCTCGTCCCCAATGCGTCTTTCTGCTGCCCTTCTCTGCCTTTATCAGTTTTACCATTTGTCTCGTCTTGTCTGCCCATGGCCCTGTGTGTCCTGTGCGTTTTCGAATCAGGTCTCGTTCTCCTCCCGTGTATGGCCCCCGGTGTAGTAATGGGCGTCTTTGGTGTCGAGCGGCTCGGGGAGGGAGAAGAGAGCCCGCAACGAGGCAAGAGGCCAGAGAGAGCGGAGAGACCAAGGGGCAAGAGACCTTGGCTACCAGTGGGCCTACAATTATACCCGGTTCTTCATCCCTTATCTGCGTGCCAAATCAGGTCAGTCCTTTGTCTAACTTTTGGCGGGCTCGTCCAAAGTGATTATGGTCATCCACTTTAACGGCTTTTGGGGTGGTTGTCCCCTGGTTTAATGGCTTCGATATCCTGGCTGTTTGTTATTTATGAAATGTAATTGTCCTTTTCCTGGCTTGGTAGCTACTGTGAGCTGTTACCGATTATGTATGCAGAAAGTTAATGGCCTCAAGATTAGGCCCATCCTGACTTGATCTGTTCCAAGATGAAGAATGCATATTCTGTGTTTACCTAGCTGTCTGGCTTTACAAAGTCTTTCACAGATTCATGCATGTTAGGTTTTGTTTCAGGTTTTGAAAGGGCCTGCCTCTTGCAGGGCCTTGCTTTTAAAATCCTGCACGTTTTGGTCACGAGGTTTCAGAAGCCATTTTGGGTACCCCTTTTAATAACTTGTCCATACAGGGTCCCTTTATCCATAACTTTTGGGGAATGTGGACATTTTGAGAACCCTACACTCCCCTCTGTTGATACTAAACTCGCTTTAAGTATCATCCTGACAAGGTGAGCAAAATTCTCGACCCTCCATAGTCAAACTTCCCCTGTAATTACCTATCTATGATCCCACGACACATGCATTTCCCATTCTGTAAAAATGTAGTGTACATAAGCATACATAGACAGATTACAGGCGTTTACACACATCCAAGCATGGAGGGGGTCTAACACCCCTGCACCACTTGGTACACATACATCTTTATTAAAAATAACAAATAAAAAAAAAGTCTTTATTAAAAATAACAAAAGCAAAAGAAGAAAACAATCTTTATTCAGAAACGCACAAAAAAATTCAAACAGGTGTATCTCCCTCCACCTTAACATAATGTTCCTTCCAGGTCCTTTGGTTTTGGAATTCTAGTATTTGGCCTTTTGCCTTGCACTGAGTGCACACTAGGTACAATACTATTCCCAGCTGGCAAACCACAAGGATGTGGGAAGCCAATCTAATCCATGAAGGGACCTCTATGTTTCAAAAATGCCCCACCAGGGTGGAACTACAATGTCCAATATCTTGGCCCCTATCTCTACTGTCTTCTGCTCCAGATTGTAGAAATGTTTCTGTGAGACTATTACTGCCTTGAGTATTTTGGTAAGATGTTCTGGGAGAGGGGGGATTTCATAGCCGAAATGCGCTACATACTTTTGTAGGTTGGTAAAATTCTCTTTTACAGTGAGGTGAACAGCGGAGGGTTCAGGAACGGGGACAGTTCATTCCTGGGCCACTTGAACTTCTGCCTCGGGTTTAAAGCAGAAACTGCTGTCACTTACCGGACACCCAGCTATGCTGTCCATGTTGGTAGTGGGGCGCACCTGTGGTGACACAATATGTCCCACCTCCTATATATGCTACCTGTGGGGGAACATGGTCTTGTGCCATTACCTCCATGGTACAGTTTATAGGTTTTGCGCCAGCAGCTCTAAACCCACACTGTGGTTTTGAATAGGCATTTAAGTGCTGGGGACACAGTATTATGTGTGCTCCCCAGCTCTGGCACCACAAGAGGTCAGTACCTGCCATAGCGTGCTCCCACTTTATGACATAAGGTGGGACCGCTGTGAAACGGATGTGTGCACCCCCTTGAATGACTCCAATGTTCTCTACCCTGTATACAGGTGCGGGTTGGGCTGTCCCACCCATGACCGGCATCCTTACTACTATACCCATGATAGTATGATTTGAACGTCCACAATCTACTGGGACTGGGTAGGCCTCAGAAGCTAGCCGGAGTTGACACGGGCTTATTGCATTCTCAAATGGATGGAGGGCTGCGAAGTGCTTGTTGCTGATCCAGGAGGGGACTAGACCCTGTTTTAAATCCTCCAGGTTACTGCGGCTCTCGCCCAGCAACCATGCCCCATACAGTACGCACACCTCATTCTGTGCAGCCTGATCCAAAGCATTTCTGTCCTCTCTTAGAAGGGCATTTGCAGTCTTTGCGTGCTTCTCCAGCTCAGCTATAATTTCTTTTAAATGGACCGTCATGGCCTGGTCCTCATGTAACTCTGAGCCTACTATCGTGTTTTCATCCATTAGGATTTTCTTTAATTGTGTTTTTAAACCGTTTATCTGTGTCTGCAATTCTATGTCATCCAAGCTGTTGATGACAGAGGACCCGGTGTTAAACGCAGTAAAAACATAATTCCAGGCTCCCCTTCTTTGCCTCCCCGTATTACCAAAAAACTCATGGTGGGTGGTGTACAGTTCTGTTTTGTCTACATTGGCAAAATCGAACTCGTAGAATTTCTTAAACATCTCTTTTAACAGGGCCTGGTATAGCTGTTCTGTCTCTTTGGGGCACCACTCCGGTAAGTGTACCTCGGTGAGGTTCAAAATCACGGAGGCTACCGCGTAGTGTACCCCCTGGTATAGCACCTGATCTGTAGGCACTAGTACCAGCCCATTCCCTGGTCCTTTGGTGGTGGCGGGGCACCCTTCCCTGTGTGTCCTCGCTGCCTGGGTCGTGGGCAGGGCCTTTCGGGGGCGGCTTACAAGTTCAGTGGCATTGACTGGGATCAGGGAGTATGGGACCGCGCACACCTTCAGGCTAGAATCCCACTTCAACCCCTCCCCGGCGTCTTGCCACTACCGGTGGAAAATGATGGATATGCCTGTGGGGCAGAACTTCTCTGACCCCCACATTCAGACATAAATCCCCTGATCCATTTCCCATCACTTATCCCAGCACACACTCAATCCCCCGTGAGTCCCTGTAATCGTCCGATGGGTATTGTTCCCCAACCGTTCCCACCTAAATGCGGGGTTTCCCATATCCTTGCTCAGTTTTCTGAGCCACCACCACCTAGCCAAAGGAATCTGTCCCTTGCATGTTAAACACACACGTTTCCCTACGGTGATGCTGACCCTTGTGGTAACGACCTGTACCCTGGGGCACAGGAGGGAGGCCTCCCCATATGTGAACCCAGTCTGGCTGGAGTACTGAGTCGAATTGGACCTCAGCCACCCTGGCCACCTTCCCTCGTGGAAGTAGACGGCGAGCTCCTCCACATCCCGTTCGCCACTTCCGTCGGTAATTATAGCTGCTCTCTCTCCTGAGCACCCATAGATGTGGGAGTCCTCCACGTCACCTCGCTTTCCAATGCTCATTCCTATCAGGGCGAGTAGGAGGATGCCCCCCCTCATCCTGAAACCCTCTGTGCAAAGAGATACAAGAACATATAGCCAGGTCCCGAGGAGATTCTCTGGCTTGGGTGAAGCATAGTCGAGTCTTGCGACCTCGACTCAATATAACCACTCTTAAAAAAATGACTACTTATAAACTACCCATCACCTCATTTAAACTTAAACCAAACACCCAATCTTAATAATACAAAACTTAAATTACCTAAACTATGTACATCCGCCGCCCGTCTCCGGGCGGCCATTCTAATTCCTGTTCGGGCTGCGGCACACCGCTCCCTTCAGAGTGGCCGCGCTGTCCTGTACTTTCGGTCCCTCACAGCCTGCGGCTGATGGCTGGGGACCTCTGCCCTCAGACCGATCCCTCACTCGAGAGGCTGCCCTTTTTAAATGGGGAGCCGGTGACCATGGTTTCCTTCGCTGGGGCATCCATGGGGACCTTCTCGGGACTTTGGCGGGTGGGGGTTTTCTGGCTGGTGTGCCTTTAACCAGAGCCACTGCCCCCTCCGGTGCGGACTGTGGACTCACCACTACCACTGGCTGGGGATCTTCTTCCTCAGGCTTTACCTCTCCATAACCTGGGCTAGGGGCAGGTAACTCTTCGCAGCCTGGTGCTGCAGGCTGAGGGTCCTCGTCCTCAGGTCCCAGACCTGGGTTAGCGGCGGGGTCTTCGCCCTCGGGTCACTCCTCCTCTAAACCTGGGTCAGGGGCGGGGTCTTCGCCCTCGGGTCCCTCCTCCTCTAAACCTGGGTCAGGGGCGGGGTCTTCGCCCTCGGGTCCCTCCTCCTCTAAACCTGGGTCCGGGGCGGGGTCTTCACCCTCGAGTCCCTCCTCCTCTAAACCTGGGTCAGGGGCGGGGTCTTCGCCCTCGGGTCACTCCTCCTCTAAACCTGGGTCAGGGGCGGGGTCTTCGCCCTCGGGTCCCTCCTCCTCTAAACCTGGGTCCGGGGCGGGGTCTTCACCCTCGAGTCCCTCCTCCTCTAAACCTGGGTCAGGGGCGGGGTCTTCGCCCTCGGGTCACTCCTCCTCTAAACCTGGGTCAGTGGCGGGGTCTTCGCTCTCGGGTCCCTCCTCCTCTAAACCTGGGTCAGGGGCGGGGTCTTCGCCCTCGGGTCCCTCCTCCTCTAAACCTGGGTCCGGGGCGGGGTCTTCGCCCTCGGGTCCCTCCTCTAAACCTGGGTCAGGGGCGGGGTCTTCGCCCTCGGGTCCCTTCTCCTCTAAACCTGGGTCCGGGGCGGGGTCTTCACCCTCGAGTCCCTCCTCCTCTAAACCTGGGTCAGGGGCGGGGTCTTCGCCCTCGGGTCACTCCTCCTCTAAACCTGGGTCAGTGGCGGGGTCTTCGCTCTCGGGTCCCTCCTCCTCTAAACCTGGGTCAGGGGCGGGGTCTTCGCCCTCGGGTCCCTCCTCCTCTAAACCTGGGTCCGGGGCGGGGTCTTCGCCCTCGGGTCCCTCCTCTAAACCTGAGTCAGGGGCGGGGTCTTCGCCCTCGGGTCCATTCTCCTCTAAACCTGGGTCAGGGGCGGGGTCTTCGCCCTCGGGTCCCTCCTCCTCTAAACCTGGATCAGGGGCGTGGTCTTCGCCCTTGGGTCACTCCTCCTCTAAACCTGGGTCAGGGGCGGGGTCTTCGCCCTCGGGTCCCTTCTCCTCTAAACCTGGGTCAGGGGCGGGGTCTTCGCCCTCGGGTCCCTCCTCCTCTAAACCTGGGTGAGGGGCGGGGTCTTCGCCCTCGGGTCCCTCCTCCTCTAAACCTGGGTCAGGGGCGGGGTCTTCGCCCTCGGGTCCCTCCTCCTCTAAACCTGGGTCCGGGGCGGGGTCTTCGCCCTCGGGTCACTCCTCCTCTAAACCTGGGTCAGGGGCGGGATCTTCGCCCTCGGGTCCCTCCTCCTCTAAACCTGGGTGAGGGGCGGGGTCTTCGCCCTCGGGTCCCTCCTCCTCTAAACCTGGGTCAGGGGCGGGGTCTTCGCCCTCGGGTCCCTCCTCCTCTAAACCTGGGTCAGGGGCGTGGTCTTCGCTCTCGGGTCCCTCCTCATCTGGATCCCAGAAGAGTGGGGGAGTGTCCCAATTGGTGGGCGGGATGACCGCTCCCCTTAAACAAGCCACAGCGCCTGCCTGTGCAGCCTGTGAACTTGTTCCCACTGCAGGCTGAGGATTTCTATCCTCAGACCTTACCCCAACTGACTGTTCTCTCTTCTCGGGCTTGAACAGTTTACACTGATTAATATAACTAGCAGCCTGTTTTAAAGTCTCGTCCGCTGCCCTGCACGGGCGTTCTATGGACTCCCCATTCTTTCTCCTTACCGGGACGGCCTTGAGGATGGGATCTTAAGGGGCTTGGACCTGCTTTATGTCCGGGGCCAAAGCTACCTCCTGTGTGCCTCCCTTGTCCCAGACTGCGGCTACCGGGCCTGCTCTATGAGGATCCCAGAACTCTCCTTCCCTGGCCCCTTGCTTGGCCACCTCGTTGGTCATTTGGTTACCTGTCCACGTGGTAGGGAGGGGTTCAAAATCTGTGGCCAAAAGTTTGGCCATTTCCCCACCCTGCTCATTCTCTTTAAATCCCATTAGGCTAAATGGGACCTTGTTAGACCTGGGTGGATTGGTCGGGTCTTCCGGATGGACCACCGCGCTGGAAGCTCCAGTGTCCACCGAATATCTCCCCTCCACCGTCTCCACCCGCATCTTAACACAGAGCCTGCTTCCCTCATTGTTTTCAAGGTCAACAGGCTGCGCTGGCTCTAGTCAGGGCTGTGGGTTGGATGGGGCTGATGGGGTCAGAACACCGGTAGCGGCTGCTACTCTCCCTTGGCCAGTCAATAGGGACCTCATGGTGTCCAAAAATAACTTGACCGCGGCGGGGGCGATTCCTGTCTCTGCCTTTTGGACTGGGGCTGTGAAGTTCTTTCCCTTGCTATCTTTCCAAGGGTTTTTGCACTCCTTCCTCCAGTGACCGTCCTTCCCACACTCGTAGCAATTGAGCTTAGTGCTAGAAGTGTTATTCCCTTCCCAAAGCCACTCCTTCCTACCCTGTCCGGGTTTTACCTCATGCACCTTCCCCTTAGGTGGGTGGGCATCGGTTCCCCTACCGTTCTTATAGGCTAGGGTCAACTGTCTGATCACCGTAAGTTCGGTGGTCAGGGGATTCCTGGGGTCGAACCACACTTCCGCCTTGGCCCGGACCTATGGCAAGCTGTTCGCCACCAAGCAACGGAGCCAATGGGTCAGCTGATCCCCGTTCAGGAACGCCTGGTTTGGTGCCCCAGGACAGGCACTCCTGTACACCGGCCATAACCTGTCCGCAAAAGCCTGCGGGGTTTCCCCTGCGAGCTGCACTGTCTTCTCCACACGGGAGAAAGGACTTCCCTCATTCATCCCCATGGCCTCCAGAACTTCATCCCTGAGCACCTCATACCCACCTTGCCCTCTTTTACACTCGTCAGAGAGGGATTGGAGGAGCTTACTCTCCAAAGAGAACAGCAGCATTTTTGCCTGCTCAACATCATCGCATTCGTTGATGCTGGCTGCCTGTTCCACTTCCCTGAAGTGGACCGAGGGGTCCCCTTTCTCGTTGAGCCTTGGGATATGGCTCACGATAGCTCTAAGCTGTTGGGTGCTGTAGGGTAATACGAACTGGTTTTGGAGGGGTCCCTCTTCCTCGTCATCTATGGGTGGGCCAAACCTCCGATGCCGGGCTGGGCATATCAGTCCTGGTTCCAGCCTCTCCTGCGGGGGTTGTTCCACCTCCGCTTCTACCCCTAACTCCACCCCCCCTTGCTGCCAGACCTCGCTAAAACCTGGCACTGTGGGTGGTGGTCGCGGGACCTCCTGTTCCTCAACCGAGTCGTCCCTTGGCACTACCTGTGGTGTTTGAACTGTTCTCCCCTCGTTCCCTGTGAAATCCGCCTGGCTTGCCTTCGGGCTTATGAGGCACACCATGCCCTTTGCCTTCCTTAGGGCCAGGCTCAGATTCTCTATCTGTTCCTTGCAGGGGCCATGATCTGTGTCTCCAAACCCCTGTTCACTTGCCAACTTATAGGCTGCCTTTAATTCTTTTACCTTCTCCTCCTGCTCTCTTAATTGTCTCACTAGGCAGGCGCTCTTTTCCCGCAACCTCAACTTGTTACCCTTGGCTTCGGTGAGTTGGCACTGCAGGTATTCCAACCTGGCCTTATGTTCTCCCATTAGTTGTACCCTTTCCTGATTCAGGGCCTGCAATGCTACCAGTAACTTCTCCCCTGCTAGAGCCTTGTCCTGGACCTCCAGGGCTGACTCCCTTATCTCGGCTGCCTGTGCTGCAACGAGCCTGTCCAAAAGCTGGAACTGCTTGTTGAAGCACATCAGCCAGACTGCCTTCTCTAGGGATTTCTTGTGCTCCTTCCCTTCCGTCCACTTAGCTGCGGCATCTACCAGACGCCCAGCCTTTAACAGATTGGTGATCCACTTCTTTGTGATATTCACCCTGCTGAACACATAATCAGAAATCCTTTCTTCCATGATGGTTTGCTCTTCCGAACCATTGTCTACTGTATCGCACCCCTGTTGCCGATGTCCTGCCGCGGTCGCCATTTCTGTAGGGGGTTGGCATGTGCCCAGTCAGCTCTGCCCCTGACTGTCCCTGAGCGGTTTGAATCACTCCCACACCCCTGGGTTCTAGACACCGGACTTAGGTACAGGCGGCGATACAGAAAGTGATTACGGTCATCCACTTTAATGGCTTTTGGGGCGGTTGTCTCCTGGTTTAATGGCTTCGATATCCTGGCTGTTTGTTATTTATGAAATGTAATTGTCCTTTTCCTGGCTTGGTAGCTACTGTGAGCTGTTACTGATTATGTATGCAGAAAGTTAATGGCCTCAAGATTAGGCCCATCCTGACTTGATCTGTTCCAAGATGAAGAATGCATATTCTGTGTTTACCTAGCTGTCTGGCTTTACAAAGTCTTCCACAGATCCATGCATGTTAGGTTTCGTTTCAGGTTTTGAAAGGGCCTGCCTCTTGCAGGGCCTTGCTTTTAAAATCCTGCATGTTTTGGTCACGAGGTTTCAGAAGCCATTTTGGGTACCCCTTTTAATAACTTGTCCATACAGGGTCCCTTTATCCATAACTTTTGGGGAATGTGGGAATTTTGAGAACCCTACACTGGAGTTGGGGATCCGACCCCCCTCCCTCAGGGATTGGAATCCCCCCACCCCGGGATTGTGACTT
Organism: Somniosus microcephalus; assembly: GCF_052327205.1. Lineage (NCBI taxonomy): Eukaryota > Metazoa > Chordata > Chondrichthyes > Squaliformes > Somniosidae > Somniosus > Somniosus microcephalus. The sequence continues at coordinate 82,185,118 of NC_141001.1, read as the reverse complement.
GACCCCGGGTTCATGGATCGGACCTCCCCGGGATCATGACTCAGCCCCGGGGTTGGGGATTGGAGCCCTCCTCCGGAGTCAGGGATTGGATCCCCCCCAGGAGTCCCCCTGGGGATGGGAGCCCTACAGCATGCCGGGAAATCCAAACTTCCAGTTTTCCCGCCATTTCCCGGGTCCCCCTGCACCGTATGGGTGGGACCTGGAAAAATCCAGCCCTTGATGTGTACACGTGAGATGGATGCACAGATATAAAGACTTTGCTACTTTGCTCCATGCTAGAATATCATAACCCAGTGGGAAGGACACCGGGATGAAACGTTAGAGAGGAGATACAAGTTGTACAAAGGACTGTGAGAGATGAATAGCAGTAGAACAATGAATAGTTCAGATATAGGAGGGATCAGACAGGGGGCAAATGCTATGCAGTCTAAGCTGAGTTTAGAGTGCAAGTGCATAAATGCACTTAGTATGGTAAACAAAGTTGCTGAGCTGCAGGTACAGGTTGCCACATGGGACTTTGATATGGTGGCAATGACAGAGACCTGGCTCAAAGAAGGGGAGGATTGGGAATTAATGGCCTGGATTTTGCGGTCAGCAGTGAAGTGACTGCGAAAGCCGTTGGCCTCAATGAAAGCTGCTCACAAAGTTCTAGCGATCTCTGTGGTGTGGATTTACCTTTTGCTGATGTTAATTTCATTTTGGCACCATGTATAGTGGATCTCCAGTGTCCAGCAACAGTGATGTTATCAAACAGGCTAAGCAGCCAATCACATTGAAGAATTCTCTCAGATAGCAAACCAGGAAGTAAAAAGCACTGATTATCCTTCACCTTTTAATCATTTTACAGAGAGCGAAATAAAGATTGGGATATATACACAGGATTAAGGTAGAAGCTGAAATATCATAAACAAACTTTTTTTTAATATTATAAAAATCTATGGGAATTTTTTATCATTGGAGAAATTTGACATTTCACAAATATAAAATTTGTTTTTCAGGGCCAAAAAGGTTGTTCAACAGTAATTATGACTTGGTACACTGTTAAAAATCCAGTTCCATCTCATTCAACAAGGCTTAACTTTTTGGGAGGGTTTTACATTGAGATTAGAGCATAAAAAGTGGAAGTTCACGTCAATTCAAGTGACTTGAAGTCTTCACTGATGGAAATCTTACAACGGCACACCCTGTGGAGGAGCAGGAAATCACTGACAGCAACTTTTGGACTTCCACATGTGCGGATACTAGATGTTGCTGTCAGTTTCACAGAGTAATGACAGTGAACGCTAACAGTTTCATTGTCATTACAACCGCAAATTCCGGGCCAATATTCCTGGCTACAAGATATTCAGGAAAGATATGAAAGTACAGAAAGGAGGGGTGTGGCAATATTGATCAAAGGAACTATTATAGCCCTGGAAAGGGATTAAAGTAGTTGAGTAGTCAAAGACAGAATCTATTTAGTAAGAATTAAGAAATAATAGAGGAGCTTTTACACTACTGGGTGTATACTATAGGCCACCGAATAATGGGAAGGTGATAAAGGAGCAACTTTGCAGGCAAATTACAGAAAGATGCAAAAACTATAGAGTACTGATAGTGAGGGACTTCAACTATCTCAATATAGACTGGCATTTGGAAAAGTATGGGCTAATAAATGAAAGTCAGCACGGATTTGTTCAATCTACATATATATTGGTCTAACCAAATTAGTAACAATACTGTGGAAGATGAATTCCTAGAGTATATACGGGATGGTTTCCTGGACCAATATGTCGAGGAACCAACTGGAGATCAGGCCATCTTAGACTGGGTAATATGTAATGAGAGAGGATTAATTAGCAATCTTGTTGTGCGAGGCCCCTTGGGGAGGAGCGATCATAATATGATAGAAATTTTCATTAAGATGGAGAGTGAATTAATTGATTCAGAGACTTGGGTACTGAATTTAAATAAAGGAAACTACGATGGTATGAGGTGCGATTTGGCTAGGTTGGATTGGGGAATGTTACTTAAAGGGTTGACGGTGAATAGGCAATGGCAAACATTTAAAGATCGCATGGATAAAGTACAGAATTTGTTCATCCCTGTTTGGCATAAAAATAAAACAAAAAAGGTGACTGAACTTTGACTAACGAGGGAAATTAGGGATAGCATAAGACCCAAGGAGAGGACATATAAATTGGCCAGAAAAAGCAGCAAACCTGAGGATTGGGAGCAGTTCAGGATTCAGCAAAGGAGGACAAAGGGATTAATTAAGAGGGGGAAAATAGAGTATGAGAGTAAGCTTGCAGGGAACATAAAAACTGACTGTAAAAGTTTCTATAGATATGTGAAGAGAAAAAGATTGGTGAAGTTAAGCGTAGGTCCCTTGCAGTCAGAATCAGGGGAATTTATAATGGGGAACAAAGACATGGAAGACCAATTAAATACATACTTTGGTTCTGTCTTCACAAAGGAGGAGACAAATAAACTCCCAGAGATGTCGGGGAACATCGGGTCTAATGAGAGGGAGGAACTGAATGAAATCAGTATTTGTAGGGAAATGTTGTTAGGGAAATTGACGGGATTGAAGGCCGATAAATCCCCAGGGCCTGATAATCTACATCCGAGGGTACTTAAGGAAGTGGACCTAGAAATAGTAGATGCATTGCTGGTCATCTTCCAAAATTCTATAGACTCTGGAACAGTTCCCATGGATTGGAGGGTAGCTAAAGTTACCCCACTATTTAAAAAAGGGGGCAGAGAAAAAATGGGGAATTATAGACCGGTAAGCCTGACATTGGTAGTGGGGAAAATGCTAGTGTCCAATTTATAAGATGTAATAGCAGAGCACTTGGAAAACAGTGACAGATAGAAAACTGGTTGGCAGACAGGAAGCAAAGAGTTGGAATAAACGGGTCTTTTTCCAAGTGGAAGGCAGTGACTAATGGGGTACCACAGGGATCGGTCCTAGGACCACAGCTATTCACAATATATATTAATGATCTAGACGAGGGAACTAGATGCAATATCTCCAAGTTTGCAGATGACACAAAGCTGGGTGGGCATGTGTGCTGTGAGGAGGATGCAGAGAAACTCCAGTATGATTTGGACAGGTTGGGCGATTGGGCAGATGCATGGCAGATGCAGTATAATGTAGATAACTGCGAGGTTATCCACTTTGGTGGCAAAAACAGGAAGGCAGATTATTATCTGAATGCCAATAGATTGGGAAAAGAGGAAGTGCAACGAGACCTGGGTGTCCTTGTGCATCAGTCGCTGAAGGTAAGCATGCAGGTGCAGCAGGCGGTTAAGAAGTCAAATGGTATGCTCGCCTTCATAACGAGAGGATTCGAGTACAGGAGCAAGGATGTCTTGCTGCAGTTGTACAGGGCCTTGGTGAGACCACACCTTGAGTATTGTGTGCAGTTTTGGTCGCCTTATCTGAAGAAGGATGTTCTTACCATAGAGGGAGTGCAGCAAAGATTCACCAGACTGATACCTGGGATGGCAGGAATGAGGAGTGATTGGGTCGATTAAGCTTATATTCGCTAGAGTTTAGAAGAATGAGAGGGGATCTCATTGAAACTTATAAAATTCTATCGGGACTAAACAGACTAGATGCAGGAAGGCTGTTCCCGATGGCAGGGGAGTCCAGAACCAGGGGTCACAGTCTAAGGATAAGGGGTAAGCCATTTAGGACTGAGATGAGGAGGAATTTCTTCACCCAGAGAGTGCCGTACCTGTGGAATTCTCTACCACAGAAGACAGTTGAGGCCAATTCATTAAATATATTCAAGAAGGAGTTAGATATATTTCTTAAGGCTAAGGGGATCAAGGGATATGGGGAGAAAGCAGGGACAGGGTACTGAATTTGGATGATCAGCCATGATCGCATTGAATGGTGGAGCAAGTTCGAGGGGCCGAATGGCCTAATCCTGCTTCTATCTTCTATGTTTCTATGTAAAGGCAAATCATGATTGGCTAACTTGATTGACTTCTTTGATGAAGTAATGGAGAGGGTTGATATAGTGTGATTGATATTGTGTATGTGGACTTTCAAAAGGCATTTGATAAAATGCCACGTAATAGACTTGGTATCAAAATTAAAGCCCATGGGGATTAATGGGACAGTGCCAGTGTGCATACAAAATTGGCTAAGGGGTGGACGGTATAGTAGTGTTTTCCAGGGGTCGGTTTTAGGACCACTGCTCTTTTTTATGTATATTACTAACTTGGACTTGGGTATACAGGATATAATTTCAAATTTGCAGACGACATGAAACTCGGAAATGGAGTAAACAATATGGAGGATAGTAACAGACTTCAGGAGGACATAGAAAGACTGGTAAAATGGGCAGACACATGGCAGATGAAGTTTTAATGCAAAGAAGTGATACATTTTGGAAGAAAGAATGAGGAGAGGCAATATAAACTAAATGGTACAATTTTAAAGGAGGTGCAGGAACAGTTTGTCGGACACAGCTATACGCAACTTTACTGCAGCGTTTCCCTACGTACCAACAGTGACTACACGTCAAAAGTCCTTCATTGACTGTAAAGCACTTTGGGACATCCTGAGTTCATGAAAGGCTCTATATAAATGCAAGTTCTTTCTTTCCTTCTGTAAAAACAGGAGGATGCATGTGGTGGGTTGTGTGATATTACAGTCCCTGGTATATCCAACAAGCTATCAAAATGCTTCATAGAATGAGTGGGGTCACAGTCTCAGGATATGGGGTAGGACATTTAGGACTAAGATGAGGAGAAATTTCTTCACTCAGAGGGTGGTGAACCTGTGGAATTCTCTATCACAGAAGGCTGTGGAGGCCAAGTCACTGAATATACTTAAGAAGGAGATAGATAGATTTCTAGACACAAAAGATATCAAGGGGTATGGGGAGAGAGCAGGAATATGGTATTGAGATAGAGGATTAGCCATGATCATATTGAATGGCAGAGCAGGCTCGAAGGGCCGAGTGGCCTACTCCTGCTCCTATTGTTCTATGCTTCTATGTTTCTTTCTATAATTAAAAAAAACCTTAGTCTTCTCTGCTCCAGTGGAAATAGTCGCAGTGATTCATCTGTCACCTCATAACTATAGTTTCTTCTTCCTGGTATCATTCTGGTGAATCTACATTGTGTGATCTTAGTATTCTTTCTATAATGGGGTAACCAAAAGTCCTAACTGTGGCCTTTCACTAATCTGTCTGTGCCTTTCCTAAACTGCCATTCATCCAAAACTCTGCTTCCTTTATTCCATCCCATGCAAGACCCTGCTTGCCAAACAGTCTTGTCCTAGTTGACCAACAATGGTCCTGGTCCCTTTATTAAAATTTAAAATTCTCATCCTTGTGTTTAATTATCTTCATTCATTTGTCCCTCTCCATAACTGTAACCTCCTGCCTCCCCAAGCTTTCCATTAATCTGACTGTAGCCTCTCCCCCCAACCCCCACCGTTGGCAGCCATGTCATTCATTGTCTACACCGCCCCCTCTGGAATTTCCTCCCTAAACCCCTCCGACTCTTCACCACCATCTCCTTCTTTAAAACCCTTCTTAAAACCCACCTCCTTGACGAAGCTTTTCTTCACACTTCCTAACCTCTTCTTTGGCTTAGTGTCCACTTTTTCTTTGTGCCTTTGTACAACACCTTGGCATGCATCTCTACTTTAAAGGTATATATAAATGGTAGGGATTGTCATCATCACTGTCATCTTTTACAGTTTTCTGCACAGTTTTTTAAAACTCTCAGGGCTAGATTTTCAGTCGCTTGCGCCAGCAGTTAGCGCCTTAAGAGAAGTGATTTTCGGGCGCTATGCGTGTAGCGCCCGGGTGCAGCGCAGTTTGCGCCCCACCCCAAATTAAGTTGCCCATTAGCGCCGGCGCAAAGTTTAGCGCCCGCCCGGATGCGCGCGCAGAAAATGACGTCACATCCTCGTGCAACGCCCTTTGTGCGCCCCGATTCCAAACTTCAGTCGGACCGCCGCATTGTGCGGCTGGCGGCCGGAGCGTTTGGAACAAGGAATGCAACACAACCAGCGCGGGCCCCGGGGGGCGCAAATTAAAGGGGACGTACTCTCCAGTATAAAGGCCAGCCTTTTTTCAGAAAACACTCTTGTGCAACGCATTTCTGGAGACACAACAAGGAGGATAGCTAACTGGTTTCAAGCAGCAAGAGCCAGGTATTTTTGGACTCCGGCCAGAGCGCTGCAAGTGGCCTTTTGGAAATTAGAGTGTTTGCCAGGATTTGATGGGGGTTGCATGGGGTGCCAACGCGGAGCTGCAGCTCCATGTCCGTAGGGCTCGCAGACGCATTGTGAGAGGGGCAGCCCTGGCTAGAGGCAGAGGGGGCTACAGGCGTCGGCCACGTAGGCCTTACCCAGTCAGGCTATACCGCCAGCAGCGCTCCTACCTAAACATGAGTGCCGCGCGATGTGTTAAAAGGCTCCGATTCCGAAAGGAGGTGATTGCAGAGATCTGCCACCTGCTTCGCCGAGATCTGCGGCCAAAGCTCAGGTGCAGGACGTCTCTGTCGGTGGAAGTGAAGGTGACGGTGGCATTGAACTTCTATGCCACCGGCTCCTTCCAATACGCTGCTGGGGACATAGCAAACATCTCCCAGTACGGCGTGCATCGCTGCATCTGCCAGGTGACCGAAGCACTGTTCAGAAGGAGAAGCCAATTCATCTCCTTCCCCATGGCCCTGGAGAGCCAGCATCAGCGCGCATTGGGATTTTCCAGACTCGGGGAATTCCCCTTGGTGCAGGGCGCCATTGACTGTACGCATGTGGCTTTGCGGGCCCCTCTGGAGCATGGCGAGCAGTATCGCAACAGGAAGGGCTACCATTCTCTGAATGTGCAGCTGGTCTGTGACCACAAGCAGCGCATCATGGCAGTCAATGCCAGCTTCCCAGGCAGCAGCCACGATGCCTTTATCCTGCGGCAGAGTACTGTGCATGACATGTTCCAGGCACAGCCTCCCCCAAGAGGATGGCTACTCGGGGACAAAGGCTATCCTTTGTGCACCTGGCTCATGACCCCGCTCCGCGCGCCCAGGACCGCTGCTGAAGAGGCCTACAACGAGAGCCATCAAACCACCCGCAACATCATCGAGCTAACTATTGGGGCCCTCAAGCAGCGGTTCTGCTGCCTTGATCGCTCCGGAGGAGCTCTCCAGTATTCGCCGGACCGGGTCTCCCAATTTGTGGTGGTTTGCTGCATGCTACACAACCTGGCTATCCACAGGACTCAGGCACTGCCACCTGACGTTGGACCAGCACCTCAGGAGGAGGAGCAGGAGGAGCATGAGGAGGAGGAGGAGGAGGAGCAGGAGTACGTTCCCAGGAGGGAGCGACCAGGGCCAAGGGCCGCACGACGCCACCTTATTACATGGTACTTCTAAGCCCCCTGTCAGGGAATGGCCAGGGGCCATGAGGGAAGATGAATGCAGCCGCTCCGCAAGCCCTCAGCTGGCGAAGCCAACAAACACTAAGAAGAACAACCATGGAGACTGCATGAATAAAGATAATTTTTTATTACACAAAAATGAAAAGCCCTTCCCACATGAATCCCCAAAAACAATAAACGGGCCCCACAAAAAGCCCAACAAACGACTCACTCCCACAAACTGGGGAGGAGTCACTCCACCTTTCTTCAAACCGGGCCTCAACGTCGGCCTAACGCAAAAAATAAGCCCTCCAACAACACAACCACGGGCAAAATAAAGATGGCCACCGCCATATAAAAGGAAAGCTGCCCACACCCTCTACTGAGTGGCCCGCGAGGGCGAGACCTTGCCCAGCCTTTTGCCTCCCCTGCCCGGCCTGCTCCTCCTTCGCAAGCTCTGCCCAGTGGCTGCTGCGAGGCTGGGGGAAGGCGCCTGAGGCTCAGATGCCCTTCCGCCAGATGCCGCTGGGGGGCGGCCTACACGGCGTTTCGGCCTCGAGGGGCCGTCTGCTGAGTGGCGCACCTGAGCCTGGCCACCATCAGCTGCAGCCGCTTGCCCTTGACGCCCCAGTGGGGGAATGGCGGCGACGGATGGCGCAATGTGGGCCAGCTGGCATCTGGGATGCGCTGGCTGGTGCTGTGGCGCGGTGGCACTCGGCCGGGCCCGCACTGCAGGATCCGCAACAATCAGCCGAGGGGCGGCTTGCTGGGATGGTCCAGCGTGGCGGCTGCCCTGGCGATGCCTGCCTGAGACAGCGCGTGTGGCAGCAGTGAGTGCCCCTGTGGTCCTGGTGTGCGCGCGCATCACAGCCGCCAGGGTCTTGACGGCATCAGTCAGCATGCGGCCACTCGCGGCAGTTGCTGCCCCGAACTCGCGCACACTGGTCGCCAGCGACTCGATGGCCTCAGGCATGCGCCCCACCACGCTCATGAGCTCCGTGTGGCGCCGGTCCGAATCCTCGGCCATCTTATCCAGCTTCCGCACCTCCTCCGAGGTGAAGGTGTCCGGACTGGAGTCGCGACTCTCCCGCTGGGGAGGAGGGGGCCGAACTAGGGGAACCTTGCCGCGTTGGTGGCGGCGAGTGTGCCGATCAGCAGCACTCCCCTCTGATCCTTCCCCCCTTTGGGGGGAAGGCCGCGGGCCACGCGCACGGCTCCTGGGTGGCTGGACGCCACTGGTCCCAGAGGCTGCATTGCCCTGCGACAGTTCCTCCAGGCACTCGTCCAGTGAGGAGGTGTCAAGCATTTCCTCCTCTCCTGCGGGACGTGACTGTTCCCCCGAAGGTCCGGCTTGCTCCTCCTCCTCCTCCTGGTCGGAGGTGCTGTCACTGGCAGCTTCAGGGTCCTGGTCGTCACCAGCTGAAAGCAGGAATGCACAAGAGTAGCTTCAGAGTGAGGAGACGGCGTCAGCGAGGGAGTTAGGACTGGTGGCATTCAGCGCATTGGTGGGACAGTGGCAAAGGAGGTAGCTCGGATGGGCCAGTGTGACGCGAGAGGGCCAAAAGGCGAGGTCCTTACCATTGCCGGGCAGTGGAGGGTCGGATACTCCGCACGCTGTGGGGACAATCACACGGGCTCCCATGAGCACACACACGCGCTCCTCCAGCCGAGTGAGCTTCTGCAGCTTGGCGCGGCCACCCCTGGCACGCGCCTGGCGATTAAACGCTACTTTAGCCTGCAAGAGAAAGGACGGGCTGTAAGTGCGCAGTGAAGCCCTGATGTAGTGTGCACTGCCTCCCATGGTGGAATAGCTTGGACAGAGTGAAGCCCTGATGTAGTGTGCACTGCCTCCCATGGTGGAATAGCGTGGACAGAGTGAAGCCCTGATGTAGTGTGCACTGCCTCCTATGGTGGAATAGCGTGGACAGAGTGAAGCCCTGATGTAGTGTGCACTGCCTCCCATGGTGGAATAGCGTGGACAGAGTGAAGCCCTGATGTAGTGTGCACTGCCTCCCATGGTGGAATAGCGTGGACAGAGTGAAGCCCTGATGTAGTGTGCACTGCCTCCCATGGTGGAATAGCGTGGACAGAGTGAAGCCCTGATGTAGTGTGCACTGCCTCCCATGGTGGAATAGCGTGGACAGAGTGAAGCCCTGATGTAGTGTGCACTGCCTCCCATGGTGGAATAGCGTGGACAGAGTGAAGCCCTGATGTAGTGTGCACTGCCTCCCATGGTGGAATAGCGTGGACAGAGTGAAGCCCTGATGTAGTGTGCACTGCCTCCCATGGTGGAATAGCTTGGACAAAGTGTAGAGTGCCGAATGGCCATGTGATGCTCATGACTGTCCCAATGCTGCTGGCTGAGGGCTGGCCAATAGGACTTTCAGCTCCCTTTGCCCATCATGTCAGGTGTACATGCAAGAATGAGGAGGAGACTGGAAAGGCTACTCACCTTCACAATCCTGGTCAGGTCGTTGTATTTTTTACGACATTGTTTGTGGGTCCTGGGGGCCTCGCCGGTGAACGTCACCCTCTGGGCGATCTGCTTCCAGGCTTTGGTGTAGTCGTGGTGGGTTGGATTCCTCCCACTCTCTGGGAACAAGATCTTGCGCCTCACCTCCAGAGCTGTGACCATTATGTCCAGATCACCCTCTGAGAAGCGCAGGGCACGCTGACGGGCCTTCTCTGGCGTTGCCATGACTCCCTGGGGCTGAGCAGCAGTGTTGAAGCCTCTTTGCAAGGCTGCAGTGTGCAGGGCGTGGCAGCAGACCAATTCGTCCCTTCCCCCTTTAAGAGCTGGTCGGCGCCACGGGGTCTGCTGTCAGTCCAAAAATGACCGCACCCGCGCTGCGCCCCGCCTGGGCGCTATCCCTCTGGACCGCCGGCTTAGCGCCTAAAGATAGGAGTGGAACGCCTCTTTTAGCGCTCCACCAATCTCTTAGGGCGAAGCCACTGAATTTCCGGCAACGGGGCGCTACTTTGGGGCGGGCGCTAACTTCGGGCGGGCGCTAAGGTTAGCGCCCCAAAACTGTCTATACTGAAAATCTAGCCCTTACTTTTGTGTTATCAATACCGTGCTCCCTATGCACCTGCATTTGTAGAAGCTGCCTAGTGCCTAGTATAGAAGGGAGAAGCTATTGGAAGAAAAATAGTGTACAAAACAGAGAGCAGCAACTTTCTGGGGAATATAAATAGCCTTTGGATAAATGGCTACACCTCAAATACAGATTTAATTCTCTTTTTTTATACAGGAGATTAAGATACAATTCTGACCTAAAACTTTTGACTCCCAAACATTGTTATTTTTTTGGTGTGATTCCAGAAGGATACTAATAATGACATGATCCTTCAGCAGATCTATGATTCTTAGTTTCTGTCTCCATTTAATAAACTCCAGTTTTAGAGGTTTATATAATAATAAATAAATTGTGTTGTCAACAGAGCTGGCCTTTCTGATGTGAAAATAGTAAATATTGGGAAGACTGAAGCCATTGACTTCGATCACCACCACAAACTCCGTTCCCGAGTCACCAACTCCATCATTCTCCCTGGCAACTGTCAGAGGCTGAATCAGACCGCTCGCAACCTTGGTGTTGTATTTGACCCCGAGATGAGCTTCCGACCACATATCCACTCTGTCAACAAGAACGCTTACTTCCACCTCCGTAACATCGCCAGACTTTGCCCCTGCCTCAGTTCAGCTGCAGCTGAAACTCTCATCCATGCCTTTGTTACCTCTGACTTGACTATTCCAATGCTCTTCTGGCTGGTCTCCCATCTTCCACCCTACATAAGCTTGATCTCATCCAAAACTCTGCTGCCTGCATCCTAACGCACACCAAATCCCATTCACCCATCACCCCTGTGCTCGCTGACCTACATTGGCTCCCGGTCTGGCAATCCCTCGGTTTTAAAACTCTCATCCTTGTTTTCAAATCCCTCCACGGCCTAACTGTAGTGTATGTACCCGTCTACCTTTAAGAGAACTATTGTATGTAACCGTTCACCTTTAAGAGAACTATTTTAGGTGTGGCACTACTTTGTTTGGCTTCTGTATACGGTAATACCGACGGTGACCACACCAGTATATAAGTGTTGTGCCAGGAGTTATTGGGCAGATTCGCCCTGACCTTCGAATAGTAAAGTCCTGTTTTAAGTTACTCTTGGAGTCTGTGTATTAATTAACTAAACAACCCACAGACTTTACACTAACCCCTCCCTTTCTCTGTAAACTCTTCCGGCCCTACAACCCTCCGAGATCTCTACAATCCTTCAATTCTGCCCTCTTGAGCAGCCCCGATTTTCAGCGCTCCACCATTGGTGGCCGTGCCTTCAGCTGCCTAGGCCCTAAGCTCTTTAATTCCCTCCCTAAACCTCCCCGCCCCTCTACCTCTCCTCTCCTCCTTTAAGACGGTCCTTAAAACCTACCTCTTTGACCAAGCTTTTGGTCACCTGCCCTAATATCTCCTTAGGTGACTCGGTGTCAAATTTTGTTTGATAATGCTCCTGTGAAGCACCCTGGGACATTTGACTATGTTAAATGTAAGTTGTCATCACTGTAGATTGGTGAGAGTACAAGATGAAAATAATGCAGACCAGTGTGGAACAAAAGTGTCCGATCTTTTGATCAGTCAAAATTAGTTTAACACAGTCCCTTTTCAAACTTGTGTTGATATTATGCTCAGTTTTACACATTGGGCTGAACTTGCTGGGAAATCATGCCATAATAATGATGCATTAATGTTGTGCACCATTAATAAAATAATGCAGCAAATAATGGAGCAACTGAGATGCGCCATGAGTTGCGATCCTCCATAATTTACATCCAACATTCTCCGCTCTCATTATCTGAATTTTCCAGATCAATATGATTACAACGTATTCGAACTATGTTAGTAATGAAATGCAACTAGTCAGAGTTGAATATAATTAATATTACAATGTTAGATTAACACTTTGAAGATTAGTTAGTTTTTGGATCAGGGAGAAGTTGCACAGCTTTGTAATTTCTGAGATTTCAGCAATGCTTTTCATCTTGCTTAGGTGGTTAAATAATTTGATTGAGGCAAACTAGATTACTCTAATTGACTATTGGGATTCTTCAAACCTTCTATGTACTGACATACACCAATAATAAGAGGATGGGTTGGATGCGCATGTTTTGCTTTTTTTTAAGAAAGCAATTGGGTTTTAGAAAAACTTACCAAGTGTGATAAATATTTTTTTTTAGGATTGTCTGCCATTCTTGCAATAGGAATGAAACTTCCTGTGGACAAATTGTTGTGTTAAACATTTTTTCCAATGACTAGAATACTGATTTTTAATGACATTATTCATGGGTAGTCTGGATGGCTATGATAAAGCTGTGTTAAAAGCACTCTGCCCTTTAAGGCAACTAAGTATACTTTCCAAGGTACGTTGTCCCCTGAGGAATCCCTGAGGTCAACTAAAGGCTAAATATTTTTGATGAGGAAAGTTTCGCTGGATTAGCAGCTGCTTGACTTCACTTGGGAAGAGGTAGCATATCTTCTCATAAAAATAGCAAAACATGCTTGCCTTTATTTTTCTATTGTATACTTTTTTTTTAATGATTCTTCTGTTATGATTTGCTGGTGTGATGTGTAAAGTGTGACAGATGTGCTAATTGCAAGTCATAATTTTATAACATACTTTAATTTTTAAATAGCAAAACTGATAGAAATTTGGGAAACAAGAAATTTAGTTGGTTCGGACATTGGAGTTTTTTCTGCAGTTCTGGAGATGCAAACATGTGATGCTACAGTGCCCCCACTGATGGGTGGGTGTAATTGCAATGTGACAAATTTTCAAAGCAGTTTCCATTATAAATGTGGACATAGGAATTTATAAAAGCTGACAGGAAGTGCTTGCAGATGTAGCATTGTTAATTAATATAGATAAATCTTCAATACAAACTGAATTCACTGTAGTTGAAAATTATGAAAATTGTCCTCTACTTTTGTAAAGTTTCCAATGCAAATAACCATCTTCAGCTCTGATTTGATATACTTGATTAAAGAAGAGGTGAAAATATGTGTTTCACAAACTGCAGCTTGGTTTCTGTGACACCTGGGCACAGACTGCAACATCTGTGGTGTCAACAATCATCTTGATTGTTTAATTAATCAAATTTCCAGTGTTGAGGGGAAATGGATGGGGGAAGCTCTCTTGTAGAATAAATTCTACTCCAGAGAGATCCTGATCAGGGAAACCAGCAGTGCTAAAGTGCGGCTCCCAAATTACAAGCAGCTCTTTTGGTGTTTCAAGTGTAGCTCCCTTGATTCTTCATGATTAGTATTGCAGCACTCTGACTGGGGCACTACAGCAGTCACGTTCACTACTTTCAGGGAGTGGGAAGCACCGTTTTTCTTGTGGGAGCAGAGATTTCAAGGAAGAGAAAGCAACACTTAGTGGGGAGCGATCATGGTTTAAAGTGGAATTGAAAGGGATTCTAGGACTAGGAGGCATAGTCTAAAAATTAGTGCCAGACTTTTCAGGATTGAAATTAGGAAACACTTCTCAATTCAATTTTTTATTTGCCATATGTAACTAGTACAATGGAATGCTTACTCTCCATAGGGACTGATGTGCCTCAATAAATCCGAGACTCGATGTTAGCGAAACAAAACAAGGCTTTTATTGACTTAGAAGGTAACACACAGAGGAGAGGTATCTTCCATCCAGAGGTCTGCCGTACTGGATGTGATGCAGGCTGGGCCAGCTTACATAGGGGCCAGGTATGGGCGGAGCCCTACACACAGTACAATACAATGGTGAGGAAACGGAACTGAGGTAAGGGAAATGAAACTGAAACCAACCACAGTCACAGGCAGAGAATACCAATGAGTGATGAATGGAATATTTCATCACAGGGACACGTCAGCTATTCTTACAGCGCCGTGTTCAGAAAGTCAATTCTTTGGCATCCAGTGGCAGTGGGAGCACGATGTCCCTCAGCCGCTCCGTCCTCCTCGTCACCGCGGCCTCCTCCTCACTGTTGCCGGCTCGGCTCCACGTGTGGTGGCCTGCTTCTCCCGCTCACCCTCTGGCCACCATTCCCAGCTCCCCTCCTCCCAGTCGGACTGCGAGTCGTCGTGGCTGCTGCTGCTGCTCGATGCGCTGCGCTGCCTCCGCCCGACTCGCCAAACACATCCTCTGGTCGCCGCGGCCTCCACCTCACCGTCGCTGGCTCCACGGTCCGACGGCCCGGGGCCTGCTTCTCCCGCTTCCAGTCCGGCCTCTGGCCGCCATGCTCGGCTCCCCTCCTCCCAGTCGGAATGCCTTCCCGTTGAGGAGCTGCCGGCCGACGAGCTCTAGCGGGTCGACGTGGCTGCTGCTGCTGCTCGATGCACTGCGCTGCCTCCGCCCGACTCGCTGAACACCTCGCTCCGGTTGCGGGAGCGAGCGGCGAGAGCAGGCTGCCCGAAGCAGGGAGAGCGCACTAGCACCGGACCGTCTCGGTCGCCATCTTGACCTCTACCTACACACAAAGGATGGTAGAAGTCTGGAACTCTCTTCCGCAAACAGCAATTGATGCTGGATCAGTTGTTAATTTTAAATCTGAGATTGATAGCTTTTTGTTAACCAAAGTTTTTCAAGGATATGGGCCAAAGGCGGATATATGGAGTTAGATCGGATATCAGCCATGATCTCATTGAGTGGCAGAACAGGCTCGAGGGGCTGAATGGCCTACTCCTGTTCCTATGCCTGACCTGCTGAGTGTTCCCAGCATTTTCAGCTTATATTTTGCTTTTACATCACATTGGAACAGGAGGATAAGAGTTCATACCTTGCAAATGTTATTTTGTTAAATAAATATATTTCATAGTAGGTTTCATTTTACTCTTCCACTCCCCAAAATTCCAACTAAACAGTATCTAATATTTCAAAAAAGTTCTGCATTATTTAGCCTGCAAGATTATAATCCACTCTCAGCAACAAGTCATATTTTTGAAGCTAAAATCACCTTAACCCACAGCAAAGTCACCAGATTTCACCAACCATTTTGAGAGGTGCAACTCCTTTGACAATACTGTCCACTCACCATGTTGCCTATGGTTTCCCTCTTTACAAAATACTACTACTTTGTATAAAGAATGCTTATTTGGGCCACACACCCTAGTCTGTCCTTCAGCTCTAACGTTTTACGCACATGTTTCTTATTTCTCTCTCCTGGTTTAATCACTTTACCTTAATCCTTCCTGTCCCAATGCTGTTAGTAATGCCCCATGAAATGGAACCCTTCTTTCCCACACCACTCCTTTAGCCATGTGTTCACTTCCCTAATCAGCATATCCCTACACCAATTTGCACGTGGCTTGAATAATAATCCAGAGATTATAACCCTTGAGGTCCTGTTCTTTAATTTAGCTCTTAGTTCCTGTTACTCCCCAAACAGAACCTCTTGCCTACTCTTCCATATGTTGCTGATCCCAACATGGACCACAACAACTGGATCCTCCCCCTCTCTCTCCAAAGTCCTTTCAAACCGGTTTGAGATGCCCTTCACCCTGGCACCAGGTAGGCAACATACCATGTAGGACTCTCGATCTTGCTTACAAAGGATGCTATCTGTCCCCCTACTTATAGAATCCCCTACAACTGCCACATTATGCTTCTTCTCCTCCTCCTCCCCCCCACTTTGGACTGCCTCCTGCTCCAAAGTGCCATGGTCCGCATTCTGGCTGTCCTTCTGACAGTCATTATCCTTATCCTCACAGGTAGCAAGTACATTGTGCCTGTTGAATAGGATCAGTTTCTGTGGATCCTCGTTCCCTTTCTTACCTGGGTTCCCCTTACTCTGCACACTATTGGTCACACCAACCCCATTCTGATCCTGCACCTCTCTACAAGGTGTGAGAAAATGTCTGGAGCAAGCTGTCCTGATACACCTCCCCCTCCCTTATGTGTTGGAGTGTTTCCGACTTGCACTCCAGCTCAATGACTCTGAGCCGGAGAGATTCAAGACGGAGACATCTCCTGTAGACGGGTTTGCTCAGGACAGTCTCGCTGTCCACAAACTCCCACATATTGCAGTCCAGACACACAACCTGCTCTGCCATATCTTGGTCTAACCATATTTTATTTGTTTAATTAGTTAAAGTCCTCATTCAACGATCATTTATAGTTATATTAATTAGTTTAACTAGTTAAGTTATTAATTTAATAAAGTGCATTATAGTTTCCCAACTCTTTGTTTAAACCACTGCCTAGCTTAGAGAGAAAAAATGTTAATACTCACCAACCAATCACCTACCTGCTGTCCTGTGACGTCAGTCCTTGGTTTTTTTTCTGTTGTTTTTGAATTTGCCAGATTTGTACTGCCTCGGGTGCTGCCGGTTCCTCACAGGTCCCAGCAGGCAGCATCTGTGCAGAGAGATAAACAGAGTTAATGGCCCCGATATTCACTGGGGTCCCCTGCCCGAAAGCCAGCCTGATCGACAGCTTTAGCTCCCGAAGATAAGAGGCTGCAGGCCAGGAGCAGGTAGGTTTCTTGCTGCTCGGGTTAGAAATTGCGAGGGGTCGTGGGGTAGGAACAGACTGGTTTGGAGGGTTGGGGGAGGCGGGGGTGATCGCACAGTGGTTGGTGATCAGGGGGCGGGCTGCTGGCGATCGCGGGGGGGAGCTGGTCCGATCGCGTAGAGTGGGAGACAGGTTTGCTTGGTGAGCCGGGGGGGGGGGAAGGGGGGTGGGGTGAAGCACTTATGCTCCTCCTGGCCCATAAGCAGTGCTGGAAAAGCACTTGCCTCTTCCACGCAGCAGTCCTCATCTCCCTTTAGTTGCCGGGTTTCCCCAGCTGGCCAACGTTAAAGCTGGAAGAGATAAAATCTGTGGCACGCAGCCTCATTCAAATATTTAAATGAACGAGCCGCCTCCTGGGAGTGGGTTGATTGCCTGCCCCCACCACCCCCACCCCCACCACCCCCACCCCCCGCCCCCCCCCCACCCTCCATCCTGCCTCTGCTGAAACCGGAAGAGGACATGTTCAAGGATGATTGGGTTCGGCTTTGAGATTTTTTAAATTTGAACATCCCACCCAAACCAAACTCATCCATGTTTGGGGGTTAAAATTACCCCCAATGTTTCAGGTCGATGACCTTTCACCAGTTATTGTTGCATTTTTTGGTTTTTGTTTCAGATTTCCAGCATCCGTAGTATTTTGTTTTTGATGTAAAATTGAGTTTGCCTTGGATTAGAGGTGAGAGAAGATGACAAATGGAGTGAAATTAGACAAGCTGTGCGATGGGATTATTTCAATTGTTGGTGCTCAGCTGTAGTCACTTCTATATCGACTCTGAGACCAAAAGTGTGTCACAAAGTGGGGAATTTTTCGGGGGGTCAGCGGGCACGTTCGGTGGCGGGACAGGTGGGAAAATGTCTTTATTTGACAGTAGATCAGGAACCCGCTGTCAACCCACTGCCATGCGACTTTCCCAGATGTCGGGCCTGTCAGGGCTGAACAGACCTGATACACAGCGGCGGGGGAGGTAATTCAGGTCATGATGTCCTTGTTAACAGTCCATTCAAAAGTATTTTGAGCTCACCTTACCATTTTACAAGGTCATCCACGGGTGGCATAGTGGTTAGCACTGTTGCCTCACAGTGCCAGGGACCCGGGTTCAAATCCGGCCTCGGGTGACTGTCTGTGTGGAGTTTGCACATTCTCCCTGTGTTTGCGTGGGTTTTCTCCGGGTGCTCCGGTTTCCTCCCACAGTCCAAAGATGTGCGGGTTAGGTTGATTGGCCATGATAAAAATTGACCCTTAGTGTTAGGGGGGATTAAATACGTGGGGTTACGGGGTTACGGGGATAGGGCTTGGGTGGGATGGCTGTCGGTGTAGGGACCGGGTGCTAGGGTTTGGATGATCAGCCATGATCTCGTTGAATGGCGGAGCAGGCTCGAAGGGCTGAATGGCCTACTCCTGCTCCTTTCTTCTATGTTTCTATGTCCACGCTGCTCGGTGATCATGTCAGGTAAGGAGGTCGGGAGTTGTTTGAGCATGGGATCATCTCATTGCTTGACAGCTGCAAATGTGCTATAAAAGCTCCCATCTCACTACTGTTCACTTTCCAAGCTCAGAAGCTGTTGCTTATTGCATTTGGAAGACAGACTGAGCTTTATGCAGGTTGCAAGTGTTTGGAGCAAACTCTCTATCCAGTTTCACCTCATTGGAACAACCTCTCTCACCATTGACAGATCGCTTCTGTCATCACATCCTCACCTGCAATCTATTACATCAGCATCGGTGCCCTTGAAACTATCTCACCTTGGTCCTCAGAACCCCACCACGATCAGCCCCAACACTAGCTGCACCAACAACAACACCAACCTTTTCTGCAATCAACTGATGCTTCACAGGACACAGGGCATCAGCACCCGACCATATTGTTGCCCGGGAGGCCAGTGACGGCCTCACCATGGCCAGATTTGCTTCACTTGATGCTGTACACCCTGGCTGCCACATGACATGCCAGGTTGGCACCATTCCACAGCAACACCATAAAGCATCCCGAAAATGCCCAATCCATTCCTTTCACACTCATCGCCATTGCGGGGAATACTGTTATATCTCACGTGGTTTTGTAGTCACGTTTCGTGATCTACTGAGATAATTGAAAGGTTTGCACCACAGCAGCCTGGTCCTCCTGACGACATTCCCGCTTGTGTCCTGTGCAATGTCCAACCAGGCTGAGTTGGTCTCCTGGAGAGGTCTCTTCCGCCCACTGGAAGGGAAGAGAACCTCTCTGCGTGTGTGACTCCCTCCATAAGCATATGGAGGGAGTCATGGGATAGACTGGATGCAGCCGTGCACCTCTGTGCAGCAATTGTCAGTGTTTGCTGCACATCAATACTGTAGAACACTGACAGAATAACTGTCAGGCTGTGTTCCCTTTAAGGAAACCGGCTGATGACGCGTCATCAAAAGACGTCATCAGACCTGCTTTCTTCAACTGGCCTGCAAACGCGCTGGGCAGGCTCAACAAGTCTAATCAGGGGAAAATCATTCAACAGAGTGGGCTGGAGCCAACAGCGGGGCCGGGACACACCACCAACGTCGCCCGCACCAGACCTGCCAAGGTAGGGGAAATCGCGGCCAAAGTGTTTTAAGAATGTTGGCTCTGAGCTGAATTTTGGAGGACTAGGCCAACTGAGAAGTATCCAAATGTCAAGACCACTTCCCTTCAACTGATTTCCATTTTCCGGTTTACCTAAATGAGCAAATCATTTTTCTGTACTTGACGTGAAATCAAAGTACAGATCTGATCTGACTGACGTCCACATTTCAGATTTATTACATTTTTACATAACTGAGTACATACCAGATGTCAGGAAAAAAATGAAAAGCGAAGTCTGCCTAAAGTAGAATTGATTCCTGTGCCTGACTGTAACTTGAACAGTGCAAATGTAATTTGTTGTAGTTTTTGTGAGAATATTCATGAGCAAACTATTACTATCAGAAAGTTTTGACTATTGTTAGTTGTTGAAATTATTGCATTTTTTTGAAACAACAACTTGCATTTAATTTTTGATTTTTTTTTATTCGCTTATGGGATCTGGGCATCACTGGCAAGGCCAGCATTTATTGCCCATTCCTAGTTGCCCTTGAGAAGGTGGTGGTGAGCCACCTTCTTGAACCGCTGCAGTCAATGTGGTGATGGTACTCCCACAGTGCTATTAGGTAGGGAGTTCCAGGATTATGGCCCAGCGACAATGAAGGATTGGCGATATACTTCTAAGTCAGGATGGTGTGTGACTTGGAGGGGAACTTGGAAGTTGTGGTGTTCCCATGCGCTTGCTGCCCTTGTCCTTCTAGGTGGAAGAGGTCGCAGGTTTGGGAGGTGCTGCCAAAGAAGCCTTGGTGAGTTGCTGCAGTGCATCTTGTAGATGGTACACACTGCAGCCACGGTACGCCGGTGGTGGAGGGAGTGAATGTTTAAGGTAGTGGATGGGGTGCCAATCAAGCGAGCTGTTTTGTCCTGGATGGTGTCGAGCTTCTTGAGTGTTGTTGGCGCTGCACTCATCCAGGCAAGTGGAGAGTATTCCATCACACTCCTTACTTTTATATAGCACCTTTAACATAGTAAAACATCCGAAGGATCTTCACAGGAGCATTATCAAAAAAATTTGACACCAAGCCACATAAGGAGATATTAGGGCAGATGACCAAAAGCTTGGTCAAAGTTAGGTTTTAAGGAGTGTCTTAAAGGAGGAAAGAGAGTCAGAGAGGTGGAAAGGTTTATGGAGGGAACTCCAGAGCTTCAGTCCTTGGCAGCTGAAGACATGGCCGCCAATGGTGGAGCGATTAAATTAGGTGATGAGCACGAGGCCAGAATTGGAGGAGCGCAGATATCTCGGGTGGCTGTAGAGCTAGACGAGGTTACAGAGATAGGGATGGGCGAGCCCATGGAGGGATTTGAAAATAAGATATGAAATGTTTAAAATTGAGGTGTTGCTTAGCCGGGAACCAATATAGGTCAGTGAGCACAGGGGTGATGGGTGAATGAGACTTGGTGCGAGTTAGGACATTGGCAGCAGTGTTTTGGATGAACTTTTAACTTTTGATTATAAAAAAATTATGACTGGAATTTTGTTGTCGTGACTTGAATCAGGGGGAAAAAATGTGCCATAGAAAAATATCCACACTAGTGTACTTACTAGTATATTTTCATTTAAGGCACTTTTGCACTAATGGAGTTCCATGGACTGCAGATGTGTGGGATTTGCACAGTTAGTAACAGTGTAGATTTTAACATTCACAGTCAGGCAGTAAACTCAGCAATGAGGATCGACCACTCATTGACTTCAAGGGAAGGCAAGGAAAATCAGGCGGTATGTATAATGGGCGGCTGGTCCGCAACGCTGAGTTTACCACCTGGCGGTGAGTGAAAGTTAAAATCCAGTCCAATTTGTCTGACCTCTCAAGCTGTCGGCACTCTCCCAGGGCCCAAGCTGTAATGTAAAATGCCTTGAACACCTTTAGGCTCTTTATCAGGTATATATTTGTTTTGCAGCTCTCGCTTTGAAAGGTTGAGCACCCATGAAGCCAACCCTACTCACTCCTTTCTGACTCTGGATTTCAATCTGGTTTGATACTTGCATCATGGCTGAGAAATACAATCAATTATCCCTCCTCCAGACTTGGAAACAATTCTAATGAAAAGCCTAAGAATACGTCATTCAATGGCCTGGAATACAATCCCAGTTAAACCACGCATAAACGCAACTGAACAGATGTATCTTTTGAACCCACACCTGAATTTCTGTAACATAATGGCCTGTAGCTTACTCAAAGAACAACAGTGCACATCATTGCACAGTACATTGCACAGAAAAGTCTGTGGACCATATATTACAGTACACAGGAGAATACTGTTGTCTATCTACTGGACTGTACCATAAAAGGGGAAACATGTAGATTGAACAGTGCTACACAAGGAAGAGCTGTGCAGCAAGTATGCTTGTTACAAAGAAACATTCAGTTGACGAGGTGTTCTGATGTATTGCTTCATTTATCAAAACATATTAGCGGACTGTGTTTGTAGTTTGCTACATCCAGCAATTCTCATGGAGAGCTATTAATTGCTCAGTATTAAAAACACAAACACACGCGCATACCCTTGTCCTTCATTTTCATAATGTTCTTGCCAATTTCCCAACTGTATAACAGAGTGTTGATTCAAATATTCTGCATAATTATAAACAACACATTTTCCATTGTTCTTATCTCCTGGAACAATCTTTTCCTCCCCCTCTTTCTCTCCACCCCCGTAGGAAACAGGTTGTTATCAGACTAAGAATTCAAGCTTGTGTTGTAGCTGGGGAGCAACCACAACTTGAACCAATGCAATGTTAGAAGCATGTTTCACATTTCCACCCATCATGCCTTCCATGTTTTTGAACACCGTGTAATACTTCCCTGAAGCATCCATGAGTTACCATAAGAACCTTCATACTCCTTTCTTCCCTCCCCTGTGACTGTTCCTTCCTTCTCAAGCATAAAAGGATCGTACCAGTGAAGGACTGACACATGTATGTCCTATATCTATTTTTTAACCCATTTAAGGAATGCTTATTTACACCTGTGATGCATCTATATAATAAAGAAAGACTTGCATTTATATAGCTCTTTCCATGCTCTCTGGATATTCCAAAGCATGTTACAACCAATGAAGAATTTTTGAAGTGTAGTCACTGTTGTACTGTAGGAAACACAGCTGCCAATTTGCACGCAGCAAGGTCCAGTGTCATGGGATATTTTACGTCCACTTGAGAGGGCAGACAGGGCCTCGGTTCAACATCTCATCTGAAAGACGGCACCTCTGACAGTGCAGCACACCCTCAGTACTGCACTGGTGTGTCAGCCTAGATTTTTTGTGCTCAAGTCTCTAGAGTGGGACTTGACCCCACGACCTTATGACTCAGAGACCAGTGTGCTAAGAACTGAGCCACGGCTGAGAAAAGTGACATCACGTAGGTTTGGACAGCATGCCCCAAGATGCTT
Source organism: Somniosus microcephalus (assembly GCF_052327205.1). Classification (NCBI taxonomy): domain Eukaryota; kingdom Metazoa; phylum Chordata; class Chondrichthyes; order Squaliformes; family Somniosidae; genus Somniosus; species Somniosus microcephalus. The sequence continues at coordinate 82,162,231 of NC_141001.1, read as the reverse complement.
TGTACTGCAATAAATTTAACCTTCTTTTGGCCTGTGAATCATTCCATAAAATTCAAGATGGTTGCCATTTAAGAAAACTTCACTGAAGCTGTGAAATTTGTAATAAATTTAAAGCTTGAAATGCTAACTTGCAAAACAACCATTTCACAGACATATGGCCAAATCCATTGTTTCTTCTGCCACCTTCGGACAAAATTCTCTATCAAAGTGATGTTTGAAGACACGGAGCATTTTCTATGTAAGTTGGCTTGAATCAATGGCAAAATCTTGCACATGTGCGGTCCACCTGTGCAGTGTGAGCATTAACCAGGGGGAAATCTGGACAGTTGGGGTGGGGGTCGGTGGGGGGAGACAGATAAGTGCTAGTTGGGATTTCCTTAGAATTTTTTTTACATAATTGCAAAGCTAATAATTAAGGAAGTGTAGGTCTTGCCCTTGATGCAGGATTTAGTTTGACAAGTAAAAGATTCAACTGTTCCTAGAAAACATGCCATTGTCATCATTTATTCAGATTTTCTGAAAATTGCTACTATATACTACTGGTATATAAAATGTTACTTTTCTAATATGGCCTGAAATTTGGATACTTTCAATGGAAGTAGCTCTACGTCCATGGAGATGCCACCATCCCTGCAATATAATGAATGATCCAGTATGTTGGCCTTCATTGCAAGAGGATTTGAGTACAGGAGCAAGGATGTCTTACTACAGTTATACAGGGCCTTGGTGAGACCACACCTGGAGTACTGTGTGCAGTTTTGGTCTCCTTACCTAAGAAAGGATATACTTGCTATAGAGGGAGTGCAGCGAAGATTCACCAGACTGATTCTTGGGATGGCAGAACTGTCGTATGAGGAGAGATTGGGTCGACTAGGCCTGTATTCACTAGAGCTTAGAAGAATGAGAGGGGATCTCATTGAAACGTATAAAACTCTGACAGGGCTAGACAGACTGGATGCAGGGAGGATGTTTCCCCTGGCTGGGGGGGCTAGAATGAGGGGGTCACAGTCTCAGGATACGGGGTAGGACATTTAGGACTGAGATGAGGAGAAATTTCTTCACTCAGAGGGTGTTGAACCTGTAGAATTCTCTACCACAGAAGGCTGTGGAGGCCAAGTCACTGAATATATTTAAGAAGAAGATAGATAGATTTCTAGACACAAAAGGCATCAAGAGGTATGGGGAGAGTGCAGGAATATGGTTTTGAGATAGAGGATCAGCCATGATCATATTGAATGACGGAGCAGGCTCGAAGGGCCGAATGGCCTACTCCTGCTCCTATTTTTCTATGTTTCTATGCTATATTTTTCTACTGTTGGGATAGAGAACAGTGAGCTGTGAATACTTTAATTCTTTCCTCCAGCAGTAGCATAAATGTTTATTATTTCCACTTGTAGCAAATAGTTGTTTTTGGAATGCAGACCTTCACTGAGAATTAACACTTGCGGTCTTGGCCAATTACACCCTTCAGTTTATCCATTCATACAACTATAATAAATATCCCAGTGTTGCTTGGGCTGGACTGAAGTATGGAGGGCCGATTAAAACATGAAGCACAGCCAAATGCTTCAATTGGCTGCCGATTCCCTGTAAAATATGCTGAAATATTCAGTGGAACCATTGTTGCACAGATGTTGTTTCTTGGACTGTGGCTGTGGATAGAGTTGATTTGATCTTCTGAATATCATTCAAACAATGTGGGCGTCCAATGTATATGTTAAAACTCATTCAGAAGTTGAATTTCCTATTTTTCTCTATGCTTTTTTTCTTCTGTTTATAACTTTGCTGAACACATATGGCATTGGGGTAGATTTTGAACTTGCCGCTTGGGTGCAAAGCTGCTGTTGTGCCTGATTTCAAGGGAAATGAAAGTCATGTGGTTGCTATTATGGGCGGCCAATGTGCTATGCCAGTTTTACGCCCGGGTGGCAATTCAAAAATCTACCCCATTATTCTCAGCTGTGGGCACAGGGTTCTGGCAGATTGGTCAAGCTTTTGGAAGGTGTCTCTTCCATCTGGAGGACCATATACTAATGCTGTCCATTGCTGGCTGTAAAAGTGTCTTAACTACTATCAGTAACTGCCTACCCAAAACTGGTTAACACCTAGGATGTGTCATTTAAAAAATTAATATGCCAAAATGTGTAAATCTCAATCGATGTCCTGAGGCTGAATATGGCGTCCTGTAATGCTCTGCTAATTTGTCAATATGAGATCTCACGTATTTGATCTCAATTCATTATATATTCAATATTAAATTATTTGAAATTGAACCCAGCTAAGAAGTGATCTATCAATTTCATTAATCTTTAAATTGTACAAGATTTGTTTTTCCATTGTGTGATTGTATTGGAAAATTAATCTGGAATATATAATGGCCCTGAACTTGTGGTCGGAGGCATACCTCCAGAGTATGCCTCCGATCTGCGAAATATTTCCGAACCTACCTCCTGGATCCAAAGCTATGGAGAGTTCCGGTCCTGGGCCTCCAGGCATACGCCTGCGTAAAGGCCCACGGATCTCAGCGACGCAGGCGGTTCGGAAGCATCCCTGGGATCATGTGGGCCAGGTCCTCCAATGAGAAAGGAGGATTCCATTGCAGTCATTTCCGAACAGAATTCCCTAATGACGTGCAATGGAATCCCCAAATAATTAAACAATTTAGAGAACACTGATAAAAATAAATGTTCTGATTTTCAAATTTAATTAAAAGTCCCTTCAATACAGCAAATACAATAAAAATGTAATTTTTTGAAAAATAATTTTAAACATTTTAATCTGGGCCAAAATTTGCATGAAGTAATTTTAAGTGTTTTGTGCATCATTTTTAATTACATTTTTAATTTAAGATTTATATTAACCGTTACACTGGTGAGAGCAGGCCCTATGCCTGCTTTTACCAGCTGTAAGAGTTTTGTGGGCATTTGCTGGACAGTAATTCGCCAGCGAAAATGATTTCTCATTTGGTTCGATAGATCTGTCAAGGCGTACTTTGACAGATCGCAAGTTCCAGGTTTTCGCACATGCGCATCGCCTGGAGAAACCTGGAACTTGCGGGGCCTTTCAGAAGGCTTGCGACGGCGTACGTACTCTGTCATCGGGACTGCAAACTCTGAGCCAATATGTTTGATTTTTCACAGTTTTGTCTGAAATATCAGTAAAAGCTTGACTTTTTAAATCAAATCTATTAGAGGCAGAGGCCTAGAAATTCAGTAGCGCCCCGTTTGGGGCGCCAGCCTTGCCAGGGCGCCAAAAGTAGCGCCGCAGAAGTAGCCGCGGCCGCCCGCCGGAAATTCACTTTGCGCGCCCCAGAGGGAAGCGCGGCGCTATTCGAGGCGCCCCACATCCCTCTTGGGGCGCTGCAGCTGAAGATCGCTGCACAATGTGCTGCAGTGCCACACGCTGCGGCACGTCGCGCTGCAGTACTGCAGGCCTTCCTCCCCTTCTTAAAGGGGAGGGGCCTTGTGCAGCGCGATCGAGGATCGCGAGTGCCAGCGAAAGAGTCCGACACTGAGGAGAAGTGCTGGTCTCTTGGAACGCAGTCGGCACTCCACGGGGGGGGCGCTCAGGAGGCCAGGGACGGCAGCGCGGAGAGGTGCTGGCAGGCGGCCAGCTAAAAAAATGGCTGCCCCGCACCTCAGCGCCCCTACCACCGCAGGTAGGCCCCGCTGAACCGGTCGCAAATAGCGTCCGGCGTTAAAGCAGGGGGCGCAACTAAATTTCGCAATCAGGGCGGTAGCGGGGCGCTGCGCACACCGATGACATCATCGGTAGCGGCGCAGCGCTAACGGCTAGTGCCGCCATTAGCGTTCCGCTAAGTTTAGCGGGAGGCATGGCCAGAGGCTTCCAATCCACTTAGCGCCCTCTTAAGGCACTAAAGGGTGTCGCAGCCCACTGAATTTCTAGGCCAGAGACTTTGAACAAATATTTTGTATCATTCTTCATGGTAGAAGACACTAAACCATCCCAATAACACATAATCAACGGGCCACGGGGAGGGCGGAACTTAAAACAATCACTATCACTAAAGAAAAAGTACTGGTAAAATAATGGGACTGAAGGTGGACAAGTCCCCTGGACCTGATGGCCTGCATCCTCGGGTCTAAAAAAAAGTGGCTGCAGAGGTAGTGGATGCATTGGTTGCAATCTACCAAAATTCCCTGGATTCTGGAGAGGTCCCAGTGGATGGGAAAATCTCAAATGTAACGCCCCTATTTAAGAAAGGAGGGAAACAGAAAGCAGGAAACTATAGACCAGTTAGTCTAACACCTGTCATTGGGAAAATGTTGGAGTCCATTATTAAGGAAGCAGTAGCAGGACATTTAGAAAATCATAATACAGTCAAGCAGAGTCAGCATGGTTTTAGGAAAGGGGAATCATCTTTGACAAATTTGCTGGAGTTCTTTGAGGATGTAACGAGCAGGGTGGATAAAGTGCAACCAGTGGATGTAGTGTATTTGGATTTCCAGAAGGCATTTGATAAGGTGCCACATAAAAGGTTACTGCACAAGATAAGAGCTCACGGGGTTGGGGGTAATATATTAGCATGGATAGAGGATTGGCTAACTAACAGAAAGCAGAGAGTCGGGATAAATGGGTCATTTTCTGGTTGGCAAACGGTAACTAGCGGGGTGCCACAGTGATCAGTGCTGGGGCCCCAACTATTTGCAATCTATATTATTGACTTGGATGAAGGGACCGAGTGTAATGTAGCCAAATTTGATGATGATACAAAGATAGGTGGGAAAGCAAGTTGTGAAGAGGACACAAAGAATCTGCAAAGGGATATAGACAGAGTAAGTGAGTGGGCAAACATTTGGCAGGTTGAGTATAATGTGGGAAAGTGCAAGGTTATCCACTTTGGCAGGAAAAATAAAAAGGCAAATTATTATTTAAATAGAGAGAGATTACAAAAGGCTACAGTTCAGAGGGACCTGGGGGTCCTTGTGCATGAAACACAGAAAGTTAGCATGCAGGTACAGCAAATAATCAGGAAGGCAAATGGAATGTTGGCCTTTATTGCAAGGGGGCTGGAGTATAAAAGCAGCGAAGTCCTGCTACAACTGTACAGGGCGTTGGTGAGACCACACCTGGAGTACTGCGTACAGTTTTGGTCTCCCTATTTAAGGAGGGATATACTTGCATTGGAGGCAGTTCAGAGAAGGTTCACGAGGTTGATGCCTGAGATGAAGGTGTTGACTTATGAAAAACGGTTGAGCAGTTTGGGCCTATACTCATTGGAATTTAGATGAATGAGAGGTGGTCTTATTGAAACATTTAAGATACTGAGGGGGCTCGACAAGGTAGATGCAGAGAAGATGTTTCCCCTCATGGGGGAATCTAGAACTATGGGGCGTAGTTTCAGAATAAGGGGTCACCCATTTAAAACTGAGATGAGGAGGAATTTCTTCTCTCAGAGGGTCGTAAATCTGTGGAATTCTCTGCCTCAGAGAGCTGTGGAGGCTGGGTCATTAAATACATTTAAGGTGGAGATAGACAGATTTTTGAACAATAAGGGAGTGATGGGTTATGGGGAGCAGGCAGGGAAATGAAGCTGAGCCCAAGATCAGATCAGCCATGATCTCATTAAATGGCGGAGCAGGCTCGAGGGGCCAAATGGCTTACTCCTGCTCCTATTTCATATGTTCTTATAAATACGTTTTTTAATATATTGATTACTTTTTCACAGTTGATCAACTGTGTATACCAAACTCATGATTACAATTTTTTTTATTTTAAATAATCGAACATCGTTTAAAATTGTGACATATTGAAGTGCTTGCGAGTATGTAACGCAGACAAGTATTTTGCATCTCAATTGAAAGTAATAGTATCAAGTGCTATTGAACTTGGATCTAAATATGAGCCATATTTCTGGAAGAAGAGTGGATTTTCTCTGCCTTTCATAACATTTTTGCAGACTTGTCTTTTTCTTCTGGCGGCAAAATATATAGAAAACATTCTAATAATGCAGAACTGTTTGTCTCAAAAAAAGGTAAATGTATTCGAGTAGAGTAAAACAACCCAGACCCTCACCTTTGCATTCAACTGCTGTAAAGTAAATCACTGAAGCAATTAAATAATAAACTGCGATAAACAGTGTACGTGTATATTTTATTCCATTTTAAATATATCTTTTGAACAATTTGGGTATATATTCATCTTGGGCAGCAGTGCGATATGGGGAACCAAGAATTGGCAGCCATTGCACTCCACTCAATTTGACTTGAAGGTGACTAGCCCACCACCATCACCTCAGGGCAAGTAGGGATGGGCAATAATTGCTGACCTTGCCAGCAATGCCGACATCCTGAGAATGAATTTTTAAAAAAGCATCTAGGTAATGAAAAGGAACATAGTAACCGTAGTAGGCTATTCAGCCTCTCAAGCTGGTTCCACCATTCAATTAGCTCATGGCTGATTTGTATTTTATCCATTTACTTGCCTTTGCTCCATAACCTTTGATAGCCTTACCAAACAAAATCTGTCGAACTCAGTCTTGAAAATTTCAAATGATCCAGCATCTACAGCCTTTTGGGGGAGAGAGTTCCAGATTTCCACTAACCTTTGTATGAAAAAGTGCTTCCTAATTTCACTCCTAAATGGCGCTAATGTTAACATTATGCCATCTTGTTCTGGATTCCCCCACCAGAGGAAATAGTTTCTCTGTATCTGCCCTATTGAATCCCTTTATCATTTTAAAAAGAAAGAAGACTTGCATTTATATAGCGCCTTTCACAACCACCAGACGTCTCAAAGCGCTTTACAGCCAATGAAGTACTTTTTGGAGCGTAGTCACTGTTGTAATGTGGGAAATGCGGCAGCCACTTTGTGCACAGCAAGATCCCACAAAGAGCAATGTGATAATGACCAGATAATCTGCTTTTGTTATGTTGATTTGAGGGATAAATATTGGCCAGGACACCGAGGATAACTCCCCTGCTCGTCTTTGAAATAGTGCCATGGGATCTTTTACGTCCACCTGAGAGGGCAGACCGGGCCTTGGTTTAATGTCTTATCTGAAAGATGGCACCTCCAACAGTGCAGCACGCCCTAGCTTTTTGTGCTCAAGTCCCTGGCGTGAGACTTAAACCCACAACCTTCTGACTCAGAGGGAAGTGTGCTCCCAACTGAGCCACAGCTAAACACATCAATTGGATCTTTACCTCTCAACCATGTAAACTCAATGGAATACAAACCAAGGCCGGAATTTTCCATGCTGCCATGCATGTGGGATTGGAGGGGGGTCGGGAGTAAAATTTGAAAAAAATGGGAGCGCCTCGGGACCCCGTCGTCATCCCGCCTCCTTCTGCCTTTAACTCGGGCACGTTTGCCTTGCGGCATGGACCTGAACAGCAGAGGCGGGCGACCTAATTGAGCTCATTAATACCTTATTGTCAGACCCTTAACAGTGTTTTCAACCAGACCTTTTGAATTTAACTGCATGATCACGGGAATCACGCAGCTCGGGAACCATGTCTGTCAAGCTGAGGCGGAAGCTTAGTGGCCATTGATCAAGATCATTGCTGCAGAGCATGGAAAGCACAATAAATAGTCCCACATGACACCTGCTTACTTGTCTAAGGAAAAGGCTCTTGCTGAGTGGATTTTAAGCACAGATTTAGGTGTCTACAGTTTGCAAATCTTTTCTGCAAATTCGGAAGCCACTCTCACCTCATTGTTACTGTCACACCATTGATAGTTTGCTTCTCTGATCACTACTTGACCTGCCATCTATTACAGCAGCATGGGTGCCATTTATACTGTCTCAGCTTGGTCCTCAGAATCAGACCAAGAAGAGGCCTAACACCAGTAGCAGCAAGCACACCAGCAGCAAAAGCATTACCAACATTCTCCTCAATGACCTGATGCTCCACAGGACAGAGGGCATCAGCGCAGGGCTGCACTGTCCCAACACAGGGTATACAGGCAGAGATGAGCTTCCTCAACATGACTGAGCAGCAGTGCCAAAGGTGGCTCAGGCTATCACGCCAGGTCATCGCAGACATTTGCACATTGCAAGAGGAAGACCTGTAGCCCAGAGGAGCAGGTGGACATCCCTTACCAGTGGCTGTCAAAGTCACCAGCGCCCTCAACTTCTTCTCCTCAGGCTCCTTCCAGGGATCTGCAGCAGATATTTGTGGCATCTCGCAGTCGACCGCCCACAGATGCATCACCCAGATGACCGATGCCATGTTTCACAAGTCAGCCAATTAAATCAACTTTGTCACTGATGAGGCCAGTATAACTGAGCGGGCGCTCAGCTTTGCGGCTCTGGCTGACTTCCCACAGGTGCAGGGTGTCGTCGACTGCACACATGTGGCCATCAGGGCACCACATCATCACCCACAAGGGCTTCCATTCCCTCAAAGTGCAGCTCGTCTGCAACCATAGGAAGATGATCATGCATTTGTGCACCAGATTCCCTGGCAGCTGTCATGAATCTTTCGTCCTGCGCCAGTCCACCCTCCCTCAGTTCTTCGCACTGTCAAACACACTTACTGGCTGGCTGCTTGGAGACAAGGGCTATTCACTGAAGACATGGCACATGACACTCTTGAGGAGACCAGGCAATGAGCCCCCACTTCCATTTCCCTTCTCATCATCATCACTCTCGATGGTCAGCCACACTTCCCTGCTAGCAAGGAGCTGGAGAGCACCTTTCTGCATAGCAGTGGGGCCATGAGGACCCAAGTCTACATTGACATCACTCCTAGAGAGGAGGTCTATGAGCCTCTGCCATCTGTTCTCCATAGATAGCATGTGCACATGTGAGTGGTGCATTAGCTACTCCATGTAGGTGGCCATCCTTTCCATGGAAGAGCCTACCTTCGCCATCGCCTGCGACACAGTGGCGCTCATGTTGGAGATGGACTCCTCCATTCTCTGCATATTTGCAGACATTGCGGTCGCAAAACCTGTCAGAGCCTCCTGCACTTCTTGTTGCACCTCCAGGTCCAGGATCGCCTTCTTTCTCGATGGCCCCCCGAGGCTGAGCATCTGTATGTACCTGAGCAGAGCTGGGAGCATCCTGCACCCTCCGGCGAGGAGTCTCCACTGCTGTCCCTGTCTCCACCATCTGCTCTTGCTCACTTGTGACTTGTGAGGCACTAGGTGACAACACTACTGGGTGTGCATATCTGCACTGGTGCTGGGTGCGCTTATGTCTGTTGACGGTGCACCCTGAGGCTTGCAGCTCCTCTGAGGGGTCATCTTCCTCGTCTGCCTGGACAGTGAGGGGTGCTCTTGATTGACCTGTGGGAGAGTAAAGAGATGACTTTGAAATGTTACATTAAGAATGGATAACGATACCATTACGCACATGATGAACATTCACTGGCTGCTGACATCAGTCCCCTTATGAGTGACTGCTGTCTGTCATGTATGAGATATAATTCTGTCACCAGGTCGCTGAGAGGTCCCCCTCTCTCCGTCTCCCACCACCATCTGCTTCACAGCTCCTGAGCCCTCCAGGGCAGCCTCCACTACTACTGTCAAAGTGGCGAAGGATGGAGAGCCACCTCCAGTTCTCTGCCTCTCCCTGTTATTGTGGGCTCTTTTCTACTGCAAAGAGGGAAAGGAGAGAAGTTTGAGTGAGAGTGATAGCATGAGTATAAGGAACGTGTGGGTCACATGTTTGGAGGGTGACTATGAGGGAGTGTGGTGCCAATGCCAAAGTGCCAATGCCAAGTGCCTTCCTTGTGTGTTGTTAGTTGGTATGATTGCATTAGGATGAGGTTGAGTGTGAGGGGTGGTTAATCAAATGGGGTTGTGTGTATATAGATAGACAGAGAGAGGGATGGTGGATGTGCAAGTTATGTTAGTGTGAGTAATGATGTGCAGGAGTAGGCTTGGGAAGGCAAAGTGATGGGGATGTGATGACAGGCACAGCAGGATGAAGTTGAGTGTGGCTTTGCACTCACCTTTCCTGATCTCATGAGATCATTGAAGAGCTTCCGGCACTGCACCCAGGTCCTCCTCGCCACATCCCTGCTGTTGACTGTTATGTTCATTAATAAATAGACATTCTTATTATGAACACAGCTAGCTTCTAGCTAGTCATTTATTCAGTACACGTTCTTTAGGTACAGTATCTGTAGAGATGCAGCATTGTGCTCCTGTGTGCAGGCTGCCATCTTGACTGTTGCCTTGTGGGTAGCCTAGTGCCTCATGGGTAGTGTAGTCTTATACATACAGCTATATACAGCTCTACACAGCTCCACCTAGTGTCCACTATAGAATGACATGCTATTGATCACTACATCCCCCTTTGAGGTTTAACAAAATCAATATCAATCAACTTTCAAGAAAACAATAAAGATAATATCAGTAACACTTTTGTTAGTGCTCTATAAACATAAACATTTTCAAAGCTTTACATTGTACTCAAAGATTAAGTCTATCAGGCTTTTTTACTTCACGTGTGGATCTTCTCAACACGGGTAAGTCTGATGTGTCTTCATGAGATTGTTCTGGCGGTGAATGACAAGATGCAGTTGCGGCATTGTCATCAATCTGCTCTTGTATAGATCGAGGTCTCCTTGCGATCTTTGCTTGGAGAGGGTTTCAGTGTTTCCTTCACTCTTCATGCCATAACTCTCAATGTAGTCAATGCACTCTCGAAAAACTGCTGGCAGCTGGATCCCATCATACAGCATAGTCCTCTCAGCAGCCTCGGCTAATGGAACACCAAAGATTGGCCTGAGGGAAGAAGGAGTATCCACCGGAACTGCTTCCTGCTCTGGTGCAGGCTTCTTCTTTTTCTTTTTCTCTTTCCACTGCTTAACAACATCTGCTGCGGTTATATCTTTGGACTTTTTCTCCTTGTGTTTTTCCTCTTTGTGCTTTTCTTCCTTTGGCTTCTCTTTGACCTTGAAGTCTTTTTCTTTCTTCTTGGAGAAACTAGGCTTTTTGAAGACATGGATACCCTTTGGCCTTTTCATCCTTGATGGGCTCTCTGCTTCATCACCTGAGTCATCTGGTCTGCTTATGGCACAGTTTATACGGTAGACTCTCTTGACCAGTTCTAAGTCTTCACAAGCTTTGTCACCTAGTATCGAATCAAGTCTTTCAGCCAAAACAGAAAACATGAGATGATGCCCTTTGTCTTTGACTGTCACTTTAAGTCTGCATACACCTAAGCTATCTATTTTCTGTCCTTTATAGTCCTTCAGTAGTACTGACTTTTTCTGTATTTTGGGCTTTTCTTTCATATTGTTAATGTCACTCATACTGATTAAGTTTGCTTTTGCCCCAGTGTCCAGTTTCAATGTAACTAATGCTCCATTTATCTGCAGTGGGATCATCCATTTGTCCTCTTTTACTGCATTAGCTTTATGTTCAGCATTGTCTATTTCTGAGGGCTGCACATTTTCTGTATCTTTTTTGATATCGTCACATGACACCATTCCTACAAAAAATGTCTCACTTAAATCAGTGTCCTCAATCACATTAACTCGTTGCCCTTTCATCGTTTTTACTTTTGAAAAGCATTGTTTGGCAAAGTGATTCTTTCCATTACACTTTGTGCACATTTTTCCAAACACTGGGCATTGTCTTAGCTGGTGTTTGTAACCACAGCGTTTACAATTAAAAATTTCATCCTCCGATTGCTTTTCATTTCTGTTCTGCCCACGTTTCTTCCCCTTGTAGGACACAGCACCGACAGCAGCATTATCACTCATTAAATTCGCATCATTATTGATTTCACTGAAAGTCTTCGCGTGATTTCGAGCTAGCTCGCTGGCTTGGCATATTTTCACCGCATTTTCCAAATTTAGTTCGGTTTCTCTCAACAGACGTTCCCTGACTTTTTTTATCATGAATACCAAACACAATCTGGTCACGAATCATGGATGCTTTGAGCTCAGAAAAATTACATGTCTGTGCTTTCAGTTTCAGATCAGTTACAAAGCTATCAAAAGTCTCATTTTGCTGCTGTGTCTGAGAACAGAAGATGTATCTTTCATAGGTCTCATTCTTTTTGGGAGAGCAATGTGCATCAATTTTTTTTAGCACATCTTCTAATTTTTCTCTGTTCTCCACTGGATTAAATACAAATGTATTAAATACCTCTATCGCCTGTGGGCCTGCAACCGTAAGCAGCAACGCTATCTTCCTTGCATCTGGCTTCATACCGAATCCGATGGCTGCAATGTAGAGTTCGAATTGTTGTTTAAAAGTCTGCCAATTGTAGTCGATTTTTTCTGTGAGATTCAAACGCTCTGGTGGCTTCAAATTCTCCATGTCGCTTTTCACAATTTTCAGCAGATCTTCACCACCCTGGTACCATGTTATGTTCATTAATAAATAGACATTCTTATTATGAACACAGCTAGCTTCTAGCTAGTCATTTATTCAGTACACGTTCTTTAGGTACAGTATCTGTAGAGATGCAGCATTGTGCTCCTGTGTGCAGGCTGCCATCTTGACTGTTGCCTTGTGGGTAGCCTAGTGCCTCATGGGTAGTGTAGTCTTATACATACAGCTCTACACAGCTCCACCTAGTGTCCACTATAGAATGACATGCTATTGATCACTACATTGACCTCCTCTGTTATTTGCAGCCAAGCTCTTTTAGTCTCCTGGGGAGGTCTCTTGCACTCATCAGCAGGGAAGAGGACCTCCCTGTGTGCTCTGACTTCCTCCACAAGAATATGGAGGGAGTCATCTGAAAACCTAGTTCAGCCCTCTGTCTCTGTGACGCCATCTGTGCAAGGCTGAGCATTAATTAGATGATGATATGTACTGCCTGCACACTCCTAGATGAACCTTCAACTGCAATGTGGCCAAGGCTGCTTTAAATATCCCAGCTGGAAATAAGTCATCGATGACATCATCAAACCCGCACCATTTCATAGGGCCAGGAAACACACAGGCCTGCCTTAATAGGCAGCATTAAGGGAAAGTCACACTGAGGAGTGGGATGAAAAGAACAACGGGGTTCCGAGCTACCATGCCAACCAACCACACCTGGCCCGCCCAGGTAATGAAAATTCCAGCCCAAGTTACTGCAACCTGTCCTCATAATTTAACCCTTTAGCCCTGGAATCATTCTAATGAATCTGCACTTGCATCTTTCTTGAGGTTTGGTGCCCAAAAGTGATGGGATCTGACCAAGGCTCTGTATAACTGAAGCATCACTTTCTCACTTTTGTATTCCAACCCCTTTGAAATAAGAGCCAACATTCAGTAAATTCAAAGGATATTAATAGACTTCAGGAGGATAGAGACAGACTGGTGAAATGGGCAGATACATGGCAGATGAAATTTAACACGGAGAAGTGTGAAGTGATTCATTTTGGTAGGAAGAATGAGGAGAGGCAATTTAAACTAATTGTACAATTTTAATAGGTATGCAGGAAGAGAGCGACCTGGGGCTGTATGTACACAATACTTTGAAGCTGGCAGGACAAGTTGAGAAAGCTGTTAAAAAGGCATATGGGATCCTGGGCTTCATAAATAGAGGCATAGACTACAAAAGCAAGGAAGTTATGCTAAACCTTTATAAAACACTGGTTAGGCCCCAGCTGATGTATTGTGTCCATTTCTGGGCACCACACTTTAGGAAGGATGTCAAGGCCTTGGAGAGGGTGCAGAAGAGATTTACTAGAATGGTACCAGGGATGAATGACTTCAGTTATGCGGATGTACTGGAGAAGCTGAGGTTGTTCTCTTTGGAGCCGATAAGGTTAAGAGGACATTTACTGAAGATGTTCAAAATCATGAACGGTTTTGATAGAGTAAATAGGAAGAAACTGTTTTTAGTGGCAGAAGTATCGGAACCAGAGGACACAGGTTTAAAGTGATTGGCAAAAGAACCAGATGCAGCATGATGAAACCATGGGCCAGAATTTGCGGTGGGTATGACGGCATACTCTCAGAGTACGCCATCATACCGCCTTTGAAATGGACCGCAAGTTCAGGATTTGCACATGCGCTAAATCCCGAACTTGCGATCTGTCAGTGTACACGTTGACAGATCATCCACACGACCCAAGAAAAAACAATTGCTGGTGCAGAGTTGGGCTATTTGCCCACCAACTGTTCAGCAATTGCATACAAAACTTTTACGGTTGATGCAAACAGGTGCAGGGCCTGTTTGTATCAACGTAAGGGGATACATCAGGCATGTTTTAACCATTTTCATCTCAGAAATTAGATTGTTTAATTGTATCAAATGAGTTTTTCTTGTTTCTGCAAAGATTGGCATTTAATGATGTTGATAATTATTAACCGCATTAAATTTTTACTAACAGAACTAAGATGTAGTGAAGTTGGTGGAATGAAGCTAATTAGGAATTAAATTCCAATCCTGTAAAGTAATTGTAATTAAATCTAATTATGGGATTCCCTTCTGAAATGATGTAAAATCTAATTCTGTTTTCTGATTGGAGGACCAGGCCCACGTGATCCCAGGTACGCTTCTGCACAGGCTGCGTCCCTGGGATCTGTGGGCTATTATGCTGTCCTTGAGTACGCAGCATCAGAGAAAAAGTTTATGAAGGAGGGCCCCCATCAGATAGGTGGGTATTCTTTTCGCAGGTCCGCGGTGTACTCCGGAGCTATGCTGTGGACCACAATTTTTGGGTCATTGTTTTATGCAGCGAGTTATTATGATCGTGAATGTGTGGCGTAAGCAGATTCAATAGTAACTTTCAAAAGGGTATTGGATAAATACTTGAAGGAAGAAAGAAAGAAAGACTTAAATTTATATAGCACCTGTCACGACCACCGGATATCTCAAAGCACTTTACAGCCAATTAAGTACTTTTTGGAGTGTAGTCACTGTTGTAATGTGGCAGCCAATTTGCACACAGCAAGCTCCCACAAACAGCAATATGATAATGACCAGATAATCTGTTTTTGTTATGTTGATTGAGGGATAAATATTGGTCAGAACACCAGGGATAACTCCTCTGCTCTTCTTTGAAAGAGTGCCATGGGATCTTTTACGTCCACCTGAGAGAGCTGACAGGGCCTCGGTTTAGCATCTCATCTGAAAGATGGCACCTCCAACAGTGCAGCAGTCCACTGGAGTGTCAGCGTAAATTTACGTGCTCAAGTTCCTGGAGTCAGACTTGAACCCACAACCTTCTGACTCAGAAGCGAGTGTGCTACCCGCTGAACCACAGCTAAAGGGGTAAAATTTGCAGGGCTATGGGGAAAGAGCAGAGGTGTAGGACTAATTGGATATCTCTTTCAAAGAACTGGCACAGGCACGATGGGCCGAATTATTTCCTTCTGTGCTGTATCATTCTATGATTCTATGATTCCATTATCCTTTTTGTACCTGTACACGAGCTTTTAATGATTTGTGTATATGGACACCTAAATCAATTTGCTCCTCCACAGCTCTTAGTCTCTCACCATTAAAAAAATATTCTGAACATAATGATTCAATAAAGTCTCTTGCTGACTGAGACTGTTATCTGGCTTCAGTGGATTAGCTGCTTGACATATCCCCTTGAGAGTGAGAAGGCAATTAATCTGCGGATTTTTCCTAATCTTCTAATGGCTGTAAGGTGCTTTGTGACAGCCTTTGGACATAAGGTGCTAAATAAATGCAGCATCATTCGTTCGTTCTTTCTTTCATTCAAACTTCTATGTGGAGCACAAAAATAGAACTGAATATTCTACATTCAGTATTCTCCCTTCCACCCCATGTAGTGATCCCTTTTAAACAAACAGGTTCATTCATTATACTGGATTCCTTTTGCTGTCTCTCATAAGTTGACAACTCTTTAAAAAAAACTGGGAATGAAGGGGAAAAAATTATTATATTTTTCACTGGGATAAATTTGAAGCACTAAATGGCTTAGTACAGGTCTAGAAAAGGAGAGCTGCTCCAATTTACAGTATTTTGCTGTCTTTTCATGTCGTCTACTGACCACCGCCTCATGGCACTAGCCCGTACATATACTTGCTGGTAGTGCAGAAACTTAGCCAGAACCAACTCGCACCAGAAAATCATGAACAATGTGCCTGCGATAAATGCTTGTGGTGTCTTTAACTCATAACAAATTGTTACCTATTCTGTTCCTCACCTTTACTCTCCCCCAAAGTCCAATATTGCTATATTGGACTTATACCCAAAAACATTGAATAACAAAATTCTTTTTTCTTTTTATTGAGTTGCTGATTCAGGCACATTCATGTGAAATATCAACCTTCAGAACATTTTTGTTTTAATATTAAATCTTGAGCATTTCAGTTGCTCTTCTGGTTCCTAAACTTTCCGACTTACACAAAAAGTTATGCAGATTCAGAATCTTTACGTTACTCAAATATAACTAATACTAGCTGGAGTGCCCGGCGGTGCCGAGGCTTTTTCGAGGGCATGTTGTTGTTGGAAGAGAGAGAGCGAGCGACTGCGGGGGGAAGAGAAAGAGCGACTGGGGGGGAAGAGAGAGAGCGACTGGGGGGGAAGAGAGAGAGCGACTGGGTGGGGAAGAGAGAGAGCGACTGCGGGGGGGAAGAGAGAGAGCGACTGGGGGGGGAAGAGAGAGAGCGACGGGGGGGAAGAGAGAGAGCGACTGGAGGGGAAGAGAGAGCGCGACTGGGGGTGAAGAGAGAGCGCGACTGGGGGGGAAAAGAGAGAGGGCGCGACTGGGGGGGAAAGAGAGAGCGCGCGACGGGGGGGGAAAGAGAGAGCGCGCGACGGGGGGGGAAGAGAGAGAGCGCGACGGGGGGGGAAGGTGGCCCGATGGACCCCTGCGAAGGAAGGAAGAAGGTAAGCTCTCCCACCCCCTCACTCTTTCCCTCCCTGTCCCACCCCTTCACTCTCTCCCTTCCTCACCCTCTCTCTCTCCCTCCCCCTGTCTCTCCCTGCTTTACTCTCTCTCTCTCTCCCCTCCCCTCTCTCCCTCTCCCCCCTCTGTCCCTCTCCCTGCCCTCCCCCCTCTCTCGCTCCCCCCTCTCCCCACCCTCTCTCACTCCCCTCCCCCACCCTCTCTCTCTCCCCTCCCCCACCCTCTCTCTCTCCCCTCCCCCACCCTCTCTCTCTCCCCCCCCACCCTCTCTCTCTCTCCTCCCCCCACCCTCTCTCTCCTCCCCCCACCCTCTCTCTCTCTCCCCTCGTGTTCTAATTCTGTGTTAGATTTCAGGAGATGGTTTTATTCCTGTTCCTGGCTGGGGTGGAGATCGCCTTTACAGAAGGTAAGTACTGTAGAAAATATAGGGACAGAGTGATCTCCTGGAAGAATTTCGATCGCCTAGATGGGATGGAGAGGAATTTCCCAGATTTTTTTCTCCCAAATTGGCCATTGGGTCTTTATCTGGTTTTTCGCCTCTCCCGGGAGATCACATGGGTTCGGGTGGATGCAGAGTGATAGAAGATTTGAGGTTAGGATCAGATCAGCCATGATCTTATTGAATGGTGGAGCAGGCTTGAGGGGCCGATTGGCCTACTCCTGCTCCTATTTCTTATGTTCTTATGTTCTCCCCCCACCCTCTCTCTCTCTCCCCTCCCCCCACCCTCTCTCTCTCTCCCCTCCCCCCACCCTCTTTCTCTCTCTCCCCTCCCCCCACCCTCTCTCTCTCTCCCCTCCTCTCCTCCCTCTCTCTCTCTCCCCTCCTCGCAAAGACATGGCCCAGCCGAGTCCAGCGCCCCAGTCAGCTCGAGGTCCGCAGCCGCTGTTCGGCCGCAGGCCACAAAGCACCCGAGCCCAGCGCCGGCGATGGCTCCACGGAGCTCCGTGCCGCCCCACGCACTGACATGGCCCCGCCCTCCCGAGCTGGCTTGAAGATCGCCGATTGCGGCTGAGAGACGGCCGGCGGGCCCGGTTGCCGGGGTAACCCTTCCCGCTCTCCAAGCCCCGCCCGAGATCAGCACTCCCGATAGCCCCGCCTGAGATCAGCACTCCCGATAGCCCCGCCCGAGATCAGCACTCCCGATAGCCCCGCCCAAGCCGAGCGGGGAACAGAGAGAGACGCCGCGTCTCAGCTGCTCCTGCTGCGCGCGCACCCTTTAGTAAGGGAGCGGCGCTCAGCTGAGGCCCACCCCTCCAGCCTTCACAAAGATGGCGGCGATCGGGGGCCGCTTGTTGACTGGGGCCGGGAGGTGCCTAGCTCAGGCGTGGGTGCGGAGGAGAGGCCGAGGCTTCGAGGCCTACCTGGAAAAACGGGGAAAGGTAGGAAAATTAATGAGATGAGATAAAAGATTTAGAAAGTAATTAAATTTTTT
Source organism: Somniosus microcephalus (assembly GCF_052327205.1). Classification (NCBI taxonomy): domain Eukaryota; kingdom Metazoa; phylum Chordata; class Chondrichthyes; order Squaliformes; family Somniosidae; genus Somniosus; species Somniosus microcephalus. Next base: position 82,144,047 of record NC_141001.1, on the reverse strand, counting down.
AAAAAACAATATGTGTTTTAAAAGCAACGTTTTTTTGAAAGACGCAGAAAGCGGGAAAAAGAAAGGAAAAGTTTGGAATCAAGATGGCGGCGACTCACCTCGGTTCAGAACAATAAGGCCCGCCCACACACGCACCGATTGGTCGACCGTCAGGTCACCAAAGCGTAGGATTGGTCAATCGTCCCGTCACTCGACCGTAGGAGGGCCCGGCCGCACGCGCCAGCAACCCGGCGTACGATTGGTCGACCTCGAGGTCACTCTGTCGCTAATGAGCGGATAATGAGATGCTAATGAGCGGAATGTTGAAGGTTTTTCGGATACCGCGGGCGCGATTTTAGCCCGGCCGAAACATAAATACGCTTAAGACCGTTTTGGAAAGGTAAGCTTTCTTTCGACGTAACGCACGCGTAGGTACGCCCTGTAACTTTCGAGCGCATAGCCGGACAGACGCACACATGAGGACAGACAGAAGGACAGACAAACAGAACGATTCCTTTATATATATAGACTAGCTGGAGTGCCCGGCGGTGCCGAGGCTTTTCCGAGGGCATGTTGTTGTTGGAAGAGAGAGAGAGAGCGACTGGGAGGAAGAGAGAGAGCGACTGGGGGGAAGAGAGGGAGCGACTGGGGGGAAGAGAGAGAGCGACTGGGGGGAAGGGGGGGAAAGAGAGGGGGGGAAGGGGAGGGGGGGAGGGGGGAAGGGGAGGGGGAGGGGAGGGAGGAGGGAGGGAGGGGAAGGGGCAGAGTCCCCGAGCCCCCTGATCCCCGAGGCTCGCCCCCCACCCCCCCGAACTCCCGAGCCCCCCGATCCCCGCCCCCCCCGAGGCTCACCCCCCCCGAACTCCCGAGGTTGGCCCCCCCCAACCCCAACACCCCAACCCACCCACCACCGCACCCCCCCAACCCCCCCCACCAACCCCAACCCCCACACCAACCCCCCTCCCACCAACCCCAAACACCCCCAACCCCCCCACCAACCCCAACCCCACCCCCCCAGCCCCCCCAACACCCCCCCACCCCCAACCCCCCCACCCCAACACCCCCACCCCCCCACTCCAACCCCCCCCCACCAACCCCCCACCCCGCCAACCCCCCACCCCCAACCAAGCACCGAACTCCGGAGGCCCGATCTTCCGAGCACCGGCCCCCTGCCCTCCGGAGCCCCGCCCTCCCGAGCTGGCTTCAAGACCGCCGATTGCGGCTGTGAGACGGCCGGCGGGCCCGGTTGCCAGGGTAACCCTTCCCGCTCACCAAGCCCCGGCCGAGATCCGTACTCCCGAGAGCCCCGCCCCCCCCGCCCGAGCCGAGCGGGGAACAGAGAGAGACGCCGCGTCTCAGCTGCTCCTGCTGCGCGCGCACCCTGACCCTCGTGGCTGACGCCGTTGCCCCGGCCGGCGGGCCCGGTTGCCGGGGTAACCCTTCCCGCTCACCAAGCCCCGGCCGAGATCCGCACTCCCGAGAGCCCCGCCCCCCCCGCCCGAGCCGAGCGGGGAACAGAGAGAGACGCCGCGTCTCAGCTGCTCCTGCTGCGCGCGCACCCTGACCCTCGTGGCTGACGCCGTCGCCCCGGCCGGCAGGCCCGGTTGCCGGGGTAACCCTGCCCGCTCACCAAGCCCCGGCCGAGATCCGCACTCCCGAGAGCCCCGCCCCCCCCGCCCGAGCCGAGCGGGGAACAGAGAGAGACGCCGCGTCTCAGCTGCTCCTGCTGCGCGCGCACCCTGACCCTCGTGGCTGACACCGTTGCCCCGGGTAACGTGACACCGGGGGGGGGCGGGTGAGGAGCTTAGCAGAAGCCGTGGGACAATTACCTAGCTCGGGCCTGGCTGGGCAAGAAAGACCCAGGCTTTGAGGCCTAACAAAAACGGGGAAAGGTAGGAAAAAGAATCTTCAGGTTAGAGAAAATATTTACAAATGAATGAAGTTTTTTTTAAAACAATTTAATAAAACCAATTTTATTTTGCTGGAAATGTATATTTGAAAAGAAAGACGCAGAAAGCAGGAAAAAGAGTGGAAGCAAGATGGTGGCTACTCACCTCGGTTCAGAACGATAAGGCCCGCCCACACACGCACCGATAGGTCGACCGTCAGGTCATCAAAGCGTAGGATTGGTCAATCGTCCCGTCACTCGACCGTAGGAGGGCCCGGCCGCACGCGCCAGCAACCCGGCGTACGATTGGTCGACCTCGAGGTCACTCTGTCGCTAATGAGCGGATAATGAGATGCTAATGAGCGGAATGTTGAAGGTTTTTCAGATACCGCGGGCGCGATTTTAGCCCGGCCGAAACGTAAATACGCTTAAGACCGTTTTGGAAAGGTAAGCTTTCTTTCGACGTAACGCACGCGTAGGTATGCCCTGTAACTTTCGAGCGCATAGCCGCCCAGACGCGCACCTGCAGACAGACAGAAGGACAGACAGAAGGACAGACAGAAGGACAGACAGACAGATAGACAGAAGTATCCGTTTATATATATAGATGAATGCTAAAACAGGCAATTTCATGAATAATACCTTTTTAAACCAACTTTCTCTATCCAATTGTTGAACCCACATAATGCCCATTGTCCTAATGTATCAGCTGGCTAAACCTGGTCAGAGTAAACCGTATGGTTCATTGGATTACCTAGAATGAGCAAGAATTAGCAAAATGGACTTATACCTTTGCAATCAGTTATTTTTCTTTAAAAAAAAATCATAACATAAACCTTTCTGAACTGGGCCAGACTTTGAGTTTTTCTTTTAACATCGGCATCCACATTGACCTGACTCGGGTAATAAAAATTGTGTACAACTATGAAGAAAATGTTTCTTCATTGTGAACACTTGGCTATAACCAAATATCAAACTGCATCAATCTACATAGAAGAAATTGCAAAACAAAAATAGGTGCAAATAACATGTAGATGCAACAAGCATTATTGCAATTAAATATCGAATGAAGTCCTATTATGAAACTCTGGAGCTTCAAAATAAAGTTACTGTTGAGTCTGTGTGTCCCAGTTATGCTTATTATAAATCACTGGACACAGACCACAAGAATAACTTTTAACAGGTCTTTACTATTCGGAGGTCAGGGCTGAACTGCCCAGCAAATCCCTACACAACGTTTATATACCGGTGTGGTCACCACCGGTATTACAGTATACAGCAGCCAAGAGAAAGTAGTACATCTCTTAAGGTAGTTCTCTTAAGGTGGAACAGGTTGCATACACCACAGTTACAACAAGGTGATAGCAAGAGATGACATGTCGAATCCATTATAACATGATCTCAGACTGTTTCAACAAACCAGGAGATAAAGATTGCTATGGTGTAAAAGGAGGAAGCTCATCTCTGAATATTAAAGAGAGGAAGGCATTCTGTTGGTAATTAATTAGCGACTATCATTGGTTTTCAACTATTTATTTCCACAAGCCTATTGGTATGACTGGTTCAGTGTAAAATGAAATTTAAAGGATGACAGCTAGCTACTGGCCCTGAAAGAGCAAGTTGAACTGAAACCTTCTGCTAATCTCTGCATCACAGTTCCAGCAACTTCTTTCACTGCTGCTAGTTTTACCTGGCACTGATGTGGATTAGCCATGGTACTGTCAAAACTTGATACAATCTACAACTATCTTTGGTACAAAACTGCTAAGATCACAAAATTATTTGGTCAAAATTTCATCCTGCCCCCACAGTGAGATCAAGCCAAGTTTTTTCTGTATCTGTGATTGATAGTTTATTACAGTTGGTTGCACTGGAGCTAACAAGGAGTGCCACTGCATGTTAAGGAGGGTTTGCCAGTTCAATTCAAAAGGAGAGTCAATGCTCCATGTGCCTTGGGCAGCATTAATATTGCGTTTGGCAAATGTCAATAAAAATGTGAGACATATGATTGTGATTGAAATCATCTAGTTATAAGTACTGTCATTGTCAAATATTGGTCCTGCTATTCAGATCCAATGATACAGAAAACTATTGATTCAAAAGTGAATGTAATCCTACCCTCTGTGCCTGTAGGTCGACAAAAAGACCAAAATTCTGTTCGCAAACCATTAAAATTATAGTAATAGGCAAATCATTCATAAAAGTCACTTAACAGGCCAAGTAAGGTTAATGAATTAGTCAGTGAGGTTAAAACAATAACGACGGAAATTGATAACATTATGATGATTCACTTCTAGATCTATATACATGGAGATAAATTACACATTTTGCATTTGTGAGATAATTGAAGATTTTTTATTTTTTTATTGTAATTGACTTGCTGTCAAGCTGGCTAGTATGGATAAGGGACTGTGCCATGTACAATGTGACAGTGTTATTCAGACCCTATTTTGAAGAAAAGCATCAATATCATCACATTAAGGCAACTTTTGACATTTATATATCTCAAGATTATGAACTAGGATGCTGTCTTGTATATTGGCTTGAAGGAAAAGAAACTTAATCTGAACAAAATGAAGCCTGTTTCAAGTGACTCTTGCATGTTACTCTGCAAGACATTGAACACAGACAGAAAGTTATTGTTTCACTCTTTTTTGATGAGCCTGATTCATGCCAGTCCAAAAGACTGGTCTGTTTGTTTTAGAAAACTAACTACAGTGATTGCATTATTAGCTATTATAAACGGACTTAGTCCATTTCAATTCTGCGAGCTTTAGTATTTCAGTTGCAACCTGCTGTCAGCCCAACCTTGAATGTGCATTTGCTCATTGTAGTTCATGAACCTATTGAGGTATTCAGTGACATGTTCTACCCTACTCACTGAAGCAGATTTAATCTACAGAAATACAGTGAAATTCAGACTAAAGAAATAATTGGTGACACTACTCCACAGACTTGATCATTTAACTAGCTGTGAATATGCTTTCACATTCTGTTTTAAATTCACAATATTGTGCTTTAAGTGCTATTTATAATTTACCTGTGATGGCTCGCTGCAGTCTGCATCTGTCAGTACAACAATGCAGAAACTAGCTCAACTGAATGATTGATTGAACTTTCATGAAATCTTTTCCGTTATCAGCACTGAATTAGTTATGGTGTTGAATATTAAAATGAGGTAGTTTGGTTTCCATGGCTACGGCTCTGCAATGGATGAAGCTTTATCTCCATAGTTTATAAACCATGGAAGTTGCATTGTTTCTCTAGATTTATGGCATGAATTGAAGTAAATTTGAGCACAGGGAAATCTAGCTGCTGGTTACCATAGTAATGCACCTAAATGAGATTGATTTAATAAGCGCTTAATGAGAAATAAATTAAGCTTGAATGCAGGTGTAGGCTTGAGCTCCAGGAAAACCTGAAGAGCTTGATCATGCCAATTTTAAAAGGCACTCTCCTGAGATTTCACCTTTTTATTAAAATGAAGAACTGCTCAGGAAATTCCAGCTTTTTCCCCCAGATTATCCACCTCAGTCATCCCTGAGATTTGGGATGACAACTGCTGTAAGGTATTACCTGAAGACAGAGTATGCAAATATATGCACATACAGCCATGGTTCAATGCCCACCTTCATTGGGTTGCAGGGAAGTAAGCAGTTTATTCTGAAGTCCTGCATTTCCAAGGTGCAATTACCCTTTGATGGGGTATGGTGTTCATCCATGCTGTGGTCAGGAGAATGGTGCCAATATACTTACACATTTTATGATGAGTTGTGCTATTCTCCATGCTACTCAAGAATAAACATTGTATTTGTTGATTGCTGGACAGCCTGCAAGCCCACTCAAATTATTATTTGTTTAAGCTATTTATTAATAAGCAAGACCATTGATTCCTATTACTCTTTCTGGTTGTACCTGTAAAAGTCGAATAAGTTTGTTTCAAAACATGTGAAGATGTATGTTTCATTATTGTGACAGTAGAAGTCTGCATTAGTTTCCACTTGGAAGTTGCCGCAGGAATTTGGTAGCATGTAAATAATGTCCAAATGTAGAACAAGTCACCAACCAGGCTTTCTGCTTTTAAAATGCAGAGGCCTGATTAATATTTTAAAAACCCAGCGATTAATATTTTAAAATCCTGTGTATTTGAATAACTTTGATTGCTGCAGGCACTGCTACATGGTATGAAGAAGGGTATGTACTGGCCGCGCTAGACGTGCTCCTATCTAGTTATCCAGCAAGTTAAACACTTATTCAAAATAATTCTTCGTGAAGCCGTTTGCTGTTTGAAGCCTTTACTTGAACAATTTTTTGAAACTGTAAACAAAGATAAAGTATGTTTTGTACATAAACTGAGTGCTATACATTCGATATTACATAAGATATAACCTATTTACAACAGTAGAATAGATTAATTGTATAACTAACTAACATTTGGACTCACTTCTGTAACTAACAATATTAACCTTTTATAAACATATTATTGTCAAAATACTACTCTGACAACGTTGCTATTATGCTAACAAACAAAGATACTCACAGATATTGCACTTGGCCTAACGTATGAAATCAGATTACATTGGATTGTGAATCCCTTATGGAATCCTCCATTACTGCCAGGTTCTTCCTGGAATTCTACTTCCTGGGATTCTACTTCCTGGGATTACACAGGAAGAAAGGTATGAAGGTCAAATGACCTCTCACAGGAAGAAAGGAACAAAGGTCAAATGACCTCACACAGGAAGAAAGGTAGAAAGGTCAAATGACCTCTGCTTCATACAAACTGCTAACACGATAACCACCACCAGAGGGTGCTATCTGCATGTAAAATGTTCATACTGTCCATAATGTCCAGAACAGGGTAAATTATACAGGTGATAACTGGGAGTTGGCTTGGGGCTGGTGGAGGTAACAGATGAGAAGGCGATTTGACCATAAAACATCAAATGCAAGTTAGTTAATTAAATAAATCTCTTGGTCATGCCCAGAAACCCATCACCATGCTTAAGGTCTACAAAGCAAATGATTGAGTTCATATGGGTAATGTTGAACTTCAACCAGCAAAACTTTTCATCTTATCGAGGACTGGTATGCTTCTCGTACAGCTTCTCCAGCTATGGTCACTCTACCTATTCGGGTGTTGATTGCTGGGTTATCTAGAGCTGAGTGGGTAGAATCCCAGCTTCTAGTGATAGGTTTTCCCTTCCAGGTCCCATCAATAAGCCAGGCCAGATGGTTAACCGTCAACAGTGCTGTGGTGTATTGTGGCAGCCCTCAAAAGTTTGTCACTATCCTCCGCCTGCTTCGCGATGACATGCAAGCTGTGATCCTGACCAATGGTTCCACCATAGACCCAATTCACGTACGAACCGGGGTCAAGCAAGGCTGTGTCATCGCACCAACACTCTTCTCGATCTTCCTTGCTGCAATGCTCCATCTCACCCTCAGTAAGCTCCCCACTGGAGTGGAGCTAATTTACAGAACAAATGGGAAACTGTTCAAGCTCCGTCACCGCCAGTCCAGATCCAAGGTCGTCCCATCCTCTATCGTCGAATTAAAGTATGCAGACGACACTTGCGCCTGCACTCACTTGGAGGTCGAACTCCAAACCATCGTCAACATCTTCACCGAAGCGTACGAGCGCATGGGCCTTACACTAAACATCCGTAAGACAAAGGTCCTCTACCAACCTGCCCCCGCAACATAGTACTGCCCCCCGATTATCAAAATCCATGATAAGGCCTTGGACAACGTGCACCACTTTCCATACCTCAGGAGCCTACTGTCAACAAGGGCAGAGATTAGCGTGTAAAGTTAAGGCACATGGGATTGGGGGCAAGGTACTGACTTGGATAGAGAACTGGTTGGCAGACAGAAAGCAAAGAGTTGGAATAAACGGGTCTTTTTCCAAGTGGCAGGCAGTGACTAGTGGGGTACTGCAGGGATCGGTCCTTGGACCCCAGCTATTCACAATATATATTAATGATCTAGACAAAGGAACTAGATGTAATATCTCCAAATTTGCAGACGACACAAAGCTGGGTGGGTGTGTGTGCTGTGAGGAGGATGCCGAGAAACTCTAGGATGATTTGGACAGGTTCGGGTGATTGGGCAGAAGCATGGCAGATGCAATATAACGTGGATAAATGTGAGGTTATCCACTTTGGTAGCAAAAACAAGAAGGCAGATTATTATCTGAATGGCAATAGATTGGGAGAAGGGGAAGTGCAACGAGACCTGGGTGTCCTTGTGCACCAGTTGCTGAAGGTAAGCATGCAGGTGCAGCAAGCGGTTAAGAAGGCAAATGGTATGTTGGTCTTCGTAGCGAGAGGGTTTGAGTACAGGAACAAGGATATCTTGCTGCAGTTGTACAGGGCCTTGGTGAGACCACATCTTGAGTATTGTGTGCAGTTTTGGTCGCCTTATCTGAGGAAGGATGTTCTTGCCATGGAAGGAGTTCAGTGAAGATTCACCAGGCTGATACCTGGGATGGCAGGAATGACGTATGAGGAGAGATTGGATCGATTGGGCTTGTACTCGCTGCAGTTTAGAAGAATGAGAGGGGACCTCATTGAAACTTATAAAATTCTAACAGGACTAGACAGACTAGATGCTGGAAGGATGTTCCCGATGGTTGGGGAGTCCAGAACCAGGGGTCACAGTCTAAGGATAAGGGGTAGGCCATTTAGGACAGAAATGAGGAGGAATTTCTTCACCCAGAGAGTGGTGAACCTGTGGAATTCTCCACCACAGAAGGCAGCAGAGGCCAATTCATTAAATATATTCAAGAAGGATTTGGATATATTTCTCAAGGCTAAAGGGATCAAGGGGTATGGGTGTAGTGTCCGAGTATCAATAATACACGGACTGCAGGAGAACAATAATAACAGGTATTTACTGAACAGAGGGTAAGCTTAAACTGAAGTACAGAAGCCTGCTATGGTTTTATATACAGGTGTGGTCACTGCCAGTACTGCAGTATAAAATCAGTTCTCTCTTAAAGGTACATACACAACAATTCTTCCCCTTTTAGATAAACAGTACATAACATTCATTTAACAACTAAATAATAACTAATTACAATTACAATTTTCTCTGTACTATATACATCAACTGAAATAATCATTTATAAGTTCAGTCTTTGAGGAGGCTTCCTGATCCTGACTGGATAGCGCCTTTCTCGAGTATCCTGTTCTTGCGGCGGAGTCGATTCTGGCTCATTGTCATTGGTTGGTTCGTCAGCTTCCAATACCACTGATTCTGAGGTAGACGCAATCTGTACTTCGGGTTCATTACCAGGTGCACATGCTCGTGGTATGGGTTTGGCTTGTTCCTGTGACTCTAGAATCTGGTCAGCGTGGCGTCTCACGATGCTCTCTCCAACGTCCACTGTGTACATTAGTGGCCACTGCTGTGTGCATATCGTTCCTGGCTGCCATTTTTCTGTCGGTAGTCGCGGGCCAAGACTGGTTGCTCTATCTTGAAGCTCCTGGTTGGCTTCTCATTGATGTGCTGCAATTGCTTATCCTCAACATCTCATCTTATGTTTGGTTTGAGCAAATCCAGGCAACATCTTAGCCTTCGGTTGAAGAACATTATGGCTGGAGCTTGGTTGGTGACTGCATGTGTCGCATGTGTAAGCAAACAAGAAATTATTCACCTTGTGTTGTAGTGGTATGTCGTCGTTATTCATCGCCTTTATTGCCTTTTTAAAGGTCTGAACAAACCTCTCAGCCAATCCATTTGTGGCTGGGTGATATGGGGCAGATGTGTAATGTTTCACCCCATTATTCCTCAGAAACCTCCGGAAATCCTCGGACACAAACTGTGGCCCATTGTCGGAGCAAATCTGTTCTGGTAAGCCATTCCTGGCGAAGATGGTCCGTAGGACTGCAATAGTTTTCTCCGTGGTGGTGGAGGACATTTTGATGACCTCTGGCCATTTCGAATGGGCATCCACGGCGATTAGAAACATTGAGTCCATAAATGGACCAGCAAAATCAATGTGTACCCGTTGCCATGGAGATGAGGGCCACTCCCATGGGTGTAGCGGGGCCTGTGGTGGAGCGTTTTGGACCTTCTGGCATCCTGTGCATCTCTTGGTCATATCCTCGATTTCTTTATCGATTCCCGGCCACCACACAAACGCCCTGGCTAGGCTCTTCATTTTTACCCCTCCCAGATGACCCTCATGAAGCTCATTGAGCACTCTATCTCTCAACTTGGGTGGAATTACCGCTCGGGATCCACACATCAAGGTCCCCTGGCACACTGACAGCTGTTCTCTCCTTGGCGAGAATGCTGGCAACAGTGAGTCACCATGTGCTGGACATCCCTTCACCGTCAAATCATAGACCTGAGAGAGTGTTGGGTGATTTCGGGTTTCCTTCTCTATACTTGAGTTTGTAACAGGTAGACATTCGACTATGGTCGAATGGAATGGTCCACTGCAGGTGCTTCCTCCACCGTAGGCAACGGTAGGTGCGACAGCCCATCAGCGTTTCCATGCTGTTTCGTACCCTTGTACTCTATGTCGTACTGATGTGCCCCTAGAAAAAGTGACCATCTTTGCAGCCGTTGCGCCATTATCACCGGAACGCCCTTCTTTGGGTTAAAAATGGAGACCAGGGGCTGATGATCAGTCAATAGGGTGAATTTCTGCCCATGCAGATAGTGATTGAACTTCTTCGCCCCCCACACCAGGCTGAGGGCCTCCCTGTCAATCTGGGCGTAGTTACGCTTGGCTGAGGTTAACGAGCGCGACGCAAAGGCTATTGGCCTCTCTGAACCGTCAAGGAATTTGTGTGACAGCACCGCTCCAAAGCCGTAGGGAGACGCATCACATGCCAACCGAATCGGTAGTGTTGGATTGTAGTGGGCCAATACTTCTTTTGAAGTGATTAGGCATTTACATTTCTGAAAGACATGCTTACACTCATCACTCCATTTCCACATTACTCCAGTTTGCAGCAGGGCATTCAGTGGGTGCAGAATTGTAGATAAATTTGGCAAGAACTTATGGTAGTAGTTCACCAACCCGAGAAACGACCTCAGTTGCGAAACATTTTCCGGTGCTGGAGACTTGACTACAGCCTCAATCTTGTCCGGGGACTTATGCAACCCTTCCTCATCAATCATGTGGCCACAATACGAGATTTGTCTCCTGAAGAACTCGCATTTGGGGCGGCTGGCTCGTAGCCCATATTCTTGTAATCTAGTGAGCACCTGCTCCAGGTTGGCAAGGTGTTCACTGTCATTTTCGCCCGTAACCAGGATGTCATCCAAATAACACTGGGTCCCCGGGATCCCTTGCAGGACTTGTTCCATCGCCCTCTGCCAAATAGCCGGGGCTGATGCTACCCCGAATACCAGTCGGTTGTACTGGTAAAGACCTTTGTGAGTGTTTATTGTGAGATATTTCCTAGATGCTTCTTCCACCTCCATTTGTAGATACGCTTGAGCCAGATCAATCTTCGTAAAGCGTTTCCCTTCAGATAGTGAGGCGAAAATATCTTCTATCCGTGGATATTGTACTGTGTGCAGGACTGGGTTCACAGTTACCTTGAAGTTCCCACAGATGCGAACCTTCTTCGGCTCCCCAGGCGTGCTGCTCAATTATTTCTTCATTACAGGAACAATGGGTGTGGCCCACTCACTCCAGTCCACCTTGGACAGCACACCCGAATGCTCCAGACTCTCCAGCTCTGCTTCAACGACTGGGTGGATCACGTATGGTACCGGTCTGGCCTTAAAACATTTTGGGTTTGCGTTATCTTCGATTTTTATCGTTGCCGTTACTCCTTTTAGAGTCCCAAGTCCTTGTTGGAACACCTCTTTCGCGTCAGTTAGAATTTTTAACAGTCGTCCAGGTGTGACGTCATCATCCTTTTTGCCAGTCACAGTTAGCGCCTGAATGGAATGCCAATCCAATTGTATTTTTCGGATCCATTCACGTCCCAATAATGGTGGTCCTCCATCTTGTAGGATATATAGATACAGTTTCTGTGTTTCCTTGCCGTTGTATTTAACTGGCACCCTTATTTTTCCTCTGGGGTAGACTTTTTGCCCCGTGTATGTCTTCAGTACAATGGACGTGTCCTTCAAGGGTATGTGTGAGAATAGCCGCTCGTAGTCTCGTCGATTCATGACAGTTAGGGCTGATCCTGTGTCCAATTCCATCTTTACTTGGGACCCTGCTATCATGAGGGTGACCCAAATGGTTTGGTGATCCTCCTTTGCGATCATGTTGTGTAACTTTAGACAACTTAGTCTCCTGCTCCCGGAGTCATTATCACTCTCCTGATCTTCCGAACTACTGTCTGTCATTTTTTTTACTTTCTTGTACTTTTCCTTAGTAGTTCTTTTAGTGTTGGTTTTCTTTCCCGACCTGCAGACTCTTGCTATGTGTCCCAATTTCCCACATTGCCTGCATACTTTGTCCTTAAACCAGCAGTCCTTCTGATCATGGGTTGTTCTGCCGCAGCGATAGCACTTTTCTGCTCCATATGCCATTTCGTTAGCGCTGTATTCCTGTGGTTTCTGTTGTATTTCCGCAGCTCCCCGTGCTGCTGCTTCGTAGGATACTGCCACGCTGAAAGCCTGTTCTAGCGTCAGGTCCTTTTCTGAAAGTAGCCATTTCTGGGTTCCTTCACTCTGGAGCCCGCAGACAAACTTATCCCTTAAGGTGTCTGCCAGCCCTGCTCCGAACTGGCAGTGCTTCGATAACTTGCGTAGTTCCATAAGATAGTCAGCATTGCTCTCATCCTTGTGCTGGTTTCTTTTATGGAACTTGAATCTTTCTGCTATCAGCAGCGGTGTAGGGTTTAGGTGTTCCTGTAAGATATTAACAATCTCTTCAAAACTTTTCTCCATTGGTTTAGCTGGGGTAATTAAATTCCGCAGTAGGCCGTACGTTCTCGCGCCCATCAAATTTAATAATACCGCCGCCTTCTTTCCATCGGCCACCTCATTTGCCTTGCAGTACACTTCAATTCTTTCCACATACGTGGTCCAGTCTTCTACCTCGTTGTCGAAAGCAGTGATACTGCCACTCTTCGGCATTTTGGGTGGTTTAAAATGGCGCCTCCCGCGCTTTTTCTTCTTCCCCAATGGATTAAAATGGCGCCTCTCGCGCTTTTCCTGCTTCTCCAATGGAATAAAATGGCGCCTCCCGCGCTTTTCCTTCTTCCCCTTGCTGCCACGCTGCTCCTAGCGTTCTACAGGGTAATGGCAGCGACCCGCGGCTTCGGCGCATCTTACTTTTCCTTACCCTCATTTTATTTTCTCTACGCTGCCCGGTTCTTGAGCACCGACCGCGCCCTGTGCGCTCCACCCTCTCTCTCTCTCTTTTCCTCCCGGCGACGCTGCACGGCCCCTTTTGCAGAGCCGCCCGATCGAGCTCGAGCCCGCCGCAGTCCAGAAGGGTCAGCGCACTACCTGCTACCAGCACGATTTGCTGGAACACCTTGACTGGGGAGCCAAGCCCAGCTCTCCACAGCCTCCCCTGCAATTCTCCGAACTCCGATGGATCCCTGGGCGGTTCCCCGCGGTCGACGCCCGTTGCTCTGACTTCGACCTCCAAGAAGCTTCTTTTCAGGGAAAGATCCCCGTGAGGTGATGCAGTACTGCAGGTGAGTTCGAACCTGCTCGTCGCCAGTGTAGTGTCCGAGTATCAATAATACACGGACTGCAGGAGAACAATAATAACAGGTATTTACTGAACAGAGGGTTAGCTTAAACTGAAGTACAGAAGCCTGCTATGGCTTTATATACAGGTGTGGTCACTGCCGGTACTGCAGTATAAAATCAGTTCTCTCTTAAAGGTACATACACAACAATGGGGAGAAATCAGAGACCGGGTACTGAATTTGAATGATCTGCCATGATCACATTGAATGGCGGAGCAGGCTCGAGGGGCTGAATGGCCTACTCCTGCTCCTATCTTCTATGTTTCTATGTTTCTATGTTGACAACGAAGTCCAACACCACCTTCAGTGTGCCAGTGCAGCCTTCGGTCGCCTGATGAAGAGAGTGTTTGAAGACCAGGACCTCAAACCCGGCATTAAGCTCATGGTCTACAGAGCAGCAGTGATACCCGCCCTGCTGTATGCCTCAGAGACTTGGACCATGTACATCAGGCACCTCAAAGCACTGGAGAGGTACCACCAACGCTGCCTCCGCAAGATCCTGCAAATCCATTGGCAGGATAGGTGCACCAATGTCAGTGTTCTTGTTCAGACCAACATCCCCAGCATCGAAGCTTTGACCACGCTCGATCAGCTCCGATGGATGGGTCACATTGTCCACATGCCCGATACGAGACTCCCAAAACAAGTGCTCTACTCGGAGCTCCAGCACAGCAAGAGAGCCCCAGGTGGGCAGAGGAAATGCTTCAAGGACACCCTCAAAGCCTCCTTGAAAAAGTGTAACATCCCCACCAACACCTGGGAATCCCTGGCCCAAGACTGCACAAAGTGGAGGAGAAGCATCCGGGAAGGCGCCGAACACCTCGAGTCTCTTCGCCGGGAGCAAGCAGAAGCCAAGCGCAAGGAGCGCACGACAACCCGAGCACCCCACCCAACTGCCCCTTCATTCACCGTCTGCCCCACCTGTGACAGAGACTGTAGGACCCACATTGGACTCATCAGTCACCTGAGAACTCATTTTTAATGTGGCAGAAAGTCATCCTCGGTTCCAAAGGACTGCCTAAGAAGAAGAAGAAGTATTGTGGATCTCTCCGGGTCAGATATGGGAAAATTATTTTTCAGCCACCTAAATGCCAGCTTTCTTCCCCAAGAGGATAGTCACTAATTGGCCATGAGACAAGCGTGAAGTGTGGTTTTGAACCCGAATTAGAGACCATCAATCACCAGGAAGTCCCATTGAGTAGCATGGTGAGTAGCACAACTCATCATAAAATGTATAAGTATATTGGCACCATTCTGCTGACCACAGCATGGATGAACACCATACCCCATCAAAGGGTAATTGTACCTTGGAAGTGCAGGACTTCAGAAGAAACTGCTTACTTCCCTGCAACCCAATGAAGCTGGGCATTGGACCATGGCTCTATGTGCATGTATTTGCATACTCTGTCTTCAGGTAATACCTTACAACAATTGTCATCCCAAATCTCAGGGTTTACCCATATTTACCTATATCTGCCTTCAATGTAATGGAAGGATATACAGATTCTGATATGCCAGCCATCTTGATCTACACTATCAAAGTCCAATGCCATGTACAGGTTTCTACTACTACAATGCTGCCACTAACCACCATAGGATAATCCATAGGATTATGGAATCATTTGCAAGGATATAGGTTTTGTTGTGGATGTCCAAAGCTGAAAGCTCATCATCTAACTGCTTTATCAAGACCCTCATCTCGATGATTTTGGCAAAGAGATGTGGCTGCCATCCAAGAGATTCTTGAGCCAAAATGCCTGGGGGGTGGACACGTTCAAAGGTGGCAGATCATAGAAAGGGGGTAGGAATTTGGAACGTAATCTGGATCTGTCAGGTTTCCTCCCTGTGCAACCTACCCCACAAAAATGTGTGTGTGTGTGTGTGTGTGTGTGTGTGTGAGTGTGGGAGGGGGCGGGGGGGGGGAGGTGGCGGTGGTTGGGGAACATGGGCAAATTTTCTCCTTATCCCCCTCCCCCATGTCTGCAGGCAGCTTTGAGGGGTGACTGCAAGCCCAGTGTAAGCCTTTTCTGCTGAGAAGAGGTGTTGGTTCCATTATAGGCCTGGTAAAAGCCACCAAAGTGGTAAGAGGCGAAGCTAATTAATCTCAAAGGGATAGATTACCTCTTGAATGGAGGCACTTTGTTTTGCTGTGGTGAAAATAGTGTCTTTTTTATTTAAATCTTTGACGCTTCAAGGGCAATTGGCTTCCCACATTGGAACAATAGGGTGTGGCTCCAGCTTCCCAGGACCTCATCAGGGTGAGGGCCTCTGCAGCCCTTCTACAGGCAGAGGTCTGAACCTTATTGAGTTTTATTAGTGTCAGCTTGGCTTGGTTGATAGCACTCTCTTCTTTGATTCAAAAGATTGTGGGTACAAGCTGCATTTCAGCACTCGAACATATAATCTAGGTGGATTCTTCAGTGCCGTACTGGGGGAGTTTGACATGGTCAGAGGTGTTGTATTTTAGATAAGATATTAAATTGAAACATCTGTTACCTGTTCAGGTGGATGTGTAAGGTCCCATGGCACTATTCAAAGATGAACATGGAGTTCTTCAGGCCAACATTCCTCCCTCAATAAATAACATCAAAGACATAGATTGACTGGCTGTCATTTTCTTTGCTGTGTGTATATCCTTGCTGTGTGCAACTGGCTGCTCTATTTGCTTACATAACAATTGTGACTGCATTTCAAAAGTAATTAATTGTTTGTGAAGTGCTTTGAGACATCCTGAGGATGTGGTGGGGTGCTATATAAAAGTACAAAAGCAAAATACTGCGGATGCTGGAAATCTGAAATAAAAACAGAAAATGCTGGAAATGCTCAGCAGGTCAAGCAGCATCTGTGGAGAGAGAAACAAAGTTAACGTTTCAGGTCGGTGACCCTTCGTCAGAACTGGCAAAAGCTAGAGATGTAACAGGTTTTTAAGCAAGTGTAGGGGCAGGGAGAGGGGGGGAGGGGAGGAAATAACTTAAGGGAAGGTCTGTGATAGGATGGAAGGCAGGAGAGATTAAAAGACAAAGGGGTGATGGTGCAAGGCAAAAGGAGATGGTAATGGGACATGTTAAGAAACAAAAGATGACTCTAGATGAGGTGTAAATGGCACTGGCAGAGTCATCAACAGCTGCCATGTGAGAGAAAAAAAAGAGGGAAAAAAACAGGGGCCGAGGTTGTGGTCTGAAATTGTTGAACTCGATGTTGAGTCCAGAAGGCTGTAAAGTGCCTAATGGAAAGATGAGATGCTGTTTCTCGCGCTTACATTGAGCTTCATTGGAACAGTGTAAGAGGCTAAGGATGTAGAGATCAGAGTGGAGAATTAAAGTGACAGGCGACCGGAAGCTTGGGGTCAAGCTTACGGACTGAGTAAGTGTGACCCCGAGCTTCCGGTCGCCTGTCACTTTAATTCTCCACTCCACTCCCACTCTGATCTCTTCATCCTCAGCCTCTTACACTGTTCCAATGAAGCTCAAAGTAAGCTCAAGGAGCAGCACCTCATCTTTCGATTAGGCACTTTACAACCTTCTGGACTCAACATCGAGTTCAACAATTTCAGACTATAACCTCGGCCCCTGTTTTTAAAATTTTTTTCTTTTTTTCTCTCACATGGCAGCTGTTGATGATTCTGCCATTGCCATTTACACCTCATCTAGAGTCATCTTTAACTTGTCCTATTACCATCTCCTTTTGCCGTGCACCATCATCTCTTTTGTCTTTTAATCTCTCCTGCCTTCCATCCTTGCACAGGCCTTCCCTTTTGTTCTTTCCTTCCCTCCTCCCTTTCCCTGCTCCTACACTTGCTTAAAAATCTGCTACATCTCTAACTTTTTCCACTTCTAACAAAGGGTCAATGACCTGAAATGTTGGCCGCGATTTTCTCAATCGATGCAGCTTGGGAGTGGGTCAGCTGGTTTCCGGGTTTCAGTCCTGCCCCCAACTTCATCCGGCCCACAGACGTGATTTTACGTCAATTGGCCTTGTTAAGCCCGCTCTGTGGGCTTGCTGGCCAATTAAGAGAAAGCCGGTCAGATGACGTCATTTGATGATGCATCATCTGCCTGTTTTCTTAAAGGGACCACGCACCATTTTTTTTGACAGGTCATTTCTCAGTGTTTAACAGCATTGAGGTGCTGCAAACATGGACAATCACTGTTCACAGGTGAGCTCTTGCACCCAAGCTCTCCACCAGTGACTCCCTTCTTAGGCTAGAACAGATGGCAGCTGCAGGAGAGGTTACAGAAGCGATCTCTCACTAGTGAGAGAGGCTCTCCCAATGAGGTGGGACTACACATACAACTCAAAACTTGTTACCTACAGAAAAGTCTAAATGCATTAAAAATGAATTTCCCAACATTTTGTTACCTCTGAAACTCACCAATGCACCATTGGATCCTTCACATCATTTCTGAAGCTGTCATCAATGCAGAAACATTACAGCAGACTCACAACACGCCACACTTACCTGGTGTGGTGTCCAGATGTCAGGAAGCCTGAAGTAGAAGTGTCAAAATTTAAAAATATGCCTCTTAACTGCCTGGGCAGTTAAGTGGTTATAATCCTCTTCCCGCCGCTAGGTGTCAGGTCCATGCGCAAATCGGGGACCTGACACTTGGGAAGATTGATTGGAGGCAGCTTGACAGTGGGTTTCCTGCATGCTGTCAATCTTTGCGACTTTGCCAGCAGTCCCGCCTCCAAACTCGCCCCCTGAATGCTGGCAAAATCCCAGCCGTTGACTCTGTTTCTCTCTCTACAGATGCCACCTGACCTGCTGAGTATTTCCAGCATTTTCTGTTTTTATATGAAATAAAAGTATTTTCGTTTTGCTTTCTACGGTGGGGCCTAGCATGCAATAAAATGCTCTGATATGTTCCATTCACGTAATTATTGGACAAAGTAAAGATGAATTTGAAATTCAATTCTGGATATGAAGTAAACTCAATTGGGCCAGTTCACATGATGCAGATACACCTGTTGTTTTAAGAAAATCATTCTGTGCATGTGTCATGAGTAGAATGCCATTTCAGAAATACTGGGGGTGCTTTTAAACCCTACCCACCCAACGGACACAGGGTGGGTGGGCAGCTATAATTGTCCAGGTTACTTACCCACCCTCAAGCCGCCCGGATCCTGCCGACCACGATTTTTGCATGGGCTTTTGCCGCCGGGTCCTTTTTTAAATTTGCAGATTTGTGTCCAATAATGTCATCGGGCCCTGGCAGCAATTTTTAACTTTGGCTTGAGCGGAGAAGCTGCTGTGACTTCCCTGTCAGGCTGAAGAAAAAAGAAAGAAAGACTTGCATTTATATAACGCCTTTCATGACCACCGGACGCCTCAAAGCGCTTTACAGCCAATGAAGTACTTTTTTGAAGTGTAGTCACTGTTGTAATGTGGGAAGTGTGGCAGCTAATTTGCGCAAAGCAAGGTCCCACAAACAGCAGTGTGATAATGACCAGATAATCTGTTTTTTTGTTATGTTGGTTGAGGGATAAATATTGGCCAGGACACTGTGGATAACTCCCCTGCTCTTCTTCAAAGTAGTGCCATGGGATCTTTAACGTCCACATGAGAGAGCAGACATCAGTTTAACGTCTCATCTGAAAGACGGCACCTCTGACAGTGCAGCACTCCCTCAGCACTGCACTGGAGGTGCCAGTAAAATGAAAAGTAAAATAAGAGTCTAGGTTTTTTGCTTTCTGTTCTGGGGCTAGGAAGAGCAGGAGCACTCCTCTGTGCCTCACAAGGAAAGTTTAGTCCTTCCCTGCCCACTCTTCCCAACAATTAGCGGCGTGCGAGCAGGCAGTGGGTGGGAAGAGGCCCAACAGCATGAGGCCCTGGAGTTAAAGTAGTCCGGACCTGATTTCTGCAACAGCAGGTTAATTTCCAAGTCACCTCGCCATCCATCCAAACGGAGTTAAAATAAGGGCCGCGGAGCCAAAAGGCTGCAGCTTGCATTGCGATGCTTGGGTTTTTTTTTCTCTGAGCTGTTGAATTCATTAAATTTCTGTGATGTCTTAGTGGCTGTGAGTTCATGAGGCTGCTTCTCTGATAATATAGTGGAACTAAGCAGTTGCTTTTCTAGAATTGCGGAGAGGCACTGATTAGTCATCCATAATTGTGATGGCGCAGTGGATCTAAGTGCCCCTCTCCCTTCCACACGGACACTTCTGGGATATCCATTTTTTTTCTTACAAACGCTCAGTTTCCATGGCAACCGTTTACCTGGCAGTCTGAGAGGGGAGTAGGACATCAGACTTTAGGGAGTAGAGTTTCCGAATTGATTTTATGGGTTTAAGTTTCTGCTCAAAATCATTTGCATAATCACAAATGTATCCATGAGCCAAGGAAATCAGACAGCATTTTAGAATGTAATTGGGTTTTTTTCTGGCATTAAAAAATATTGCTTGATGTATTTAAGAGTGATAACCTGGTGCAGTTTTATTAATACAGCTGAAAATGGGCTTATCACAAAAAAATTGCATTTTTAATTAGTTTCTCGTCCACCACCTGGAGTAACCCAATTTTAAATATATAGAAAATGACTTTTAAATAAACTATACAGAACCATTTGCTAGTTATATTAGTGTACAATAGTCAGTTTCTTAAACATTAAAAAAAAAAAAAATTACTAAGAGATTGGTGCTCTTGCGTCAAAAAAAGCTTAATTTTAAGGGACTCCTCGAAGAGGCGCAATTAGCGGAAACTAATTGTGGTGATTAATTCGATCCGGGGGCCTCGCTAGTCGTGTGAGCAGCATCTAGCCGCATGTTTTATAAACCAGCACAGAACTCAATTTGCACTTGACGTAATTTGCGCTTGAAATTCCTTGATCTTTTGAGCTGGTTCGGCCAATCTTGGGCAACTTGCTCTGAAAAAAACAGCAGAACCGAACGGAACCTCTTGGCCTACATGTCCTTTTCTGCGGAACTCAGTGATGTATCTTGCTTCTGCTCTGGTTAAGAAATATCATTGTGTTTTTCAATATTTGTAAATGGGGGGGACTTTAATTTCTTTCCTATTTTGGTGCTTCTTTCTGACATTTATGCTGTGTGCAGTGAAAAATGTTGGTGCTTCCTTGTGCAAATATCATTTCTGTTTCTTCCTCCTTCCGCGCAATTGTGATTAAACTCATGAATGTAGATTGGATACAGTTTCATCTGATTTTTCACTTGTGCTCAAATAGGACTTTTGGTGGCAATTGTGGACTGCACAAGCAAAAAAACTGATAAGCAAAAAAGAAAACAAAACTAACTGCAGGAATAAATGGAAGGCATTCAGCTTCAGACATTTTATCAAGTTGGTGCAGCCCTTTACAATCAAGTAAAAGAGAATGATAAGGGCACAACATAGTTGTATGATTCCACTGTCACCTTCCGTTATTCAAAGCTTAAATTCCAGCAATGATTGCAGGGGTACTCGCTCATTCTGCCTTTGTGTGATGAGAAATCGTCCCACAATTCGGTCTGTCCAATCACAATATACTTCAGCATCCGTCACTAGGATTTTAAGTGAGAAATATCTTGAATCCCTTGATGAGAGAATAAGTTTGATGGTATCTCTGATCATCAGTAAAGTCCTCGTGGACTATCTATTAGCTGATGGAACTCGCTTGTTCTTAAACAACACCTTTAGTCATTGGTTCCCTCAGTCTGGTTATTGGTGAGTTATATTGATTGACCATCTTCACCTCCTAGATGAGATCAATTCAATTTAATCTGCTACAGCTGCAGCTCTTAGCTTTTCAGCTCCGTTGTACAGCAGTAAAAATCGATCCCTTCTTCCGCTACTCATTGTGCACAAACTCAGCATTTGCTACTGAAATAAAAATGTGCCATTAGGTTAGTGGCGGAGAAGTATCACCAGGTGTTCACGGCCTCGTGAAATGGTCACAGAGATCATAGTCAGAAAACTGGTCCTTCAAGATATTGGTAGTTTTTTAAAAACAAAAGAAAACAACTTTGTAGGATTTCACCCACTAATTTGATGCACATCAGCAAAGAATATATTTAGACAGATGGAGAGAGGAAATGCTTTAATAAGATAAGCCAGCAACCCTGCTGCAGGAAAGCTGCTGCAAGCTTGTCTATTTCGCCAACAGCATGTCCTGTGTTTAGGAGGTTATATTTTCCAAAACATTTGAATCTGAAGCTTGCATATCAGTCAATTGGTTTCTAGCTATTATTTGTGACGATGAATGGAGGATCTAAGCAAGTGCATTTCAAGTGTGTGTCTTTTGAGGTCACTAATATTTGAAGTAGTGTGACCTATTGAATCAAATATTCAATATCTGTAAAATTGTTTTTGGTGAATTTTTACGCTCATCAAATTGAGGGATATTGGTGCTGGGAAAAGCAGCATTATTTTGTAACCATCAAATGTGTGTGGAAAGTATTGTGAGGTCACGCGTGCCATTTGTTAGATAAGCAATGCACATGTTCATTTTATGGTGAGTTGTGCTACTTACTATGCCACTCATGAAGATCTCCGAGTACTTGCTGTCTCCTCCAGCAAAAGTGTCGGCTCCAGTCTCAGAAAGCACTAAGCCGCTGTGGAACTAAAATAGAATTTTTACTGTAACAACCTATTGTTCTTGCAAAGAAAGTCCTTTGGCATTGCTCCCTTTTGGATGTGTAACAATCTTGCAGGATGTTTCATTCTTGGCTCACGCATACATTAGGGCTGGTAATGCTTGATTTGCACATTTAATATCCTTTTTAAAGTTGTAAAAAAATCATTTCAAAAATATACGCATGTCATGTAATATCATATCTGGTGGCTGGCTTGATGGAAAATGCCCTGCTTGGGTCATTTCACTATGCTGAAGGCAGATATCCAACATATAGGTAATGAGGAAACTCTAAAACCTGTGTAAGATTTGGATCACAGGTCACACACAGATTACCCAGAGGGTCTTAGGAGTTGTAAGGCGTTTTATTAAAGAGCTACAGTTTAAGCACAATCAACAACAACAACAACTTGTATTTATATAGCACCTTTAACGTAGTAAAATGTCCCAAGGCGCTGCACAGGAGTATTAAAAGACAAAAAATTTGACACCGAGCCACATAAGGATAAATTAGGGTAAAAAAGTTTGGTCAAAGAGGTAGGTTTTAAGGAGCGTCTTCAAGGAGGAAAGAGAGGTAGCGAGGCGGAGAGGTTTAGGCAGGAAATTCCAGGGCTTACGGCCTAGGCAAAAGAAGGCACGGCCACCAATGGTTGAGCGATTATAATCAGGGATGCTCAAGCGGGCAGAATTAGAGGAGCGCAGATATCTCGGGGTGGGGGTTGGGGGTTGTGGGGCTCAAGGAGATTACAGAGATAGGGAGGGGAGAGGCCATGGAGGGATTTGAAAACAAGGATGAGAATTTTGAAATTGAGGTGCTGCTTAACGGGGAGCCAATGTAGGTCAACAAGCACAGGGGTAATGGATGAACAGGACTTTGTGCGAGTTAGGACATGGGCAGCCGAGTTTTGGATGACCTCAAGTTTACGTAGGGTGGAACGTGGGAGGCTAGCCAGGAGTGCGTTGGAATAGTCAAGTCTAGCGGTAACAAAGGCATGGATGAGGGTTTCAGCAGCGGATGAGCTGAGGCAAGGGTGGAGACGGGCGATGTTATGGAGGTGGAAATAGGCGATCTTTGTTAAGCTGCGGATATGTGGTCGGAAGCTCATTTCCAGATCAAATATGACACCAAGGTTGCGATCAGCTACTACATGCGATTGACATAGATATAGTAGACATACAACCCGTGAAAGATGAGAGTGATCTACGGCCCTGGAATGGAACGAAATGACCGGACGGACAGTGAGGCAGTACGGTAGTCCTGGATTTGGTGGATTCCTGCAGTCTGTGGCAGCGGTCACTTCTGTTGGGTCATCCCTCAAGCTGCTGGAGGTGTTAGGCTGTCAGCCAGCATTGATCCACCTCGGGGAAGCCTTTGCCCCTAACTGCCTGTTTCCCTCTCTCGGTCGCCCATTTTTATACCTTATTTCGATGGGCTGGTGGATACCTGGTGTCAATCATTTTTACCCATCCCATTGTGCAAATTCCAAGGGATAGGGTATCTCTGACAGGCCCCCTCCCATCTTGCTGAGGTCAGCTATTTCCCTATCTCTGTTCAAAATGTCTTGTGTTTCTAAAGACATCTTGCTATCCTCCCGGCTCCATGGTGTCTTCCTTCTCAGTTTAGGTATGTCTTCTGGAAGGCCTGTCCTTGTGATGAGCTGAACCCTCTGTGCTTATCTGATGTGACCAGAATTCTCTCTAGGTCATCAGCTCTTTGAGTTGGCAAACCTACTTTTTGCAGAATCGTTATTCCTTTTCTAACTTGCAATTTCTTTGGCTTTAAAGATTTCTTACAATTCCCTACTTTGAGAAGGAAATATCCTTATTGACTTCTCACAACTGGCTCTTGACTAATCTAGCTAGTTGTAAGTTATCGGCCCGCTGATACTATTCGTGCCCAGGGATGCTGCCTGGCATGATAAGCTACTTCCCACCACTCGTAGTCCCCTAATTTACTTATTGCTTTCTGAAATTGGGCATTAGTTAGTAGGGAGATTCAGAAATGAAGATCTCCCCCTTTCGTACAGTCCACTCCTTTGAGGAGGAGGAGCAACCTCCAACCCCTCACTCAAATTCAATTCACTGTTCCGCTGTTCCAATTCTGCCCCGCCTGGGGTATCCTCTGTTTCTTCTATCTTTCCTGATCTTACCCCGCTTGGGGTATCCTTTAACTTGCTTCATATCTGCTCTTTCGGTGTGCTCAATTAATTTGTTAGTGCTGGTTAGCATGAGTGCACAATTGGCTTATGCATCAAAGTCTTACTACATGGGTTACATATATCAAATACACTATCATTACAAGTTGGAGAACTACCAGAGCGTGTGAAATAATACAAACCTAAGGGTGTGCTGATATATTAAGCCTAATATCTCACCAGTGTGAATCGTCCCCTGTGCTGTCAATTTCAATTGTGCAGCTCATACTTAAGTGTCTCATTTACTGTCAGTTTCACTTGAGCATAGATTTTGATACTGAGTAATACGTGTTGGTTGATGGTTGTGAGTAGATGTGGTGTGAGCAGAAACTGGGGCTATTAATTGGACAGGTCCTGTTAGACCCGTAAAGCATGGTAGTTGTGGTAGTAGTGACACAGGAGGCACCATCAAAACCACCTCATACTGGATTCATACTGGCTTTTCTCACACTCTGTTACCTACAAACCACAATTATTACAGTTACAGTTAAATTCAGTCTTACAATCATTTGAAGTCAATGGGAATCAGGGGGGAAACGTTCCACTGGCTGGAGTCATACCTAGCACAAAGGAAGATGGTTGTGGTGGTTGAAGGTCAATCATCACAGCCCCAGGACATCACTGCAGGAGTTCCTCAGGACAGTGTCCTAGGCCCAACCATCTTCAGCTGCTTCATCAATGACCTTCCCTCCAACATAAGGTCAGAAATGGGGATGTTCGCTGATGACTGCACAGTGTTCAGCGCCATTCACAACTCCTCAGATAAAGAAGCAGTCCATGCCCGCATGCAACAAGACCTGGATGATGTTCAGGCTTGGGCTGATAAGTGGCAGGTAACATTTGTGCCACAGAAGTGCCAGGCAATGACTATCTCCAACAAGCGAGAGTCTAACCACCTCCCCTTGACATTCAACAGTATTACCATCACCAAATCCCCCGCCATCAACATCCTGGGGGTTACCATTGACCAGAAACTTAATGGACCAGCCACATAAATACTGTGGCAAGAAGAGCAGGTCAGAGGCTAGGTATTCTGTGGCAAGTGTCTCACCTCCTGATTCCACAAAGCCTTTCCACCATCTACAAGGCACAAGTCAGGAGTGTGATGGAATACTCTCCACTTGCCTGGATGAATGCAGCTCCAACAACACTCAAGAAGCTCGATACCATCGAGGACAAAGCAGCCCGCTTGATTTGCACCCCATCCACCACCTTAAACATTCACTCCCTCCACCACCGGTGCACCATGGCTGCAGCGTGTAACATCTACAAGATGCACTGCAGCAACTCACCAAGACTTCTTCGACAGCACCTCCCAAACCCGCGGCCTCTTCCATCTAGAAGGACAAGGGCAGCAGGTGCATGGGAACACCACCACCTCCAAGATCACCCTCCAAGTCACACACCATCCTGACTTAGTATATCGCCGATCCTTCATCGTCGCTGGGTCAAAATCCTGGAACTCCCTCCTTAACAGCACTGTGGGAGTACCTTCACCACACGGACCGCAGCGGTTCAAGAAGGCAGCTAACCACCAGCTTCTCAAGGGCAATTAGGGATGGGCAATAAATGCTGGCGTTGCCAGTGATGCGCACATCCCATATAGAAATTTAAAACAAAAAATTTAAGCGAGACTACAGTTTAACATCTAATCAACAACTCGACTTAAAAGATTCTCCAGATCTCTTTTACTCATATCCATCTTGTGGATAATTCTTTGTTAAATATGATTTCTCCCTAGCCTTAATTGTCCCAATCCAAATTCCATGTAACTCTCTGCTTCAACTTCAATTTCAATCCCTCTAACAGGTACCAGTGTGCTTAGCTCTATTCTGATTGTTTCATTAATTAGATAGTTTCTCGATGGAGTATGTGTCAATGCTTTAAAAGTTGTCTCACTCTCCTGAGCCACATTAACCATTTTATGTTGAGCTGTTGTCAAGTAACTGAACATGTCTGAGACCCGTTCTTCAGTGCA
The DNA here is from genome assembly GCF_052327205.1 of Somniosus microcephalus. NCBI lineage: Eukaryota > Metazoa > Chordata > Chondrichthyes > Squaliformes > Somniosidae > Somniosus > Somniosus microcephalus. The sequence goes on along the minus strand of NC_141001.1, from coordinate 82,117,759 downwards.
GATTCACCATGTATTCCCGGATGGTAATTGCTTCATACATAACAAATCACATTTGCACACTCATATCATTCTACATGTGCCATCCGATACAAGCCATTCTCGGGCTTTCGGGTGATCTTATCAAAAGTTTGTCTGGAGATCCTTGCTCATCTTCTACCGCATGGTCCCAATGTCTCGGGTAGTGGCCAGACTATCAAATTCAATTTTCTTAAAAAGTTCACTATAGGCACGGACACAAATGTCTCCAAGAGAAAGCTATCAATTTACTATTTGTAACTACACTTTCCTGACTTTCACTAGAAAGTTAGGAAAATTTTCATTTGGTAGTGTAATTTTCCTGTTTCAATCTTAAAGATTTCATACACCTAGGATGACGGTTGTGGGAAGGCATTACCTGGCATTATAGGAGAACACATTCTCATATATCCAGGGCTTGGTGCCTACCATGATTTGGCTATAGAGTGATGAACAGTTGTTGGTGAAACTCCACTTCTCTAATTAATGGGGGATGGCATATGTTTACTGATGGTGCAGCATGAGGGTAGTAATGTTTCACTAATTTAAATGTATAAGTTGTTCATATCCATTGTCGGCATTTCAAGAATGTTGCTGCCATTGGATCTGTGTTACAGCAATCTTGCAGTGTATATATACCCGTGCTGCTGGATCGATGTAAAAGTTTACCAGTGGTACTCCCTATAGAAGTATTAGCCTGGTATTTCTACCTGTCTTTCACTTGCAGCACATCGGCTTTTATTTTGATTTCCCGTACTCATCCTTTCCTGAAAGTAGTGATTCTGCTGGGGTATGGTTCCAAAGGCACTGATACCTCATCTGTAGGCCATTCTTTATTTGCAAACTGAGCCAATGAACTATTTCACAAAGAAGGGGTTGAGCCTGTTCCTTTCCTCAACTGAGATGCGCACGTGCACACTTAGAAGCAAGGGTAACTGGAGAATAACGAGCTGAACCCTTGAATAACCTTTTTCTCCCTTTCCTAGCCTAAGGACAGTGAGGCCAACTGTAGTGACCCCATCGTCACCTTTGCTGAGATGGCTAACTCGGCATCAACCAGAGATCAAGCCTGGTCTGTATCTCTTTTGTCTGTTTTTAAATCCATATTCTAATCTCATTCCTGCACTGTGTTCAAATTGAAACCAGTTTTGTTAGTCAAAGTCCCTCAGGATTCTCTTGAGTGGAAGCAACTGGACTATTATTGTCTCCTTTGATTTTGTTACTTTTTTCATGGACCTTTATGATTAACAAAGATGATTTAAAAACAAAAGGCTGAGGAGTTTTTCTCTTGCAGTCTATTCAGATTAGCCCTGATGGATTAAACTAATCAACTTATTTCTCTTGTAGATATCACTGGGATGTTTTTGAAAGAGCTAAATTTGATGCGTTGACTGTTCTGGGAACTGTTGAAATATTTTATGTATCATTGTGCAAAAAGAATGACCCAATTAAACTGGAGTTGTTAAGAGATGAATGTCATGGGTATCACAGACAGCTTCATAGATGCACAGAGAAAGTCAGAGAATAATCCAATAATACACATAGCTTTCAAGCAGCACAGCGAAACCATCTGGTGGAAGTCTTGACAAATTAAAACTGCTTGAAAAGCAAATCACCAGGGCCTTGGTTAAAATATGCTCCTAATTGAAACACGCTCTGTTAAGTGGAGTCAGACCCATCCCTTGCGTCGTCAGAGTATCAATTATGTTGATTTATCATAACCGCTTTTACTTAAACTATTCTAGTTGTCATTTTTCATATTCAGGTGCTGTGAATTGATTTTTTTTTAAATGCAACATTGTCAACTTTAATGTCATGATATGCCTCAAGAAGAAGAGATTATTGTGGGAGAGTGCTTTCAAACAAAATGTGCAAGTTTGGTCATAGCGGCACTGCTCTCGGTTAACATTTGATTTAAATAATATAAACTAAACATCGCTTGGAGTCAAGCTGGTGGAGTAGTGATTTAGATACATGGACACCACTATTTTACCTGCTTTTTTCTGGTTGATTTAATGAAAAGTGGCCTTGCGACTGGAATACCAACAACAGCATGAAATAATTGTGAGGAATTTGAAGAAAAGCTTAACTATTCTTTCCAACAAAGGAGTAGGCCGTTCAGCCCTTTGAGCCTGCTCTGCCATTCACTTAGAACATGGTCTATACCTTCACTCCATTTATGTGCCTTAGCTCCATATCCCTTGATACCCTTACCTAACAAAAATCTATATATCAGTCTTGAAAGCTCCAATTGTCCTAGAAAATATTTTTATTTTCTGCTCCACCTCCATCTTCATATTCAATGGACACAGAGATGCTGCTCTAAGGCAAAAAAAGTAATTGGATGCATATAACATATCATAAAAACAGAAATGGAAGTTATAACTTAGAAAAAATAATTACCCATTAGAATTTTTTACCCGTTAAGAGTTGTATTTTTATTTTCTGCTGTACCCCCACCTTCACCTTCACCTCTAATATCAAGTATCAATAACTCATGGATTTCTTCTGTAAAGTGTAAAACTCAAAATATACTTAGTTTATTACTTGGCATAACTATGAAGACAATTGCGGTAATGACTCATGCTTCACAAAATTCATGTCAGTGGCTAGACAGAGAGCATAGACAGCTTCATAGAGGCACAGAGAATGTCAGAGTATAATCGAACAATACAACTGAAAATTTGTGCTGAAATATCAGAAAGTACGCCCACAGCCTCACCATGGACTGGTGCATGCCCCAACAATCCTGGTTAACTCTGCGTTTTGATTAGGGTGATAAGTTCTAGAATGTGACCTTATCTGAGAGGCAGCAAAACAATCTTTTGGATTGCTAGAGAATTTTTGAGATCCAATTACATGAGGTTTGGTCTGTATGCCAGAAACACTTATGATGCTGCTCCTGGCGTGATCTTAAAGGAACAAGAGCCCAGACAGCCTCGTGTGGAGGTGGACTGTGTGATGGATTTAACCATCCTTGCCAAGGACTTTCAGAGAATGGCTTCACATTTAGATTTTTCTCCATCTTTGCTGGTGAATATCCATTAATTCTATGCTAATATTTTAGACTTTCTCTTCAGATTGCATTACCTTCAACTTAACCACATTAAAATTCATTTGCTATTACTTAGCCCACACATTTACTTTCTCCAGAGCCCTTTCAATATTACTTATCTCGCTACATAAGTCCCCGAGCCACTTAGCTTGGTGTTATCAACAATGTTATAATATTGTGCTGGAAGTACCGTCCTTCACATTGATTTTGGATAGTGCCAATGACCAGACTGCTCTAGATTGCCTCTGTTATTTCCTCCTTGTACATTTTTGATATTTTACAGGTTATTGTGAATTAACACATTATCCCATGGAAACTGCATTGTAAATTACACATGAGGTATTGCAGTGTGTAGTATGTTACAAATCAGCAATGCATTGAGGGTCATAGATGACATTACAAGTCTCAGAAGTAAAGCTAGAGCAATTTACTAACCTTTCCACAACCCTGAAATGTGTTTCCACTTTGGAAGACACTTTGTCATGTTACAGCTTCATTTGTTAGCTTCACATCCTAAGGTGTATAAAAATCTAAAACCTCATTCTTACCCCAAGGAATTACTTAACCTTTTACTTTTCAAAGAATTTTCAAATCCCTGCAAAAGAAAATTCCAGCGTTTAAACAGATGAGATTACCCAGTTTATTTACTGAGAGCTGAAAATGGAATAACTTACTTCTTAAATAACATCATAAAATTTGGGCATGCTGCTGATTCCTCATTGTCTGTAACATTTATACATGTTTGCAACGGTTAATTTGGTAGGTGTTTTCTTTACCTTAAAAGTTAGTAAATTTGCACATTTTTCTTATTCCTGAAGCTCCACAATGTCATGGATACCTGATGCACTTCATAGAAGTTCCATGACACCAACACCACCAACGCAGATTAACTGATTATTTATCTAATTTGTTGTTTATGGTACCTTGCTGTATCATATTTTCCTACATAACAACCGTGATTACAAAGCACTGTGAGATGAGCTGTGAACTTGTGAGGCCCTATATAAATGCTAGTTATTTTGCTAGATCTGAAATTCACTGGCTGCTTCTGAGCTGGCCCAGCTTCAGGGGCTCTGTGGAATAAATATACACCTTGTAATTCATGAGTGTGGAGGGTGTTTAAGCGCTACCTGTTGTGTAATGCAAGCTAGCTGCCACTTCCCTTCTGCTCATGATATCTGTTGTATAATGGATGGACGTAGTGCTTTACTGATGTATACATGGTCTGGAATTGATTTAGGGTCAGCAAAAGAAAGACTTGCACTTATATAGCATCTTTCATGACCACCAGACATCCCAAAGTGCTTTACAGCCAATGAAGTACTTTTTTTTTGAAGCGTAGTCACTGTTGTAATGTAGGAAATGGAGCAGCCATTTTGCACACAGCAAGCTCCCACAAAAAACAAGTGATAATGACCAGATAATCTGTTTTTTTTTAGTGATGTTGGGTGAGGGATAAATATTGGCCTGGACACCGGGGATAACTCCCCTGCTCTTTTTCAAAATCGTGCCATGGGATCTTTTACATCCAACTGAGCATGCAGACAGGGCCTCGGCTTTAACGTCTCGTCCGAAAGACGGCATCTCCGAAAGTGCAACATTCCTTCAGTACTGCACTGGAGTGTCAGCCTGGATTTTTGTGCTCAAGTCCCTGGAGTGGGACTTGAACCTACAACCTTCTGACTCAGAGGTGAGAGTGCTACCCACTGAGCCACAGCTGACACTTGTATGTCTATAAGTGACCCTAAATCAATGAAAGAACTAGTACAGATCTATAATTCACCTCCTGGCAATCTGTAACATACAACATGCAAATGGTAATTTACCATTGATACTGTTGTGAAAAAGTCACCTGTGTGAGTTAACTGCAAAGATGAAATGGTTACTGCTAATGAGCAAGTGTGACTGGGTGACATGCAGATCACAATAAACATCCCAATTCAAATATGTAAAGTAACTTGGGTGTCCAGACATGATTAAGTTTATATTATTGTGATTTATTTTCAATACATAATGTGACTCATGTACTGCTTACTGCAATGATGAGCACCAACCTTTAAATGCAAAAATCATATAGTTCTCTGTCATCACTAGCAGTCTTAAATATATAAGCAATAATATTACAGCAGTTCACAAGACTATAATGGTGTTCAATTTATACTGTAATTTATTCAACTACAGGAAACTTTCGATTAACTGGCCCCTAAATAACCAGAATGCTCTATCCACCAGCAAAATTCAGGAGTCGGTTCAGGTAACTTTTTTTACTTTTAGTGACTTTTTTTACTCCATTTGTTGCTGTGCAAGGGTGTAGCTGAAGCTGTTGCTAAGCTACAGAGACGCTTGCAACTTGTGCCGATTGTTTTGAAGCTGCAGGGTTTGTTGCTTTATACGGAGCTCTGAGCTCCGTATCTTTTACTATAGCGTTCGGTTATCTGGAATTGTTGATGAACCAGCAACACGTCGGTCCCGTCCGTGCCGGATACCAGAAAGTTTCCTGTAGTTTTGTGTACTTATAGTTTCTTCTTTTACCTAAATATTTAGGAGATCTACAGATATTTGATTAGCCAAAATTCTGTTCCCCAGAAGTCATTAGGGCAATCTAATTAGCGACTAGTAATAATTCTGTGCTTACGCTTTATTTGGCTGGTTCACATTTCCTTTAATTTGATGATAGCATGCTAACTGTAAAATCCTTTGGGTATCTGTCCGTTCACCCGTCCTTTCAAGCATTGCTTTCAGGGATATTTCTGCTTGAACTAATGAGCAAAAAGGATGCTGCTTGCTGGGATATTCTGTTCAGAAATTGGAGTATTGAGTGAAAATACAAAGAGGCCTGCCATAGTTTCTTTAAAAAGACACAACTTTTTCTTTGTGTTTTTCTCCACTGCAAACAACCCCTCTCATCCATTAGCCTAATTGGTCAGAGAATGCTAGCTTGTAGGCATCTTCACTGATGCCATGATTACTTTGCCTTGGTAAATGCGTTTTGCTACGTTAAAGGTGTTATAAAAATCCAAGTTATTGTTGTTCCTTGGTCAATTTAATCAAAGTCTGTCTTTATGTGAACCTGCATTCTAACTTTCCCCACCTTACAGTTAGTCTGGCTGAGATTATCAAAACACACCACCTTGGTGAAGCTAAGGTATGAAACTCTGTTAAGACCGGGATTCAGGTTAAGCTGCCCATGTCCAGAACTTAGTGTTCAGGTATTGGAGCTACTAACTGTAGCTGAAACTAGTGGTCCATCATTTACCAAAAAGTAACTGGAATAGTTATTAGACAAATACGAGGATAAAAGTGTTGAATTGTACAGGATAATAGATACCTTTTTATGACAAAAATATATTTCTCCTCTTCCCTTCTCTTGGTCTCTGTACACCACAGTGCCGCCCCTAATCGAGAACATGGGATAGTAAAATGTTCAAAGATCTTTGTCACTCTGTAACCGGAAAGATAACTTGGACAGTGCTGCAGCAATGAAATATACTGCCATCTATTTCTTACTTTATATATAGCTAGATTGCTGTGAATGGGAATTTTCTAAAAGGGAACAAGAACCTTAGATAGAGTGGGAGTAGATTAGTCATCACTGTATGGTGACATGTCAACTGAAGTCACATCATATCACTTGACTTGGCAATTCTGTGCCTGGCACGTAGTATATATCTGTTTTTGTTATAAACTATCTGAGATATCATAGTTTACAAATCAATTCTGTACTGTGCCTTAATTAACAGGCTGATATCGCTATCTCTTCTCACGGTTTCACATAAATTCCTTCATTGATTAACTTACAGCACTTGGTTTTCAGAGGGTCTGCTCTCAGTAGCCTCCTACTTTGAATGTACTGTATATATTTCCAGTGTGCTCTGCCCCTCGGGTTTGACTGGGCGTTTGCCGCAACATAAAGTTGACATTTCATCATTGACTATACATGTTTTAACTGCAGATTGTTTAAACGTTGTATCAATTTCCATTTAACCTTGCTGCAAGATCAGAAAAGTCCTTACAGAAGCCATAATGATAAGTGTTTGAATAAAATTCACAGATTATGCATTTTCTGCCCACACACTGCAGAACCCTACTTAATGCTGGTAAATTACAGCCAATAGAATCCATTTTACATTTTTCTATCTGATAATTACTCCTTCCAAAAATAAATCAGCTTCTGTTATAATTTATGTCACAAATGTAATGATTCTGGAAGTGATTTAGTAATACTTACTAATTCCAATAAAATCATGATATAATTTATTTGAGAGTTATGAATTGTTGACAAATAAACATCATGGCATTCAGACTATAATCTGCTTTTTCCAAAATTGAGTAGTTGTCAATTCAATTATCACTTAATGGTTTACGTACTAATAAATTATTCCTCATCCCAATTTATCCTCTAAATCGCATACTTTAAACTAAGATGTACCAAATCCTTTCTCATTCATATATAGAAAATTCTCCATTCTCAAATCATGACTGTATCTTTCCTCTACGCAGTACATTTTTACAGTGCTTAGGGTTGTTTCTCTGGTACATTTCCTTTTAAAACATAGTTGAATATTTCCGAAGGCAAGTATGAAAACAATTAGATTATTGTACTCTATGGAAAATAGTAAAGAAATGTATGACCTGCAACTAGTTTAGTTTGGTGGACCTCAGTAACTCAAAAATGTGATAAGGGCGCATAATTTGAATATTCTATGGTGGTGATGGGTTATATTGCCAGGGAGAATGGCCACGTGCTATTAGTTCTATTTTATGCTTGTAAAATCCCAATTTTTAAAATCACACTTAGGAATATTTTCTAAAAACAAATTACTGACAGAAATATGTTGAGCTAGGTGAGTACCCTGACAGAATAATTGGCTTAGGACACTGTAGCATATACACATAGTTTAGCCTTATGTTGCTAACACAAGACTAGAATTGTTCCAATTCCTTTAGGATGGACAAATACTATATTTTATGGTGGTGAGGTATTAAAAGCAATAAGTTAACCTGGGACCTCGCCAGTAAGTTGGTAGTTTAGGCCCTAGACCTTCTAACCACTTCAGTTTACTTATTCCAAATTGATGACATTTTTACATAGGATATACAGCACAGAAACAGGCCATTTGGCCCAACCAGTCTATGCCGGTGTTTATACTCCACTCGAGCCGCCCCCCGTCTTTCCTCATCTAACCCGATCAGCATAACCCTCTATTCCCTTCTCCCTCATATGCATCTATACTATTCGCTTCAACCACTCCCTGTGGTAGCGAGTTCCACATTCTCACCACTCTCTGGGTAAAGAAGTTTCTTCTGAATTCCCTATTTGATTTGTTGGTGACTCTCTTATATTGATGGCCTCCAGTTTTGCTCTTCCCCACAAGTGGAAACACTCTCTCTGTATCTACTCTATCAAAATCTTTCATGATTTTAAAGACCTTTATTAGGTCACCCCTCAGTGTTCTCTTTTCAAGAGAAAAGAGACCCAGCCTGTTCATCCTTTCCTGATATGTATACCCTCGCATTTCTGGTATCATCCTTGTAAATCTTCTCTGCACCCTCTCCAGTGCCTCCATATCTTTTTTATAATATGGCAACCAGAATTGTACACAGTACTCCAAGTGTTATCTAATCAGGGTTAAATACAAGTTTAGCATAACTTCATTACTTTTTCAATTCTATCCCTCTAGAAATAAACCCTAGTGCTTGGTTTGCTTTTTTATGGCCTTGTTAACCTGTGTCGATACTTTTAGTGATTTGTGTATTTGTACTCCTAGATCCCTTTTTTCCTCTACCCCATTTATATTCTTATTTTCCAAGTAATATGTGACCTCCCTATTTTTCTTACTAAAATGTAATACCTTACATTTATCTGTGTTGAATTTAATTTACCAATTATATACCCACTCTGCAAGTTTATTAATGTCTTCTTGTAATTTGTTGCAGTCCTCCTCAGTATTGGCTTTCCCCCCCAATTTGGTGTTGTCCGCAAATTTAGAAATTGTGTTTTGATTCCAAGGTCTAAATTGTTACTATAAATTATGAACAACAGTGGTCCCAGCACTGACCCTTGTGGAACACCACTTCCACCTTCTGCCACGCTGAATAGCCCTTTACCCCTACTCTCTGCTTTCTGTCTTGAAGCCAGCTAGCTATCCATTCTGCTACTTGTCCCCTGACTCTGCATTCTCTGACCTTATTCATTATTATGTGGTACCTTATCGAAGGCCTTTTGAAAATCTAGATAAATTATATCTACTTTTCATTGTTTATAGTTCTTATTTTTTGAAGTATGTGCAGAACAGATTCCTAACCTAAATAACTGGACAATGCAACACCCACTATGGATTAGCGAGTCTTTGGGCTGGGTTTTCATTGAAGAGGCAGGTAGGAGGCGGGACTACAACTTTTGGGGCTGTAGTCTCGCCCCCATCAAGTTCTAGCCAACCCACGCAATTTAGATTTGATTGACCTTGTTGAGCCTGCCCAGCTGGCTCAGCAGGCCAATTAAGGGCCACCTGGCAACAGGTGACGTCACAGATTGAAATTTCATCTGTCAGGACCTTTTGACCAGATGAAATATCAGTGTTTGACAGCTGTTTGAAGCTGTCAAACACTGACAACCTGTACTCCAGGTTAATTCCTTCCTCTCAGGATGATTTACAGATCTCCCCGGAACAGAAAGCAGAGGCTGCAACTTTTGACAGCTGGCAGCCATTCTGCTTTCTGTGCCGGTGAGATGAGGGACTCCCAAGACCTGAAGGAAGGAAGGCTGTAAAGGCAAGTAAAGGTTAGTCGAACTTCTTCAAATGCTTTACACAGACAAAACACACTTACCTCGGCACTCATGCACCCATTGCTCACCTGAACACCGGACATCTCGACCCCTCCATGCCCTTCATCCCGAAGGCCTGCCTCACTAACTTGGCATGGTTTGGAGCCGTCGGGAATCCCACATTTCAACAATGAAAATAGGGATTAGCCTAAAAATTGCCTGTTAACTACCTGTTAACAGGCAGTTAATTGGCACTAATCCCCTTCCCGCCTCGGGGAGGCTTGTCCCAGTGGAGGTCGGGTACCCGCCTCCTTTGATACTGGCATGGAGGCGGGTTGGGGGCGGGATGGGGTCGGGACCACCGATTTTGGGATTTTAAACCCCCACACGCCTCCACTCCCGACTCCATGGCCCAATGAAAATCCAGCCCTTTTAATCAGTGGTGAGAGCACAGCAAATAAAATTGGATCTGAATTTAACCTGTTCCATCTGAATGTCAGTTACACTCGATCAAACTGCTCCCACCATACCAAAACTCTTGTCTTAATTTAATTCTCAAAATGTTCCACGTTACAACTAACATCTGAGCAGATGAGCAATGTGAATCATTAGGGGTGTGCCTGGTTTCAATATTCAGCTGAGATGCAGCTCAGTTTGATCTCTGCCCACACAAATCCCTTGATCCCAAAGCAGAAGCAGGCTGAGAAGCTTAGTGGATATTTAAAGTGCAAAGCATGGAATATTGGTTTCAGGATAGATCAACAAACATTGGCCCGGCCCAGTTTATTACCCCTTTGAAACCAACCGCAACTTCAGGATTTAGCACATCCGTATCCTAACGCAGAAATCTTGAAGTTGCGGTCAGTCAGTCACTGCTCCGACACTGTCTGCACCCTGCCCCCCGCCACCCACTCCTCCCATAGCCGGCAATCAGTGCAATCAGGAAAATCAGTGAAACTGGTGAAAATTTGGGGCTGTTCCGTGGTAATATCACTGTTAAATACCCCATTAAAAGTTAGACCTTGTTGGATTAGGTATAACTGGGGTTTAACAGCGTATTGACTGCTAAGCAAATGTTATGGCCCTGAAAAACTGATTTTAATTTTGTGGAGTGTCGAATTTCTCCAAATTACAATTTTTAAGATATTTGAAAAAAAAATTGATTTTTTAAAAGTTTGTTCATATTTATTTCAGGTTTACTTTTTCCTCATGTGAGGGCTCAAAGCTTTGTTTGGCTCTATATAACACTTTTTTTAAATTCAGAATAAAAGCAGTTTCTTCACGTCCTGGTTCCCTGTCGATGAAACTTCTGCATTGTGATTCGCTGCTTAGACAGCTTGTGTGATGTCACAGCAGCCACGATACTACACTGATCTCAATTGCATGTCGAAAAAGCCAAACCTCTCGATTGTGAGATCTTTCTGGGAAGCTTTCTTCAGGGCCAGCGGAGAACGGTTTTGCTTTGCCGCTGACCGCAAATTACAGGACATTGATATGTCAACCTAACAAACATTTCTTTTCAGTTGAATCATGCCAAAGTAATGTAATTTATTTCTTCAAAATTTGCTGGAAGAAAAACCCAGCATTTATACATTCTTATAGCATGCCCAGGATGTCTTAAGCATATCACTCCCAATTCATAACTTTTGAAATACATTCACTGTTATTCTGTAGGGTAATTCTAAGAAATAGGAGAGCGAATGTGTTTTTTGGCCCATACTTGAGGTTCGAACAGCCTGGAGATTTATCCTGAGTTTCCACTTGAGGGTGTTTCAGCTCATTGGCTATATAGCAGCTTGGGGAGGTACTGATTCCAACCACACAAATATGAAGCAGCTCTGATTTTTTGATTTCAAAAAAAATTTTGCTAAATAATTGTAGCTGCTAATGTATGTGCTCACATAGCAACACTCGATCACTTTTCTCCTGATTTCCAGGCCCGAAACAAATCCGCACCTGGACTGGTCCGCAGCGTTTTGGCCGACAGCCACTGTATTTCTTTTGCAGGAAGCCATCACCACGCTCCGATCTCATAGAAACATAGAAGATAGGAGCAGCAGTAGGCCATTCAGCCCCTTGAGCCTGCTCCGCCATTCAATGAGATCATGGCTGATCATCCAAATTCAGTACCCAGTCCCTGCTTTCTCCCCATACCCCTTGATCCCTTTAGCCTTAAGAAATATATTCAAATCCTTCTTGAATATATTTAATGAATTGGTCTCCACTGCCTTCTGTGGTAGAGAATTCCACAGATTCACCACTCTCTGGGTGAAGAAATTCCTCCTCATTTCTGTCCTAAATGGCCTACCCCTTATCCTTAGACTGTGACCCCTGGTTCTGGACTCCCCGACCATCGGGAACATCCTTCCTGCATGAAGTCTGTCCAGTCCTGTCAGAATTTTATAAGTTTCAATGAGATCCCCTCTCATTCTTCTAAACTCCAGCGAGTACAAGCCCAATCGACCCAATCTATCCTCATACGTCATTCCTGCCATCCCAGGTATCAGCCTGGTGAATCTTCGCTGAACTCCTTCCATGGCATGAACATCCTTCCTCAGATAAGGCGACCAAAACTCCACACAATACTCAAGATGTGGTCTCACCAAGGCCCTGTACAACTGCAGCAAGACATCCTTGTTCCTGTACTCAAACCCTCTCGCTACGAAGGCCAACATACCATTTGCCTTCTTAACTGCCTGCTGCACCTGCATGGTTACCTTCAGTGACTGGTGCACAAGGACACCCAGGTCTCGTTGCACTTCCCCTTCTCCCAATCTATTGCCATTCAGATAATAATCTGCCTTCCTGTTTTTGACACCAAAGTGGACACCTGGCGGATCATATAACTAGGGTTGTAGAGAGGGCTTTAAACTAACTAGTGGGGGGGAGGTTCCTAGAGAGCAAATAATAAAAATAACAACAGAGAAGGTCATAGACTTAGGTAGCAGTGGGGAAATTAAAAACCAAAGTGTTTCAGGAAGGGGCAGAAGGTATGGAGTAAAAGGTAAAGTAATAAAAAGGGCAAAAGCAGGAACTAAGTGTCACAAAACATATTTGAAAGTTCTCCATCTGAATGCACGTAGCATTCGTAACAAAATAGACGAGTTAATGGCACAAATAACTACATATGGGTATGATCTTGTGGCCATTACAGAAACATGGCTGCAAGGTGACAATGCCTGGGAATTAAACATACCAGGTTATTTAACGATCAGGAAGGACAGGCAGGAAGGAAGGGGAGGTGGGGTGGCTATGTTAATAAAGGAAGGAATCACTGTAATACAGAGAAATGATATTGGGTCAAAAGATCAGGATAATGAAACAGTTTGGGTGGAGATAAGGAATAATAAGGGGAAAAAAATACTAGTGGGCGTAGTCTACAGGCCTCCGAACAGTTGCAATTCGGTTGGACGGAGTATCAATCAGGAAATAGTTGAGGCTTGTAATAAGGGAACATCTATAATTATGGGGGATTTTAACGATCATATTAATTGGACAAATCAAACTGGGCAGGGCTGCCTTGAGGATGAGTTCATTGAGTGTATTAGGGATGGGTTTCTTGAGCAGTATGTAACTGAACCGACCAGGGAACAAGCAACCTTAGATCTGGTCCTGTGTAACGAGACAGGATTAATTAAAAATGTCCTAGTAAAGGATCCCCTTGGAATGAGTGACCGTAACATGATTGAATTCCATATTCAATTAGAGGGTGAGAAGGTTGGATCTCAAACAAGCGTGCTAAGCTTGAATAAAGGAGACTATGAAGGTATGAGAGCGGAATTCAGTAGAGTGGATTGGGAAAATAGATTAAAGGGTAAGACGATACATGATCAGTGGTGTACATTTAAGGAGTTATTTTACAACTTCCAAAAAATATATATTCCACTGAAAAGAAAAGGGTGTAAAAGAAAAGACAGCCATCCGTGGCAAAGTAAAGAAATTAAGGATAGTATTGGACTAAAAACAAGGGCATATAAGGTAGCCAAATCTAGTGGGAGGATAGAGGATTGGGAAAACTTTAAAAGACAGCAAAAAATAACAAAAAGATTGATTAAGAAAGGGAAGATAGATTATGAAAGTAAATTAGCAAAATATATAAAAACAGATAGTAAGAGGTTTTATAGATATATAAAAAGAAAAAGGGTGGCTAAAGTAAATGTTGGTCCCTTAGAGGATGAGACCGGGAAATTAATGGTGGGAAATATGGAGATGGCAAAAACACTGAATGAGTATTTTGTATCAGTCTTTACAGTAGAGGACACTAAGAATATCCCAACACCGGACAAACAGGGGGCTATAGGGGGGGAGGAGCTAAACACGATCAAAATCACTAAGGAAGTGGTACTCGGTAAAATAATGGGACTCAAGGCGGATAAATCACCTGGACCTGATGGCTTACATCCTAGGGTCTTGAGGGAAGTGGCGGTAGGGATTTTGGATGCATTGGTAATAATTTTCCAAAACTCCCTGGACTCAGCAAAGGTCCCGGCAGACTGGAAAACTGCTAATGTAACACCCTTATTTAAAAAGGTTAGCCTAACATCTGTGGTAGGTAAAATGTTGGAGTCCATTACTAAGGAGACAGTAACAGGACATTTGGATAATCATAATTTAATAGGACAAAGTCAGCATGGTTTTATGAAGGGGAAGTCATGTTTGACAAATTTGCTGGAGTTCTTTGAGGAAGTAACATATAGGGTGGATAAAGGGGAACCAATGGACGTAGTGTATTTAGACTTCCAAAAGGCATTTGACAAGATGCCACACAAAAGATTATTGCTTAAGATAAAAAATCATGGGATTGGGGGTAATATTCTGGCATGGATAGAGGATTGGCTATCTAACAGAAGGCAGAGAGTTGGAACTGACAATCCGTAACTAGTGGTGTTCCGCAGGGGTCAGTGCTGGGTCCCCAACTCTTTACAATCTATATTAATGATTTGGAGGAGGGGACCGAGTGTAACATATCAAAGTTTGCAGATGATACTAAGATGGGAGGGAAAGTAGTGAGTGAGGAGGACATAAAAACCTGCAAGGGGACATAGACAGGCTAAGTAAATGGGCAGAGATTTGGCAGATGGAATACAATACTGGAAAGTGTGAGGTTATGCACTTTGGCAGGAAAAATCGTAGAGCAAATTATTATCTTAATGTCAAGAAACTGGAAAGTACTGAAGTACAAAGGGATCTGGGGGTCCTGGTGCACGAAACTCAAAAGGTTAGTATGCAGGTGCAGCAAGTGATTAAGAAGGCCAATGGAATGTTGGCTTTCATTGCTAGGGGGATAGAATATAAAAATAGGGAGGTATTGCTTCAGCTGTACAAGGTATTGGTGAGACCGCACCTGGAATACTGCATACAGTTTTGGTGTCCATACTTAAGAAAAGACATACTTGCTCTCGAGTCAGTACAAAGAAGGTTCACTTGGTTAATCCTGGGGATGAGGGGATGGACATATGAGGAGAGGTTGAGTAGATTGGGACTCTACTCATTGGAGTTCAGAAGAATGAGAGGCGATCTTATTGAAACATATAAGATTGTGAAGGGGTTGGATCGGGTGGATGCGGGGAGGATGTTCCCGATGATGGGTGAAACTAGAACTAGGGGGCATAGTCTTAGAATAAGGGGCTGCTCTTTCAAAACTGAGATGAGGAGGAACTACTTCACTCAGAGGGTGGTAGGTCCATGGAATATGCTGCCCCAAAAAGCTGTAGAAGCTACATCATTACATAAATTTAAAACAGAAATAGACAGTTTCCTAGAAGTAAAGGGAATTAAGGGTTACGGGGAGCGGGCAGGAATTTGGACATGAGTCTAGATTCGGATCGGTCATGGCCCTGTGGGTAGCGGAGTGGGCCCAGGGGCTGTGTAGCCTGATCCTGCTCCTATTTCATGTGCCTAATTCTGTTAGATTCAGGAGATAGTTCTGTGATAGTAGATTGGCGGCTAGGATCAGATCAGCCATGATCTTATTGAATGGCGGAGCAGGCTCGAGGGGCCGATTGGCCTACTCCTGCTCCTATTTCTTATGTAACTCACATTTATCCACGTTATATTGCATCTGCCATGTTTCTGCCCAATCACCCAACCTGTCCAAATCATCCTGGAGTTTCTCAGCATCCTCTTCACAGCACACACGCCCACCCAGCTTTGTGTCGTCAGCAAATTTGGAGATGTTACATCTAGTTCCCTTGTCTAGATCATTAATATATTTTGTGAATAGCTGGGTTCCAAGGATCGATCCCTGTGGTACCCCACTAGTCACTGCCTGCCACTCGGAAAAAGACTCGTTTATTCCAACTCTTTGCTTTCTCTCTGCCAACCAGTTCTCTATCCAAGTCAGTACCTTGCCCCCAATCCCATGTGCCTTAACTTTACACATTAATCTCTTATGCCAGACCTTATCGAAAGCCTTCTGAAAGTCCAAATACACCACATCCACTGGTTCTCCCTTATCTATTTTACCAGTTACATCCTCAAAAAATCCCAGTAGATTAGTCAAACACGATTTACCTTTTGTAAATCCATGTTGACTTTGTCCGATCCCGTCACTGTTTTCCAAATGCTCTGCTACTACATCTTTTATAATAGACTCTAGCATTTTCCCCACTACTGATGTCAGGCTTACCGGTGTGTAATTCCCAGTTTTCTCTCTACCACCTTTTTTGAATAATGGGGTAACATTAGCTAACCTCCAATCCATGGGTACTGTTCCAGATTCCAACGAATGTTGGAAGATGATCAACAATGCATCTACTATTTCTAGGGCCACTTCCTTAAGTACCCTAGGATGTAGATTATCAGGCCCTGGGGATTTATCGGCCTTCAATCCCATCAAATTCCCTAACACCATTTCCTTACAAATACTGATTTCTTTCAGTTCCTCCCTTTCATCAGACCCTATGTTCCCCGGCATCTCTGGGAGGTTATTTGTGTCCTCCTTTATGAAGATAGAACCAAAATATGTATTTAATTGGTCTGCCATTTCTTTGTCCCCCATTATAAATTCCCCTGATTCTGACTGCAAGGGACCTACGCTTGACTTCACCAATCTTTTTCTCTTCACATATCTATAAAAGCTTTTACAGTCAGTTTTTATGTTCCCTGCAAGCTTACTCTCATATTCTATTTTCCCCTTCTTAATTAATCCCTTTGTCCTCCTTTGTTGAATCCTAAGCTGCTCCCAATCCTCAGGTTTACTGCTTTTTCTGGCCAATTTATATGTCCTCTCCTTGGATCTTATGCTATCCCTAATTTCCCTTGTTAGCCACGGTTGAGTCACCTTTTTTGTTTTATTTTTATGCCAAACTGGGATGAACAAATTCTGTAGTTCATCCATGCGGTCTTTGAATGTTTGCCATTGCCTATTCACTGTCAACCCTTTGAGTGACATTCCCCAATCAATCCTACCCAACTCGCGCCTCAGATCATTGTAGTTTCCTTTATTTCAATTCAGAACCCTAGTCTCTGAGCCAATGACTTCATTCTCCATCTTAATGAAGAATTCGATCATATTATGATCGCTCTGACCTAACGGACCTCGTACAACAAGATTGCTAATTAATCCTTTCTCGTTACATAATACCCAGTCTAAGATGGCCTGACCTCTGGTTGGTTCCTCGACATATTGGTCCAGGAAACCATCCCGTAAACACTCCAGGAATTCCTCCTCCACAGTATTGTTGCTAATTTGGTTAGCCCAATCTATATGTAGATTAAAGTCACCCATGATGACTGCTGTGCCCTTATTGCATGCTTCTCTAATTTCCCTTTTAATGCCATCCCCAACCTCCACATTACTGTTTGGAGGTCTATATACCACTCCCACTAACGTTTTCTGCCCCTTAGTATTTCTCAGTTCTACCCATACAGATTCCACATCATTGGAGCTAATATCCTTCCTTACAATTGTGTTAATCCCTTCTTTAACCAGCAATGCTACCCCACCTCCCTTTTTGCCTATCTTTCCTGAATATTGAATACTCCTGGATGTTGAGTTCCCAGCTTTGGCCACCCTGGAGCCATGTTTCCGTAATCCCAATCAAATCATATTTGTTTACCTCTATTTGCGCAGCTAATTCATCCACCTTATTACGAATGCTCCTCGCATTAAAACACAAAGCTTTCAGGCTTGTTTTTTTAACGCTCTTAGACCTATTAGAATTATTATTTACTGTGGCCATATTTGATTTAAACCATTGATTTCTCTGACTGCCACTTTTTTTTTCTCCTTCCTATCTTTTGCTTTTATCCTTATTTCCCTTTCCTCTGTCTCCCTGCTCAGGTTCCCAGCCCCCTGCCATTTTAGTTTAAACCCTCCCCCAGAGCACTTGCAAACACTCCCCCGAGGACATTGGTCCCGGCCCTGCCCAGGTGCAAACCATTCGGTTTGAATTGGTCCCACCTCACCCAGAACTGGTTCCAATGTCCCAGGAATTTGAATCCCTCCCCCTCGCACCATTCCTCTAGCCACGTATTCATCTGAAATATCCTTCTATTTCTACTCTGACTAGCATGTGCCACTGGTAGCAATCCTGAGATTACTACCTTTGAGGTCCTATTGTTTAATTTACCTCCTAACTCCCTATATTCAGCTTTTAGGACCTCATCCCGTTTTTTACCTATATTGTTGGTACCTATATGCACCACGACAACTGGCTGTTCACCCTCCCCTTCCAAAATGTTCTGCAGCCGCTCTGAGACATCCTTGACCCTTGCACCAGGGAGGCAACACACCATCCTGGAGTCTCGTTTGCAGCCGCAGAAACGCCTAGCTATTCCCCTTACAATAGAATCCCCTATTACTATAGTTCTACCCCTCTTTTTCTTCCTGTCCTGTGCAGCAGAGCCACTGCTGGTGCCAGGAAGTTGGCTGCTGCTGCCTTCCTCTAATAAGCCATCCCCCCCAACAGTACTCAAAGTGGTGTATCTGTTTGAGAGGGGGATGTCCACAGGGGACCACTGCACTACCGGTCTGCACCTAGCACTGTTGGTCACCCCTTCCCTTTCTGCCTGTGTAACCTTTGCTTGCGGTGTGACCAACTGCTTAACCATGATATCCACGACGTCCTCAGCATCGCGAATGGTCCAGTATGTATCCAATCGCAGCTCCAGTGCCACAATGCGGTCTGCCAGTAGCTGCAGCTGGACACACTTCCTGCACACATGGTTGTCAGGGACACAGGAAGTGTCCCTGAGTTCCCACATAGCGCAGGAGGAGCATACCATGGGGTCGGGCTCTCCTGTCATGACTTACCCTTTAATTAATTGAAATTAAATTAAATCAATCAATTACACTACAGTTAAATGGTATATTTAAGGGCCCTGGTTTACCAAGAGTCCCCGCTACAGCACAGGGAGCTTAAAAATTTTAAACCACAGAGTTAATGTTTAAAAAGAGAGAAATACTCACCAACCAATCACTTACCTGCTTTCTGGTGACGTCACACTTCGATTACTTTTTACTTCTCTCCCTCCCTCTGAGTTTGGAGACTGGAGATTAGTAAATCTACCTGGTCTCTGCCGCTGCTTTAAATAACTGCCGCCGCTCAGCCGCCTCGCTCCTCGCAGGTCCGCTCTCGCCGCTCTGAGGCCTACCTGGTCTCTGGCGCTCTTTTAAAACCACCGCCGCTCAGCCACCTCATCTCCCGCAGGTCCGCTCTCACCGCTCTGCAAACTCCCTATTGCATCCTGAGGTTGCAGTCGTTATGAGTTATTTAAATTGGGATATGTCCTGAACTGTGGTGACAAATTGTCAATTCATGAGTCTGGTGTAATCCATTATAACTTAGTCACTTGTGAGCTACATAGACAGCCGAACATGACTGGAGAATATTGTAAGAGAAATGTTGTCACAAAACCAGACTTTAGATGTTTGAAAATCGCTAGTTATTAGTACGTTTGAGCGGTTAAGTACTGAGGGTGGTGTAAGCTGCTATGTGATGTCATGAAGAACCTGCTGTGACACATTCAAAAGAAATCAATCATGTAGAATACTTATTGGCCTCATAATATCCATATGATTCTGCTTCAGAAATTCAAATAACACTCTCATTGTATCCTGTAATTTTGCAGCAATAACATGACAATAGCTCTGCATGGTCTTCAATCATTCTAATTTTAGCTCTATTTTTAATTGTCTACCATTTGCCTCCATTTTATTCAGATTGTAATAATAAATGATAGAAAGTGAGTAATAAAGCTATAATTTAGTCTTTGACATCATATTATCTCCATTTACTGTTAAGCTCTAGAGGTGGCATCTGAACCCTCAGGAATTGTTTGCAGTCTTACTCACCCCAAACATCCATAATTCTTTATGGACACTGTGGAATATGAATAATGGAAGTTGTGGAATCAAGAATAAGTTCATGTCTGAGAATGTGGAGAAAACACACACAGTGTGATGACGGCTTCAGAATGCGTTACAAAGCTGAAATCAAAGGATCGAGGTGATCTTTTAAACCACATTGTTTATTAAGTCTTTTGAAACCCCAAGTTCATATTGGGACATAATTTGCTGTAGCAGGGTATCTAATGGCCATTGAAGGATTGTGAAATAAACAGCACAACGACAGAGAAGGAAGTGTAAATTAGAGTGGGTGAATTCAATGTCAAATCAGGTACAGAAAGAGAAATAGAGAGAGGAAAAGAAAGATTGAATTAATAGAATCATAGAAAGTTACAACACGGAAGAAGGCCATTTCGGCCCATCATGTCCGCGTCGTCGAACAAAGAGCGATCCAGACTAATCCCCACTTCCCAGCTCTTGGTCCGTAGCCCTGCAGGTTAGAGCATCCCAAATGCACATCCAAGTACTTTATAAATGTGGTTAGGGTTCCTGCCTCTACCACCCTTTCAGGCAATGAGTTCCAGACCCCCACAACCCTCTGGGTAAAGACATTTTTCCTCAAATCCCCTCTAAACCTTTCCCCAATTACTTTAAATCTGTGCCCCCTGGTTTTTTACCCCTCTGCTAAGGGAAATAGGTCCTCTGTATCCACTTTATCTATGCCCCTCATTATTTCATACACCTCAATAAGGTCTCCCATCAGCTTCCTCTGTTCCAAGGAAAACAGATCCAGCCTATCCAGTCTTTCCTCATAGCTAAGATTCTCTACTCCTGGCAACATCCTTGTAAATCTCCTCTGTACCCTCTCTGGTGCAATCACATCTTTCCTGTAAAGTGGTGACCAGAACTGCACGCAGTACTCTAGCTGAGGCCTAACTAGTGTTTTATACAGTTGAAGCATAACTCCCCCTGTTCCTGTATTCTATGCCACGGCTAATAAAGGCAAGCATTCCGTATGCCTTCTTAACCACCTTATCTACTTGGTCTGCTACCTTCAGGGATCTGTGGACATGCACTCCAAGGTCTCTTTGTTCCTCTACACTACTCAGTGTCCTACCATTTAATGTGTATTCCCTTTCCTTGTTAGCCCTCCCCAAATGCATTACCTCACATTTCTCCGGATTGAATTCCATTTGCCACTGTTCTGCCCACCTGACCAATTTATTGATATCTTCCTGCAGTCTACAGCTTCCTTCTTCAGTATCAACCACACAGCCGATTTTAGTATCATCTGCAAACTTCTTAATCATACTCCCTATATTCAAGTCAAGATCATTGATATACACTACAAAATGCAAGGGGCCTAGTACTGAGCCCTGCGGAACCTCACAGGAAACAGCCTTCCAGTCACAAAAACACCCATCAACCATTACTCCCTGCTTCCTGCCTCCGAGCCAGTTTTGAATCCAACTTGACACTTTGCCCTGGATCCCATGGGCTTTTAACTTTGTGACCAGTCGGCCATGTGGAACTCTATCAAAAGCCTTGCTAAAGTCCATATACACTACATCAAATGCACTACCCTCATCTACCCTCCTTGTTACCTCCTCAAAAAATTCAGTCAAGTTTATCAGACACGACCTTCCCTTAACAAATCCATGCTGACTATCCTTGATTAATCCATATCTTTCTAAATGAAGATTTATCCTGTCCTTCAGAATTCTTTCCAATAATTTTCCCACCACCGAGCTTAGGCTGACTGGCCTGTAATTACTCGGTCTATCCGTTTCTCCCTTTTTAAATAAGGGTACCACATTAGCAGTCCTCCAGTCCTCCGGCACCACACCTGAAACCAGAGAGGATTGAAAAATGATGGTCGGGGCCTCTGCTATTTCCTCTTTTGCTTCGCTTAACAGCCTGTAATACATTTTATCCACTTTTAAAGACAGAGAGATAAAAAGAGACGATGGCATTTTTTTTTACCTTTTAAAAATCTCCCAACAACAATTAAAACCTGAAGGAATGAGACTCTACACTTATAATAATTAATTTTCAGTGCCAGAGAGGTTGATTGACAGTAATTAACACTTATCACATCATTAATAGGATAGTTAGAGAGAAATGGAGAAGACTTAACTTTTTGTGGTGAGCCTTAGTTCATATCTACCACATAAATACTGTAACTTCACAGCATTCAATGCATTTCAATGGTGAGCCACAGTGAGATGTTGTTTATGCGAAGCTAACGGTAGAGCGACGCAACTCAGACAGCAACTTTTAGATATCTGCATTTAATCACGTATATGCCCCTCACCTGAATTTGATGTTCCATCTGCGCATAAATAACGGCGAGTGCCATTAGCCTCACGGTTATTTTGACAGCAAATTCTGGGCAATTATTTCCTTGTAAAATAGTGGACATTCAAAATAAAAATTGGAATGAATTAGAAATTGAATGAAGGATGGGAAGCAGCAGGTGTGTTTTCGGGTTGTGATGTCAGGATGAGGATCTGTTAAGGGTCCTTGGTCAATGTTAGAACCACTACCGCTCGTAACTTTCATGAATGACTTGGATATTGAAGCTCAATTAAACCTATCCCGAGTTATGCTGATCATGTCTTGCTTATCATTTGGTAAACTTGTAGTGATTTCCAAAAGATGTTTGATAAAGTGCCACATAATAGGCTTGCCAGCAAAGTTGAAGCCCATGGAATAAAAGGGGCAGTGGCAGCATGGATACGAAATTGGAAAAGTGACAGGAAACAGAGAGCAGTGGTGAACGGTTGTTTTTCGGACTAGAGAAAGGTGTACAGTGGTGTCCCCCGGGGGTCAGTACTAGGACCACTGCTTTTCTTGATATATATTAATGACTTAGACTTGGGTGTACAGGGCACAATTTCAAAATTTGCAGATGACACAAAACTTGGTAATACAGGTACACTATCCCTTATCCGAAAGCCTTGGGACCAGCTGAGTTTCGGTTTTCGGAATTTTTCGGATTTCAGAAGGTATTATTATAAGACTGGGAAATTTGTATTTAATATAAATTTTAAAGTTCAGGCTACCTCTTGCGACTGTTCCGTGTCTCATTCCCCTTCCTGCTTCTCTGGAAAGCCGGATATCGGCTGACTCCTACTAAGCTGGCCCGCAAATCAGGTCGGGGGTCGGGTCGGGGGGGGAGAAAAGAATATCGGACGGGCCGCGGTTCGGGTCGGGGGGGGTTGGGTCGGGTCGGGTGGGGGGGGGAGAAAAGAATATCGGACGGGCCGCGGTTCGGGTCGGGGGTCGGGTCGGGTCAGGTGGGGGGGAGAAAAGAATATCGGACGGACCACGGTTCGGGTCGGGGGTCGGGTCGGGTCGGGTGGGGGGGGGGGGGAGGAAAGAATATCGGACGGGCTGCGGCAGCTATCGGACGGGCCGCTGTATTGTTGGGTTCACTCTCCCGGTACCTCCTTCACACTGCCCGGCTCGGCCTGCAATCTCCTACCCAGGAGGGAACTCTGTGACCCTCTGCCCTGCTCAGCGTAAGTCGTGCGCCACTCTGGTCATGTCATGCGCATGACTTACGCTGAACGAAAAAACTTTCGGTTTTTAGAGGTTTTCGGTTTTCGGAAGTTCGGATAAAGGATAGTCTACCTGTATAGTGAACAGTGAGGAGGATAGTGATAGACTTCAAGAAGATGTAGACAGGCTGGTGAAATGGGCAGATGGAATTTAACGCAGAAAAGTGCGAAGTGATACATTTTGGTAGGAAGAATGAGGAGAGGAAATATAAACTAAAGGGTACAATTCTAAAGGGGGTGCATGAACAGAGACCTGGGGGTATATGTGCACAAATCATTGAAGGTGGCAGGGCAGGCTGAGAAAGCAGCTAAAAAAGCATATGGGATCCTGGGCTTCATAAATAGAGGCATAGTGTACAAAAGTAAGTAAGATATGATGAACCTTTATAAAACACTGGTTTGGCCTCAACTGGAGTATTGTGTCCAATTCTGGGCACCGCAATTTAGGAAGGATGTGAAGGCCTTAGAGAGGGTGCAGAAAAGATTTTCAAGAATGGTTCCAGGGATGAGGGACTTCATTTACGTGGATAGACTGGAGAAGCTGGGGTTGTTCTCCTTAGAGCAGAGAAGGTTGAGAGGAGATTTGATAGAGGTGTTCAAAATCATGAGGGATTTAGACAGAGTAGATAGAGAGAAACTGTTCCCATTGGCAGAAGGTTCGAGAACCAGAGGACACAGATTTAAGGTGATTGGCAGAAGAACCAAAGGCAGCATGAGGAAAATCTTTTTTACGCAGCGAGTGGTTAGGATCTGTTGAAGGGATAATTACTTGGCCTAGCCCCTGTAGGGCTACCCCAGATCAGGCGTATTCCCCAGATGTTCACTTTCAACTAAAGTTTGAGCTAGCCGAATCCTAAAGACGCTTAATTTGGTCTAAAGGTCTGGACCATCTCTCCAGTTAGCACTTTTAATAAGTTTAGCTAGACTGTAACCTTCCGGATATTATGAGGGTCCGGAAAACTCCCCCAGAATTCTGCAACTCTTCACCAAATAGCATACAGAGATTGAGTTTTCGAGTTTGATACAGAAGTATTATGTGAGACAATTCTAAAAATATATAGATTTATTAAAGAACCGACATGTAATTACAGTAGGTGTTTCAATCACAGCATTAACAGTTCCAAAAAGAGAAAGCTTACAATTCTTATTATAGATCTTAACTTCGCTATAGTTTTACAGTTCTTAAGTCTTTATTCCAGGATCTCCACCAAAATCAAATACAGTACAGTACCTTGATCCCCGAGGTACAAAGAGTTGTAGACTTACAGAGCCGCCTCTGAAGCCTAAGAATCGCTTTGCCCCTTTACAGCGAGACTATTATCCCATTTGAAAGTTCAATATTTATACCCTTTTTCAGTGGTATTTCCTTTGAAGTTTTCTGCTGATGTAAGCCAATTATCTCTAGTCATTTTTCTGCTGACCCCTGCTATTCTTACAGTCACCTCAGCTGGTAGCAATGCAGAATTATGTCTCTACCCCAGGTGTCCCAAGCCCACCATAAAAAACAGTGTAACAGCAGGTGTGTCTATTTGATTTCATTTTTATCAAGGCCTTCTGTTTCTGTCTTTTTACAACCTGTAAATTAAAACACCTCAACCAGGGTGATCTATGCAATTCTTAGTCACCTCAGCTGGTTGTAACACAGAATCATGTCTCTCCTCCCCTCTAGGTATTCCAAGTTCAACACAAAAACGGTTTGACGGCAGGTGTTTCTTTTACTTGATGTCATTTTTACGAAGGCATATGTTTCTTAATTTTATGTGCCTGTTTACAAAGTGTAACTTAGAACACCTTAACAGGGTGTACCATTGTCTTCTTTCCAAAGCTTCAGACTATCACGAGCCTCCAACCTCCTGTTTCAATATGATTATTGATTCAGTGTCAACAATTTTTCTCAAAAGCCTGAATGCTGTTACCAATTTTAGATTGTTGAGGCTTCCAGATTTCCAGACCTAGTATGTCATGTTTTAATAAGGCCGGAATTCTTTCATAGAATGGTGTATTTTTCTGAATAGGTTTTATAGCTTATTCCTTCACACTGGAATGCACTGCCTAAAAGGGTGGTGGAGGCAGACTCAATTGTGGCTTTCAAAAGGGAATTGGATAAGTACCTGAAGGAAAAAAAATTGCAGGGCTACAGGAAAAAGGGTGGGGGAAGTGGGACTATCTGAAGTACTCTTGCAGAGAGCCGGCACGGGCTTGATGGGCCGAATTGCCTCCTTCTGTGCTGTAACCATTCTATGATTCTATGATTAATTCACAATCATTCATTTTCAGTGTGGACATCATCATGTTTCTACAACACAGACATGTGCTGGCTATCAATGTTTGTTTTAATATCTGCAGTCAGTAAATCTACCAGACTGAATCAGATCACCCATACCTATCTGCAGTATAATATTATAAGAAACCATGGACAGATTCCAAAGCTGTAATCTTAGCTTCCTGTTCAGATGATTATTTTATTATAGTTAATGCTGCTCAAAAGTTGCATAATTCAAATGATCTGATAATTCTATCAGCACTAAATTCCTACTTTGGTTGTAATACTTAAATTGCTTAAACCAAATTATTGGATAATTCAATTTTTTTAGTGTAAAAAATGACTGAATTATCAGGAATAGACAGTATTCTAAACCTTGTATAATTGCCAACGTGTTTCCAGCAGTCTCTTATTCTTTATGTAATGACACCTTTAATTTAATTTGTAATTATGACAAAGGTTTTTTTGTCTTGCTCGGCTTGTGAAGTTTGCATATATTAGCAGGTTTTCATGGTTAGTTGGATACATGCTGTTTTATAAGGTCAGTTTCAGGCTACAGTTCAGAAGCACCCAGCATATTAAGATTATTTTGCAACTGTTCAAAGAATAGTGCGACATCTGAGAATACTAGAGTACCTTCTTTAATATATCATTAGCAGATCTCCTGTGGCATGTCTGATGATACCCTGTTTTATAATGGGGCGTTATTCCACGTGAAACATTACGGCCCTGAATTTGCGGTCGGAGGCTTCCGATCCGCAAATAAAATGCCCGCCTACCTGGTGATCCGGGAGGTACAGAGACTCGCGGCCCTGGGTGTCTCCAGGTACCCGCGGGAAGAGGCCCACGTATCCCAGGGACGTATGCGGTTCGCAAGCACCCCGGGATCACGTGGGCCCCCCCAACAAATGAATGAAGGGAATCCTCATTCATACTTATGGGGAAATCCATATGTACGGAATCCCCATAAGTATGAATGGGGATACCCCAAAAAGTACCTCTACACTTCAAATGTTAAAAAAAATCACATATGTAAAATTAATCAAAATGGCATTTAATGGTATTTAAAACAAAAATTAAATTTTTTGAAAAATAAATTTACATATTTTAAAGGGGCTAAAAATAAACTTAACTTATTTCACAGGTTTTTAAATGTATAAATTATTAATAAAATTTTATTTTTCTATTTTTTTAAACTCTTACACTGGTAAAAGCAGTCCTGCTTTTACTAGGCATAAGAATTTCACAGGCATTCGCTGAGCAGAAGTTGGGCAAATAGCTCAACTCTCCGCCTGCAGTGGCCCTTTTCCCCGGGATGCAGCGCATTCCTAAACCCGCAATTTGCGCGGCCCTTACGGGCGTGTACACACCTCGTACGCATCCGTAGGGGCCGCAAATTACAGCCCAACGTATTATTCTGCTAAGATGGAGTTGTGTTTAAGATGGCCTGCTCAGGTCAATCAGAATTGAATTGTTTTATTGGAGAACTTTGAAGATAAGAATCTGTTGTCAATTTCAGGTTGCCAGTCAGAAGCACCCAGCATTGTAAAATTGTTTTGTATCTGTAGTGAAATAGACATCTGGAGTGTGATATCTAGAGTAACAGTTACACATGCTAAATGCATATGATAAGCACCTTGGGATACTTTTTCTTTCCACGCTTTTGATTTGTGTGTTCCCTACCTCTTCAGTTCTGACTTACTGCTGTTTTATTTGAGATGATCAGAAAACTGTGATGGTGAAAGTGTGACAAACAGGATGCAAATGCTTTAATACAATATAGGTTGAACGATGTCTTTTTTTGAATAGATGTGGCAATCAAGTTCCAAGACACACCTCGTCAGCTGTGGCTCAGTGGGTAGCACTGTCGCCTCTGAGTCAGAAGGTTGTGGCTTCAAGTCCCACTCCACAGATTTGAGCACATAAAGCTAGGCTGACACTCCAGTGCAGTGCTGAGGGAGTGCTGCACTGTCTGAGGTGCCATCTTTCAGATGAGATGATAAACCGAGGCCCCGTCTGTCCTCTCAGGTGGACGTAAAAGATCCCGTGGCACTATTCTTGTGTTGCTCAAGAGGTTAGTGTCAGAAGAATGGAGAGTTTGGTGGGTATTGTCGGACTGTAGGAGAATACAGACATAGGGTTCGAGGGAGCAGTGAGGCCATGATGGGAATGAAACACAAGGATGAGAATTTTAAATTTGAGGCATTGGGGTACTGCGAGCCAATGCAGGTCAGCGAGGAGAGAGGTGATGGGTGAGTGGCATTTGATGCTAGAAAAAGAGAATATTTTTTAAATGGTGAGAAACTACTAAATGGTGTTCAGAGGGATTTAGGTGTCCTCGTACAGGAAACACAGAAGGTTAGCATACAGGTACAGCAAGCAATTAGGAAGGCAAATGGAATTTTGGCCTTTATTGCAAGGGGGTTGGAGTATAAGAGTAAGGAAGTCTTGCTACAATTGTACAGGGCTTTGGCGAGACCACACCTTGGCGTACTGTGCACAGTTCTGGTCTCATTATCTGAGGAAGGACATACATGCCTTAGAGGCGATGCAACAAAGGTTCACTAGATTGATCCCTGGGATGAGACGGTTGTTCGATGAGGAGAGACTGACCAGATTAGGCCTATACTCTGGAGTTCAGAAGAATGAAAGGTGATCTTATTGAAACATGTAAGATTCAGAAGGGGATTGACAGAGTAGATGCTGAAAGGTTGTTACCCCTGACTGGAGAGTCTAGAACTAGGGGGCATAGTCTCAGGATAAGGGGTCGGCCATTTAAGACTGAGATAAGGAGGAATTTCTTCACTCGGAGGGTTGTGAATCTTTGGATTTCTCTACCCCAAAGGGCGGTGGATGCTGAGTCGTTGAGGCTGTGAAAGATACATTTTTTGGACTCTAGGGGAATCAAAGGATATGAGGATCGGGCAGGAAAGTGGAGTTGAGGTCAAAGATCAGCCATGATATTATTGAATGGCGGAGCAGGCTCGAAGGGCCGTAAGGCCTACTCCTGCTCCTATTTTTTTTTAAATTTGTTTTATGGGATGTGGGCATCGCTGGCAAGGCCAGCATTTATTGCCCATCCCTAATTGCTCTTGAGAAGGTGGTGGTGAGCCACCTTCTTGAACTGCTGCAGTCCGTGTGGTGAAGGTACGCCAACAGTGCTGTTAGGTAGGGAGTTCCAGGATTTTGACCCAGCGACAATGAAGGATTGGTGATATACTTCTAAGTCAGGATGGTGTGTGATTGGAGGGGAACTTGATGGTGGTGGTGTTCCCATGCACCTGCTGCCTTGTCCTTCTAGGTGGTAGAGATCGTGGGTTTGGGAGGTGCTGTCGAAGAAGCTTTGGTGAGTTGCTGCAGTGCCTCTTGTAGATGGTAGACATTGCAGTCACGGTGTGCCGGTGGTGGAGGGAGTCAATGTTTAAGGTGGTGGATGGGATGCTAATCAAGCGGGCTGCTTTGTCCTGGATGGTGTCAAGCTTCTTGAGTGTTGTTGGAGCTGCACTCATCCAGGCAAGTGGAGAGCATTCAATCACACTCCTTACTTGTGCCTTGTAGATGGTGGAAAGCCTTTGGGGAGTCAGGAGGTGAGACACTCACCGCAGAATACCTAGCCTCTGACCGGCTCTTGTGGCCACAGTATTTAAGTGGCTGGTCCAGTTATGTTTCTGGTCAATGGCGACCCCCAGGGTGTTGATGGTGGTGGATTCGGCGATGGAAATGCCATTGAAAGTCAAGGGGTGGTGGTTAAACTCACGCTTGTTGGAGATAGTCATTGTCTGGCACTTTTGTGGCACGAATGTTGTGATGAAATATTCCATCCATCACTGCCTGTGACTGTGGTCGGTTTCAGTGTCATTTCCCTTCCCCCAGTCCTCATTGTATTGTTTATTGGAATGTGCTGGAATGTGCTGTGTGTAGGGCTCCGCCCATACCTGGCCCCTTTTGTAAGCTAGCTCAGTCTGGCCTCAGTCTCCAGAAGGAAGACACCTCTCTCTCTTACGTGTTACTTTCTAAGTTAATAAAAGCCTTGTTTTGTTTCGCTAACATCGAGTCTCGGAATTATTGAGGCACATCAATTTTATTAACTTATTTTTCAACACTATGGATCAACTCCTGAAACCCGAACGTTTGGATTTGGATCAACATGCTCCGGACGCATCAGCACGCTTCGGACACTGGTTTGAGTGTATGGAATTCTTCCTGGACAATTCCGCAGCCGTCAAAGACGCTACGGACGCTGCGAGGATGAGACTCGGAATTCTGCGGAATTGGGTAAGCCACCGGGTTTACCCCCTCATCCAAGACGCCGATACGTACCTGGCCGCCTGCGACATCTTAAAGGCGCATTACCAGCAGCCTACGAATGAGGTGTATGCTAGGCATCTGCTCACTACTCGCGCACAGCGACCTGGGGAATCGGTGGAGGAGTTCCTAAGCACCCTGAAAATGCTTGGCAAAGACTGCAAGTGCCGAGATGTAAAAGCCGCAGTGTACACTGACGAGCTTGTTCGCGATGCCTTTATCACAGGCCTCAGCTCCACTTACATCCGGCAAAGACTGCTGGAAAAAACGGGGTTGGACCTGAAACAGGCTGCGGACACCGCGCGATCCCTGGATGTGGCCCAGAGAAACTCGGACGCCTACTCTTCGGCCCGCGCCGCCCACGCCGCCACGTGTGCACCAAGGGCGCCGCCATCTTGGAAGGCATCTTCCCCGCCCGGCAGCCCGACACCGGCGGGGCCCCGCTCTCCCCCAAGAAGCCCTACGACAGCCGCGACGCGTCAGGGACCCAACTGCTACTTCTGCGGGCAGCCAAAACACACCAGAAACCTGTGCCCGGCGAAAGGCACCACCTGCTTTAAGTGCGGTAAGAAGGGGCACTTCGGGAAGGTGTGCAGAGGGAACCCCGCCGGAAAACCAACCTCCGGAAAACCTGCCACCGCCGCGTGTGCGCCGTGGGAGCGGCCATCTTGGACGCCATCTTGCCCGACCTCGTGGGGTCCGCCATCTTATGAGCAGACAGCGTGGACGCCATCTTGTATCGATCAGGGCCCTACAGTGGCATCGGTCACAGTGGACCAGACCAGGCTGCACCCGCTATCCAAATCAATGGTGGACATCGAGGTAAACGGGTGCCGGGTTAAATGTTTAATTGACAGTGGAAGCACGGAGAGTTTTATCCACCCTGAACTGGCACAACAACTCTCCCTAAAGGTGGTCCCTGCTCAGGGTACCATCTCTATGGCTGATAAAACCCAGACATCGACCATTCTGGGTTACTGCACGGTACAATTGGGTGTTAACGGGACTGTATACGATAATTTTAAAGTACTAATCATGAAGAACCTATGTGCGAGCGTGATCTTGGGCCTGGATTTCCAGTGCAACCACCAAAGCATCACGCTCAAGTACGGTGGGTCCCAGCCGCCCCTCACAGTGTGCGGTCTGGCTACCCTGAAGGTAAAGCCGCCTTCGCTATTCGCGAACCTTACCCCTAACTGCCGGCCAATAGCGACCAAAAGCAGGAGGTACAGCTGGGAGGACAGGCGGTTTATCGCGACCGAGGTAGACAGGCTCCTGAAGGAGCGCATTATTGAACGCAGCAACAGCCCGTGGCGCGCCCAAGTGGTGGTGGTAAGGGGTAGCGAGAAGAAACGGATGGTGATCGACTATAGCCAAACGATCAACAGGTAAACCCAACTAGACGCCTACCCGCTACCCCGCATATCAGAAATGGTGAACCAAATCGCCACCATCGACCTCAAGTCAGCGTACCACCAGCTCCCTATCAGACCAGAGGACCGCCCGTACACCGCCTTCGAGGCGAACGGACGCCTCTACCAATTCCTCAGAGTCCCCTTTGGGGTGACGAATGGGGTCTCGGTCTTTCAGAGGGAGATGGACCGCATGGTCGATGACCACCACTTGCAGGCAACCTTCCCCTACCTCGACAACGTCACCATCTGCGGCCACAATCAGCAGGATCATGACTCGAACCTCGAGAGGTTCCTGGAAACCGCACAAAAACTCAACCTCACCTACAACGAGGACAAGTGCGTTTTCAACACCACGCGCCTCTGCATACTAGGCAGCGTGGTGGAGAATGGGGAAATCGGACCAGACCCCGACGGATTGCGCCCCCTACGGGAGCTGCCCCTGCCCAACACTCCCAAAGCCCTGAAAAGGTGCCTGGGGTTATTTTCTTATTATTCCCAATGGGTCCCCAACTACTCCGACAAAGCCCTCCCCCTCTTGAAAGCATCCTCTTTTCCACTCTCTGCTGAGGCCCACGCCGCCTTCAAAAGCATTAAGCAGGATATTGAGCGGGCCACGCTACAGGCAGTGGACGAGAACACTCCATTTCAAGTGGAAAGTGATGCGTCTGACTTCGCCTTGGCGGCCACCCTCAACCAGGCGGGGCGGCCCGTAGCTTTCTTCTCGAGGACCCTCCAAGGGCCCGAGATCAGACACTCCTCCGTGGAAAAGGAGGCCCAAGCCATCGTGGAGGCAGTGCGCCACTGGCGCCACTACCTAGCCGGCAAACGCTTCACCCTACTTACCGACCAGCGGTCGGTAGCGTTTATGTTCAATAATAAACAGAGGGGGAAGATTAAAAATGATAAGATTCTTAGGTGGCGGATCGAGCTCTCCACCTTCGAGTACGACATCATTTACCGGCCAGGGGCCCTTAACGAATCCCCTGACGCCCTCTCACGAGGGATGTGTGCCAGCGCCACCGGGGATCGGCTACAGACCCTCCACAACGACCTCTGCCACCCAGGGGTCACGCGGCTGTTCCACTTCATAAAGTCCCGTAACTTACCCTACTCGATTGAGGAAGTTCGGTCTCTGACCAGGAACTGCCGCACTTGCGCTGAGTGCAAGCCTCGGTTCTACCGCCCAGATAGAGCCCACTTAATCAAAGCTACACGGCCCTTTGAGCGGCTCAGCTTAGATTTCAAGGGCCCCCTCCCGTCCGTCGACCGCAATGTTTACTTCCTGAACATTGTGGACGAATACTCCCGGTTCCCATTCGCCTTCCCCTGCCCAGACATGACCAGCGCCACGGTCATTAAATGCCTCAACAGCCTGTTCTGCCTGTTCGGTATGCCGAGCTACATCCATACGGATAGGGGGGCGTCCTTCATGAGTGAAGAGCTACGCCAGTACATGCTGTCCAAGGGGATCGCCACGAGCCGTACCACCAGCTACAACCCCCGGGGTAACGGCCAAGTGGAGCGAGAGAACGGGACAGTATGGAAAGCAGTCACTCTAGCTCTAAGGACCAAGGGCCTCCCTATCTCCCGCTGGCAGGAAGTCCTCTCGGGTGTGCTCCATTCGATACGGTCGCTATTGTGTACGGCCACTAATGCCACGCCTCATGAACGAATGTTTGTCTTTCCCCGGAAATCCACCTCAGGCGTATCCATGCCGTCATGGCTCTCCACCCCAGGTCCGGTACTCGTGCGAAGGCATGTGAGGGGCCACAAGACGGACCCTCTCGTGGAGCCAGTACACCTACTCCAGCCAACCCCCAATACGCATATGTCCGGCACGCCGACGGAAGGGAGGACACCATGTCCATAAAAGACGTCGCCCCAGCCGGCATCGACAACAACCACGGCAATAGCAGCAACAACGATCACAGCAACTCTTACCCACCCACTACTCTTTCATCACCCCTGGAAGAACATCGACCAACGGCACCCCCACCAACTACCCCTTCAACAACCCTGGCGGCACCCCCGGCAGAGACCCAGGAGGCTACCGGGGACACCCAGCCGACACCCGCGGCACCACAACAGCCACGCCGGTCGCAGAGGACTATCAAACCCCCGAACAGACTAAATCTATAGAAGGGGTGAATGTGACTGTGGTCGGTTTCAGTGTCATTTCCCTTCCCCCAGTCCTCATTGTATTGTTTATTGGAATGTGCTGGAATGTGCTGTGTGTAGGGCTCCGCCCATACCTGGCCCCTTTTGTAAGCTAGCTCAGTCTGGCCTCAGTCTCCAGAAGGAAGACACCTCTCTCTCTTACGTGTTACTTTCTAAGTTAATAAAAGCCTTGTTTTGTTTCGCTAACATCGAGTCTCGGAATTATTGAGGCACATCAAATGTTACCTGCCACTTATCAGCCCAAGCCTGAATGTCGTCCACATCTTGTTGCATGTGGGCATGGGCTGCTTCAGTATCTGAGGAGTTGTCAATGGCACTGAACACTGTGCAGTCACCAGTGAACGTCCCCATTTCTGATCTTATGTTTGAGGGAAGGTCATTGATGAAGCAGCTGAAGATGGTTAGGCCTAGGACACTGCCCTGAGGAACTCCTGCAGCGATGTCCTGGGGCTGTGATGATTGACGTTCAACCACCACAACCATCTTCCCTTGTGCTAGGTATGACTCCAGCCAGTGGAACTTTTTCCCCCCAATTCTCATTGACTTCAATTTTACTAGGGCTCCTTGATGCCACACTCGGTCAAATGCTGCCTTGATATCAAGGGCAGTCACTCTCACCTCACCTCTGGAATTCATCCCCTTTGTCCATGTTTGGGCCAAGTCTGTAATGAGATCAGGAGCCGAGTGGTCTTGGCGGAACCCAAACATCAGTGAGCAGGTTATTGGTGAGTAAGTGCCACTTGATACCACTGTCGATGACACCTTCCATCACTTTGCTGATGATTGAGAGTAGACTGATGTGGCGGCAATTGGGCTTGTCCTGCTTTTTGTGTACAGGACATACCTGGGCAGTTTTCCACATTGTCGGATAGATGCCAGTGTTGTAGCTTTACTGGAACAGCTTGGTTAGATATATGGCTAGTTCTGGAGCACAAGTCTTCAACACGATAGCTGGGATGTTGTCGGGGCCCGTAGCCTTTGCTGTATCCGGTGCACTCAGCCATTTCTTGATGTCACATGGAGTGAATCGAATTGATCATCCACTCGGCACTTCTGGCTGAAAATGGTTGCAAATGCTTCAGCTTTGTCTTTTGCTCTCACGTGCTGGGCTCCACCATCATTGAGGATGAGCATATTCATGGAGCTGCCTCCTCCTCCCGTTAATTGTCCACCACCATTCACGACTGGCTGTGGCAGGACTGCAGAGCTTTGATCTGATCCGTTGATTGTGGGATCGCTTAGCCCTGTCCATAGCATGCTGCTTCCGCTTTTAGCATGCATGTAGCCCTGTGTTGCAGCTTCCCCAAGGTGGCACCTGTTGTGTATGTACCTTTAAGAGAAGAACTGATTCTATACTGCAGTACCGGCAGTGACCACCCCTGTATATAAAGCCATAGCAGGCTTCTGTACTTCAGTCTTGAATTACTCTCTGTTCAGTAAATACCTGTTTTATTGTTCTCCTGCAGTCTGAGTATTATTGATCCTCGGACACTACACTGGTGATGGGCAGGTTTGAACTCATCTGCAGTACTGCATCACCTCACGGGGATCTTTTCCCTGAAGAGAAGCTTCTTGGAGGTCGAAGTCAGAACGGCGGGCGTCGACAGCGTGCAACCGCCCAGGGATCCATCGGAGAGTTGCAGGGGAGGCTGTGGAGAGCTGGGCCTGGCTCCCCAGTCGAGGTGTTCCAGCAAGTCGTGCTGGTAGCGGGTAGTGCGCTGACCCTTCCGGACTGCAGCGGGCTCGGGCTCGATCGAGCGGCTCTGCAAAGGGGCCGTGCAGCGTCGTCGGGAGGAAGAGAGAGAGAGAGGGTGGAGCGCACAGGGCGCGGTCGGTGCTCAAGAACAGGGCAGCGTGGAGAGGATAGAACACGGGGAAGGAAAAGTGAGACGTGCCGAAGCCGTGGGTCGCTGCCATTACCCTGTCGAATGCTAGGAGCTGCGTGGCAGCAAGGGGAAGAAGGAAAAGCGCGGGAGGCGCCATTTTATTCCATTGGGAAAGAAGGAAAAGCGCGGGAGGTGCCATTTTATTACATTGGGGAAGAAGAAAAAGCGCGGGAGGTGCCATTTTAAATCACCCAAGATGCCGAAGAGTGGCAGTATTACTGCTTTCGATAACGAGGTAGAAGACTGGACCACGTATGTGGAAAGAATTGAAGTGTACTGCAATGCCAATGAGGTGGCCAATGGAAAGAAGGCGTCGGTATTATTAAATTTGATGGGCGCGAGAACGTACGGCCTATTGCGGAATTTAATTACCCCAGCTAAACCAATGGAGAAAAGTTTTGAAGAGATTGTTAATATCTTACAGGAACACCTAAACCCTACACCGCTGCTGATAGCAGAAAGATTCAAGTTCCATAAAAGAAACCAGCACAAAGATGAGAACAATGCTGACTATCTTACAGAACTACGCAAGTTATCGAAGCACTGCCAGTTCGGAGCAGGACTGGCAGACACCTTAAGGGATAAGTTTGTCTGTGGGCTCCAGAGTGAAGGAACCCAGAAACAACTACTTTCGGAAAAGGACCTGACACTAAAACAGGCTGTCAGCGTGGCAGTATCCTATGAAGCAGCAGCAGGGGGAGCTGCGGAAATACAACAGAAACCACAAGAATACAGCGCTAACGAAATGGCGTATGGAGCAGAAAAGTGCTATCGCTGCGGCAGAACAACCCATGATCAGAAGGACTGCTGGTTTAAGGACAAAGTATGCAGGCAATGCGGGAAAATGGGACATATAGCAAGAGTCTGCAGGTCGGGAAAGAAAACCAACACTACAAGAACTACTAAGGAAAAGTACAAGAAAGTAAAAAAAATGACAGACAGTAGTTCGGAAGATTAGGAGAGTGATAATGATTCCGGGAGCAGGAGACTAAGTTGTCTAAAGTTACACAACGTGATCGCAAAGGAGGATCACCGAACCATTTGGGTCACCCTCATGATAGCAGGGTCCCAAGTAAAGATGGATTTGGATATAGGATCAACCCTAACTCTCATGAATCGATGAGACTATGAGCGGCTATTCTCACACATACCCTTGAAGGACACGTCCATTGTATTGAAGACATACACGGGGCAAAAAGTCTACCCCAGAGGAAAAATAAGGGTGCCAGTTGAATACAACGGCAAGGAAACACAGAAACTGTATCTATATATACTACCGGATGGAGGACCACCACTATTGGGACGTGAATGGATCCGAAAAATACAATTGGATTGGCATTCCATTCAGGCGCTAACTGTGACTGATAAAAAGGATGATGACGTCACACCTGGACGACTGTCAAAAATTCTAACTGACGTGAAAGAGGTGTTCCAACAAGGACTTGGGACTCTAAAAGGAGTAACGGCAACGATAAAAATCGAAGATAACGCAAACCCAACATTTTTTAATGCCAGACCGGTTCCTTACACGATCCGCCCAGCCGTTGAAGCAGAGCTGGAGAGTCTGGAGCGTTCAGGTGTGCTGTCCAAGGTGGACTGGAGCGAGTGGGCCACACCCATCGTTCCTGTAATGAAGAAATCATTGAGCAGCACACCTGGGGAACCGAAGAAGGTTCGCATCTGTGGGGACTTCAAGGTAACTGTGAACCCAGTCCTGCACACAGTACAATATCCACTTCCACGGATAGAAGATATTTTCGCCTCACTATCTGGAGGGAAACGCTTTACAAAGATTGATCTGGCCCAAGCGTATCGACAAATGGAGGTGGAAGAAGCATCTAGGAAATACCTCACGATAAACACTCACAAAGGCCTTTACCAGTACAATCGACTGGTATTCGGGGTAGCATCAGCCCCGGCTATTTGGCAGAGGGCGATGGAACAAGTCCTGCAAGGGATCCCGGGGACCCAGTGTTATTTGGACGACATCCTGGTTACGGATGAAAATGACAGTGAACACCTTGCCAACCTGGAGCAGCTACTCACGAGATTACAGGAATATGGGCTACGAGCCGGCTCCGTGTTGAAGAGCTGGAGTCCGAGCTTCAAACACTGAGACACATCAGGGAGGGGGAGAGTTACCTGGACTCTGTGTATCACGAGGTATTCACACCAATTAGATTAATTAATTCAGATGTAGTCCGTGGCCAGGGTCAGGATGGTGTGGCTAGAAGTGAGGCAGGTACGGGGATCCAGGAGCTAGTGTTGGAGGAGCCGCAGCACTTGCTCTTGTCCAACAGGTTTGAGGCTCTTACTCCCTGTGAGGATGGGAACAGGGACTGCGGGGAGGATGAGCAACCTGGCCACAGCACCGTGGAGTGGGGGGCCATTCAAGTGGGGGGAGTTAAAAGAAATGTTGTAGTGGTAGGGGATAGTATCGTTAGGGGGATAGATAGAGTTCTTTGCAGCCGAGAGCGAGAGTCCCGAAGGCTGTGTTGCCTGCCCGGTGCCAGGGTTAAGGACATCTCCTCTGGACTGGAGAGAAACTTGGAGTGGGAGGGGGAGGATCCAGTTGTCGTGGTCCATGTTGGTACCAACGACATAGATAGGACAAGGAAGGAGGTTCTGCTGAGGGAGTTTGAGCAGCTAGGGGCCAAATTAAAAAGCAGAACCACAAGGGTAATAATCTCTGGATTATTGCCTGAGCCACGAGCGAATTTGGCTAGGACAAATAAAATTAGAGAGTTAAATGCGTGGCTCAAAGTCTGGTGTGGGAGAAATGGGTTTTGCTTCCTGGGACACTGGCACCAGTACTGGGGCAGGAGGGAGCTGTTCCGTTGGGACGGGCTTCACTTGGCTAGTGCTGGGACTAGAGTCCTGGCGGATCATATAACTAGGGTTGTAGAGAGGGCTTTAAACTAACTAGTGGGGGGGAGGTTCCTAGAGAGCAAATAATAAAAATGACAACAGAGAAGGTCATAGACTTAGGTAGCAGTGGGGAATTTAAAAACCAGAGCGTGTCAGGAAGGGGCAGAAGGTATTGAGTAAAAGGTAAAGTAATAAAAAGGGCAAAAGCAGGATCTAAGTGTCACAAAACATATTTGAAAGTTCTCTATCTGAATGCACGTAGCATTCGTCACAAAATAGACGAGTTAATGGCACAAATAACTACATATGGGTATGATCTTGTGGCCATTACAGAAACATGGCTGCAGGGTGACAATGCCTGGGAATTAAACATACCAGGTTATTTAACGATCAGGAAGGACAGGCAGGAAGGAAGGGGGGGTGGGGTGGCTATGTTAATAAAGGAAGGAATCTCTGTAATACAGAGAAATTATATTGGGTCAAAAGATCAGGATAATGAAACAGTTTGGGTGGAGGTAAGGAATAATAAGGGGAAAAAAACACTAGTGGGCGTAGTCTATAGGCCTCCGAACAGTGGCAACTCTGTTGGACGGAGTATCAATCAGGAAATAGTTGAGGCTTGTAATAAGGGAACATCTATAATTATGGGGGATTTTAACTATCATATTAATTGGACAAATCAAATTGGGCAGGGCTGCCTTGAGGATGAGTTCATTGAGTGTATTAGGGATGGGTTTCTTGAGCAGTATGTAACTGAACCGACCAGGGGGCAAGCAACCTTAGATCTGGTCCTGTGTAACGAGACAGGATTAATTAAAAATGTCCCAGTAAAGGATCCCCTTGGAATGAGTGACCATAACATGGTTGAATTCCATATTCAATTAGAGGGTGAGAAGGTTGGATCTCAAACAAGCGTGCTAAGCTTGAATAAAGGAGACTATGAAGGTATGAGAGTGGAATTGAGTAGAGTGGATTGGGAAAATAGATGAAAGGGTAAGACGATACATGATCAGTGGTGTACATTTAAGGAGTTATTTTACAACTTCCAAAAAAAATTATCCACTGAGAAGAAAAGGGTGTAAAAGAAAAGACTGGCTAAGTAAAGAAATTAAGGATAGTATTCGACTACAAACAAGGGCATGTAAGGTTGCCAAATCTAGTGGGAGGATAGAGGATTGGGAAAACTTTAAAAGACAGCAACAAATAACAAAAAGATTGATTAAGAAAGGGAAGATAGATTATGAAAGTAAATTAGCAAAAAATATAAAAACAGATCGTAAGAGTTTTTATAGTTATATAAAAAGAAAAAGGGTGGCTAAAGTAAATGTTGGTCCCTTAGAGGATGAGACCGGAAAATTAATGGTGGGAAATATGGAGATGGCAAGAACACTGAATGAATATTTTATATCAGTCTTTACAGTAGAAGACACTAAGAATATCCCAACACTGGACAAACAGGGGGCTAAAGGGGGGGAGGAGCTAAACACAATCAAAATCACTAAG
Source organism: Somniosus microcephalus (assembly GCF_052327205.1). Classification (NCBI taxonomy): domain Eukaryota; kingdom Metazoa; phylum Chordata; class Chondrichthyes; order Squaliformes; family Somniosidae; genus Somniosus; species Somniosus microcephalus. The sequence goes on along the minus strand of NC_141001.1, from coordinate 82,077,651 downwards.
GAAGTGGTACTCGGTAAAATAATGGGACTCAAGGCGGATAAATCACCTGGACCTGATGGCTTACATCCTAGGGTCTTGAGAGAAGTGGCGGTTGGGATTGTGGATGCGTTGGTAATAATTTTCCAAAACTCCCTGGACTCGGCAAAGGTCCCGGCAGACTGGAAAACTGCTAATGTAACACCCTTATTTAAAAAGGGCAGTAGACAGAAGGCTGGAAACTATAGACCGGTTAGCCTAACATCTGTGGTGGGTAAAATTTTGGAGTCCATTATTAAGCAGACGTAACAGGACATTTGGATAATCATAATTTAATAGGACAAAGTCAGCATGGTTTTATGAAGGGGAAGTCATGTTTGACAAATTTGCTGGAGTTCTTTGAGGAAGTAACATATAGGGTGGATAAAGGGGAACCAGTGGACGTAGTGTATTTAGACTTCCAAAAGGCATTTGACAAGGTGCCACACAAAAGATTATTGCTTAAGATAAAAAATCACGGGATTGGGGGTAATATTCTGGCATGGATAGAGGATTGGCTATCTAACAGAAGGCAGAGAGTTGGGATAAATGGTTCATTCTCAGACTGGCAAACAGTAACTAGTGGTGTTCCACAGGGGTCAGTGCTGCGTCCCCAACTCTTTACAAACTATATTAACGATTTGGAGGAGGGGACCGAGTGTAACATATCAAAGTTTGCAGATGATACTAAGATGGGAGGGAAAGTAGTGAGTGAGGAGGACATAAAAAACCTGCAAGGGGACATAGACAGGCTAAGTAGGTGGGCAGAGATTTGGCAGATGGAATACAATACTGGAAAGTGTGAGGTTATGCACTTTGGCAGGAAAAATCGTAGAGCAAGTTATTATCTTAATGGCAAGAAACTGGAAAGTACTGAAGTACAAAGGGATCTGGGGGTCCTGGTGCACAAAACTCAAAAGGTTAGTATGCAGGTGCAGCAAGTGATTAAGAAGGCCAATGGAATGTTGGCTTTCATTGCTAGGGGGATAGAATATAAAAATAGGGAGGTATTGCTTCAGTTGTACAAGGTATTGGTGAGACCGCACCTGGAATACTGCGTACAGTTTTGGTGTCCATACTTAAGAAAAGACATACTTGCTCTCGAGTCAGTACAAAGAAGGTTCACTCGGTTAATCCCGGGGATGAGGGGATGGACATATGAGGAGAGGTTGAGTAGATTGGGACTCTACTCATTGGAGTTCAGAAGAATGAGAGGCGATCTTATTGAAACATATAAGGTTGTGAAGGGGTTGGATCGGGTGGATGCGGGGAGGATGTTCCCGATGATGGGTGAAATTAGAACTAGGGGGCATAGTCTTAGAATAAGTGGCTGCTCTTTCAAAACTGAGATGAGGAGGAACTACTTCACTCAGAGGGTGGTAGGTCCATGGAATATGCTGCCCCAAAAAGCTGTAGAAGCTACATCATTACATACATTTGAAACAGAAATAGACAGTTTCCTAGAAGTGAAGGGAATTAATGGTTATGGGGAGCGGGCAGGAATTTGGACATGAGTCTAGGTTCAGATCGGACATGGCCCTGTGGGTAGCGGAGCGGGCCCAGGGGCCGTGTAGCCTGATCCTGCTCCTATTTCATCTGTCTAATTCTGTTAGATTTAGGAGATCGTTCTGTAATAGTGGATTGGCGGTTAGGATCAGATCAGCCATGATCTTATTGAATGGCGGAGCAGGCTCGAGGGGCCGATTGGCCTACTCCTGCTCCTCTTTCTTATGTTCTTATGTTCTTATGAGCCAACCATCCCAAATGCGAGTTCTTCAGGAGACAAATCTCGTATTGTGGCCATATGATTGATGAGGAAGGGTTGCATAAGTTGCCGGACAAGATTGAGGCTGTAGTCAAGGCTCCAGCACCAGGAAATGTATCGCAACTGAGGTCGTTCCTCGGGTTGGTAAACTACTACCATAAGTTCTTGCCGAATTTATCTACAATTCTGCACCCACTGAACGCCCTACTGCAAACTGGAGTAACATGGAAATGGAGTGATGAGTGTAAGCGTGCCTTTCAGAAATGTAAATGCCTAATCACTTCAAAAGAAGTATTGGCCCACTACAATCCAACACTACCAATTCGGTTAGCATGTGATGCGTCTCCCTACGGCATCGGAGCGGTGCTGTCAGACAAATTCCTTGACGGTTCAGAGAGGCCAATAGCCTTTGCGTCGCGCTCATTAACCTCAGCCGAGCGTAACTACGCCCAGATTGTCAGGGAGGCCCTCAGCCTGGTGTGGGGGGTGAAGAAGTTCAATCACGATCTGCACGCGCAGAAATTCACCCTACTGACTGATCATCAGCCCCTGGTCTCCATTTTTAACCCAAAGAAGGGCATTCCAGTGATGACGGCGCAACGGCTGCAAAGATGGTCACTTTTTCTAGGGGCACATCAGTACGACATAGAGTACAAGGGTACGAAACAGCATGGAAACGCTGATGGGCTGTCGCGCCTACCATTGCCTATGGTAGAGGAAGCACCTGCAGTGGACTCTGTTGAGATATTCCATGCGACCATAGTCGAATGTCTACCTGTTACAAACTCAAGTATAGAGAAGGAAACCCAAAATGACCCGACACTCTCTCGGGTCTATGATTTGACGGTGAAGGGATGGCCAGCACATGGCGACTCACTGTTGCCAGCATTCTCGCCAAGGAGAGAACAGCTGTCAGTGTGCCGGGGGACCTTGATGTGTGGATCCCGAGTGGTAATTCCACCCAAGTTGAGAGATAGAGTGCTCAATGATCTTCATGAGGGTCATCTGGGAGGGGTAAAAATGAAGAGCCTAGCCAGGTCGTTTGTGTGGTGGCCGGGAATCGATAAAGAAATCGAGGATATGACCAAGAGATGCACAGGATGCCAGAAGGTCCAAAACGCTCCACCACAGGCCCCGCTACATCCATGGGAGTGGCCCTCATCTCCATGGCAACGGTTACACATTGATTTTGCTGTCCATTTATGGACTCAATGTTCCTAATCGCTGTGGACGCCCATTCAAAATGGCCAGAGGTCATCAAAATGTCCTCCACCACCACGGAGAAAACTATTGCAGCCCTACGGACCATCTTCGCCAGGAATGGCTTGCCAGAACAGATTTGCTCCGACAATGGGCCACAGTTTGTGCCCGAGGATTTCCGGAGGTTTCTGAGGAATAATAGGGTGAAACATTACACATCTGCCCCATATCATCCAGCCACAAATGGATTGGCTGAGAGGTTTGTTCAGACCTTTAAAAAGGCAATAAAGGCAATGCATAATGACGACATACCACTACAACACAAGGTGGATAATTTCTTGTTTGCTTACCGGAATGCGACACATGCAGTCACCCACCAAACTCCAGCCATAATGTTCTTCAACCAAAGGCTAAGATGTCGCCTGGATTTGCTCAAACCAAACAAAAGACGAGATGTTGAGTATAAGCAATTCCAGCACATAAATGAGAAGCCAACCAGGAGCTTCAAGATAGGGCAACCAGTCTTGGCCCATGACTACCGAACAGAAAAATGGCAGCCAGGAACGATATGCACACAGCAGGGACCACTAATGTACACAGTGGACGTTGGAGAGAGCATCGTGAGATGCCATGCTGACCAGATTCTAGAGTCACAGGAACAAGCCAAACCCATACCACGAGCAGGTGCACCTGGTAATCAACCCGAAGTACAGATTGCGTCTACCTCAGAAGCAGTGGTATTGGAAGCTGACGAACCAACCAATGACAATGAGCCAGAATCGACTCCGCCGCAAGAACAGGATACTCGAGAAAGGCGTTATCCAGTCAGGGTCAGGAAGCCTCCTCAAAGACTGAACTTATAAATGATTATTTCAGTTGATGTATATAGTACAGAGAAAATTGTTATTGTAATTAGTTATTATTTAGTTGTTAAATGAATGTTATGTACTGTTTATCTAAAAGGGGAGGAATTGTTGTGTATGTACCTTTAAGAGAAGAACTGATTCTATACTGCAGTACCGGCAGTGACCACCCCTGTATATAAAGCCATAGCAGGCTTCTGTACTTCAGTCTTGAATTACTCTCTGTTCAGTAAATACCTGTTTTATTGTTCTCCTGCAGCCTGAGTATTATTGATCCTCGGACACTACAGCACCGAGCCACTCTTGGTGATGGACATTGAAGTCCCCCACCCAGAGTACATGTTCTGCCCTTGCTACCCTCAGTGCTTCTTCCAGGTGGTGTTCAACATGGAGGAGTACTGATTCATCAGCTGAGAGAGAGTGCTAGGTGGTAATCAGCAGGAGGTTTCCTTGCCCATGCTTGACATGCGACTTCATGGGGCCCAGAGTCAATGTTGAGGACTCCCAGGGCTACTCCTTCCCAACTATATAGCACTGTGCCGCCACCGCTGGTGCGACTGTCCTGCCGGTGGGACAGGACATACCCAGGGATGGTGACGGAGGAGGCTGAGACATTGGCTGAAAGATATGATTCTGTGAGTGTGAATACGTCAGGCTGTTGCTTGACTAGTCTGTGGGACAGGTCTCCCAATTTTGGCGCAAGACCCCAGATGTTGGCGAGGAGGACTTAGCAGGGTCGACTGGGCTGTGTGTGCCATTGCCGTGTCTGCAGCTGGTGCCGGGTGGTCCATCTGGTTTTATTCTTATTATTGTGTTTTGTAGTGGTTTGTTACAACTGTGAGGCTTGCTAGGCCATTTCAGAGGGCACTTAAGTGTCAACCACATTGCTGTCACATATAGGCCAGATGATTTCCTTCCCTAAAGGGCATTTTTACGACAATCCGATAGTTTCATGGTTACCATTTCATGGTTACCATTACTGATACTAGCTTTTTATTCCAGATTTATTTAATTAACTGAATTTAAATTCCCCAGCTGCCATGGTGGGATTTGAACTCACGTCTTATTGGATTATTAGCCCAGTGACAATACCATTATGCTACCATTCCCTATTCTTATGTTCTTATCTTAAAGTCTCCACATGCAATGAATTACTTTGCAATAATGTGACTGTTGTTAAGTACGCAAAGACAATGGAATAGTTTTTTTCTCATGGGGGTTGAGGAATGTTAATTTAAATCTACATTTATCACCAATAACCAAAGCAACATTTTACTTGCACCACACAGGCAAATAGAGAACAATATTGTGTAGATTCTGAAATTTATGTAATTTATTAGTTGTCAAAATCCAGAATGTTTAAGTTACCATTTCCTTCTCCTCCCCTATCTCTCACTGGCCCCAAACTGGATTTCCAAGGATCGCAAGCTTCATCAACTCTTGAACACCAACGCCCGTCCGGAACCTTCTTCACCTTCACTTTCCTCTGACCCCCCTTCTCCCAATCTTACTCCCTGCCGCATTTTCACTATCACTTCTAACCTTCCCCTCTCTGACCCCGAACGATCAGTCCTCAGCAAAAGGCTGAGCTTCATCCCCTTACGCCCCCACCTCAATGAATTGCGAGCTCGGCACGATGCTGAGCTCTTTTTCTGCCGCCTTCGCCTCCGTGCCCACTTCCTTGGCCAGGAGTCTTCCCCCCGCATGACTGACCCTTTCTCCCGCTATCAGAATTCTCATTCTACCTGGACCCCTCCCCCTGGCCTCTTACCCTCTCTAGATCTTTTCATTGCAAACTGCCGCCATGACATCAGCCGTCTCCATATCTATGCTCCCCTCACTCATTCCAACCTATCTCCCTCTGAACTTGCAGCACTCCATTCTCTCAGATCCAACCCCGACATTGTCATCAAACCTGCTGACAAGGGTGGTGCTGTTATTGTTTGGAGAATCGACCTCTACCTAGCGGAAGCTGCACACCAACTCTCCGACACCTCCTCCTACTTCCACCTGGACCATGACTCCACTACTGAACATCAAGCCACTGCTTCCAAGACTGTCACTGACCTCAACACCTCTGGAGATCTTCCCCCCACGACCGCCAACCTCATAGATCCCCAACCCCGCACAGCCCGCTTCTACATCCTTCCCAAGATCCACAAACAGGACTGTCCACGGAACTTATCTCATCCTATCTTGACTCTATTTTTTCTCCCCTTGTCCAGTCTCTTCCCACCTACATCCGCGACTCTTCCGACGCCCTCCGCCACTTTAACAGTTTCCAGTTTCCCGGCCCCAACCGCCTCCTTTTCACTATGGACGTACAATCCCTCTACACCTCCATCCCCCACCAGGATGGCCTGAGGGCGCTCCGCTTCTTCCTTGAATAGAGGCCCAACCAGTCCCAGTCCCCATCCACCACCACCCTCTTCCGCCTGGCTGAACTTGTTCTCACATTGACCAACTTCTCCTTTGACTCCACTCATTTCCTCCAAATCAAAGGTGTTGCTATGGGTACCCACATGGGTCCTAGCTATGCCTGCCTTTTCGTGGGATATGTGGGACACTCTTTGTTCCAGTCCTACTCAGGTCCCCTCCCTCACCTCTTTTTCCGGTACATTGATGACTGTATCGGTGCCGTTTCCTGCTCTCGCCCTGAACTACACAATTTCATTCACTTTGCCTCCAATTTGCACCCTTCCCTCACCTTCACATGGTCCATCTCTGACTCTTCCCTTCACTTCCTCGACTTCTCCGTCTCCATCTCTGGGGATAGGTTATTGACAAACATTCACTACAAGCCCACTGACTCCCACAGCTACCTGGACTACACTTCCTCCCACCCCGCCTCCTATAAGGACTCTATTCCATTCTCCTACTTTCTCCGCCTCCGCCACATCTGCTCTGACGATGCCACCTTCCATACCAGTGCTTCCGACATGTCTTCCTTTTTCCTCAACCGAGAAGTCCCCTCTACTGTGGTTGACACGGCCCTCGACCGTGTCCGTTCTATCTCCCGCACTTCTGCTCTCACCCCTGCCCCTCCCTCCCGGAACCACAATAGAGTTCCCCTTGTACTCACCTTTCACCCCACCAGCCTCCACATTCAACGGAACATCCTCTGCCATTTCCGCACCTCCAGCGTGATCCCACCACCAAACGCATCTTCCCCTCACCTCCCCTTTCAGCATTCCGTAGGGACCGCTCCCTCCGTGACACCCTAGTCCACTCCTCTACCATCCCCAGCACCCCTTCCCCTTCGCCCGGCACCTTCCCATGCAAGCACAGGAGATGCAACACATGCCCTTATACCTCCACCCTTCCCACTGTCCAGGGCCCCAAACACCCCTTCCAGGTGAAACAGCAATTTACTTGTACTTCCTGCAATCTAGTATACTGTATTCGCTGCTCACGATGTGGTCTCCTCTACATTGGGGAGACCAAATGCAGATTGGGTGACCGCTTTGCGGAACACCTCCGTTCAGTCTGTAAGGGGGACCCCGAGCTCCCGGTGGCCTGTCACTTTAACTCACCGCTCCATTCCCACTCAGACCTCACTGTCCTCAGCCTCTTGCATTGTTCCACGGAAGCTCAGCGTAAGCTCGAGGAATAGCACCTCATCTTTCGATTAGGCACTCTACAGCCCTCTGGACTCAACATAGAGTTCAACAATTTCAGATCATAACCTCGGCCCCTATCACATATATATACATTTTTAATTTTTTTATCCACACTTTTGTTTGGCCTTTTTTCTTCCCTCCCACATGGCAGCTGTCCTTCATTCTGCCAGCGCAATTCACACCTCATCTATAGCCATCCTTTATTCCGTAACCTGTCCCATTACCACCTCCTCTCGCCTTGAATATCTCTTAATGTTTCTCAATGTCTCTTAATCTCTCCTGCTTTCCATCCTTATCACTGACCTTCCCTTTTGTTCTTTCATCCCCTCCTCCTTTTCCCAGCCCCTAACTTGCTTCACAATCTATTCCTTTTCCTGCTTTTTTCCAGTTCTGATGAATGGTCATCGACCTGAAACGTTAACTCTGTTTCTCTCTCCACGGATACTGCCCTGGCCTGCTGAGTTTTTCCAGCATTTTCTGTTGTTATTCTAGATTTCCAGGCCTATTTCTGATTCCCAGTTCAATGCAAACTAGTTTCTTTAACTAAGACCAATTTGCTTATCTTAACAGGCAAGTTTAAAACACAATTCAATGAGCTGTTTAACTGTTCAGTGTAATATGGGTAAGAGGCCAAACTGTTTGTGTGATATGTCACACTTTGATGATGGTTGCCACTGAAATGAATTTAAAAAAGAACTCCGCAATTACTGTGTCCTCCCGAGTCGCTAAACTGATTAGTAAACTGACGTGACATTTTATATGGAAAAGCAAGTTCAGCATTCATTGTTGGGAGAAAGTACTTAAAAACTGCTGATTTTCTGTGTGGTCAGTCTGTGGATAGCATTTAACTTTGAATGTCTCTGGTCAAGAACATACTAACTACAACATGTCGCTGAACTTCAATATTTAGTCTCGTGTCTTCAACTGGTTCACTTCCTGACAAGGATCTTTCAAGCTTGCAATTCTGCCATGCAGAATGAAACATATCTTGATGTGCGGGTTAGGTTGATTGGCTATGATAAATTGACCCTCAGTGTTAGGGGGATTAAATACATGGGGTTACAGGGATAGGGTAGGATATGTGTTGGTGTAGGGGTTACGGGGATCGGGTGGGATATGTGTCGGTGCAGGCTCGATGGGCCGAAATGGCCTCTATCTGCACTGTGGGGTTTCTGTGATTCTGTGAATATTTGAGCTTTGTTTGTGCGCTCGCGAGCTTATCACAACCTACCTAAAGATGAGAAGAGGAAACTATCATACAAACCACTGATGAATGACAGGTATATTGAAATATTGTTCTGTTTATTTGAACAATCTGTCAGATACAGATAGTGCTTTTACCTTAGCACCTCAGGCTAAAAAGATTCTCTGAGAAAACTGCGACATTGTTGCTGATCTTGGGTGTTGAAGTTAATTGTCCTATCAGCAGTTAACATCTGTCGCCATTTGTGCATGGTAACAATGTTGAGTTCAGATTCCATGGGAGATTTCATAAAGAGTTCTGAAAAAAGATATAAACGTGCACAGCATGCTAAACCAAAGATTAAAACTTTGCCGTGGAGGACGCAAAAAGGGTATCGATATCGCAGCAGCTGTTTTCCTATTAGAAAACAGTTTAATGGAACGGTATCTTTGCTAAGCATTGATAGAATTGTTCTTGAGGCATAGCAGTGCACAGGATGGGTATCACGAATAGAATGCATCATGTGACTTATTTTATGCCCCACTCTACTTTTATCATCCATTCAGTTTTGCTGTGATGCTCTAAAAGGAACCATTTTGAAGGATCAGTTTATTCCCGCTATGGAATATTTGTTATGTAATGCATTATCATGAAGAGGAGAGACTGATTGTTTTTAGTTCATTCTCAGGATATAGCCATTGCTCATCCCCATTTGCCCTTAAGAAAGTTGTGGTGGGTCATCTTCTTGAACTGCTGCAGTTCTTGTGGTGAAGGTGCTCAATACTATTAGGTAGGGAGTTCCAAGATTTTGACCCAGCAACGATGAAGGAATGGCGATATATATCCAAGTCAAGATAGTGTGTGACTTGGAGGGGAACTTGGAGGTGATGGTGTTCCCATACACCTGTTGTCGTTGTCATTCTAAGTGGTATGGGTCGCAGGTTTGGGAGGTGCTGCTGAAGAAGACTTGGTGACTTGCTGCAGTGCATCCTCTAGATAGTACATTCTGCAGCCATGGTATGCCAGTAGTGGAGGGAGTAGATATTTAAGCTGGTGGATGGGGGTACCAATCTAGCAGGCTGCATTGTCCTGGATAGTGTCGAGCTTCTTGAGTGTAGTTGCAGCTGGAAAAGAAAAGTGGGAAGTATTCCATCAGATTGCCAGTTATGCTATAGATACTGAAGATAGATGTCAACCAATCAATCAGATTGCCTTCCAAATGGCTTTTTATATTCACTGATTTTCATGGTGCTGACAATGTTCGGATAGGGAACTAGTCAGTACACATGGTGATATATCTTTTACACAAGGCAAAATGCCTGTGAATCAAAAAAATTAATCATGTAAAGTGCATAGAAAAAGCTGCAAATGGAATGTAAGTTTAATGTACACACTTGAAATTTTCCTGATCACCACAGATTGAATGAATATTTAATATTATATTTAAGGACTGATTGACCAGTCAAAAAGTTAATCAGTTATCGGAAGAATACATCAATTGGTTTGATTCAGCTTGAGAGATTAACTGAAAAAACTGATGTGGGCAGTCTTTTACTGCCACATTTACAGAAAATACAGATTTAATGACTAGAGCACTTCACAAAGAATCAATATTGCCCAACCTTGGCTGCAACAGCATTTAGCTCCATTGATACTTTTACAGCCTTTCAAATCAGTTCAGTTGTTGATGACACAGGTTATCAGTTTAGGTGCTGGGAGGCATTAGGTTAAATGATCAACCAAAATATGACTTTGTACTAACAGTGCAAATCTACAGGAGATTCACCTCAGCTTTTAATGCTGAACTGATGGGAGTGAAGAAAATTCACTCCAAATTACAACCAGAGATATCAATGGAGGCGAGTTGGGTGCAGGTCAGGTGGTTTCCAGCTTCCAGTCCCGTCGCCAACTGCATCCGGCCCACAGACGTGATTTTACGTTGATTGACCTTATTAAGCCCACCCTGCGGGCTTGCCGGCCATTTAAGAGGAAGTCGGTCAGGTGACGTCATTTGATGACATGTCATCTGCCGGTTTTCTTAAAGGGACCACTCACAATTATTTTTGACAGTTGATTTCTCAGTGTTTGAAAGCATTGAGGTGCTGCAAACACTGACAATCATTGTACAAAGGTGACCTCTTGCACCCAGGCTCTCCAGTGACTTCCTCCATAGAATGGAATAGATGGCAGCTGCAGGTGAGGTGACAGAAGTGATCTGTCACTGGTAAGAGAGGTTCTCCCAATCAGGTGGCACTGGACATGGATTTCAAAACTTGTAACCTAAAGAAATGTGTAAATGTATTAAAAATGCATTTCCCAACATTTTCTTACCTCTGAGACTCACCAGTGCAACATTGGATCCTTCACACCACTTCTGCAGCTGTCATCAATCCAGAAACGTTACAGTAGACTCACAGCACGCCACACTTACCTGGCGTAGTGTCCGGACATCGGGAAACCCAAGCCAGAAGCGGCAAAATTCAAAAAAAGCCTGTCAACTACTAGCAACTACTTGTTAATAGGCAGGTACTTGCCTTTAATCCTCTTCCCGCCGCTAAGTGTCGGGTCCATGCGCAAATCGGGGACCTGACACTTGGGAAAATTGTTTGGAGGTGGGTTGACGGCGGGATCGCAACCCGCCGTCAATCAAAATGATTTTAACCTTTGACCCGCCTCCAAGCCCGCCCTCTGAGCGCCGGCAAAATCCAGCCCTAACTCTCTAGCACCTGCCTGGTTCATGTAATTTGTGCTACAGATTAATGTGAATTTCCAGTACAATATGGTTTCCTTCATTTTTACAAGTGGCAGGAGTCCTTTATCATTTGTATTTCATGCTAGTGGGCATCTGACATACAAAATATTTAATCTTTGTTGGTAGCTCTTTGTTCATGAGAACCATAGAGAAAATTTAAGCCATGAAAGAATAAGATGCTTTGGATAATACAAAGTCCTACAAGTTACTTTGCATTTGATAACCCATCTACCTGCAATTTAAATTTAGTACCAAGCCAACATGAAATTTATAATTTTGAGTCACAATAGCAAATGGCATGAAAAACACACAGGTGGGCGTCAGAGTGTGAGAATGATTTGAACAGCTCAGACTCATTGCCATGAGCCTGAGCCCTGACAAGTCTGCTCATGGCATATTGAGGATGAGTCAAAGCACAGTGTTACCATGGTGAGGATGTGACTAAATCAGTGTTTCTTTTTCTTTTCTTTTTTCCACCAGTTCTCGCCCTGCCTTCTTTCCACAAGGTGCACAGTTGGGTGCAAATGAAAGAAATCTTACGGGGTCAATGGTGAAGGTTATTTTATATCAGTTTAGGTGCTCAGAAGCATTCGATTACATGATCAACCATGTTGCCTTCCTATCCTTGTGCGAGCCCAGGTAGTAGTTTCAGCTGATTATCAGGCTGCACGTGGTATCACAGCTGAGCCAGATATTGCCCTCACCCAATCCTTTCAAATATGCATTTCTAGGAGTAGTTGTTGGCAATCAGTCAGAAGCAGCGTGAATGCTGGCCATTTCTCCCCTCTCCCTAACTCGTGGAGTGGGGGTGGCGGGTGGCTGTTGCTGAGGCCAGCTGTAGTGCTTCACACATACACTGTAGCTGAAATCAACAAACTCAGCATTGACCAAGGATTGGCGCTGAGGCTTTGCTGATTTGCATAGCTCGGTTACGTAGTGCTTTAACCAGTTGAACCATTGAGAAAGCTAAAATCTGTGTCTGAAATGGTGTGATGGTCTTTCTATTTAGTGTGCAGCACTATTGATACCCAGATTTATAACAGTGATGGAAGTAAACTGGGGGAGGGGGATATAAGAAACTTATGAAAACGATGAACGAGAAAAGATCAGCTGGCTCATCGAGCCTGTCCTATACTGTCATGGTGAAACTTCTACACAGCATCATCCCAATTCGCCCTCCCACCCCCCCGCCCAACCCGCACCTCCTATCCACCAGCCATGAATCTCCCAGAAGAGGTGAAAAACCAGGTAAAAATTTGGGGGGAAATTGTTCTTCAACCTCTGATGACAATCAAACAAGTCCCAGGAGATTGCAGTGGCTTGGAGACAGATCTCCCAATGACCCAACTACCTTCTATAGGCAGTTATGTCAAGCAATCTCAGGAACTCGTCCAGCTCCATTTTCAGTGCTTGCTGTGAATGTGGACTCATTGCACATTCTGGCAACTTGTTCCAGAGGTAAGTGACTCTCTGTGAAAAGATGTATCTCCTAACATCTAACCAGTTCTTTGCTTCCATGAATTATATTGATGTGCCCGGGTCCTTCCTAACCTATTTACTTTGAATAGCCTATCCATATTGACCAAATCTATTCTTTTCATTACTTTTAAGACCTCAATCAAATCCCCTCAAAATCTACGCTTTTCTAAAGTAAAATGCCCAATCTCTCTAAGCCTAGCGTGGTAACTGAGGGCCCTTAAACTAGGTATCAATCCAGTAGCCCGCCTCCGAACTTTTGGTATTGCCATCATGTGTGATGACTAAAACTGGGCCCAGTATTTTAGATGAGGCCTAAAAAAGACCTTGTCCAAAGACGATACAGCATTTCTTGTTTTGTATTTAATTTTCCTGCCTTGCTGCACTGGTTGTGGAACCTCAAAGATTCAGGCATTAAAACACCCAGGTTTTCTTCTCCCACTCAGCAGCCTTGAGCACAAAATGCTGCATGGTGTATACCTGTTCAGCATTGCTCCCACCCATGTGGCTAATGCAGCATTTATCTATATTAAAGTTCATCTGCCAGATACAAGTTCTTTCCCATATTGCATGTAGATCTGCCTGTAACCTACTTTTCTCGTGTAATGTCCTTACACCCGTACATATCTTTGTAGCATCCACAAGCTTGCAGGTCTCAAATTTTGTTTGATAATGTTTCTGTGAAATGCCTTGGGACTTTTCATTAAGTTGAAGGTGCTATATAAATGCAAGTTGATGATGTTGTTGTCTTACTTGACTTAAACAATTTCTAATCTCTTTGCCTCTGTGAAAGCCCTTGCGGCCTTAATGTTTAAAAAGCCCCCCTGCCTGTATCTTATTCTGTGCTTTATTCTCTTGCTGGTCACAGCCAGAAAAGGGGTTCAAAGTTTCCATTACAGTGGGTATGAATTGTTTATTAATTAATGAGACAAGCTAATGAATTGCTTAAACTAAAAGCAAAATACTGCAGATGCTGGAAATCTAAAAACAAAAACAGAAAATGCTGGAAATATTCAGCAGGTCAAGCAGTAATGTTCAAACACATTGTGGTTAAAAGTAAACAATACATCATGTAAAACAACTACAACTTTTATTACCTACCTCATGTTAGTCAGTCAACACACCAATCTAATGGGGAAAAATTGGCTCGTGCCCCCTTTGGGGCACTAACTTCGCCGGGGTGTTACTATTGAATATCGTGGCACTATGTGCACCAGCGGCATGTGCATTGGCATATAGCACTGTGGTACTGCAGGCCTCCATCCCCGATTAAAGGGGAGGGATCCAGCGCAGCACGCACTGGTGCCCTGCTGGACCACCGGTGTAGGGTTCTCAAAATTCCCGCATTCCCCGAAAGTTATGGAAAAAGGGACCCTGTATGGACAAGTTATTAAAGAGGGTACCCAAAATGGCTTCCGAGACCTCGTGACCAAAACTGACAGGATTTTAAAAGCAAGGCCCTGCAAAAAGACAGGCCCTGAAATGAAACCTAACATGCATGGATCTGTGAAAAGACTTTGTAAAGCCTGACAGCTAGGTAAACGCAGAATATGCATTCTTCACCTTGGAACAGATCGAGTCAGGATGGCTCTAATCTGAAAGCCATCTACTCTTTGCATAAATAATCGGTAACAGCTCACAGGTAGCTGCCAAGCCAGGAAAGACGATTAAGTCTCATAAATAACAAACAGCCAGGACATCGAAGCCATTATACAAGGAGACAACTGCCCCAGAAGTCGTGAAAGTAAATGGCTGTAATCATTTTAGATGAGCCCGCCAAAAGTTAGACAAAGGACTGACCTGATTTGGTGCGCAGATAAGGGGTGAAGAACCGGGTATAATTGTAGGCCCACCGGTAGCTCTCGGTCTCTTGTTGCTTGCCTCTTGCTCTTGCCTCCTGCCTCTCGCTCTCGCTTCGTGCCTCATTGCGGGCCCTCTTCTCCCTCCCCGCACCGCTCGACACCAAGGACGCCCATTACTACACCGGGGGCCAAACGCGGGAGGAGAACAAGACCCGAATCGAAAACGCACAGGACATACGGGGCCATGAACAGACGAGACGAGACGAGAAAAATGGTAAAACTGGTAAAGGCAGAGAAGGGCAGCGGAAAGACGCGTTGGGGGACAAACGGCCTAGTTATAAGCTGGCGTTTGATGAATAAGTTGGTGTTTGAAGCATGGACAGTGAAATCAAGACAAACAGCCTAGTTATGAGCTGGCGTTTGATATTTGGACAGTAAAGCCCAATTAAGAATAAACAGGCGTTCGAAGCTTGGGTAGAAAAATCATAGTAACGGTAAAAACCGCCAAACCAGCCCCAACCGCAGCAAAACCATCGGCGACCGAACCGCCCAAAGAAGAAGAAGACCCATCGTGACAAAGTACTCAATGAAGACGTTAACAGAGGAAAAAGGAGGGTGCTTCGCACAAACAACTCCATCGCCGCACCCTGTGACCACGTGGCAATGACGAACCCCAAAGGACAACAAGAGTGAACCTCAAAACCCACAACCAGTTAAATCAATAGGTTTCGAATTGGTGAGTATGAATTCCTGGCCCCTTGTAGCTTAATCTAGTTAGGTATTGGGGGTGGGATAAGGATAAGGGGATTTTTAATGTATTTGTTTCCCTCGATGTGCTGTGTGTTCCCCATTCCCATATAAGTGTAATTGTATATGCCTGTTATCATTTCAGTAATTCTCCGTAAGATTGTGTTTTATTGTGCCTTTAATAAAATTTGCGGTTTTCTTGCACCAAACCACTTGTCTACTCGATTTTCTGTATCGCCGCCTGTACCTAAGTCCGGTGTCTAGAACCCAGGGGTGTGGGAGCGATTCGAACCGCTCAGAGACAGTCAGGGGCAGAGCTGACTGGGCACATGCCACCCCTTACACTGGGGAGTGGGGTGCCAGCAAAAGAGCCCGGCACTCAAGGAGTGCAGGGCTGACGGATCACGGCTGACACCCCGCAGGAGGATGCGAGAGGGGGCAGGTGCTGGCAGGCTGCCCAAAAAAAAAGTAGCCGCCTGGCACCTGCCCTTTAATTATCGCCGCCCCGGCTGCAAAAACACCGCCCTGACCCTGTCGGACATAGCGTCTGGCGGTAGGTCAGGGGGCATGAGCCAAGTTTGCGGCCGGGGTGCTGCACATGGCAATGACATCATCGGCGGAGGCACAGCACCGTGAGGCACTGCCAGCTACTGCTGCCGCTAACCTCCCGCTGAATTTCGCGGGAGGCGTTAGCGGCTCCGCACCCAGGCGCAGGTTGGTTTGGTGCAAAGCAACCAAATTTTTCCCCCTGAGACCCTTGCTCAACTCTGGTTTGCTTGTTGTTTACAACCTATGAGGAAACAACATCAAGGCTAGTTCAGTAACATCTTAATTATATTGTCTCTGACCTTGTTTGTAACTTGCACGAAAAGACTGTTTTAAAACATAGCATTTAAAGTAATTCTTTTTCCAAATTCTGTGTGTGGAAAGTGGTCAAAAGATCCTGAAATGTGACACATTCCTTTATCTCCACTTAAAATAATGGGTTACAACCTACATTAAAATAGTTGACAAAGGAATGTCATCTGAGTATATAAAGTGCTTCTCTGTTAATGTCACTTGCAGTAATTTCTAATCTTTAGCTTTTATCACTATTGTATTTTTGGGTCTTTTACTCATCTTTCATCTGTGTTCAGTGACCAGGCCCATTCTAATAAGTGAGCTTCTGCTCCCTATGAATCAAAGAGTAACATTCCATGCACAATGCTTGGTATTGAACAGAAGCATTTGCTGCTGCTTTTAATTTACTGGGTATGATGCAAACTTACCTTCCAGGCCGAGTTCGAGGCGGGACTACTGGTTTTCGGGTTCCAGTCCCGCCCCCAGTGATATCTGACAAACAGATGCTATTTTGCCCTGATTGGCCTTGTTAAGCCCGCCCTATGGGCTTGCCGGCCAATTAAGGGAAAGCCGATGTCAGTTGATGACGCTTCATCTGCTGGTTTTCTTAAAGGCAATGCACCACGCTTGTTTGACAGATGATTTGACAGTGTTTGACAGCATTGAGGTGCTGACAATCACTGTCCAAAGGTGAGCCCTTGCAGCCAGACTCTCCGATTACTCTCTCCTTAGGATAAAACAGATGGCAGCTGCAGCTGAGATTGCAGAAGCCATCTGTCACTTCCCCCGATGAGATGAGCCTACACAAACACTTCACAGCTTGTCACCTGCAGAAACATCTAACCACATTAAAAATTACTTTCACAACATTTCCTTACATCTGATACTGACCAGTGTCCCATTACAACTTTCACACCACTTCTGCAGCTATCATCCAAACACCAACATAACAACAGACCCATAGCATGCCTCACTTACCCTGGCGGGGTTCCACGACATCGTGAAGCCCGCAGCAGCAGTCGAAAAATTGGAAAAAGCCCCTTAACTGCCTGTTAACTACCTTTTAACAGGCAGTTAAGTGGCTATAATCCTCTTCCCACCGCTAGGAGTCGGGCCCCTGCGCAAATCGGGGACCTGACTCCCGGGAAGATTGGTTGGAGACGAGTTGGGAGCGGTTTTGGGACCCGCTCCCATTTTTGGGGATTTTCCCAGTAGTCCCGCCTCCAGACCCGCCTCCTCAGGGCTGGTAAAATCTAGCCCGCAATCTCCTGGACTATCAGGCTGTGGCTTAGGTGAAAAGCCACAGGTATATTAAAAAAAAATCTGTCTTTACACAATGTGTGATGCTATCAAACATCTACAGGATTTTTGAAGAAAACCAGCTGCTTGCTAGCTGGGGCTACACATCTGGTCTAGTCTGGAGTTTAAAAACTGGGATAGAGGAAAATAATAGGGACTTTCCATAATGGAACTAAGTTTGTCTACTTAATGTGAGTGCTTCCTTAACTTCCCATTTGCACTTTAGCAAGAACGTTACCTTAATTTGATAGATTTTCAGGAAAAGCCAGCATTCTGTGGTAAGTGGTTTCGACTTGCCTTGCAGTTGCAATGTATTTGCATAGGTGCAATGCCTTTGAAGTAACCCTTGTAAACCGGAGTGGAATATGAATAGTCTGCAGCTAGAAAAAAAGTAGGCTGACAATAAGGAATAATAAAATGACCAATAATGACCAACTCTCATAAATCGATATTAAAATATGTTTAGACATTTTATGATTTGAATTATGACCTTTGCATAGATTTTCTATTTATCCTATTGCACTCACATCCATTTGCATTTGATGGTGTGTTTTCTGTGCATTTAAAGACAATATAGCAACAACTTGTGCTTATATAGCATCTTTAATATAGAACTATGCCCCAAGGTGCTTAATACAGTTACCCAAGATAAAAATTCATAAAGTTACTGCAGTTCAAATAAAATTAATTCCCTTTTATCGTGCAGATGAATGAGGTTTTGATTGAAGACTGTTGCATTTTGGTACTGAGGCTAAATTCAGCAGGACTAATCAGCAGATTCTGTTCATAGTCCCAAATGGTATAGGCTTGATGTGTACAATTTTTTTTTTTATGTTAAAAATAAGCAAGCTGCCTTTTATTAAAAATGAAACTGTTTTCTCCCAGCGCTGTCAAGATTCTACATTGATTATTTATTCATTGAGAATTTATTCATGTGAAAATCATTCCATAAACTTGATGCCCTTCATAAACTTGAGCTCATCCAAAACTTTACTGCCCGTATCCTAACTCACACCAAGTCCCGTTTACCCATCAGCCCTGTGCTCGCTGAGCTACATTGGCTCCCAGTCTGGCAATGCTTCGATTTTAAAATTTTCATTCTTGTTTTTAAATCCCTCCATGGCCTCGCCCCTCCCTATCTCTGTCATCTCCTCCAGCCCTACAACCATCCGAGATCTCTGCGCTCCTCCAATTCTTACCTCTTGCCCATTCCTGATTTTTATCGTTCCACCATTGGCGAACATGCCTTTAGCTGGCTAGGCTCTAAGCTCTGGAACTCCCTGCCTAAACCTCTCTCTTACAAGAACATAAAAACATAAGAAATAGGAGCAGGAATAGGCAACTTGGCCCCTCGAGTCTGATCCGCCATTCAATAAGATCATGGCTGATCTTGGGCTCAAAGTTACTTCCCTGCATGCCCCCCATAACCCTTCACTCCCTTATCTTTTAAAAATCTGTCTATCTTGATCTTAAATGTATTTAATGACCCAGCCTCCACAGTCTGGGGCAGAGAATTCCACAGATTTACGACCCTCTGAGAGAAGAAATTCCTCCTCATCTCGGTTCTAAAAGGGCGACACGTTATTCTGAAACTATGCCCCCGAGTTCTAGATTTCCCCACGAGGGGAACATCCTCTTTGCATCTACCTTGTCTAGACCCCTCAGTATCTTATATGTTTCAAAAAGATCACCTCTCATTCTTCTAAATTCCAATGAGTATATGCCCAACCTGCTCAACCTTTCCTCATAAGTCAACCCCCTCATCTCAGGAATCAATCGTGTGAATTGTCTCTGAACTGCCTCCAATGTAAGTATATCCTTCCTTAAATAAGGAGACCAAAACCGTATGCTGTACTCAAAGTGTGGTCTCACCAATACCCTGTACAGTTGTAGCAGAACTTCCCTGCTTTTATACTACAACCCTTTTGAAATAAAAGCCAATATTTAATTTGCCTTTTTGATTACTTACTGCACCTGCATGCTAACTTTCTGTGTTTCATGCACAAGGACCCCCAGGTCCCTCTGAACTGTAGCCTTTTGTAATCTCTCTCCATTTAAATAATAATTTGCCTTTTTATTTTTCCTGCCAAAGTGGATAACCTTGCACTTTCCCACGTTATAATCCATCTGCCAAATGTTTGCCCACTCACTTAGCCTGTCGATATCCCTTTGCAGGTTCTTTCAGTCCTCTGCACAACTTGCTTTCCCACCCATCTTTGAATCATCTGCATACTTGGCTACATTACACTCGGTTCCTTCATCCAAGTCATTAATGTAGATTGTAAATAGTTGAGGCCTGCTACTGCTTCCTTAATGAAGGACTCCAGCATTTCCCAATGACAGATGTTAGGCTAACTGGCCTATAGTTTCCTGCTTTCTGTCTCCCTCCTTTCTTAAATAGGGGTGTTACATTTGCGTTTTTCCAATCCGCTGGGACCTCTCCAGAGTCCAGGGAATTTTGGTATATTGCAACCAATGCACCCACTATCTCTGCAGCCACTTCTTTTAAGACCCTGAGATGCAGGCCATCTAGTCCATGGAACTTGTCATCTTTTAGTCCCATTATTTTACCAAGTATTTTTTCCTTTTGCCTCTCCTCCTCTAAAACGCTTCTTAAAACCAGCTCTTCCTGTCCTAATATCTCCTTATGTGGCTCGTGTCAAATTTTGCTTGCTAATGCTCCTGTGAAGCACCTTGGGACGTGTTACTACATTAAAGATGCTATATAAATGCAAGTTGTTGCCTCTTGAGTATCTGTTGGTGTTCAGTGGGAGAATATTGTGGGTTCTGTTGCAAAATTTCAGTATTGTGTTAAAACAAAGGTCAAGGAAGATCAGACTAATGTGTATGAAACAGCAACAACTGAGTTAATCTTTTCCTAGTGTTGCAATATACAGAGACTCTACACTTACAGAAACAACAGGGATTTACCTAGTCTATAACAGCTCAGTGCAATTCAGCTAAATTTCTCTCTGAAGAAGTAGTTGGATCAAAAATACATGTTATCTAAAATCTGGTCCTTCCTTCCTTGCTGCTGAATCAACTGATCAGCTCTTCCATGAATAATAAACAACCTTTGGCAATTACTAGTCAGATTAATTTCAGCAAGGAGTACTACGGATTCTGTTCATGAATTTAAATGCAGAAGGAGCCAAATAAACCTTACAGAGACCCACATTCACATGTTATGTTGATAATATTCCAGAAAATCAATTTATTCGCATATATTCCTCTTTGGACGTTGGACTCCATTTCCTGGAGCCTGCTACAATTTTGAAAAGTAGGTTTAGGTTGATACCTAATTTAAAGGCCATTAGTTATAAGATAGCCTTAGGGAACTGGGGCTTTTTATTCTAGAAAAGCATAGACTTAAAGGGATATGATTTGAGGTCTTTGAAATAATGAAGGGCTTCGATTCTTTCAAAGTGGACAAGTTATTTGAGTTGGATAGGCAGGAGAGACAAGGGGGCATCGTTATAAGTTAAGAAAGCGTAGAATTAGATTAGGAACCAGGTTTTTGCAAAGAGTCTGCAATCTCTGGAATAGGTTGGCAAAACGTGCGATGAATATGGATTTGCTGTAGGCCTTCAAAAGGGAGCTGGATGAGTTTTAATCTTGCCTTGAGATAGTGATCTCCAAACACCGCTTTCCCTCTTTACGTTTGGTGTTGGATGTTGGGTTTCTGTAGCTGTGCTGGGTACCTATAGTGATTTGATTGCTTGAGAATGCAAATGCACAGAACGACCTCACTGCATTTACTTTACTGCAAAGGGAGGCTCAATTTAATGCCAGATTAGTAAACCTCCATTTTTATGGGCCTATAATGTCAATGATTACTTGCAGGTGAGGTTGTTTACAACTTGGAATTCAGTCAAAGGGCTGGATTTTGCTACGGGGGCGGGTTGGAGGTGGGAAACCCACATTCGGGCTTGTTGTCCCGCCTCCATGGAGATGTGGCCAACCCACTGGATTTTCCTCTGATTGACCTTGTTGAGCCCGCCCTGTGGGCTCAGCAGGCCAATTAAGGGCCACCCGGCAACAGGTGACGTCAGAGATTGACATTTCATCTGTCAAAAGCTTTTGGCACATGAAATATCAGTGTTGAACAGCTGTTTGAAGCTGTCAAGGACTGAAAAACTGCTAATTCAGCCTCAGTCCTTTCTCAGAATAACTTTAAAATCATTTTGCTGTAGAAACAAAGAAGCTGATTTTTTTTTTAAATCGGAGCTTCTGTGGTTCTTGCAGCCGACTCCCGACACCGGAATGCAGGACTCCTGTAAAGGTAAGTAAAAGTAAGTTAAACTTATTTAAACACTTGCAAAACACTTACCTTTGCACTCCTGCACCCCTCACTCACCTGAACACTGGGCATCTCGACCCCTCCAAGACCTCAGACCCACGTACCGCCTCGAAAACTTTTCGTGGTTTGGAGCTGTCGGGAAGCCCGCAAACCTGCAATAAAAATCGCGAACAGGCAAAAAACTACCTGTTAACTACCTGTTAACAGGCAGTTTAATTGCCTTTAATCCCTTCCCGCCTCTGGGAGTCGGGTTCCAGCACTTGTCGGGAACCCGACTCCTATGAAATTGACATGGAGGCGGGTTGGAGGTGGGATGGGGTTGGGACCCCCGGATCTCCGATTTTTATCGCCCGCACGCCTCCAACCTGACTCCAGGGGCTTAGGAAAATCCAGCCCAAAGTGTTTGCCATCAACTCCAGTCCTGTAATAGGAATGTTTACCCAGTTTCTAATACCTAATGGCCCAGAAATTCAGGTCGGAGGTTTCCCGCGGGTGCAAGCCTCCGACCTGCGCTTACCTAGCGCGCCAGCCGTTGTGCTGTGGGCCCACGTGGGATTCCAATCCTGGGCCTCCTCCAACTGCCGGCGCGTAGTGCTTGCATATCCCAGGGGCGCAGTTAGTTCAAAGCGTCCCCTGGGATCACGTGGGCCATGGAGAGCCAATGGTAGCAGGGAATGCCCATTCATAAATTTGACAGGAAGAGCTGTCAAAACTAGAAATACAATTCAGCCCCAAAACATAACTAAAACTTCTAATAATTTTTTTTTAAATCACATTTTTAAAATAACTATAAATTACATAAAATAACTGTTTTAAACAATAATTTAAATTTTTGAAAAAATTAATTACGGTTTCTAACGGGGCTAAAAATAAACTTACCTTTCTTTAAAGTATTTAAAAATAATAAACCTGTGGAAAAAATGTTTTAATTTTGCTTAATTCACCACTTACCTTGTTAAAAGCAGGCCTTGTGACTGCTTTTTAAAAGCGTAGCTCCTGGAGACTTACCCTCCCGGAGAAAGCTGCAAAAAAACCGGAAGTTCCAGGCGTACGCGCTGCCTCTCCGGTGCACGCGTTCGACCTGTGAACCCCTTCCTTTAAGGGAACGGAAGTTCCAGTTTCCCGCACATGAGCAGTGCATGCACAAAACCAGCACTTTTGTTGGGCCTACGCATGAGTACTCAGCGCGTACTCACCCGTGGGGACCCTAATTTCTGGGCCATTACAAATTTACTTCATTTCAGGGTGCATCTGCACTCCAGTAAGAAGGAAGAAAACACTTGTGCAAATATATAACATCTTTCCAGACCTCAGGATGTCCCAAAGTGCTTTACTGCTAATTAAGTACTTTATTGAAGTGTAGTTACTGTTGTAATGTATGGAAACACATAATCCAGATTACTCACTGCAAAATCCCACAAACAGCAATGAGATAAATGACTAATCTTTCTTTGTGATGTTAATTGAGGGATTACTATTAGCTGGGACAGCAGGAGAAATCCCTTTCTCCTCTTCAAATTGCTCCGTGGAATTTTTTCTGACCACCTGAACAGGTAGGCAAGGCCTCTGTTTAACGTCTCAACCAAAAGATGCCGCCTCCAACAGTGCAGTATTCCCTCAGTACAGCCTAGATTTATCTGCTTAAACCCATGACTTCTGACAGAGGGGCAAGAATGCTTCAACTGAACTAATGCTGACCCTGTTTACACAGTCGAGGTGAAACCTGAATTCTGCTATAAGTAGTGTAGTATACATAGTAATGTGCTCCGCATGTGCATGCATAGAGCTGCTCTACCAACAAATAAGTTTTAAATGTTCAGACAGTGCAGGCGGCAGCCTTCGCAGTGACTAAACAATTACATTAATTGCAGGTAAGCTATTTTTAAGTCTAAGGGTCCAACTGGGCTCTTTTTGCACTTGGTTCAACACTATACCAGATTTACATTGCATGTGGTGTCAAATGGAAGCTATGTGAGACAAACTCAGCCAGGGAGAAATAAAAACAGAAAGTGCTGGAATCGCTCAGCAAGTCAGGCAGCATCAGTGGAGAAAGGGGAAAAAAAAATTAATGTTTGAAATCTTATGATACTTTATCAGAACCAGAGAGTCTCTGTTTCTGTCCAGAGACAGGTCGGGCTATAAACTCGGGATTTCAAAAAGTGCTGGAAGATTTTAGAACAGTTTTCCAACAAATCTCTCAGATTACCTTTTGTGGTATCTTGAGCTGGCCATAGATGGAGACAGACACAGGTTAACTCCGTAACATGGCTTAATCAACCCTTGCACATAAAAGCTTCTGCCATGAGGCAGCATAAACAAAGAGTACAACAGTACAGATCAGACTTAACTCAGGAGAGCAATTGCCACAGCACCACCTGGTGGATCAGGTTACTCATAACCTCCCAGGTTACTACACTCCTCCCCCCTTAAGATTGCCGTGTGCAATTCTGAAACAATAACCCTTACTAGGTACTACGTTTTAATTAACCAGTATGCTCTAACCATGGTTAACCCCTGACTAATTTAACAAGTTTGTATAAGTCTTTCTGGTTGCTTGCGAATCCTTTGTGAACGTCTTAATTCCACTTGTGGTGGATTCTCAGATTCATTCGCACTTGAGATTGGAGTAGTCTCTGATGTTGGTTTTACTCTGTCCCGCTGTGGCCTGGCAGTACCAGTGTCCACTGGCACCTTATAAGCCGTGCTGGGTCCTGGAACAGCCTCCTCTACTGCCCTTTGTTCCATCTGAGGCAGTTCCCCCTGCTGCCGGCTGAAAAGCTGATCCACATGCCGACAAACCTCTCGACCATCCCCTAGTAACACGGAGTACGACACAGGTCCTGTAATGTCCTGGATTAGTCCTGGTATCCATTTAGGTCCATAACCAAAGTTCCGGGTGTACACAGAGTCCCCTATGGTGAAATGGCGAGCTTTAGTATGTTTGTCATGGTACGCTTTTTGGTTTGTTTGTTTTGTCTCAACCTTGCTTTTGAGATCTGGGTGTATCAGGTCTAACGTGCACCGCAACTTTCTCCCCATCATCAACTCAGCCGGAGAAAGCCCCGTGGTAGCTTGGGGTGTTATACGATAACTAAACAAGGCTCTATTGAGCTTGGTCTCCAGGGTGTCACCTGAGCTCTTCCTCATGAGCTCCTTAAAAGTCTGCACGGCTCGCTCGGCTAACCCATTTGAGGCTGGGTGATATGGAGCCGAGGTGACATGTGTGATTCCATTCCTTACCATGAATTCTTTGCTCCCTTCACTAACAAAACACTGTGCATTGTCGGATACAATCATTTCTGGAATACCATGCGTGCTGAAGCTGTTCCTGAGACAATTCAGTGTGGCATCAGTCGTTGCAGAGCTCACTGGATAAACGTCGATCCACTTTGAGTGAGCGTCAACCAGCACCAAAAACATTTTGCCCATAAAAGGTCCTGCATAGTCTATATGAATTCTCCTCCAGGGTTTGCTGGGCCACTCCCAGGGATGGAGTGGTGCCCCGGCAGGCGCTTTCCTCTGTTCCTGACATATAGTGCATGACTTTACCTTTGACTCAATTTCAGCATCCAAGTTAGGCCACCACAGGTAGCTCCTAGCCAGTCCTTTCATTCTAGTCATTCCTGGGTGCGATTGATGCAACTGTTCCATCAAAGTAGAGCGTCCCCGCTCTGGGACTATGATGCGTGCTCCCCATAGCACACATCCATCTTGGACACTGAGCTCGTGCTGTCTCTGTCTGTACAGCGCGAACTCCGGTCCCTCACGGTGATCTGGCCAGCCTTTCAACACATACTCACGGACCCTTGACAGAACGGGGTCCTTGGCAGTCCAGCCCTGGATTTGCGCTGAAGTCATCAGGGGACTGATCTCCTGATCCAGCATCAGGACGTGCTCCTCAAGGGAAGTACTGCGAGGAGATTTTGAGAGGGGCAGGCGGCTGAGAACATCCGCGTTCCCGTTTTCCTTGCCGGCTCTGTACGTGATCACATATTCATAGGCTCTTAGTATTACTGCCCATCTCATTATTCTCTGTGATGCCATTTGAGGCACCGCTTTCATCTCATTCAGTAAGCTAATAAGAGGCTTGTGGTCAGTACTGATTACAAACTTCCTCCCATATATGTACTTATGGAATTTCTTTACTCCAAATATAATGGTCAACCCCTCTTTATCAAGCTGTGAATAGTTCTTTTCCGCAGCTGTGAGCGTGCGTGAAACAAACCCGATGGGCCTTTCTGCTCCATCTGGCATGCGGTGGGCCAACACTGCCCCCACTCCATAGGGTGATGTGTCGCAGGACATTATCAGCTCCTTCTTCTCGTCGTAATGCACCAACACCCTGCTGGACTGAAGTAACTCCTTTGACTGCTGAAACGCTTTCGCTTGCTCTGGCCCCCAACGCCATGGCTCCTCCTTTCTCAGCAGTTTGTGCAGGGATGCCAGCAGCATCGATAAGTTTGGAAGAAACTGGTTATAATAATTCAGGAGCTTTAGATAGGCTTTCAGTTCAGTCACTGAGGTGGGTGCAGGTGCATCCTGCACTGCCTGCACTTTCCCTGGTAATGGATGGAGGCCTGTGGCATCCACCCGATGTCCCAGGAATGTAACTTCCTTCTCCATGAAACTACACTTACTCCGTTTCAGGCGTAGCCCCGCCTCTTCCAGCCGCTGTAGCACTTTGTCCAGTGTTTTTAAGTGATCCTGATCATCACTTCCTGTTAGCAGAATATCATCTAAGTACATGGCCACCTTTGGAACGCCCTGCAGAATGCCCTCCATAGTCCGTTGGAATATTGCTGGGCTAGAACTGACACCAAATGGTAACCTGGCATACGTGAACAGCCCCTTGTGCGTGTTCACTGTGACAAACTTTTTTGATTCTTCATCTAGCAATATCTGCTGATACGCATGACTCATGCCCAGTTTGCTGAATCTTTCTCCCCCAGCGAGCGATGTTAACATGTCCTCCATTCTCGGAATGGGGTACTGTTCCAGTGATGATACTCTGTTCACTGTTAACTTATAGTCACCACACACCCTTACGTTACCGTCGGGCTTCAATACCGGGCCTATTGGTGCCGCCCAGTCTGAAAATTTCACTGGTTCTATTACTTTGTCCCTGTGGTGATTATTCTTGTTTTATAAGAAGCATTGTAATTGGTTGCCTGTTTTCCTGCCTTGAGATATATGCTGTAAACCTATTGGTTAGTTGATGTCATGTGACCTGTGGTGGTCATCTTAAATTCAGTTCTCCACAGTCTGGTTGAGACTGGGAGCTTAAGATGTACTGCTGGTTTTTAAGGTTAATAAAGCCTAACTTTTGAAAGGCAACTTACTTTTCATTTCAATTTATTAACCTTTTGCTACAATGGAACAATATCTTCGATTTCTTCGACCGGAACGATTTAATGCTGACCCTAATTCTGCAGGAGTGGATGATCAATGGAAACATTGGTATCGTACATTTAAAAACTTTTTGGGTGTGTTGGATCAGCAATCTCTGAAGTTGGATATACTAATCAACTACATTGCTCCGGATGTGTACAAGTATATTTTGGACTGTGAAACTTATGAATTGGCTATTGCTACGTTGGAAAAGATTTTTGTTAAACCCAATCCTTGGATGCCTATTTACAGGCACTCCGGCGCCTTGGTGCTGACTGTAATTATAGGGAAGAGTCGGTATGGGATGCATTTATTAAAGGATTACTGTCTAGATCAATTCGTCAGTGATTATTAGAAAATAAGACCTTGGATCTTAAGAGTGCTTTTGAGCAAGCCTCTACATTGGATTTGGCTCAGAGAAGTTCAGATTCTTATGCTCCCTTTGATCGGCCTGCGACCGTGGTTTCGGCAGTTCCGGATGAAAGGGAATTCTGTGGATTTAATAGGAGTGGTTTACCAGATTCCGAAACAGTTTCTACTTCGGCAGCTGTTGCCTCTAGGATTCAGAAGTGTTATTTCTGCGGGAACGCCCGGCACCCCCGTTTGAAGTGCCCTGCCCGGGAGGCTGTGTGTAGTAAATGCGGCAAGGGAGGTCATTACGCACGTGTTTGTAAATCGGTTGCCTCCTCTGCGACCATTCAGCCTTTAGATAGGGCGTTTATTGCATCAGTTTCTGCCGCCTTTTCCCATGGCCTAAATAAAGCTATAGTTATGGCCCAAGTTAATGGGTTAGAAGTGAAGGCCCTTATCGATACGGGCAGTACTGAGAGCTTTATAAGTCTTCAGTTTGTGAGGGAGAAGCGTTTGAAAATTTTGCCTGTTTCCTATCAGGTGTGTATGGCTCAGACGACTCTCACCTCACAAGTAGCTGGTTGTTGCCTTGTGAAATTAATTCTTTTAGGTAATACGTATACTGATATACGCCTATTTGTTCTGCCTAATCTCTGTGCGGATATTTTGATTGGTCATGAGGTCCTTCAATTACATGAGTCCCTCAGTCTTTCTTTCAGAGGAACTAAGCCACCTTTGTCTATTTGTGGATCAACTTCTTTATCCATTTCTCCATTATCATCTTTTACCAATTTGATGTCGGACTGTAAGCCAATTGTTACCAAGTCAAGAAGGTATAGCAGTCAGGATAAAGAATTTATTAATTTTCATAATGCTTTGTGCCATCCTGGTGTTACGAGGATGATACACTTCGTACGCAGTAAGAAATTGCCCTTTTCAGTTGAAGAAGTCAAGCGGATGACTTCGTCATGCTCTGTTTGTGCCCGGTGTAAACCGATTTTCTCTAAGCTTCAACGAGTTCATCTTATAAAGGCTACTTTTCCCTTTGAACGCCTGAGCATTGATTTTAAGGGGCCCCTTCCTTCAACAACTCAGAATCGATATATATTTACTGTTGTGGATGAGTTTTCAAGGTTCCCTTTTGCTTTTCCTTGTGCAGATGTATCAGCTGCTACAGTTATCAAATGTCTGACTCAACTTTTTGTCATCTTTGGGATGCCTGTGTATATCCATTCGGATCAGGGAAGTTCTTTTATGTCTTCCCAGTTGAAGGAATACTTCCAGAGTTGGGGAATTTCTATTAGCAGAACTACCCCGTATAATCCCCAGGGTAATGGACAGTGCGAACAATACAATGGGGTGATCTGGAAGGCAGTTATGTTGGCTTTGACATCTCAGAACCTTGAGAATACACAGTGGGAAATGGTATTGCCTGATGCCCTGCATCCCATTAAATCATTGCTTTCAACGGCTACTAATGTGACTCCCCATGAAAGGCTCTTCAACTATCCGCGGAGATCCACTACGGGATATTCGTTACCTTCATGGCTTACTATGCAGGGACCTGTGCTGCTCCAACGCCATGTTAGACTGTCAAAGTATGATCCTTTAGTGGAGGAGGTGGAGCTATTGGAGGCAAATTCCCAATATGCTCACATTCGATTCCAAGATGGGAAAGAAAGTACGGTTTCAGTTAAAGACTTAGCTCCTTGTGGTGGCCAGCCCTCTTCTGAGGATATTAACAATAGCCATAATTTAGATAATGTTGATGTCGTCACAGATACTACGAATATTTTCAATCCTATTGCAGACATTTACAATTCTCTTAGTCTGCCCTCGATGGATGTTCATGACCCTCCCAGTTTACCTTCTAATGGGACTTCCAATTCAGGAACTGTTGATAATCAAGATATTGATAGCCTCCCTGCAGAAGATATTTCTGTGTCTCCTGGTGTGGGAGGGCAAGGAACTTTACCAAGGTTAAGAAGGTCTACACGAACAAGATATCCGGTTGACCGATTAAAAATGGACTTTTAAAATAATTTGATAGTAAAATTTTAAAATTGTTGAAATATTATACATGTATTGTTTTAGTCATAAATAACTAATTGTAAATTGTAAAGGCTACCTGGGTTGAAGTATATTTTAAAAGGAGGGGTGAATGTGGTGATTATTCTTGTTTTATAAGAAGCATTGTAATTGGTTGCCTGTTTTCCTGCCTTGAGATATATGCTGTAAACCTATTGGTTAGTTGATGTCATGTGACCTGTGGTGGCCATCTTAAATTCAGTTCTCCACAGTCTGTTTGAGACTGGGTTTTTAAGGTTAATAAAGCCTAGCTTTTGAAAGGCAACTTACTTTTCATTTCAGTCCCTTAGCAGGTGATCTAGTTCCACCTCAACCTTGGTTTTCATTGCAAAAGGTACCGACCTTGGTTTAAAGAAACGAGGCGTGGCATCACTGGCTACATGAATCTTGGCTGTGGCTCCCCTTAAGGTGCCCAGTTCGTCCTTGAACACTAATTCATGCTTCATCAGCACTTCTTGCAGTGCCTCTGTACTGTCCTCCATTTTATTCATTGCCTGCCAGTACACACTCAACTCACTGATCCACCCTCGCCCTAACAGGTTTGGCCCTGACCCTGCTACCACTACCACCGTAAGCTCTTTGGTGACTCCTTTATGTTCCATTTGTACTTCGGCCGCCCCCAAAATGTCCACCTTCTGTCCTGTGTAGGTTTTGAGACTAATGGGGCATGTACCTAGCTCTGGTACTTTTGCTTCCCCCCATAGCTTGGCGTACTCAGTCTGCGACATTATGGTTACACTACATCCGGTGTCAATCTCAAACTTTACTTGACCTCCGTTCACTATCAAATACTGAGTGAGAGAGGGTACGTTGGGCCTTGAAGTGTCTATACTGTATACAGTGAAAACCGACTCACTAGACTCACCCTCCTCTTGTATGTAATTTGCCCGCTTTGTGTACTTCTCCCTCCCCCCTTTTGCATGCTTTGCCCCTTTAGCACTGCTTCTCTCACTCACTGCCCTTTTACAGACTTTCTTTAAGTGCCCTATTTTTCCACAATTGTGGCACTTTGCCTTTGCAAACCTGCAGTCCTTTGCATAATGGCTCGTCCCGCCACATCGGTAGCAATCCCCAACCCCGACTGGTGGACTTTTCGCGCCAGCTTCCATCTTGAAAACAGCTCCTCCCCCTGGTTTATTCCATTTCTCCTTGCTCATACTGTTTAAGTCCTTAATGTCCTTGTTAGCCGTCTCCATGGCTTGTGCTTTTTTAAGTGCAGTCTCAAACGTTAATCCTTCTTCTGACAGCAACCTTTGCTGTATACTGTCATCGTTAACTCCGCATACTAGTCTGTCCCTTAACATGACTGTGAGCGCATTTCCAAAATTACAGTCCTGTGCGAGCTTCCGAAGCTCCTCCACATACTCAGTAACACTTTCTTCCGGCCTCCTAATCCTCGAATTGAATTTCCATCTCTGTACTATTTCACTAGGTTTTGGATTGAAATGATTCTTTAGTAGACTCACCAACTCGTCAAAAGATTTTTCTCCTGGCCGCTCCGGGCTCAGCAGATTCCCCATCCGTGTATAGGTTTGCGCTCCCACACAACTCAGTAAAATGGCCCTTTTCTTTTCAGCACTGTCCACCTCGTTTGCCATAAAGAAATGGCTCCGTATTTCAATATACTCCTCCCAAGACTGCGACTTGCTGTCAGAAGGTACCACGGAGCCTACCGTTCCTGCCATCCTTGGAGTCCGGTCACTTCAGCCAAAAAATCAAACTCCGTTTCGACTCCCACGGCCTAGCCTCGTGCTTTTCCAATTAGTTTGCTAACCAACCCGAGCACCTCTTCCGAATACTCCAAAACTCTTCCGTCCTTTATTCTCGTCGCCATATGTGGTATCTTGAGCTGGCCATAAATGGAGACAGACACAGGTTAACTCCGTAACATGGTTTAATCAACCCTTGCACATAAAAGCTTCTGCCATGAGGCAGCATAAACAAAGAGTACAACAGTACAGATCAGACTTAACTCAGGAGAGCAATTGCCACAGCACCACCTGGTGGATCAGGTTACTCATAACCTCCCAGGTTACTGCACCTTTCCTCCCTAGGTTTTACTCCACTGCACTGGCGAAATGATCATCTGTTATCCCACATGATTCTCAATAATTTAGTATTAGATACAGCATAAAATAAATCCCATGACAGTTCAACAGTAAATCAGCAGCTCATTAATTAAAGTCATGTTTAACCAACTTAGGTAACGTGAATAGACCACACTAGTTTCCTCCCTGCTGTCAATCTAAGGCTCCTGCTGAGTTTTTACATTTCAGAGGTAATTTTGTACTTAATTTTCAAAGATTGATTAATCCTGGAATTTTGAGAAAGATATGGAGTTCTATCAAAAGCCAGCAACTTGAGTTTCTCCTTCTACAAATCACAACTTTCTAATATATCAGTTTTTAGAAATGATAGCAATTGAGTTTCAGGAAATGTTTCAATTCCTATGCAGTCTCGTGTTATTTTCTCTTTGCGTCCTTAAACCTACTCTTAATTTCACCCTTCATTAAGTTGCTAGCAGGATGAAGAGAAATGGAAGGACATCCTTTTTGTGATGTTTTTGAGTCAGTCCTGCATATCCAACCTAAATCAGAGGTCAATATTCCCAATAGTTTGATGGCTTCTGTTTGCCAAAGTAGAAAATTATCTACTAAAATGTAGCATTTCTGACGAAAGGTCATCGACCTGAAACGTTAACTCTGTTTCTGTCTCCACAGATGCTGCCTGACCTGCTGAGTATTTCCAGCATTTTCGCTTTTCATACTGAAATGTAAACATTGTTTTGATTCACATTTTTTTTTCATCGAAGAGCAGGTTTTCAATGCAGGTGGTGTTCAATCCCATTGTGGCTAAAAGTGTTAAAAGCAAACAATGTATCATGTAAAACAACTGCAACTTTTATTACCCACCTCATTTACAGAGAAACATCTGGGGGTAGAAATTGTGGTCGGAGGCGTACGTCCGGAGCACGCCTCCGACCCGTGAAACAAATCCGGACCTATCTCCAGGAGCCCAGGCTGCGGAGAGTTGCGGTCTCAGGTCTCCAGGCATACGGCAGCTTAAAGGCTCACGGATCCTAGGGACGCAGGCGGTTCAGAACCATCCCTGGGATCACATGGGCCCGGTCCGCCAATCACAATGGAGGATTCCATTGCAGTCATTTACGAAGGGAATCCCCTAATGAGATGCAATGCAACGCCCCAAATAATTGAACAATTTACATAATTCTAATAAATATAAATGTACTGAATTTCAATTTTATTCATAAGTAACTTCATTGCACCAACCTCAATAAAAAAAATAATGTTTTAATAAATAATTTTAATCGTCTTAATCCAGGCCAATATCTGCATAAACTAATTTATTGTGTGTGCATCATTTTTGATTTTTAAATGTTTAATTTAAGGCTTATATATACCCTTACGCTGATGCAAGCAGGCCCTACACCTGTCTTTACCAGCCGTAAGAGTTTTGTGCGTAATTGCTGGGCAGTTGTTTGGCAAATAGCTCATCTCTGCACCAGCAATACGGTGTTTCCAGTTGGTTCAGATGATCTGTCATGGCATACCTTGACCGATCGCAAGTTCCGGATTTCATGCAAGTGACGGGTTTTGCGCATGCGGAAACTCAGAAGTTGCAGGATCTTTGAAATGGATTACGTTGGCGTACTCTGAGAGTACATCATCACGGAGACCGCAAATTCCAGCCCCTGGTTGCTTTATGGGGCAGTGAACACCAAGTAGGAGGAGAAAAGGGATAAAGAAGGGTGAGAAGCAAAAGCTTAGTTGAAGAAAAAGGTCTTTAGGAGGCTTATGAAAGCAAGGAGTGGGGTGACAATGTAGAGGTGTTGGGGGAGAGATGTGGAACACAAAACATGGTGGTTGAGGTAGTGGAGTGGAAACAAGAAATAATCATTCTGAGGTTCAGGGGATGTTCACAAGGATGTACGGTTAGGGGAGATTGCTGTAATAAGGTGGAACGAGGCACTGCGAGATTTGAAGCTTCGAACAAAGATCTTAAAATTGATAGGGTGATGCGAAACCAGAGGAATTTGTTGAGGACAGTCCTAATGGAGACGCAGGCCATAGTGCGGATATGGATGCTGACCACAGCATCCAAGGAACAAACACACACATTTTTGGCTGAACATTCTTTCTGGTGGACTGCATGACTTCCAATAAGGAAGGAAATAAAACAAGTTTTTACACTTGCCTGAACCCTTATGGTGCGGCTTCTATTTGTGAAATGTTATCCTGCTTTCTCATGCATGCTGGGTAAATTCCATCGGGAATTCTATGTTTCCTGTAGTCCTGACAACACAGCTGGTCTGACAATGTCACACTGAACAGGCACGTTACACTGTGCAAGGAGCCTGCGCTTCCTGATAAGTATTTGCTGTAACTAATTAATTGGATTCAAAGAATAAACATTTACTAGTGCCTACTCAACCTCATGAATGCGGAATTCTGTTGACAATGTGAAAAGTCTATAACGTTTCTCATACAGCACCTGTAAAATAATAACCAGCGAATCTGAATGCAAATTATTCCATAGTAAGACACATAAAAGTGCAGCAGTGCAATAAAGCTCAGAGCCTTGTTAACTTGCCAAAAAAGTTATAAAGCGGAAGAAAAGAATCCCTTTAAATGGGAATAGTGTCCCCTTTATTGGAGGAAGGAAATTTAAAACAAAAGTCGACTGATAAAGTGTTTTGCAATAAATTTACTGGAAGTGAAACTCACTTTTATTTTCTTTATTCTAAGAAATTGGACATATGAGGCTAACCTCAGCCAAACCAAGGATCAAAATAGAGGAATATTATAACATTCTTCAAAACTGTAGATGGCACTGAAAACAATATGTTGCTAGTCTTGACAAAGAGTTTGACTCAAAATGTTGACTCTATTTTCACTCCACGGATGTTGCCTGGCCTGCTGAGCTATTCCAGCATTTTATGTCGCTAGCTTGTTCCTTTCCTTTTTTTCTTACATTGCAGAATTAGAGAGAACTGTCTTTGTGGAAAATTATTTGCCAAATCATATTTCTATTTGGTTTTGGGAGTTAGAAAAGGCAGCCGAGCTATTGGCCAATTTTCTTTCTTGATGACATTACACGTAAAGGTTACATTTTTACATGACTGACATCATTGCTTGTAAACAAATACTTTTTTAAAAAGTTGGTGAGATGATTATACATGAACTTCCAAGAGGGCCACACCCATTGCTAAAGTTATTGTACTGGATTTTCCTCTATTTCTGGCTGTTTTGGGAGGAGCAGGTTTCTGGGCAGACAAGAGCAGGAACTGAGGTGGGGAGCTGTACTGCTAGCTACCACCACTTCAGAATTTTCTGCTCAATATGATGGTGACATTGAATACACCAGCCTATATGTGGTGGGGTATACGCCAATTATAGGGTAGTGATGAGAAAACATTATCCACCATATTTCTGCCTTAATGTCTTAGCAACGCCCGGTGTCAAGAATGCCACCATTCCTCGCATCCAGCGTTGCTAAGGAGATGGGGTGGGGAGGTTATGAAATAAAAGGGCAGCCTTGCCAAGTGAAATCAATTGCAATGTGATTGTTTACACGAGACAACGTGAGAGATTTAAAATAAATGAGGGGAAAAATAAACATTTATTTTTTTACTTCAGCTATGACTACCGACCTGGCTACAGGAGCCCACAATGAAGTTCATTGGGGTCTGTTTGTAGAGGCACCAGCAGGCTGGATTCCAACCCTGGCACACGACCAGCAGGAGCCCTGCTGCAGAGGAAAATCCATGCCTTCTTTTTCAAGCTCTTTTTAAAATGTCGCATTTACCACCGACTCTGCTGCCACTACAATCCTGATTTGAAAAAGATTGTACAAATAGTTTGAGATTGCCCTTCATTCTGTATTCATAGGTCCCATCAGACACATAGGCAGGATGTAAAGCGGGTCAGCACAATTTGTTTACAGTCTCTGTGACTTATTTCAAAACTTCAGTAGAAAAAATATTATTTGGAAAACATGATTGTAATAATGATCTTTATAAATATTCAGTTGGGGCAATCAAAAAAAAAATCTTAATGCAAATAAATAAACATAACTATTCAAGTTGTTGAACAGGAGTAAATTGATAGGATAATGCTGGCTGGCAGTGAGGCAATAATTGAACCAATGGGGACCCACTTGATACCTTACACATTTTTTATATTCTCTTCCAATATATGCTACATGCTAAATGTTTTATTTACAACATCCTGTACTGTAGTTTTGCAACGTAAGAGAAAAATCTACCAGGTTTTGGAGTTAATTGATATTTTGGGAACTTAAATGTTATAATTCCTGAATGACTGACTGACTAAAGGTTGGTGATGGATTCCTTTGATAGTGTCAATCTTGGCCCAATGGTAGCACTCTCGCTTCTGAGTCAGATAAGCCCTGAGTTCAAGCCTCCCTCCAGAGTACCTAATCCAGGCTGACACTCGAGTGCAGTACTGAGAGAGTGTTGCACGGTCCAAGGTGCTGTCTTTCAGATGATCTGTTAAACCAAGGCCTTATCTGCCCTCTCAAGTGAACGCAAAAGATCCCATGGCACTATCTCGAAGAAGAGCAGGGGAGTTGTCCTGGTGGCCAATGTTTATCCCTCAACCAACATAATTAAAAACAGATTATATGGTCATCATTGCTGTGTGCACATTGGCTGCTGCATTTCCCTGCATTACAACAGTGACTCCACTTTAAAAGTACTTCATTGGCTGTAAAGCACTTAGTACGTCCTGAGATCATGAAAGGCGCTATATAAATGCAAGTCCTTTCCTTTTTCTATACTTTGATAGCAGTCTGAGATAATCACTTGGTGTACTTTGTCCTTGTGAATTGTACATGGTGGAAGAGAACATAAGAGGGATGAGAAAGCAAAAGTCTAATTATAGCTCTTGCCCTGGGCAATCTATCAGGTGGGCTTCACTATAAAGAAAAGGTTACCATTGGTTAGCTTTATATAAAGCAGAATTAAAGAGCACTGTCTTCATGATAAAGTGTTGGCCAAATCATTTTATTTAGTTTTGGAGTTAGAAAAGCAAGCAGAGCAATTTGTTCTGGACACGAGTTGTGAAGACCAGTTGAGGAGAGAAATGTCTTTGGGAGTAAAGTACGTAATTGTGTCATTGTATTAGTAGAGTCTAAATCTGTTACACAATGAATCCATAGCATGAAATCCGTGATAGTAAAGTTGAGTGTTTCTTTATGCAGGATGTTGCTGCAGCTGGTACATGGTTATGCAAATGGTTAATGGCTCGACATCTTTGGTCAACCACTTTTTGTCTCTGAATAATTGCAGGTATTGATTCCAACAGGTACAGAGCACTTGCATCGGATTATTTGACAGTTTCATCCTTCCTCAGGGTTCTACAAATTGTTTATGAATCTTTCCTCTTCGATGTGCTATTCATGGAAAGTGCTAACAATGGGAATCAGATCTTTGTGACCGGTTGAAACCTTTTAACAAAAGGCTGTTTTATACTGAACTGTTGAGAAATGTGTTTGTGTTTAAATCTGTCCTTTAATGCTACGGTTCCCCATTGTTATGTGACGTATTTTGAAAATAACAACAATGGCCTAGAAATCCGTCTCGGGCGGTGGAATATCAGGCGCATAACGGGCGGCCGATCCAATACCGCCCGTTATATGCCCCCGCCCGAGATGCATTTCTAGGCCAATATGTTTCTTGTTTCAGGTTTAATTTTAAAGCTTAACTAATAGTTGGTACAGAAGGTGCAATTTGAATCAATTTCTCAATTAAAGCTCTTCACTTCAGCAGTGCTCACAGTCTGTGGGTCTGATTCACATCCAGTGCTCACACTATGTGGCTCTGGTTCACATCCAGCACAATGACTTGGACCATGAAGACTCGCCATGTTATCGGCTTTTAGAAAAACATTTTAAAAATTAATTTACCATTAAAACAAACTGTTAACTGTTTTACTGTTATATATGTATGTTAATGTATGTTTTTTCCATTCATACACCATGTTGTTTTCTATTGTTTACAATAGTATTGTTAACCATTTCTCACTGCTGTAGATTTTTAGTTGTCACCTTTAATTTAGCTGTGTGATTAATTAATTTGCCTCGTTTTGGGAGCTGGAATGAGTCTTTTTCCGAACGCATTTCCCATACTTTAGAGCTAAAGAATGCAATCTTTTTTGTTCCACTCAAATATCAATCAGTTGGTGACAACCCAAAGGTTCCCAATTAAAGCAAACTCGACGAGTCTCCCTGGGATATGCCCTGAGTAATTGCATCTCTCTCTACAATTTACATGCTGAAAAGGTAACAGAAATACAATGCTTCCTCATACAGTAAGAAAGAACTTGCATTTATATAGCGCTTTTAATGCCCACAGGATATCCCAGAATGCTTTACAGCCAATTAATTTTTTTTTGAAGTGCAGTCACTGTTCTAACGTTGGGAAACATGGCAGCCAATTTTTGCGCAGCAAGATCCCACAAACAGCAATGTGATAAATGACCAGATGAACTGTTTCGTGATGTTAGTTGAAGGATGCATGTTGGCCACAACACCGGGAGAACTCCCATGCTCTGGAAAATACCACTGAATCTTTTACGTCCTCCTGAAAGTGCAACCGGGTCCTTGATTTAATGCCCCATCTGAAAGATGGTACCTCTGACCGTGCAGCACTTCCTCAGTACTCAGTCAGAATTCTCTCAGTCAGCCTAAATTAGATGCTCAATTCTTTGGAGTGGGGCTTGAACACACAACCTTCTGACTCAAGGGAGACAGTGTCAAAACTGAGCCACAGCTAACGCCTACAGTGATATTCTCTAGCAAGTCTATTTACAAAAGGTTAGAGAAGGCCTCGCCAGAAGTGCTGTTGATAGCCATTTCAATTTCCAAAGCCCCGAGAGTATTTTGCAGCATGTAGATCAACCAGAAGGTTATCCATAAGCAAAATAGGGTCATTTATTCTCAATTTGAAAAATAAACAAACTTGTTTTCATACTTGTCTTTCAGTCAAGCCAAATTATCAGTCATTCAGTCCATTCAATAACACTGTGCGCACAGTAAGACTTTTCCCGCTTGTTGATTGATCTTTTGCTGATCCTACAGGAAGTATTCTCGGTGAAATAAAAATATCGTCAATAGTCCAGTAAATTAACGACAAATTTATCCTGCTGATTGTCCTCTCCAAATCCACACTTTGGAAATAGTACCCAATCCAACAAAAAAATAGTATATCGGAATTTTGAAATTAAATTAGAGGCCTTTAGTAGAGAACAAGTACAAATCTGCTGTTTTGAAATGTCCATGCAGAATACTAAGGTAGAAAATCATAGTAGAAAACCAATGTCAAAAAGGTCACAGAATAGTTTCTCAATGTATTACACTTCAAATAGTGTTTTGATCTGCTGGAAATCACTTAGAAACAATTAAGCTCATAGCACAAACAACAAAAGTGGAATAGAATCAGACATTTAATAAATATATCTAAAGTAGGTAGATGTTACAGATGTTTGGGATGGTGCCCACATGTGGCATATGACACAACATGTCCTGAAAGACTGCAACGCTTTTAAAAATTTGTTCCTGGGATGTGCGCGTCATTGGCAAGGCCAGCATTTATTGCCCATCTCTAATTGCCCTTGAGAAGGTGGTGGTAAGTTGCCTTCTTGAACCGCTGCAGGCCCTATGATGAAACTACTCCCACAGTGCTGTTAGGGAGGGAGTTCCAGGATTTTGACCCAGCGATGATGAAGGATCGGCGATATATTTTAAAGTCAGGATGGTGTGCGACTTGGAGAGGAACTTGGAGGTGATGGTGTTCCCATGCACCTGCTGCCCTTGTCCTAGGTGGTAGAGGTCGCGGATTTGGGAGGTGCTGTCGAAGAAGCCTTGGCGAGTTGCTGCAGTGTATCTTGTAGCCACGGTGCATCGGTGGTGGAGGGAGTGAATGTTTAAGGTGATGGATCGGGTGCCAATCAAGCGGGCTGCTTTGTCCTGGATGGTGTCGAGCTTCTTGAGTGTTGTTGGAGCTGCACTCATCCAGGCAAGTGGAGAGTATTCTATCACACTCCTGACTTGTGCCTTGTAGATGGTGGAAAGGCTTTGGGGAGTCAGGAGGTGAGACACTCATCGCAGAATATCCTGTGTCTGACCTGCTCTTGTAGCCACAATCTTTATGTGGCTGGTCCAGTTCAGTTGCTGTTCAATGGTGACCCCCAGGATGTCGATGGTGGGGGATTCGGCGATGGTAATGCTATTGAATGTCAAGGGACGTTGGTTAGACTCTCTTGTTGGAGATAGTCATTGCCTGGCACTTCTTTGGCGCGAATGTTACTTGCCACTTATCAGTCCAAGCCTGAATGTCGTCCAGGTCTTGCTGCATGCAGATATGGACTAGTTCATTATCTGAGGAGTCGCGAATAGAACTGAACTATTGCAATCATCAGCGAACATCCCCACATCTGAGCTTATGATGGAAGGAAGATAATTGATGAAGCAGCTGAAGATGGTTGGGCCGAGGACACTGCCTTGAGGAACTCCTGCAGCAAAGAATTGGGGCTGAGATGATTGGCCTCCAACAACCACAACCATCTTCCTTTGTGCTAAATATGACTCCAGTCAGTGGAGAGTTTTCGCCCTGATTTCCATTTACTTCAATTTTACTAGGGCTCCTTGATACCACACTCGGTCAAATGCTGCCTTGATGTCAAGAGCAGTCACTCTCACCTCATCTCTGGGATTCAGAATTAGTTTAAATATTTTTTTATTATTCGCTTATGGGATCTGGGCATTGCTGGCAAGGCCAGCATTTATTGCCCATCCCTAGTTGCCCTTGAGAAGGTGGTGGTGAGCCGCCATCTTGAACTGCTGCAGTCCG
Organism: Somniosus microcephalus; assembly: GCF_052327205.1. Taxonomy (NCBI): domain Eukaryota; kingdom Metazoa; phylum Chordata; class Chondrichthyes; order Squaliformes; family Somniosidae; genus Somniosus; species Somniosus microcephalus. The sequence goes on along the minus strand of NC_141001.1, from coordinate 82,037,071 downwards.
TGTGGAGAAGGTAATCCCACAGTGCTGTTAGGTAGGGAGTTCCAGGATTATGACTCAGTGACGATGAAGGAGCAGCGATATACTTCTAAATCAGGATGGTGTGTGACTTGGAGGGGAACTTGGAGGTGGTGGTGTTCCCATGCGCTTGCTGCCCTTGTCCTTCTAGGTGGAAGAGGTCATGGGTTGGGAGATGGTGCCGAAGAAGCCTTGGCGAGTTGCTGCAGTGCATCTTGTAGATGGTACACACTGCAGCCACAGTACGCCGGTGGTGGAGGGAGTGATGTTTAAGGTGGTGAATGGGGTGCCAATCAAGCAGGCTGCTTTGTCCTGGATGGTGTCGAGCTTCTTCAGTGTTGTTGCAGCTGCACTCATCCAGGCAAGTGGAGAGTATTCCATCACACTCCTTACTTGTGCCTTGTAGATAGTGGAAAGGTTTGGTGAGTCAGGAGGTGAGACACTCACCACAGAATGCCTAGCCTCTGACCTGCTTTTGTTGCCACAGTATTTATGTGGCTGGTCAAGTTAAGTTTCTGGTCAATGGTGACCCCCAGGATGTTGATGGTGGGGCATTCGGTGATGGTAATGCTGTTGAATGTCAAGGGGAGGTGGTTAGACTCTTGCATGTTGAAGATAGTCATTGCCTGGCACTTGTGTGGCACGAATGTTATCTGCCACTTATCAGCCCAAGCCAGAACGTCATCCAGGTCTCGTTGTATGTGGGCATGGACTGCTTCATTATCTGAGGAGTTGTGAATGGCACTGAACACGGTGCAGTCATCAGCGAACATCCCCATTTCTGACCTTATGTTGGAGGGAAGGTCATTGATGAAGCAGCTGAAGATGGTTGGGCCTAGGACATTGCCCTCAGGAACATCTGCAGCGATGTCCTGGGGCTGTGATTGTAATGATATCAGCAAATAGAGATGGTATTTGCCTGTTTGATTATGATGCCTTATCAGCATGTTTGCATGTATTGATTGCTTGTGCCTGACCAGCAGAGGGCATGTGACCGAGACAAGCAAGGCAGTTTAGTTTAGTTTCAGTTTTGTTCTAGATGCATCACTATCATGATGTCTCCTGTAAATGCTGTTAAAAGAGTTGAACAAGCTTTAGATTAAAAGACATTCTCTTTCATAAATGTCTCGTCATTGAACCCACAAAGAAATCAATACATGGTGTCAGAAGTGATTGAAAGAGATGAAGAGAAAAAATCTGAAGTTAAATCAGCTCTCCACAAATTAGCAAGCCAAAAGAGAACATCGTTGCTTACCATTGGAGAATAGCTAACGAAGTGAAAAAATGGAAGGTTTACACCCACCAGCGACGCTTCAGTTGACAGGTAATGTGGCTGAAAATTGGAGGAGGTTCAAACAACATGTGGGGTTGTATTTAGCGGCAATTGGAGCTGATGAGAAAAGTAATAAAAATAAATCGTCAGTATTCTTACATGTCGTGGGTGATGAAGCGCTGGAGGTGTATAATAACTTCACATTCGCTGCTGATGGAGACAAAATGAAGCTAGATAAAATAATGGAAGTTTGAGGCCTAGTGCATACCTAAACGTTACGTGACGTTTGAGAGGCACAGATTTTTCACATGTGTACAGAAAACGGGTGAGACTATTGATCAGTATGTGACTGAACTGAGAAACAGAAGCAAAACATGTGAATTTGGGGGACTGACAGACTCGCTGATAAAAGACAGACTGGTGTGTGGTATTCCAGATAATGGTCTAAGGGAAAGACTGCTAAGAGAGCAAGATCTAGAACTGGGAAAAGCCATAGCACTGTGTAGGGCTACAGAGACTGTGAAGTTGCAGGCAAAGGAGCTGTTCAGTGATAGCAGCTACAACGTGGATGCAGTGAGAATGAAAGGACACAAACCGTTTAACAAAAAGAGCGCCAATGCGAAAAAAGAGGCGTGGCCAGCGAACGAAAATGAAAGGGACAATCGAAAGTCATGTAGTCGATGCGGTACACAGCATCCACCAAGAAAGTGTCCAGCATATGGTAAAACATGCAACAGTTGCAACAAGAACAACCATTATGCCCGTTGCTGTAAGAACCAAGCGCAACAAAGCAAGGTCCATACAGTAGATGAAAGCGAGATAGAGGAGTTCAATGTAGATGTTGTGTCTGAAAACAAAAAAGAAGAAAGAGACTGGATGTTGACACTAAAAGTGAATGACATACACATTCCATTTAAATTGGATACTGGAGCAAAAGTTAATGTGATATCAGAGACTGATTTTAAGAAAATTAGACCCAGACCAAAGATACATGGAATAAAAGTGAAAGTGACAGGATACTCAGGTACTGATATACCAGTGAAAGGAAGATGCATTGTCAAAGTAACACACAAGGACAGAGAGCACACGCTAGCATTAATCGTGGTGCCAAAGGATGTGCAAGCCATACTAGGTTTAAAAGCCTGTGAGAGACTGAACCTGGTAAAGAGAGTCCTCGTTGTGGAAAGCGAAGGAGAGACAGTCTATGATGAACTCATGAACAAGTACAAAGACCTATTTAAGGGTCTAGGCTGCATTCCAGGAGAACACACGATCAGCGTAGATAAAAGTATGACACCGGTCATACATCCATGCAGAAAAGTTCCGTTTGCTCTTCAAAAGCAACTGAAGGCAGAGTTGCACAGGATGGAAAGCCTGAACGTGATTCAGAAGATAGATGAGCCAACTGAGTGGGTGAGTTCCCTCGTCGTTGTGGACAAAAAGAATGTAAAGCTCAGAATTTGCCTGGATCCAAGAGATCTAAACAGAGCAATAAAGAGAGAGCACTTCAAGCTTCCTACACGTGAGGAAATCATGGCACAGTTTGCAAATGCAAAGTATTTCAGCAAGTTAGATGCATCATCAGGATTTTGGCAGATGAAATTGGATGAAGCAAGTTCAAGACTGTGCACGTTCAACAGTTCATTTGGCAGATACAGATTCCTAAGGTTACCATTTGGCATTGCCTCAGCTCCTGAAGTGTATCACAAAACTATCCATATGATCTATGAGCATCTGGAGGGAGTTGATACATCAATGGATGACATCATAGTATGGGGAACCATGAGAACTGAGCATGACGAGAGACTGAAAAAAGTGCTGGAAGCAACAAGGAAAACAAACCTGAAGCTGAATAGAGAGAAATGCCAGCTCGGGGTGACAGAACTGACATTCGTGGGAGATATCCTTAGCAGTGAGGGCATCAGACCAGATCCCAGAAAGGTGTCCGCCATTGAGAATATGCCAAAGCCACAATGCAAAAAGGACGTGCAGACGTTTAATGGAATGATCAACTACATGGGTAAATTCATATCCAACCTCTCAGAAAAGATGGCGCCACTGAGAAGACTAACTGAAAAGAACATAGAATGGGAATGGAATCATGAGCATGAAAAGTCATGGAGCGATCTAAAGAAACTGCTCGCAGAGGAACCAGTTCTGAGGTTTTATGACCCAGCGAGACCCATCAAGATATCATCAGATGCATCACAGAGTGGGCTCGGTGCCGTTCTTCTGCAAAAATATGACTACTGGCAACCTATTGCATATGCATCGCGCTCAATGACAGACACGGAGACGCGATATGCTCAACCAGAAAAGGAGCTGCTCAGCATCACATACGCCTGTGAAAGATTTCACCAGTTTGTGGCAGGACAAGCAATCAGTGTAGAGACTGACCATAAGCCCTTGATTGCATTGTTCCAAAAGCCACTAAATAGCTGTCCGCTTAGAATACAAAGAATGATGATCAGGCTGCAACGCTATACACTGAATGTTGCGTACACACTGGGTAAGCTGATGTATACAGCAGACACGTTGTCCAGAGCTGTTGACCCAAGTGAGCCCGCAAACACCAAAATGGATGAAAAAGTGAACGTCTACGTGGACATGATCACAAGTGCACTGCCCATAGCAGATGCAAAAATGGAGCTCATAAAGACTGAGACAAACAAAGATGAAACAATGAGACGACTGAAGAAAAGCATCTTGGATGGATGGCCCAACATGAAGCAAGACTGCTCACCTGACATAGTTCCGCCCTGCAGTTCCAGTACTCTGCTATCAGTGGTCGAAGACATCATCTACAAAGGAAGTAAAATAGTTATCCCAAAGAGTCTGAGAAGAGAGATGCTAAAAAGGATCCATGGAGGACATCTGGGAATCGAAAAGTGTAAGAAAAGAGCACGAGAGGTGATGTACTGGCCACGAATCAACCAAGATGTGACAAATGAGGTGTCAAACTGCACAATATGCCTGAAATATCGAGCAAGCAATCCGGTAGAACCACTAAAGCCACACCCAGCGCCAGACAGACCTTACCAGAAGGTAGGCGCTGACCTATTCATATGTCAAGGGAAGGACTATCTTGTAGTAACAGACCATTACTCCCTGTATCCAGAGGTTTGTAGACTGTGCACCACCACTGCAGATGCTGTGATAACATGTATGAAAGCCATATTCTCCAGACATGGCGTGGCAAGCGAGGTCTTCACAGACAACGGACCCCAGTTTTACAATGCAAGTTTCCGACACTTTGCCAAAGAGTGCGACTTTGTCCACACAACGTCAAGTCCTCACTATCCACAGTCCAATGGACTAGTGGAAAAATCGGTCCAGACAGTGAAAAGACTGATGTACAAGGCAAAAGACAGTGGAACTGACTTCTACCAAAGCACGCTTGTATACCGCACAACGCCGCTCGAGTGTGGTAAGTCACCAGCCCAACTCCTGATGGGACGTCGGCTAAGGTCAAACCTACCCATCCCGGAGAACCTCCTGAAAACAAAAGAGGGGGAGAAAGTGAGGAAGTTCAAAGAACAACAGAAAGAAAAGCAAAAGTACTACTATGACAGAGGAACACAAAACCTACCTGAACTCCACACTGGTGACCAAGGAAGGTTCAAAGACAAAACAAACACATGGACTCAGAAGGGAACTGTCCTGAGTGAAGTTCAACCAAGATCATACACCATTCAGACAGATGAGGGTGCTGTTCTGAGAAGAAATCATCGAGATCTTCTCATGGGACCAGCCATAGCAGGTCAAGAGACTGATACTGTTGAACAACCTGATCACACAGCTGAGAACACATCATCTGAGGCAACAACTCAGATTCAAGGACAATCAATCAGAAAATCCTCAAGACACGTGAAGCCTCCTGAGAGACTCATTGAGCAAATTTAAGGACTATTGTTATAGAAGGAAGTAATGTTATCTTATTCTTTCTTCAAGTTCTAGTGTATTGACATATTTCATGTGAACACACAAAGCAAGGTTAAAAAACCTTGATCATGATAATGATAATGTAAGTTCATTAAGTGTTACAGTTAAAATGCAGATTAATACAAAGAAAACATGTTGTTAGTTAAAAGTAAAGTACTTTTGTTTTAAGAAAAGGAGATGTAATGATATCAGCAAATAGAGATGGTATTTGCCTGTTTGATTATGATGCCTTATCAGCATGTTTGCATGTATTGATTGCTTGTGCCTGACCAGCAGAGGGCATGTGACCGAGACAAGCAAGGCAGTTTAGTTTAGTTTCAGTTTCGTTCTAGATGCATCACTGTCATGATGTCTCCTGTAAATGCTGTTAAAAGAGTTGAACAAGCTTTAGATTAAAAGACATTCTCTTTCATAAATGTCTCATCATTGAACCCACAAAGAAATCAATACAGTGATGATTGACCTTCAGTCACCACAACCATCTTCCTTTGTGCAAGGTATGACTCCAGCCAGTGGAATGTTTTCCCACTGATTCCCATTGACTTCAATTTTACTAGGGCTCCATGATGGCACACTCGGTCAAATGCTGCCTTGATATCAAGGACAGTCACTCTCACCTAACCTCTGGAATTCAGCTGCTTTGTCCATGTTTGGACCAAGGCTGTAATGAGGTCAGGAACCGACTGGTCTTGGCGGAACCCAAAATGGGCATCAGTGAGCAGGTTCTTGGTGAGTAAGTGCCGCTTGATAGCACTATCGATGACACCTTCCATCACTTTGCTGATGATTGAGAGTAGACTGATGGGGTTGTAATTGGCCGGGTTGGATTTGTCCTGTTTTTTGTGGACAGGACATACCTGGGCAGTTTTCCACATTGTCGGATAGATGCCAGTGTTGTAGCTGTACTGGAACAACTTGGCTAGAGGGTCGGCTAGTTCTGGAGCACAAGTCTTCAGCATGCTGGCTGGGATGTTGTCGGGGCCCATAGCCTTTGCTGTATCCAGTGCACTCAGCCGTTTCTTGATATCACATGGAGTGAATCGAATTGGCTGAACACTGGTTTGTGTGATGGTGGCGAACTCGGGAGTAGGCCGATATGGATCACTCACTCAGCACTTCTGGCTGAAGATAGTTGCAAATGCTTCAGCCTTGTCTTTTGCACTCTCGTGCTGGGCTCCACCATCATTGAGGATGCGGATATTCATGGAGCCTTCTCCTCCCATTAGTTGTTTAATGGTCCACCACCATTCACGACTGGATGTGGCAGGATTGCGGAGCTTTGATCTGATCCGTTGATTGTGGGATCACTTAGCCCTGTCTATTGCATGCTGCTTCCGCTTTTTAGCATGCATGTAGTCCTGTGTTGCAGCTTCCCCAGGTTGGCACCTTATTTATGGGTACGCCTGGTGCTGCTCCTGGCATGCTCTTCTACACTCCTTATTGAACCAGGGTTGGTCCCCTGGCTTGGTGGTAATGGTAGAGTGAGGGATATACTGGGCCACGAGGTTACAGATTGTGGTGGAATACAATTCTGCTGCTTCTGATGGCCCACAGCGCCTCATCGATGCCCAGTTTTGAGCTGCTTGATCTGTTCTGAATCTATCCCATTTAGCACGGTGGTAGTGCCACACAACACGATGGAGGGTGTCCTCAGTGTGAATATAAGGCACAACACACACTGAAACATAGAAACATAGAAGATAGGAGCAGGAGTAGTCCATTTGGCCCCTCAAACCTGCACCGCCATTCAATGCGATCATGGCTGATCATCCAAATTCAGTACCCTGTCCCTGCTTTCTCCCCATATCCCTTGATCCCCTTAGCCTTAAGAAATATATCTAACTCCTTCTTGAATATATTTAATGAATTGGCCTCAACTGTCTTCTGTGGTAGAGAATTCCACAGGTTCACCACTCTCTCGGTGAAGAAATTCCTCCTCTTCTCAGTCCTAAATGGCTTACCCCTTATCCTTAGACTGTGACCCCTGGTTCTGGACTCCCCTGTCATCGGGAACAGCCTTCCTGCATCTAGTCTGTCTAGTCCTGTTAGAATTTTATAAGTTTCAATGAAATCCCCTCTCATTCTTCTAAACTCTAGCAAATATAAGCCTAATCGACCCAATCTCTCTTCATACGTCATTCCTGCCATCCCAGGTATCAGTCTGGTGAATCTTCGCTGCACTCCCTCCATGGCAAGAACATCCTTCCTCAGATAAGGCGACCAAAACTGCACACAATACTCAAGGTGTGGTCTCACCAAGGCCCTGTACAGCTGCAGCAAGACATCTTTGCTCCTGTACTCGAATCCTCTCGCTATGAAGGCCAGCATACCATTTGCCTTCTTAACCGCATGCTGCACCCGCATGCTTACCTTTAGCGACTGATGCACAAGGACACCCAGGTCTCGTTGCACTTCCCCTTTTTCCAATCTATTGCCATTCAGATAATAATCTGCCTTCCTGTTTTTGCCACCAAAGTGGATAACCTCGCATTTACCCACATTATACTGCATCTGCCATGCATCTGCCCAATCTGTCCAAATCGTACTGGAGTTTCTCTGCATCCTCCTCACAGCACACATGCCCACCCAGCTTTGTGTCATCTGCAAACTTGGAGATATTACATCTAGTTCCCTCATCTAGATCATTAATATATATTGTGAATAACTGGTGTCCTAGCACCGATCCCTGCGGTACCCCACTAGTCACTGCCTTCCACTCAGAAAAAGACGTGTTTATTCCAACACTTTCCTTCCTGTCTGCCAACCAGTTTTCTATCCAAGTCAGTACCTTACCCCCAATCACATGTGCTTTAACTTTGCACGCTAGTCCCTTATGCGGGACTTTATCGAAAGCCTTCTGAAAGTCCAAATACACCACATCCACTGGTTCTCCCTTATCTATTCTACCAGTTACATCCTCAAAAAATTCCAGTAGATTAGTCAAGCATGATTTATCTTTTGTAAATCCATGTTGACTTTGTCCGATCCTGTCACTGTTTTCCAAGTGCTCTGCTATTACATCTTTTATAATGGACTCTAGCATTTACCCCACTACCGATGTCAGGCTTACCTGTCTATAATTCCCCATTTTTTCTCTACCACCTTTTTTAAATAGTGGGGTTACATTAGCTACCCTCCAATCCATGGGAACTGTTCCAGAGTCTATAGAATTTTGGAAGATGACCAGCAATGCATCTACTATTTCTAGGGCCACTTCCTTAAGTACCCTAGGATTTAGATTATCAGGTCCTGGGTATTTATCGGCCTTCAATCCCGTCAATTTCCCTAACACCATTTCCCTACAAATACTGATTTCATTCAGTTCCTCCCTCTCATTAGACCCTATGTTCCCCGACATCTCTAGGTGGTTTATTTGTGTCCTCCTTTGTGAACACAGAACCAAAGTACGTATTTAATTGGTCAGCCATGTCTTTGATCCCCATTATAAATTCCCCTGACTCTGACTGCAAGGGACCTACGCTTGACTTTACCAATCTTTTTCTCTTCACATATGGGCCGAAATGGCCTCTATCTGCACTGTGGGGTTTCTGTGATTCTGTGTGTGATTCTGTGACATATCTATAGAAGCTTTTACAGTCAGTTTTTATGTTCCCTGCAAGCTTACTCTCATACTCTATTTTCTCCCTCTTAATTAATCCCTTTGTCCTCCTTTGCTGAATCCTAAACTGCTCCCAGTCCTCAGGTTTGTTGCTTTTTCTGGCCAAATTATATGTCCTCGGATCTTATGCTATCCCTAATTTCCCTTGTTAGCCAATGTTGAGTCACCATTTTTGTTTTATTTTTATGCCAAACACGGATGATCAAATTCTGTAGTTCATCCATGCGATCTTTAAATGTTTACCACTGCCTATTCACCGTCAACCCTTTAAGTAACATTCCCCAATCCATCCTAGCCAACTCGCACCTCATACCATCGTAGTTTCCTTTATTTAAATTCAGTACTCAAGTCTCTGAATCAACTACTTCACTCTCCATCTTAATGAAGAATTCTATCATATTATGATTGCTCATCCCCAAGGGGCCTTGCACAACAAGATTGCTAATTAATCCTTTCTCATTACATAATACCCAGTCTAAGATGGCCTGATCTCCAGTTGGTTCTTTGACATATTGGTCCAGGAAACCATCCCGTATACAGTCTAGGAATTCCTCTTTCATAGTATTGTTAATAATTTGTTTAGACCAATCTATATGTAGATTAAAGTCACCCATGATAACTGCTGTGCCCTTTTTACACGCATCTCTAATTTCCCATTTAATGCCATCCCCAACCTCAGCATTACTGTTTGGGGGTCTGTATACAACTCCCACTAACGTTTTCTGCCCCTTGGTATTTCTCAGCTCTACCCATACAGATTCCACATCATCAGAGCTAATATCCTTCCTTACTATTGTGTTAATCTCCTCTTTAACCAGCAATGTTACCCCACTGCCTTTTCCTTTTTGCCTGTCCTTCCTGAATATTGAATACCCCTGGATGTCAAATTCCCAGCCTTGGTCACCCTGGAGCCATGTCTCCGTAATCCCAATTCTATCATATCCGTTTACATCTATTTGCACAGCGAATTCATCTACCTTATTACGAATGCTCCTCGCATTAAGACACAAAGCCTTCAGGCTTGTTTTTTTAACACTCTTAGATCTTTTAGAATTAGATTACTGCGGCCATATTTGATTTACACCCTTGATGTCTCTGCCTTCCACTTTTGCTTTTCTCCTTCCTGTCTTTTGCTTCTATCCTTGCTTCCCTTTCCCCTGTCTCCCTGCACAGGTTCCCAAACCCCTGCCATTTTAGTTTAAACCCTCCCCAACAGCACTAGCAAACACTCCACCTAGAACATCGGTCCCAGTCCTGCCCAGGTGCAAACCGTCCAGTTTGTACTGGTCCCACCTCCCCCAGAACCGGTTCCAATGTCCCAGGAATTTGAATCCCTCCCCCTTGCACCATTCTTCTAGCCACATATTCATCTGAAATATCCTTCTATTTCTACTCTGACTAGCATGTGGCACTGGTAGCAATCCTGAGATTACTACCTTTGAGGTCCTATTTATTAATTTAACTCCTAACTCCCTATATTCAGCTTTTAGGACCTCATCCCATTTTTTACCTATATCATTGGTACCTATATGCACCATGACAACTGGCTGTTCACCCTCCCCCTCCAGAATGCCCTGCAGCCGCTCTGAGACATCCTTGACCCTTGCACCAGGGAGGCAACATACCATCCTGGAGTCTCATTTGCAGCCGCAGAAATGCCTATCTATTCCCCTTACAATAGAATCCCCTATCACTATAGCTCTCCCCCTCTTTTTCCTCCCGTCCCGTGCAGCAGAACCACCCATGGTGCCAGGAAGTTGGTTGCTGCTGCCTTCCCCCGATAAGCCATCTCCCCCAACAATATCCAAAGTGGTATATCTGTTTAAGAGGGGGATGGCCACAGGTGACCCCTGCACTACCTGCCTGCACCTACTACTCTGCCTGGTGGTCACCCCTTCCCTTCCTGCCTGTGCAGCCTTTACCTGCGGTGTGGCCAACTGATTAAACGTGATATCCACGATGTCCTCAGCATCGCAAATGCTCCAGTATGTATCCATTCGCAGCTCCAGCGCCACAATGCGGTCTGCCAATAGCTGCAGCTGGATACACTTCCTGCACACATGGTCATCAGGGACACAGGAAATGTCCCTGATTTCCCACATAGTGCAGGAGGTGCATGCCATGGGGCCGAGCTTTGCTGCCATGACTTACACATTAATTAATTTAAATTAAATCAATACCACCAATTATACTACAATTAAATTACATACTCAAGGGCCCTTGTTTCCTAGCACTCCCTGCTACACAACAGAGACCTTAGAAACTATAACCACAAAACTAAGACCTTCTATACTTTATAAACTATGAACGTTAACTGTCAAACTATAGAGTAGTATAAGTATTCATCCAATCGGCTGCTTCCTCCTGCCTGCGTCACGTTTTGATTCATGACATGGCTCTGGAACACCGCTGCCGGTCTGCGAGATTGGTAAGTCTCTGTAATAAAGCCCGCGAAAGTGATTTTAAATACTCACTGAACCTCCGCTTTTACCGCTCCCGACAATGGCCTCTATAAAAAAGCCCATGAACGTGAGTTTAAATACTCACTGAACCACCACTCTGTAAGATTTGCAAAATTTCTGCATTTCCCCAAAGGCTGTTATTAATAAACGGGACCCCGCATGGACATTTTAAATCAAAAATGGTACCCAAGATGGCGTCCGTGCCTCGTGGCAGAAAGCCGGTGAGATTTTAAAATGGACTCTGCCACGCAGACAGCTTGTGGATCGAAACCGCAGTATCTGTGAAGAGAGACTTTGTATTTTGAAACCAGACAGGACTCTGAATTATGCATTAGTCTGAATTAGAGACAAATCTAAATTCAGTTTAGGCCTATAGTTAAGGCCATCAAGCAGTCTACATATATTATCTGAAACAGATTAACAGAGCCATCGAGGCTGGACAGGCCCATCAAGGAACTTTCATGACAATACAAGTTGAATTATCAGGCTGGTAGATGCGATTACTGGCCATCTAAAAACAGTTAGTATGGATTGCTACCATTATTTAAAATAGCCCGCCAAGAGTAAGACAAAGAACTAACCTGATTTGGCGCACAGATAAGGGTTTTCGAGGAAGGTATAATTGAAGGCCGGGTAGCAATCGGTGTTGTTTGGTGTGCTGTGCTGTCCTGGTGCTGCTGCTCTTCGGCCCCTCGCCCTCATGGCTGCCGCTCTTTCCCCGTCCCACGCTTACCCCCTGGCCTTTGCCCGTGCCCTTTTCCCACTCCATCTGAAATCGCCATGGCACTGGGTCAGGCGGACACGGACAATTCAGGCCAGGCAAGGCGGGACGCGACAAGGGGAGGAGGGAAGACCACCGGAGGGAAGGCCACCTGAGGAAGACCGGCTGAAGAAGACCAACTGAGGAGACGAACTGAGGGGAGGCTTCGAATTATCGGGCCTTCAGCCTCAGCCGGCCTTCGAATATCTGCACACCAATTCAATCTGTCGGCTGTTGACGAAGAATCATCCCTGCAAGGTAAAGTACCCAAACAGAGACTTTAACTTTGGGGTACTTGAACCTGGACAATGCCCTTGCAGCGCTCAGAGGCCACGTGATGACGGCAGGCTCCAGAGAGCACCAAGAGCGAACCCTGAACCCAACCGCTATTTTGAGTCCAACAAACCCTTTGATTGGTGAGCATGAAGTTCTGACCCCTCATAGCTTAACCTAGTTAGGTATAGGGGGTGGGATAAAGATAAGGGGATTGTTAAGATAGTTGTTTTCCCTCAATGTGCCATGTGTCCCCCATTCCCTGTATAAGTATAGTTATTCTTCTTTTGTATTTTTCGCCTGTAGAAGTGTACACTAGTAATTTTTCCACAAGATTGTATCAAGTTTTTCCTCTTCAATAAAATCTTGGTTTTTGTTTACATCCAACCACCTGTCTACTCGAGTCTTCTCTGTACCGCAACCTTGTACCTAAGTCCGGTGTCTAGAACCCAGGGGCGTGGGAGCGATTCGAACTGCTCACAAAACAGTCAGGGGCATAATTGACTGGGCGTACGTGCCAAACACCACCACACGCCACCCCCTACAGCTCTCACCGCTCCTGACAATGGCCTCTCCTAGAGTCTCCGAAGCCTTTCTTCCAATGTTTGGATTTTTTCAGATAGGTCGATCAGAAAAAGCATGGTAGGCAATAAGCTGCTTTTGTTGCTCACTACCAGATTGTTTCACCTTTTAATCTGTGGCCGATTTCTAGAAGTGGGTGGATGCAGACTTTCTTTTACTGTGAGCAAGCCCTAGTTCTTTGTTCAGGTGCCAGGATGTCATTAACGTAAATGAGGAACAAGAGTCAGCTGGAAATCAAGTCCTGGACAACACCTGGTGGATACTGCTGTGCCCACTCTGACACTAATTGTACAGTCTGCCAGGAAATCAGATATTCATTGAAGCAGCTTGTTGGGGATGTTGACTGGGAGATGGCATATCGCAGTCTATTTTGCCAAATCTTGTCAAAAACCATTTCTGCATCCAGGAACAATGCTGATCTGCTTTCTTTCTTGTTAAAATATCAGAGACTGCGCTCTGACAGCCGTAATAAGTTGTCACTGGTGTTTCTTCCTCTCTTGAAACTTGCTTGGCCTGAGTTTAAGAATTTGATCACTTGAGGTGGTGTTGGAAGTAATAACTCCCCAACAGCTTTTCTGGGCAGCTCAACCAACTGATAGGGAAGTAATTGCTAGGGTCACTAGCGTTTTTGCCTTCTTTGTGCACCTTCTGGCAACATTTTAAACACCAAAGACTGTGGTGGTCATGCCATCATTTTATCTGGTGCTTCACTGAGGCATGTTTCTTTTCTTTGATTCACAGCATTTCAAACTTTGTGGGCCTGAAGGATTGGAAAATTCTTCGGTGGAGTTAGACTAACAAAGGAACAGCTCTTTCCGCCAATCACCTCAGGGAGGGAAACGATCATGGAGGTAGTCCCATCAAGTGGAGTAGGCCAGACAAGGCCTGGAAAAGGGGCACCGGCCAGCCAATTGTAGTGTACGGGGGTTTGAATTTCAAAGGGTAATTTTACAACTTTGTGCAACTGGCAGGGTGCTTTATCCAATGGGGTGCCTATCAGAAATGTGCGTATGTGATGCAAATGCTTTTCTGACCATTATTGAAATAGTTGGAAAAATCATGTACAGCAGATGCACAAACTTCTAACAGATACTCTTAATAAGTGAGGCACCCTGCAGGCAATGTGAAGTCGGAACATTATTAGCGTATGGCGTCTGATTTTTAATATATGGACTTTTCTTGTGTATTGATACCATGTGTGTGCAAATCCTGTGATGTTTGGAACGATTTAGGATGCTTCGCCAATAAATGTGGTAACACTTATTAGAAGAGAAAGTGATTATGTTAGACATGGTATTTAATCATGAATTTTGCCTGATCCGAAAGTGATTTCATCATGTGTGGCTGTCACATTTTGGCACTTTTGATCTATTTTCTTTATGTAAAAAGGATTTTGGAATTGAGTTATGTTTTAAGTGTTTTAAAACAAAGTGAATTTCAAAGATTTTTCTTTCGTATAGGCTATTAAATGTAGAAGAATCAGTTTGTTTAATGTGACAACTCGCAGTCTATTATCTCATCCCAGAGCCATTAGCCAGGATGATAGGCATGTTGAGCAATTTGTTATCTCATCTTGGATGGCCAACAAATATTCACACCCATTGTTGTGAGGACTATTCTATTCATGTGGACGTTTGCTACAGGAGGTTAATTTTTATAGTTAGAATTGTTTCAAAAGACAGGTACTGCCAAAAATAAGCACTTGGGGCCATATAAAGTACACGATTTATTATTTTTCGAGGAGAGAATTGAGATTGAATGAAGCAAATGGAATTTCCTTTGACTATTGCACTATATGTTCACTTGCAGTTTGAAAAATAAAGCAACATAACAATTTGTATCTGGCCTTGTATCACTAAATGTTTTAGTCTGCCTTTGGAAAAATTGAGAATGTGGGGAAGTGCACGTAAAGGCACATGAGAGACAGGATATCCATTTCAGAGCATTAATGAGTCTTATTGTTACACCCCGCGTTATGTTATTGTTTGACATTGGGCAGTACGGGCACACTCCTAACTGTAAAATGCTCAGCACGCTTACAGGAGTGACCAGCACCGCTGTACCCGAGAAAATATAACAGACCCGAAACTTGTAAGAGTAGTACTCTCTCAAGTGGTGACAAATGGATTAGACCCTCTGATCTAGCCAGCATTGTTTGTTGTGCCGCTATCTGATGTCAGCACTGTGACTTCACTTCACTTCTGGTTGAATTCAATATTTGTCTCCTATGTTGTTTAGAGGAGCCTTTAAGCTAAGGATTGGCTTCAGTCAAATGGATGTCTGACATGCACAGAAAACCACCACCCAGCTTAAAATCTTGTAACCAGAGAAATCCACCAATGGAGAATTTAAGTTTGCCCAATATGGAGTGCATACATCCTCCACATAGCGACACGCTGCACTTGTTCAAGTTTAGTGACTGTGGATGCAGGTTTGTAGAGCAATGGTTTAGGTACTTCCAAGTGTGCACAGAGGTATTGCCAGAATTCAACCAGCGAAAGACATGCAGCTTATCCATATAGAGCACAGAATAAAGATGATCTTCCTGTATTTTGCGCTCTGTGGCAATAATCTGCACAGTTTTAGCTGTTCCAGCCAGCACCAACATACCCATTAGGACACTGGCTTGCAGTTCTATGTAGAGTAGAATGGGAAGAATGCAGATCCAGTGACCATACAAGTTTTAGTAGATATCCAGGCTGGCTGCTCAATCATCACTAGTGCTCCAGAATATTGCAGAACGGTCTGGCTGTGATTATCAGATTGCCAAGTCAGATGCAGAAAGTTGACTTGATTCTGAACTTAAATCACAAGGAGGAGCCACTTTGATCCCAAACAGGCCTTCACTTAACTCCTCACTCCCACGATTGAAGGTTAGTTGTTCAATAGACAACTGTCAAGTGTGAGTTTGAGCCCTTGCATGATGAATAGCAGGTACCAGAAGCTCCTCACGAGTACCATGGTGAACAGCATTATATAAAATATGTGAGTGTATTGCCACTGTCTTGCTGGAGACAAAATGGGCACATACCCCACCCCATTGAACAAAAATTCCCCCATTTGGAGGTGTGAAGCTTCAGCAATAGTTGCTTCCTTCTCTGCAACCCAAACAGCACAGGCTATGAGCCATGAATAAAATCTAATGGGCCAGAAATTCGGGTCGGGGGCTTCCCGTGGGTGCAAGCCCCCGACCTGCACTTACCTAGTGCGCCTGCCGTTGTGCTGTGGGCCCGCATGGGATTCCGATCCTGGGCCTCCTCCAGCTGCCGGCGCGCAGTGCTTGCATATCCCAGGGGCGCAGTTAGTTCGAAGTGTCCCCTGGGATCACGTGGGCCATGGAGAGCCAATCGTAGCAGGGAATCTCCATTCATAAATTTGACAGGAAGACCTGTCAAATCTATGAATAGAGATCGGCCCCAAAACCTAACTAAAACTTGAAATATTTTTTTTTTTTAAATCACATTTTTAAAATAACTATGAATTACATAAAATAACTATTTTAAACAATAACTTAAATTTTTGAAAAAATTAATTACAGTTTTTAATGGGGCTAAAAATAAACTTACCTTTCTTTAAAGTATTTAAAAATAATAAACCTGTGGAAAAAATGTTTTAATTTTACTTAATTCACCACTTACCTTGTTAAAAGTAGGCCTTGCGACTGGTTTTTTAATGCGCAGCTGCTAGGGACTTACCCTCCCGGAGAAACCTGTAAACAAATCGGAAGTTCCAGGCGTACGCGCTGCCTCTCCGGTGCACGCGTTTGACCTCCGAACTCCTTCCTTCAAGGGAATGGAAGTTCCAGTTTCCAGCGCATGCGCAGTGCATGCACGAGACTGGCACTTTCGTTGGCCTTACGCGCAAGTACACAGCGCGTACTCACCCGTGGGGACCTGAATTTCTGGCCCAATATAAAGCCGCAACTTGTCCTATATGCTCCTCCTGCGAGAGGACTTCAGCCTGTTTCCTTTCTGTTTACTCTTTGGAACACCAAAGCAATCAATATGCAAGACATCTAACCCTCTGCTGGAGCAGTCCTATCGTGTGCTCTATAAGGATCCTGGTTGTCCCCTAGCTTTGTTTGTATTAGAATTGTTTGAGCAAGGTTGGGTTGCACAGGGGTATAATTAGCTTGGTGGTGGTTCCCAGGCTTATTAGAACTATTCTGAGGTCCCAAGCCAACAACTATTCCATAACCATAGATCTCTTGAACAAGAAAGGTATATTGTTGTCTATGCTTTTGATCACCTTCCTACCTTTCTCCATCACTGCTTGGTATCCATGTTCACGTCTGTGAAGAACTTTATGATAAAGGTGCTATGCAAATGCAAGTTTTTGTTATTGTCACTTTATAGATTGAAAGTATTCCCATCTCATTCTTCATGTAATATTTCTGTAGCTGAGACACATCTTAGCCCAAGTATAAATAAATGGTTTTAATCTAAAAAGGGGAAATTTAAAATGTATTACCAAAATTCCAAGCTATACATTTGTCTGTATTGAGCAGAAAGAGCTACAGACATGTTGCTGTGATCAAGCATTTTCATTTGGGCATTGAAAATTGCTTATTTGCTAAATTCCAAACACTTGTTAGGTCATTAAGCAATAAAAAATCTAACATGCAGCATTGCTTCCGCAATAGTTCATTGGGTAAACGAATTATGTGGTTTGGTACTGAGCCATACAAACTAGGATGGTCCCCAGTGTGATTATGGATTGAGTTAGTTGATTCAGACATGATGCAATGGGGTGCCCTGGAGCTCAGGAGGTCAAAAATTGGCCAGTGCTGCTACTCCTGCTTTCCTATCTAGTGATAAATCTTGGAAACGCACATGCATGGATGTTGGGGGAAGTTGCATTCAGCTCTGATGCCCTCACAGTTGAATACCCTGCTCGCATGAAGAATAGTCAAGTAGAAAAGCAGCAGGGGGCCTGGACTGCCTCTGGGATTATCTCGCTGCCTTCAGTGGTCACTCTATTAAGGGGACAAAATTGGAGCAGAAATAAAAGTTACATGGTCGTCAGTAAAATATCTGGTCAATAAAAAATAAATTTGTCCAGTGCTGCTAATGTTTCCATCAATTATGCTAATGGTAACAACAACATTCTTTAACAAATTCTCTGAGATCCCATGCAATCACTGGAGTCGCTGTAGCTTTCTGGTTGGCTGTTGTTGGCTGTGTGGTAGCACTAAGGGTTCAATGAACCTTTGCTAAGTTGTTTTTCTGCTTTAGGGAAAAATCTTTCATTGAACATTGTTATTATGAACAGCAGATTAATGACAAAAGTTGCATTTAGTTTGGTTGAAAATGTTTTCCAAGTGATAATTATTATTCTTCACAAGCTTTTAAACTTGTGAACCTAGAAATTGACTTGAAGCTTGCTGTCCAGCGTCAAGCAAATCCATCTAGTTAATGTTGTTATGTTAGGGCTGTGTACGTGAAAGAGTAATAAGACACCTAGTTTAGTAGTTAAAGTGATTTTAATGCAGGCCTGGCATGTTTACATGGATAGATTTTAGTCAATAATACATTGGTTGGCAAATGTAACAGCACTAGTATCACGTTTGGAAATTTTCTAATGTCAAGCTTGCATATCTTCCAACCCAAGGAAACTTTCGTATGGGTCAAAACTCAGCCAAATACAAAAATGTGAAATGTAGCCAAATTAGCCAAGAATTGAGGCCCTGGAGGCTATGGGTTGTCATAAATTCTTTCTTTCTCTGTTTGATACACAATATGCTAATACATTAAGCAATGAGACAAGCGTATCTATATTAAAAGTGTGGCTGGAAGATCACCACATGAAACATTGGGGTAGAAATGTACTTTAATCACCTGAACATTAAGCATTGCCTGGGCAAGAAGGCGCAGGAAGGACCATCTGGCGGGAAGGATGGCATGCCTCTTATACAACCCGCTGGATTTTCCTTCCATTCATTAATGGGGTGCGATCCTCCCGCAGGATTTTGGATATTTGACGCCCAAGTGGTAAGGATGAAAATCCATCATATGGAGTTAAAGGGATCACGATATATGCAGTTTGCAGTCTTTAAAGTAAGCCTTTCATCATTTTCTTGGATAGATGTACTGTGCAAACAACACATTTGATGTTGTGAAGGATCTTGTTGTCTAGTTTTGACTAAAGTTACAGTTTTAATGACAAGTTGTTGCATATAAAACCATCCTTCTGAGGCATTTCTATGTTAAAACTAAATTAAGCAAGACAAAAACCTTAAAACTCACATTGCTGAGGATAATCTCTAAGGGTGAATGTGGAGAAATTGTTTCCAGTTATAAGTGAGTACAGAACAAGAGGGCATAAATATAAAATAGCCACTCACAAATCAAATAAAGAATTCAGGAGGAATTTCTTTATACATAGAGCGGTGAGAATGTGGAACTCGCTACCACATGGAATGGTTGAAGCAGATATAAATGATGCATTTAAGGAGTGCCTTGATACATACATAAGAACATAAGAAATAGGGGCAGGAGTAGGCCATTTGGCCCTTCGTGCCTGCACCGCCATTCAGTAAGATCATGGCTGATCTTCTACCTCATCTACACTTTCCTGCACTGTCCCCATATCCCTTGATTTCCTTAATATTCAAAACTCTATCGATCTCTGTCCTGAATATACTCAACGACTGAGCCTCCACAGCCCTCTGGGGTAGAGAATTCCAAAGGTTCACCAGCCTCTGTGTGAAGAAATTTAGGAATTGGATTTGGGAGCTTCTGGCCTTGATTAGCGGCAGTAATGGGTGAAAAAATGTGAGAGAGAGAGCAACGTGAGGAGTTCATGGGTCTCCATTTTAACACGCACACTCACGTGACCTCGCGCAACATGTAATCAGCCCACGAAGCTTGCTGAGAAATGTCTTAAGAACCATTATATTAGGAGATGCAGTATTGGTTAGATAATGGTAATCTATCAGATTAGAGATATTGGGGGGAAAAAAGACTTGAATTTATCATTATTATTTCAATAAAACCTTGGCAGCTGATGCAACTTTTGATATTGAGGCACTACAAGCTTTATCAATACTAACTAATGACAACAAATTCTACTGTATTTACAAGATAAAGTTCATGGAGAAAATGAGTTCTGTATTTGTACAATAATTTGAAGTTACTTCAGCAATGATATTTTTGGAACACATCTTGTGAACTTGCAGCTTGAGCTTGTTGATCTTTATAAAATTCTTGATGGAAACTTTTCATTTTTTATTCAATAACAGGGACGATCACAATTCAATTGTATAAAAAGTGACACCTGTGACAATATTCTATCCAAAGTCAGTAAAATCATGGCTTGGATTTTCCTAGAACAGCGCAATTGGCCTTGAAAATAACACGGTGGCATAGTGGTTAGCACTGTTGCCTCACAGCGCCAGGGACCTGGGTTCAAATCCGGCCTCGGGTGACTGTCTGTGTGGAGTTTGCACATTCTCCCCGTGTTTGCGTGGGTTTCATCCGGGTGCTCCGGTTTCCTCCCACAGTCCAAAGATGTGCGGGTTAGGTTGATTGGCCATGATAAAAATTGGCCCTTAGTGTTAGGGGGGATTAAATACGTGGGGTTACGGGGATAGGGCTTGGGTGGGATGGTTGTCGGTGTAGGGACCGGGTGCTAGGGTTTAGATGATCAGCCATGATCTCGTTGAATGGTGGAGCAGGCTCGAAGGGCTGAATGGCCTACTCCTGCTCCTATCTTCTATGTTGGACTGTTGTGCTCTCCCATTCTATCAGTGGCGAACTTACGGCAACATTTGCTGGAGATCTCACTTGAATAAGCCGCAGTGAGCCCAGTGGTGTGTCAGAATCAGCACAGCCAATGTCCGATACCGATCCAAGGTACTGGGGTCGAACACAGAACGGAGCAACAGGATACGTTTCCATAAAAGTAAAAGCTAAACAATTCGTGCAGGTTTTCCACCTTAATATTTAAAAAAAACTCCTTTACCTCAGTCAACTACTATAGAGTTGATTAGTAAAAATAGAGTATCGATTTCACCCAATTTACTGGTGACAACAATGCACACTTGCATTGTTAATTAAAGTCAGTCATATTTCACAGCCAAGCTACAGTAATAGTCTGTAAAAATCATAACTTCTCTACAGACTGGGATTCGATAATGTTTTTCTCGGTCTTGGATACAGTAGATGATTTGCTCTGAATCGGGCTTTCCTTTCCGCTAGTAGGTGCAAAGGAGATATCCGAATTTCTGTCTAAGCACCAAATTTACAACCGAATTATGCTGTCATTCTGTCTGATGTGGCTCTGTTACAGTAGTCAGTTTGAAAAGAACGCGGTAATGCCAACCCCGCCATCTCATAAATCGAGACAAACTCTTGAAAATCATGAGATTTGGTAAGGAATTATGAGGTTGGTATTTTTTGGTTTATAAACCTAATGGCTTTATTTAATATCTAACAGGTCACAGCTCTTTACAAAAACTATTTTACTGCATCTGAAAATGCTTTACAAAAAACTTTTAAAAATCCTACCCGTTATCACCACCCTTCACGAGTTTGGGTAAATTTTCATTAAAAATGTTGCGTATCATGATTAATTCACGAGAGTTGGAATTACTGGTGAAACATTACCAAATGGAGTGTGGAGAGTGACACCGTGTCCAGTGTGCACTGGGGTATGGAGGTGTCACTGAATTGTTTTGGCTCAAGTCCATGGCCAAGGAGCCCTCGGCAATGGGTTCGCAATCCCATAGGGTGAGTACTAGTCAGAGAGAGAGATTATGTGTTAGATTTCAGGAGATGGTTCTGTTCCTGTTCCTGGCTGGGGTGGAGATCACCTTTTACAGAAGGTAAGTACTGTAGAAAATATAGGGACAGAGTGATCTCCTGGACGAGTTTCGATCGCCTAGATTGGTCGGAGAGGAATTTCCCAGATTTTTTCTCCCAAATTGGCCATTGGGTTTTTTTATCTGGTTTTTCGCCTCTCCCAGGCGATCACATGGGTTCGGGTGGGATGCAGAGTGATAGTAGATTTGAGGTTAGGATCAGATCAGCCATGATCTTATTGAATGGTGGAGTAGGCTCGAGGGGCCGATTGGCCTACTCCTGCTCCTATTTCTTATGTTCTTATGAGAGAGAAAGAGAGTGAGCGAAAGAGAGTGGACCTCCCTTCCCCATCTCCAGCCAAATCTGGGCTGTGAGAGGATAGTTCTACTTCACTGGGGTAGATTTTTGACTTTGTGCAATGGTGTAAAACGGGTGATAGCGAGTCGGGAGACTGTTTTACATCTCTCCCATTCACTGCAGTGTAAATAAAAATGGGGCGAGATGGGGTAGGTTGGATTCAAATCTGAAGCTGTTTCAGGAGCAGCAGCGTGGCATAGTTTAAAATCATCTCTTTGCTCCAGAGTGACTCCATACCCACCCCACACCCCCAAAACCAGCTCGCCATTCACGTTCTCATCGAGCTCTCCGTCAAGCTCCGGGGGGGGAAGATGCTCGGTAGGCCACCAGCTCCGGGCCCAGTGTCTCCCCCTCTCTGACTATGTATGTGTCTCTCTATCTTGCTCTCTCCCTGTTTCTCTCTCTCTCTCTCTCTCTCTCTCTCTCTCTCTCTCTCTCTCTCTCTCTCTCTCTCTGAGAGTCAGCAATGAATCACTCCACAAAGGCCCAAGTTTTAAAACAATGGCGGACCAAAGCTCAGAAAATACAAATACTTACCGAGGTCAGAATCACAAAGAAGCCAGTGACTCAAACACTGCAGTTCGACTCCAAGCGCACAGGGGAGCCGGGGCGGGGGGGGGGGGGCGGGGAGACCACTCATGAAGCACCAATGAGAGACAGCAGCTGTAGGGCAAACCCATGCGGGCACCCCCTGAAATCTTCCCGGGAGCCACTGCGGGGTCACAGACCCCCCTCTTGAGAATCTCTGACCCAAACACATGTGACCCCAGCAGCCAATCACAGGAGGTAGTGCTAAATTAGAAAAGAATCATGATTTTTCCCAGTGGAATTGCGAGTTGAGGTGAGTTTTTGTGATAAATCGTGTGCCTTGCGATTAAATCATGAGAGTTGGCATTACTGAGAACGTGACTGTCATTTTGGTGAAGTTTGACATCAACCGAGCAGCGATTCTCTTGTGTACTGACTCAAACTTGCCTGGCTGTAAATGTTATCACTTAATTGAGATTTAAGATTTCTATGAAGTTCCTAGAACAAGTCAGTAAAAGTGTTACCCTTGTAGGGGGTTTTCTCCGATACTGGTGCCCCGTTACACACAGTTCTTGGACTTCAGGATTTATAAGTACAAAATACACAAGGCACAGGGTTTTGGCTCAACCTTTGATTTGTTCGTTTATTGAACACACACACACATAATGACCTCCCCAGATATCAGACTAACAACCCCAAAATACAAACCCTACTCAAGGGGCATTTGCATCAACACAATATGACAGTTAAACCCGTCCGCGATTTGACTGTTACATATAAAGTTACCCAGACTCGATCACAAAAACCCTTATCGTGACCTGACTGAAACTTACAAACTTACTCAGACTCAATCACAAAAGCCCCCTCTATGATTTGACTGAAACATACAATCACCTCTCCCGATCGGTTGTCTCCTGGAGTTGATTGTAGGCCTGAATCCTTCTGCTCGCTGTTCTTGCGTTAGCTCCTGACGCTGTCTCTCTTCAAAGTGGCTTTTTTTTTTAATATACCCAAAACCAACTTGCAATATCTTGAAACACATTTCCTGTCCTCTCTCGTGCACATGATGGCCGTATCACAATGTACGAATGTCTCTAGCAGAGAACTCTTGGCTAATTGTCCCTCGTATTGTCCATGGATTACTTGGGCACCAACTGTCTGTATTGAGGTCCTTTCTGACAATACAACCTTCCCAAGGTGACTGCATATGCTAATTGTTCGTTTCTGTTAGCATTCGTATTCAAATGGTTCAGGGCCTGGCCCATTGTCTAGGACTGCACTGATACCAGCTTTTCAGGAGCCATGGTCCAAGGTGCACTTCTTTAACAATGTAGCTCCTTAGGGTAAATGAATATGCAAATGTTCTTGTATCTTCCCTAGACAGAAAACCTTCATACAGCAATTTGGCTGCAATGCCTGAATTAACCCTTTATTGCCCAGCTCTTTTTACGGGCTGTGCAGTTCTGGGTTTTTATATCTCATAATCCAATGTTTACCATTGGGGTGGGGGGGGGCGGTTGCGAGGAATGGCTCTTATACCCTCAAAGATTCCTTTAAGGTCAAGACAACATTAAACTTGACATTATAAACTGAAGCCCTTCCTCAGATATAGGCAACCTGCTGAGCGATAACTTTACTGATTCTGAGCCCACCACTGCCATTCTATGAGCCACTAGGGCCAGTCAGTAATGGCCTAACTGTTAGCGGTGAACAAATTTGCGTTAATTCAGCAAATTCACAACTGCCATAGATTTGAAAGAGGGGGGAGTTATATTAACTGTTTTGGCGAGGGTCTTGGGGAGCGGTGTATTATAGCATGGTGTAAGTAATAGCATAAGTCACTCGCGCCATAATTTCCTGGAATTTCTGCACCATAATAATGGCGTATGGTGTAGATACACTGTACTATGGCAAAGGAACATCCGGGCCAATATGTGCATTCTGACACAAGACATTGGGAATAGCTTTTATCCTTTTTTTCTTGTTGGTTCTCCACTTGCCACACACACACACAGACACAGACACACACACAGACACACACACACACACACACACACACACAGACACACACACACAGACACAGACACAGACACACACACAGACACACACACAGACACAGACACACACAGACACACACACACACACAGACACACACACACACACACACACACACACACAAATTTTTGCCAAAACTGCCTGAAAGTAGGCCAGGAGGAGGTCTGGGAAGTGCCTGTTCTGTATCCTACTAGGATTTCCCAGGTTGTTTTTCTTGATCTGTAAGGGTTTACATTAAATGATCATATTGTAGAACTGGCTGAGAAGCATTGTTAAGCTGAGATGTGTAATGAATTTGAACTTCCATCAGTAGATTGTCATCTCTCTAGGGTATTCTTGTATGCTGCTTCTACCCAGCTGCAGTTGGCCAAAGGGAAGCTTGGGGGTCTTAAAGGAGAAGAGGCTTTATAGCCTTTTTTGTTAATGTAAAGTTTTACAGCATGACTTTAGTATTGGTTTTGTCATTCTTTTTTTGCCATTATTAAGAACAAATGTAATGGCTAAAAATCTGCAGCCCTTCACTTATACTCCCACAGTAAGTCTGGCAGGAGTATGGTGGAAGGACTGCCAATTAGTCTGGGACCTAGATGCGCTGGGTTGTAAGCTTCTCCGCCAGTTCCATGGCGACTCCGATAATACCGAGCAAGGACACCATCATAGGAACAGCAGTAGGCCATTCAGCCCCCTCAAGCCTGCTCCACCATTCAGTTCGATCATGGCTGATCTGTACCCCAGTGTGACAATTATGCCACATTGCATGTTACTTTTTTCACTTTAAAAGGAAACCACAATCATCAGTGCTCCCCTGCTTAGCGCCTGAATTGGCCTGAGTTTGCAGGCTCTACACAGTTTGACAGAACATCATTTTACCCTGGTGACCATTAAAATTGCAGTTCTTCACTGAGCTGCATATTTATATATATATATATATAGATATATATATATATAAATATGCCTATTTTCACGATTGACAAGGGAACTGGGCAAAATGTTGTACAAATCTCAAAGCGTAGATGTCAAGCATATTACACTAAATTATCACCTGATAGCTGGAGATGTCTTGCTCATTTCTCTAATGCTACCCGGTTAAGAAATCAGAATTCAGCTGTCTGTAAGGAGATTCTTCAATCAGAGCTTAATTATGTTGCAATGTGTTCAGTGCAGGGTTGGAGCACAGCTTAAGTTTAGAGATATCGGGGGAGAAATTTGGTTGTTAGTGCCACCGATTAACGCCTAAAGAGGCCGAGAAGTGGGGCGCTAGCCAATTTCCAGGCGGGCGCAAGGTGCCTAGCACCTCGCCCCATATTGAGCATGCATTTAGCACCGGCACTAAATCTTAGTGCCCGCTCATGGGCGCAGGCTGAATATGACGTCATTTGAGTGTGCAACGCCTTTTGGGCGCCCCGGACCAGAAATTCAGTGGCGCCCCCCTTCGTAGCACCTGGCGCTAATAGTGACAGCTTACCTGGACCTTACCAACTCACTCTCGGGCTGGAGGAGCGTTATTTAAAGGGGACTGGTGTGGTTTAAAAGCGGCAGCCATTTTTGGAGCACAACTTCCTCAAGAGCTACAACGAGTTGCTGAGCTGCACACTGAGAGCCATTTGACCACTGAGCCAGCACAGGCAGATAATCTTCAGCCTTCTGACCATCACCTTGCTGTTGGTGAGCCTTGACAGCAGGGAACCTTCCTGTGGGCACTTATTTTGGGGGCTGCATTGGAGGGGAACGTCCTGCTGCTGAATCATCTGGAAAGGGCACTGAGACGCTGGGAGAGGGGGGTGGGCATGACCAGACGGAGGAGGGCCAACAGACATCACCACAGCAGACCTTATGCTGGCAGGGTTTTCCGACAGCAGTTTTCCTACATGAAAATGCCGGAGGAGCAGTGTGTCAGAAGGCTGCGATTTAGAAAGGAGGTGGTGACTGAGCTGTGCCAGCTGCTTCAGCCAGATCTGCAGCCTCAGATAAGGTGCAGGACATCTCTGTCGGTGGCTGAGAAGATGGCTGCTGGCCTGAACTTCTACGCGAGCGGCTCTTTTCAGGCTGCGCGTCAGAGGCTGATCAGAAGTAGCTTCTAGGCCCCTCTCACGGAATGCTTGCTGCCATTCCAAGAACAGGAATGGAACCGGTCTGATATCCCCAAGCCTATGAAGGGCAAGATGCATGTAAATAGAAGGCATGGCCATTGTAAATGAAGAAAGTGTTTCATTACACAAAATGTGGTTCCTTCAAACATGAGAAAGCTATGGCAACAGAAAGCAAAACTAATACACTGACACATAACTGCCTCACACACCCGGGAGACTGTCCAAAACATAAATCACATTCCGACCATCTTCCTTGGCCTTGATTCCACTGTGCCAACCAAAGCATCCAATGCCCCATCAGTGAGGCGTTCCACCCTCTGCCTCACCCTTTCCATGTCTTGCTCGGCTGGTGCGCCACAGGTAGGCTCCCACCGCTTTGAAGGCCTACAAGGCAGTGAGTGTGTCTGGTGATGCCAATTGACCTGCCCCTTTAAGAGCTGGCCAGTGCCAGTGTGTTTCAGGAAAGTGATTATTGACAGCACCCTCGCTGCGCCCTGCCACCGCGAAATTGGGTTGCGCCGCCAGGTTAGCGCCTTAAGAGTAGCATGCAGCGCCTGATTTAGCACCGCAATCACCTTTAGGGGCGCTGCAACCCAATATCGCGCTAGGTGGCGCTAAATTGCACCTGGCGCTAAACTTTGCGCATCGCCAGGACTAGCGCCACAAACGCGGCTATACCGAATTTCTAGGCCGTTATCGTTTTTAACAGCATAATTGAAAATATTGGAAAAAAAAATCAGCCTTTATGAAAAATGTGTGATTAAAAAAAAATCATACCTGGTTATTTTATTGCTATTTACCACAGTGTTTTGATTTTGATATACCAGTTACAGTCATTAGGATATAATCTGCAGTGCGGGTGGGTTATAAATGCCTTTCCATATTCTGATGACTTGTTCACTTTGAGAACGGGTGAATATCATGGATGAGTTGACCCTATTCAGATAGTGCATTTTTCTTAAAGGGTAATGGCCCAGAAATTCGGGTCGCGGGCTTTCGGTGGGTGCAAGCCCCCGATCTGCACTTACCTTGTGCGCCGGCCGTTGAGCTGTGGGCCCCCGTGGAATTCCGGTCCGGGGCCTGGTCCAGCTTCCAGCGCGCAGTGCTTGCGTATCCCAGGGGTGCAGTTAGTTCGATGCGTCCCCTGGGATCACGTGGGCCATGGGGAGCCAATCAGAGCAGGGAATGCTCCATTCATAAGTCTGACAGGAAGTGCTGTCAAGACTTATAAATACTACGGCCCCAAAACAGCACTAAATCTCCAAATAAATTTTTTAAAACATCACATTTTTTAAATAAACTATAAATTACATGAAATAACTATTTTAAACAATAATTTAAATTTTTGAAAAAAATAATTTTATTTTCTAACGGGGCTAAAAATAAACTTACCTTACTTTAAAGTATTTAAAAATAATAAACCTGTGGAAAAAATGTTTTAATTTTAATTAATTCACCACTTACCTTGTAAAAAGCAGGCCTTATGCCTGCTTTTTACATTTCTAACTTCTGCAGACCTACGTTCCTGGGAAAACCTGTAAAAAAAAAAATGAAGTTCGATGCGCACGCGCAGCCTCCCCTGCGCACGCGTTCGACCTCTTAACCCCTCCTTTCAGGGGAATGGAAGTGCCGGTTTCCCACGCATGCGCAGTGCATGCAGGAAACCAACACTTCCATTGGGCCTACGGGTGAGTACCCCGTGCGTACTCACCCATGGAGCTCATTCCATATCTCTTCAGCTTATGTGAATTGACTTTGGACTGTTTCAATCCACTTTCTAATAGGCACAAATTCAAGCACAACTGCCCATAAATTTAACACCGATTGGCAGATTCAGCTAGAAAAGGTACTGGTGAGGCCACACCTGGAATACTGCGTACAGTTTTGGTTTCCATATTTAAGAAAATATATACTTGCTCTCGAGGCAGTTCAGAGAAGGTTCACTCGGTTGATTCCGGAGATGAGGGGGTTGACTTATGAGGAAAGGTTGAGTAGGTTGGGCCTCTACTCATTGGAATTCAGAAGAATGAGAGGCGATCTTATCGAAACATAAAAGATTGTGAGGGGGCTTGATCGGGTGGATGCGGGGAGGATGTTTCCACTGATGGGTGCGACTAGAACTAGGGGGCATAATCTTAGAATAAGGGGCTGCCCTTTCAAAACTGAGATGAGGAGAAACTTCTTCACTCAGAGGGTAGTAAATCTATGGAATTTGCTACCTCAGAGAGCTGTGGAAGCTGCGACATTAAATAAATTTAAAACGGAGATAGACAGTTTCCTAGCTGATAAGGGAATTAGGGGTTACGGGGAGCGGGCAGGGAAGTGGACGTGAGTCTAGGTTCGGATCAGCCATGATCCTATTGAATGGCGGAGCAGGCCCGATGGGCCGTATGGCCTACTCCTGCTCCTACTTATGTTCTTATGAAAAGTCATAAAGATGTCTAGTTTGGGAAATGGCAATGTCAATATGGTAGAGTAAGGGTGGACTCACTTTTTATATAGCGGTGGGGGGCAGGCGATGGGGGTGTGGCAGTGGTGACAAACATTGTACCAGCATTTGTGAACTATGGGAGAGAAGCCAGTGTTCCTGGTGTTGGTCTTTGCTGAGTGATCCTCTATTGAGGGACTCCTGTGTGGTAAGCACAGAATAAAGTGAGGCTGTGATCGTTCCACAGCTGAAGAACCTCCCGGCGTTCAGCATACAGACTTGTGGAGAGTAGCCACTTGATCAGGTTAGTGGGTGGTTGCCACTGCCAATGAACTGTACCCTAGCCGATTCACCACTTTCAGCAACGATGAGTAAAGAGAAAATCAGAGAAGCAATGAAAACTAACAAAATGCCTATACTCGTGTGATCTTCAGAAAAAAAATACCGGGCCATAATTTGCTGTCAAAATAACAATGAGGTTAATGGCCCTCGCCATTATTTATGCGCAAATGCTACAGCAACTTCAGGCAAGGTTAAATCGGAAATCCAAAAGTTGCTGTCCAAGTTGCATCACTCCGCCATTAGCTTTTCAAAAATGGCACCTAGCTGTCTGGCTCACTATTGCAATGCACTGAATGGCATGAAGTTGCTGTATTTGTGTGGTAGACACAAACTAAACTCACCACAGAAAGTTAGGTCTTGTTATTTCAGCTTAAGTGTCCTTTTACATAAGAACATAAGTACATAAGAAATAGGAGCAGGAATAGGCCACTTGGCCCCTCGAGCCTGCCCAGCCATTCAATGGCTGATCTTGGGCTCAAAGCCACTTTCCCGCCCGCTCCCCATAACCCTTCACTCCGTTATCTTGCAAAAATTTGTCTATCTCCACCTTAAATGTATTTAATGACCCAGCCGCCACAGCTCTCTGGGGCAGAGCATGCCACAGATTTACGACCCCCTGAGAGAAGAAATTCCTCCTCATCTCAGTTCTAAAAGGGCAACCCTTTATTCTAAAACTGTGCCCCCGCATTCTAGATTTCCCCATGAGGGGGAACATCCTCTTTGCATCTACCTTGTCGAGCCCTCTCAGTATCTTATATGTTTCAATAAGATCACCTCCCATTCATCTAAATTCCAATGAGTATAGGCCCAGCCTGCTCAACCTTTCTTCATAAGTTAACCCCCTCATCTCAGGAATTAACCTAGTGATTCATCTCTGAACTGCCTCCAATGCAAGTATATCCTTCCTTAAATAAGGGGACCAAAACTGTACGCAGTACTCAAGGTGTGGTCTCACCAATACCCTGTACAGTTGTAGCAGAACTTCCCTGCTTTTATACACCAACCCCCTTGAAATAAAGGCCAACATTCCATTTGCCTTTTTGATTACTTGCTGCAGCTGCATGCTAACTTTTTGTGTTTCATGCACAAGGACCCCCAGGTCCCTCTGAACTGTGGCATTTTGTAATCTCTTTCCATTTAAATAATAATTTGCTTTTTTATTTTTCCTACCCAAGTGTATAACCTCGCACTTTCTCACATTATACTCCATCTGCCAAATGTTTGCCCACTCACTTAGCCTGTCTATATCCCTTTGCAGGTTCTTTGAGTCCTCTGCACAACTTGCTTTCCCACCCATCTTTGTATCATCTGCAAACTTGGCTACATTATACTTGGTCCCTTCATCCAAGTCATTAATGTAGTTTGTAAATAGTTGAGTCCCTAGCAGCGATATCTGTAGCACCCCACTATTTACTGTTTGCCAACCGGAAAATGACACATTTATCCCGACTCTCTGCTTTCTGTTAGTTAGCCAATTCTCTATCCATGCTAATATATTACCCTCATTTCCGTGAGCTCTTATCTTATGCAGTAACCTTTTATGTGGCACCTTATCGAATGACTTCTGGAAATCCAAATACATCACATCCACTGGTTCATTTTTGTCCACCCTGCTCGTTACCTCCTCAAAGAACTCCAGCAAGTTTGTTAAACATGATTTCCCTTTCATAAAACCATGCTGACTCTGCTTGACTGCATTTTGATTTTCCAAATGCCCTGCTATTGCTTCCTTAATGAAGGACTCCAGCATTTTCCCAACGACAGACTAGTTAGGCTAACTGGTCTATAGTTTCCTGCTTTCTGTCTCCTTTCTTAAATAGGGGTGTTACATTTGCGGTTTTCCAATCCGCTGGGACCTCTCCAGAATCCAGGGAATTTTGGTATATTGCAACCAATGCATCCACTATTTCTGCAGCCACTTCTTTTAAGACCCTGGGATGCAGGCCATCTGGTCCAGGGGACTTGTCATCCTTTAGTCCCATTATTTTACCAAAGACTATTTTCTTAGTGATATTGATTGTCTTTAGATCCCCCCTACCTGTGGCCCCTTGATTATGCATTATTGGGATGTTGTTAGTGTCTTCTACCGTGAAGACAGATAAAAAATATTTGTTCAGAGTCTCTGCCATTTCCCAGTTCCCCACTATTAATTCCCCAGTCTCATCCTCTAAGGGAGCAACATTTACTTTAGCTACCCTCTTCCTTTTTATATACCTGTAGAAGCTCTTACTATCTGTTTTAATGTTTCTTGCCAGTTTAATCTCAAAATTCATCTTTTCTCTGTTATTTTTTTAGTCATCCTTTGCTGGTTTAAAAAAATTTCCCAATCCACTGGTCTCCCACCAATCTTGGCAACATTGTATGCCTTTGTTTTCAATTTGATACCATCCTTTACTTCCTTAGTTAGCCACAGATGGTGCTCCCTTCTCTTAAAATCTTTCTTTCTCACTGGAATATATTTTTTGTTGAGAGTTATGAAATATCTCCTTAAATGTCTGCCACTGCATTTCAACTGTCATACCCTTTAATTTATTTTTCCAGTTCACTTTAGCCAGTTCTTCCCTCATGCCATTATAATTGCCTTTGTTTAAGATCAGGGCACTCGTTTGAGATACAACTTTCTCATCCTCCGGCTTATTTGAAATTCAACCATGCTATGATCACTCTTTCCTAGAGGATCCTTTACTATGAGATCATTTATTAATTATGTCTCATTACATAGTACCAGATCCAAGATAGCCTGCTCCCTGGTTGGTTCCATTACATACTGTTCTAGGAAACCATCCCGGATGCACTCTATGAATTCCTCCTCAAGGCTACCATGGCCAATTTGATTTGTCCAAACAATATGGAGATTAAAATCACCCATGATTATTACCGTACCTTTTTTACAGACCTCCATTATTTGTTGATTTATACTCTGTCCAACAGTATTGCTACTGTCCGGGAGCTTGTAGACTATGCCCACCAGAGACTTTGTCCCTTTATTATTTTTTATCTCCACCCAAACCGATTCTACATCTTGATCTTCTGAGCCAATATCACTTCTCACCAATGCACTGATCCCATCCTTTAACAACAAAGCCACCCCACCTCCCTTTCCTTTCTGTCTATCCTTCCTAATTGTCAAATACCCTGGAATATTCAGTTCCCATCCCTGATCACCTTGCAACCATGTCTCTGTAATGGTGATCAGATTTGTATCTACTTGTACCGTCAACTCATCTATCTTGTTACGAATGCTGCGTGCATTCAGATATAGAGCTTTTAACTTTGTCTTATTACCATTCCTCCTTGTTTTGGCCCCAATTTCTGTTTCACTCTTATTTTTAAACATTATGGCCTAGAAATTCAGTATAGCCACTTTTAGGGCGGAAAAGTCGGGCGGCCGCTAAAGTTTGCGCCCGGCGCAAAGTCGAGGCCACTTCGCCGATATTCAGTAGCTTCACCCTAAGAGTTTGCTCGAGCGCTAAAACTGGCGTTCCACAACTATCTTTAGGAGCAAAGCCGGTGGTGCTGAGCTAAGCTGCCGAGGCCGGACGCAGCGCAGGTGCGGTCATTTCTTGATTGACAGCAGACACCCTGGTGCCGGCCAGCTCTTAAAGGGGGAAGGGTCGAGTTCATCTGCTGCCACGCCCTGGACACTGCAGCCCTCCAGCTAGGCCTAAACACTGCTGCTGAACAGAAATAGCGCCGGGAAAGATGCAGAAGGCCCGTGAATGAGCGCAGCGCTTCTCTGGCTATGATTTGAAGCTGCTGGTTGGGGCTTTGGAGAGGAGACGCAAACACCTGTTCCCGGACAGTGGGAAGAAGCCTGCGACCAGCGTCTACAGGAAAGCCTGGAGGGAGGTCGCCATCAGGGTGACAGCCAACAGCGAGGTCCCCAGGAACTCTGTCCAATGCAGAAAAAAGTTCAATGACCTCACCAGGATTGTCAGGGTAAGTACCCTTTCCAGTGTCCTCCTCATCCTTGCAGGTGCACCTCACATTATGGGCAAAGGGACCTGAAAGCCCTAATGGCCAGCCCTCATCCAGCAGCTATGGGACTGGTATGAACATCAATTGCACATTCTGCACTTTCCACACTGGCCAAGCTATTCGACCATGGGAGGCAGTGCACACCAGATGAGGGCTACACACTGTACTTAGAGGCCGTCCTTTCTCTTGCAGGCCAAGCTGGCCCACAATCAGAAGAGCCGGACTGAGACCGGGGGAGGCGGTCCCCAGATCCAGCAGCTCACTGACCTGGAAGAGCGCGTGGGTCGCCTCATGGGAGCCCGGGTGATTGGGCCCGTTGCCAGTGGAGATGCCGACCCTGTTCTGGGCACCAATGGTAAGGACATCACCTTTTGGACCTCTCTCGTTCCACTTGCGCATCAGATCTACATCCTTTGCCACTGTCCGACCAATGCGCTGAATGCCACCACTCATGCCTCCCTCGCTGACGCCCTCTCCTCAATCTAAAGCTACTCTTGTCCCTTCCTGCTTTCAGATGGTGAGGAGGAGGTCCCTGAAGCTGCCAGTGACAGCCCCTCGGAAGAGGAGGAGGAGGAGGAAGAGGAAGAGGAAGGCGGCCCAACAGGGGAACCCTCACCCGCGCCAGGGGATGCCAATGTAGGGGACACGTCTTCCCTGGAGGAGAGCGTGGGGGAAGTGTCGGAGGGGAGTGTCGCTCCTGGGACCAGTGGCGTGCAGCAACACAGGGGGTGTGCGGTTGCTCAGCGGCCTTCTTCCCAGAGGGGTGTAGTTGCTGGGCCCAGTGGCATCCAGCAACGCGGGAAGGGTCGGCCAGCTCGACGGCCTTCTCCCCAGAGGGAGAGTCCGGCCTCCAGTCCGGCGACGGTCAACTCCGAGGAGCTGCGCCTCCTCGATCAAATGTCCGTGGACTCGGAGCGCCGGCACACCGAGCTCATGGGGGTTGTGGCACGGATGCCTGAGGCCATCGAGTCCCTGGCTCATAGTGTGGCCGAGTTCGGGGCCTCACAGGCCAGGAGTTTGGAGCTTTTCGGGGCAGCACAGGACACGAGTCGTGCCGAATTCGTGACAGCACAGGCAGCGAGTTGGGTGGAATTTGGGGCAGCTCACGCAGCGAGTGGGCAGGTGATCAGTGGTGCTGTGCAGTCACTGGCTGGTCTGATGCGGTCACAGACCAGGGCAGCACGGGCACTCACTGCTGCCACACTCGCTGCATCAGCCAGGCATCGCCAGGACACCCGCCGCGCTG
Organism: Somniosus microcephalus; assembly: GCF_052327205.1. Taxonomy (NCBI): domain Eukaryota; kingdom Metazoa; phylum Chordata; class Chondrichthyes; order Squaliformes; family Somniosidae; genus Somniosus; species Somniosus microcephalus. The sequence goes on along the minus strand of NC_141001.1, from coordinate 82,002,320 downwards.
TAGCAGCACAGCGGTCTGTCGTTCGGCACATTGCAGCGCATGCTGCAGTGCGGGCCCGGGCGAGTGCCAGTGTGTCACTTGACCAGCGGCCGCCTGCCATACGCCAGCTTGCCCCCATTCCTCCAGCCGCCACTGTCACTCCCCCAGTGGAGCTGCCACGAGATGCTGGTCCGACTGATGCTGGCCAGCCACAGCTGCAGCATTCACCAGCCGGCCCCTCGAGGGCCAGACCTCGTCTAGGCCGACCCCCAAGGGCATCTGCCGTGACGACATGTACCCCTCAGGAGCCTTCCCCCAGCCTTGCAGCAGCCACTGGGCACGGTTTGAAGAGGAGCAGCAGGGCGGCCAGGGGCCGCCAAAGGCTGGACAAGGAATCGCCCTCGCGGGCCACAAAGTAGAGGGTTTGGACAAATGTTTGTTTATATTGGGATGGTTGTTTTGTTTCTGGGGATGGTTGTTTTGTTAAGGCCGAGGATGAAGGCCATTTTTGTTTAAATGTTTTGTTATTCCTCCCCAGGTTGTGGGAGTGAGTCATGTGTGTGACTGTTTTTTGGGGGGTGTTGTCTGTTTTTGGGTTTCATGTGGGAAGGGCCCTGAGTTTGTTCAATAAAGCATTTTATTTATTCATATTGTCCATGTTTGATCTTTGAAGTGTTTGTTGCCTTAAGCGGCTGAGGGCTTGCGGAGCGGCTGCATTCATGTTCTTTCATTGGCACAAGCCATTCCCTGACAGGGGGCCTAGAAGTGACGTTCAATAAGCCGCCGACGGGCGGCCCTTGGACCTTGTGCCTCCCTCCTGGCCTGGTACTCCTCCTCCTCCTCCTCCTCCTCCTCATGCTCCTCCTGCTCCTCCTCCTGAGGTGGTGCTCCAGCGTGAGGTGGCAGTGCCTGAGTCCTGCGGATAGCCAGGTTGTGCAGCATGCAGCAAACGACCACGAACTGGGAGACTCACTCCAGTGAATACTGCAGAGATCCGCCAGAACGATCCAGGCAGCGGAACCGTTGCTTGAGGACGCCAATTGTTTGTTCTATGATGTTCCTAGTCGCTTGATGGCTCTCGTTGTATGCCTCTTCAACAGGGGTCCTGGGCGCACGGAGCGGGGTCATGAGCCAGGTACACAAAGGATAGCCTTTGTCCCCGATAAGCCATCCTCTTGGGTGAGGCTGTGCCTGGAAGATGTCAGCCACAGTAGTCTGTCGCAGGATAAAGGCATCGTGGCTGCTGCCTGGAAAGTGGGCATTGACAGCTAGGATGCGCTGCCTGTGGTCACACACCAGCTGTACATTGAGGGAATGGTAGCCCTTCCGGTTGCGGTAATCCTCGCAATGGTCCAGAGGTGCCCGCAAAGCCACATGCGTGCAGTCAATGGCGCCCTGCACCATGGGGAAGTCCGCGATTCTTGCAAATCCCACTGCACGCTGCTGCTGCCTCTCCAGGGTCATGGGGAAGGAGATGAATTGGCGTCTCCTTCTGAAAAGGGCATTGGTGACCTGGTGGATGCAGCAATGGACGGCGAACTGGGATATGTTAGCAATGTCCCCAGCAGCTGATTGGAAGGAGCCGGTGGCATAGAAGTTCAGAGCCACCGTCACCTTCACTTCCACTGACAGAGACATCCTGCAACTCAGCTGTGGACGCAGATCTCTGTGAAGCAGATGGCAGATCTCTGCAACCACCTCCCTTCTGAATCGCAGCCTCCTAACACATTGCGCGCCAGTCATTTTGAGATACGAGACCTGCTGGCGGTATTGCCTGAGTGGGTAAGGCCCACGTTGCCGACGCCTGTTGCCCCCTCTGCGTCTAGCCAGGGCTGCCCCTCTAACACAGCGTCTGCGAGCCCTTCTGACATAATCCTGAAACTCAGCATTGGCACCCCATGCAGCCCCCATAATATGCTAGCAAACAATGAGATATCAGTGAAGGCGAATTGCAAAGCTCTGGCCTGAAGCCAAAAATACCTGTCCTAGTGTTGGCCCAAAGCAGTAAGCTCCCTTCCTTGGTTTTTTCAAAAAATCCATTGCACAAGAGTGATTGCTGCAAAATGCCTGCCCTTTATAGTGCAGGGTAAGTGCCCTTTAATTTGCGCTCCCCGCGGCCCGCTTCGGCTGTGCACCGTTCCACTCCACAGTCGTTAGGGCCGCCCGGCGCACAATGGGCCGGCGCGACTGAAGTTCCGGTTTGGGGCGCACAAAGGGCGTTGCACGAGGAAATGACGTCATAATCTGCACGCGCAGCAGGTTGCGCGCAAAGACTTTGTGCCGGCGCTAAATGTCTACTGAAGTTGGGGCGAGGCGCAGATCGCGCTGCGCCCGGGCGCTAAGCGCCTAGCGCTCGAGATCTACTCCTCCTAAGGCGCTAACGGCTGGCGCACGCAACTGAATTTCTAGGCCTAAGTCCCTTCCTGTCACACTCTGGTTATTATTTCCCCCATCTCTATCCTGCTCTATTGCTTTGTCATTTCTCATTGACTTTTTAAATTCCCACTCACCTGGATCCCCCCCCCCCCCACTATTTAGTTTAAAGTCCTCTCTTTTAACAATGTGATAAGTGTTAATTACTGCAAGACAACCTCTCTGGCACTGAAAATGAACTATTACAAGTGTGGAGTCTCAGTCCTTCCAGTTTTAATTGTTGTTGGAGATTTAAAAAAAACAAATTTTAAATGTTAAAAAATTACTTTTCCATTCTGTCTCTTTTCGCTCCCTCTCTCTCTTAATCCAGTCTTTCTATCCCTCTCTTTATTTATCTTTCTGTACCTGATTTGACATTGAATTCACCCATTCTAATTTACACTTCCTTCTCAGTCCTTGTGCTGTTAATTTCATAATCCTTAAATCTGATTAGTTATAGAGATACAGTTGCTTGTCCTGTTCACTCAGGTCCTGGATGCCTTGTTTCCCTCGCTGAGCCATTATCAGCCTACACTTTCAGCACCTTGCCACACAAAAAATTAAAAAACCTAAATGTGCAAAATGGTATGTTAAACTAATGGCAGATGCCATTAGATTAACTCTTACAGAAAAGTATGGCCCAACCATTCATTCATAGCTTGATGTTAGAAAGATTAGAACTATTAGTGAGGTCTGTTCTTAATAAGTGGATTGTCTCCAGTCCCAGCTTACCATAAGAAATGAATGTGGAGTATCAGCTGTCTGTCTTCTCTCTCCACACAGAGTGATAGGTATCATCAATGAGCATATTGAAAGAAGCCATGGGTTTGGCCATGGGTGCACTGAAATATGTATGAATATCCCATTATTAATATGTAATAATTGTTCAGATGTAAATTACCTGCAGAGTGACATGTGCTGTAACATAAGAAGTGTGATTTAGCTGCTGGATCGTGTTCTTGGCATAGCATACTGCTTTGATCCTTAAAACCATATCTAACATGTCATTCAAACTGGGGAAGAAAACTCACTGCATGCAAACGTTAACTCTGTGATTCTCTACTACAAACAGCTCCAAATCGGTTGCTAATATTCCAAGAACACAAATCATCTGTCTCTCCTCTTTCCCTAAAAAGAATAATGTGACTGACCTGCACATTATTCTCCTCCTCTTCCCAAGTGCCCCAGCAGTTTAGAGATTAAAGACGTCCGTTCTGAAATTCTATGCACCCTCTGCAGCTGTAGCTGTTAAACGTAAACTTTTATGAAGGTTTCATATTGGGCACCTGAATGTTTTTCTCCACTGTAAAATACAATTGACCTGTCAAGCTGAAGAACGTAACTTTTAAATATTTGTCACTAAGAAAGCCCACTGGCACAATACTTTGATGCACTAATAAAATTCAGTATACAGGTTCTCGCTTCACAATTTCCTTTACATTCCACAAAGAGAATCTTGCTGCAGAATGAGCAAAGTAGAAACAGACTTGCAACATCTAAAGAGGTTAGAGGTCAATTTTACTATTGTAATTGTGTAGGGTCTATTGAATAAAGGTCCCACAAATTCTGCTCCACCCGAGTCAGCCAACAGCTCTGTATTAAGGATTTGCTCATCAAAAAGTTTAGAATGTAAAAACATATTTCAGAATAAATTTTAAAAGCTAATTGCAAAAGCAACCAAATCTAAATTGGAGGAAACGTAAACACAAAAAGGAGCTAAAGAATTGGATGATGCCTTTTTGAAATAAACTTGTGGTAGGTGGTGCTGATACTTGAATGGATTTGTCTTGTGGTGGATTTCTTTGGTTCTGAAGCAAGCTAGTTGTTGACGCTCATTGCAACAGTAAGTTGTGGTGGCGGGTGTCGGGTGGCGGGTGTCGGGGAGGGAGGAGTTGGAAAGAGAAGAAAAACTTTGTAGTGAGCACTCTTTCGTTGGCTCTGCACAGAAAACAAATCCAGTATTAGGAAAAACCCAGTGAACTTATAGAATTCGTATCATTTATGTTGTTCAAAGTGGCCTTCAAGCCTCCTTTCTGGAAATGGCAAAGGAGACCTAGGACTTTGCCATAACTTAGAATTAACTGCTTGAAATGGTACCAGTCCCACCACTGGCTCCTCTGCCCATGCATACAAATTATTTTTGTGGGTTTTATTTTGTATTTGTGTGCCACTCACACAGGATTTCCTCTATACTTTTCTAATTGAATTCTCAATGATGTACTTTCACATGTACATTTATGAAGCCATTGTGCAATTTGATTGCATGGTGCTTGTGGGAGGGGTGCGTTGATACATCCAGGTCTTTATGAGAATGACTGTGTTTCCACTGGGAGCAATGTGGGTGAAGGGTTTGAGGCAACTTGTTTGGCCTATTTGCTATGGATTAGTTGGGTTGTGGGGGTGCGGGGTGGGGCAGTGTGGAAGGCTGCATAATACTGGTGCTCTATACTTTGTCAGTTAAGTCCCAGGATTTAAAGGGAAGGGAAAGTAATAATCTCTCCCAGAAATGTAAGTGCTTTCTTGAAATATACAAGACCTTATACAAGTTCCGTAGGAAAATCCTTATAATTTGGGTGTGCGTTGGAGGCGAGTTATATTAAAATTTACACCCTCTTCCTAACTACACTTGCCAATCATAGTGTGCTGGGGTACAACCACAACATAATGGGATGGAATTGGTCTTCGCCAGTAGCATGATACACACTCCGAGCAAATTGGCAGCCCGTTTTACAACTTGGCATTTATGCAACCAAAGCTTAAAGTTAAGTACAGCCCACAGCGATGGACTTTAACACTGATGTACATCCCAAGAATTTGGTTCACATTACATTTTAGAATCTCCATGGCTGGAATTGTGCTGGCTGAGGTTTATTGCCAGTGGAAAATAGTTATCCTGCTGCAGCTATTGTGCATTTCTAGTAGTAAGCCTGTTATTTTGATGATCTTCCTAGCTTATTCAACCTGAAATGTTCAGCAACCTCAGCAAAATTTGAAGATGGGGACATCGTCCCAGCCAGAGAAGGTCACAAAAATGTGAAATATTTTTACTGCAAAGGTGATTGGCGTTGAAACACAAGATTGGGGTTCTGCATTGCTGAGAATGAATGCTTATTTCCTCAGCATAAACATTTGAGGAATCAAATACAATGCTTTCCCTTCATACAACATTCATTAAGTTGTGGTTCGGTCATGGCTAGCGGATTTTAAAACCCTATAAATTATTAAATTGAAGGAGGTAAAGAATTCCACACTTCTCAGGTCCTGGGAGAAATGGGTTGGAATAGGAAATTATGTGATGGGTCTTGATTTCAAAACCGTGAGAAGGCAGATAACAAAAAATTAATTACAAGATGGCATAAAGAAAGCACCTTTTACATCCTTTGGATATCCTAAAGCACTTCACAGATAATGAAATACTTTTGGAATAGGACATGGCTGCTGCCAATGAACTGGAAGTAGTTGCGCGTGTGCAGTTCCAGTGGGTTTTTTGTTTGTTTTCGCCAGACTTCCCACAGATTAGTCAGAGAGAGAGGTGAGAGGGTGGAAATTTCAGGTATTGTGAGGTCTGTGATGTGACTTGAAGGTGTAATTAGGATGTTGTTGACTTGTGAGAGTTTGATTGTACTTATCGCTATCAGCTCCTCTGTCTGTTGTGGTTTGAACACACGGCTGGTGAACAGAATGCACGTGCAGGATGTTAGGATTTAATCAGCTGGGAAAAGGATCATTGAGAAAAAAGAAAAGAAAAAAGACTTGCATTTATATAGCGCCTTTCATGACCACCAGAGCGAGTAGAGACAGTGCGGATAGAGAGAGCAGCGCTAGACAAAGAGATTGGGGAGGAAAACGAGAGGGAGGGTGGAGAAGGAACGTGAAAAGAGAGAGAGGGTTGCAGTGGTGTGATTAATTCATCAGAATGAACTGATAAAACTTCCAGTACAATTTAACGAGGAAATGTTTCCTGAAGGTAATATTCGGATGTTGTCAGATTGAGAGAGTTTTATTGTACTCTCGCCGAGTGTGTTTATCACTCGCAGCTCCTCCGTCTGCTGTGGTGAACATTATTTTTTTCAAATTTGGGACCTGACATTTATGCGCAGAATGCTTCCGGTTCGTTGGCTGCAGTCACTCCGTTTGGAATATGGTCACTGCTGTAACGTAGACAAATGCCACAGCCATATTTGCACGCAGCAAGGTCACAAACAGCAATGAGATCAATCTGATTTTCTTGTGCTGATTGAGGGATAAATGATGACCCGAACACCGGGAGAACGCTCCTGCTATTCTCTAAATATTGCAATGGGATTTTAAGAGGACAGACAGGAACTCGATTTAGCGTCACATCTGAAAGACAGAACCCCCGATAGTGCAGCACTCCCTCGGCACTGTGGTGAAGTGCCAGCCTGGGATGTATGCTCATGTTTCGAATGGGACCTTTTGGCAGAGACGAGAGCACTTGCACTGAACCAAGGTGGACACACTTGGTATATCTTAAACTCCTTCATCATCATACATTACTATAGCAAACTTGTTGGAGGACATCAAATGTTTGTTTCAGGACATCAAGGGCTGGATTTTCATTGAGGAGACGGGTAGTGTGCTGCCTTCCTTTAGGAATTTATGTTAGTTTTCCAGTTAATTCAGGGGTTTGAGTAATTTGGGTCGATTTCCATTGTGTGCCGCCACCTAGTGGATATTTGGTACCTAGCAAGTGCAGTAAAGCGCAGTAAAGTGCAGTAAAGCACAGTAAAGTGCAGTAAAGTAAACTACTGTATATCACAGACCTGCAGCCACACATGGTCTGGGAAGTTATATTCTTGTCACGCTCCAGCCTTGGACACTATTTATCTGTAAGTACTTGAGAATGTCATAGATGATTAGTGTACACTATATTTTGCAGAAAATGTTTAGTTTGTGACTTTTCTCTGTAAGCAAACTTACACAGCTAGCCATGAAGTGCTCGCTCTCTGTCTAGCTGGCTAACTTGTAGCTGTATTTTGATGCACTATGTACAGGGCTAATTTAAAGAGAATGCCATTCAGTTTGCTAAATGTATATTCACAGTAAGCTGTGTTTCCACGTGTTTTGGTAAGTTACATGCCAAATGTACTGTGTTGCTCAGGCGTACCTAAATTTGTGTATGCATATCAGTTATGTGCTTGTATACTAATGTGCTTCCATTTCTGTATTGTATTTCAGTTTCACAATAAGAATCTTTCAGTAAAGTTTACAAGAAAAGTCAAGCCTTGTGATTTTTATGGGAAGATATCAAGTTGTTAGCTACCTGTCTAGCTCTGCATAGGAACGCGCTGCAAGGGCAGAATAGGTAGGAGGCGAGACTACAACTTTTGGGGTTGTAATCCTGCCTCCATCGAGTTCTAGCCAACCCATACAATTTTGACTTGATTGACTTTGTCTCAGCAGGCCAATTAAGGGCCACCCGGCAACAGGTGATGTCACAGATTGAAATTTCATCTGTCAAGACCTTTTGACAGATGAAATATCAGTGTTTGACAGCTGTTTGAAGCTGTCAAACACTGACAATCTGCACTGCAGGTTAATTCCTTCCTCTCAGGATGATTTAGAGATCTCCCCGGAACAGAAAGCTGAATGCTGGAACTTTAGACAGTTCGCGGCCATTCTGCTTTCTGTGCCAGTGAGACGAGGGACTCCCGAGACCTGAAGGAAGGAAGGCTGTAAAGGTAAGTAAAGGTTAGTAGAACTTCTTTAAACACTTTACACAGACCAAACACACTTACCTCTGCACATGCACCCTTCACTCACCTGAACACCGGACATCTCGACCCCTCCAAGCCCTTCATCCCGACGGCCCGCCTCGCTAACTTGGCATAGTTTGGAGCCGTCGGGAATCCCACATTTCAACAATGAAAATAGGGATTAGACTAAAAACTGCATGTTAACTACCTGTTAACAGGCAGTTAATTGGCACTAATCCCCTTCCCGCCTCGAGGAGGCGGGTCCCAGTGCGGGTCAGGTACCTGCCTCCTTTGAAACTGGCATGGAGGTGGGTTGGGGGCGGGATGGGTTTGTGCCCCCCCCGATTTGGGGATTTTAACCCCCCACACGCCTCCAATCCCGCCTCAACGCCCCAATGAAAATCCTGCAAAAAAAAATTTGTTTCAGCAGTTTTTTTTAAACTGATTACTGTATTTATAATGCTGTGGCTGGGGCTTGCTCAATGTTCAGCACAGCATTGCAAGTCGTTCAGCAAGTGCAGTATTCTACCTGGCTGGATGTCTTGCAGAAGCAAAAGAAATCATCCTACCTTGAGGAATCTTCGCTGTACTGGCCGTGCTAGATGTGCTCCTATCTAGCTATCCAGCAAGTTAAACACTCATTCAAAATAATTCTTCTGAAGCCTTTTGCTGTTTGAAGCCTTTACTTGAACAAATTTGTGAAACTGTAAACAAAGACAAAGTATGTTTTGTACATAAACTGAGTACTATACATTCGATATTACATAAGATATAAACATATTTACAACAGTAGAATAGACTAATTGTATAACTAACTAACATTTGAACTAACTTCTGTAACTATTAAATATTAACCTTTTATAAACATAGTATTATCAAAATATTACTCTGACAACATTGCTATTATGCTAAGAACCAAAGATACTCACAGATATTGCGCTTGGCCTAACATATGAAGTCAGATTACGTTGGATTGTAAATGGAACCTCTCATAGCAAATTCTCCATTACTCAAGTCAGGTTCTTCCTGGCAAAACTGCTTCCTGGGGTCAACAGGAAGAAAGGTAGGAAGGTCAAATGACCTCTCACAGGAAGAAAGGAACAAGGGTCAAATGACCTCACACAGGAAGAAAGGAACAGATGACCTTTCCAGCTTACAAACTGTTAACACAATAACCGCCACCAGAGGGTGCTATTGCCTGTAAAAATGTCCAGAATGTCACATAATGTCCATCGGTCCAGAACATTCGCATTGAAATTTTACATTGTTCCCTGTATCTGACTGTATGTGAGAAATAGGAGATTTCTCATAAGACAAAAAAATGCATTGATAGTTTTCACTATATGTGATAATCTTTGAATGATTTATTGCATTAAAGCTCCAATTATTTTTCTTGCCTATTATGTTTATTAAATAATGCATCAATTTTTGGATCACTGAAGTTCAAATATTTGCAGTACTGAAAAGATCTGTTAGTCTTTCAGCTCATCACTCTCTATTTCTGAACTTTCTGCTGAGTCTTTGCAGAGTCTGACTGTTTAACTGGGGAATCCAGCAGCGTTCATCCACTGATGGTTGATGCTTATTCCAAAGTAACATAATTGTTGTTTTGGTTGAGTGTTCTTGAAGGATCAAATAGATTTTTAGCCTTTTTAGCACCCAAAGGGCGGCCAGCCAGTAATTCTGTCTCGGCCTGCTCTTTTCATCAGCTCTTACCCTGCCAAGAAATTCTGAGTTGGTGCCACCTGAATCTTCATCCCCATGGGGATCGAGACAGCCACAATTTTCACGGTACAGTATTTTTAGGAGTGTACAAACAGACAGATGTATAACAAAGCCAGATTGCAAAATAACTTAATTTAGTCAAATGGATTTTTATCTTCAATGACCATTAGGAATGGATGTTGAAATCCAAGCAGAAAACCTCGATTAAAGCTGCATTGCATTTCTGGCATTCATTATTTTTTTTTAATCATTCACGGCATGTGGGCGTTGAGGACAAGGCAGCATTTATTGCCCATCCCTAATTGGCCTCGAGAAGGTGGTGGTGAGCTGCCTTCTTGAGCCGCTGCCGTCCGTGTGGTGAAGGTACTCCCACAGTGCTGTTAGGGAGGGCGTTCCAGGATTTTGACCCAGCGACGATGAAGGATTGGCGATATACTTCCAAGTCAGGATGGTGTGTGACTTGGAGGGGTACTTGCAGGTGATAGTGTTCCCATGTGCCTGCTGTCCTTGTCCTGCTAGACGGTGGAGATCACGGATTTGGGAGGTGCTGTCGAAGGTAGATGGTACACACTGCAGCCATGGTGTACCGGTGGTGGAGGAAGTGAATGTTTAAGCTGGTGGATGGGGCATCTTGGAATGGTTAAAATTCATTTAGGCAGAATCATATGTTCAGATTAAATGCATCAAAGACCATTCCAGGGAGTTTAGGATGGAGTCTGGCAGGAAATATCTGTCCACCATTTTACATGATTGGTAAAGAGCAGCCAGAATTGATACATCACTGAATGTAAAGTGCACATCATTGATGCAAATTGTAGACTTGTAACTCCTTTAAGACCTGGTAAATTTTTCATCTGCCAAATATTCTGAACCATATGCTATTGTACTATGGAGAGACCTTGTTGATGGTGTTTTCTTTTTTTTAAACCACTGGTGGAATGGCATTGCATAGAATGGCAACAATTGTGGAATATGGTTCTGTAGCTATGCCACACAACTTTATACAGATTTTTCACTCATAAATAAAGCCTTATTGCAAGTCCACATTTGCAGACAGTTGGGGTGAAATTGTTTCCTCCCATATGTTATCACAGGCAAATATAAGTAGATGCCGATATTGGACGTTGAACTTTGATCCAGCCACAGTGGCTGAGAGTATAAGCCAATAGTATGCTTTGTATTGCAGATCGGCAAGGACCTTCTCCTGGCATTGAGAAGGTTTGAAGCTGTAAACTTAAAATTTACAAATCCAGCCTAGAAACCAGTGAACATGCACAAGATTGTAACAGAGTTTGGAAGTGATATGTGTCTCGATGGACAGATTTCAGTTCTGACCTTTTTATGCTCCAGCCTCCTGCTCCTCCTGGCCACACAAGGAAAATTTAAAATAAGTTTTTTTTAAACTTGCCTGTTTAGGCCTCTCCTGGCCTAAGCTCCTCTTCCCGCTAGATTCACCTGGCAGGAAATCTACAATGGCTTCCCCACTCAAGCCACCAATTAAAATTGCAATTGGGCCTAATAATGTCATCAGACCCCAATCAGCATATTTAAAGAAGGACCCTACAGTTTCAGGTGGGTGTCCTTGTTGCCTGCTCAGAAGACAGTGGGAACAGAGGTAGATTTGCAGGTAAATCTCCGGTCACATGTAACTGCCCTCCTACCTGATTTTCGCTGGGCAAGCAGGGGTAAAATCACCCCTAGAGTTTAACAAGCCACCTGCACCGTCCCGGCCTACATCATTATATATGTTGCAACGCTTGTAGTCATTGTTTCTATGGTAACAGGCTGGCGAGTGGAACCAGCACACTGGTTTCAAATATATACATGCTTTCCAATTGGTTTAGCTATGGATATAACAGCAAGTTATTTTTGAATGTGACTGGCAGTTATGAAAATCTAGCAAGCATTGGCAAGTATTCAAGGACTCCTAAAGCAATGAACAGAGGTGAACCATTTTATTGGAGCTGAGTAAAACAATTCAAAATCTTCACAAAGACGAGCTGGAATAGTTGGTTTCTGCAGTTCGTAAAGAATACAAGAAAGCAAGCAACTATGTATATAATGTACATTTCTGGGGAGAGGCTGTCCACCAATATCTACGATAAGCCCACCAACTCCCACAGCTACCTTGATTACACTTCCTCCCACTTTGCTTCCTGTAAGGACTATATTCCATTCTCCCAGTTTCTCTGTCTCCATCGCATCTGTTCTGACAATGTCATTTCCCACACCAGTGCTTCCAATATCTGTTCCTTTTTCCTCAACCAAGGATTCCCCTCCACTGTGGTTGACAGGGCCCTTGACCGTGTCTGTCCCATTTCCGTACTTCTGCCGTCCCAAAACCATGCTAGGTTCCCCCTTGTCCTCGCCTTCCACCCCACCAGCCTCCAAAGTCAACAGATCATCCTCTGCCATTTCCGCTACCTCCAGCGCGATGCCACCACCAAACACATCTTCCCCTCCCCTCCCCTTTCAGCATTCCAAAGGACCCGTTCCCTCTGCGACACCCTGGTCCACTCTTCCATCAACCCCATCACCCACTCCCCATTCCCCTGACACCTTCCCATGCAAGCGTAGGAGATGCAAGACCAGGGGCCCAAACACTCCTTCCAGGTGAAACAGCAATTTACTTGTACTTCTTTCAATTTAGTACATTATATTGGCTGCTCATGATGCGGTCCCCTCTACATTGGGGAGACTAAACGTAGATTGGCAGCAGCAGGATCATTACCAACACTTGCTGCCCATGAAAAGGGGGAGCAGGGGTTATGATCTGATTGCTTTGCTGAACTCCATTCAGTCCGCAAGTGTGACCCTGAGCTTCCGGTCACTTGCTATTTTAATTCTCCATCCCACTGCCACTCTGACCTCTCTGTCCTTGACCTGCTGTTCTAATGCAACTGAATGCAAACTTGAGGAACAACACCTCATCTTTCAATTAGTCACTTTACAACCTTCTCAACATTGAGCGCAACAATTTCAGATCATAACCCTTGCTCCCCTTTTCATGGGCAGCAAGTGTTGGTAATGATCCTGCTGCTGCCATTTACACCTCCTTTGGACTCACCTTTTGTTTCTTTATTGTCCCATTACCATCCCTGTTTTGCCTTGCACCATCATCCCTTTTGTCATTTAATCATTCCTGCCCTCCACCCTATCACAGACCTTTCCATTTTGTTCTTTCCTTCCCCCCTCCCACCCCACAATATCGCCACTTTTTCCCCCCCTAGCTCTGCACTTGTTTATAATCCGTTAAATCTCTTGACTTCTTCGAGTTCTGCTGAAAGGCCATCGACCAGAAACGTTAACTCTGTTTCTCTTTCTCTTTCTACGGATGCTATCTGACCCGCTGAGTGTTTCCAGCATTTTCTTTTTTTATTTCAGATTATCCAGCATTCGCAGTATTTTGCTTTTAGTTATGTAAATAAAAGCTGTGGCTCAGTGGGTAGCCTCTGAGTCAGAAGGTTGTGGGTTCAAGTCCCATTCCAGAGACTTGAGCACATAAATCTAGGCTGACACTCCAGTGCAGTACTGAGGGAGTGCGGCACTGTCGGAGGTGCCGTCTTTCAGATGAGACGTTAAACCGAGGCCCCGTTTGCTCTCTCAGGTGGACGTAAAAGATCACATGGCACTATTTCGAAGAAGAGTAGGAGAGTTATCCCCGGTGTCCTGGCCAATATTTCTCCCTCAATCAACATCACAAAAACAGATTATCTGATTATCACATTGCTGTTTGTGGGAGCTTGCTGTGCCCAAATTGGCTGCCGCATTTCCTACATTACAACAGTGACTACACTTCAAAAAGTACTTCATTGGCTGTAAAGTGCTTTGGGATATCCGGTGGTCGTGAAAGGCGCTATATAAATGTAAGTCTTTCTATTTTCTTTCTTAAAGTTTAGCATATAGATTGCAACCTTTTATTGTTTTTCCTTTTGAGTATATGTGGATAATAGAATTGTGTCTGTGAGTTACTTACTGGTTTAATAAATGTTTTTAATAGTTTAAACCTAAAGTGAGATACAAATTCAAGCTATTGGTGCTAGTGGTGTAAAAACAGAATGACCATGACATTGCTGAGTCCAAAGTTGGCCTGCTATCAATGATGCACAATGCTGTCCAGTGAAAAAATCCTCAATAATGGCAGTCTTCTGTTGAAAGGGTTTCCTCCCATTGCATATATTTCTTTGCATTTTTTTTCTGCACTGTTGAAAACAGTAATTATTTTCTAGTGAGACTGAAATCTGCACAGAAAATTAAATTTTTTAAAATGACTATGAGCATTTAATCTCAGTGCTTTCCTGCAGGGATAATTTTCAGAGTTTTGTATCAGTTTATGTCATCAATGTGTCTCTGAGGATTTTTTTCTGAAATATAAAATTTAAATGTTGTGATTTATTTTTAATGGTTTTTGGACAGAATAGCCCTAGCTAATTAAGAAATCAAGTAACATCTGCAGATGATAATTGCTCCTTTGGAAAAAATGACAAATGTTCTGAGAAAAGATGCGAGATTCTATGGAGCTTGCAGTCTGATGCTACATTTTTCTTGTATTTAAATTGAGAATTTGCAAAATATTTGCATACAGTTTTAGAGGGTTTATTTGCCAATACTTAAGCTGGCCATGATTATGAGAATCGGAATTATTTTCCAGTCGAATTTGTAATTCCTTCGCTGACATTTTTACGGTGTTCAAAATTTCAAGCTGCATTTCCCTAAATTGCCCAGCAAGTGTCATCCAAACCCCAAATTGATCCAAACGGAGAAAATTCAACTAACTTTCAGTGAAATCCTGAAGGAATCGAACTGTCCAATCTCCTGCATTTCATTTTGGCTATAATTAATTTCAACGTTTGTAATATTTCACCACCTAAGATCAATTGAACCCATTAAATACAAATAAGACTCAAGTCAATAATTAAGAGCAGGAAATGCTGGAAGTACTCAGCTGATCAGGCAGCATCTGTCGAGAGAGAAACATTTCAGGTCGATGACCTTTCGTTAGAACTGGAAAAGGTTTGAGGTTTTAAGCAAGTACAGGGGTAGGGGAGGAAAGAACAAAAGGGAAGGTCTGTGGAAGGCAGGAGAGATTAAATGATAAAAGGGATGATGGTGCAAGGCAAAAGTGGGTGGCAGTAGGACAAGTCATTCAGATTACTTTGCAACTATCCCAATTTGAATCTTTGTAATTTGGTCCACCCTGAAGCTTGTAATCAAAGACCTGGAAGTTGACATTTTGAAGCAGATTTGGGGTTCATTTGAGCACGTTCCAGTTTACCTCAATCCTGGGATGCTGAGTAATAGGCCCCGAAGTCAGTGGGTCTTTCATACTGGTACAAATGCTTAGAATAGCGCTCACTAGGAACCTCTGCCGGCTACCCAAGAGTACCTAGGGTCAGGGGGAGGTGCCCTGTTTAGCATCTCAGGACCCCACTAAAATAGAGGGGCTGGGTATCTGGTGGAGGCCCACTGTTAACTACCACCATGGAAGCTGAGACTGAGTAAACCCTTGGCCTGGGAGCCCTTTCCGCGCGCCATGACTTGCTGATGCAGGGGATATTGTTTGGGGTGGAGAGAGGTTCCACCCCAAACAAATCTCGGAGGAAACTTGGCAGATGTTGAGACCGGGACTCAATGAATCCAGGTTCTGCATTAATTTGTGGGCCTACTGCTACACTCCTGCCCTGCTTACAGTGGGAGAGCACTAGAAGGCCCATGGATTTTCAGGACTATAAGAACATAAGAACATAAAAATTAGGAGCAGGAGTAGACCCCTTGAGCCTGCACCACCATTTAATAAGATCATGGCTGATCTTCAACCTCAACTCCACTTTCCCACCCAATCCCCATATCCCTTGATTCCCCGAGAGTCCAACAATCTATCCATCTCAGCCTTGAATATACCCAATGACTCAGCATCCACAGCCCTCTGGGGCAGAGAATTCCAAAGATTCACAACCCTCTGAGTGAAGAAATTCCTCCTCATCTCAGTCAGCCAGGGGAAATGACCTCTTAGCATCTACCCTGTCAATCTCCATCAGAATCTTATGTTTCAATGAGATCACCTCTCATTCTTCTAAACTCTAGAGCGTATAGGCCCAATCTACTCAATCTCTCCTCATAGGTCAACCCCTTCATCCCAGGAATCAATTTAGTGAACCTTTGTTGCACCGCCTCTAGTGCAAGTATATCCTTCCTTAGATAAGGAGACCAGAACTGTGCACAGTACTCCAGGTGTGGTCTCACCAAAGCCCTGTACAATTGTAGCAAGGCTTCCTTACTCTTGTACTCTAACCCTCTAGCAATAAAGGCCAACATGCCATTTGCCTTCCTAATTGCTTGCTGTACCTGCATGCTAAGTTTCTGTGTTTCCTGTACGAGGACACCTAAATCTCTTTTAACACCAACATTTAATAGTTTCTCACCATTTAAAAAATATTCTGTTTTTCTATTCTTCCTACAAAAGTTAATAACCTCACATTTCTTCACATTATACTATATCTGCCACCTTATTGCCCATTTACTTAACCTGTCTATATCCCTTTGCAGTCTTTTTGTGTCCTCCTCACAGCTTACTCTCCCACCTAGTTTTGTATCATCAGCAAACTTGGATAAATTGCATTTGGTCGCTTCATCTAAGTCATTAATATAGATTGTAAATAGCTGAAGCCCCAGCACTGTTCCTTGCAGCACCCAACTAGTCCCTACTCTCTGTTTTCTGTCCGTTAACCAATCCTTTATCCATGCTAATATATTACCCCCAACCCCATGAGCCCTTATCTTGCATAGCAATTTTAAGTGGCACCTTATCAAATACCTTTTGGAAATCCAAATATACTACATCCACTGGTACCCCTTTATCTACCCTGCTAGTTACATCCTTAAAAAACTCTATAAATTTGTTAAACATGATTTCCCTTTCATAAAACCATGTTGATGCTGTCTAATCATATTATGATTTTCTAAGTGCCCTGTTACCACTTCCTTAATAATGGATTCCAGCATTTTCCCAACAACTGCTGTCAGGCTAACTGGCCTCTAATTCCCTGTTTTCTCTCTCCCTCCTTTCTTGAATAGCTGGGTTATATTTGCTACCTTCCAATCCACTGGTACCGTTCTAGATTCTAGGGAATTTTGGAAGATCACAACCAATGCATCCACTATCTCTGTAGCCATCCCTTTTAGAACCCTCGGATGTAGGCCATCAGGACCAGGGTATTTGTCAGCTTTTAGTCCCATGTACTCCAAAACTTCCATGCGCCTAAAGGGACAAAGATATGGGACTCCCCTTTACATAGAATTATATCAAAATTACAACACAGAAACAGGCAGTCCATGTTGGTGTTTATCTCCACAAGTGCAAATAGTCCTAAATCCATGTGTTTGTTCTCTATCCATATCCCTTTCCTTCAACCAACTATCTAACCTACTCTTAAATGTTGACATGTCTCTGCTTCAATCAGTAACTCTAGTGCTGCAGTTCACAGTCTCGTAACCCTCTGTGTAAATAAAGCTTCTCCTGTTTCCTATCCTACATTTTTATCTTATATCTATGACCTCTTGTTCTAGACCCCCTCAGTCACTGGAAACAGTCTTGCTGGGAATTTCCTCAGAGGTTCTCATGATCAACCACTGTACCTTTGGCAAAATGATGGCAGAAACCCGATTATTAGTTATTCACGGCTTCCGCCAATCTTCCGTCAAAGTTACAGTGGCTGATCAGAAGAACCCCTATGGAAATTCCTGGTGTCTGTTTCTATCTACTTTGTCCCATCCCTTCATAACTTTAAACACCTCTTTCAAATCACTTCATAATCTCCTCTCTTCTAAAGAAAACAGCCCCAATTTTTCAAGTCTTTCCTTGTATTTGTATATCCTCATAGCCGGCGGCATCCTAGTGAATCTGTGCTGTAACTGTTTCTATTCCCTCAACGTCTTTCTTATAGTATGGAGCACAAAACTGCCCGCAGTACTCCAACTGTAATCTTATAGTTTCAGCATATCGTTTCACCTTTTCTATTCTACACCGCTTGCCATAAAATGGGGCATTCCATTTAAATAAAAGCAAAATGCTGTGGATGCTGGAAATCTGTTTCTCTCACCACAGATGCTGCCTGACCTGCTGAGTGTTTCCAACATTTTCTGTTTTTATTGCAGTATTTCATTACCTTTTTTTAACAGTCTTATCCACTTGAGATGCTGCTTCGAATGTCTGCTGAACCCGAATGTTTAAATCCCCTCTGCCCTTCCACATCACCCTTCTTTTTCCCATTCAAAGAATAACTATTACTTTTATTTTTCACAAAAATGTACTACTTCACATTTACTGACAATGAATTCTATCTGCCTCTTTTTTTATCCATGCCATCATCTTATCAATATCCCCTTTGGTCCTCAGAATTATTAACTATATCTCCTATTTTAGTATCATTTGTAAATTTCCCACTACTCTCTCTAGTCCTGTAACCAAATCATTGATGTTCACAGTGAACAGAAGCGATCTCAGAATGAAACCTTGTGGGAACCCGCTACCCATTTTCCAACCACGCTGGGAAACAATCCTTAACTCCTACTTTCTGTTTTCTCCCTTCTAATCAGTTTTTAATGTTGTATAGCAAGAAAGTGGTTGCAATTTTTTGTTGAACCTCAGGAGTTCTTGGGCTGATAATGCACTCTTCAGTACCCATTGTGCTATCTCTCTTTGGGTGCTGCTCCCCCCCCCCCCCCCCCGCATTATTGAGCATGGAGCTTGAGGTCCACTCAGTGTCCAGTTTACAGTGCACTGGACAATGGCCAGACAATGCACCCCAGATGTGCTTGCAGCTGAAGAAACTGTGTTGTGCACAAAGATCTTTAGATTATTAGAAATTATGGAAATAACACTCCATATTGCATCTGGAACACTCGAAGATTGAAGAGCCGTGGTGGCAGGGAATGCTGGTCAGGAATTTCCAATAGAAAATCAACGTCTGCAGGCCCATGACCATTACTCGCCAAGAATGCCCAAATGGGGAATCGGCTCTCAGAAGCTGAGTGCTGACGTGAAATGACTGTTGGGCAGCAGACCTGTTTTCTCATGGTCATTATCGCTTTTAATAGAGTCTTATGCTGTCTCAATTATTGGCAGTCCATGCTGTAGTTGTTGATCTAATTGGAAGGGTGTTTTGCAATGTAGCTGTTCCACTGCTCTGAACAATAGAACTGTATTTAGTCAACTCTAACTGCCAGATTAGCTTATTTCCCTAGGGATATTTCATACTGGGCTGCCTACAGATCTGCATTATTATGAAAAAAAGATTTAACTTGAATGATGTTGAGATCCAATGCTTGATGGTGTAGAAGTGAATGAATCTTTTACCTGCTTTGGTGGTAGTGTATATAATTTGCTTATTAGCTGAAAGGAGTGAGAGTCAGATTTGGAAAAGACCAATATTACCCCCCCCTCCTCCCAACTGCAAACAAATTCTTAGATCTGCAGTCAACACAAATCCATACTTGTAATTAAAGTCTTGCACCCAGCAGATCCATCACACCTCAAAGTGTTAGACTAGCCACGTTTGAAAGTTTCACACATATAAAGTGCGTAATGTATTTACACCCACTCAGCTCAAGTATTCATTAAATATCATCAAATCACAACTGACCTGGTAAGCAGTCTGCAGAAAAATAAACAGCTACTAAAAATTAGGTAAGTTTTCCTGACCAATTGCAATCTTCTTCTAATTGTGCTCAGCATGTGCTTATTTACTGCCCTTCCCCACAGGGAGTCGTGGGGCAGCAGGCGGCCAGATTTTAACTTTGGTCTGTTAGACTTTGTAGCCTTAAAGGAACAAGTCAGATTAAATACACTTGTAGATTAATTGCTGTTGCTTAAGGAATTTTGTCTTCTTCTCTTCGTACACCTTCCGCAGGGCCGGGTCCTCGACGACTTGACCGAGACGGGACTCCAGGTCGAGCACCTCCTTCTCCAACCGCCCGACCCGGGCCTCCCGCCTCTTGGTCGACCCCTTCGCATACTCCTGACAGAAGAGACGGACGTGAGCCTTGCCCACGTCCCACCATAGCCTCAAGGAGGGGAAGCCCCCCTGCTTCCTTCTCCAACCGGCCCAGAACCGACTAAACGAATCCCGGAACCGTGCGTCCTCCAGCAGCAGGTTGTTAAAGTGCCAATACGCGGAAGGAATTTTGTCTTACACTGATATTTCTTTTGCAAGAAGTTAATTTGTGTTTGACAGCTTTCTTGAAAGCAGTTACTTTATGCCCATTAGCAAAGGCCTTTCAACACAGGAACTTAGGGAGCAGTAGTTTATTTTGTTTGCATATTAGCTGGGATAGGATCTTCCCCTACATATGCATTACATGGTATAATGCTCCTGTCGTTATGAGAGAGTGTGCCCTCTGAATTACTATGAGCATTACCACAGGAGTTCTTTTTCAATTGTGTGCACTCCTTGTCTTGCTATCCTACCTATTTATCACTGATTGAACAACCATGACTAATTCAGAGAGATTGATGACATTGTTAGTTGAGCAACAGAGAATAACCTATTATAACATTATTAGCTTACCAAAAATTCCCAGAATGGTCTGGTACTTACCGTTTCATTTTTATTCCTTCTTTTGAAAGTAAAGATCCTCATTATCAACCTCCCAAACCTTCGGAGGATGGTATTTCATTTTTCTTTCCAGTTATGATGGCAATGAGCTACTTAGTCAAGCTACAGATAAAATCTCTTGTGGGCAATTTGTTGCTCTGGGGATGCATAATCAAGATTGCCGGGCCCTGCTCCTGTCCTTTCTTGACTGAAGTATTGTGCAGATTCCAGTGTTGATGGTTATGAAAAACAGTCTGTCTTTGCCAACTAAAAGTCTTACTGTTGCTTCAAAAATAGCCTTCAAACACCATCATTTATCAATTCTTTTTTCTGCATTCCCCATACAACATACTACTTCAGAGTTAAATAGAGAGCTCGGGCCAATTAAGATTCACTTCATTTTAGATGAGGACAGCATCTCATTTAAAAAAAGAAATTTCTTCCAGCTCTCAGAGACAATTAACATTCATGTTAATTAGTTAAGATTAATATTCTGCAGTTTGGAGGGAATCGGTGTAAAGCCTTGAAATCCTCCTGCCATTTTAAAAAACATATTCTTGCACCATCTTGAAAACATTACCACTCTGTCATATTTAATCATACTCTGAAATCTCATTAGTTATCACTGCATAGTTGCACTTGAAGCATTTTGGTCTGTGTAGCATCTACATTGATCATACATTGCACTATCCTGCAGTGTAAAGCATCGCCACAAGGCTTATTGTTGACATTTCTGTTGTGGAGATGGGGAACGTAAAACTGTGCAAGTAAAGATAAAACCCATTCAAGGTTATGAAAACTGGTTTTAACAGAATCTGTTGCCATTTTCATTATTTAATATTTTTATTATTAGTTATTATTTTAAATTAATCATAGTGCAGGACAACAGCAAGGTTAGAAAGAAATAGAAAGAAATAGTAGGTGACACCAAGGTTAGGAGGGGAAGACTGAGGGATGGAAGTAGTTTTGCAGCTTTACAGTTCTTGAAAGAATGATTTACAGTTAATCTTGATTTCAATACTGTGAGGATGCAGTAGCAGGCAAGCACACATAGGAAGCTGTATTTGGAGTTTAGGAGGATTGAGAAAGGAAAGGTTAAATAAACAATTACCATAATAATATTTGATAAAATAAAAAGGAGCAAATATTGGATAGGCTAGGGTTGTTTCCTTTGAAACAGAGGAGGTTGAAAGGAGATTTAATTGAGGTGTATAAAATTATGAGGGGCATAGATAGAGTGGATAGGAAGGACCTAATTCCCTTAGCAGAGGGGTCGATAACCAGGGGGCATAGATTTAAAGTAATTGGTAGAAGGATTAGAGGGGAGTTGAGGAGTAATTTTTTTCACCCAGCTGGTGGTGGGGTCTGGAACTCACTGCCTGAAAGGGTGGTAGAGGCAGAAACCCTCATCACATTTAAAAAGTGCTTGGCTATGCACTTGAAGCACTGTAACCTACAAGATTACGGAGACCAGGACCTGGAAAGTGGGTAGCTCTTTTTCGGTTGGCACAGACACGATGGGCCGAATGGCCTCCTTCTGTGCCATAAATTTCTATGATTCTATGATCTTGTATCTAGTCCAGAAGTGTGTGAGAAGTATTAGAAGGGTCTCCCCAGATAAGGGAATGGCATTCAATTCTGTTGTGGACATGGGCTTTATAGAAAGAAAAGAATTGTTGAGGAGACAAGAAGTATTTAACATCATTGCCAACTGTCAACTCTTGGAGCAGACATCAGCTTTTCTGGCCCTTGTTCACCATGGAACTGGCAGAGCAGCTAACTATTCACTAGCAAAATACTGCGGATGCTGGAAATCTGAAATAACAACAGAAAACGCTGGAAAAACTCAGCAGGCCAGGCAGCATCCGTGGAGAGAGAAACAGAGTTAGCATTTCAGGTCGAAGACCTTTCGTCAGCTAACTATTCAGTTGGCTGACATCATTGCTATGTGGTTCACCTCTTCTACACATGTGTGTGCAGCTCTCTGAGTGACCCTTGCGTGCAGGACTCTGGTCATTACATGCAGGTGCAGCTTGTACCCGCTCCTCCCTACCATGTGAGCATAAGTCGGTTTGTGCGAGGGTCTCTCCTTCCCTTGAAGTATGAACCCACTCTCCAACTGCTGCACCTTTATTGCTGATGATATGGAGGCGTTCCTTCTGGGTGCTGACTTCAGTGGAATAGGAGCATCATATGATTTTATTACAGTTCTGCTGGTCAGAAACTGAGCTTTATGACGCTGGGCATGAGCTGGTCTGGATAGGTGGCTGGGTCGATTCCACCACAACTCTTTTACTTTATAATTCTCGGTTCAGCCACGTATTGCAGAGCAAAAGAAGTCATGTATTTTAAACTTAAATCCACATAAGTGTGGTGCAACTATACTTTGTAGGTCAGCTACATGTGCTTGACAGTTGTGTCATTCAATTCTCTCCAAAATGAGATTTTGAAGATCAGCAAAGCTTCCTGCATAGTCTGTATGTGCTAAACTGCAATGCACACTTGCTTTTAAATACTTGTCAGCATTTAGTAATATTTCAGCAGTCAAACCCCATTTCAGGAATGTGACTGTGTATACATCCTGCAATTCTGGTGTCCCCACAAATCAGGGAAAAAATGACTTTGAAGCCGAATTTTAAGGATCTGCAAAAACCAAGTGAACAGGAATTCGCTAAAGCTAGTAAATGTCCGAAATTTAAATATACGTGTAAACGCAAAATATAGGGTCAAAACTTGTGGTTGGAGGCGTACCTCCGGAGTACGCCTCCGACCTGCGAAAGGAATACGCACCTACCTGATGGCGGCGAGGCTGCGAAAACTTGCGGTCTGCGGCTATGAAGCGGAGGGCAGCGTAATCCCAGGGACACAGGCGGTGCAGAAGCGTACCTGAGATCACGTGGGTCTGGTCCTCCGATCACTAAACAGAATTTGATTTTAATCATTTCTGAAGGGAATCCCATAATGAGATTTACTGGAATCCTGAAATCAGATCTAATTACAATTTACAGGATTGGAATTTAATTCGTAATTAGCTGCATTCTACCAACTTTACTAAAAATTACATTTCTTGATCATTTTCGACATCATTAAAACTCTAACCTAGGCCAATATTTGCAGAAACTCATTTGATACAGTGTATGTGTATAATTTCTGATATGAAAACATTTAAATCATGCCTGAGGTATTTCCTTACGCTGATGCAAACAAGCCCTGTGTCTGTTTGCATCAACCGTAATATTTCCATGCGCAAATGTTGGCCAGTCGGTGGGCAAATAGCCCAACTCCGCACCAGCAGTTGCTTTTTCGTGGGCCGTGCGGATGGCCTGTCAACGCATACATTGTCAGACCGCAAGTTCCGGATTTTGCGCATGGGCAAGTGCATGCGAAAATCCCGAACTTGTGGTGGATTTCAAAGGCGGTACGACGGCCTACTTTGAGTGTACACAGCCATACTGACTGCAAAATCTAGGCCGTTGACTTACATAAGAACATAAGAAATAGGAGCAGGAGTAGGCCAATCGGCCCCTCGAGCCTGCTCCACCATTCAATAAGATCATGGCTGATCTGATCCTAACCGCCAATCTACTATCACAGAACTATCTCCTGAATCTAACAGAATTAGACACATGAAATAGGAGCAGGATCAGGCTACACGGCCCCTGGGCCCGCTCTGCTACCCACAGGGCCATGACCGATCCGAACCTATACTCATGTCCAAATTCCTGCCCGCTCCCCATAACCCTTAATTCCCTTTACTTCTCGGAAACTGTCTATTTCTGTTTTAAATTTATGTAATGATGTAGCTTCTACAGCTTTTTGGGGCAGCATATTCCATGGACCTACCACCCTCTGAGTGAAGTAGTTCCTCCTCATCTCAGTTTTGAAAGAGCAGCCCCTTATTCTAAGACTATGCCCCCTAGTTCTAGTTTCACCCATCATCGGGAACATCCTCCCCGCATCCACCCGATCCAACCCCTTCACAATCTTATATGTTTCAATAAGATCGCCTCTCATTCTTCTGAACTCCAATGAGTAGAGTCCCAATCTACTCAACCTCTCCTCATATGTCCATCCCCTCATCCCCGGGATTAACCGAATGAACCTTCTTTGTACTGACTCGAGAGCAAGTATGTCTTTTCTTAGTTTTGAAGAAGGGTCCAACCCGAAACGTCAACTCAAATTTCTCTCCACGGATGTTGCCTGACCTGCTGAGTTTTTCCAGCATTTTCTGTTGTTATGTCTTTTCTTAAGTATGGACACCAAAACTGTATGCAGTATTCCAGGTGCGGTCTCACCAATACCTTGTACAACTGAAGCAATACCTCCCTATTTTTATATTCTATCCCCCTAGCAATGAAAGCCAACATTCCATTGGCCTTCTTAATCACTTCATTACAAGTCTTGCCCAAGTTTGGTTACTTGGACGAATGGTTTGACGGCGACATGAGTGGCACATCAAGCACTGTGGATGCAGCATGTTCAGTGCACTATTCCTGTTAAACACTCCCCAGGTATACAAGGGCTCTAATGCTATGGCAAGACCACCAATAGAGCAACAAGTTAGCAATGCAAGTGCATGATGCATTTTCTTTGAAAAGCACTTGTTGTGATAGATAGTTTTTCATGTAATCTATGGAAAGTATGGAGAGAATATACAATGGTTCCTCTGCAGGTGTATTAACGGAGGAAGTAGTACACTGCTTTCTGATGAAGCTGCCTCTGTGGTCCATTATCTGCTTTCTCTTATTTGTGGACATTAATAACTAGCACCATTGGCATCTGCTATGACTTGTATTTCCTTGGTGGCATATGTGCATTTCTTATTTTGCGCTTTTACTGTCTGAGCTTTGCAGTATTTGTAATTCATTACAGTCCCACTGCTATCCCTTAGTATTTACTCAGACAGAACAGGTGTAAGCCCTGTAGTTTTTCCATATTTGAATTTGTCAGACTGTTCTTTCGTTCAGATAAATCAGCTGGTGGTACCATCTAGAACAGATGTTATTTCTCCCATTTAATTTCCCATTCATAATGTCTTACTGTTGGTAGTTTCTTCATTCTTTTTTTAAATTTAATAGTCATTTAAATTTGACAATTTTTTTTTGCTGTGTATGCCTGGCTTTTTTAATTAAAGTATTCAAATATTATCAAACATTTTATTTATTTTTCTAAATTGGTAGCCGTTTGATTTTTCCACTTAAATCACAGTTGTTACCCTTCAAGGAAACATGCCAAAAGAATAAACATTTGCACAGCAACAGAGGTACATAATGGCCTTTGAGAATCCTGGAGGGCCTTAAAGATAATTTATACTGTAATAGGTTTTGGTCCAAGTTATTCTGGCATTTGAGAAAGCTAAAGTTATTTCCTCAGCAGTGGATTTAGGATTGAGTGCAGCCTTTATCTTCTCTGGTACAGGAGAGATTCAGGCTGATTAATCATTAATTTTTCCCTGGTTGGAATCCCACCATAAGCTTCAAATCAGTCACCGAATATCATTGTAGAATTGATTTCAGTCACCCTCACTGATAGCACTGCAGTGAACATTTATAAGATCCAGTTCAGGAACATCTCTTTCAGCTGACGAATCTATTTGTTTTCTTCAATTCCCCTCCCCCTTGCAGTCCGGTTGTTAGCTTCAGCAGATTCTGCCTGATTGCACACATAGGAAACCTACTGGATTTCTGCTGCTATGTCTTCATTTGAAAGGTGGTAATATGAGTAAATAAAAACAGCAAATACTGGAAATACTCAGCAGGTCAGGCAGCATTGTGGAGAGAGAAACAGAGTCAACGTTTCTGGTTCATAACCTTTCGGCAGAACCTTTCAGTAATATGAATAATTTTGGTAAGAGCAGTTGTTGTTTTAAAGTCTGTATTTTACTATTTATGTTTCCTGAGGCTCATTCATTGCTGATGTGAATTATGTGGGCCAATTTCTTTCTTTCTCCAACTTGCTAGCAGGGTGAATAATTTGAAATTGGTAGCGTTTGTTTTAACGGGCCGAATTTTCCGACCCCCACGGGTGCGTACAAGCGCTGAAAACCGGCACTTGTGATCAGATCATCCGCCTGCCCAGGGAAAGGGCCTCTGCGGGTGGAGAGTTGTGTTTTTTGCATAACTTCCGACCGCTGAAAGGCCATAGAATTCCTACGCCTGGTAAGGCCTGCTATTACCAGCTTAAGAGTGTTGAAAAATAGAAAAATTAAATTTGATAACTCATTTATAAATTAAAAATACTCTTCAAAAAGGTAAGTTTATTTTTAGCCCCTTAAAAACATTAAATTGCCCCCCCAAAAAATTATAAATTAAAAACAAAATATTTAATTAAATGAATTTTAATTAATTTTAATTATGTAATAAAAACATTTTTAAAAAATGTTTTAGTGTGTTTTTAAATGTGATCCCCATTCATACTTTTGACAGTTTTGTCTGCAAAGACCTGTCAAAAGTATGAAGGGGGATTTTCTTCTTTGATTGGTTCATTTGGCCCACATGATCCCAGGGCGTTTGCGAACCGCCTGCATCCCTGGGATATGTGGGTCTCTGCCCGCGCAGACCCGGAGAGGCCCAGGATCGGAAGCCTCAGGATCTATGGAACCAGCAGGTAGGTTCATAGATTTTTTTCCGATCAGAGGCATCCGCCTGAAGGAAGCCTCCAATCGGAAATTCAAGGCCAAAATTATATTGGCTTATATCTAACAAGTAATATTTGGTGTGGTGAAATATGAGGTATAATTTTCATGGAAACTCAAGGGCCAAGAGTTTCCATTTTGGGTTCCATTGGCGATCCAAATTGTGCTAGTTTTGATGAGTGCATTTTTTTGCTCAGGTTTACGCACACACTCATTTGCATGTAGGCGGGTGTAAAATCTGACATGAACCAACACAATCGGGCAGCAATTTAGAATATCATTTCTTTAAAAAAAAAATGTTTGCATTAAAAAATTTTCATTGATATACAGGAAACTTTCTGGTATCCGGCACGGACGGGACCGACGTGGTGCCGGTTCAGCAACAATTCTGGATAACCGAACGCCATAGTGAAAGATACAGACCTTAGAACTCCGTATGAAGCAACAAACCCTGTTGCTTAGCAACAGCTTCAGAAGAACGTCCACAAGTTGCAAGCGTCTCTGTAGCTTAGCAACAGCTGCAGCCAAACCCTTGCCTTCCTCAATTTGTTGCTGTGCAAGTAATAAAAGTTATAAAAGTTAGCTGAAACCGACTCCTGAATTTTGCTGGTTAACCGACATTTCCGGTTATTTAGGGGCCGGTTAATCGAAAGTTTCCTGTAGTTAAGAGTGGTAACTGGTGCAGCTTTATTAATAGAGTTGAAAATGGGTTTATCACCAAATATAAATATTTTTAATAAGAGTGTCTAGTCCACTATCTGTGAGCAATCCGATTTTAAATGACTGAAAATTACTCTCATAAAATTATGCAAAACCATTTATTAGTTACATTGGTGTACAGTAATCAGTTTGTTAGTAAATTTAAAATAAAAATATTTAAAAGCTTTTAAAAGGTGTCTATTAGTGCCCTTTCACCCCAAAAAAACTGATTAATTTTAAGAGCCACCTCGAACGCCTGCAAATGGGCGCAATTCATGGAAACTCCCTGGCAATTAATTCGATCGCGGAAACTCGATTTGCACTGAACATAATTTGCGCTTGAAATTCCGTGATCTTTTGCGCTGATTTTGGGCAAATTGCGCTGAAAAACCAACACAACCCCAGGCCCCTTTGTCGAGAAGGTTTGAACAGTACGGTAGCATAATGGTCATGTTACTGGACCAGTAATCCAGAGGCCTGGACTAATAATCCGGAGATGTGAGTTTAAATCCTACCATGGCAGTTTGTGAATTTGAATTCAGTTAATTAAATTAATCTGGAATAAAAAGTTAGTATCAGTAATGGTAACCATGATGCTGTCAAATTGTTGTAAAATCCCAACTGGTTCACTAATGCCCTTTAGGGAAGGAAACCTGCCGTCCTTACCCAATATGTGATTGACTCTTAACTGGCCTCTGAAAAGCCCTAGCAAGCCATTCAGTTGTATCAAACCTTACAAAAAAGCATAATAAGAATAAAACCGGACCGCCCACCTGGCATCAGCCTAGGCATCAGATTCGGACACAACAAAGGCATTCCCAGCCCAGTTGACCCTGCAAAGTCATTCTCCGCAAAATCTGGGAACTTGCGCCAAAATGGGGAGAGCTGTCCCACAGACTAGACAAACAACAGCCTGACATAGTTGTACTCACAGAATCATACCTTTCAGCCAAAGTCTTAGGCTCCTCCATCACCATCCCTGGGTATATCCTGTCCCACCAGCAGGACAGACCCACCAGGGGTGGCGGCACAGTGGTATACTGTCAGGAGGGAGTGGCCCTGGGAGTCCTCAACATTGACTCCGGACCCCATGAAGTTTCATGGTTACAGGTCAAGCATGAGCAAGGAAACTTCCAGCCCTCCCTCAGCTGATGATTCAGTACTCCTCCATGTTGAACACCACTTGGAAAAAGCACTGAGTGTAGAAAGGACTCAGAATGTACTCTGGGTGGGGGACTTCAATGTCCTTCAATAAGAGTGGCTCGGTAGCACCACTACTGACTGAGCTGGCCGAGTCCTGAAGGACATAGCTGCCAGGCTGAGCCTGCAGCAGGTGGTAAGAAAACCAATACAAGGGAAAGACCTACTTGACCTCATCCTCACTGATCTACCTGTTGCAGATGCATCTGTCCATGACAGTATTGGTAGGAGTGACCAGCGCATTGTCCTTGTGGAGCCAAAGTCCCACCTTCATACTGATGACACCCTACATCGTGTTGTATGGCACTACCACCATGCTAAACGGGATAGATTCAGAACAAGAGATAACAGCTCAAAACTGGGCATCCATGATGCACTGTGGGTCATCAGCAGCATCAGAATTGTATCCCACCACAATCTGTAACCTCATGGCCCAGCATAACCCTCTCTCTACCATTATCGTTAAGCCAGGGGACCAACCCTGGTTCAATGGGGAGTGTAGAAGAGCATGCCAGGAGCAGCACTAGGCGCAGCTAAAAATGTAGCGCCAACCTGGTGAAGCTACAACACTGAACTACGTGCATGCTAAACAATGGAAATAGCTATAGACAAAGCTAAGTGATCCTACAACCAATGGATCTGCAGTCCTGCCGCATCCAGTTGTGAATGCTGGTGGACAATTAAACAATTAACGGGATGAGGAGGCATTATGAACATTCACATCCTCAACGATGGCAGAGCCCAGCACATAAGTGCAAAAGACAAGCCTGAAGCATTCGCAACCACCTTCAGCCAGAAGTGTGGAGTGGATGATCCACATCGGCCTCTTCCTGAGGTCCCCACCATCACAGAAGCCAGTCTTCAGCCAATTCGATTCACTCCATGTGATATCAAGAAAGGGCTAAGCGCACTAGATACAGCAAAGGCTATGGACCCCGGCAACATCTGGCTGAAGACGTGCTCTAGCCAAGCTTTTACAGTACAGCTACAACACTGGCATTGACCCAGCAAAGTGGAAAATTGCCCAGATATGTTCTGTCCACAAATAGCAGGACAAATTCAATCCAGCCAATTATTGTCCCATCAGCCCATCAACAGCAAAGTGATGGAAGGTGTCAAGCGGCACTTACTCACCAATAAGCTGCTCACTGATGCTTAGTTTGGGTTCAACTCCAGACCTCATTACAGCCTTCGTCCAAACATGGACAAAAGAGGTGAGGTGAGAATGACTGCCCTTGACATCAAGGCAGCATTTGACTGAGAGTGGCACCAAGGAGTCCTAGTAAAATTGAAGTCAATGGGAAACAGTGGGGAAATGCTCCACTGGCTGGAGTCATATCTAGCACAAGGGAAGATGGTTGTGGTTGTTGGAGGCCAAGACATTGCTGCAGGTGTTCCTCAGGGCAGTGTTCTAGGCCCAATCATCTTCAGCTGCTTCATCAATGAACTTCCCTCCATCATAAGGTGAGAAGTGGGGATGCTCGTTGAGTGTTCAGTTCCATTCACAATTGCTCAGATAATGAAGCAGTTCATGCTTGCATGCAGCAAGACCTGGACAAAATTCAGGCTTGGGCTGATAAGTGGCAAGTAACATTCGTACCACAAATGTGCAAGGGAATGACCATCTCCAGCAAGTCAGAGATTAGCCACCTCCCCTTGACATTCAACGGCATTACCATTGTTGAATCCCCCACCATCAACATTGTGGGGGGTCACCATTGACCAGGATCTCAACTGGTCCAGCCACATAAATACTGTGGCTACACGAGCAGGGCAAGGGCCGGGTATTCTGCAGCGAATGTCTCACCTCTTGACTCCTCAAAGCTTATACTCACTGAAGTTTAGAAGAATGAGAGGGGATCTCATTGAAACTTATAAAATTCTAACAGGACTAGACAGACTAGATGCAGGAAGGATGTTCCCGATGGCAGGGGAGTCCAGAACCAGGGGTCACAGTCTAAAGGTAAGGGGTAAGCCATGTAGGACAGAGATGAGGAGGAATTTCTTCACCCAGAGAGTGGTGAACCTGTGGAATTCTCTACCACAGAAGGCAGTTGAGGCCAATTCATTAAATATATTCAAGAAGGAGTTAGATATATTTCTTAAGGCTAAAGGGATCAAGGGATATGGGGAGAAGGCAGGGACAGGGTACTGAGTTTGGATGATCAGCCATAATCTCATTGAATGGCGGAGCAGGCTCGAGGGGCCGAATGGCCTACTCCTGCTCCTATCTTCTATGTTTCTATGTTTCAACCATCTACAACGCACAAGTCAGGAGTGTGATGGAATACTCTCATCTTGCCTGGATGAGTGCAGCTCCAACAATACTCAAGAAGCCCAGGGCAAAGCAACCCGCTTGATCGACAACCCATCCACCACCTTAAAAGTTCACTCCCTCCACCATCAGTGTAACTTGTCTGCAGTGTGTACCAGCTACAAGATGCACTGCAGCAACTGACCGAGGCTTCTTCGATAGCAACTCCCAAACCCGTGACTTCTACCACCTAGAAGTACAAGGCCAGCAGGCACTTGGGAACACCACCACTTCCAAGTTCTCCTCCAAGTCACACACCATCCTGACTTGGAAATATATCGCTGTTCCTTCACCGTCGCTGGGTCAAAATTCTGGAATCCCTCCCTAACAGCACTGTGGCAGTACCTTCACCACACGGACTGCAGCGGTTCAAGAAGGTGGCTCACCATCACCTTCTCAAGGACAATCAGGGATGGACAATAAATATTGGCCTTGCCAGCGACGACCACAACCCATAAATGAATAAAACAAAAATATATTCATTCAGTAAATGGTTTGAATGCGACATGCTTAGAGTCAGTGTATACATGGTCATATGTAGGGAGTGAAAAAACTAGGGAAAAACGTTTTCGAGACACACCACCGGTAAAACTGTACCACAGTGAGATATTCTTCAAGGCAGGAGTGGAGAAAACATTGTAGGCAACATGGTTCCAATGGAATCAGGTATTAATACATCCACAGAAAAATTCAGTTCCCTTTTTTATATAAACTTGACCTACATAAATTGTAGATATAGTTGTTAATAAATGATAGGAATTTCTACAAAACAGGTTTTTTCTCCCCTCTAAACAAAGGCTTACTTGGAGGCGCTGCGTTAATCCGACTCCAAACAGGTGTGAACAGAGTGATCAGGTTCGCTTCCATTACACTTAGCAGAAACACTCGCAACTATGGCCCAGTTCACAGTACAGTCAACAAGATTTTGATAATTTAAGGTAGTTCAGTGTCAGCTTGACTCAACTGGTAGCACTCTCACCCCTAAATTAGAAGATTGTAAATTCAAGGCCCACTGCATATTTGAGCATATAATCTAAACTGACACTTCTGAGCAGTGCAGACAGAGGGCTGTGTTGTCAGTGGTTACATTATACTGAGGTCCTGTCTGCCTGTAAATGTAAAAGATCCCATAGCTCTATTCAAAGAAGAGCAAGGAGTGTTCTCCCAATGCCTTGGCCAACATTCCTTACCAAAAACCGATGATCTGACCATCCATATGCTGTGTCTGGAACCTTGCTGTCTGCAAATTGCTGCGTTTGCCTACATAGCAACAGTAACTGCACTTTGAAAGAAATCCTTCAGTTGTAAAGCATCTTGGGGCATCCTGAGGGCATGAAAGGTACTATATAAATGCATGTTATTTTATTCTAACATGATTATAAGATGTAACAGGAATGTCAAAAGAGTTTTCGTAAATAGAAGGGTTAAATAGTCATGTGTCGACACTAGATATTCTCTTGGATGCAATGCCATTGGTCACTTCTGTAAGTGGACCTCATGTCTCCCAGAATCTGGAGAGCACCTTTTCTGCCCAATATTTAGTTAAACCATCTGTGGATCGTAACAATAGACTGCTTGTTGCAGATAATGGATACTATGATCTCTTGTGTGCTGGCATGGGTCTTCTCTCTTTTTGTAAGGCACAGTGGAAAGCAGTCAAATATGGGGAAGCCAATCATAAACCAGCAAATTGGTTTATTTTACTTGGATTACATGAATGAACAGGTTATAATTTTCCAATGCTATACATCTGTTTCTGACTGGCAAGGCAACAAAATTATTGTTTTGCTTAACATTGCATCGGAGTTATCACTTGGAATGGAAAGCACCACCATTGGTGAGGAAGCCACCAGTAGCTGTGTGCCTGTTCAGCTAAATTCCCTATTGGTCAGTGTGAATGAAAACCCATTGCAGCATAAGGATGAAAATTGCTCTGGGATATGCTGAATGACTTCCCATTGCCTCTGCTGATGTGACATGTGAGAGTAAACTCTTTATGATGGCTTTAATGGATGGCCCATCTGATACTCCATCAGGGACTCCTCTAAACTGCATACTAAATTGATTGCATGTCTCAGAGTTACCCATTGCAAGCTGAACCTGACTTTGTATCGATAAAATAATACAAATGAAACCAAACGCCCTTCCAGGCCAAATAAATAAAAATCCTAAAATGCTACGCAAAATTTTATGCCGCAGAATGCTTGTGTATGATAGCGTAATGGGTTTGTCTGAAATTGTTCTCGTCTGTTTTAGTAGAGGCATCAATCTATCTAAAATGGGTTAATACACCCACTAAAATAGCAGAGAGAAAATGTTCAGTCAAACCAAATAAACATTCATATGCTCATATCCCACAGCATTATTTCAAGGCCAAAGTGATTTAATTCCATGGAAAAATAAACTCAGAACATTGTCCCTATTAACTTCATAAGCTCTCAGTCATGAATATGAATAGATCCAAATACTTCAGCAAACATTAGTCTGTTGCCACTTACCTGTGCTGCCACTCCCTTTGCATATGTTTTCCAATATTATTGCAGTATTATCATGGTAAATATGACCTGCATGGTTGCTATAGTGATGTGAGTTAAGGCCCAGTGTGAAGTGTTAATTGGGACCAAAAATATACTCTGAGATCCTTTGGAGTGGCATTGTTTTTACTTTATTTCTTTTTAACAGTTGGGAGAGGAACCAAGTTTAAAACTCACTGGAAGTTGTTGATGTGTCTTCCATCACACAAGTTAATTCAAATATTAACATCTCAAAAATGTTGTATAACAACAGCTTGCATTTATATAGATTCTATAGCGTAGGAAAAAGTCCCAAAATGCTTCGCAGAGTCGTAATCAAAAAAATGAGTGCTGAGCAAAAAGAGATATTAGGAGGTAAAAGGAGATAAATGTAGCTGCGATATCTGTGTATTGGCTTATATTGTTACTGTTACTAACTCTCAGCCTTGCTCTTACAATGAGGCAAAATAACAATATAAGCCAATACACAGACAGTGGTATGGTGGGGGACTATAGTCAGCATTCTCAGTACGAGCAAAAACAGTCTATTTTCTTTATTGATGCTTTGCATGCCATGATAGCAGTCGAAGCGGAATTAATATGGAGAGAAGGGTAGGAGCAGGCTGTAAGGAAAATTAGGTAGGCTGGGAAGGTTTAAGTCTGACAGCCAGTGAGAGCAAGGTTGCAAATCAGTAATTGGATCATAAAATGTTGAGAACTGGCAGCTACCCCTACAGGAACAGCTGATGTTTTTGGTATGTATACATCCCACAGTATTGAGTTAGAAAAGGTAGTGGTCCATGAAAGAGATTATTGAATATCACTGAATGTGTCACAGATGTTTCTTGTCCTCTCTTGTGTATTGTAATAGCATTAAAACATGAAAGAAAAAGAAAACAATTAGAATTTATCTGTAATGATGACACTGTGGAACACTACTGGCACCATTCATTCTCTTGGAAACATTTTCAAGTGAAAACTACTTTTTTATTGTCCGATTAGTGCATTTTTCTTCAGTGTGTTGTAATTATCTGTTTATTACTTAATTTGCTCTTAGTCCTTTATGCATTAGTTGAAAGATATTTTTTCTCTTTTTTTAAGTCATCCAAGAAAAACCCATAAATTTACTCATTGCACGTTGTTAGAACTAGGAGGCGTTGCAACTAAACAGGAACTAAACACCTAATCAGAGAAGACACACAGTAGTAGTACTGAATCCCCTTAATAAGCAAAATTGCTATAAATAATGCACTGTGGGTCAATCAAGTTGTGCAATGTATGAGTTGAAACACTGAAGTAGCGAGTAAGGTGCAGGAAGATCCACCTCACATTGGGCCATAATTTGCTGCAGCAAATCATCTACAGACTTGCCCTTGCACCTTTATATTTCAAAGATTTTTGCGTGGCACGTTGCTGAAAGTCCGAGCTGATAACGTCACGGTGAGGGAAACAGAGCATTTGGGACCTGAGTGAACAGGGAAAGCAACTGTGTATCTCCTATCCAATCAGAATGAAGGATTGTGAAATTAACAGTGCAGGGACTGAGAAGGAAGTATAAATAAAAGTGGGTGAATTCAATGTCAAATCAGGTACAGAAAGAGAAATAGAGGTAAAGAAAGACTGGATTAAGAGAGATAGAAAAAAGAGACAAAGGAAAAGTAAAAAAGTAATTTAAAATGTTACATTTTTTAAATCGCCAACAATTAAAACCTGAAGAGATAAGACTCCACACTGGTAATAGTTAATTTTCAGTGCCAGAGAGGTTGACTGGCAGTAATTAACACTTATCACATCATTAAAAGGGTACTTAGACTGAAATGGACTAGACTTGGCTTCTGTTGCGAGTTTATACATAGGATTACGTAGTATATACAGCACAGAACCAGGCCATTCGGCCCGACCAGTCCTTGCCGGCGTTTATGCTCCACTCGAGCCTCCTCCCAGCTTTCCTCATCTAAATCTATCAGCATAGCCTTCTATTCCCTTCTCCCTCATATGCTTGTCTAGCCCCACCTTAAATGCATCCACATTTCGCTTCAACCACTCCCCGTGGTAGCGAGTTCCACATTCTCACCACTCTTTGGGTAAATAAGTTTCTTTTGAATTCCCTATTGGATTTCTTGGTGACTATCTTATATTGATGGCCTCTAGTTATGCTCTTCCCCACAAGTGGAAACATTCTCTCTGTATCCACTCTATCATAGAAGATAGGAGCAGGAGTAGGCCATTCGGCCCCTCGAGCCTGTTCTGCCATTTAATGAGATCATGGCTGATCATCCAAATTCAGTACCCTGTCCCTGCTTTCTCCTCATATCCCTTGATCCATTTAGCCTTAAGAAATATATCTAACTCATTCTTGAATATATTTAATGAATTGGCCTCAACTGCCTTCTGTGGTAGAGAATTCCACAGGTTCACCACTCTCTGGGTGAAGAAATTCCTCCTCATCTCAGTCCTAAATGGCTTAGTCCTTATCCTTAGACTGTGACCCCTGGTTCTAGACTCCCCCACCATCGGGAACATCAAAACCTTTCATAATTTTTAAAGACCTTTATTAGGTCACCCCTCAGCTTTCTTTTTTCAAGAGAAAAGAGACCCAGCCTGTTCATCCTTTCCTGATATCGTATACCCTCGCATTTCTGGTATCATCCTTGTAAATCTTCTCTGCACCCTCTCCGGTGCCTCTGTATCCTTTTTATAATATGGTGACCAGAACTGTCCGCAGTAGTCTAAGTGTGGTCTAACCAAGGTTCGATACAGGTTTAGCATAACTTCCCTACTTTTCAATTCTATGCCTTTAGAAATAATCCCTAGTGCTTGGCTTACTTTTTTTATGGCCTTGCTAACCTATGTCACAACTTTTAGTGATTTATGTATTTGTACTCCGAGATCCCTTTGTTCCTCTACCCCACCTAAACTCACACCCTCCAAGTAATAAGTCACCTCCTTATTCTTCCTACCAAAATGTAATACCTCATATTTATCTGTGTTGAACTTCATTTGCCAATTATATGCCCATTCTGAAAGTTTATTAATGTCCTCCTGTAATTTGTTGCCATCCTCCTCAGTATTAACTACCCCCCCCGCCAAAATTTGGTATCATATGCAAATTTAGAAATTGTGTTTTTGATTCTAAAGTCTAAATCGTTGAGCAACAGTGGTCCCAGCACTGATCCTTGTGGAACACCATTACCCACCTTCTGCGACTGTGAATAGCTACCTTTTACCCATAACCTCTGCTTTCTGTCTTGAAGCCAGCTAGCTATCCATTCTGCTACTGTCCCCTGACTCCACATTCTCTGACCTTGTTCATCAGTCTATTATGGGGTACCTTATTGAAGGCCTTTTGAAAATCTAGATAAATTACATCTACCATTGTCTACTCTCTCTGTTACCTCTTCAAAAAATTCAATGAGGTTGGTCAAGCAAAACTTTCCCTTTTGAAATCCATGCTGACTTCATTACTATGTTTTTGGTTTCTAGATGTTATTCTATTTTTTCCTTTAGTAAGGATTCCATTATTTTACCTAACACTGATGTTAAGCTGACTGGTCTATAATTCCCTGGACACGTTCTATCCCCCTTCTTAAATATAGGTATTGTGTTAGCTATCTTCCAGTCCTCTGGCACTACACCTTTTTCTGATGAATCATTAAATATGTGTAGTAATACCTCTGCTATCACTTCCCTAGATTCTTTTAAAATGTGTGGATGCAATCCATCCGGACCAGGGGTTTTATCCTCTTTGAGTTTGATTAGTTTATTTATATATCCCCTCTTTATATTTTAAATGCACTTATATCATTACTAATCTCATCAACCAATGTCATGTCCACCTGTTCTATCTCCCTGGTACATACTGAAGCAAAATAATTATTTAATATTTCTGCCATCTCTCTGTCGTTATCTGTGGTATTATCCTGTCTATCTCCTAATGGCCCTATTCCCATCCCAACCTTCCTTTTTTTATTGATGTGCCTGTAAAATATTTTACTATTTTGTTTTATGTTCCTTGATAATTTAATTTCATAGTTCCTCTTTGACTTCCTAATTGCTTTTTTGACTTCTCTCCTAATCTCTTCATAGTCTCCCTTATCATGCACTCCCCTGCTGTCTATGTACTTAATGTATGCCTCTTTCCTTACCCTCAAATTTCCCTTATGGCTTTATTCATCCATGGAGTCTCATTAGCGTTTAGTTTGTTCTTTCCTTTTAGTGAAATATATTTTTCCTGCACTCTGTTGAACACCGTTTTAAATGTTTTCCATTGTTGTTCTACATTGTTATTTGCCAGTATTGTTGTCCATTTTATTTTCCCAAATTCTATTCTCGGGATCTGCTGTTCTCCAGTCGGTTACCCTGGTTTTCGTCATACTTATGTCCTTCTTAATTATCATCTTAAAGCATATTATATTATGGTCACTATTGCTTAGATGTTCCCCTACTTTTACTTCTCTTCTCTGCTCTGGTTCATTCCCCATTACTAGATCTAATAGCGAATCCTCCCTTGTTGGGCTTTTTACATATTGGGTTAGAAAGGAGTCCTGTACACATTGTAGGAACTCCATTCCCTTATCCCCTTCACCTACCTCTTCTGTCCAATTAATATCAAGGTAGTTGAAATCCCCCATGTTTATTATTCTGTGTTTCTTGCTAATCTCCCTAATTTGTCTGCATATTTCTTCCTCTACCTCCCTTCCACTATTAGGTGGTCTGTAGACATTAGTATGATTGATCCTTTGTTATTTTTTATCTCTATCCATATGGATTCTATTTTTGTCTTGCTGGTAGCTGCGTCACTTTTTTCTACTGCTATTATGTTATCCCGAATAAGTACAGTTACTCCACCTCCCCTTTTTCCCTCTCTATCTTTTCTAAATATGTTATACTCTGCAATGTTTAATTCCCAGAGTTTAGTTCGTATCTACCGCTTAAATATGCAACTTCATGCCATTCAATGCATTTCATTGGTGAGCCAGGCAGTGAGATGCCATTTCCATGAAACTAACAGCGGAGCAATGAGGATCATTGTGAATCTCATACTCCTATAGAAGAGTGGCAATTATTTTGCATTGGTAGAAATGCTTATCCAAGGAGATTTCAAGTGTCATCCATGTTTGCCATTTTAGTTTCACACCAGACAATTGTTGTCCTTTGCTAATACCTTGTTGTAAGTGGACTATAGAAGAGAGATAATGAGGACATTTTAGAAATATTACAACAGCCTAAAAAATCAGATCTGCACACTGTAGCTGACAAATCCTTTATGCATGGATAGAACTGATTCCCCAATGTAATCATTCCAACTTTAGCAGCAAGGTGTTTTAAATAGCATTCTATGATGCACTATTGTGTAGCCTTTGCTTCACACAGCAAAATTACATTTTGAGTAATGTATACTGTTCTTTTTGTAACTGAATATGGCTTTCAACAGACACTACCATGCATATGGCAACACAGTGGATAAAACCCTATACTTACAGTGAGCAAGGAATAATAGAAGTCGTCGATTGCGATGGCCATGGACTGCCAGGCAGATGCTAAAATTCCTGGAGATGGCAATGCTCATCTTTGGTGTAATGATAATTGAAAACATCCTGTGAGTGACCAAGATTTTGCCTTTCATCAGATTCAAAGCAGCGTTGTTGCTCCATCGTAAAGCACAGTACGCATTGTCATAGAGTCATAGAGTCATAGAGTAATACAGCACGGATAGAGGCCCTTCGGCCCATCGTGTCCGCGCCGGCCATCAAGCCCTGTCTAATCTAATCCCATATTCCAGCATTTGGCCCGTAGCCTTGTATGCTATGGCATTTCAAGTGCACATCCAAATGCTTCTTAAATGTTGTGAGGGTTTCTGCCTCCACAACC
Source organism: Somniosus microcephalus (assembly GCF_052327205.1). Lineage (NCBI taxonomy): Eukaryota > Metazoa > Chordata > Chondrichthyes > Squaliformes > Somniosidae > Somniosus > Somniosus microcephalus. The sequence continues at coordinate 81,962,664 of NC_141001.1, read as the reverse complement.
CTTTCAGGCAGTGAGTTCCAGACTCCAACCACCCTCTGGGTGAAAAAGTTCTTTCTCAAATCCCCTCTAAACCTCCCGCCCTTTACCTTGAATCTATGCCCCCTAGTTATCGACCCCTCTACTAAGGGAAAAAGCTCCTCAGCATCCATCCTATCTATGCCCCTCATAATTTTGTACACCTCAATCATGTCCCCCCTCAGCCTCCTCAGCTCCAAGGAAAACAAACCCAACCTGCCCAGTCTCTCTTCATAGCTGAAGCGCTCCAGCCCTGGTAACATCCTGGTGAACCTCCTCTGCACCCTCTCTAACGCGATCACATCCTTCCTGTAGTGTGGCGACCAGAACTGCACACAATATTCCAGCTGTGGCCTAACCAGTGTTTTATACAGCTCCATCATAACCTCCTTGCTCTTATATTCAATGCCTCGGCTAATGAAGGCAAGTATCCCATATGCCTTTTTTACCACCTTATCCACCTGTTCCGCCGCCTTCAGGGATCTGTGTACTTGCACACCCAGATCCCTCTGACCCTCCGTCTTGCCTAGGGTCTTTCCATTCATTGTGTATTCCTTTGCCTTGTTAGTCCCCCCAAAGTGCATCACCTCGCACTTTTCCGGGTTAAATTCCATTTGCCACTGTTCCGCCCATCTGACCAACCCATCTATATCGTCCTGCAGACTGAGGCTACCCTGCTCGCTATTTACCACCCTACCAATTTTTGTATCATCCGCGAACTTACTGATCATACCCTTTACATTCATATCCAAGTCATTAATGTAGACCACAAACAGCAAGGGACCCAGCACCGATCCCTGTGGTACCCCACTGGCCACAGGCTTCCAGTCACAAAAACAACCTTCGACCATCACCCTCTGCCTTCTGCCACTAAGCCAGTTTTGTATCCAATGTGCCAAGGCACCCTGGATTCCATGGGCTCTTACCTTCTTGACCAGTCTCCTGTGCGGGACTTTATCGAAGGCCTTACTGAAATCCATGTATACCACATCCACTGCGTTACCCTCATCCACACACCTAGTCACCCCCTCAAAAAATTCAATCAAATTAGTCAGACATGATCTTCCCTTGACAAAGCCATGTTGACTATCCCTGATTAATCCTTGCCTCTCCAAGTGGAGACAAATTTTGTCCCTCAGGATTTTTTCCAATAATTTTCCTACCACTGATGTTAGGCTCACTGGCCTGTAGTTCCCCGGTTTTTCCCTACTACCCTTCTTGAATAATGGTACTACATTAGCGGTTCTCCAGTCCTCTGGCACATCCCCTGTGGCCAGAGAGGTCCTGAATATATGTGTTAGAGCCCCCGCAATCTCCTCCTTTGCCTCACACAGCAGCCTGGGATACATTTCATCCGGGCCTGGGGATTTATCCATTTTTAGGCCAGCTAAAACCGCCAATACCTCCCCCCGCTCGATGTTAATATGTTCGAGCATATCACAGTCCCCCCGCCCTATTTCTATGTCTACATCGTCCTTCTCCATAGTGAAAACAGACGCAAAAAATTCATTCAGAACCCCTCCTACATCTTCCGGCTCCACACACAGATTGCCACTTTTGTCCCTAATGGGCCCTATTTTTTCCCTAGTTATCCTCTTACCCTTAATATACTTATAAAACATCTTCGGATTTTCCTTTATTTTGCTTGCCAGTGTTATTTCATGGCCCCTCCTTGATCTCCTAATTTCTTTTTTAAGTATCCCCCTGCACTTTTTGTACTCCTCTAGGGCTTCCTCCGTCTTTAGCCTTTTGTATCTACCAAAAGCCCTCCTTTTTTTCCTAATCCATTCCCGTATATCCCCTGACATCCAAGGTTCCCTGTGGTTTTTGGAACCACCCTTGACCTTTACGGGAACATGTTGCCATTGTATGATCTCAATCTCCCTTCTGAAAGCCTCCCATTGCTCCGATGCGGATTTTCCTACAAGTAGCTGATCCCAGTCCATTTTGGCCAGATCCTGCCTTATCCTATTAAAATCGGCCTTCCCCCAATTTAGAACCTTTATTTCCAGCCCATCCCTGTCCTTTTCCATGGCCACCTTAAATCTTACCATATTATGGTCACTATCACCAAAGTGCTCACCTACTAGCACTTTTTCCACTTGGCCGGCCACATTCCCTAGAATTAGGTCCAGTACCGCCCCCTCATTGCATCAACAGTATGCCCAGTAATGTCCCATTTTGTTGCTTCTATATAGGGCTAGAAATTCATTATTGCCAAGGAATGGGCAGTGTTTAGACTAAAAATGGTTATGTAGCGCCCGTTGAAAGTCGTCTAGACTGCACGCAAAATTCATCCTCACTCCTCATTAAAATGATTGCAGTCATGATTCTAGTCTAAAAACCCAAGCTCATTGGCATTACACTGAAAAGATGGACCAATATCAGGTGCAGTCTAAAAGCAAGTAATGATTGCCACAAGCTTTTTTCACTACTTGAAGGGGAGGCCCATGGATGCTGTAGCACCTCATTCTCAGCATTGTTGGGTGTGTAGCTGCCTCAGCAACCATAAGAAAAAGGACAAAGAGAAGGAACATTTATTTACAAATGCTGTTGGCAGATCGCCACCCCAGCGAGAGAGCCCGGGGGTTTTCCGAGGAAGCTTTGGAGGCATTGGTTATAACAGTGAAGAGAGGGCGGGCTGTCTTGTACCAACTGATAGGAGACCCTCTCCACAAGTCAGCCGGACTATGTGGAGGGAGGTAGCACACCATGTCACGTCAATGTGGTCCCTAGGTCCCACACCCAGTGCAGGAGGATGTTTAACAAGCTCACACAGGTGGTCAGGGTGAGTGAAGGCTTCAACAAATGCTACATACCTTCATCTGTACCACAATCTTCACACACTGCCCAAAGCACCACACCCCCAGTATTCACCTACCAAAAAGCTCCACCTAGCAACAGTCACACCCACATCTCACCTTGCACACAATGACAGCTATTCAACTATGGCAGGCACAAGGGTCATTAGTTATTAGAATTCATGTCATTTGTGTGATATGTTTCTAGATTCATTTATTAATGATATTTGGAATATGTTGTGGTCTCTCTCATTTCACTTTTCCACCCAGGAGGACGCTGTGATGCGCCATGAGACAGTGATTGTAAGATGGAAATGTGGTAAGCTACGGGGATCTGGGGTTTCATTCATGTGAATCAGAGTCTAATGAACTGGTCACGGACAGTCCGTCCAGAAGGCCAATTGTCTTGCTACTTCCGCACTCCCTTCTGTTCCTCCTCCTCCTCCTCATCCTCCTCTGCCTCGTCATCCTCCTGAGGTAATCCCGCAGCCCCCATGACTGTGAGGAAGTGTTGTGAGCAGAAGCCTTTAACAAATAATGAGTGACTTCTGCACTTGAATCAACACTCCCTCACCAAAAAAACTTGAAATAACTAAAGAGAGCTGTTTCAGTTGCAGGAAGTAGCAAACAGGCACTGAAACCACCAAACCCTGTCACGCACAGCTGATTGGGGATGGTGCCTTTAAACATCACTGCTGCAGCCTGCTTTCTGCTTGTAGACGCCAGCTCTCCCTGTCGTTGTTCTGTGCTGCCGTTAAGGTAAGTGGCTAAATCCAATGTTGGAGATCGGCCATCCAGTGAGCGTTGCACACTCACTGACGTCATGATCTCCATCATGGCGAGCTCCCTGGCGATTGAGGTTACCAGCAGTGCTACTGGCACCACTAATACGTAGTACGGCGCTGGAACTAGCATCAACTGTTGTTACAGCTGTCAATGGCATCTCCTGGTGCTAACCTGTGGCACAAGCCACACAAATTTCTCCCCGTATATATTTTAAAGAAAGGGAAAACGCTGGGACTATCACACACATCTCGGCATTCTACATCATCCACATCACTTGAAGCAGGCATCAGCCCAGCCTACATTTTGGAAAGTATTAGTGAGTTTGTTGAGGAACCCCAGGGTAGGCCATTGATCACGGCTGAGGAAGAGGCAAAGGTAGTAGGTGAATAAGGACAGGCTGTTGCTGTGCAGAGTTGCAGCATAGACATGGGCTCTGCTTAGTTGCTTCTTGATTCCAACCTCTTCTCCTTCTGATTAGGCAGTCCGTCAGAACCAAGGATGACTTGCTTCCACATTAAAAATGAGTTTGCAGGTGACTGATGAGTCCAATGCGGGACTACAGTCCCTGTCACAAGTGGGGCAGACGGTGGTTGAAGGGGCGGGTGGGTGGGGTGTTTGGGTTGACGTGCGCTCCTTCCGCTGTTTGCGCTTGGCTTCCGCTTGCTCCCGGCGAAGAGACTCGAGGTATTCGGTACCTTCCCGAATGCTTCTCCTCCACTTTGTGCGGTCTTGGGCCAGGGATTCCCAGGTGTCGATGGGGATGTTACACTTTTGCAAGGAGGCTTTGAGGGTGTCCTTGAAGCATTTCCTCTGCCCACCTGGGGCTCTCTTGCTGTGCCGGAGCTCCGAGTAGAGCGCTTATTTTGGGAGTCTCGTATCGGGCATGCGGACAATGTGACCCATCCAACGGAGCTGATCGAGTGTGGTCAAAGCTTCGATGCTGGGGATGTCGGCCTGAGCTGTAAAGTCTGTGGGTTGTGCAGGTAATAAATACACAGACTTCAGAAGTAACAAACAAACAGGTCTTTACTATTCGAAGGTCCGGGCGAATCTGCCCCAGCAATCCTGCTACAACACTTATATACTGGTGTGGTCACTATCGGTATTACAGTATACAGAAGCCAAACAAATAGTGCCACACCTAAAGTAGCTCCCTTAAAGGTGAACGGTTACATTCAATAGTTCCCTTAAAGATAGACGGGTACATACACTACAATCCTCCCTTTTTAGCTTATTACTTACAGAGTCCCCGTTAAACATACATATCTTCAACTTCCTATAAAACAAATTACAGATATAATCTCGGTGGAGTCAATGTCATATAAAACAATTTACAAATATAATCTCGGTGGAAACAGTTCACAGGTTCAGTCTCTGCGGAAACAGTTCATAGATTCAGTCTCTGATCTTGACTCGTTCCGAACAACATTTCTTTGGTGTAGCCGGTTCACCTGGCTAGCGTGACTCCTCCATAGCCTTTTTCTTGACGTAACAGCTTGAACTTTCATCCTGTTGAACCAGCAGTGCGGACTTTTACAACCAACTGGCTGTCTTGACATTTTCCAGTTTTTCAACTAATTTAGCTCCTTTCGTAATGTCCCGCCTGGAATGGTAGAAGTGCTAATATTTTAGACAGTTATTGTCTTCTGCTTCTTCTTTTTCTTTTCTGCCTTTTTGAAACTCTCGGAGCTCCTTTCTCGGCTGCCAGCTGTAGCGCCACCAATTCTCTATGTTCCTTAGACCTTAAGTGCTTCATCCGGATTTCAGCACTTTGAGAGTTTTCATCACAAGCTGGGCAGACCACATCCTCGTAATATTCAGTGTCACTCAACAGGTCATGGTAATATTTGGGTTCGTCCTGAGTTAGGCCAGCTAGAGAGACTTCTTCTTCCTCCTCACCCGTCTGGACGTTAGCTGACGGTGGTTCCTTCCCTAAACATCTTTCTTGAAAAGCCTTCTTCATGCATTCATATTCATCCCGCTCTTCCTGGGTTATCTGCCATTCCTTCACGACGGACCTCATTTGTGAGTTCAATACCTTCCTTTCCATCGGTAATTGCGTTATCAGGCTATTTAATCCTTCTACTGAAGTAACGGTTTCCACATTCTTCTGTTCACCTTGACGTGATTCAACGTACTTTTGGCATCCTTGTAAAATTTGTGTTGCCACCTCAGCTATCTCCGTGACTTTTGAGAGCTCCGAACTCGTTCCCCCTGAAGATTGAAGCTCGTGTTCAGATTGTTCCCCTTGCAGAGTCTTGTCCTTCAGCATATGAAGGAGTTGGCTGACCGTTAACTCTTCCCTGGGAACATGGTGGATCAGAGTCTTCTCCATTTCATCCACCTCTTTCTCCAATACTTCCACCTTACGTTCCTCTTGAACTTTGGCTTTCAGCGCTCGGAAAAGTTGCGCCCTGATGCTCTCTAGTTCATGTTCAGGGACCATTCTTACAGTGTCCTGTTCTTCCACTGAAAGGATTCCCAGTTGAATCTGTTCTTCAAGTTGTTGAACCTCGGTCATTGCCGCCTCATATTTGTCTTGGGTGTCCTTCAATGTTTTTATAAGTTCTTGGACATCCTGTCCTTCATGCTCTGCCATGATTTTCACCTCTAATTTCTCATCTATGGATGGAGCTTCTATCGATGAGTCTGTCTTGGCCTTGAGCTCATTAAGAATTTCCTGCAGCCTTTGGACTTCTTGCTCATGTTCAACCTTTAGTTGTTCATATGCTTCTACTGAAACTAGCTTTTCGGAGGCTGCCGAGTTAACCCCCTCCAGAATTGTAGCCTGGGCCTGTTCATACTGTTCTTTCAACTTCTCACACTCTGCTTGTAAGGAGTCGTAGAGAAGAACTGGAATAAAATCCTGGCTCCCTGAAGATTCCTCTTCCTTTGGTTCATTCTGTAAATATTCTAGTTCCTGAACAGCATCAGGGGAATGTGATTGGTATTTGACCACGATGGCTCTATGGTCGCTCTCTGCTTGAGCTAGCTGTCTCTGTAGTCTTTCCAGGTTCTCCCATTCGGTGTCCCAGAACTTTTCCATATTTTTCATCTCTTGTACGAGACGGTCACTCAACTGTTCTAATTGTTGTCGTACTTTGACATAAGTTTGCGTCCGAGCTCGGTGTTCTTCCGTCATGGATGAATCCTTTGCTTGAACAGGCTCAGAATTCTCTGTCAACCTGGAGTTCTGCTCTGCAGCTTTATTCTTCTTGGTACCATAAGTCCTTCTGCATGTCTTCGTTTTCTTTCCCATCGTCGGCAAGTCCCTTTTAGCCTTGTCTTCCATATTCGACTTGGTCTTATCATCATCCATTTCAGAATCTGAGCTAATAGCTTGCACCGAGTCCTCCCTCATTATGGCTTTTAGGTAATGCCATTCCATGCCTATTTTCTTAATCCACTCCCGTCCTAGAAGTGGTGGTCCTCCCTCAGGTAATACGTACAAGTTCATTCTTGGGTGTTCTTTACCCCTATCTCTCACCTTGACTCTTATTTTCCCCACGGGGTATACGTTATGCCCCGTGTATGTCTGTAATACGAACTTGGTATTTCTTAAAGGTATGTGAGAGAATAGCCGGTGGTAGTCCCTTCGGTTGATGACCGATAGAGCTGATCCAGTGTCCAGCTCCATTCTTACTTGGACTCCAGCTATTTTTAGTATGACCCAGATGGTCTGTAGATCCGTTTCTTTACCCACATTGTAGATTCTCAGACTACCCAGCTCCTGGTTGTTTGGGTCTGAGTCTGAATTCTGTTCGTCTGAACTCTTCTCAGCCACCTTGTGTACCTTGTTGTACTTTTCTTGTGGTGGCTTCCTTTGATTATTGGTCTTTTTCCCGGACCGGCATACCTTCGCGATGTGACCCAGTTTGCCACATTTCCTATACTCTTGGTTCTTAAACCAGCATTGATTCTGGTCATGCGTTGTCTTCCCACAACGGTAGCATTTTGTTGTGCTTGAAGTAATTTGGTCCACCCCGAGTGCCGCCGCCTTTAGTTGCATTTCCGCCGTTCCTTTCGCTGCGGCTTCGTGCGATGCAGCTATAAGGACAGCCCTGTCCAGTGTGAGGTCGTTCTCTTCCAGTAGTCGCTTCTGCGTCCCTTCTTTGGACAATCCGCATACGAACTTGTCCCGCAGCGCTTCTGTCAGATTCCCTCCGAACTGGCAGTATTTCGCTAGCCTACGCAGTTCGACCAAGTATTCCGCATTGCTTTCGTCTTTCTTCTGCGTTCTTGCGTAGAATTTGAATCGTTCAGCCAGCATCAGCGGTGTGGGGTTCAAGTGGTCCTTCAGCACAGCCACAATCTCTTCGAAGGTCTGATCCGCTGGTTTATTTGGTGCTATTAGATGCTTCAAGAGCCCGTATGTTTTTTGCCCCCATCGAGTTTAGCAATGTTATCGCCTTGTCGTCTTCCTCTATTTTGTTGGCTTCGCAATAGATCTCTATGCGTTCCACGTACGTGGCCCAGTCTTCTATTTCAGAATTAAAGCCGTTAATATTCCCTCGCTTAGGCATCTTTCTTCCCTTGGGAGCAGCACCAGTATTTCTTTAAGTATTCTTATTTATTTGTTTGTTTCTAAGATGGCGGTTTTCCCGCGAAATCGGCGGTTTCCCGCTCTTTCCTTCTCTCCCCGCCCACTTCAATGGCGGTATGTCAATCAAGATGGCGGTTTTCCTGCGAAAATGGCGGTTTCCCGCTGTTCCTTTCTCGCCCCGCCCACTTCAATGGCGGTTTCCCGCTTCTGGCGTCTTCTCCGCCTAATGGCGGCTTCCCGCGTTTCTTCCCGGTGGAAGGGGTACGCTTCCCCCACAGCGGACAGGTTCAGCCGCTGGCTGGCTACCGCACAGCTCCCCTTACTCGGCTATGTCTTTTCCTCCCGCCCGCACGGCTCTACCGGCGCTGGGTACACCCCGTTAACGGAGGACAGTTCAGCCGCTGGACTGGCTCTCGCGCAGTCTCTCTCTCCGTACCCGGCTCTGTCGCTCTCTCACCCGCACGTTCGGTGCTACCAGCCCTGGGTACCCCGTTGGTGGAGAGCAGCTCAGCCGCTGGACTGGCTCTCGCGCAGTCTCTCACCCCGTTTTCGGCTGTGTCTCTCACCCACTCCCGCACGTTCGGTTTTCCCGGCTCTGAGTACCCCGTTGGTGGAGAACAGCTCAGCCGCTGGACTGGCTCCTCACAGTCTCTCTCTCCGCACCCGGCTCTCACCCGCACGGTTCCCATTCGCCTCCCCAGCCCTCTCGCAGACCGGTGTTTCCCTCCCCGGCTGCGGCTGGGTTTCTCTTCCCGCGCCTACTCGCAGGCTCAGCGCTTCGTGGCTGCGGTCGCTGCCCGGATTTTTCCCGCCGATCGCGGTCCGGCTGTCACCCGACGCCGTTGGACCCGACTTTTGGCCGGCACAGCTCCCCCTCGACCGAGATCGAGTGCTCTGCCCTTATCCTTCGGATACTTCTACACCTTCCCCTACTCAGTCTCTTCGGCCACCTTGTTTCTTGCTGGTCGGCTCACTCCGCACCGTGGCAGAAGGGTAGTCAGTGCCTGTTGCTGATACAGCTTTTGTTGTTAGTCTTCCTGCTTTCTGTTGTTGCAGCCTCGTGTTTTCTTTTGGTAGCACGACGAGGGCGGTTGTCTCTCTTCGACGCTCTTCGTTGCTTTTGGTAATCTTGCCGCAGGGTACGATCGGACTCGTCGCCACTGTAAAGTCTGTGGGTTGTGCAGGTAATAAATACAGACTTCAGAAGTAACAAACAAACAGGTCTTTACTATTCGAAGGTCCGGGCGAATCTGCCCCAGCAATCCTGCTACAACACTTATATACTGGTGTGGTCACTATCGGTATTACAGTATACAGAAGCCAAACAAATAGTGCCACACCTAAAGTAGCTCCCTTAAAGGTGAACGGTTACATTCAATAGTTCCCTTAAAGATAGACGGGTACATACACTACATGAGCAAGAACACTTACGTTAGTGCGCCTATCCTGCCAATGGATTTGTGGAGGCAGCGTTGGTGGTACCTCTCCAGTGCTTTGAGGTGTCTGCTGTACATGGTCCATGTCTCTGAGGCATACAGCAGGGCGGGTATCACTGCTGCTCTGTAGACCATGAGCTTAGTGCCGGGTTTGAGGTCCTGGTCTTGAAACACTCCCTTCCTCAGGTGACCGAAGGCTGCACTGGCACACTGAAGGCGGTGTTGAACTTCGTCGTCGACGTCTGCCCTTGTTGACAGTAGGCACCCGAGGTATGGAAAGTGGTCCACGTTGTACAAGCCCTTGTCGTGGATTTTGATAATCGGGGGACAGTACTGTGTGGTGGGGGCAGGTTGGTAGTGGACCTTTGTCTTACGGATGTTTAGTGTAAGGCCCTTGCTCTCGTATGCTTTGGTGAAGGTGTTGACGATGGTTTGGAGTTCGACCTCTGAGTGAGTGCAGACACAAGCATCGTCTGCATACTGCAATTCGACGACAGAGGATGGGACGACCTTGGATCTGGACTAGTGGCGACGGAGGTTGAACAATTTCCCGTTTGTTCTATAAATTAGCTCCACTCCAGTGGGGAGCTTACTGAGGGTGAGATGGAGCATTGCAGCAAGGAAGATCGAGAAGAGCGTTGGTGCGATGACACAGCCTTGCTTGACCCCGGTTCGTACATGCATTGGGTCTGTGGTGGAACCGTTGGTCAGGATCACGGCTTGCATGTCATCATGAAGGAGGCGGATGATGGTGACAAACTTTTGAGGGCAGCCGAATTTGAGGAGGACACTCCATAATCCCTCACGGTTGACAGTGTCGAAGGCCTTTTTGAGATCAAAGAAGGCCATGTACAGCAGTTGGTGCTGTTCCCTGCATTTCCCTTGTAATTGACGTGCGGTGATGATCATGTCCATTGTGCCCCTTAGTGGGCGGAATCCGCATTGCGGCTCTGGGAGGAGCTCTTCGGCCACTGGGAGGAGGCGATTGAGGAGGATTCTTGTGATGACTTTCCCTGTGGCAGACAGCAGGGATACTCCTCTCTAATTACCGCAATCGGACTTGTCACCTTTCTTGAAGATGGTCACAATTACGGCATCACTGAGATCCCCTGGCATGCTCTCCTCCTTCCAGATAAAATAAATGAGTTCATGTATTCGCACCAATAGTGCCCCTCTGCCATGCTTTAGTGCCTCGGTGGGGATTCCATCTGCGCCTGAGGCCTTGTTGTTCTTCAGTTGTCGGATGGCCTTTTCAACCTCATGCCGGGCTAGGGTTGTGCTGAGATGTAGGCGGGTATCATGCTGTGGGATGGAGTTGAGGACACTCGCTTCGAAGACAGAGTCGCGGTTAAGGAGATCTTCGAAGTGCTCCTTCCAGCGGGCACTGACTGCCTCTCTGTCCTTGATGAGTACCTCTCCGTTCTTGGCCCGCAGTGGGGTAGGGCCTTGGGTTCTTGGGCCATCGATGGTCTTGACTGTGCTAAAGAATCCACACACGTCGTGGTTGTCGGCTAGCTGCTGGATCTCCTGCGCTTTCTCCACCTGCCATCTGTTCTTTAGGTCGCGAGTTTTTTGTTGGACCTCGGCCTTCAGGATTCTGCAGAGCTGCTTTCTTGCTCTCGAGTTCTGTTGCTATTTCCCGCTTGCGGCTTATTAGCTCCTGGATCTCCTGGTCTTTCTCGTCGAACAAGTCTTGGTGTTTCCTGGTCGAGTGTCTGAGCTTCTCTTCACAGGTGCTGATTATGGAGGCCTTGAGTGCAGACCAGGCGCTGTGGGCACTCTGTGTCTCTGCATCACTGGGAGTCGTCAGGTTGTTTGTGAGGCGCAGGCTGAATAGGGCTTTCTTAGCGGGGTCTTTGAGTGCTCCAGCGTTAATTTTTCTGCGGCATTGTTTCTGTTGCCGCTGCTGTTTTGGGGCTACGTTGATGGAGATGATAGAGCGGATTAGGCGGTGGTCTGTCCAACAGTCATCAGCTCCTGTCATGGCGCGGGTGATGCAGACGTCCTTGCAGTCCTTCGCTCGGACGATGACGTAGTCCAGCAGATGCCAGTGCTTGGAGCGAGGGTGTTGCCGTGAAGCCTTGTACTTTTCTCCCTGACGGAACAAGGTGTTGGTTATGACAAGGCCATGTTCTAAGCATTTCGACAGGAGGAGGGTACCGTTGGAGTTGGCTTTCCCTACCCCCTCTCTGCCGATCCCACCTCCCCAGAGGTCTGTGTCCTTTCCAACTCTGGTGTTAAAGTCGCCAAGGAGGATCAGCTTGTCGCCCATTGGGACTCAGGACAGGGATTGTTCGAGGTGGGAGTAGAATTCCTCTTTGGTCTCGTCTGTGGCTTCCAGTGTTGGGGCGTACATACTGATGACCGTAGCGCACTGGTTTCAGGTTAGGGTGAGCCGAAGAGTTATGAGGCGCTCGTTTATACCGCTAGGAGAGTCTCTGAGATGCCCAACCAGTCCATTTTTTATGGTGAAGCCTACCCCATGGAGGCAGCGTTCTTCTTCAGGTTTGCCTTTCCAGAAGAAGGTGTAGCCACCATCTTGCTCCTTGAGCTGGCCTTCCCCTGCCCGCCGGGTCTCACTTAGGGCGGCGATGTTTATGTCGAAACGTCTGAGCTCCCAGGCAACGAAAGCAGTACGGCGTTCCGGTCCATCATTATTGGGGTTGTCCATGAGGGCCCTGACATACCAGGTTCTGAACTTCATTTTAAAGGGTGGAAGATGCCTGTGCATGAATTCTTTTAACGTGGGGTGGCCGTTGCACACCAGCTACCACACAGGCTTGACGGAGCAAGGTCTTGGTCCAATGGCAAGGGGATCCAAGACGATTGGAGTCCAGGCTCTGCTACAATGGCCTAGCACACACACACAAGCATAATGCTACTGTCCTCCTCCCTCCTTCCCATAGGTCCTCTCTGCCTGTGTTTCGTAGGATGCATTGTGGTCCTCCCGACCTCGCTGCTGGCCCGTGCCGCACCTTCCCTGGGCCCCGACTCCTCTTCTGGTCCATGCTGCGGCACTCCTGGGCCTTGACCTCGCTGCTGGGCTTGTCCTCATTCCTGGGTCCCGGCCTCGGACATGAGTGATGTTGTCTCTCACAGGATCAAATTAGCACTGATATTCTCGCGATCCCTGGCCCCGAGCTCCACTCGCGATCCACTAGTCACTAGATCACTAGTCTAGTGGAGAAGCGTAGTCTTCACGGCAGAGAGGTCTGGGAATTTGGGAGCTAAGTTTAAGTGAAGAGTCAGTGCTCACTGAGAACAAATAACAGGCATGGTCGGGGGATGGGCAGTGGGCTCAGGTAACTTTAACCTTGTAGCTTGAACTTGCAGTTAGGGATAAAATGCACCCACTATTAGAGCCAGGGGAACTTAAACAGCAGAAGAGAGGAGACTGGGGGGAAAAGAGCAAAGGATGGCAACGGATGGTCAAGGATGGCAAAAGAGCTCCCTAGGGAGCTGCCAGCACAGGAGCCATCTTGGAACACGCCACCAAAAGTCCACCTATTGTGGCCTCAATAGCTGTATCTGCTGCTCCTTCTGCAGAGTTTGGTGAAAGGTTCTTCCTTTAGCCAATATCTCCTGCTGTGCCCACTGTTGAAACTCTTCATGCCCCTTCCCTTGCTTTAAGGGAAGAAGCTGGCAAAGTTTACATTGAAGAAATGAATATAATGTGCAAATGAAGTGAATCATGAATATATTTGCATATTGAACATTAATGGTTGCTTACCAAGCCATTGACAGGTCTGTACATTAAAGTGCTCTACAAATATTGGGCCGTATTTTGTGACCCCTACGGGTACATATGAGGTATGTACACGCCAGTAGAGACCACGCAAGTGCTGGGCTTAGGCATGCGAAGGGCATGCGCTGAAACCTGGCACTTGCGATCTGTCAAGAATCTCTTGACAGATCCTCAGCATGCCCAAGAAAAGTGCCTCTGCGGGTGGAGATTTGCGCTATTTGCCCAACTTCCGCCCGCTGAATGCCTGTCAAATTCTTATGCTTGGTATATGCAGGCGTAAGGCCTGCTTTTACCAGCATAAGAGCTTTTAAAAATAGAAAAATAAAATGTTACCACTCATTTATAACTTAAAAATATTCTTCAAAAAGGTAAATTTATTTTTAGCTCTGTAAAAACATTTTTTACTTCAAAAAATTACATTTGTTTAAAATATTTAATTAATTTTAAATATGTAATTTAAAAAAAAATTATTTCGTGTGTTGGTTTAGTTTTTAAGTCTTCTTCTTATCGTGTCTACACACTGTTCCCTTTGGGGAACAGTATGAAGTAGTGGAAGGTTTTCTGGCCACGTTAAATGCTCCTTCCGTGACCGTAACCATCTTCACACCAGCCATTAGGGTGGTTAGTCCTATGGTGGGAGGGTTTTACGGGCTCCCACAACCCATACGGGAGGGGGGGCACCCACACCCACGGACGCACGTATCCCGCTGGATGTCAACCCAGAATTTAGAGCCGGAGCTCCGACTCTACTTGCCGGGACTGTCTGGAGCGGGGTTCGAAACCCTACTCCTTCTGGCCCAGCGGCGAGGATGCTTACCGCTATGCCAAAGGCCCACTCCCATTTTTTAAGCGATCCCCATTCACACTTTTAACAGTTCCGTACGTACGGAATGTCGGGAAGCCCGCACTTCTGTTGGTAAAATGAGGATAAGCCTCTTAACTGCCTCTTAATTACCTGTTAACAGGCAGTTAAGTGGCTGTAATCCCTTTCCCGCCTCGAGGAGATGGGTCCCTGCGCGAGTTGGGGACCCGCCTCTTGGGAAGATGGGACGGAGGCTGTTAAGTCTGTGAGTTGTTCAAGTAATTAATACTCAGACTTAATCAGTAACAATAAAACAGGTCTTTACTGGTTGGAGGTAGGGACTATACGTAGGTCTTTACTTCATGCCCACAGGCGGGAACTGAGGGGGATCAGTACCCACAGTACTATTTATACCCCTATGGCCAGGAGTGGTACTGCGTATCACTACGCCCAACAAGTAGTGCAGTCCTGTCCATAGGTTCAAAGTAGCACACATATTACATACACAACATTCCTCCCTTCCTAGCTTTACAGTCATCTCCCCATTTAACATAACGTAATAACATATATACATATATAACTTCAGGTTTACATAACAGAATAACATAGATACATAGATAACTTCATGTCAAAACAGGTCACAGATTCAGTCTCTGCGGAAAACAGTTCACAGATTCAATCTCTGTGGTGGAGTCGGTTCACGTTGCTGGAGTGACTCATTCAATAGTCCTTCCATGGATTTAACAGTTTGAACTTCCGAACTGAATTGGCTCCGTTCGGAGGGACCACGTGTGTGATCTGGTAGAGGTAATAATGGTTCAGATGGGTCATCTTCTGTTTCGACTTTTCCTTTTCTGCTTCTTGGAGACTCTCTGGGCTCCACTGTCAGCTGCCAGCTGCATGCGCAGTTCCTCCTTCTCTCCCTCCTTTTTCCGTAGTAGAGCCACCTTCTCCCGATGTTCCGTAGACTTTCGGTGCTCCTCCATGATTTCTGTATGGTGGGAGTCGAAGTTACAAGTTGGGCAGGACAGGACATAGTAATATTCGGTGTCGTCCTGATCTAGGCCAGCGAGAGGGTCTTCTATTTCCTCCATACCCAGCTGGACGTTAGCCAGCTCTTGTTCCAAATCCAGACATCTTTCCTGAAGAGACTTCTTCATGTGTACCTCTGCATCCAGCTTTTTCTGGGCTTTCAGCATATGCAGGAGTTGGCTGACCGTTAACTCCTCTGACATCAGACGTTTTGTGTGCTCCTGTTCCATTTTCTCCATCAGCTGCTTCTGTTGTCTTTCCAGATTCTCCAACTCTATATCAAAGAACTCTTTCGTTGCATTCAACTCTTGCTCACAACGGCGAAGCATTTGTTCTAATTGCTGTTGTAGTTTGAAATGGAGTTGAGTTCGAGCCCGGTGTCCCTCAGAAATGGGCACATCAGTAGACTTGCCAGACTCAGAATCCACAGTTAAACTATGTTGTTGTTGCTCAGTGGAATTCTGTGCTGAAACTTTGTCTTTTGCACCTGAGTTGGGCTTACCATCATCCGTTCCAGAGTCTGGGCCGACTATCTTCACCGAGTTCTCACTCGTTATTGTTTGTAGGAAATGCCAGTCCATATTCATTTTCCTAATCCACTCCCGTCCTAGTAGTGGAGGACCTCCTTCAGATATCACATATAAGTCCATTATTTGACTGTCTTCGCCCTTGTGGACCACTGCAACCTCTATTTTCCCGATGGGGTACACTCTTTGCCCCGTGTATGTTTCCAATATAATCCCCGTATCCTGTAGGGGAATATGTTGGAATAACTTTCCGTAATCTTTCTTATTTATGACCGTCAATGCCGATCCAGTGTCCAATTCCAGTTTTACTTGGACTCCTTCTATCTGAAGAGTGACCCAAATTGTCTGGAGGTCTGCACCCTTACCAGCGTTGAGTACTCTTAAGCTAGCCAGTTCATTACAGCTTAAGCTAGCCAGTTCATTACTGCTAGCGTCTGAATCGGACTCCTGTTCGGTCACCTTGTGTACCTTTGCGTATTTTCCTTGCGGTGACTTCTTGTTGCTGGTCTTCTTCGCTGACCTGCATACTCTAGCTATATGTCCAAGCCTACCACAAGTTCTACATTCTTGGTTTTTAAACCAACACTGGTTCTGATCATGCGTTGTCTTTCCACAACGATAACATTTGCCAGAACTCACACCCAATTTGTGTGCACTGAGCTCCGGTGACCGTAGCTGCATTACTGCCGTGCCTCTCGCTGCGGCTTCGTGTGCTGCTGCCATAGTGACCGCCTTCTCAAGCGTCAGCTCATTCTCCTCGAGCAGTCGCTTTTGTGTATCCTGTTTAAATAAACCACACACAAATTTGTCTCGAAGTGCCTCTGTCAGTCCCGTTCCAAACTGGCAATATTTCGCTAATTTACGCAATTCCAGCAAATAATCAGCATTGCTTTCATGCTGTAGCTGCCTTCTGTCGTAAAATTTAAATCGTTCCGCTAGCATCAGCGGCGTGGGGTTTAGATGATCTTTCAGGACAGTAACAATCTCATCGAACGTCTTATCCGCCGGTTCATCTGGTGATAACAGGTGTTTCAATTGCCCGTATGTCTTCGCACCCATTAAATTTAATAATGTTAGAGCTTTATCTTGGTCACGAATTTTATTGGCCTTACAATAATTTTTAACTCTTTCAACATATATGGCCCAATCTTCGAGGTCACTATCAAAGGTGCTAATATTCCCGTGTTTAGGCATTGTAGATTTGCAATTTCTCAGATTTTTTTTTTTTTTTACTGCTATCCAAGATGGCGGCTTCCCACTCTTGCCGTCGTCCTCCGCCCACAAAATGGCGGTTTTCCCGCGCTTGGCGGTCTTCACCCGTCCCCCGACGCCGTCTCCCTTCAGCCCTCGAGTGCGGCCCTTATCTTCGCCGCGATCGCCCGAGTGCGGCTCTTATCAGCGGATGCGATCGCTGGATCGCGAAGTGGCTCCCGACCGAAGCGGCTCTTGCTCGCTCCCTCCCGGGCTCTGGCTTACCCGCTCGCGCGTTTCACCGCGGCTCTCATCAGGGATTGCGATCGCCCTTATCTTCTCCAACTTCCCCAGCCCTGTCTTTGCAGCCAACACTGCACGGCTTACCCCACCACCTAGGTTGAACAAGGAAACTGCAGAAAGACTTCTGTCAGTCGCTGGAAGCTGTCAGTCGCTGATGGAGGCTTCAGAGTCCTAAAGCCTGTCGCTTCTAGTGGGGTGGTGATGTTTGAAACCTCTCTTCAACTGCCGCAGGGTAAGAACCTGACTCGTCGCCAGTGTTAAGTCTGTGAGTTGTTCAAGTAATTAATACTCAGACTTAATCAGTAACAATAAAACAGGTCTTTACTGGTTGGAGGTAGGGACTATACGTAGGTCTTTACTTCATGCCCACAGGCGGGAACTGAGGGGGATCAGTACCCACAGTACTATTTATACCCCTATGGCCAGGAGTGGTACTGCGTATCACTACGCCCAACAAGTAGTGCAGTCCTGTCCATAGGTTCAAAGTAGCACACATATTACATACACAACAGAGGCGGGTTGGGAGCGGGGTCGGTACCCGCTCCCAGTTTCTGCCATTTTCCCGGCAGTCCCACCTCCAAACCCGCCTCCCCAGGGCTGAGAAAATTCCCCCCGTTAACTCTGTTTCTCTCTCCACAGAAGCTGCCTGACCTGCTGAGTAGTTCCAGCATTTTCTGTTTTCATTTCAGATTTCCAGCATCCGCAGTATTTTTCTTTTACATACTGGTTGAGTTTCATCAGCTGCTTGCGCTGAACTCACAGAGGCTCATTAATCCTCTGGCTTGATACCAATACTGTAAATAAGGGGCTTCTCGCTGTGTTTTTTGATTATTTTTATAAAAAAATGAAAGCTCAGTTTGCTTTTGGGGAAGGTCGTGTGGTGTGCAGTTTGAGTGCAGTGGTTTACGAGGGACGCATAAGAGCTGAAGATGGAGCTGCACAGAAATTATTGCCACATCACAGGAGTTTGTTTATCTGATGCAGACATCTGCATCTTGTCACTTACTTGTACCATCTGTGCTTTCAGCTCTATAGCTTCCAAAGTGTCAGTGGTAGCACTCTCGCCTCTGAGTTAAAAGAATGTTGGGTTTAAGTACCTCTCCAGAGACATGAGCACATAATCCAGGCTGACCCTCAAGTGCAGAACTGAGGGAGTGCTGCACTGTCGGCGGTGCCATCTTTCAGATGAGAGGATGAGACGTTAAAGCGAGGCCTCGTCCGCCCTCTCAGGTGGACGTAAAAAATTCCACAGTACTATTTCGAAGAGGAAGGAGTTTCCTATGGTGTCCTGGCCAATATTTATCCCTCAACCAACATCACTAAAAAAAACAGATTATCTAGTCATTTAACTCATTGCTGTTTGTGGCAGCAATGTTCCTCCATTTCCACAGTGACTACGCTTCAAAATACTTCATTGGCTGCAAAGTGCTTTGGCACGCCCTGAAGTTGTGAATGATGCTATATAAATGCAAGTCTCTTTTAAGTTTTATTGGTTGCTAAAAATATATGATGTTGAGTTTTCTGTGATGTCAGTGAGAGTAGTATGCATTTGGTGGGGCCTCAGTGGCACTAAGTTGGTAATTACATCTGTACTGCAGTGTACCTGCGCTGGGTGATAACATTCTCATGTTGTTACTGGAAATGGTCGAAGGGATTCATGACATCATCTGGCATCGAAAACAGCCAGTTGGACAATGGTGAGCCTTAAGATACAGTTCACAGATGTCTAATTGAGGTGGGTAATTGGTTCTAATGAGCCACAAGTATAGCAAACCTGTTCATTGTTTAATATCATAATAATAATTTTAAATCTTACAGCCTTTGGCCATTAGGCATTTCTCCATTGCAGGCTGTTAGCCAGAAGCCATTAAAACAATGGCCCAGAAATTCGGGTCGGGGGCTTCCCGCGGGTGCAAGCCCCCGACCTGCACTTACCTTGCGCAACGGCAGTTGTGTTGTAGGGCCCCGTGGAATTCCGCTCCGGGGCCTGGCCCAGCTGCCGGCGTGCTGTGCTTGCATGTCCCAGGGGCGTAGTTAGTGCGATGTGTCCCCTGGGATCACGTGAGCCATGGGCAGCCAATCGGAGGAGGGAAAAGCCCATTCATAAGATTGACAGGAAGAGCTGTCTAAACTTATGAATACTATGGGCCTCAAAATAGCATTAAACCTTCAAATAATTTTTTTTTTAAATCACACCTTTTCAATAAACTACAAATTACATTAAATAACTATTTTAAACAATAATTTAAATTTTTGAAAAAAATAATTTTATAAAAAAACGGGGCTAAAAATAAACTTACCTTGCTTTAAAGTATTTAAAAATAATAAACCTGTGGAAAAAATGTTTTAATTTTAATTAATTGACCACTTACCTTGTAAAAAGCAGGCCTTACGCCTGCTTTTTAAATGTGTAAATCCTACAGGCTTAACCTCGTGTGAAAACCTGCAAAAAAAACCTAAGTTCAAAGCGCACGCACAGCCTCCCCTGCGCGCGCATTCGACCTCTGAACCCCTTCGTTCAGAGGATCGGAAGTGCTGGTTTCCCATGCATGTGCAGTGCATGCAGAAAACCCGCACTTCCATTCGGCCTACGGGTGAGTACCCCGTGCGTACTCACCCGTGGAGAGCCGAATTTCTGGGCCATTATATCATTTGAGTTTAATTTTCTCTAGTCGTGCACTGATTACACATTCTCATGAAATTGCTTTGTGCGCTATTTTAACACAGTTGTTAATCCATTTAAAATAAGGGTCCTGTACATTATATTGGTTGTTGGATATGCTGTTTTGAGGATACATGGCTACCAGTTGTGCTTGATCATTTTAAGTGGCCCAGTCTTGTACCTTGACTCCAATACACATAGCATACAGGGAAACTGCTGACACAATGTTGCAATAGAACATTATCATCCTTTGAGGGAGGTCCCATCTGCTGACAAAGTTTTATCTTGCTAACAGTAAGCAGAACTCCAGGATGCCGAGTATAAAAGCGAAGGGAATCAATGAAGCAGAGACTGGCAGGGGATTGGGGACAGGGCCATTGATTCCGTGTTCTCAGAAAATATCAAGCAGAGTGCAGGAGAGGAGAGAAAGAAGAACAAGAGAGAAAAGTCTGGGAAGATGTTTTTTCTTAAAAAAATCAAGAAACAGGCAGACACAAAAAGTGAAGAGAAAACAGCAACTGAGGAAATAAAAGCATGAGAGAAAAATCAGATAATAGAAATGTAGGGAGAAAACCAAATCATTTATAATAAAAATGTGTGATTTGTACTCTGCTATTACTCCTCTGTATCCTTAGTGATTTCCCTGAATATGTACTTGCACCTTGAATCAAATATCTTGATAATGTAATTGTTTACATATTCTTTGGTACATTTTACCCACCTGTGTCTTGTGGTAAACCACTGTTTGTATTCCTGTTTGTCCTGTTTGTATTCCACTGTGTACATGCCTGGACATGCCTCGGCTGACTCCTCCCACAGGTCCTAGTATAAAGGTGACTGCTCCCCAGCCTTTGTATCCTGGACCGGTCGACCACTCGAGGCAGACCTCCATTCTGTTGTTAATAAAAGCCTTTAGTTACTCTTCTAACTCTCAGTCTTTTATGAGTAATTGATAGCGCATCATGTCTATGCACAAAGCAAACACCAGAAAAGACATAGGAATCATACTGGAAAATGATTGTAGTTTGCAGGAAGTATCTGATTATGAGCGGGAAGCATTGGCACTCGCAATCACTGAGCAATGAGATCCTAAGTTGATTGTACTGGGGAAGAATCATGCAGGGTATAAAAGTGATGTACCACAGTTCCTAGCAGAGGATTCTCTTCATACCACATGTTGCGTTTGCAAAGATAATCCAGAGACCGTAAGCAGAGTTCAGTTCATGTTGCTTTTTTAATGGCTGCTCCACACACACCCTCCCAGGCAAAAGCAATCGAATACCTATGCACAATACCATGATAACAGCACTATCAAACTCCATGTGCTCAGGCCAAGGCAATCAAGTACCTATCACCAATGTCAGACATAACATTTCCTCCCTCCTCACAGAATTTCAAACATGAAATGTAGTGACAAAGTCCTGCAGGTGGCCAGGGCGAGAACATGTACGAACAGGCCGAGGTGTGGACTGGTGAAGAGCAGGCCGAAGTGGGGACTGGTGAGGAGCAGGCTGAGGCACAACATCTGCTTGTGGGTTGGCTGGCTGAGCCACATGTGCATCCCGCCACTCTGGGGGTAAGGCTTGGGGATTAGGTCCGTATAATCCCGCATCAGGGGGTGCTGGCACCTTCCGAAGGCGGCTGGCATGCCACCGAGAGCAGTCAGTGAGGCAGAAAGTGGCTGGTCCAAGTTGCCGGCTGATTTGGAGAGGGGAGGACCAGAATGACGCCATCTTATTGTTGCGGTGAGGCCTGCGGACTCTGACCCAATCGGAGACTGAGATTTTGGGTGCTTTGGCCCTCTTCGACTGGTCGAAGCGGAGTTTCATCTTCTCCTGCTGTCTAGCGACTGTGGCTTGAGCCGGTGGAGCAGGGCTCTGAGCTAGCGAGGGGCGGAGCCTGCCAAGGGGCAGCATGAGCTCACGGCCTAGCATGAGGGATGTGGGTGAGACCCCTGTAGTGGAATGCTGGGAGGCTCTGTAGTGCAGCACTGTGTGGAGGAGGGCCTTGTCAAATGCACACCCCTGGGATAGGTGTGCTCTGAGGCCATTTTTCAGTGTCTGGTTAAAACGCTGCACCCCCCCCCCCCACCCCATTTGACTCGGGGTGGTAGTACACTGTGACGGATGCCCTTGCTCTCAAGGTAAGAGGAGACTTCCGAAGAGACCATTTGGGGGCCATTGTCTGTGGTGATGGCCTTTGGATGCCCCCAGCGGGAGAAGAGGGACTCAAGGATATCAATGATGACCCGAGAGGTGACGGAGCCCACGGCAGTGACCTCTGGCCATTTTGAGTGCAGGTCATTGGTCACCACTAGGAACCGTTGATGGTGGGGGACACCATGGATCTCCCCGCAGACGTCCAGCTGCAGGTGCTCCCAGGGCTGAGAGGGCCAGGCAAGGGGTTGCAGGGGTGGAGGAGCTTGGTGACCAGTCTTGCCACTTACAAGGCAGGCTGGACAGTCCTTGACCAGGGCCTCGATTTCCCTGTCGATACCCGGCCACCACACTAGGTCTCTGCCTTGTTGTTTGAGCTTCACTATGCCCAAGTGGCCCTCATGCGCCATGGATAAAACACGCGCACGAAGGGCACTTGGGACCACTGTGCAGAGCCCACGTGCAACACAGGAGTTATTCCAGCAGGAGAGCTCCTCTTTAACTCTGGAGTAGGCAGACAGTTCCTCAGGCACCTTGCGAGGCCAGCCATCTCTGATGAAGTTGCACAGCTGGGAGAGGGCCGGATCCTGTTCAGAGGCCTCTTTGAGCTTCTGGAGAGAGACTGTGGTTTGGAGAGGCGTGTGCAGCATCTGGACGATATCCTGTTCCACATGGTCAGACCCGACGAGTGGGGCTGGGGCAGAGACAGTGCGGGAGAGCAGATCTGCAACAACATTGTCACGTCCTGGTGTGAACTGGAGAGTGAAATTGTATTGGCGGAGGCGGTCAGACCAGCGGTGTAGACGCAGTGGTCTGTGGCCCGTGCCAGATGTTGACAGCAGGGCAGTGAGAGCCTGGTGATCGGTTCGCAGGGTGAAGGCACGGCCATACGTGTACAGGTGCCACCACTCACATGCCCAGACGCACGCAAGTGCCTCACGCTTGCCTACTGAGTACTTCTGTTCGGTGGGGCTAAGGGCTCGGGAGGCAAAGGCGATTGGCTTCTCCACTCCATTCTGTATCTGCGATAACACCGCCCCCACAGCTGCAGCGGACGCGTCGCAGGTGACGAGGGTGGGGCTGGCGACGTCAAACTGAGCCAAAACTGGAGGCGACATGAGCTGCGATTTGAGGAGGCGAACAGCTTCCGTACAGACTTGTGACCACACCGAGTGCTCATCCTTTCGCAGGAGCTGGTGCAGTGGGGCTGTGGTGGCTGAGTACTGGGGCAAAAACTTCAGGTAGTACCCAGTCATGCCAAGGAAGGAGGCAACCTGTACTGCAGAGCTGTGTTCTGGGATGCTGTGAATGGCATCCACGTTTGACTGGAGTGGGGATATACCGTCAGCCGACAACCGAAACCCCACAAATTCAATCTTTGAAACAGCAAAGACACACTTTTCGCTATTCAGTGTGAGCTTGTGTTTTGCTAGAGCCGTGAAAACTCTGTGAAGGCGTTCATCGTGAGTGGAGGTTGAGGGCCCATGCACGATGATGTCATCCAGGTAGATGGCCACCCCAGGAATGCCCGCGAGCACAGAGGACATCACCTTTTGGAAGCAGCTGGGTGCAGAGCTAAGTCCAAATGGCATCCTGGTGTACCGAAAGACGCCAGCATTTGTCACAAAAGCAGTGAGGTCCCTGCTGCTGGGGTGGAGGGGAACCTGTAGATAGCCCTGTCGAAGGTCCAGTTTTGAGAACAGGATGGAACCATAGAACTGCGCTGTGAGTTCCTCTGACGTGGGCAGTGGATATTTGTCAGGGATTACGGCCTTATTCACTGCTCGAAGAGCGACACAGATGCGTAGACCACCTGACTTTTTCGTTGTGACCACCAGGTTGGAGACCCATGGGGAGGCATCAACTGGTTCGATGATGCCAGATTCCAGTAGCTGCTTTAGTTCAGCTGTGACCCCGTCACGGAGAGCAAGCGGGATGCGGCGCAGTGGCTGAATGACGGGGGTAACGGTGGAGTCAACCATGGGCTGGTGGGTGAAGGCAGTCAGGCAGCCCAGACCCTCGAAGAGTGCTGGCCATGTTTGGCGCCACGGTGAGGCGACGTGCAGAATTGCAGACCCGCCGGTGTCCAAGAGAGAAAAACCCAGGTCAGTGAAAAGATCCAGTCCCATCAGGTTAGCTCCTTGGCATGCCACATGAAAACAAAAATCTGGCAAAACTTTTGTTCCATTACGTACAGTGAGGTTGACTGAGCCCACTAGTCTAATTTTCGAATTACCATACCCGCAAAGGGCAATGGAGGGCGCAGAGAGTGGCAGGGAGCTGAAAAAGCATTTGAATGTGTCCACATTCAGCAGTGAGACGCTGGCACCGGTATCCAACAACAGCGGAATGCACACATCATTCAGGTTAATTGTGCATGACTTGAAAGCCACTACTGGCCCAGAGCTCACGTTGTGAATTATAGTGCTTGAGGGCTGAGAGTGTTCATTTGTAGCAACCGGGGCAGAGCGGCAGACATTGGCAAAGTGATTTTATTTTCCACAATTGCGACAGGCTTGGCCGCGCGCGGGGCAATTCTGCGCTCTGGTAGCATGTGAACGAGATCCGCAGTTTCCACACTGTTGCCGCGGTAGTGCGCGTTGCTGCCGTCGCGCGAGCATTACCGTGTCAGAGCTGTCGGAGCCAAGGGCGCTGTCACTGGGTGTGTGTGCTAGTTTCGCTGCACATTTGGCTCCAGACTCCACTTGAAAGGCAATGTTGATTGCCTGTGACAATGACAGATCGTCGGACTCGAGTAACAGTCTTTCACGCACTCTCACGTTGTTGGTGTGCTCTTTTAGTTGATCACGCACCATCTCGTCTTGTAGTGCACTGAACTTGCACGAGCTAGCTAACCCCCTCAAATTAGCCACGTATTGATGCACAGACTTGCCGGGGAGTTGGTGACGCTGTCTAAAAATGAATCGCCGCAGGAGGGCACTTTGTGGGGCAGAGAAGTGTGTGCTTAACAGAGCCACAGCCTCATCATATGTTTGAATTGAGTCTGCTGTGCATAATGTCCAAAGAACACGCTGGCCCTCCGCTCCCAAGCAATGGGATAACAGTGCCTTTTTCCGTGATGTACTCACATTTTCTAGTCCAAGAGCAATGAGATAGGTTTCCAAGGACTGTAACCAGCGAACCCATGGGATCAGCAGCTCACCGGATAGTGCAAGGAAGGGAGGAGGTGGTGGAAGAGAGATTTCAGCCATCCTTGTCGCCAAATGTTGCGTTTGCAAAGATAATCCAGAGACCGTAAGCAGAGTTCAGTTCATGTTGCTTTTTTAATGGCTGCTCCACACACACCCTCCCAGGCAAAAGCAACCGAATACCTATACACAATACCATGATAACAGCACTATCAAACTCCATGTGCTCAGGCCAAGGCAATCGAGTACAGGTAGACTATCCTTTATCCGAAAACCTCGGGACCAGCCGTGTTTCGGTTTTCGGAAAATTTCGGATTTTGGAAGGTAGTTTATAAGACTGGGAAATTTGTCGGGGGTGGGGGTCGGCAGGGGGTCGGGGTCGGCGGGGGGGGTCGTGGTCGGCCGGGGGGTCGGGGGTGGGGGTCGGCGGGGGGGTCGGCGGGCGGTCGGGGGTGGGGATCGGCGGGGGTCGGGGTCGTGCGCACGACTTACGCCGAACGAAAACACTTTCGGTTTTCAGAGGATTTCGGTTTTCGGAAGTGCGGATAAAGGATACACTACCCCTTATCCGAAAGGGTGGGGGTTGGCGGGGGGTCGGGGGTCGGGGGGGGGAGAAAAGAATATCGGACAGGCCGCTGCAGCTATCGGACGGGCCGCTGTATTGTTGGGTTGGCTCAGCCTGCAATCTCCTACCCAGGAGGGAACTCAGTGACCCTCTGCCCTGCTCAGCGTAAGTCGTGCGCCACTCTGGTCATGTCGTGCGCACGACTTACGCTGAACGAGAGGGTTTCGGTTTTCGGAAGTTCGGATAAAGGGTAGTCTACCTGTACCTGTACCAATGTCAGACATAACACCACAGTCACCTTTTCTTTATTTTCTCCTCTGTCTGATATGTTTATGGGTTCCAAAGGCTCATTGGTAGTTTACAAATTTTATATCCAAGATAAAACAAAACTATGGTGTAGATGCAGGAGATCCTACAGTCTTTTCCTGTGCTGGCAGTATTAATTATTAAATGTATTTGATGGAGCAGTATCTTTAAATTTGAAATCAGCTAAAAGTTATCTGTTGATCAAATTACACATAAGGAAAACCCACCTCTTTATTGTATCAAGACACATATTGTATAAATTCCTGGTGCAGTATGTAATATTGTTTGCTTGCCCAATATGTTATATTGATTTGATGTATTGATCCTAAAAGATGTCAGTACATGACTAAGTCTGTAGTCAGTGCTTTCCTGAGAGGATGTCAGTTACAGTTCTTCAATCAGTGATGACTATTTAACTGTGTACAGTGTGCACCAACTCCTCACCATGTTAAGTCAATGTCTAAAAGCAAGCCCTATTGCTTGACATCACAAGGTAACTGCCGGAAAGTGCAGTTAATTTGCCTTGCTAGGGAACATTTTGGCAATTTGATTGAATGCGATCCAAGTATTAAGAGCTTCTTATGCATTGAAAACTATTTTCATATTAAAAAAATAGAAAGTTGATATAATTTCTTTCTATTCGTTCCTTTACAATGGAGCCTCTGAAATCCATCATAGAGTCATAGCAGGAAAAATTCGGTTGCTTTGCGTCTCCCGTTAGTGCCCAAAGAGGGCGCTAATTGGGCGCAAAGAAACTAGCGCCCAGATGCGTTGATGTTTGCACCACTCGTGAAATTGATCAAACATTTTGCGGCGGTGCTAAACACGACGGCCACGATCTCCTGCGCCCACAGATCGTGACATCAGTCGAACGTGTAGCGCCCTGGACCGGATATTGAGTGGCAACCTCTGCCTTACCGCATGCCGCTAGCAACGACAGGTTGAGGGGAGCGTTTTACAGTCGGGAAGGGACTGGGGGAGCGCTATTTAAAGACGACCACTTCCTGCCATTTTTATCGGCGACATTTTTGCACCACGTATTCTGAGAGAGAGAGACTTCTGGAGAGATTCAACGCTGTGTGAAGGAGTTTTGGGTACTGAGCAGCACTTTGCAGGTTCATTTTGATTTGACCTTCCTTGCATCAATTTAGAAGAGACTGTGGGGGCTGCACTCTGAGCTCTTTCCCTGGGCCTCCCCATTGTTTTTTCTAGCAGATTTGATGTACAGGTCTCTCCAGGCCGAGATTCAAGGCTGCAATGAGCAGGGTGTGGATGGTGAGAAAGATCGACCCTCCCCTTTAAGAACTGGCCAGCGCCAGTGTGTCTGTGTTCCATTGCTGACTGACATCACATGAGCTTTGCCAGCACTCTGAGGTAGCACCTCGCTCCTCGGCGTTAGCGCCTTAAGAGAGGTGTGTAGCACCTGATTTAGCGCTCCAATCACCTCCAGGGGCAATAGAAGCCAAGTTTGCAGTCGGAGGCGATAATTAGCGCCATGCGCTAAACTTTGCGCCCGACCAAGAATTGCGCCCCAAATAGGGCGATACCGAACTTCTCCCCCAAAGAGTCATACTGACACAGAAGCAGGCCATTCGGTCCATCGAGTCCATGCCAGCTTTATGTAGAGCAAACCAGTCAGTCCCATTCCCCGCTCTATCCCCGTAGCCCTGCAAGTTTATTTCCTTCAAGTGCCTATCCAGTCTCCCCTTGAAAACATTGAGTGTCTCCGCTTCCTCCATTTCCATTGGCAGCGAGTTCCAGGTCCTCACCACTTGCTGCGTAAAAAAGTTTTTCCTCACATCCCCCCTGTATCTCTTGCCTAAAACCTTAAATCTGTGTCCCCTAGTCCTTGTACCATCAACTAGTGGGAACAGCCTTTCCCCATCTAGCCCATCCAAACCCATCATAATCTTGTACACCTCTATCAAATCACCCCTCAACCTCCTTTGCTCTAATTAAAACAAATCCAGCTTCTCCAACCTGCCATTGTAGCTAAGATCCCCCATCCCTGGAACCATTCTGGTAAATCTGCTCTGCACCCTCTCAAGGGCCTTCACATTCTTCCTAAAGTGTGGTGACCAGAACTGGATGCAATACTTCAGTTGTGGCCTAACCAGCACTTTATAAAGGTTCAGCATAACTTCTCTACTTTTGTACTCATTACCTCTATTTATGAAGCCCAAGATCCCATATGCTTTGTTAACCACTCTCTCTCAATATGTCCTGCCACCTTCAGGGACCTATGCACATTAACTCCCAGGCCCCTCTGTCCCTGCACACTCTTTAAAACTGTGCCATTAAGTGTATATTGCCGCTCCCTGTTCCCTCTGCCAAAATGCATCACCTCACACTTCTCTGTATTAAATCATGATGAAGGGACCTGCCCCCCCGCCCTGGTAGATATTGAGAGACCCCAAATTTAACTTCTCTAATTACAGTAAATGCTGATACTGTTAACCTCCCCACTCTCTCTACACAACCCCACCTAATCTGAAGTTTCAGCCCATGTGGATGGAGGGTAGAGAAAAACCCACACATACTTTGAGCTGTACCAAACAATTCTGCTGTCAAGTGTTTAATATTAAAACCATACTACAAAGCCATGCCAAGTCTTGTTTTGAAATCCATATAAGATGATATTTTTTAATTTAAACTACCGCCCCTGTTTATTAACTGAACCCCTGTCTGTAATAATTGGGATGTCTTTGAAAACAATGCATGACGTAGGTCTCTTTTTGTACAGGTTTATATCATGCCAAATCTAGTGCCACCAAAGTTTCAAGCAACCCCACTTTATAATTACCATTAATAAATACCCAATGAGCTGCTGAAAGTGAATTTCTGTCATTAATTTGCTACACATTGATTGTTAAATCAGAGCTGATGGAACATTTGATCTCTTCCTGTGCCCAACTTGTCACTGAAGGCTTCTAGTGAACCAGTGGACATTGTGTGGTTGTATTCCATGATCACCTGGGCTGTGTTCACATTCTTTACTACTTGTCTTAGTTCATTCCACCATTCTTCTTCTTCTTCGGCAGTCCCTCGGAACTGAGAATGACTTGTTTCCACATTAAAAATTAGCTTGCAGGTGACTGATTAGTCCAATGCGGACCTACAGTCTCTGTCACAGGTGGGGCAGATGGTGGTTGAAGGGGCGGGTGGGTGGGGTGCTTGGGTTGACGTGCGCTCCTTGCGCTGCCTGCGCTTGGCTTCCGCTTGCTCCCAGCGAAGAGACAAACTTTTGAGGGCAGCCGAATTTGAGGAGGACACTCCATAATCCCTCACGGTTGACTGTGTCAAAGGCCTTTGTGAGATCAAAGAAGGCCATGTACAGCGGTTGGTGCTGTTCCCTGTATTTCTCTTGTAATTGGCGCGCGGGGAAGATCATGCCCATTGTGCCCCTTAGTGGGCGGAATCCGCATTGTGACTCTGGGAGGAGCTCTTCAGCCACTGGGAGAAGGCGATTGAGGAGGATTCTTGCGATTACTTTCCCTGTGGCAGACAGCAGGAAAACTCCTCTGTAATTACCGCAATTAGACTTTTCACCTTTCTTGAAGATGGTCACAATTATGGTGCCTCTGAGATCCCCTGGCATGCTCTCCTCCTTCCAGATAAGAGAAATGAGTTAATGAATTCGCGCCAGTAGTGCTTCCCTGCTGACCGCAAAATCCGGGCCATTATTTATATATTTTTTGCAATAACTAAGAGCAGTTTTTCAAGTGGTATATCTATACTATTTTACTGAATTTTTGTGCGTATCAAGATGATGACCTCAGTGCTGGCATGAAGTCCTTTCTACATTATGCACCCTGTGTCAACATCAGGCTTTCAGAAGTCAGATGTCACATAGCTTGTGTATAGTTCCTTCTACTCTGGATTAAAAATACTATGCTCAGAAAAGCAACCCACTGTGCAACATTTTCCATCCCCGCACCTTTGAAACCTATCTAAATGAAGTTGCCAATTTAGTACTAATCCGCACTAAGCAGAAAATGGAATATTGGGTTAAGGACAGGAACTGCTGTCCAAACTTTGCACAGGAAAGGATAATGCCAACCTGAATTTAGGCCACAAATAGTTTCTAAACAAAACCGTTCTTACCAGTTATTGCCTCTCATTGTCATTCATTGAACTCAACCTGATATTGCACTTCAGATACTTATACTGCATTTCAAATGCTTGTTGATGCGATAGCTGGTGTAAAAGTCAGCAGAAAGCAAATACTTTAAAAGCAAAGAAAAGTAGAAATTGCATATTTCATTGGAAAAATCCTAAGCATCATAATCTGTAATTCTAAAATTGATCCATCATAGAGAGGTGAATATCCTTGGGGCTTTCTCTGTTTTGCAGAATAATTTCAAACCATTGTTTTCTCGCTCTGCAATTTACACATGTCCATTAAAAAATGTTTCTTGAAGAGAAGACAACCATACTTTACTCTTTGCATACATAGAAAGTCACAACCATTATTTGGGATTTTCTTTTTCTCTTTCCAGGCCTTTGAGAATCAAACTACAGCAGTTGTTGTGGAAGAAAACTGTATTTCACTTGTTTTTAACTGGTAAGATAGGAGCTGTAAGTGTGACTCCATTAACTGGTGTACCCTAGGAGATTCACCTGAATGTAACACCAGATCCTCAGATACCAAATAGAGTATAGAACAACATGATGGATAATGTGTGTTGAAAGCATGGCACAGATGACGATATTGTATGACTTGATGACAAGCTGATGGCCTTTATGTTTTGTGTTATTTTTACTTTTTCCCCAGTGAATAACACAAAGCAGGATTACTTACAGAAAACTATCCTCTGCACTGTGTACCACAGCACTCTATCACTGCTACTTACCATAAGCACGTTACGGACAACCCCCTCGTTAAATTTGAATGACACATTGTGTACCATTATCAAATGTGTTGATTTACTGCACTATACATTGGATTCTAATCGTGGACATTTCTTGAAAATACTCAGCACTTGAGATACAGAAATTATGATTGTTTTTTAAAAAAAAAATTAAAACTCTCATCCTTGTGTTTATATCTCTCTCCATGTCCTCACCTCTCCCTATCTCTGAAATTGTCCAGCGCTAAACCCCCCACAACCTCTCCATTCCCCAGACTCTGGTCTCTTGTGCATACCCCTTTCCTTTTGCCCCACCATTGGCGGCCATGCCTTCAGCCATTGAGCTGGAATTCCCTCCCTGGATTTCACCCAGCCCCCCATCTCTTTTAAGTCCCTCCTTAAAATCTAAGCCCTTCACCAAACTTTTCATCACCCCTCCTAATATCTGCTTCTTTGGCTCGGTATCCAATTTTTCCCCTTATACCAATGTGAAGCGCTGTGGGAGGTTTTCCTTGTTAAAGTTGCTGTATAACTCCCAGCTGTTGCTGTTGTTGTTAATAACGGTTTTATTGAATTGAACTGCGCCTGTTCAGCACTTTGAAATACTTTTGAGGCATGATAAAAATGCCAAATGAATACCAGTCCTTTTTGCCCAGGCCCAGTTTTTGCTTTTTATTTGCTAAATATGGCTTGCGCTCACAGTGATGAATGTTGCAGTTTGAAATAAAAGAAAGTAGTAACTCGAATTTATATAGCACCTTTCACATCCTCAGAACATCCAAAGTGCTGATAGCAAATGAAGTACCTTTGGCATATTGCAAATGCAGCAGCTAGTTTGTGCACAGCAAGGTCCCACAAACAGCAATGGGATAAATGACCAGCTAAATTATTTTATGGAAGGGTAAATGTTGGCCAGCACACCAGGAGAAACCACCTGCCCTCTTCAAATAGTGCCATGGAATCTTTTACATCCACCTAAGCAGACAGACGGAGCCTCGGTTTCACAAATCAGCTGAAAGACAGCACCAATCAAATGCTTGGCACAAACCTAAACAGAAACTCACTAAACATTTTGCAGAGAATCATCAACCTCTGGAACAAGTTGCCGGCATGTACAGTGAGTGCAGGTTCATGACAAGCATTCAAAAGGGAACTGGACGAGTTTGTGGGACTGGCCAACATAACTGCGTCTCCAAGGTAGGTGGGTATTGGAGAATGTCTCCTCCAGTCAGCGTGAGCTCCTGGAACCTGTTCCCTCACCTTTTTGGGGATGAGAGAGGAATTTCTCAATGTTTTTTTCCTAAATTGGCCAAAGATTTTTTTTATTTTCCTCTCCCAGGAGATTGCGACTGGTGGGTTGGGCTGTGGGTGATCATGTGCAGAAGTTACACCTTGACAGTATAGGACTTCAAGGAAGTTTCAGGCTGTACTAATCTTTACTTCTACGGAAAGAGTCGACCCATATCCAGATGTTGTCAGAAGATCATTGGCAGCAGATAACACAGCTCTGTGGCAGCCTGTCTTGTGAAGCGGAGGAGGCAAAGACTGGATTTCTCTGATGTGTGCAGGGGCAGATTTCAGAGTACTGATGGGCTTTCCTGCAATGCCTTCAGTGTCATTGACCCTGTATCATTAGGTACCATGCAGACCCCTCTTCCTACTTTCAATCATGCATCACATTTGGAACCTCCAAAGGTGTACCCATCCTCACCCATCAAAGCAAACAGTACCAAATAACAGAGAAGTATTGGAGAGCCAAAAACAACAAATACATTTTGGTCCATGTATTACTCAAGGACCTGTGCCTGATTTTCCAGTTTCCAGTGGTTAATGGCAGTGTGTGAACCTGCACCAATGGTGCCCAATCTCTGCAAATCGGGTCCTTAATCTCCTTAATTAGCTGGTTTATCATTGTGTCTGATGTAAATTTAGGCTCCAGGACACGCACAATCATTCCATTCCAGAATAAAACCCGATGACAGATAGGATTTTTACATTTACTGTTGCTAAAACTGTAATGAATACTTTTTGTGTTCATTTTCAGGGACACATTATGTTAGTCAGTTTTCAGAAAATCAATAATTCAGAAAATAACAAATTGTGATGAACAGCCATTTGATATTTGGAATGTATAGCAATATCCTGCAGTGTGATGTTGCTGAGCAACGTTAAGTTAAGCTTGTTTGGCATCCTTATAACATTCGTAACTGGGATCTCCAATTACTTTCAGGTGTCTGTTTTTGTGGACTGTGAAACATCACTGGTAATTGCTGAGAATCCTGCACACTTGTGCAACTGATGAAGCATAAGCGTGTGTTGGATCTTTAATACCTAGTGTTTTACTTAAGCTATGAGTAAAATAATTGTTCTCCAGCATCACAGTTTAGATGCACACAGCAGGTTGATTAATCAGTTTGTGTTTTTATATATTATACCAGTGTATATGATGTCATTGATGATTAATAGACCAATAACATTTGGAAAAGATACCATTTTTTATCTAAACATTGTTTTCAGCATTTCCTTCTCTCCTACCACCCTTAAGCCCCACTTTGAACAAGCCCAAGCTATTCCTTGACATTCTCCAACAGGTTTGTCATGGGGCCAATCACTCCCTCTCTATGAGCACTAACCCCAACTGCTCCAAGCTCCTCTCTTGCCAACTTTCTAGCTGACCTCACCTGCCTCCTCCCTGTCCCATTCACCCACCCAACACTGCCTCCCAGACTCTTCCAGTATATAAATCATCACTGCTCCCTCCACATTTCTCTCGCTCACGCCTGAATAAGGCCCGTGTCATCCACAACCTCATTGCGGATGATTGTATTGACATCCTGGCTTTGGTTGAAATCTGCTTCACAGGTGGGGATACCTTACTCCTTACTGAATCCTTCCTGGCTGCATCTTCCCCCATCTACCCTGCCCAAACTGTCACGGTGGGACTGTGGCTGTTATTAGCAAGTCACAGCTTGGCTTTTGCCCCATTCCTTTTGCACCCTCTCTTTGAGTACCTCACTCTGTTCCACCCCTCGTGGCTCTCCTTTAAATTCTTCATTATCTGCTGCCTTCCCCCTTTTTTCCCCCCTCGATATCCTCCCTTCTTTCTTCCCTGAGCTTCTGAACTAAGCAACAACTCATTCTAAGTGATTGCAATCTTTATTAACTCCCTTGCCCTCTCTCTTACAAATTCATGGGCCTCCTATTCTAATTAAACCCCTGTATAAATTATCCTACCTACATTTACAGCCATTATCTGACCTCAACATCTCCTATAGCCTTGATCGCTGGCAAGGCCATCTCCATTAACTTCCTTATATTCCTCGTTACCTACATCCCCTCCAACCCCACTTCCTCTGCAATGGCCATGGAAAGACTCTTTCCAAAAATTGCTTACAACCACGTTCTTGAACTCTGTATTGCATAGCCCTCCAATTCCCACAATACTTTTAGAGCTGTTGGTTTGCTCACCCACTCCCTCACCCACACCTTTAATATCTTTCTCCTTAGCCAAACTTCTTATGCCAGCCATTTCCCCAGTGCAGCCCCCACTTTTACTCGCTCAAATCCAAGGGGCAAAGTTTCAGCATACCTGGCATAGAACTGGCTTCGGCTTTCATCGCCAGATCTGGCTTGAGCACATCAAGCTCTATGGGGCCTCACTCTCCTCTGCAAAAACAGTCCAATATTCTAGGTTCATCCTAGAGGACCACAAAATCCCAGGCCT
The DNA here is from genome assembly GCF_052327205.1 of Somniosus microcephalus. NCBI lineage: Eukaryota > Metazoa > Chordata > Chondrichthyes > Squaliformes > Somniosidae > Somniosus > Somniosus microcephalus. Next base: position 81,928,071 of record NC_141001.1, on the reverse strand, counting down.
TTCCAATTGCTTCTGTCAAGTCATCTTCCTTCTCTCCTTTATCCTTACCGCTAACAAGTGTAAGGAACTTATGGATTTCTTCATACTCAAGACAGAAACCATCTATTTGACTGTCTCTGCTGTTTCCCTTTGCTCCTAAACCAAACCTCCCCCAGTCTCATTCCCAGCCAGCTCAGAACCTTCATGCTTCTCCAATCTCTCCCCCTTTTAACATGAAAAAAAGAGTGGGTTGGGGGTCGGGGTGGGGAAGTTAAAGTTTTAAAAAACAAAATCCCGACGCCAACCCGCCCACTTTCAACTTTTAGTCAGGCGGGTTCGGGGGTGGGGGTTGGGGTTGGGGTTGGGGCGGGCAGCCTACCCGCTGCCAGGAGGTAGTTTGGCATTTTAAATATGATAATGAGGCCCTGAAGCCTCTTTAACCTGCTGTGCAGGTTTTATGGCGGCTGGCTGGGGATCCCGGGCCTCGGGATTCCTGGTAGCTGCAGCTAGGCAAGAACAGCAATCCTTGCAGGCTTGGAACCCACCCCCCACCCCGGGCTTGGAACCCGCACCTACCTGTTGTGGCCTCTCCTCCAGGATTCCCTGTCCAACTGGAAGGCAGTCTGTCAACCAGGCTGGCTTCCGGGTGGGGAACCCGCCCATGACATCACACGTACACACAAAACTCCACAGCATGCGGGGAATCCCGGACTTCCAGGTTCTACCGCCCCCTACACCCCCCCCGTTAAGTCCGTGAATGATTGAGACACAGACCAGCAGGAGTGAAAACAAACAGATCTTTACTGGTGGAAGTCCATAGCGAAACTAAACAACAGAGGCTCTCTAGTGCCTTTTATACAGGGGTGGTCACTGCCGGTACTGCAGTCTGAGACCAGTTATTCTCTTAAAGGTACATACACAACAATTCCTCCCCTTTTAGATAAACAGTACATAATGTATCGATTTGTATTTGGGTTCAATGATGAGACATTTATGAAAGAGAATGTCTTTTAATCTAAAGTTTGTTCAACTCAGTTAACAGCATTTACAGGAGACACCATGTTAGTGATTCATCTAAAACGAAAGTAAAACTAAACTGCTTGTCTCTGTCACATGCCCTCTGCTGGTCAGGCATAAGTAATCAATCAGGCAACTATGCTGGTAAGGCATCATAATCAAACAGGCAAATACCATCACTATTTGCTGATATCATTACATCTCCCTTTCTTAAAACAAAAGTATTTTACTTTTAACTAACAACATGTTTTCTTTGTATTAATCTGCATTTTAACTGTAACACTTAATGAACTTACATTATCATTATCATTATCAAGGTTTTTTAACCTTGCTTTGTGTGTTCACATGAAATATGTAAATACCTAGAACTTGAAGAAAGAATAAGATAACATTACTTCCTTCTATAACAATAGTCCTTAAATTTGCTCAATGAGTCTCTCAGGAGGCTTCACGTGTCTTGAGGATTTTCTGATTGATTGTCCTTGAATCTGAGTTGTTGCCTCAGATGATGGTTTCTCAGCTGTGTGATCAGGTTGTTCAACAGTATCAGTCTTTTGACTTGCTGTGGTTGGTCCCATGAGAAGATCTCGACAATTTCTTCGCAGAACAGCACCCTCATCTGTCTGAATGGTGTATGATCTTGGTTGAACTTCACTCAGGACAGTTCCTTTCTGAGTCCATATGTTTGTTTTGTCTTTGAACCTTACTTGGTCACCAGTGTGGAGTTCAGGTAGGTTTTGTGTTCCTCTGTCATAGTAGTACTTTTGCTTTTCTTTCTGTTGTTCTTTGAACTTCCTCACTTTCTCCCCGTCTTTTGTTTTCAGGAGGTTCTCCGGGATGGGTAGGTTTGACCTTAGACGACGTCCCATCAAGAGTTGGGCTGGTGACATACCACACTCGAGCGGCGTTGTGCGGTATACAAGCATGCTCTGGTAGAAGTCAGTTCCACTGTCTTTTGCCTTGTACATCAGTCTTTTCACTGTCTAGACCGATTTTTCCACTAATCCATTGAACTGTGGAAAGTGAGGACTTGACGTTGTGTGGACAAAGTCCCACTCTTTGGCAAAGTGTCGGAAACTTGCATTGTAAAACTGGGGTCCGTTGTCTGTGAAGACCTCGCTTGCCACGCCATGTCTGGAGAATATGGCTTTCATACATGATATCACAGCATCTGCAGTGGTGGTGTACAGTCTACAAACCTCTGGATACAGGGAGTAATAGTATGTAACTACAAGATAGTCCTTCCCTTGACATACGAATAGGTCAGCGCCTACCTTCTGGTAAGGTCTGTCTGGCGCTGGGTGTGGCTTTAGTGGTTCTACCGGATTGCTTGCTCGATATTTCAGGCATATTGTGCAGTTTCAGACCTCATTTGTCACATCTTGGTTGATTCGCGGCCAGTACATCACCTCTCGTGCTCTTTTCTTACACTTTTCAATTCCCAGATGTCCTCCATGGATCCTTTTTAGCATCTCTTTTCTCAGACTCTTTGGGATAACTATTTTACTTCCTTTGTAGATGATGTCTTCGACCACTGATAGTTCCGCCCTGCAGTTCCAGTACTCTGCCATGTCAGGTGAGCAGTCTTGCTTCATGTTGGGCCATCCATCCAAGATGCTTTTCCTCAGTCGTCTCATTGTTTCATCTTTGATTGTCTCAGTCTTTGAGCTCCATTTTTGCATCTGCTATGGGCAGTGCACTTGTGATCATGTCCATGTAGGCGTTCACTTTTTCATCCATTTTGGTGTTTGCGGGCTCACTTGGGTCAACAGCTCTGGACAACGTGTCTCTGCTGTATACATCAGCTTACCCGGTGTGTACGCAACATTCAGTGTATAGCGTTGCAGCCTGATCATCATTCTTTGTATTCTAAGCGGACAGCTATTTAGTGGCTTTTGGAACAATGCAATCAAGGGCTTATGATCAGTCTCTACACTGATTGCTTGTCCTGCCACAAACTGGTGAAATCTTTCACAGGCGTATGTGATGCTGAGCAGCTCCTTTTCTATTTGAGCATATCGCGTCTCCGCGTCTGTCATTGAGCGTGATGCATATGCAATAGGTTGCCAGTAGTCATATTTTTGCAGAAGAACGGCACCGAGCCCACTCTGTGATGCATCTGATGATATCTTGATGGGTCTCGCTGGGTCATAAAACCTCAGAACTGGTTCCTCTGTGAGCAGTTTCTTTAGATCGCTCCATGACTTCTCATGCTCATGATTCCATTCCCATTCTATGTTCTTTTCAGTTAGTCTTCTCAGTGGCGCCATCTTTTCTGAGAGGTTGGATATGAATTTACCCATGCAGTTGATCATTCCATTAAACCTCTGTACGTCCTTTTTGCATTATGGCTTTGGCATATTCTCAATGGCGGACACCTTTCTGGGATCTGGTCTGATGCCCTCACTGCTAAGGATATCTCCCACGAATGTCAGTTCTGTCACCCCCAGCTGGCATTTCTCTCTATTCAGCTTCAGGTTTGTTTTCCTTGTTGCTTCCAGCACTTTTTTCAGTCTCTCGTCATGCTCAGTTCTCGTGGTTCCCCATACTATGATGTCATCCATTGATGTATCAACTCCCTCCAGGTGCTCATGGATCATATGGATAGTTTTGTGATACACTTCAGGAGCTGAGGCAATGCCAAATGGTAACCTTAGGAATCTGTATCTGCCAAATGGACTGTTGAACGTGCACAGTCTTGAACTTGCCTCGTCCAATTTCATCTGCCAAAATCCTGATGATGCATCTAACCTGCTGAAATACTTGGCATTTGCAAACTGTGCCATGATTTCCTCACGTGTAGGAAGCTTGAAGTGCTCTCTCTTTATTGCTCTGTTTAGATCTCTTGGATCCAGGCAAATTCTGAGCTTTCCATTCTTTTTGTCCACAACGACGAGGGAACTCACCCACTCAGTTGGCTCATCTATCTTGTGAATCACATTCAGGCTTTCCATCCTGTCCAACTCTGCCTTCAGTTGCTTTTGAAGAGCAAACGGAACTTTTCTGCATGGATGTATGACCGTTGGCATACTTTTATCTACTCTGATCGTGTGTTCTCCTGGAATGCAGCCTAGACCCTTAAATAGGTCGTTGTACTCTTTCATGAGTTCATCATAGACTGTCTCTCCTTCGCTTTCCACAATGAGGACTCTCTTTACCAGGTTCAGTCTCTCACAGGCTATTAAACCTAGTATGGCTTGCACATCCTTTGGCACCACGATTAATGCTAGCGTGTGCTCTCTGTCCTTGTGTGTTACTTTGACAATGCATCTTCCTTTCACTGGTATATCAGTACCTGAATATCCTGTCACTTTCACTTTTATTCCATGTATCTTTGGTCTGGGTCTAATTTTCTTAAAATCAGTCTCTGATATCACATTAACTTGTGCTCCAGTATCCAATTTAAATGGAATATGTATGTCATTCACTTTTAGTGTCAACATCCAGTCTCTTTTTACTTTTTTGTTTTCAGACACAGCATCTACATTGAACTCCTCTATCTCGCTTTCATCTACTTCATGGACCTTGCTTTGTTGCGCTTGGTTCTTGCAGCAACGGGCATAATGGTTGTTTTTGTTGCAGCTATTGCATTTTTTACCATATGCTGGACACTTTTTTGGTGGATGCTGTCTACCGCATCGACTACATGACTTTCGATTGCCCCTTTCATTTTTGTTCACTGGCCATGCCTCTTTTTTCACATTGGCGCTCTTTTTGTTAAACGGTTTGTGTCCGTTCTTTCTCACTGCATCCACATTGCAGCTACTGTCACTGAACAGCTCCTTTGCCTGCGACTTCACAGTCTCTGTAGCCCTACATAGTGCTATGGCTTTTCCCAGGTCTAGATCTTGCTCTCTTAGCAGTCTTTCCCTTAGACCATTATCTGGAATACCACACACCAGTCTGTCTTTTATCAGCGAGTCTGTCAGTCCCCCATATTCACATGTTTTGCTTCGGTTTCTCAGCTCAGTCACATACTGATCAATAGTCTCTCCCGTTTTCTGTACGCATGTGAAAAATCTATGCCTCTCAAATGTCACGTTACGTTTAGGTATGCAGCAGGCCTCAAACTGTTCCATTATTTTATCTAGCTTCATTTTGTCTCCATCAGCAGCGAATGTGAAGTTATTATACACCTCCAGCGCTTCATCACCCACGACATGTAAGAACACTGACGCTTTCATTTTATCACTTTTCTCGTCAGCTTCGATTACTGATAAATACAACTCCAAACGTTGTTTGAACCTCCTCCAATTTTCAGCCACATTACCTGTCAACTGAAGCTTCGCCGGTGGGTGTAAACCTTCCATTTTTCACTTCGTTAGCTATTCTCCAATGGTAAGTAACGATGTTCTCTTTTGGCTTGCAAATATGTGGAGAGCTGATTTAACTTCAGATTTTTCCTCTTCATCTCTTTCAATCCCACTTCTGACACCATGTATCGATTTGTATGTGGGTTCAATGATGACACATTCATGAAAGAGATGTCGTTTTATCTAAAGTATTACAACTCAGTTAATAGCATTTCAGGAGACACCATCTTTCAGATCCATCTAAAACGAAAGTAAAACTAAACTGCTTGTCTCTGTCACATGCCCTCTGCTGGTCAGGCATAAGTAATCAATCAGGCAACTATGCTGGTAAGGCATCATAATCAAACAGGCAAATACCATCACTATTTGCTGATATCATTACACATAACATTCATTTAACAACTAAATGATAACGAATTACAATCACAATTACTGTTGCTAGATACATTGGTTAAGTTTAAGCAATTATAAGTTCAGTCTTTGAGGAGGCTTCCTGATTCTGTCTGGATAACGCCTCTTTGGGGTATCAGGTTCTTCTGGCAATGTTGCGTCGGGATCAATGTCTTTGTTTGGTTCATCTGCTTCCAATATTACCGGTTCTACGGTAGCTGCAATTGGAACGTCAATTTCATTACCAGGTGTATCAGATCATGGTGTGGAGTTGACATTTTCCAGTGAGTCTAGAACCTGGTCAGCATGGTGTCTTACAATGCTCTCCCCAATGTCCACGGTATACATGAGAGGTCCTTGTCGTGTACAAATCGTTCCTGGCTGCCATTTCTCTGTGCGGTAGTCCCGGGCCAAAACTGGTTGACCTATCTTAAAACTCCTGGTCAGCCTTTCATTCATATTCTGAAACTGCCTGTTCTCCACATCTCTTTGGACGTTTGGCTTAACCAAATCCAAGCGGCATCGTAGTCTTCGATTGAAGAACATCATGGCTGGAGTTTGGTTGGTAACTGCATGTGTCGCATTCCGGTAGGAAACAAGAAGTTGTCCACCTTGTGTTGTAGGGGTATATCTTCATTACACATTGCCTTGATAGCCTTCTTGAATGTTTGGACAAACCTCTCGGCCAATCCATTAGTGGCTGGATGATATGGGGCAGATGTATAATGCTTAACACCATTGTTCTTTAAGAACCTCTGGAACTCTTCAGACACAAACTGTGGTCCATTGTCAGAGCAAATCTGTTCAGGCAGCCCATTCCTGGTGAATATGGTTCGTAAAACTGTGATAGTTTTTTCCGTGGTGGTTGAGGACATTTTTATTACCTCTGGCCACTTTGAATATGCATCCACCGCAATTAAAAACATCGAGTCCATGAAGGGACCAGCAAAATCAATGTGCACCCTTTGCCATGGAGATGGGGGCCACTCCCATGGATGCAGAGTAGCTTGTGGTGGGGCGTTTTGGACCTTCTGGCATCCTGCACAGCTCTTGGTCATCTCTTCGATTTCTCTATCGATTCCCGGCCACCACACAAACGCTCTGGCTAAGCTCTTCATTTTTACCCCACCCAGATGACCCTCATGAAGCTCATTGAGCACTCTATCCATCAACTTAGGTGGAATTACTACTCTGGATCCAAACATCAAGGTTCCTCTGCACACTGACAGCTGTTCTCTTCTCGGCGAGAATGCTGGCAGCAGTGGTTCGCCATGTGCTGGCCATCCCTTCACCGTTAAATCATAGACCCGTGATAGTGTCGGGTCATTCCGTGTTTCCTTTTCTATGTTTGCATTCGTCACAGGGAGACATTCGACTATGGTCGAGTGGAATAACTCCATTGGATCCACTGCAAGGTCTTCTTCTTCCACCGTCGGCAACGGTAGACGTGACAATCCATCAGCATTTCCATGCTGTTTAGTTCCTTTGTACTCAATGTCATATTTGTGTGCCCCTAGGAAAAGGGACCATCTCGGCAGCCGTTGTGCAGTCATTATCGGTACGCCCTTCTGAGGGTTGAAAATGGAGACAAGAGGTTGATGATCGGTTAGTAGAGTAAATTTTTGACCGTGCAGACAGTGATTGAACTTCTTCACCCCCCACACTAGGCTGAGGGCCTCTCTGTCAATCTGGGCGTAGTTACGCTCGGCAGAAGTTAACGAGCGTGACGCAAAAGCTATTGGCCTCTCCAAACCATCAAGGAATTTATGTGACAGTACCGCCCCAATGCCGTAGGGAGACGCATCACACGCCAGCCTGATTGGCAGTGCTGGGTTGTAGTGAGCCAATACTTCCTTTGAAGTGATTAAGTCCTTACTCTTCTGAAAAGCACGTTTACAATCATCGCTCCATTTCCATGCTACCCCTGTTCGTAGCAGGGCGTTCAGCGGATGCAGGATTGTCGACAAATTCGGCAAAAACTTATGATAGTAATTCACCAACCCGAGGAATGACCTCAGTTGCGACACATTTTCAGGCGCTGGGGCCTTAACAACTGCTTCAATTTTGTCAGGGGACTTATGTAACCCCTCTTCATCAATCACGTGGCCACAATACGATATCTGTTTCTTTAAAAATTCGCACTTGGGGCAGTTGGCTCGCAGCCCATGTTCCCGTAGTCTAGTGAGCACCTGTTCTAGGTTGTTAAGGTGTTCACTGTCATCTTCACCTGTTACAAGGATGTCGTCCAAGTAACACTGAGTCCCCGGAATCCCTTGCAGGACTTGTTCCATCGCTCTTTGCCATATCGCCGGAGCCGATGCTACTCCGAATACCAATCGATGTTACTGGTAAAGACTTTTGTGAGTGTTTATCGTGAGATACATCCTAGAGGACTCTTCAACCTCCATCTGCAAATATGCTTGTGCTAGGTCAATTTTTGTAAAACGCTTCCCTCCAGACAGTGAGGCAAAGATGTCTTCTATCCTTGGAAGAGGATATTGTACTGTGTGAAGGACAGGGTTCACCGTCACCTTGAAATCCCCACAAATGCGAATCTTCCTTGGCTCTCCGGACTTATTGCTTAATGTTTTCTTCATGACAGGAACGATGGGTGTTGCCCACTCGCTCCAGTCAACCTTAGACAACACGCCCGCCTTCTCCAGATTCTCCAGCTCTGCCTCGACAGCTGGACGAATTGCATATGGTACCGGTCTCGCTTTGAAAAACTTGGGAACTGCATTCTCTTCTATTTTTAACGAGGCGGTTACGCCTTTAAGCGTGCCCAGTTCTTGTTAAAATACCTCTTTGGCGTTAGCTAAGATTGTTGACAATCGTCCAGGAGTGACGTCTTCATCTTTTTTATCATCCACCGTCATTGCATGAATGGAATGCCAATCTAAGTTTATCTTCCTGATCCATTCCCATCCACCATTTGGCAGTATGTAGAGATACAATTTCCGTATTTTCTTGCCATTGTATTCGACAGGCACCCTTATTTTTCCTCTGGGGTATACTTTTTGCCCCGTATACGTCGTCAAGACGATGGATGTCTCTCTCAAAGGTATGTGTGAAAATAGCCGCTCGTAGTCTCGTCGATTCATGATGGTTAGCGCTGATCCTGTATCCAGTTCCATTTTAACTTGGGACCCTGCTATCGTGAGAGTGACCCAAATGGTTCGGTGATCCTCTTTTGCGATTACATTGTGAAGTTTGAGACAGCTTAGTCTCCTGTTTCCGGATTCACTATCGCTCATCTGGTCTTCGGAACTACTGTCCGTCATCTTTTGTACTTTCTTATACGGTTCCTTAGTAGCCTTTTTGTTGTCGCTGGTCTTCTTCCCAGACCTACAAACTCGTGCAATGTGTCCAATCCTCCCGCATTGTCTGCATATTTTATCTTTGGACCAGCAGTCCTTCTGGTCATGGTTAGTTCTGCCGCAGCGATAACATTTTGCAAATCCCCGTGTCATTTCGTTGGTGCCGTATTCCTGTGGTTTTTGTTGAATTTCTGCAGCTCCCCTGGCTGCTGCTTCATGCGATACTGCCACGCTGAAAGCCTTATCTAGCGTCAGCTCTTTTTCTGAGAGTAACTTCTTCTGTGTTCCTTCACTCAGGAGTCCACAGACAAATTTGTCCCGTAGGGTATCTGCCAGTCCTGCTCCGAACTGGCAGTGCTTTGATAGCTTGCGTAGTTCCGTAAGATACTCAGCATTGCTCTCATCTTTGTGCTGAGTTCTCCTGTGGAATTTAAATCTTTCTGCTATCAACAGCGGTGCAGGGTTTAAGTGCTCCTGTAGAACAGCAACAATTTCGTTAAAACTCTTCGCCTTCGGTTTGGCTGGGGTAATCAGATCCCGCAATAGGCCGTACGTTCTAGCGCCCATTAAGTTTAGCAATATCAATGCCTTTTTCCCCTCCGCTATTTCGTTTGCCTCGAAATATACCTCAACTCTTTCCACATACGTGGTCCAGTCCTCTAATGTATTATCAAAAGCAGTGATACAGCCAGTCTTCGGCATCTTGCAAATCTAAAATGGCGCCTCCCGCGCTTTGCCTTCTTCCCCGATTTAACAAAATGGTGCCTCCCGCGCTTTGTCTTCTTCCCCGCTGTTGTTAGCGCTGCTTTCCATGGTTTCCTGCGCGTTAAATATTGATTCTTTTTCTTTTATTATTTTCCCGTCGTGGAGCGGACCCTCTGGGACACTTCCCTCCCTCTTCTTAGGTCCGAACGCTGCCCGGCTTCGAAGAACTGGCCGCGCCCTGTGTGCTCCACCCTCTCTCTCTCTCTTTGCTTCCCGACTCGCTGCCCGGCCCCGTTGAAAAGCCACCCGATCGAGCTTCAGCCCGCCGCAGCCCAGGAAGGATCAGAGCACTACCTGCCACCAGCCCGATTAGCTGGGAAACCACAGACCGAGGAACCCAGCCTGGCTCTGGACAGTCTCTCCTGCAAGTTTTTAAATCGATGATTGACGGTCAACGTCCGTTTCTCGAGTTTCAATGGCCTCTTTTTTTTTCTTTTCTTTCTTCTGGCTCCGACCTTCAACAACGTTGTCGGAGCTGCTGCTGAGTTGCAGGTAAGTTCGTTTCTTACTCGTCGCCAGTGTTAAGTCCGTGAATGATTGAGACACGGACCAGCAGGAGTGAAAACAAACAGATCTTTACTGGTGGAAGTCCATAGCGAAACTAAACAACAGAGGCTCTCTAGCGCCTTTTATACAGGGGTGGTCACTGCCGGTACTGCAGTCTGAGACCAGTTATTCTCTTAAAGGTACATACACAACACCCCCCCCCTTCAAAATGTCAAAGTTCAGCCTATAATTACTCCTGCTCCTTCAACCCCATTTCCACCAAACTTGATCAGATGCCAGAATTCGAGCTGGTTTGGGAATGCTGGTTTTGGTTGCTATAAAATGTGGGAGCAATATCCTGCCAGAAATGTAGCAAACCCAAGTGATGCTACATTACAGATGGTGAAATATTATGCCGCACATTTCGGTTATGATTCACATACTAATTCTGCACTTTTCTACGCTGTAACTTTGATTGACCTTAACTCATGCAAGATATCAACTTGTAGAGTAGTGGTGATGCATGTTTGCAGACTGCTGTCTGGATATTTGGTGTAATGTAACGCAAGGACTATAACTTGAATAGTTGCATGAACAAGATGGCTGTCACCAGTAAAGTGTAGAAAATGTTTGAAATTGTACAATATTGGGACTGTTGTGCATTTGGGTCATTCATTGGCAAAATTTGTCGATCCTGCATGAGACTACTATCACTTCCAATGTCCCCCAATAAAACTTGTGAATAAATCTGACTATATATTATACATGAACAATTAAATTGCAAGTTTGCTTTGTTCAGGTTCATAAATTGTTCAAAGTCACAACCAAATTATAAAAGAAGTGCTGAGAGATGCCTACACTTCCACTGTATGAAAGATTTTATTTTGCTAAATTTGAAGTGTTACTTGTGGGTGCTTGCTTCCAGTAATGAAGCCTGATGCATGCTGTTCCGAAGGCACGCCACTGAGATTGCTGAGTTGTATTATTGCTGTGACACCTTTCTTGTGGGGCCACACTGAAACGTGCATATCAAACCTCAGCACTGAAGTATGTTCATGATATCACACAGGTGATACTACACCTATGATATGAACTAATATTCTGCATGAATCAAAGATCATCAACTCGCAATGATCAACTCCTGTGAGTGCTGTTGTTACACAGGTGATAATTCTTTAAAATATGAGCGTTCTATTATACATTAAACATTGCTGATTACAAGTTCTATCTCATGATTCCTTATGCTAGGAATCTGATGATGTAACCTATAGAAAGAAAGGGCTTACATTTCTATAGCGCCTTTCATGACTTTGGGATGTTCCCAAAGTGCTTTACAGCCAATGAAGTACTTTTGAAACATAGTCACTGTTGTAGTGTAGGGTATGCTTGCGTTGGCTCAATGGTAGTATTCTTGAGCACATAATCCAGGCTGACACTTCAGTGTGATACTGAGGGAGTGCTGCACTGATGGAAGTGCTGTCTTTTGGAAGAGACGTTAACCTGAGGCCCCAGTTTCCCTCTCAGGTAGGGGATGCTTCAACCACCAATAAAACAAATGGCCTGGTCATTTATCTGATTGCTGTTTGTGGGAGCTTGCTGTCTGAAAGTTGGCTGCTGCATTTGCCTACTTTACAGCAGTGACTACACTTCACAGGTATTTCATTGACTGTGAATTGCTGAGGGATGTCCTGAGGCTATGAAAGGCGCTATATAAATGCAAGTTATTTTTTCTTTTTATTCTTCTGTTCAGTGCATCCTTATTTTACTACTTGTACACATATATTTATTATCTTAAATCAAATTGTATTATTATCTATCTTATAGCAGCAAAGACCAGAAATTCTGATGGTAACGGTTATACATTTGTTAGGAAATCTGTGCTTGGCGTGTGGATGTGTGCAGTTGCATATTTCAGCAAGTTGGCGTTCAATGAGTTGGTGCACGCATTCAATAGTGGCCATTCAAACGGCTATTCTGGACACAGGAGAGAAAAAGTGGGGTTGGTTGATCAGAAGTTAACAGTAAGACATAGGAAATGAGGTCAATTTTCTCTGGTAATATCAGCTTTACAGATTCTCCAGAGAAAATGCAGTTACAATCTTTAGCTTGTGAAAAGATTGCTGCTTAAGGGAAGGGAGGCTGGGAACATTAGATTTATTACTTATTGTTATTTCATTCTCTTTCCTCCACCTTGAGCAGGCACTCAGGCTGCTGCATCGCAGAGCTGAAATTGAGCGGTTGTACCTATACAATGTTCAGCCAAATTTTGGTTCTATAACTCCATCTTGAGCTGCATCCAAAATAAGGGGAATAGCGTTATGTTAACTACAAATGATAATAGAACTTGTGTAATATAACCTACTGATGGATCACAGTTTCATATGCCTTATGTTTATCACAAGTATATCACATGGAGTTTAAACAATTATTTGCACCCGAGATGTCTAATATATGAATACTGATCTCTCCACTTCAACATAACGTGGCCTTGTCTTAAATATCAAAGTGGTGAATGAACTACTTACCCGATGTATAATGTAATGATAGGTAATTTAGACTTAGGGCTACATTATGTTTCCACCATTTCCTTCAGTCATTACTGAGCAGCATTTGGAGTGAATATAATTTATAGTGGGTAGCATTCATTGTATAAACATTGTGCCACAAGATTAATATTTGAGTTCCATGCCAGCAGTCCTATTGTGCTAGATATTAATTCTTGCTTGCATAATGGCAAAAAACTATGAATGTTATTCATTGAATAACACAAATGGCTTTCCAGAGGGCCTTCAGTCACATGGCACCTACCTTATAATCATCAGCATAGTAAGTCTCTCGGGGACTATAAAGATGAATAGTGGCAACGTTCCTCCCCATAACCATTTGCCTGAAGCCTGTAAACAAAAATTGCTATCCCCTTGGATAAAAGAATGATGAATTGTGCTGTCTCTCCACTCTTGACCTTGTCTCAACAGCACCAACAAAAGGGAATAAAAGGAAGCCAGGAAAATGACTGCTGCTGGCTCAACGAAAACAGGAAATGTGCCTCCTCATTCTTATAAGGAATGTTAATGAGGAGAGCGGCTTCTATCAGACCTTGTCCACAATAGTGAGATATTAATCCGTGTAATATAATTAAGGTAGAATGAAAAGGACTCTAGGTGTGAAACAAAGGAAATCTGCTTGCTAATTTGTCAGCACATCTTTGCAGCTGATGTATGTTGGGCATTATGTTTGGAATTTGTGCAAAGCAATCAAATATTCCGTAGCTTAGAGACTGGCCTTTTTCTGGAGACATAATTATTACACACAATGTGAGCCAATTAAAGTGATTGCTAGCAGAATAGTGTGAAAATAGAGTCGTATTTAGGCTGTTAATTGTTTTTCCTGTTGGCCTGCCGAGGGTTGAATTTTCAGTGCAACTGAATATTGAGACAATATGAATTGTGCACTTTAATTCTATTTGGCTTTGTGCAAATGTAATTTTACACCAAAGTATGACCATCCACAACAGTATTGATATCTACTTTTTGAAATCACATTGCTAATGAGAATTATCTTTAACCTGAACATTTTTGTTTATTTTGATTAATTCTTCACAGAATATCTGCTTCCAGGCACATAAAACATTTGAGGCACCAATGAATCTTAAGTAATCTGGTTCAGGACTCGTTTACTAGGGTGCAAATTCAATGCTTGCAGAGTTGCAAGGTTACTGAATTGAATTTTTTTTTAATTACTAAAGGCCCCTCGGATCTGTAGACAATGTTCTGTATTTTAAAGAAAAAAAAGAAAGACTTGCATTTATATAGCGCCTTTCATGACCTCAGGTCACCCCCTTTACAACCAATGAAGTACTTTTGAATATAGTCACTGTTGTAATGCAGGAAACACGGCAGCCAATTTTTGCACAGCAAGCTCCCAGAACAGCATTGTGATAATGACCAGATGATCTGTTTTTATTGATGTTGATTAAAGGATAAATATTGGCCAGGACACCAGGGATAACTCTTCTTCGAAATAGCATCCAGGGATCTTTTACGTTCACCTGAGAGAGCAGACTGGACCTCGGTTTACTGTCTCATCCAAAAGAAGGCACCTCCGACAGTGCAGCACTCCCTCAGCAGTGCACTGGAGTGTCAGCCTAGATTTGTTTGTGCTCAAGTCCCTGGAGTGAGGCTTCAACCCATAACCTTCTGACTCAGAGGGGAGAGGGCTACCAGCTGAGCCACGGCTGACAGTTATTTGCCGTGATGTTTCTTCCACTAATAATACTGCTGTATCTGGCTACAGAATGATGTAAGTGGGGAAAAAATGAACTTCTGGTTTTATAAATCAGACTTTTGTGGCTCCCCAATGGCACAACAAGTTTGTCCAGTGAGTAGCTGAACTGTGCAAACAGTAATGCCAGAATTTTCCCTACCTGGGCGGGTCCAGTGCGGGTGATGGGCATAGTGGGTCGTGACCCCATTGCTGGCTCCATTCCGCTGCACAAAATTACCTTACGACATTAGGGCCTATTAAGCCCAACCTGTGCATTACCCGGCCCAGTTAAATGGTGCGGGTCTGCTGACTTCATCCATGGCGCATTTTCAACCGGGCTATTTAAATGGACCATGACCACATTACATTTGAAGGTTAATCTAAAATAGTGCAGTCAGTGCACTACAGCATTGGAGTGCCGCAAACAGTTTGGAAATGACTGCACAGAGGCAGAAGGCTGCACCCAGGTTCTCCAATGAATCCCACCATATGCTTGTGGAGGGAGTCAGAGCACGCAGGGAAGTCCTTTTCCCTTCAAATGGGCGGAAGAGACCTCCCCAGGAGACAAAGAGAGCCTGGCTCCTAATTGCAGAAGAGGTCACCAGCAGGGATGTGGTCAGGAGGACTTGGGTGCAGTGATGCAAATGTTTCAAAGATCTCATTAGATCAGGAAATGTCAGTGCAAATCCACACACAACTTCATCCTGCTGTGCCTCTCATCACATCCCCATCACTCTGCCTTCCCAAGCCTGCTCCTGCACATCATTACTCACACCAACAGAGCTTGCACATCCACCCATCCCTCTCTCTCTATCTACATGATCACATCCCCATCTGACTAACCATCCCTCACACTCACCCTCATCCTAATGCAATCATACCAACTAACAACACACAAGGCGGCCATTTGGCTTTGGTAACCCACTCCATCCTAGTCTCCCTCTAAAGATCTAACCCTTACACTCATTCCATCACTCTCACTCAACCTTCTCTTTCCCTCCTTGCAAGAAAAGAGAGCCCAAAATAAGAGGGAGAGAACCAACAGTGGCCCTCCATCATTTACAACAGCAGAGGAGGCTGCTTTAGAAATATCTGGAGTTGCTGAGCAACTGGAGGCATGAGACAGGGAGAGGGGGACATCTCAGCAACCTGGTGACAGAATTACATATCACACAGCTACATGGCATACATCAGTCACTCATATGGGTCATCATGTACATAATGGTATCTGTACCCATTCTTTATATGACATATCTAATTCATCTCTTTGCACAGATCCATCAAGAGCCCCCCACCCCCCTCCCCACTGTCCAGGAGCAAGAGGAAGACAACTCCTCAGGAGGTGCCTCCAGCCTCTGAGGGCACACCATCACCAGACATAAGCGCACCCAGCACCAGCGCAGATATGCACACCTGGGTGGGTCCCATGCGATATAGAGTAGTGTTGTCACCTGGTGTCTCACAACTCACAAGGGAGCAAGAGTATATGGTGGCGACGGACAGCAGTGGAGAGCACTCACCAGAGGGTGCAGGATACTCCAAGCTCTGCTCAGCTGAATGCAGATAATGATCCTCGGCGGCCATCCAAAAAGGAGGCGATCCTGGAGGTGCAGGAAGAAGTGCAGGAGGCTCTGACAGGATTTGCGACTGTGATGTCTGCAAATGTTCAGAGAATGGAGGAGTCAATCTCCAACATGAGCACCACTGTGTCTTAGGCGATGGCGACTGTAGGTTCCTCCATGGATAGGTTGGCCACCTACATGGAGCAGCTAATGCGCCACTCACAGGAGCACATGGTCTCTATGAAGAATAGATGGCAGAGGCTCATAAACCTCGTCTCTAGGAGGGATGTCAGCATAGACGTGGGTCCTCATGGCCCCACTGATGTGCAGCAAGGTGCTTTCCAGCTCCTTGGCAGCAGGAAAATGAGTAGGCTGCCTCTACCTCTGCTGAAGCCACAGGGATAACACCTCGTAGAAGCATGCGGAAGAGAAAGATGACACGCAAGTAGAATCACTTGGGTCTTTTATCCAATGTTTATGTAAAGTTTCTGTTAGTGTGGTGTCAAACATAAAAATCTTTATTTTCAACACTTTCCGGTCTTGGACAGAATGGTGTGCACCTTTGGAAGTGAATTAGTGAATTGCAGTGAATGGTGAGACATAACAGTACCTCTAGCAATGGTGGTGAGTGAAAGGAATGGCTTGGTTCATTGTAGGTATGCTTTATGGTCCTCTTTTGGTGTGGGGTGGTGCCAACCTGGCACATCATGTGACAGCCAGGGTCGTCGTCGTCGTACGTGTCTTCATACTGTTCCCTTTGGGGAACTGTATGAAGTGGTGGAAGGATTTCTGGCCGCGATTAACGCTCCTTCCGTGACCGTAACCATCTTCGTACCAGCCATTAGGGTGGTCAGTCCTATGGCGGGAGGGTTTTACGGGCTCCCACAACCCATACGAGGGGGGGGGCCACCCACACCCACGGACGCAAGTATCCCGCTGGATGTCAACCCAGAATTTAGAGCCGGAGCTCCGACTCCACTTGCCGGGACTGTCTGGAGCGGGGTTTGAAACCCTACGCCTTCTGGCCTAGCGGCGGGGATGCTACCGCTACGCCAAAGGCCCACTCCCACAGCCAGGGTGTACAGCATCAAGTGAAGTAAATCTGGCCTCCCAGGCAGCAATGTGCTTGGGTGCTGATGCCCTCTGTCTTGTGGAGCATCAGGTGATTGCGGAGAAGGATGGTGTTGTTGTTGGTGCTGCTGGCGTGCCTGGTGCTGCTGGTGTTGGGGCTCATTGTGGTCAGATTTTGAGGACCAAGGTGAGACAGTATAAACGGCACCCATGTTGATGGACTAGATGGCAGGTGAAGTACAGAAGACAGAAGCAATCTGTCATCGGTGAGAGGGGTTTTGCCAAAGAGGTGACACTGGATGGAGACTTTACTGGAAAGACTTTCAGCCTGCAGAAAGCTCAATCTATGCTGGGAATGCAGTGAGCAACAGCTTCTGCCTGAGGCAAGTGATCAGCTGTCAGGTGGGAGCTTTTATACTGCAATTGATGCTGTCAACTAATCAGCTGGATCAATGGCCACTCAACTTCTGCCTCAGGTTGACAGACGTGGTCCCCGAGCAGCGTGAGTCCTGTGGGCATCCAGTGAAATTGGAAATGTGAGGTTAAAAAGACTCTTAAGGGTCTGAGAACACGCTAATAATCCTTTAAATTAGGTCACCCGCCTCTGCCGGTCAGGTCGCTGCCATGCTGACAGATGCGCCCGAGGCAAAGAATGACGGTGGATTCCCAACCCATTGCAAGAAATTTCAACTTTCCCACTCAACCCGCCTCCGATCGCGCCCACACGGACCCTGGAAAATTCCGGCCTAAGGTTCAGTCCCTGGAGAGGTGGGGTGCTACAATTACCCTAGATGAAGGAGGGGAATAATAGTCAGGATTACCACTCTAGATGGTGACCCGCCAACTGCTCCTGGAAGTGCACATGTATGACACTGGATAAGAACGATATTGAGCTCCACTGTAATGCACACTTGGAGGTACAGAAGGGTGCTGGATTTGGTGCCTTCAGGAAAGGAATGGTGGGAAGGAAAACAGGGTTGGGGGTGTGTAAGTTGGGGATAAAGAAAACTACTTTAAGAAAAAATACTTTTGGTGTCTAGCTTCCATTTTATAAATTTCCAGACAGTCCCCTCCAAACCTGTACTGAGATCCAAGCCAGGCTTACTGCTAGATGACCTCGGCTATATATGTATTTTCTCATCCCCTCTAACGGTTGCTTGTCTGAGAATAATCTTGGAAGAACAAAACTTGTTTTGAATAAATGATGAGGATTTTGCTGGTACAGTGAAGGAAACTGCTCTTTGCTTTACATGATGTTTTTTCTTGTTACTACATGTTAGGAAATGCAATGTAGCTCAATTATAGTGCAGTAGCAGCAGCAGGGTAACAGCACAGCTCTAAATCAGGACTAAATGTTTAATTTCATACACACAAAATAAGCTTCTCAATTTTGTTTGAGGTGCAATCACTTTACAATATATTTGGTCGACACAATAAGAATATTTTTGAAGACATTCCAAGCTTATACTAGGTAACCAGCTTATTGCAAAACTGAAAACGTTATAAGCTGTAATGAGTGAGCAAGATACCTTTCTATGGAAATCATGAGATTAATCATTCTTTCTCCTGGAAATTTGGACACCATTAGCTTCGCTTTCCAACTTCATCACATTTTGCAAGGCAACAGTTTATTTTTGCAAAGTGCCTCAGTGCTGACACTAATAGAGACCTAAAAGAGCTGTGGAATTAAACTCTTGAGTATATTGGCCCGGATTTTCCAGGGCCTATGACTGCTTATGCAGTGCGTACACGGCCGTAAGTGCCCCACAACTTCCAGGTTTCCGCGTGTGATGCACATGCGCGAAAACCCGGAACTTGCGATCTGTCAGGTTTCAGCTCGACAGATCCACCGCATCCCCGGGAAAAGAACATCCGCGGGCAGAGAGTTGGGCTATTTGCCCAACTATTGCCCAGCGAATGCCCATGAAACTCTTACGCCTGGTAAAGCAGGTGTAAGGCCTTCTTTTACCAGCATAAGAGTTTAAATAAATAATAAAATAAATGTTTTAAAATTATTTAAACATAAAAAAACTTTTTAAATAGTTTAGGTTATTTTTAGATCCTGTAAAACATTTACATTTATTTTTCAAAAAGTTATATTTTTGTTTTAAATATTTAATTTAATTATATTTTAATTAATTTTGAACATGTAATAATTTATTTTTATATAACTGGTGTGTAATTGTGTTTTTTAGGGGATTCCTACAAAATCACAAATAGGTGCAAAAGGACCAATACACAATATAAGGCATCAGCAACGTGGTTGTAATGCTGTTGTCCCAAAAGGTGACCATTCCAAAGTAGGTTGAATATCTAAGGGCTCTCAAAAATTCATCAATGACTTACAATGCCCCACTCCAGAGACTAGAGCACAAAATCCAGGCTGATACTTCGGTGCAGTACTGAGGGAGTGCTGTACTACCTGAGGGGCCATCTTTCAGATGAGACATTAAACAGAGGCCCCGTCTACCCTCCAAGTTGGATGTGAAAGATCCCATGGCACTTTTCGAAGAAGAGTATGGAAGTTCTCCCCAGCCTCCCAGACAATATTTATCCCTCAACCAACATCACTAAAACAGATCTGTGTCACTTTCACATTGCCTTTTGTGGGGCCTTGCTGTGTGCAATTGGCTGCCACATTTCCTACATTACAGCAGTGACTACACTTCAAAAACAGTACTTCATTGGCTGTAAAGTGCTTTGGGCTGTCTTGATATCGTGAATGATGCTATATAAATGCACGTTCTTTGTTTTGCTTGAAAAAAGCTACAATTCAGCTCATGCCAAAGGAGAAAGTCAATGGCCGCGATTTTGCAAATGGATGCGGGTTGGGAGTGGGTCAGGTGGCTTCCGACTTCCAGTCCCACCCCAACTGCATCCAGCCCACGGACGTGATTTTACGGTGATTGATCTTGTTAAGCTCACCCTGCGGGCTTGCCGGCTAATTAAGAGGAAGCCGGTCAGATGACGTCATTTGATGACGTGTCAAGTGCCGGTTTTCTTAAAGGGACCACGCGCTATTTTTTTTGACAGCTGATTTCTCCGTGTTTGACAGCATTAAAGCGCTGCAAACACTGACAATCACTGTACAAAGGTGAGCTCTTGCACCCAGGCTCTCCAATGACTCCATCCATAGGTTGGAATAGATGGCAGCTGCAGGTGAGGTGACAGAAGCAATCTGTCACTGGAGGGAGAGGTTCTCCCAATGAGGTGACACTAGACATCGTATTCAAAACTTGTTACCGAAAGAAATGTGTAAATGTATTAAAAATGAATTTCCCAACATTTTCTTACCTCGGAGACTCACCAGTGCACCATTGGATCCTTCACACCATTTTTGCAGCTGTATTCAAAGCAGAAACATCACAGCAGATTCACAACATGCCACACTTACCTGGCGTGGTGTCCGGACGTCGGGAAGCCCAAGGCAGAAGCGGCAAAATTTTAAAATAGCCTGTCAACTACTCTCAACCACCGGTTAACAGGCAGGCAATTGGCTTTAATCCTCTTCCTGCCGCTAGGTGTCCATTCCATGCGCAAATCAGGGACCGATGCTTGGGAAAAGTGTTTGGAGGCGGCTTGACAGTGGGATCTGACCCCGCCTTCAATCAAAATGATTTTAACCTTTGACCCGCCTCCAAACCCGCCCTCTCAGTGCCGATAAAATCGCGGTCATAGTGTTAGTAGATGAAAAAGGATCATTTCAATATTCCATGGTGTCTCAACCTGACACTTCCTATGAATCCAGTGATTCTGGTGAGTGTTTATCAAACCTATGCTCTGTTACTTCAAATGTCATTGTTTTGGCATTAGCATTACATAATATATAAGATGCATTGAATAATATATACATATATATATTTATATTTATTTATAAGGCCTTCAAACCAAATGTAACCTTATCTGAGGAAGGATATTCTTGCCATGGTGGGAGTGCAGCGAAGATTCACCAGGCTGATACCTGGGATGGCAGGAATGACGTATGAGGAGAGATTGGGTCGATTAGGCTTATACTCGCTGGTGTTTAGAAGAATGAGAGGGGATCTCATTGAAACGTATAAAATTCTAACAGGACTAGACAGACTAGATGCAGGAAGGATGTTCCCGATGGCTGGGGAGTCCAGAACCAGGGCTCACAGTCTAAGGATAAGGGGTAAGCCATTTAGGACAGAGATGAGGTTCTTCATCCAGAGAGTGGTGAACCTGTGGAATTCTCTACCACAGAAGGCAGTTGAGGCCAATTCATTAAATATATTCAAGAAGGAGTTAGATATATTTCTTAAGGCTAAAGGGATCAAGGGATATGGAGAGAAGGCAGGGACAGGGTAGTGAATTTGGATGATCAGCCATGATCTCATTGAATGGCGGAGCAGGCTCGAGGGGCTGAATGGCCTACTCCTGCTCCTAGCTTCTATGTTTCTATGTTTTTCCTGTTCAAAATCTATTGTTTTTGTATAACAGTTCAAAACACCATTAGATTTGTTATCTCTTGCATTACCAACAATATTCAACTAAATTCTAAACAAACCATTTTCTTGGAAAATCTATAGATCACTCGATCCTTACTGATAGGTGAGGCATACAATATACCGTTATTCATTCCTTGTTACTCTGTGTGAAATCTGTCCGAATATTCCTATATTAAATATTATATTTAATGCTTGAAAGTGTTGTTCAGGAGAGATCAGTACACAGCCTGAATGGTTTCTGTTGGGTCATAGTATACAGTAATCATTTATCGAAGGTCCTGAATAGTAACACCAGTCAGGCAACAGGAGAAACTAGAACATTAAAAACTTGCAGCCATGGCTGGTTATCAGCTCCATAAAAATAAAGTGCTAATGGAAATGTAACCAATTTCTTCAGCACTCATTTGTCATAAAAGTATTAAAAAATTTACAAAATGTAGTACATGCACATATTTAATTTAATGGATGCAAACTAAAAATGCAAGTTAGGTCAGCATGAAATTTTGCCACTGGGATTTAAAAAATATATTTTTTTACCTGGTGTACACAAGTTACCTCGGGAGGAGAGTGACTAGTCAAGCGTAGCGACATGAAAGCTGCTATTATAAACAGATATATTTTCAACAGCTGTTCCCAATGGATTGTGGCTTGAAAGCCTGCACCTGCCTTCCCAAAGGTCATTACACTGTGTGTACTGCACATGTGCGGTCTTTTGCAGCATTGCAACTGATGCTGGAGAAAGCACTTCTATTAGAAACAGCCAAGGCCGTTCCAATAGTGACATAAATGATGTGATGTCAATTGCTTAACTCTGTGAACGAATAAATGCTGAATCTGTTTATGTTCACTATAGTCATTGTTTTAAAGTGCTTACTTCACGTTGACTAAATATCTTGCTACAATTTACTTCAGTTTGTTTCATTAACTTAAATGAGGCAAAGCTGTGATAATTTCTTTAACATGCATCCTTGTGTCTCTGGCGTATCATTACTGCAAATACAAACAGTCTTTGAATACACTGCTGGCTTGGTCTCACCAACTACTTAAAATAATAATGATTTGACCAATTAAGAGTGAGACATTGGAAGACCTTGATCCATGTTGACAAAAAAATACATTTGGCAATGATTGAAAATCAGCCCCCATTCAAGGGATAAGCTTATGCTTTAATTGGTGCTAACTTTATTGCAAGCTTTTCTGAAATATTTGAAAGCTTCAGATAAGGCCCCCTGCCAAAATATGTAACAGTTAAAGCATACCCTTCTGTGGTAATAAAACTCCGCCCTAATTATAATTGTGCAGGAGAAAAAGCTGCAGCTTTCTGACATTGTGTATAATTATGGTGTTTTGGAGTGGTCGGGTATGGGATCGTGCTACAGCTCTCCATGTGTGATCTTCTACTCCTGGTCAGCCATGTGAGGAAGCTGCTGAGTAAAGGCAGGGTATTTGACACAGAGATCCAGGGTAACTAGGTTGCACAGCATTAAGGGCTGAGCATTGATCTCAGAGCAGGTTGCCTATCTATCCTCTTATAGAATAAAGAATAGAGAGTACAGAAACGACTGAAATAATAAACAGAACAATAAATTTTTACATGGTAAAATTAGTTTTTTTTGTTGCGAAGTCTTAAACGATACTAAGATTCCCATTAGGATCTTGAAAAATTCTCATTTTCATATTTAAGTACAGTCAAAGCTTGCTTGTAGAACATCTGTTAAGACACAAGAATATTTACATCTTTTTTATTTTTACAAATGTGACTCTATTTTCTAAGTTGTTGCTTTATTGACATATAAGCCTGTGCTTGTGCTCCAGAATTAGCCACGCCTCTAGCCAAGCTGTTCCAGTACAGCTACAACACTGGCATCTATCCGACAATGTGGAAAACTGCCCAGGTATGTCCTGTCCACAAAAAGCAGGACAAATCCAACCCGGCCAATTATCGCCCCATCAGTCTACTCTCAATCATCAGCAAAGTGATGGAAGGTGTCATCGACAGCGCTATCAAGCGGCACTTACCCACCAGTAACCTGCTCACTGAAGCCCAGTTTGGGTTCCGCCAAGACCACTCAGCTCACGACCTCATTACAGCCTTGGTCCAAACATGGACAAAGGAGCTGAATTCCAGAGGTGAGGTGAGAGTGGCTGCCCTTGACATCAAGTCAGCATTTGACCGAGTCTGGCATCAAGGAGCCCTAGTAAAACTGAAGTCAATGGGAATCAGGGGGAAAACGCTCCACTGGCTGGAGTCATACCTAGCACAAAGGAAGATGGTTGTGGTGGTTGAAGGTCAATCATCAGAGCCCCAGGACATCGCTGCAGAGTTCCTCAGGGCAGTGTCCTAGGCCCTACCATCTTCAGCTGCTTCATCAATGACCTTCCCTCCATCATAAGGTCAGAAATGGAGAGGTTCGCTGATGACTACACAGTGTTCAGCGCCATTCACAATTCCACAGATAATGAAGCAGTCCATGCCCGCATGCAACAAGACCTGGACGACATTCAGGCTTGGGCTGATAAGTGGCAGGTAACATTCGCGCCACAGAAGTGCCAGGCAATGACTATCTCCAACAAGTGAGAGTCTAACCACCTCCCCTTGACATTCAATGGCATTACCCTTGCCGAATCCCCCACTATCAACATCCTGGGGGTCACCATTAACCAGAAACTTAACTGGACCAGCCACATAAATACTGTGGCAACAAGAGTAGGTCAGAGGCTGCGTATTCTGCGGCGAGTGTCTCACCTCCTGACTCCCCAAAGCCTTTCCACCATCTACAAGGCACAAGTAAGGAGTGTGATGGAATACTCTCCACTTGCCTGGATCAGTGTAGCAACAACACTCAAGAAGCTCAACACCATCCAGGACAAAGCAGCCTGCTTGATTGGCACCCCATCCACCACCTTAAACATTCACTCCCTCCACCACCGCCGTACCGTGGCTGCAGTGTGTACCATCTACAAGATGCACTGCAGCAACTCGCCAAGGCTTCTTCGGCAGCACCTCCCAAACCCGCGACCTCTTCCACCTAGAAGGACAAGGGCAGCAGGCGCATGGGAACACCACCACCTCCAAGTTCCCCTCCAAGTCACACACCACCCTGACTTAGAAGTATATCACCAATCCTTCATTGTCGCTGGGTCAAAATCCTGGAACACCCTACCTAACAGCACTGTGGAAGTACCTTCACCACACAGACTGCAACGGTTCAAGAAGGCGGCTCACCACCACCTTCTCAAGGGCAACTAGGGATGGTCAATAAATGCTGGCATTGCCAGCGACACCCTAATCCCATAAACAAATTTAAAAAAAATCATATTGTAACAACATTTAACTTGCAACAGCTTTCCTGGCAACAATAGAATGTTCTAATCCATTGTGATGAACAAGTGATTAAGACAGGATTAAAAGTCATAAGGGTAAATACAAATCATTAAATGCTGTATGGAAATTGATGGTTCCTGAGATCTTGGAACCATGGGAATGTCATTCAAAAAAAGCCAACTGCCCAAAGAAAGAAAGACCTTGCATTTATATAGTGCTTTTCACAACCTGAGGTCATCCCGAAGTATAGTCACTGTTCTAATGTAGGGAAATACGGCAGCCATGTTGCACACAGCAAGGTCCCACAAACAGCAATGACCAGATCATAAAGACCAAGTATACGTCATATAGAATATAAAATTGTGACAGGAACAGAGCTTCAACAGGAAACTTTGTGTATTATATAGAATAAGAAAATTTATAGATTTCAGGGGGGAAAAATTGGTTGCTTTGCACCTCCCGTCAGCGCCCTAAGAGGGCGCTAATGGGGGCGCAAAGCAACTAGCGCCCGAGCGCGGCGCTGCTGGTGATGACGTCATCACCGTGCACAGCGCCCCCCTCATGCCCTGGCCACGATCTTCGGGAGCGCCCCCTGACTTACCGCCGGACGCTATGTCCGACGGGGTCAGGGGGGCCTACCTGCGGCCGGGGAGGCGCAGTTTAAAGGCGAGGTGCGGGGCGTCCATTTTTGTTGCTGGCCGCCTGCCAGCACCTGCCTACGCTCCCGCCCCCTTCTCTTGAGTGCCGGGCTCTTTTGCCGGCACTCCCGATCCCCAGGGGCCCAGCTGGGCCCCGGGTTGTGCTACGCAAGGCCCCTCCCCTTTAAGAAAGGGAGGAAGGCCTGCAATACTGCGGCGCAACATGCCGTGATATTGACTCACAGCGCCCCAGGAGGGATGCGGGGTGCTTCCAGTAGAGCCCCGCTTCCCTCTTGGGGTTCAACCACTCAATTTCCGGCGTGGCGGCGCTAACTTTTCCGGGGCGCTACTCAGTTTTTAGCCCCAGTTATTTTCAAGAGGTCCAGATTATCCATAGTTCTGTGACAGGCAATTTGTCTACCTGTGTGAAGATTGGTTGTTTGATGTGTCTATCAGCCAAGATACAGTCATTTTGTTCTTATGAGGATAAATTATTTATTGATCCTTTAAAGGACAAAGAGTATTTGTATGTGTAAGCACTGGCCATCATCTTTCAAACATTAAGGATGGTTTCACTGGCAGTCAGATGCCAAAAACAAACAAAACCACTAAATAAAACTGCAATTTGTATCTTATCTCCTTGACTGGTAGAAATGATTCATTGTCCTGGTTGCCTGACTATTGAAAACAAATTCCTCTGATCTTGATTTTGAAACTTGCCTTTGGAAATCCGAAAAAGTTTTATAAGAGCTGGAAGTTTCCATGACGACTTTAGTTTCCTGTTTAACACTGCCTATTCATGCAAGACAGTGAAGAGAGACTCCATGGGGATTGTTGCTCATACAACAGTTCATCAGAAACTCAGTTAAAAGACCTTGGAAATTATTTCAAAGGTTTTGGAACTGTTTAAGTAATATGTAAGTCAAGTTTAACATTAAGTCTTACTTGTGTGTCTTCTGTTTCTTATGTAATTATCTTGCTATAAATAAGTTCAACTACTGGCTTTAGCCACTTAAACACTTCATTGCAATTTCTGTGTAAGAAGATGCACTTTTTAAAAACTCATGTATATCTTCTATTGAATCAAGTTATATCATTTCATATTCAGTTTTGAATATTACTTGTTCTATCTGTAGGGATGTGTGTATTTTTAAATCAGTAATGAGTCATATGAAAAGGTCAGCAAGGATTAGGCCTGCATATGTTTATTTCAATGTAAGAAACCTGGCAGCTAATTTGCACACAACCGGGTCCCACAAACTGCAAAGAGGTAATGACCACATAATGGGGGAAAAATTCAGTTGATTAGCGCTAATGGGGCGCTAAGCAACTAGCACCCGGGCGCGGCGATGTCTGCGCCGCTCGCGAAATTGGCCAGACATTTTGCGGCGGCGCTAAACACTACCGCCACAATCTCCTGCGCCCGCAGATCGTGATGTCAGTCGAGCGTGCAATGCCCCAGTAGTGCCCCGGACTGGATATTGAGTGGCGCTCCCTGCCTTTCCACCTGCTGCTAGCAGTGACAGGTAGAGGGGAACGTTTTGCAGTCGGGAAGGGACTGGGGAAGCGCTATTTAAAGGTGGCCGCTTCCTGCCTTTTTTTGTCTGCGACATTTTTGCACCACGCATTCTGAGAGAGAGAGACTGACTTCTGGAGAGATTCAACGCTGTGTGAAGGAGTTTTGGGTACTGAGCAGCACTTTGCAGGTTCATTTTGATTTGACCTTCCTTGCATCGATTTAGAAGATACTATGGGGACTACACTCTGAGCTCTTTCCCTGGGCCTCTCCATTGTTCTTTCCAGCAGAATTGATGTATAGGTCTCTCCAGGCTGAGATTCCAGGCTGCAATGAGCAGGGTGTGGTTGGAGAGCAAGATCGACCCTCCCCTTTAAGAACTGGCCAGCGCCAGTGAGTCTGTGTTCCATTGTTAACTGACATCACATGAGCTTCACCAGCGCTCTGAGGTAGCGCCTCGCTCCTCGGCGTTAGCGCCTTAAGAGAGGTGTGTAACACCTGATTTAGCACTCAAATCACCTCCAGGGGTGATAGAGGCCAAGTTTGCAGTCGGAAGCGATAATTAGCGCCAGGCACTAAACTTTGCCCCCGGCCGATAATTGCACCCCAAACGGGGCGATACCAAATTTCGCCCCCAATCTCTTTTAGTAATGTTGGTTGAGGGATAAAAAATTGATATGGACACTGAGGAAAACTCCCCTGCTCTTCTTTGAATAGTGCCATGGAATCTTTTGCGCCTACCTGAGAGGGAAGACGGGGCCTCGGTTTAACAGCTCATCCGAAAGTTGGCACCTCCGACAGTGCAGCACTCCCTCAGTACCGTACTGATGTGTCAGCGTAGATTATGTGCTCAAGTCTCTGGAATGGGTCTTGAACTCACAACCTTCTGACTCTGGCAAGAGTGCTGCCACCTAGCCAAGGCTGACACCTAGTTAAAGTGAAGTAAAAAAATAGTTGAAGTGTTAACTTCATAGAATAAACTTTTCATTGGAAGTCATTCCTTCTGGGGTTCCTGATTCTACTGGTTGGTGTGAACTCTCAAGTCACATGGAAACAGGAATTAATGTAAGACAAAATGGTGGTAAATGGGGAAAATTGTGATGTAGAGGCATTTATCAGGCACAGTTATTCAAACAAAAGCTGTTGTGGGCCTCAACATGTAGGGATCTGGCTCAGTCTAAGTTCATTCATAAATACTTTGACCTAAAATTAATAATTTTGTTTTTAGGTTAATAACTGTACCTAAAATGTTGCTGCGCAATGTTCTTGGATTTATCTTTCTTCCATTGCCTCTCTGTAATCAGCTAATGGGAGAGCCTATGTAGTAGTCGTCACTGCAAATGTAACATTATGATTATTAGGCAGCTGTAAGATGGGACTTGTGTGTATTCTGCGTCATTCCACCTTTTTCCTTAAAATAAAATGATTTACTGGACAAATTGTATCATCTCCTTTATGGTGGACTAGATAAGAGAATGCAAATTTTCACATTGAGAGGAATCACCTTAGAATTACAGTTGAGGCTGGGATTCTAACTCAAGACCTTCTAACTGTGAACCCAGCCCCCCCAAGTTGTTGATTACTAATTATTTTCAATTTACTTCACAGGTAGTGAGTATCACTGTCCACAGTCAGACTCCATCCGATGGTGTTGGCTACTGTTTTGGATTGTTTTGATGCAGAACATTCTACTTTATACACAGCATCAGGAATGTCATGTGAGTACATGGATGGAATAGTGGGAGTTTTTTTCCCAATGGAAAATTTAAAAACTTTCTTGTGAATAAGTGTTCACTTTTTTCACTATAGTCTGTAAAACATCCGTACACTACAGAATATAATTTCAATGAGCTAACAACTGTACTAAAATAGCACAAAAGTGAATTTTACACAGATGCATTAACAAGTTCCCTCAGAACAAATTAGAACCCTTTTGTTAATCATAATATTTAAATTCTTGTTCCAGTTCTACATCTTCCATCTACCAGAAAGACTTCACCTTAACACCAATACTGTAATTTTCATTTGTGTATTTCTTTAGCGAGTAAGGAATCAGTATACCTTTTAACTGAAAAATAAAAATCTTTACAATTGTTGGATAGTATCTGTGTAATCTTCTAATCAGTTTCGAGCTAGGATAGACTGATAAAGACAACCTATGGTTCTCAGTCAAGCAGATAATGTTCAATTTAGTAAGACCATACATTCTTGGATTCATTGGCCCAGAATTTGCTGAAAAAATAATGGTGTGTGAACGATGCAAATTGGCCGGCAACCGGTAGCGAGGAAGCGATACCCCATGAATTGCGAATTGCCACAAGTTGCTGGCCGATTTGTGCTGCTCTGCCATTAGTTTTGCGGAAACGGCATCCCGCCTTTAACCTCCCCGTGATGTTCATGAAGTTGCTGTATTTGCACATTAATTGCCCATTATATTCACCACAGAATGTTAAGTATAGTAATTAATAGCTTAAGTAACCTTTTAATGATGTGTTAATTGTTAATGACTGTCAATCAACCTCTCTGGCACAGAAAGTGAACACTTAGAAGTGTGGAGTCTCATGCCAACAGGTAGTGAATTGTTGGAGATTTTAACAATGTCAGATTTTTAAATTTAAAGCAAGTTTTTACTTTTCCTTTCTGTCTCTTTTTTCTCTCTTATTTCCATCTTTCCTCTCTTTATTTCTCTTTCTGTACCTGATTTGACACTGAATTCAACCACGCTAAGTCATCCTCCTTCTCAGTCCTTCCTCTGTTTATTTATCAATCCTTAAATCTTATTGGTTAAGGAGATACACCGTTGTCCCATTCACCAAATTCCCAGAAGCCCTGTTGCACTTACAGCATCATTATCAGCTCGCACTTCCAGCAACTTTGTGGGCAAACATTTTTGAGGTGAAGGATGTCTTGCTCCAGCAAATTCTGGGCCAATATTTTTCAAATACAAAATGTCTAACTGCACATTGTTCACTTTTTTTCTTCTCTTCCCTCTGAACCTGAAGGTAGATGGATAGATTTTAGCTTTCACCACTGGACGGTAAACTCGGCATTACAGATTGCTCGCTGGTTAAACATCCCGCCGAATTTAGATTGGGCGGGTTGTAGAACTGGTGGCCGATCTGCTATTGTCAGTTTTCCACCCAGTGATCAAAGTTAAAATCTACCTCAGGATGTTGTAATTTTATGAAACAGCGTCTCCTGGTCTGTTTAATCATGACAGTTTCTTGGGAATGAATTCTACTAAGCATTAATGTCACCTTTTCTACCACATATTCTTGCTTGAGGTAAGGTCACAAGATTTGTCACCAATGGAATCAGTTGCATAAATTCTCAAAATAGTCTACAGGGTAACACAGGAGATTCAATTCAAGTAATGTACAAGTGACAGAAATCAATCAAATCTGTAACTACCTACTTGGACAGGCAATACTGATCTTTTTCAGCTATTCTGCAACGAGTGCCCAGTGATGGCAGACTTTTTGATGTTACCAGCTGCATTTAAACATAAGCAAGAATGGGTGACAGGAAATGAGAAATAAGTCAGTGCTTAGTCATGATGTCATTGCAATGTTATACTTACTGTGGTGTATATTCCTTGCAAGTAAGACAGACTGTACCTACAAACTTTAACATGCCATACAGACAAAATTGCAAAAAACCTACAATTTATCTTCATCTATTCTGTTGAATTTGTTGAATAATTCAGAAATCAGTAAGGGCGCGCTTATTATTTATTCCATAAAATACAGTGGACTAACTTGGCAAAAAGCAAGACAGAAAAAAAATATTGACAGTCCTAGTAGACTCGCTATATATCTGTATATTATTAGCTAATACAGTTTGTGCAATAATTGAATGCCCCCATTCGTGGTGACACAATGGGCTGGATTTTCATTGAGGAGTCGGGTAGGAGGTGGGACTACAACTTTCGGGGTTGTAGTCCCGCCTCCATCGAGTTCTAGCCAACCCACGTGATTTTGACTTGATTGACCTTGTTGAGCCCGCCCAGCGGGCTCAGCAGGCTAATTAAGGGCCACCCGGCAACAGGTGACGCCACAGATTGATATTTCATCTGTCAAGACCTTTTGACAGATGAAATATCAACGTTTCACAGCTGTTTGAAGCTGTCAAACACTGACAATCTGTACTCTAAGTTAATTCCTTCCTGTCAGGATGATTTAGAGATCTCCCCGGAACAGAAAGCTGAATGCTGCAATTTTTGACAGCTCGCAGCCATTCTGCTTTCTGTGCCGGTGAGATGAGGGACTCCCGAGACCTGAAGGAAGGAAACATAGAAACATAGAAACATAGAAGATAGGAGCAGGAGTAGGCCATTCGGCCCTTCGAGCCTGCTCCGCCATTCAACGAGATCGTGGCTGATCATCCAAACCCTAGCACCCGGTCCCTACACCGACAGCCATCCCACCCAAGCCCTATCCCCGTAACCCCACATATTTAATCCCCCCTAACACTAAGGGCCAATTTTTATCATGGCCAATTAACCTAATCCGCACATCTTTGGACTGTGGGAGGAAACCGGAGCACCCGGAGAAAACCCACGCAAACACGGGGAGAATGTGCAAACTCCACACAGACAGTCACCCGAGGCTGGATTTGAACCCGGGTCCCTGGCGCTGTGAGGCAACAGTGCTAACCACTATGCCACCGTGATGCCCAAAGGTTACTTACCTTTACAGGAAGGCTGTAAAGGTAAGTAAAGGTATGTAAAACTTATTTAAACACTTTACACACACCAAACACATTTATCCATGCACCCATCACTCACCTGAACACCGGACATCTCGACCCCTCCAAGCCCTTCATCCTGATGGTCCACCTCTTCTAACTTGGCGTGGTTTGGAGCCATCGGGAATCCCACACTTCAACAGTAAAAATAGGGATTAGGCTAAAAACTGCCTGTTAACTACCTGTTAACAGGCAGTTAATTGGCACTAATCCCCTTCCCGCCTCGGGGAGGCGGGTCCCAGTGCGGGGCGGGTACCCGCCTCCTTTGAAACTGGCGTGGAGGCGGGTTGGGGCGGGATGGATTCGGGACCCCCGATTTCGGGATTTTAACACCCCACACGCCTCCAATCCCGCCTCCATGGCCCAATGAAAATCCTGCCCAATGTCTCTCAGCTGCAAGAACTCTTAGAGCTAACGATGTCCCAATAAATCCAGTCTACTGGTTGTCTCTCATATGCTATAGTAACAAAGCAATGTAAACTCTGTTTGTTAAAATGTACCTCATTCCTATTCAACTAAAAGTCTGCAGGTTTCGAAATGAAAAGTGCCTAAAAGCCTGCATGCTGCTATATTCTAAGAATGGATTTGAAATCAAGTATTAGATACATTCTAATGGCTGTAGTGGAGTTTTCCAGCTGAGTCTGAAGCTTGCCCGCTCTTGTCCTTTATTTCATCTTGAAACATGCTGGGGCACTAGTTGTGGCTAAAATAATGGCTGCATTACCTCATGCTGCACATCAAGGAGTCATAAAAGTAAGTTTGAGTATATGCTGCAATGAACCCAGCACTCAAAAATGAAAGCAGCATTCATTTAAAAGTTGTTACCTTTTGAAGTATAATGTATTTAAATAGATGGCACAAGAATGACATTGAGAAATTGCGTGGCAGAATATAAACTCATTACAATTATTTTTTATTCAGAAACTTCCCAGATCTTTGGCTGGGTTTCAGAATACAACTTTTTGGTTATTATGAACCTCCATTGGGTGAGAAATGCCAATTCATTATTGACTAAAGTGATGGCTCAGAGACCAACAGCATATCTTATCAGCCAAGCTGTTTTTTTGCCACACTTGCTTTAGGATATATCATGTATGATGTGAGGGGCAAACGAAAATGGCCCAGAACTTCGGGTCGCCATGGGTGAGTACGCACGGGGTACTCACCCGTAGGCCCAATGGAAGTGCTGGTTTCCTGCATGCACTGCGCATGCGCGGGAAACCGGCACTTCCGTTCCCCTGAACGAAGGGGTTCATAGTTCGAACGTGTGCGCAGGAGAGGCTGCGCGTGCGCATCGAACTTATGTTTTTTTTGCAGGTTTTCTCGGGAAGTTAAGTCTCCAGAAGTTACACATATAAAAAGCAATCGCAAGGCCTGCTTTTTTACAAGGTAAGTGGTGAATTAATTAAAATTGAAATATTTTTTCCACAGGTTTATTATTTTTAAATACTTTAAAGAAAGGTAAGTTTATTTTTAGCCCCATTAGAAAATAAAATTAATTTTTTTCAAACATTTAAATTATTGTTTAAAATAGTTATTTCATGTAATTTATAGTTTATTTAAAAAATGTGATGTTTTTTAAAAATGTATTTGAAAATTTAGTGATGTTTTGGGGCCCGTAGTATTTATCAGTTTTGACAGCCCTTCCTGTCAAACTTATGAATGAAGCATTCCCTGCTCTGATTGGCTCTCCATGGCCCACATGATCCCAGGGGAAGCATCAAACTAACTGCGCCCCTGGGATACGCAAGCACTGCGCGCCGGCAGTTGGAGGAGGCCCAGGATCGGAATACCACGCGGGCCCACAGCACAACGGCCGGTGCGCTAGGTAAGTGCAGGTCGGGGGCTTGGACCTGCGGGAAGCCCCCGACCCGAATTTCTGGGCCATTATTTCTCTCGTTTACTGTACCTCTGTGTAGATGGCAGGCTCTGATGTATACCCAACTGACAAAAGCAGTTGTCACTGATTCATTGTCAATATTTCATTTGTTGAGTTTGCAGGGTTTTTTGGTGGAGTTTCCAACATATACTTCAGACCTTTCCAATGCTACCATTTTAAATTATTATAGCCAATTAAAGGTGATTAAAAATGGCAACATTCTGCAAGTTTTGTGGCATGCTATTTGGTTGGTAGTCATCAGTAAATTAAACATATTGATCAAAGAAGATTCAGTTTAGATGATTCTGTTTTACCTGCAAGGTAACATGTAACCGATCACTGTGCACCTTGTGAGTGTTAGTTTTCCAAAGAAATACATAACGGAAATGTAATGAAATGTAATTTTTACTTATTATTGTAGAGATCTCATAAATTGATCCCCAAAGTTGAGATAACATTTTTATACTTTGACCTCTAACAGGATTTAGTTAACAAAATAACTTTAAATGTTATAATAGGCCTCTTTCATTTCAAATGTGTGTGGTCAGATTTGGCAGGTAATCCTGCAAACTGCTAAAATTTGAGCATCTCAGCGCTAAAGGGTGACACGGCTTCTTAAACTCTGAATGTATATTTTTAAAAGAAATATTTCAAACTGCTGATTTTGTTGATTTTTCTAAGATATATATGTTACTAGACATGACTGGGGCAGCAAATGGCTATGTCTATGCTTAATACGTGAGGCTCTAGAAATATATAGCCATCACAGATTGAAATTGGAACAAATGCACCCTGCAGAGGAAATAGATTGGAATAAAGAATAGTTCTCAATAATGTTATGAAAATATAAGCCATGTACTTCTGTGTTGTGGAGCTTAGTTGTTTTTGTTAGGAATAGGACTGTCTATTCAGACAAAACTTGAATAATTTTTGTAAGTGAGTGGTGAACTGGTTTTGCAAAGCGAGCATTGCACCACCTCTCTAACTCCATGGATTTTAATCTAATATCTCCTGACATAGTTAGTCAGGCAGCATGAAATAAGTATTGGTGCCTATCCATCATCAAGACAGCAAACCTCTACTTCTGTAATATCCTCTGCTTCTGAACTCCATCATATATGCAAGTCCAGCTCATCCAGAACTCTGCCACCCACAGCCTGTCCTTTAATGAGTGCTGGCATCCTACTCAACAATGGGAGTCATCACTGGTGAGCTTGCCCCATTCTCACATAAGAACATAAGAAATAGGAGCACGAATAGGCCACTTGGCCCCTCAATTCTGGTTCCGCCATTCAATAAGATCATGACCGATCTTGGGCTCAAAGCCACTTCCCCGCCCACTCCCCATAACCCTTCACTCTCTTATCTTGCAAAAATGTGTCTATCTCCACCTTAAATGTATTTAATGACCCAGCCTCCACAGCTCTCTGGGGCAGAGAATTCCACAGATTTACGACCCTCTGAGAGAAGAAATTCCTCCTTGTCTCAGTTCTAAAAGGGTGATCCTTTATTCTAAAACTGTGCCCCCATGTTCTAGATTTCACTACGAGGGGAAACATCCTCTCTGCATCTACCTTGTCACCTTGTCATGCCCCCTCAGTATCTTATATGTTTCAATAAGATCACCTCTCATTCTTCTAAATTCCAATGGGTATAGGCCCAGCCTACTCAACCTTTCCTCATAAGTCAACCCCCTCATCTCTGGAATTAACCTAGTGAATCATCTCTGAATTGCCTCCAATGCAAGTATATCCTTCTTTAAATATGGAGACCAAAACTGTACGCAGTACTCAAGGTGTGGTCTCCCCAATACCCTGTACAGTTGTAGCAGGACTTCCCTGCTTTTATACTGCAACCCCTTTGAAATAAAGGCCAACATTCCATTTGCCTTTTTGATTACTTGCTGTACTTGCATGCTAACTTTTTGTGTTTCATGTACAAGGACCCCCAGGTCCCTCTGAACTGTAGCATTTTGTAATCTCTCTCCATTTAAATAATAATTTGCTTTTTTATTTTTCCTGCCAAAGTGTATAACCTCGCACTTTCCCACATTACACTCCATCTGCCAAATATTTGCCCACTCTCTTAACCTGTCTATATCCTTTTGCAGGTTCTTTGAGTCCTCTGCACAACTTGCTTTCCCACCCATCTTTGTATCATCCACAAACTTGGCTACATTACACTTGGTCCCTTCATCCAAGTCATTCATGTAGATTGTCAATAGTTGAAGCCCCAGCACCGATCCCTGTGGCACCCCACTAGTTACCGTTTGCCAACCCGAAAATGACCCATTTATCCTGACTCT
The DNA here is from genome assembly GCF_052327205.1 of Somniosus microcephalus. Lineage (NCBI taxonomy): Eukaryota > Metazoa > Chordata > Chondrichthyes > Squaliformes > Somniosidae > Somniosus > Somniosus microcephalus. The sequence goes on along the minus strand of NC_141001.1, from coordinate 81,892,030 downwards.
CTGCTTTCTGTTAGTTAGCCAATTCTCTATCCATGCTAATATATTACCCCCAATCCCGTGAGCTCTTATCTTATGCAGTAACCTTTTATGTGGCACCTTATCGAATGCCTTCTGGAAATCTAAATACACCACATCCACTGGTTCACCTTTGTCCACCCTGCTCGTTACCTCCTCAAAGAACTTCAGCAAGTTTGTTAAACATGACTTCCCTTTCATAAAACCATGCTGACTCTGCTTGACTGCATTATGATTTTCCAAATGCCCTGCTACTGCTTCCTTAACGAAAGACTCCAGCATTTTCACAACAACAGATGTTAGGCTAACTGGTCTATAGTTTCCTGCTTTCTGTCTCCCTCGTTTCTTAAATAGGGGCGTTATATTTGTGGTTTTCCAATCTGCTGGGACCTCTCCAGAGTCCAGGGAATTTTGGTATATTGCAATCAATGCATCCACTATCTCTGCAGCCACTTCTTTTAAGACCCTGGGATGCAGGCCATCTGGTCCAGGGGACTTGTCATCTTTTAGTCCCATTATTTTACCAATTACTATTTCCTTAGTGATAGTGGTTGTCTTTCGTTTCCCCCCTTCCCTGTGGCCACACATGTGCCTTACTGACTGGAATCAGGAGATATTGATCAAGAACAGTGACTTGGCTCATATTCCCCTCTTAATCCAGGGGTACCAAGATCCTGGCTGAGGTCAGCTAACTCAACATAGATTGGGGAAAGAACCTGGAATCATCATGTAATAGAAAAGCAAAATACTGCGGATGCTGGAAATCTGAAATAAAAACAGAAAATGCTGGAAATACACAGCATCTGTGGAGAGAGAGACAGAGTTAACGTTTCAGGTTGATGGCCTTTCTGTTTGTATTTCTGGAATCACCCTGGTCTGTCTGGCTCAAGTACTCACTGTCAAATCTGCTGAGCCATGGGGGATTGCATACACATGGTTGTTTGGCAACAGCCAGTAATGTCTTAGCAGCACATCAGTACAGTATAAATAGGGCTCTTGCCTTCCAGCATGTCCCTCAGCCTGTCTGATGGCATTTCTATATATGCCCATCTCTTGTCTGTTTTTGACCTACTTCTATACCCATACCCTTGTATATATCCATCATGCTGTCTTTTACCTTTATGCAGTTGTCTGTATTGATCTCCTGTCTCTCAAACTCTACTACTATCTGCTGTCTCAGTACTATTTTATCTCTCTGGCTTTTTGTCATTCGACATACCTGTTGGCCTCTCTCTCTCTCTACTCTCACTTATTGTATCTTTATGCATCTTGCTCTTGTTTATCTTTTCTATCTATTCTGCTCTTGCTTTTGTTTCTGGTTGTAAATACTCACAGCTCAGATAGTTTTTACTGAGAATATTAAATATAGATGTGGAAAAATTGCTGTGGTATAGAAGCAGATAAGAACACTGGGAAACACTGGGAAATGTGCCATCAGCACAAGGGCCGCAGTTGTTGAAGGAAAAGGCACACCAGTACCTTTTCAACGCAGCTAAGGATAAGCAAAATAGACAGCTTTGCCAGCATTGACCACATCCTGAGAAAAGATGTAAATCATAAAGGTTGCTTTTTTCATGCAGGTGTACATTGCAGTGGTGGCCCTGGAAGTGGAAACTGGTGGGAATTTCCGACAGATGATGTTATCCCACCAGACCTGCCTCTTTCTGTGATGTCCACACGGAAGGTAGCATACACAAGAAATACCCATCCCCATTTCTGGTGAAATTTATGATACACGTGAAAAGGGGCAGTGCACCAGCATTATTAGGAAGACAAATAGTATGTTGGCCTTTATTGCAAGAGGATTTGAGTACAGGAGCAAGGATGTCTTACTACAGTTGTATAGGGCCTTGGTGAGACCACACCTGGAGTACTGTGTGCAGTTTTGGTCTCCTTACCTAAGAAAGGATATACTTGCCATAGAGGGAGTGCAGTGATCCAGACTGATTCCTGGGATGGCAGGACTGTCGTATGAGGAGAGATTGGGTCGACTAGGCCTGTATTCACTAGAGTTTAGAAGAATGAGAAGGGATCTCAGTGAAATGTATAAAATTCTGACAGGACTAGACAGACTGGATGCAGGGAGGGTGTTTCCCCTGGCTGGGGGGTCCAGAACAAGGGGTCACAGTCTCAGGATATGGGGTAGGACATTTAGAACTGAGATGAGGAGAAATTTCTTCACTCAGAGGGTGGTGAACCTATGGAATTCTCTACCACAGAAGGCTGTGGAGGCCAAGTCACTGAATATATTTAAGAAGGAGATAGATAGATTTCTAAACACAAAAGGCATCAAGAGGTGTGGGGAGAGAGCGGGAATACGGTACTGAGATAGAGGATCAGCCATGATCATATTGAATGGTGGAGCAGGCTTGAAGGGCCGAATGGCCTACTCCTGCTCCTATTTTTTCTATTATCAGGTCCCACCACAAATCCCTTTCCAAATGGCTCGGAATTTCCTCAGACAACGTAGGCCTCGATTTTCCTGGAGCCGTCAGGCGGGGTTTCAGGCATGTGGGGGGGGTTGAACTCACAAAAATAGGGGGCCGCGACCCCCACCGCCTGATTCCCCGCCCCGTCCGACTTTCGCCCCTGCGTTTCAATGCGACCCGAATCAGACCCGCCCGCAGCAGGCGGGACTGGTCATCTGGCACCTAATCAACAATAATTGGCATCTTTAATGCCATTTTAAGGGGCCCTTGCAATTTTCAGCCTTTCCCCAAGTAAACCACGCCTGGTGGGAACACCGCTGATGAAACCTGGCATGAACAATGTCTGCTTGCTTACTTTCAGCTGCAGGTCAATCAGGGAAGACGAGATTTAATCATACAGCATTTGTAGGTTGCAGGACCTTGTTGTTTCAGGCTTGGGACAACTTGTTCAAGGCTTAGGCACAGCTGTGGAAGTTTGGAGGCTCACACACTTCTCCAGTGTGAGCTCCTGGGAAGCCCCTCTCACCACCCTCACTCAGCGCTTCCTCAGCTGAGGCATCTGCCAGAAGCATGGGAAGCCTTTTGTTCCTTCCCTTCTTGGCATTAGAGGATCTCCAACAGCAGAGGCAGCAGCAGCAGATCCAGCAACAATAGCAGCACCAGCAACAGCAGCACCAGCAACAGCAGCAGCAGCAGGAGCGACAGGCTGCGGCTCACCCACCTGAGGCAGCACAGGGCAGAAGGGGCCAGCGCATGGAAGGCCGTCAGCGCAGGAGATACCCCCCAAACAGGGTCTACAGACACAGGCTGAGCTACCTCAACATGACTGAGCAGCAGTGCCAAAGGCAGCTCCGGCTTTCATGAGAGGTAGTGACTGACATCTGCGCAATGCTGCAGCAAGACCTGGAGCCCAGAGCACCAGGTAGACACTCCTTACCAGTGGCCATCAAAGTCACCACCGCACTCAACTTTTTTGCCTCAGTCTCATTCCAGGGGTCAGCAGCAGACATCAGCGACATCTCCCAGGTGGCCGCACACACTTGCATCACTCAGGTAATCGATGCCCTCTTTGCCCTCACGCACAATCACATCCATTTCACCAGGGATCGCGCAAGTGTGAGGGCGCGAGCGCTTGGATTTGCTCAGCTGGCAGACTTTCCAAGGGTGCAGGGCGTCGTTGACTGCACACATGTGGCCCTTAGGGCGCCCCATCGCAATCCAGGAGTTTTTGTCAACCGCAAGGGCTTCCACTCCCTTAACGTTCAGCTGGTGTGTGACCACAAGGAGGAGATTCTGCATGTTTGTGCCAAGTACCCTGGCAGTTGCCATGACTCCTTCATACTGCACCAGTCTACTGTGCCTCCGCTATTCAGTCCGCCAAATGAACTTCAGGGATGGCTACTTGGAGACAAGGGATATCCTCTGCGGACTTGGCTAATGACGCCATTGAGGAGACCAGCCAACGAAGCTGAGGAGCGATACAACTCCAGCCACAAACCATCAGATGCATTATCGAGCAAACCATCGGATTGCTGAAGATGCGCTTCAGATGCCTCGATAAATCAGGTGGAGCCCTACAGTACTCAGCAGCCAGGGTCTCCAAAATCGTTGTGGTTTGCTGTGTGCTTCACAACATGGCACAGCATTGTGGCTTGCAGATTACGCAGGACGAAAAGGCTCCTCACAGAGCCGCCTCGGATGAGGATTGTCATAAATCTCATCATCGAGAAACTACCTATGAAATAACACTGGACGGCCAGCTGGTGGCGCCATCCAAGGAGTATAAATACTCGGGTGTTGGCCCCAGCTTGCCAGGGACATTTTGTAAAGACAAGGAGCTAGTGGATACAACTAGACTGCCATGTTCTGAAATAAGTTGATTAAAACCTTGCTTTCTGCTCAAACCAAGTGCATAGTGAGTTTTATTACCTCAAGGATGATGCTGAGGAGGAGGAGGAGGAGGAGGTGGAGGCCGGAAACGAGCATCCTGCAGAGGCCCATCAACCAGCGGCACCAGCACACGAGAACATTGCTGGCCGGAATGCAAGGAACGCACTCGTCCTGGCCAGATTTGCCTAGCCTGGTACATCAAACACTGTAGCCTCACTGCTTCTTACCTGACCATGGACAGTGGCCCATCCCTGCGCATTTCTACCTATTTGACCAGCTTGCTGACATCTGCAAGTAATCCTCACGGCCTCAATGTAAAATCCCCATTTGCCAAATGACAGACGCCACAACTGCAGCAGTTGCCATCAGATTTTTTATGTACAAGAAACTGATGGCATTAAAAGTATGTACAAAACTTTTCACCCAAGTGTCTACCCTTGTGATTAGTGGTGCTTTATTTTCCTCTTATGCGTGCTCCTACGTAGTGGTACCCCTGTGGCTTCAGCAGATATGGAGGCCCCCTTGCTCACTTTCCTGCTGCTCCTGTCTCGACACCGTTGGCAGGTGTCCTCTGGGGTGGCAAGCCTGTGAGGGCTCGCCAGCAGTCTGCTGCTCCTGCGGCTGTGCAGGGGTTGAGACGCCTATCTCACTTGGGTGTGGACTCCGGCGGGGCTCTGACCGAGGGCTCTGAAGTGGCATGGAAGTGTGAGCACGTGGAGAGGAGCCCCCACTTCCTTGAGGTGTGCCAACAACCTCCCTCTCATGGGCCAGCTCCCCCTCAGCGCCTGCAAGTGGCTGGAGAGCACCTTGCTGCACATCAGGGCGGCCATGGGGACCAGTCTCTGCACTGGAAGTGCTGCTCAGAAGGACTTCCATGAAAGTCTGGTTTCGGTGCTCAATAGATGCCCATCGCTCCTCAAGAGATGTCATTCTATTCTGAGCACTCACCATGTTTTCCATACCCTGGCGACTAAGCTCCTCCATGGCCGTAGCCCTCCTCTCCTCGGCCGTAGCCCTCCTCTCCTCGGCCGCAGCCCTCCTCTCCTCGGCGGTAGCCAGCCTTACCACGGAGGTAGCCATCCTTTCCGTGGTGATGTGTTCATGCGCCAATGACTCCAATAAGGCTCTGCTCATGTTCGCCATGGACTCCTCCATTTGCTCCACACTCGCAGTGACCCTGGATACAAAACCTGCCAGAGACTCCTGCATCTGTGCATGGAGATCCATCACCTCTTCTCTTGCGGATGGACCCAGAGGCATAGGGTAAACATGCAGCTGAGCTGAGCTGGCAGAGGCCTGTGCCCTCCGACGAGGTCTCTCCACTGCTGTCGCTGTCTCCACAATCTGCTGATGCTCACTTGTGAGCTGTGAAACACCAGGTGACAACACTACTCTATGTCCCGAATTTCCCCTCCGAGGTGTGAGTGTCTACGCTGGTGCTGGATGCTGCGCCCTCAGAGGTTGGAGCTTCCTCTGAGGAGTCTGGCTGCACAGCCTCTTCCTCCTCGATAGTGGGGACAGGGGCTCTGGATGGTCCTGTGGGGGAGTAAAGGAAAAAGTTAGAGATGTGATGCCAAGGCTACATGCACATTGGATTTTGCAGATGCTCATAAGTCCAAATGATGTAGCTTCAGAATCGTTACAGCGACTCATGCTATGTCAATGAGAGAGATGGAAAACTATTCTGTCACCAGCTTGCGGGCTTGCTCCTGTCTCTCCTTCCCCAGCTTCCGCAGCCACGTCAGCCCCGACAATTTCCATCACTCCTTCCTCCCAGGGGCTCAGGTGGGCGATTGAGGATGGTCCTCCTCCAGTCCTGGCACGCTCTCTCCTGTTGTGAGCTCTCTTTTCCTGCAATGAGGGAGACAAGTGGAGTTTGAGTGAGAGTGCAGGAGTGAGTGTAGAGATTGCATAGCATAGATACTTAGAAGGAGACAAAGATGGTGTGAGGCTGCAAGACCAAGGGCCCTCCCTATATGTTGTCAGTTGTGTTCCAAGCATCAGAGTGAGAGGCAGTGTGAGGGCTGCATGGTGGAATAGTTATGTGAATGTGAGCATAGAGAGAGAGGGAATGGATGAGGGTGCATGGATGTGACTGTGAAGTGGGATGTGGAGGAAGAGAGTGCTGAAGCTGAGTGCTGTTGGGGAAAGGCAATGGGGATCAGGTTGAGGGTGATGGAAACTTCATACTTACTTTTCCTGTATGGTGAAGGTCATGGAATCTCTTCCTGCACTGCATCCAGGTTCTTCGCGTGACTCCCTGAGAGTTCACCTCTGCTGCGACCTCCATCCAAGCAGTCCTGGTCTCATTGGGAGGCCTCTTCCTCCCTGAGCTAGGGAAGAGGACCTCCCTGTGGGCCCTAACCCCATCTACTAATGTCTGCAGTGAGGTCTCGTCAAATTTGGCGGCAGCTCAGGGTCTGCCACTGGCAACAGCTGGTGCAGGCTCCTCTGCCATTCTGGACAGCTCGCTGGGAAGCCTGCAGAGGTTGAAAAGCTTGCTGTAGACTTTAAAAGCACCACGAATGATGACATCATACTGTGGGGCTTTCTGACTGGAAATAGTCAATTAGCAAGGGTGCCCACACGCTGGAAATTAATTGGCCAATTGTGCGAAAATTGCATCCAGCTGGCTGACCCATTTAGATTCGTGTTGGAAACTAGCATTCGGGGAACCCGACAATTCCCCGCACCTACGGGAAAATCGGCCCCGTATTGTCTGTTTTTACACCAATTTTACCAGCAGGAATGTTTGTTAAAATTTCCTGAGAATCTCATTAGCATTAGCAAGTTCAAAAAACAGGCATAAAACAAGCGGCACTCAATGTAAGCAACCGGGGCCCAAGGAAAGTGTGCAACATTTATGTCCCTCTTTATCTTATGGATGTCATGAAAATTAAAGTTTGAAGCTATCAAACCATCCTTTATGCACATTAAGCACAGCATGTTTAAGAAAAGGCATAAAATCATAGAAATCTACAGCACAGAAAGAGGCCATCCGGCCCATCGTGTCTGCACTGGTCGAAAAAGAGCTACCCAGCTTAATCCCATTTTCCAGCTCTTGGTCCGTAGCCTTGCATATGCAAGTGCATATCCAAGTACTTTTTTAAATGTGATTAGGGTTTCCGCTTCTACCACCCTTTCAGTTTCTCCTCAACTCCCCTCAAATCCTTCTACCAATTACCTTAAATCAACACCCCCTGGTTATTGACCTCTCTGCTAAGGGAAATAGGTCCTTCCTATCCACTCTATCTAAGCCCCTCATAATTTTATACACCTCAATTAAGTCTTCCCTCAGCCTTCTCTTTTCCAAGGAAAGCAACCCCAGCCTATCCAATCTTTCTTCATAGCTAAAATTCTCCAGTCCTGGCAACCTCCTCGTAAATCTCCTCTGTACCCTCTGTAGTGCAATCGCATCTTTCCTATAATGTGGTGACCAGAACTGCACGCAGTACTCTAGCTGTGGCCTAACTAGTGTTTTATACAGTTCTAGCATAACCTCCCAGCTCTTATATTCTATGTCTTGACTAATAAAGGAAAGCATCCCGTATGCCTTCTTAACCGCCTTCTCTACCTGTCCTGCTACCTTCAGAGATCTGCGGACATGCACTCCAAGGTCCCTCTGTTCCTCTACACTTCTCCGTATCCTACCGTTTATTGTGTATATCGTGGAAGCTTTTCTCTTTATATTGTGACACATTCTGATGCAATCAAAAAGCATTAAAGATATAGAAAATAGAATGCAGGTCTCCAAGGGGAGAAATAGAAAAGAAATGCTGTAAAACACCAGAAACATGCCCCTGGGCCCTGCGACGCCTAAAATTTTAGGCATCAGTTTAGGCCTGTTTAGTACATAAAATTGGCGTTCTCTGGCCTTTTGCTTGGGGAGCAGAGTTATATTAATAAGCTAAGTCGTGTTACAATGGACATAACTCGAGAGCGACGCCCATGACCGAGGAAATTTGCACATAGCAATGTACCGGCGTAAAACCGATGTAAGTCACTTGCACGTAAATCTCTCTGGGAAAAACGGGTGCCATTGTCACACCGGGAATTATGACAAAATTCCAGGCCAGTATCTTTAATCACATTTTTGATGATATTGCAAAGAAAATGCTGTTGCGTAGTTTGTCAAAATGTGGAAAATAAAAGGCTAATTCTAAAAACAAACACCACCAAACTAATTGTCCTTGAAAGGAGGCACATGTTAATAGTGCAGACAGAGATGGTGGATAACTCTGGGCAGTGCTTGTTGTCAGGTGGGCAGCATTGGTTGCTGCGTTACCTGGTGGGCAGCATTCATGCTGAATGGGCAGCACTTGCCATCAGGTTGGATAGCAAAATACTGCAGATGTTGGAAATCCAAAATAACAACAGAAAATGCTGGAAAAACTCAGCAAGTCAGGCAACATCCGTGGAGAGAAATTTGAGTTGACGTTTCGGGTTTGACCCTTCTTCAAAACTTGCCATCAGGTTGACTGCTGGTCACTGGTCCTCACCAGATTACCTGGCGGGTAGTGCTCATCATCTGATTACTTAGTGAGCAGTGCTTGTCGCCAAGTTGCCTGCCGGTCACTGCTCATTCTTGGGTTATCTAGTGGGCAGTGCTGACCGTTGGGTTACCTGGTGGACAAGGCTCATTGCTGCATTACCCAAGGGCCACTGTTTGTCATTGAGTTACATTGTGAGCAGCGATCAGCACTGAATTGCTGGTAATTATCATTTGTTGCTGATGGGCAGTATTTATCAACAGGTTACATGACGGGCACTGCTTGTTGCTGATGTACCTGTGGGCAGCACTTTTAGCTGGCTTACCTGGGCACTCATCATCAGGTTACCTGGTTGGCATTGTTTGTTCTTGGGTTTCCTGGTGGGCTGGCCGTTGAATTAGCACGTGGGCAGTGCTCATACTTGGCTTATTCAGTGGTCATCTGAAGAGTTACCAGTAAAACAAAGACGTCAAATCCCAATAGTAAGCTTCTCCCAGGATGTAAGAAATCACACAACACCAGGTTATAGTCCAACAGCTTTATTTGAAATCACAAGCTTTCGGAGCGCTGCTCCTTCTTCAGGTGAAGTGGAGAAATGCATAAAGACACAGCTTATATAGTCAGAGAATGTTTTTTGTCTGTTTTTTTGTTTTTCATACAGACCCCAGCATCTGCAATATTTGACCCCTTGTGACCCCACCTCATTGTTCTTTGATGTAATGTTTCCCTGACTGACCTGTTTGGACACCATTCACACCTTTGACTGCTGTGATAATCTCTCTGCCGAGGTGTGATAAATGGCAGTTGGAAAGGTTACCTGTAAACATCTGACATGATTCTCTGACTATATAAGCTGTGTCTTTATGCATTTCTCCACTTCACCTGAAGAAGGAGCAGCGCTCCGAAAGCTTGTGATTTCAAATAAAGCTGTTGGACTATAACCTGGTGTTGTGTGATTTCTTACATTTGTCCACCCCAGTCCAACTCCGGCATCTCCACACCATTCTCCCAGGATAGTAGTGAATTTGAGAATGACGTCATTTACTTACACCTGTGCCTTTTACTGATTATGCAATCAAAGACTGATTGAGTGCTGAATGTTTAGAGAATGTTAAAAATGAGTACTGCTAACCAAATAACCTCTTGTCTCCTTAATCTGCTTGCTTGTGGAGATTTCTTCACACCTTCCAATGTCACCCTATTACAAATAATTATTTAAATAACATTTCGGAATGTTGCTGACAATTGGTACAGCAAGGAAGTATGACATCAACTGTTGATTATTCACCCGTGATGTCTGCATAATAAGTCTGTATCCAGCATGGTGTGAGCTGGTCCTTTATCGTGCATATTATGCACTGGCGTCGGGGGAATAATAAAGCTCTGTCATTCCAGAGACACTGGCATTTTCAAATATTTGGATTACTTTATTTCTCACAAAGGGTTAAACAGCCTGAATAAATCCTGCGAGCATTTCTGTTCATTTTTTTTGTGGGGGTGGGGTTGGGGGTTTGTGGAGAGGTTGGAGGCAGCTTACTGTCTAATAATTATGCGTTTAACTAATTTGTCACCACTGATTTTGACATCAGTGCAGTTTATATTGTGGCGTGAGTTCCAGCAACAAAGACCAGTGCTTCCAAGTAAACTGCTTGCCTCATTTGCCTGCTAAGGCACGTAGGTGCAGTAATTCAAGGCTCTTTATTATGCGCATCTCATTTCTTGATTGATGGCGGGCTAACAGTCGCTGAAGGTGTCAGGAAGGATTTCACCCAGCCTGTCTGTAGAAAAGAGAAAAAAAAGGCAAAGAACATTTTCAAATTATATGGTTGAAGAGTGCACTAAATCAGAACTATATAAAAAGGAACAGTAATGCTGCAATATTCTGTGAACAGATTATGATGTTAAAAGTCTAATTAAATCTACTGAAACAGTAATAATTCAGTGGCCATTAATTCCAGTTTGGTTCATGAGTAGGAAGAGTGACTGTAGCTGAGAATTTGATGCTTGCCACCTTTCCATAGCATCAATTAAAACTCCGCAAAACATCAAGTACATTTTACCGGTTAAGATGACCGCTTCGCATCAGCGCAGTCATGGGGACTGTACCCTGCCCACAAAATGCCTGCTTCAGTGACAAATTTTTTGTCTTATAATACTCCTGTGAAGCGCCTTGGGACGTTTTTACTATGTTAAAGGCGCTATATAAATATAAGTTGTTGTCGCGCGCCACATACACCTGCATTGTTGGTGTGTCGCACCACAAAATTAACTATCCCGATACCTGTATCACACGCCACAAAATACCATGACTGTTAAAGACAGACTCCAGAGGCCCGATTTTAACCCTGCTCAGGAATGGGCTGGGTGGGGTGGGATGGGGGGTGGGGATGGGGGGGTAGTTGAAAATAGTGATAGTGTACTTACTGCTGCATTCCTGATGTGGCTCCTGCCAGTCGCCATTTTAACTGTGCAGTTTTTTGATTTGGGACAGGTGCCCACCACAGGCAGGCTTCATGGAAACATGAAAATCGGGGACCTGTGATGCAATTACGACCCCAGCACCATTTTAACTAAAATTTGTGAAAGTCTCGCCTGGTGACTGACTCGCCACTAAAACCTGGCAGGATTGGTGTTTCACAGCCATTGAAACTATATTTAAAGGGGAATTTAGATGCAGGTCAGTGGATCATAGGATCTGTTTGCTGCCTAGTTTGCCAGGAGAGTTGCCAGCTTCCAGATCTCTTTTACACTTTTGTGCGTTATTACCTCTGACCTCCCCCCCCCCGCCCCCCCCACCCCCGTAAGCTCTCTATACTTATATTTGGATGGAAGAACATTTGGAGGATGAGGAACAGCAGCAGCAGCTGAGGGGGTTTTCTCGCAGGAGGCCATTCCCAGCTCCTAGGATGTACAAGGCAAAAGTCACTTTCTTGGATCTATCTGAAGAGCAATGCCTCAGGATGCTGGGTTTCTCCAGGCAGGCTGTTGCAGACCTCTGCAGCCTCCTGCAACAGGACCTGCTGCCTGGTGGATCAGGAGGCCATGCTTTGCCTGTGGCAGTGAAAGTCACCACAGCTCTTAGCTCCTTTGCCACTCGCTCCTTTCAGCCTGGAATAGAGGACATCAGCTGCATCTCCCAGTCTGCAGTACACAGCTTTATTAAACAGGTCACCAATACCCTGTTCACCAGTGCCGACTAGTACATCACCTTCCCCATTGACCTCAACAATCAACACGAGAGAGCTCAAGGATTTCCAGCAGTGGCTGGCTTCCCTCACTTTCGGGGCATCATTGACAGCACACACGTTGCCATCAGGGCACCAGAATACCAGCCTGCAGCAAGCATTCATTAATAAAAAAAGGTCATGTCCAGCTAGTGTCTGATTAGAGAAACAGGATCATGCAATTTTCTGCAAGGTACCTCGGCAGTTATCATGACAAATTTATCCTGCGACAGTCTATTATCGCGCCCCCCCCACCCCACCCCCAATATTCGACCCTTCCACCAACGTGCCAGGCTGGCTCCTGGAGGCCAAGGGATACTGCCTTCAGACCGGGCTCGTGACACCCCTCAGCAAACTCACCCCGCGCTGAACAATACCAGTATAATCAAAGCCATGGGACCATCATTATTGAAAACTCTCCTGGCATTCCAAAGAGCAGGTGAGTGGCTCTCAGTGACTCGGAGAGAGTAATCCCCTAAGTTTTATTGGCGGGTTGGGCACTGAGCTGGACATCCGCGATTTGTAGTTAAGGTGGTGTTCGGGCCTAATTGTATAATTAGACCCTGATTTACATATATTCATGAGGCCGCATCTGCCTGTGGCGGGCACCTCAGCTGACTCCAAAAATGGCACGGTTAAAATGGTGGTGGGCGGGAGCGCATCGTGAACGCAGCGGTAAATAATCTACTGGTATTTTAGCCACCCACCACCTTGTCCGTGGGTTGGGCAGGGTTTAAATCAGTCCTATAATGTCCAAAGGCAGACACATAGACAATTTATAGACTAGATGGGACAATGGATTAGACATAGTCCTTTCGCTTCTGGGCCATGATACAAATCAAGCTTTGGCTCTGTTGACTATAAGGGTTCTGTGTGAAATGAGATTCCACATACTCTTCAAGAGGAGAGAAACTAGCTCTGAATCCCAGCTGTGGCCAACAGTCACTGGAGTTTCAGAGATGAATGGAGCTGCAAGTCAGCTGAGGCAGTTATGAGGGGGAGGTGGTCAGGAAGTGGTACTGTATTAGAACTACCATCTTCAGATATGTTTCTAATTATCAAGCTGCCGCTGCTCTCAGTGGACTGCTCCACTAATTATATGATAAGCTGAAGCTTCGCCTATTTCATGTCTTATCTGCTAACCTCAGAATATTTTACCTTAGAATAACTCATATGAAAATAATGAGTAGCAAGACTTTGGTAACGTGATTTAATGGGGGAATTTTAACCCCAGAAAATGGTGGGTGTGGGTTGGGTGGGAGGCTAAAGTGTTAAAAATCTGAATCCAGACCCCAACCCGCCTCCAACCAGCCCACTGATGCAGGAAGGGGACCGGGCAGCAGAGCCACTCCCAGGAGGCGGGTTGGCACTTTAAATATGACAATGAGGCTGGACGCCTTGGATTTAACCTGCTGTGCAGGTTTTTTTCTGGCTGGCCAGGGTTCCCGGGCCTCGGGAATCCTAACAGCTGCAGCCAAGTGAGGATAGCCTCTGGAGCAATTCTTGTGGACCGGGAGGAGCAGGAGTTCTTCCTCCAGGCTCCCCCAGGAATCGGGTGCTCCCAAGATCGGGGATCGACCCCCTCCCAACCAGGGGCAGGGATCGGACTCCCCGGGTCAGGGATCAGGCCTACCTGGGGCTACGGCATCTTCTCCAGCATTCCCCGCCTGATTGGAAGCCAGCCTGTCCATCAGGCTAACCTTCAGGTGGGGAACCTAGTGGTGATGTCACACACTTGCTGTGGAGTTAACGTGCAGCGCGCTACTATGCCCCCCACTCCTGGCGGGTCCAAAAGTTAAAATTCATCCCAATGTGTTGATAGAAATTTTTGAACTTTTTAAAAGGAAAAATGCTGGCTTGGTTACAATCTCTGAAGGCAAACATACCTTGAATATAACTCCTCCTGGATTATCTGTCATATCTGCTTTGTAGGCCATAAACATGCAGAAGGTCTGATTGTTGCTGTGGATTCCAATCATCAGAGTTGAGCATTTTCTCTTAACCTTTTGTTTTGCTGATCAGATATGATGAAAATAATTCCAGAAGGATTGATGAGAATTACATGTTGACTCTAACGAATTCCAATATGTTCTTATGTTCTTATATGGAGGGAAAAATTCCAGTTACTTGGTGTTGACTGATGATTTTTAACAGATGGCAAAAAGTGTGAATGTCATCGAGATTCTCAAAGGAGATACGAAATCTTCACAGGAGTTGAGCATGAACTAGAAATGATTTCATTTGATGATGTTTAACTTGTTTAAGGATCCTAATTTTCCATTCCTCTTACAATGATCAATATTTCACTGAAGTGCATTATTGGCCCAGAAATTCCGTTCCCTATGGGTGTGTATGCGCTGTGTACTCACCCGTAGGGCCAACGGAAGTGCCGGTTTTAGGCATGCACTGCGCATGCGCTGGAAACCGGCACTTCCGTTCTGTGAAGAACGGGCTTCGCTGGAGAGGCAGCGCGTACGGCTGAAACTTCCGTTTTTTTCACAGTTGCTTCAGTCCAGGTAAGTCAGAAGCAGCTGTGCCTAGAAAAGCAGGCCTGCTTTTACCAGGCTAAGAGATGAAGAAAGTAAACAAAAAAAAAATTCCACTGATTTATCATTTTAAAATAGTTTAAAGAAAGATAAGTTTATTTTTAGCCCCGTTAAAAACTTTAATTATTTTTTTCAAAAATTTTAATTTTTGTTTAAAATAGTTAATTTATGTAATTTATAGTCATTTTAAAAATGTGATTTAAAAAAAAATTATTTGAAGTTTTACTTATGTTTTGGGGCTGATCTCTATTCATAGATTTGACAGGTCTTCCTGTCAAATCTATGAATGGAGATTCCCTGCTCTGATTGGCTCCCCATGGCCCACGTGATCCCAGGGACGCTGCGAACTACCTGCACCCCTGGGATACGCGGGCCCTGCACACCGGCAGTTTGAAGAGACACAGCAATGGAATTCTGCGCCTCCCGGGAGCCCTCCGGTCCAGGCAAAGATTTTTCCAAATCGCAGCCCTCCGCCCGCGGGAGGGCTGTGAATGGAATTTCTGGGCCATTGTTCTCTGATTAAAGCTGCACTTTGTAACTAGCTTTGTCCTCAGTGGAATTGAGGTCAACCAGACACTTTGATGGTGGTTGGCATATAGGAGAGAAACCTGGAAGCTGTTTTATGAACATGATGAATATGGAAATGTGTGTGTCACAGGGAAAAAAAATCTGCTCTTCTTCCTTTGCTGCAATTGGTAAAAATGAATCATTAGACACTCTCTCTGCAGATTGATCTCTCTCTCTGTTTTATGTTTGAAACAAGGCAGCAATATTGGTGCATTTGCACACATGATTTGGAATGCCTTAAAGATTAGGACCTTTATAACGTTTGACCATAAGAGGTTTCTTGAATCCCCAGAATAATTTTTACAGGGGATTGGGACCAGTTCTGAGGGAAGGGGCATCTCTATAAAATGGCTGGCTTGCATCTGAAAATAGCTGGGATCAATGTTCTTGCTGAGAAGTTTAAGCTAATTTGACCAGGGAACCAGAAAATAGCAGAAAGAAGCAGAAATGAGATGAGAGGAGAGAGAGATATAAATAGCAATAAAATTAGAAATATCCCAAAAATTGCAGGGACCAGATTGAGGAAAATAATAAAACTGATAATGGAGGTATTAAATTGTATGTATGTCAATGTCCATAGTCTAACTAATAAGGTTGGTGAGCTGCAGGCACAAATTGTTACAAGGGATTATGATGGGGCTGCATTAACAGAGACGTGGCTCAAAGAAGGCCAGGAATGGGTTCTTAGTGTTCCTGGCTACCAAGTATTCAGGAATGATACGGAAAGCAAAAGAGGAGGGGGTGTGCCAGTATTTATAGTTCTAAATAGAAAGGATATACTAGATGGTTCTAGAACGGAATCTAATTGGCTTGAGTTGAGGAACAGCGGGGTAGCTGTTACATTGTTGGGAATATTTTTATAGACTTCAAACAGTGAGAAGGAAATAGATGAGCAAATTTGTTGACAAATTTCAAAGGCATGTAACAAAAATAGAGTAGTAATATTAGGAGACTTTAATTGCCTTAATATGAACTGGGGAAAACATAGTGCAAAGAGTAGTAGGAAAGGAGAGGAATTTCTGATACAGGAGAACTTTCTCGATCAATATGGGCTCGATTTTACCAGGCCCGAGGAGGCAGGTTTGGAGACGTGTGAGTTGTCAAAATCGCAAAAAGTGGCGGGTGGGTCCGATCCCGCCTCTATCCTGCCTCTGAGCAATTTTCCCAGATTCATGGTTTCAGACCCCATTTCCATCCAGCCTCCAAGAGGTGGGATAGGCCCTTAAGGCGCTTAACAACCAGTTAATTGCCTCTATAATCCCATTTTGAGAGGCTGTTCTGAATTTAACACATTTCCCATGTGCTGCACGTCTCCTCTGGAACACGCCAGTGAATCCTGGCGCCCTCACAAGTGGACTGCTTACTAACAGCTGCAGCTCCACCATTAAAAAGGAGTTTTCACCAATGATCATTTGCAGGTGGCAGAACTTTGTTGTCTCAGGTCTGGGGGAACTTTTAACAGGCCTACTCATTGTTGTGGAAGTTTGGAGCCTGACACCCATCTCCAGTTTGACCTCCTGGGAAACCCCTCTCCCTACTTTGACTGAACACTTCCTCAACAGATTCGGATGAAGACCAGCCGTGGCAGCAGCAGAACCATGAACAACAGCAGCACCAACAGCAGGTGCAACAACAGGACCTCCAGGCTGCTGCTCACCCACCTGAAGCTGCACAGGGCAGAAGGCGCCAGCGCATGACCACATTGCTGCCCGGGATGCAAGGGACGCACTCATGTTGGCCAGATTTGCTTAGCCTGCACAATCAAACACTTTTGCCTCGGACCTTCTTACCAGAGCATCGACAATGGACAAGAACCTGCGGATTCCTATCACATTGACCACCATACTGACAATTGCAAGTCGCCCTAAGCCCTCAATATGGAAGTCCCATTTACAAAATGACACAGGCCACAACTTCAACAGTTTGCCATCAAATCTGTTTATCATAACAATTCAAGGATGGCTTGTCAAAAATTAATACAACAGAACACCCAAGTGACTACCCTTGTGACTACTTGTGCTTTATCTTCCTCTTACACGTGCTCCTACGTGGTGCTTCCCCTGTGGCTTCAGCAGATGTGGAGGCCCCTTGCTCACTTTATTGCTGCTCCTGTCTCGACACCTTTGGCGGCCATCCTCTGGGGTTGCGAACCTGTGCGGGCTCGGCAACAGTCTGCTGCTCCTGTGGCTGTGCAGGGGCTGAGACGCCCATCTCAGTTGGGTGAGGACTCTGGCGGAGCTCTGACTGAGGGCTTTGCAGTGACATGGTCATATGAGCAGTTGGAGAGGAGCCCCCACTTCCTTGTTGTCTGCCACCAACATCCCTTTCATGGGTCAGCCCCACTTCAGAGCTAGCAAGTGGCTTGACAGCACCTCGCTGCACTTCAGGGTGGCCATGAGGACCCGTATCTGCATTGGAAGTCCTACTCCAGAGGACTTCCATGAAGGTTTGGTTTCTATGCTCAATAGCTGACCATCGCTCCTCAAGAGCTATCAGTCGATTCTGAACAATGACCATAGAAACATAGAAACATAGAAACTAGGAGCAGGAGTAGGCCATTCGACCCTTCGAGCCTGCTCCACCATTCAACGAGATCATGGCTGATCATCCAAACCCTAGCACCCGGTCCCTACACTGACAGCCATCCCACCCAAGCCCTATCCCCGTAACCCTGTAACCCCACGTATTTAATCCCCCCTAACACTAAGGGCCAATTTTTTTTATGGACCATGTTTTCAATATCCTGGCGACTAAGCTCTTCCATGGCTGTAGCCATCCTCTCCTCTACAGTAGCCATCCTCTCCTCTACGGTAGCCTGCCCTACCATGGAGGGAGCCATCCTTTCCACGGAGGTTGCCATCCTTTCTGTGGTGATGCGTTCATGTGGCAGTGCCTCCACAAAGACTCTGCTCATGTTCGCGACGGACTCCTCCATTCGCTCCACACTCGCTGCGACCCTGGAGACAAAACCTGCCAGAGACTCCTGCACCTGTTCCTGGAGTTCCAGCGCCGCTCTCCTTCTGGATGGACCCGGAGGCACATGGACAACATGTAGCTGAGCCAAGCTAGGAGAGTCCTGCGCCCTCCGATGAGGACTCTCCACTGCTATCCCTGTCTCCACCATCTGCTGATGTTCACTTGTGATCTGTGATACACCAGGTGACAACACTACACTATCTCATGAAGGTCCCACCGAGGTGTGAGTGTCTGCGTTGGTGCTGGGTGCGCTGAATTCTGCTGACGCTGCACCCTCAGAGGTTGCAGCTTCCTCTGAGGAGTCTGGAGGCTCAGGCTGTTCCTCCTGGACAGTGCGGACAGGGGCACTCGATGGTACTGTGGGGGAGTGAAGGAAAGAGGTCAAGGTTGCATGCACATTGAATTGTGCAGATGATCATGTCAATCTGTTAGAGCATCAGAATCATTATCAGTCACTCATGCAATGTCAGTGAGAGAGGTGCTAAACTATTCTGTCACCAGCTTGCTGTGATACGCCCGTCTGTCTGTCCCCCACTTGCGAATCGTCCTCCACTCTGGCAATCTCCAGGGCCGCCTCCTCCGAAGGGGTGAGCTGGGCTACTGAGGGTAGCCCTTCCCCTGTCCTCGGTCTTTCCCTCTTATTGTGGGCTCTCTTTTCCTGCAATGAGGGACACAAGTGGAGTTTGAGTGAGAATGAAGGAGTGAGTGTAGAGAATCCATAGCATAGATACTTAGAAGGAGACAAAGGGCCCTCCCTGTGTGTTGTAAGTTGTTGTCATTGCATCACAGTGATAGGGAGTGTGAGGGCTGCATGGTAGAATAGTTAAGTGAATGTGACCATAGAGAGAGAGGGAATGGGTAAAGGGTGCAGGGATGTAAGGGTCAAGTAGGATGTGGAGGAAGAGGTTGGCAAAGCAGAGTGCTGGTGATGAGAGATGATGGGGATCAGATTGAGGGTGATGGAAAAGTCATACTCACTTTTCCTGTGCGGAGAAGGTCATGAAACCTCTTCCTGCACTGCATCCACGTTCTGCTGCACATAGAAATTGCGTTTACCTCTTAGGCCATTTGCAGCCACAGCTTTAGTCTGCTGGGGAGGCTTTTTCCTCCCTGACGAAGGAAAGAGCACCTCCTTATTTGCTCTTGCTCCCTCCACCAGAGCTTGGAGGGAGGCCTCATCGAATCTTGGAGCACACTTTGGTCTAGTGGTGGACATAATTGCTGAAGGATGCGCTCAGAACAATGGGCATAAAGTTTAAAGGCTGAAAAAGAAGCAAGGCTGCTTGCAGGCCTTAAATCCAGCAGCATTGATGACGTCATTGGAGGCGACTTTCTGTATGAAAGGCTCATTGGGCCAAGGGTTTCCACACGCTGGAAATCAAGTGCCCAATTAGGGCAAAATCGCAGTTTTGTCCCACTTCACATCGGAGTCGGGATCCTGATACGATGACCACCTGACACGCCCCCAGCCCGCCCCCAATGGCAAGATCAAGCCGTATATCTCCAGTCCAAGAAGGAAGGAAGCAGTGTTGGATCAGATTTGGTAGGGCAAGTGGAGTGTATTACAGTAGATCATCGAGCTAACAGTGACCACAACATAATATGGCTTAAAGTAATTATGGAAAGAGACCAGAACATAGCGAAGGTAAAAATGCTGACCTGCGGAAGAGATAATTTTAGTGATTTAAGAAGGGACCTAACATAGGTAGATTGGAAAGGGTGATTGCAGGGTAAGGCAATAATGGAGCAATGGAAGGCATTCAGGGAAGAGATAGTCAAGGTACACACTAGGCATTTTCCTTTGGAGGGAAAATGTGGAGCATCCAAAGCTAATGCGTCCTGGATGAAAAATGAAATGAAAGTTAAAATAAAACTGAAAAAGGAGGCTTATGACACATGTCAGGAGCAAGATTCAGTTAGTAACCAGGAAGATTATGGTAAGTACAAGAGGGAATTGAAAAAGTTAATACAGGAGGCAAAGAGAGGTTACAGAAATTTAGCAGGTGACATTAAATTGAACCTTAAAACATTTTATAAACATATCTTCATCTTAGGCAGTCCCTCGGAACCGAGGATGACTTGCTTCCACATTAAAAATGAGTTTGCAGGTGACTGATGAGTCCAATGCGGGACCTACAGTCTCTGTCACAGGTGGGGCAGACGGTGGTTGAAGGGGCGGGTGGGTGGGGTGCTTGGGTTGACGTGCGCTCCTTGCGCTGTCTGCGCTTGGCTTCCGCTTGCTCCCGGCAAAGAGACTCGAGGTGTTCGGCGCATTCCCGGATGCTTCTCCCCCACTTTGTGCGGTCTTGGGCCAGGGATTCCCAGGCGTCGATGGGGATGTTACACTTTTTCAAGGAGGCTTTGAGGGTGTCCTTGAAGCGTTTCCTCTGCCCCCCTGGGGCTCTCTTGCCATGCTGGAGCTCCGAGTAGAGTGCTTGTTTTGGGAGTCTCGTATCGGGCATGCGGACAATGTGACCCGTCCATCGGAGCTGATGAGCGTGGTCAAAACTTCAATGCTGGGGATGTTGGCCTGAGCAAGAACACTGATGTTGGTGCGCCTATCCTGCCAATGGATTTGCAGGATCTTGCGGAGGCAGCGTTGGTGGTACCTCTCCAGTGCTTTGAGGTGCCTGCTGTACATGGTCCATGTCTCTGAGGCATACAGCAGGACGGGTATCACTGTTGCTCTGTAGACCATGAGCTTAGTGCCGGGTTTGAGGTCCTGGTCTTCAAACACTCTCTTCCTCAGGCGACTGAAGGCTGCATTGGCACACTGAAGGCGGTGTTCAACTTCTGCATCGATGTCTGCCCTTGTTGACAGTAGGCTCCCGAGGTATGGAAAGTGGTCCACGTTGTCCAAGGTCTTGTCATGGATTTTGATAATCGGGGGGCAGTATTGTGTGGCGGGGGCAGGTTGGTATAGGACCTTTGTCTTACGGATGTTTAGTGTAAGGCCCATTACTCTCGTACACTTCGGTGAAGGTGTTGACGATGGTTTGGAGTTCGATCTCCAAGTGAGCGCAGATGCAAGCATCGTCTGCATACTGTAATTCGACGACAGAGGATGGGATGACCTTGGATCTGGACTGGAGGCGACGGAGGTTTCCTGTTTGTTCTGTAAATTAGCTCCACTCCAGTGGGGAGCTTACTGAGGGTAAGATGGAGCATTGCAGCAAGGAAGACCAAGAAGCGCAGTCAAGACCATCTACGGCCCAAGCACCCAAGGCCCTACCCCACTGCGGGCCACGAACGGAGCGGTACTCATCAAAGACAGAGAGGCAGTCAGTGCCCGCTGGAAGGAGCACTTCGAAGATCTCCTTACCCGCAACTCTGTCTTCGACACGAGTATCCTCAACTCCATCCCACAGCATGATACCCGCCACCATCTCAGCACAACCCCAGCCCGGCATGAGGTTGAAAAGGCCATCCGACAACTGAAGAACAACAAGGCCTCAGGAGCAGATGGTATCCTCGCCGAGGCACTAAAGCATGGCGGAGAAGCACTATTGATGCAAATTCATGAACTCATTTCTCTTATTTGGAAGGAGGAGAGCATGCCAGGGGATCTCAGAGACGCCGTAATTGTGACCATCTTCAAGAAAGGTGACAAGTCTGATTGCGGTAATTACAGAGATGTTTCCCTGCTGTCTGCCACAGGGAAAGTCATCGCAAGAATCCCCCTCAATCGCCTTCTCCCAGTGGCCGAAGAGCTCCTCCCAGAGTCGCAATGTGGATTCCGCACACTAAGGGGCACAATGGACATGATCTTCACTGCACATCAATTACAAGAGAAATGCAGGGAACAGCAACAACCACTGTACATGGCCTTCTTTGATCTCACAAAGGCCTTCGACACTGTCAACTGTGAGGGATTATAGTGTCCTCCTCAAATTTGGCTGCCCTCAAAAGTTTGTCACCTTCCCCCGCCTGCTTCACGACGACAGGCAAGCCTTGATGCTGACCAACGGTTCCACCAGAGACCCAATTCACATACGAACTGGGGTCAAACAAGGCTGTGTCACTTCTCAAACAATGCTCTTCTCGATCTTCCTTGCTGCAAATAAACATATAAAGTGTAAGCGGTTAGCTAGCGCATAAAGTTAGACCTATTAATGATTCAAAGGGAAATTTTCATGTAGAGGCAGAGGACAGGGCTAAAGTAATAAATGAGTACTTTGTATCTGACTTCACAAAGGAACTGGATGATGTGAAGGTTACACTAAAAGAGGATAGGGAAGTTATGGACAGGATAGTAATAGATAGAGAAGATATACTAAACTGATTAGCATCATTGAAAGTTGGTAAGTCACCTGGTCCAGATGGAAAGCATCCTAGGTTGCTGAAAGAAGCAAAGGTAGAAATAGCAGAGGCATTGGTCACAATCTTTCTATCCTCATTGGATACAGGAGTAGTGTTGGAGGATTGGAGGGTTGCTGATGTTATAACATTATTCAAGAAAGGGGAAAAGGATAAACCAGGAAACTACAGGCAGTCAGCCTAACATCGGTGGTGGGAAAGTTATTGGAAACCATTATCAGGAACAAAATAAACTTTCATTTGGAAAGGCATGGGTTAATCAAGGAGAGCCAGCATGGATTAGTTAAAGGCAAATTGGCCTAGAAATTCAGTTGTTTGCGCCAGCCACTAGCGCCTTAGGAGGAGGAGATGTGGGGCATCTAGGCGGCTAGCGGCCGGCGCAAAGCCTTTGCGCGCACTCAGCTGCGCGCGCAGATCCTGACGTCATTTCATCGTGCAACGCCCTTTGTTCACCCCACACCGGAAATTCAGTGGCGCCGGCCTATTGTGCGCCTGGCGCCCCTAGCGACTGGTAGAGGGGAACGGTTCTCAGTCGCTGCGGGGCGCGGGGGGCGCAAATTAAAGGGCACTCCTCCTGCAGTAGAAAAGGCAGCCATTTTGCAACACTCCTTCTTTGTGAGAGACGGATCTTTGCAGAGAGACAAAGGTAGAGAGCTTTCTGGTTTGGCTCAACACTCGCACAGGTACTTGTGGCTTCAGGCCACAGCTTTCCTCTTGCCTTCAACTTCAGAGCCATATCATTGATTGGAAACATATAATGGGGGCTGCAATGGGTGCAAACGTTGGCCTTCTCCATTGCATTCAAAGGGCTCACAGATGCCGTGAGAGAGTGGCAGACATGGCCAGACGGAGAGGGGGCAACAGGCGTCGGCAAAGGAGGCCTTACCCACCCAGGGTATCCCGCCAGCAGTTCTCATATCTGAACATGCCTGACGAGCAGTGTGTTCGGAGGCTGCGATTCCGAAGGGCGGTGGTCACTGAGATCTGCCACCTGCATCGCGGAGATCTGCAGCCACATCTGAGGAGCAGGACGTCTCTGTCGGTGGCAGTGAAGGTGACGGTGTCTCTCAACTTCTATGCCACCGGCTCCTTCCAATCCGCTACTGGGGACATTTCCAACATCTCCCAGTTTGCCGTGCATTGCTGCATCCGCCAGGTGACTAATGCCCTTTTCAGAAGGAGATGTCAGTTCATCTCCTTCTCCATGGCCCTTGTCAAGCAGCAACAGCGTGCAATGGGCTTTGCAGCATTAGCGGGCTTCCCCATGGTGCAGGGCGCCATTGACTGCACGCATGTGGCTTTGCGGGCACCTCTGGAGAATGCCGAGGATTACCGCAACCGGAAGGGCTACCATTCGCTCAACGTGCAGTTGGTGTGTGACCACAGGCAGCTCATCCTAGCTGTCAATGCCCGCTTTCCAGGCAGCAGCCACAATGCCTTCATCCTGTGCCAGACTTCTGTAGCAGACATGTTCCAGGCCCAGCCTCACCCACGAGGATGGCTTCTCGGGGACAAAGGCTATCCTTTGTGCACCTGGCTGATGACCCCGCTCCGTGCGCCCAGCACCCCTGCTGAAGAGGGATACAATGACAGCCATCAAGCAACCAGGCACATCATTGAGCAAACAATCGGCGTCCTGAAGCAACGGTTCCGCTGTCTGGATCGTTCCGGAGGAGCCCTACAGTATTCGCCTGAGCGAGTCTCCCATTTCGTGGTCGTGTGCTGCATGCTGCACAACCTGGCTATCCGCAGGACTCAGCCACTGCCACCAGACATTGGAGGACCACCAGAGGAGGAGGAGGAGGAGGAGGAGGAGGAGGACCAGCACAGGAGGGAGGCAGAAAATGCAAGGGCCACCCGTCGGCGGCTTATTGAACATCGGTTCTAGGCCCCCTCTCAGGGAATGGCTTGTGCCAATGGCACAAGAAGAATGTAGCCACTCCACAAGCCCTCAGCCGAGCAGGGCAACCAGAACTTCCAAAAGAAAGCATGGACAGTGCGATTTAAGAACATTTATTTCTTTGAAAACTCTGCCCTTCCCACATTACAAACTAATGGAGAGAAGCCCCCCAAAAAACACAAACCGAGCAGTCTCGGCCTTTCAAAAAAACAAATCCACCCTCCCCCTTTAAGAGCTCACTGGCGCCAGAGTGTCTGCCGTCAATCAGCAGCTCGCCGCACCTGCGCTGCGCCCGCCCTCGGGGGTTTCACCCCAGGCCGCCGGCTTAGCGCCTAATGATAGTCGTGCATCGCCTGTTTTAGCGCAGCAGCAACCTCTTGGGGCGATGCCACTGAATATCGGCGAAGGTGGCGCGAAGTTGCGCCGGGCGCAAACTTTAGCGGCCGCCCGGCTGTAGCGCCCCAATCGTGGCTATACTGAATTTCTAGGCCATTGTGTCTAACTAACTTGATTGAATTATTTGATAAGGTAACAGAGAATGTTGATCAAGGTAGTGCAGTAGATGTTGTTTATATGGACTTTCAGAAGGCATGCGATGAAGTGCCACACAGGAGGCTTATTAAGGGGGAAATGGTGGTATGGATACAACATTGGATCAGAAACAGGAAGCGAAGGGTGGTGGTGGATGGA
Organism: Somniosus microcephalus; assembly: GCF_052327205.1. NCBI lineage: Eukaryota > Metazoa > Chordata > Chondrichthyes > Squaliformes > Somniosidae > Somniosus > Somniosus microcephalus. The sequence goes on along the minus strand of NC_141001.1, from coordinate 81,866,986 downwards.
TGTTTTTCAGACTGAGAGGTGGTATGCAGTGGTGTTCCCCAAGGGTCAGGTTTGGGTCCATTACTCTTTGCAACTTTTATAAATGACCTAGACTCGGGTGTAAGGAGCACCATTATAAAGTTTGCAGATGATACGAAACATGACAAAGTAATAGATCATGATAAGGGTTGTTATTGGCTTCAGGATGGTGAAGTGGGCAGAAGCATGGCAGATGGAGTTCAATGCGGACAAGTGTGAAGTGATGCACTTTGAGAGGACTAATCTGGAAAGACAGTGGGGGAAAAATTCAGTTGGTGTGCGCCTCCCATTAGCGTCTTAAGAGGGCGTTGATGGGGCACAAAGCAACTAGCATCTGTGTGCGGCGATGTTTGCGCCACTCAGGAAATTAACTAGACATTTTGCGGCGGCGCTAAACACTACAGCCATGATCTCCTGCACCGACAGATCGTGACGTCAGTCGAGTGTGCAATGCCCCAGACCAGATATTGAGTGGCGCCCCCTGCCTTACCGCCTGCCGCTAGCAACGACAGGTTGAGGGGAGCTTATTGCAGTCAGGAAGGGACTGGGGGAGCGCTATTTAAAGGCGACCGCTTCCTGCCTTTTTCTGCTGGTGACATTTTTGCACCACGCATTCGGAGAGAGAGAGAGAGAGAGACTTCTGGAGAGATTCAACGCTGTGTTTTGGATACTGAGCAGCACTTTGCAGGTTCATTTTGATTTGCCCTTCCTTGTATCGATTTAGAAGAGCATGTGGGGGCTGCAGTGTGAGCTCTTTCCCTGGGCCTCTCCATTGTTCTTTCCAGCAGATTTGATGTACAGGGTCTCTCCAGGCCAAGATTCAAGGTTGCAATGAGCAGGGTGTGGATGGAGAGCAAGATCAACCCTCCCCTTTAAGAACTGGCCGGCGCCAGTGTGTCTATGTTCCATTGCTGACTGACATCACATGAGCTTCGCCAGCGCTCTGAGGTAGCGCCTCGCTCCTCGGCCTTTGCGCCTTAAGAGAGGTGTGTAGCACCTGATTTAGCACTCCAATTAACTCCGGGGGCGATAAAAGCCAAGTTTGCAGTCAGAGGCAATAATTAGCGCCAGGCACTAATCTTTGCGCCCGGACGATAATTGCTCCCCAAATGGGGCGATACTGAATTTCTCCGCCAATATACTATAAATGGCATGATTTTGTAACGTGTAGATGAGCAGAGAGACCTTGGTGTCCATATAGACAAATCTTTAAAGGTGGCAGGGTAAGTTGATAAGGTTTTTAAAAAAGCACATGGGTTACTTGGGTTTATAAATAAAGGAATAAAATATAAAAGCAAAGAGAGCATGCTAGAAATTTATAAATCACTGGTTAGGCCTCAGCTGGAGTAATGTGGACAATTCTGGGCACCACACTTCAGGAAAGATGTAAAAGCCTTAGAGGGGCAGAGGAGGTTTACCAGGATGTTACCAGGGATGAGGGACTTCAGTTATGGAAAAGTTAGAACTGTTCTCCTTGGCACAGAGAAGGTTAAGAGGTGACCTAATAAAGGTTTTCAAGATGATAGGTTTTAATAGAGTAGATGGAGAAAAATTATTCCCTCTGGGGCATGGGTCAATAATTAAATGTCATAGGTTCAAAATCATTGGCAAATGATCTAGGGTTAAAAATTGGGTTGCACCCCCCTTGGGGCACAACCTTCACTGGGGCGCTAATTTTAGCACCCCGAAAAAGTTAGCGCCCCTGTGGCCGATTTTCCCAGGTAGTGCCCCGAGAGGGAGGAGGGGCACTACTGGAAGTGCCCCGCATCCCTCTTGAGACACTGCGAGCCAATATCGCGGTGTTACGTGCTGCAGCGCCAAGTGCTGTGGCACATTGTGCCGCAGTACTGCAGGCCTTCTTCCCTTTATCAAAGGGGAGGCGCCTGGCGCAGCGCGTCCCGGCACCCAACTGGGCCACCAGAGGTCGAGAGTGCCGGCAAACGAGTCTGGCATTCAAGAGGTGTGCCGGATTCACGGAGAGCAGCCGGCACCCTCCGGAGGTCTTCACAGGGGCCGGGGACAGCAACGGGGGCAGGTACTGGCAGGCGGCCAGCAACAAAAATGGCCGCCCGCCACCTCCCCTTTAACTAGCGCCACCCCGGCCACAGGTAGACCCCCCTGACCATGGCGTGTGGGGTAAGTCGAGGTGTGTCACCCAATATCACAGCTGGGGCGCTGCGCATGGCGATGACGCCATCGCCAGCGGTGCAGGACCGCATGGCGCAGGGCCGAGCGGCGCTAAAGGTTAGTGCTGTCGCTAACCTCCTGCTGAATTTCGCGGGAGGCGTTAGCGGCGCCGCGCCCAGGCGCTAGTTGAATTTAGCCCTCCCTTTATGAGGAGAATTTTTTTCACACCAACTTGTCGGGACCTGGAACGCTCTACCTGAAAAGGTGGTGGAAGCTGATTCCATAAATAATTTTAAAAGGGAGTTGGACAGATATTTGAGAATGAGGAACTTGCAAGGTTACGGACAAAAAGTGGGGATGTGGGACTAAGCACGACTGCTCTTTCAAAGAGCCGGCACAGGCACGATGGGCCGAATGACCTCCTTCTGTGCTGTAAGTTTCTATGATTCTATGATTGACTTTTGGTGAAGGAAAACACTAAAAAAGCTATGTACAGGAAACTTTCTGGTATCCGGCACTGACGGGACCGAGCTAGTGCCATTAGATCAAAACTGCCGTATAAACCAGCGGCAATGTTAAAACATACAGAGCTTTTCAGCTCCGTGTGAATCAACAAACCCTGTTGCTTAGCAACAGCTTCAAAACAGTCGGCTGCAGCTGCAAGCGTCTCTAGCTGAAGCTGTTGCTTAGCTACAGACATTGCAGAGCCTGACTGGGAAAAAAAAAGCAACGAGAAGTAAAAAAACTAATAGAAAATGGCTCCTGAATTTTGCCGGTAGATAGAGCTTTCCGGACTTTTAACCTCCGGTTAAACGAAAGTTTCCTGTATATTGGGCTGTATCTCTTCAACTCAGAATGGTTAAATTTAAACAAACATCACAGCTAGGTGAAAGTTGTGTGATTTGACAACCTTGCCATCAAAAGCATAGTTTTACATTTTCACGTAAGATACATTTTAAGTAAAATCTGAGCACCATTTATTATATCCCTCACTTGTGAACCAAAAGATAATTTTAGTAGCTCATCCCTGTATTCTCTGGGATTGGCAGTACAGTATTTGTTACAGTTCAGCATTTCTCCCAACATTTCTGTCTTGAGTTCATGGTGAAAAAACAATTCCAATAAGCAGATGATCAAATTTCAGGATTTTTGACCATTTTTACCATGGAAAGATTCAGGTATAATGATACATTTAAGTTAAAGTAAGTTTCAACAAAGGTTGCCAAGTGAGGCAAGGAGAGGCTAAGTCACCTTTGAGAAGAAAGCTAGCCAAAGGCTGAAATAGCTAGTCAGATTCCATAGAAAAAGATAATCCAAAAAAGTGCTTGTTTTTAGTCCACTAAAAGGAGCAGTGTGGCATGTTTTTATTATTTATGAGATGTTGTTTATTACACTCCCAGTTTATGATATGATATATATCTAGATATTGGAAAGTGAAAGTATTCTCCTGATTGCGAGGGACGCAGGGATGTTTACAGGTGAGATCAGTGACTTTAACCTGAGAGAATATCTAAGGCAGTCCCAAAATTGGTAACATAGACTGAGTCTCCTATGAACTGAAATTCAAGTCCTCATGCATGCCAGGATTGGGATAGCATGCCCAGGATTAAGAATTACTGCTGAATTGTGTTATTGACAACTGGAGATCCCATGGGCTGTGCAATACATTCTTCTGACTCCTTCAGAAGATGCAATGTGTCATACCATCAGATCACGCCTGCTAAAACTAATAGATTTAGGTAAAGATTTACTAATATATAGGAGCAGTGAAACATAACCAGATAATGAGAGTACAATATTTAAAGAAGAGAATGAGCTCACTAGGGATTAAAATACCCTATTTAGAACAAGTTTCTTACACAGCATGTTGAGTGATGGAACATTTGGGTGAAATGGTCTTTTGCAGACTTTGACAATGCAATGTTGTACATGGGGGAATGCACATTTCCAGTTGATGCATGGGGTTCAGACCTCCAGTCAGAACTAAAGACATGAGAGAATTTAGAGGTCTGGATTTGATTATCCCTGACAAAAAGACAGAACTGTTAGGTATTCTGTTAGGTACAGTCACTCCCATAAGTGGTCCGAGCTTCTTGTGTTCAGGAGTGTGATGATACTGCCCAATATTTAATGATATAATACCGTAACCCAGAGGCATAACACTAGATGTCCTTATAATCTGAACTGGATATTGTTTCTTTTGCACCTTGAATGCTCCTCCAGTCTTTCAGTAGGTCGATGGAGAAACACTTCAGTGAGACAAGGCCTGTTGCCCATCAATAAGATGCTTTACTTTAGACAGCAAGTGAACATACAGAATAACAGTTAAAGCAAATTCCAATTTATTCATTCAATCTTGTATCTCTCCCTGAAAGCAATGAGAAAAAAATAATTAACTACTCTGTCCCTTCTGTGGGCTGAGTTATATATTTTTGGCATTATTTTTGTTTATAGACAACTTCTAATTGGAAAAAATTGATCTCCTACATTCTAACTTCCAGCTCTGGGCATAGATCTGTGCCTCGCAGTCACCTGCTTATAAAACCTGCCATAGTGTCTCTCTTTTCTTTCTGTGTTCCGAGCAAGTGAAACTGTTGTGCCTTCAACTGCTTCCACTTTCAGGGAATCACCAGTAGGCCTGTCAACCAAACCGATTACCACCTCTTTCACATTTACATAGGGTAGAACGTGGGAGGCCAGCATTGGAATAGTCAAGTCTAGAGGTAAAAAAGGCATGGAAGAGCTGAGGCAAGGGCAGAGATGGGCGATGTTATGGAGGTGCAAATAGGCAGTCTTAGTTATGCCATGGATATGTGGTTGGAAGCTCATCTCGGGGTCAGATATGACACCAAGGTTGTGAGCAGTGGTTCAGCCTCAGACAAATGTTAGGGAGAGGGATGGAGTCAGTGGCTAGGGAACAGAGTTTGTGGTGGGGACCGAAAAAAAATAGCTTCTGTCTTCCCAATATTTAATTGGAGAAAATTTCTGCTCATCCAGAACTGGATGTTGGACAACCAGTCTGACAACTTAGACACTGTGGAAGGGTCGAGAGAAGTAGTGGTGAGGTAGAGCTTGGTGTTGTCAGCGTACATGTGGAAACTGATGCTGCGTTTTCAGATGATGTTGCCAAGGGGCAGCATGTAGATGAGAACTAGGAGTGAAGGGATTATTACTAGTCCTAGCCCCTTTAGGGCTACCCCGGATCAGGCGTATTCCCCAGACGTTCACTTTCAACTAAAGTTAGAGGTAGCCAAATCCTAAAGACACTTAATTGGGTTTAAACGTCCAGACTATCTCTCCCTAAAGGAAAGGAACAACCTGACGATGTTACCGTTCTCCAGATAGCACTTTTAATAAGTTTAGCTAGACTGTAACGTTCCGGATATTATGAGGGTCCGGAAAACTCCCCCAGAATTCTGCAACTCCTCACCAAAAAGCGTACAGAGATTGAGTTTGCGAGTTTGATACAGAAGTACTGTGAGACAATTCTAAAAATATATAGATTTATTAAAGAACCGACATGTAATTACAGTAATTATTTCCATCGCAACATTAACAGTTCCAAATACAAAAAGCTTTTACAATCTTATTATCAGAGATCTTTATTCTCAAATCTTAACTTCGCTAGTTTTACAGTTCTTAGTTATCCACCAAAATCAAATACAGTACCTTTTTGATCCCCGAGACTCAAAGAGTTGTAGACTTACAGAGCTTGCTTCTGAAGCCGAGAATCGCTTTGCCCCTTTACAGCGAATCTGTCTTCCCATTGGAAAGTCCAATTTTTATACCCTTTCTCAGTGGTATGTCCTTTGAAGTTTTCTGCTGATGTAAGCTAATTATTTCTAGTCATTTTTCTGTTGACTTCTGCAATCTTTACAGTCAGATCAGCTTGTAGCATTAAGAATCGGTGTTCAAAGCTTATCATAAAAAACGGTGTGGAGCAGATGCATCTATTTGATGTCATTCTTACCAAAGTCTTCTGTTTGTGTCTCTTTCCGAAGTGTAAATTAAAAACACCTCAACTGGGTGCACCATTGTCTTCTTAGTTACCTCAACTGGTTGTAACACAGACTCGTGTCTCTGTGTTTCATTTGATGTTACTTTTACGAAGTCATATGTTTCTTCATCTTATGTGATTCTTTCCAAAGTGTACGTATAACACCTTAACAGGGTATGGTATTGTGTTCTTTCCAAGCTTCAGACTTTCAGGAACCTTTAACCTTCTGTTTCAACAAGGCTATTGATTCCGTGTCAACAACTTATCTTATCTCAATAGCTTTTATGCTGTTTACAGCTTTCTCATTGTTGATGCTTTTAGATTTTCAAGCCCAGTATGTCATGTTACAATAGCCAGAATATTTCATAGAATGGTGTACTTTTCTGAATAGGTATATTGCTTATTCCTTCATAGGAGGGGGCCAAGGATAGATCCTTGGGGGACACCAGAGGTAACGATGCAGGAGTGGGCCGAGAAGCCATTGCATGTGATTCTCTGGCTATGATTAGATAGATAAGAATGGAACCAGGCGAGTGCAGTCCCACCCAGCTAGAAGATGGTGGAGAGGTGTTGGAGAGTGGTCAAGCATGTCAAAGGCTGCAGACAAATCAAGAAGGACGAGGAGGGATAGTTTACCTTTGTCACAGTCACAAAGGATGTCATTTGTGACTTTGATGAGAGCCGTTTCGGTACTGTGGCAGGGGTGGAGGGATTCAAACATGGAGTTGTGGGAAAGATGGGCACGGATTTTGTAGGCGACAACACGTTCAAGGACTTTAGAGAGGAAAGGGAGGTTGGAGATGGGGCAGTAATTTGCAAGGACGGAGGGATCGAGGGTTTTTTTTTGAGGCGTGGTGATGATGGCAGATTTGAGGGAGAGGGTGACAGTACCTGAGGAGAGAGAACTGTTAACAATATTAGCTAACATGGGAGCCAGAAAAGGAAGTTGGGTGGTCAGCAGTTTGTTGGGAATAGGGCAGTGGAGCAGGAAGTGGGTCTCATGTACAAAATAAGTGCGGAGAGGTCATGAGAGGAGGTCAGAGTAAAACTGGAGAAAGATTTGAGTTCAGGGCTAGGCCAGGGGGAACCTTAGAGGAAATTTGGCCCGGTGGGCTAAGGGAAGGAAGGGGAGTGGCAGAGGCAGCTGAACGGATGATCTCAATCTTAGAGATAAAGAAGTCCATGAGCTCCTCGCACTTGTTGTCAGAGGTGAGGGTGGAGGAGACGGGGAGAGGGTTTTAAGAAGATGGTTAATAGTGCTGAATAGAAGCTGGGCTTTATCTTTGCATTCCAGAATGATTCTGGGATAGTGATCAATTTTGGCAAACGAGAGCAGGACCCGATAATGCTTTATGTGGTCCAGCCAGATCTGGCGGTGAATGGCTAAACCAATTGTCCACCATATGCATTCAAGTATGCATCCCTTGGACTTAAGGGAGAGAAGATGAGGGCCGTACCAGGGGGATCAGTCAGGGTGAGAGAGGGTAATTGTTTTACTAGTGACTAGGGCATCAAAGGTGGTGGTGAGGGTGTGGTTGAGCAGATCGGTAGCTGCAGAAATGTTGTGGTGAATAGAGGGCTGGACAGTTGGAATTTCGTAAGTGCAGTTGTAAGAGAGTTGGGAGAGAGTTTTTTACAGGGTCAGACACAGAAGGATGTAGGGTTGGTGATGGTGGGGAAGGGGGTTGGGGAAGGGGGATGTGGGTGGAGAGCGAAACACGGAAGTGGTCAGAGATGGCCTTATCTGTGATTGACATGATGGGAGTAGCGAGTCCACGAGAAATGGCAAGGTCGAGGGGGTGGCGGTGAATATGGGTTGGGGAGTTTACATGGAGGGAGAGATTAAAGGAGGATATGAGGCTAGTGAACTCAGAGGAGAGAGAGCATGATGACTTGAGATGGAGGTTGAAATCACCGAGGATGAGAAGTCGCTTGATACAGAGGCTGAGGGAGGAAAGCAGTGAATATATTGCGGTAATAACATTTTTATGGTACTTGGGTGGGCAGTAGAGAATGAGAATTTTAAATGAGAGGTGAGAGGAGTGGAATAAGGTGAGATGCTCAAAGGAGGAGAAAGTACCAGAGGAGTAGGGGGACAGACCACGGTGGTCTGGGCGGGGCAAGTGGTGGAAGTTATAGCCAGGCGGGGAGACTTAATTTAAGGGTAAGGTGTCATCACCCCTCAGCCTGTCAGGGTCATGATGTTGATGCAATCGTCCATGATAAACTGATGGATAGCAAGAGCCTCGTTCGCAAGTGAACAGACATTCTAGAGGGAGATGCGGTGAGGGTCGGTGATGGCTGACCCACTGCCAGCGTCCACAGGGTTGGCGCTGGGAAGGGTGAGTTGGATGGGGAGTAGATTGTCAATATTAGCCCCCAGTGGGTACGTTGGGCGGGAAGGTCAGCAAGAGAGTAGGATGGGACAGTTGCGGTTGCTGCTCGTAAGGAGGCAGTGATGAGTGCCTCGATGGGCCCTTCGTAGGATGTCAAGAGAGGCACAGAGGGAAGCTGTAGGCTTATCTAAGAGGGAGTCAAGCCTGGGACAGTGGCAGGAGAGTAGGAAGGTCAAAGAGTAATGAAGGATTGGGGTAGGGATTTGGGAGGGCAGAGTATCCGAGAGAGGGGAGATGAAAGGAGGCATGATGACAGGAGAGGGAAGTCAGGGAGGGATAAAGAGAAAAGGAAAAGGGGGAGAAAAAAATGGAAAAAGAAATGAACGGCTCGGGTCCGGAGTGGCAGCCAAAGTGCGCACGCGAATGGACACAGGGAAAAGCTCAGGTTACATTGGCCTGGTTATCACAGAATCACACAGAATCACAGAATCCCCACAGTGCAGATAGAGGCCATTTCGGCCCATCGAGCCTGCACCGACACATATCCCACCCTATCCCCGTAACCCCACGTATTTAATCCCCTAACACTAAGGGTCAATTTATCATAGCCAAATCAACCTAACCCGCACATCTTTGGACTGTGGGAGGAAACCGGAGCACCTGGAGGAAACCCGCGCCGACACAGGGAGAATGTGCAAACTCCACACAGACAGTCCCCCGAGGCCGGATTTGAACCCGGGTCCCTGGTGCTATGAGGCAACAGTGTTAACCACTATGCCACCGTGCTTTGGGGCCAGGCTATACCGTTGTTATTTAGAGGCAGGGGGATGACTGGGGTCATTTGGGTCACAACTGTATTAGGGCCTGCTCTTCCTCGTTACCATGCGTGTTGTTCCAATTAATGGGATACATATTTCTTGGTAGCAGGGAATAGGTTGGAGACAATAGTAGGGAGACCAGAGTCAAAGTTAGAGGTCCCATGGAATGATAAAGCCGATGTAAGCAGGATGGAGCCAGCTCAGAGCATTGACGAACCAGTGTCCAAATTCAGATACAGGTGTAGCACGGGAGTGAAGTCCAGAAGCTATTTGAAGGGTAGAGAGTTCGCGGTTGGAGGTGGTTGGCATAGGAATGAGAGTCGGAAGCGGTGCAGAAAGATGTTGGTGAAATTGATGCAAGTTGGAGTCACCATAGATCAAACCGACAGAGAAAATGTTAAACCACAAGCCAGCGACCAGCAAAGCTGAAAAACCAGTAGAACAAGTCACCAGACAACAAGTAAAACAGCAGCTGCGAGCCAGAAGCCAACAAAGCTGAAAAACCAGTAGAACCACTTCAGCAGAGATACAGCCGCAGTTTAAAAGTCATTAAAAAAAAACATCTTTTAGCAGCAGAGTTAAAGACACAGCAGGTAAGTCTTACAGTGTAATCCAGTATAGTCCAGTGTAGAAGCATAGTGGTGTAACCCAGTGTAGTTCAAAGCAGAAACATAGTCCAGATATCCAGAGAAGCCCAAGAGGTCGGAAACCAATTTGAGAAAAGAATTCAGCAGCTTAAAACTTGAAGTGACTGAATATTGGAGCAGAGACACAGCAGCTAAGTCAAACAGTGTAGTCAGCAGAGCAGCATAGTCCTGTTGGCAGAGGAATCCAGGTGATGGAAGTCAAGTTTGCAAAATGTCCCTATGGCTTGGTTTTGAAAACCAAGCCAATCAATATGGCTTGGTTTTCAAAGTCAGACTGACTGGGTCGAGCAAGTCACATGCATTGTCCCCATTCTATAGAGTCAGTGAGATTCTCTGAGATACATCTGGGATAAGCCATTTTTTTAATTGATCCATTCTAGCTATCTGACGTTACATGAAATATTTTGTCATAGTTTTCTTGTATTTTGTCAAATTGTTTGTTTGTATAACATTGTTCTGAATGTAGTGAGCCAGGTTTTCTGTGTCAAGTGCAAGCCTGGTATGTCATACCTTTCAAAGGTGTCATAACTCAAGTGCAGTACTTCAGGTAGTCACACATCTATGTGTTATGTCTATGGACAAAAAGAAGCAATGGTTGGCTGAAATGAGCATTCATCTGTTAAGTTTGTGTCAGTTATGTATGACATATTGCTTTAGTAAATTTGCTGTATTACATTGACGTCAAAGCATTGTCACATTTACACTGAGGAGGATCATAATAAACCTCAAACTGCATTTCAGGTCCCAGGCTACTGGTGAGCAATGTCACAGGAGCTCTACATAATTACAGGGAACTTAAAAAAAAATTGTTCCTGGGATGTGTGTATCACTGGCAAGGCCAGCATTTATTGCCCATCCCTAATTGCCCTTGAAAAGGTGGTGGAGAGCTGCCTTCTTGAACCGCTGCAGTCTGTGTGTTGAAGATACTCCCATACTGCTGTTAGGGAGAGAGTTCCAGGATTTTGACCCAGTGACGATGAAGAAACAGCGGTGTATTTCCAAGTCAGGATGGTGTGTAAGTTGGAGAGGAACTTGCAGATAATGGTGTTCCCATGCTCCTGCTATCCTTGGCCTTCTAGATGGTAGAGGTCGTGGGTTTGGGAGGTGCTGCCGAAGAAACCTTGGCAAGTTGCTGCAGTGCATCTTATAGATGGTACACACTGCAGCCATGGTGTGCCGATGGTGGAGGGAGTGAATGTTTAAGGTGGTGGATTGGGTGCCAATCAAGTGGGCTGCTTTGTCCTGGATGGTGCTGAGCCTCTTGAGTGTTGTTGGAGCTGCACTCAGCCAGGCAAGTGAAGAGTATTCCATCACACTCCTGATTTGCGCCTTGTAGATGGTGAAATGGCTTTGGGGAGTCAGGAGGTGAGATACTCGCCACAGAATAGCCAGCCTCTGACCTGCTCTTGTTGCCACTGTATTTATGTGGTTGGTCCAGTTAAGTTTCTGGTCAATGGTGACCCCCAGGATGTTGATGGTGGGGGATTCGGTGATGGTAATGCCTTTGAATGTCAAGGGGCGGTGGTTAGACTCTCACTTGTTGGAGATAGTCATTGCCTGGCACTTGTGTGGCACGAATGTTACTTGCCACTTATCAGCCCAAGCCTGAACGTCGTCCAGGTCTTGCTGCATGCAGGCATGGACTGCTTCATTATCTGAGGAGTTATGAATGGAACTGAAGACATCAGCGAACATCTCCACATTTGACCTTATGCTGGAGGGAACTGACTGGAATAATAAACATGCTTATTTCTGGGACTTATTATGGAATGGAATGAAAGTGTTATCTCTCGAATAATCACAAAGGTCGTAAGTTTCTGGAAACACAGTTCCCGATGAGTGTGAATCAAGAGCACTGATTTCATAATTCAATACAGCTTAGGCTGTCTCTCTTGGAGAGTCAATAAGGGTGACTGTTATGAAAAATGAAATTTGGAAATGTCATTCTAATGAGGCAGAGGCTATTCTATCAAAGCTGAGGCATAAAAGAGAGAATTATGCTCTGAGTCTTGCTTATGCTGTACCTAACCTGAGCGTGTTTGCCAATGCTATGTATGGAAAGTAAATAATGCTTCCATTTCCTAAACAAACACAAAATTCACTTAAAGTAACTTCTTTTAAAAAAAAATGAAAACAATTCTTAATCACTAAAGGTAACACTTTGTTTATATCTGTTCCACATCTAACTTAAGAGCCTCGTCAGTTTTCATTTCAGCCCAGTTGTAGAACCTGGCCTGTTGTTAATACTGTTTAACTAAGGTTGATTATTTCACTATATTTAGCTTTTGATTCTGATCATCAAACATTGGGATGATTTAACTCTGAAGTCTAGTTACACATGACAACGTCCAGGTGGGCAATAAATGCTGGCATTGCCAGCGATGCCCACATCCCATAAATGAATTTTAAAAAAGGATTGCTTTAAACCAAAAGGTACACCTCCTCCCCCACTCCCATTAGATTATCAATAAATTAATTTTCATGCCCAGATTCAGGCTGGTCTCACCTCTCTGCTAAATTCCAGCTTGCTGGTCTATTGAAATATTCTTAACATTGCAAAATGTTTGGCAATTGCAGAAATGTTGAACCTTGTCAAAAACAAGCTATGCCTAAAAGGCAATAGTCCTGTGAACGGTTGCTATAAGTCAGCAGTTTTTTTAATTCGACTTCACTCAGAATAATTGGGTGCCCGAGCTCATTTAACCAAAATGAATATAAAGAAGTTAATTACTGTTTCTGCTAATCGTTTTTGAAGCCTACTCCTAATAATAGCAGTATTATTCACTATGCAAATTGTAAAGGTTAAATATAATTAATTTACAAAAAAGTGAAGTAATGAGTCTATAAAGAGGTTGTTCTGATCTTTTCAGTCGCCTTGTTGTTTTAATCATGTTAGGTAAACTCTCTACTTTGCATCTTTTGTGCACTTGTGACAATGCCTTCAAAACAGCAGAAGTCTTGGCCCAGAAATTCGGGTCTCCACGGGTGAGTATGCATGGGGTACTCACCCGTAAACCCAATGGAAGTGCCGGTTTCATGCATGCACTGCGCATGCGTGGGAAACCGGCACTTCTGTTCCCCTGAAAGAAGGGGTTCAGAGGTGGAACGCGTGCGCAGGAGAGGCAACGCGTGCGCATCGAACTTACTTTTTTTTTGCAGGTTTTCCCGGGAGGGTAAGTCTCCAGAAGTTAGACATGCAAAAAGCAGTCGCAAGGCCTGCTTTTTACAAGGTAAGTGGTGAATTAATTAAAATTAAAACATTTTTTCCACAGGTTTATTATTTTTAAATACTTTAAAGTTTATTTTTAGCCCCGTTAGAAAATGTAATTAATTTTTTCAAAAATTTAAATTATTGTTTAAAATAGTTATTTCATGTAATTTATAGTTTATTTTAAAAATGTGATTTAAAAAAAAAAATTATTTGAGGTTTTAGTGATTTTTGGGGCTTATGGTATTTTTAGGTTTGACAGCCCTTCCTGTCAAACTTATGAATGAAGCATTCCCTGCTACTATTGGCTCTCCACGTCCCACGTGATCCCAGGGGATGCATTGAACTAACTGCGTCCCTGGATACGCAAGAACTGCGCGCCGGCAGTTGGAGGAGGCCCAGGATCGCAATTCCACGTGGGCCCACAGTTCAATGGCAGGCACGCAAGGTAAGTGCAGGTCGGAGGCTTGCACCCGCGGGAAGCCTCCGACCTGAATTTCTGGGCCATTGTTTGTGGATAATAAAATAACTGAAGCAAAGAAAAATAATTTACAAAATTGAGATGAATCTTAAGTATTAAAATTGGTATGTCCTGTCATCTTGCCATTTAAAAATCCTATATAAACACTGCCCATGAAATTTTCAGTGTTAATTGTATCCACTTCTGGTGATGCCTGCCCTGTAACCTTTAGAATAAGATTTTCCTGTTAAGGTGATGGCCTGTGACACTGGTATACTTTACCGCATTGGATCTTGATGTAGTTGCAGGCTCTGCTTACTGGGTGACACTCTAGAACACTATAATCTCTGCACCGAATTGCTCCAAATCACCACCATGTTGGATTCCTACTATGTGAGGTGAGTAAACAGGTAAGGTTTTTAGTTCTGTTAAATCTTAATTTTTGTTCATATTTATGTCTGCATAAACATTTTTCATTTCCTGCCTCCCTTTCTGGGTGATATTTCTCTCCAAAATATATTCTTGGACCCTTTCTGTAGGGCCTCAAGGTAGCCTCCTGCATTACCTCCCCAGCCTTTTCATTTTAATTTTAATCAGTACTTTGGCTAACAATATGTCAATATTTTTATTGTTTAATTTTGCAGCCTGTTCTTGGCCACTTCTGGTCCCCTCTCCTCCTTACTGGTCAGTGTTTCTGTGGCTCCTTTCTTAATCACTGCTGCAATTCTGAGCAAACTAATTGGCCTTTCCATGGCCATTTCTATTCCCTCCCAATGTTTTGCACAATTTTATGAACCTGTTCTCGACCCTTAACAGTCATCACCGTTTGGTAGCCTGTTGTACCAGCCTCCCCGTCCCATACTGGGCCAGGAATGCGACTCCACCTGGTCTCTTAGATGCTTCATAACCTGTTTCTCTAAAATTATGAAACTGAAGATTTTTAACATGAAATTCTGTAAGATAATACCAGCATAATTCATGACTTGGGTCAGAGAGCTGAAGTAATGGTATAATATAATAACGAATATAATTCATTACTGGTTCAAAGAGTTGAGCTAATTCTATAATATAATAGAATAAAATCAATTACTGGGTCAAAGAGGTAAGTTAATTATTAATGCAATATAATCTAATACCGGGCACAAAGCAAGTTATAACATACTGCTTGGATAATAAGGAGGAAAAGTTGGGTTGCTTTGCGCCTCCCGTTAGTGCCCCCGAGGGTGCTAATCGGGCGCAAAGCCCCTAGCGCCCATGCACTGTGCAGTTAACGAACGCTGCGAAATTCAGCAGGAGGTTAGCGGCGGAGGTAGCTGGTAGCGCCCTGCGATATTGCCCCGCCGGCGATGATGTCATCGCTGTGCGCAGCGCCCTGCTCACGCCCCAGCCGCAAAATTGGGTTGCACCCCCTGACCTATCGCCAGACAATATGTCCAACAAAGTCAGGGTGGCGTTTTTGCAGCCGCGGCGGTGCTACTTAAAGGGCAGGTGTCAGGCAGCCATTTTATTCAGGCCGACTGCCAGCACCTGACCCCGTCCCCTTTTTGCTTTGAGGTGCCGGCCGCGATCGCTCAGCCCGGCACTCCTCTTGAGTGCTGGGCTGTTTTCCCCGCACCCCACTCCCTGGTGGTCCAGCAGGGCCCTGGGCAGCGCACGGCCCCTCCCCTTTAATCAGGGGAGGGAGGCCTGCAATTACACGACGCTACGAGCCGAAGCGCGTGGTGCTGTTGCACGTAGCACCGCGAAATTCAGTGGTAGCACCCCAAGAAGGAGGGGGAGTGCTTCCAGTAGTGCCCCGCCTCCTGCTTGGGGCGCTACCACTGAATTTATGGCGCAGGGGCGCTAACTTTTTCGGGGCACTAAAATTATTGCTCTGGCGAAGTTGGCACCCCAAAGGGGGCGCCAACAAATTTTTCCCTCTTAGTGTTTACATGGGGTAGAGGAGCAAAGGGATCTCGGGGTACAGATACACAAATCACTAAAAGTTGTGCTGCAGGGTAATAAGGCTATAAATAAAGCACTGTGGTTCATTTCTAGAGGGGTAGAATTGAAAAGCAGAGGTGTGTTTTTTTTCATTCATTCATTCCCTAATTGCCCTTGAGTCCATGAGGTGAAGGTTTTCCTGGCAGTTTGATTCACCTGATTGGCTTGCTAGGCCATTTCAGAGTCATCCACATTGCTGTGGGTCTGGAGTCACATATGGGGTGATTTCCTTCCCTAAAGGACAGTAGTGAACCAGATGAGTTTTTTTTTACAACAATCCAGTAGTTTCATGGTCATCATTACGAATAATTTTTATTCACAGAATCAATAATTAACTGAATTTAAAATTTTGTGGTGGGATTTGGATTATTAATTATTAGTCCAGGCCTCTGGATTACTAGTCCAGTAACACAACCACGATGTTACCATTCTCCTGATGATTTGGGTTTTATTTTTAATCTCGTATCCCCCCACTAAGCAAGACTTTTAGTTCCAGTACAACCGCCACTCACCATAACAAGTACTTCACATTGGGGATGTTCTTGCAACTTCCCACCCACATTACCCCCACTGAGCATAAACTCTTAAGCACCTTTTTCCCACCTCCTCTCTCCTCCCTTTCTCTCCTCCCTTTCTCCCTTACTTCCACCTCCTTTCCTCCCTTGGTTCACTAATGTCCTCTGGGGGAGGGTTTAAACTAAAATGGCAGGGGGTTGGGAACCTGAGCAGGGAGACAGAGGAAAGGGAAACAAGGATAGAAGCAAAAGACAGGAAGGAGAAAAGCAAAAGTGGCAGTCAGAGAAATCAAGGGTTTAAATCAAACATGGCTACAATAAATAATAATTCTAAAAGGTCTAAGAGTGTTAAAAAAACAAGCCTGAAGTCTTTGTGTCTTAATGCGAGGAGCATTCGTAATAAGGTGGATGAATTAGCTGCACAAATAGAGGTAAACGGATATGATATGATTGGGATTACTGAAACATGGCTCCAGGGTGACCAAGGCTGTGAACTCAACATCCAGGGGTATTCAATATTCAGGAAAGACAGGCAAAAAAGAAAAGGAGGTGGGGTAGCATTGCTGGTTAAAGAGGGGATTAACACAATTGTAAGGAATGATATTAGCTCTGATGATGTGGAATCTGCATGGGTAGAACTGAGAAATACCAAGGGGCAGAAAACATTAGTGGGAGTGGTATACAGACCCCCAAATAGTAATGCTGAGGTTGTGGATGGCATTAAATGGGAAATTAGAGAGGCATGCAATAAGGGCACAGCAGTTATCATGGGTGACTTTAATCTATATATAGATTGGGCTAACCAAATTAGTAACAATACTGTGGAGGAGGAATTCCTGGAGTGTATACGGGATGGTTTCCTGGACCAATATGTCGAGGAACCAATTAGATACCAGGCCATCTTAGACTGGGTATTATGTAATGAGAAAGGATTAATTAGCAATCTTGTTGTGCGAGGCCCCTTGGGGCGGAGCGATCATAATATGATAGAATTCTTCATTAAAAGATGGAGAGTGAAGTAGTTGACTCAGAGACTAGGGTCCTGAATTTAAATAAAGGAAACTACGATGGTATGAGGCGCGAGTTGAGTAGGATTGATTGGGGAATGTTACTCAAAGGGTTGATGGTGGATAGGCAATGGTAAACATTCAAAGATCGCATGGATGAACTACAAAATTTGTTCATCCAAGTTTGGCATAAAAATAAAGCAAAAAAGGTGACTCAACCGTGGCTAACAAGGGAAATTAGGGATAGCATAAGATCCAAGGAGAAGACATATAAATTGGCCAGAAAAAGCAGTAAACCTGAGGATTGGGAGCAGTTTAGGATTCAGCAAAGGAGGACAAAGGGATGAATTAAGAGGGGGAAAATAGAATATGAGAGTAAGCTTTCAGGGAACATAAAAACTGACTGTAAAACCTTTTATAGGTATGTGAAGAGAAAAAGATTGGTGAAGTCAAGCGTAGGTCCCTTGCAGTCAGATTCCGGGGAATTTATAATGGGGAACAAAGAAATGGCTGACAAATTAAATACATACTTTGGTTCTGTCTTCACAAAGGAGGACACTAATAACCTCCCAGAGATGTCGGGGAACATAGGGTCTAATGAGAGGGAGGAACTGAATGAAATCAGTATTTGTAGGGAAATGGTGTTAGGGAAATTGACGGGATTGAAGGCCGATAAATCCCCAGGGCCTGATAATCTACATCCTAGGGTACTTAAGGAAGTGGCCCTAGAAATAGTAGATGCATTGCTTGTCATCTTCCAAAATTCTATAGACTCTGGGACAGTTCCCATGGATTGGAGGGTAGCTAATGTTACCCCACTGTTCAAAAAAGGAGGTAGAGAGAAAACGGGAAATTATAAACCGGTAAGCCTGACATCGGTAGTCGGGAAAATGCTAGAGTCCATTATAAAAGATGTAATAGCAGAGCACTTGGAAAACAGTGACAGGATTGGACAAAGTCAACATGGATTTACAAAAGGTAAATCATGCTTGACTAATCTACTGGGATTTTTTGAGGATGTAACTGGTAGAATAGATAAGGGAGAACCAGTGGATGTGGTGTATTTGGTCTTTCAGAAGGCTTTCGATAAGGTCCCGCATAAGAGATTAGTGTGTAATGTTAAGGCACATGGGATTGGTGGCAAGGTGCTGACTTGGATAGAGAACTGGCTGGCAGACAGGAAGCAAAGAGTTGGAATAAACGGGTCTTTTTCCAAGTGGCAGGCAGTGACTAGTGGGGTACCGCAGGGATCGGTCCTAGGATCCCAGCTATTCACAATATATATGAATGATCTAGACGAGGGAACTAGATGTAATATCTCCAAGTTTGCAGACGACACAAAGCTGGGTGGGCATGTGTGCTGTGAGGAGGATGCAGAGAAACTCCAGTATGATTTGGACAGGTTGGGTAATTGGGCAGATGCATGGCAGATGCAGTATAATGTGGATAACTGCAAGGTTATCCACTTTGGTGGCAAAAACAGGAAGGCAGATTATTATCTGAACAGCTATAGATTGGGAGAAGGGTAAGTGCAATGAGACCTGGGCGTCCTTGTGCACCAGTCGCTGAAGGTAAGTATGCAGGTGCAGCAGGCGGTTAAGAAGGCAAATGGTATGCTGGCCTTCATAGCGAGAGGATTCAAGTACAGGAGCAAGGATGTCTTGCTGCAGTTGTACAGGGCCTTGGTGAGACCACACCTTGAGTATTGTTTGCAGTTTTGGTCACCTTATCTGATATAGAAACATAGAAACATAGAAGATAGGATCAGGAGTAGGCCATTCGGCCCCTTGAGCCTGCTCCGCCATTCAATGCGATCATGGCTGATCATCCAAATTCAGTACCCTGTCCCTGCTTTCTCCCCATATCCCTTGATCCCCTTAGCCTTAAGAAATATATCTAACTCCTTCTTGAATATATTTAATGAATTGGCCTCAACTGTCTTCTGTGGTAGACTAGAATTCCACAGGTTCACCACTCTCTGGGTGAAGAAATTCCTCCTCATCTCAGTCCTAAATGGCTTACCCCTTATCCTTAGACTGTGACCCCTGGTTCTGGACTCACCTGCCATCGGGAACAGCCTTCCTGCATCTAGTCTATCTAGTCCTGTTAGAATTTTATAAGTTTCAATGAGATCCCCTCTCTTTCTTCTAAACTCTAGCGAATATAAGCCTAATCGACCCAATCTCTCTTCATAGATCATTCCTGCCATCCCAGGTATCAGTCTGGTGAATCTTCGCTGCACTCCCTCCATGGCAAGAACATCCTTCCTCAGATAAGGCGACCAAAACTGCACACAATACTCAAGGTGTGGTCTCACCAAGGCCCTGTTCAATTGCAGCAAGACATCCTTGCTCCTGTACTCGAATCCTCTCGCTATGAAGGCCAGCATACCATTTGCCTTCTTAACCGCCTGCTGCACCTGGGTTCTGCCAAGACCACTTGGCTCCCGACCTCATTACAGTCTTGGTCCAAATATGGACAAAGGAGCTGAATTCCAGAGGTGAGGTGAGAGTGACTGCCCTTGACATCAAGGCAGTATTTGACCGAGTGTGGCATCAAGGAGCCCTAGTAAAACTGAAGTCAATGGGAATCGGTGGGAAAATGCTCCACTGGCTGGAGTAATACCTAGCACAAAGGAAGATGGTTGTGGTGGTTGAAGGTCAATCATCACAGCCCCAGGACATCGCTGCAGGAGTTCCTCAGGGCAGTGTCCTGGGCCCAACCATCTTCAACTGCTTCATCAAAATTTCCCTCCAACATAAGGTTAGAAATGTGGATGCTCGCTGATGACTCAGATAATGAAGCAGTCCATGCAACAAGACCTGGATGACGTTCAGGCTTGGGCTGATAAGTGGCAGGTAACATTCACGCCACAGAAGTGCCAGGCAATGACTATCTCCAACAAGCGAGAGTCTAACCACTGCCCCTTGACATTCAACGGTATTACCATCACCGAATCCCCCACCATCAACATCCTGGGGGTCACCATTGACCAGAAACTTAACTGGACCAGCCACATAAATATGGTGGCAACAAGAGCAGGTCAGAAGCTGGGTATTCTGTGGTGAGTGACTCACCTCCTGACTCCCCAAAATCTTTCCACCATCTACAAGGCACAAGTAAAGAGTGTGATGGAACACTCTCCACTTGCCTGGATGAGTGCAGCTCCAACAACACTCAAGAAGCTCGACACCATCCAGGACAAAGCAGTCTGCTTGATTGGCATCCCATCACCACCTTAAACATTCACTCCCTCCACCACTGGCTCACCGTGGCTGCAGTGTGTACCATCTACAAGATGCACTGCAGCAACTCGCCAAGGCTTCTTCGGCAGCACCTCCCAAACCCGCGACCTCTATCACCTAGAAGGACAAGGGCAGCAGGCACATGGGAACACCACCACCTCCAAGTTCCCCTCCAAGTCACACACCATCCTGACTTAGAAGTATATCGCTGATCCTTCATCGTTGCTGGATCAAAATCCTGTAACTCCCTCCCTAACAGCACTGTGGGAGTACCTTCACCACACAGACTGAAGCGGTTCAAGAAGGCGGCTCACCACCACCTTCTCAAGGGCAATTAGGGATGGGCAATAAATGCTGCCCTTGCCAGCGATGCCCACATCCCATAAACAAATTAAAAATTCTACACTCCTCTACCATTTCCCCCTCAGCTCATGTCCCTCCTCTTTATCCTCTCCCCTCCTCCTCGCCCCCCTCTTTGTCTTCCTCTCCCCTCCTCTCTTCATCCCCCCTTCCTCTCCCTCCCTCCTCTCCATCTTTCCTCTTCCTTTCTTTTTTTATTGTTCATTCATGGGATGTGGGCAAGGCCAGCATTTATTGCCCACCCCTAATTGCCCTTGAGAAGGCGGTGGTGAGCCACCATTTCAGGGGGCAGTTAAGAGCCAGCCATATTGCTATGGGTCTGGAGTCACATATAGGCTAGACCAGGTAAGGACAGCAAATTTCCTTCCCTAAAGGACATTAATGAACCAGATGTGTTTTTACGACAATCCGGTAGTTTCATGCTCACCATTATTGATACTAGCTTTTTATTCAAGATTTATTTAATTAACTAAAATTTACATCCCCCAGCTGCCGTGGTGGGATTTAAACTCACGTCTCTGGATAATTAGTCCAGACCGCTGGATTACCAGTACCAGTGATGTAACCACTATGCTACCGTACCTCTTGTATAATCTCCACCCCCTCCTCTCTCTTTCCCACTCCTCCTTTTTTCTTTTCCTCTTACTCTTTTTCCCTCTTCCTCCTCATCCTCCCTCCTCTTCCCCCTTTCCTTCCTCATCCTCCTCCCAATCCACCCTCGCCTCCTTTTCTTTCTGCCTCCTCCCTCTAACTCCTCCCACTACCTCTCCCTTTCTCCCTTCCCGTCCCACATTCCTTCCCTAATACCTTCTCCCTTCCCTCAGTCTCCTTCCCATCTCTTTATACCTCCCCCTCAGTCTCCTTCCCATCTCTTTATACCTCCCCCTCAGTCTCCTTCCCATCCCTTTATACCTCCCTCTCAGTCTCCTTCCCATCCCTTTCTGCCTGCCTGCAAAACTTGTTAATATCACCAACTATAAATTTCTAGATGAATGTGTCTTACTAGGCCAGTAGCTTTGAGGACAGCACAGACCTTCATCATTAAAGGCATTTATGGTCTCCAACCTCAGGAAATGACTAATTAATCTCCATTTGTCTTAGATATTAAATGTTCAAATTGAAACAGGAACAGGCTAGTTTTCTATAAGCATTTCTATATTGAATAATGCTGTCACTTGATTTAATTTGGAAGTTTAGTTCAAGAAAAAGGAAGCTGTGCCTTCCTTTATACATTTCTTAACAGGATCCATTATTAGATTAGGTACAACATGGGTTAAATATAAAGGAAAGCTTCTGCTCTGTGCAGTCACAACAATTTGTCGGAACTCTGTCTCAGTACAGCTGATGCGCCATTTAATGTACACGACCTTGAGCATTTAATTGCATTTGGAGCATTAAAATTCAGATTGTCTGAATCAGAATTTTGAATAAAAAAAAAACAGATAGGCATTTGGGGATATAGAGGGACATTTCCAATGAAAAATTATGCCTTTGAATAGATAGGTTTCACTTCACCCACAGAATGCTGTGGAAACAGATACCCAAGGTTGAGAACTCCAATGTATCCAATGTATGGAGAATGCCAGGAGATGTATTGCTTTCACTTTCACTTCATCCTCCAACCAGTAGGGAAATGGTTGCTCCTATTTCCTCCCTCTGCACTACCATAAGAAGATATCGTAGAAGTGTAGTTATTTGAAATCCCCAAAAATGCGACAGAGCAGATTTTTCGCCATAGGTCTATAACAGAAATGGTCGTTACTTTCCACTCATTAAGACTATAAACCAAAACCACTCATTAAGACTATAAACCAAAACCATTCAGGAATATGAATTCAAGTCACTAAAAGTTTGGAATGATGTGATTTTAATTTTTGAAGTAGAGCACAAAATCCGCCACGTGACTTTGCATGCCTGATTCACTGTGTGCCATCTTTTGTGGTCGATAGAATGCTTACTTAAATTTGATCCCACACACAATTACACGACTTAAGATAAGCCTCTGCCAACATGCATGCCTCACCCAAATAAAATAGGGGTATTGAGTAGATAGACAAATGTACCAGTTAAAAGCAGGCAAAAGTCATACGTAAACTGTAAAGTCCGCGCCTCAATAATACACGGACTTCGGGAGAACAGTTTAACAGGTACTTTACTGAACAAGAGGCAGCTTGAAACTGAAACTACAGAAGCCTGCTAGGGCCTTTTATACAGGGGTGGTCACTGCCGGTACTGCAGTCTAAGACCAGTTATTCCCTTAAAGGTACACACTCAACAATTCCTCCCCTTTTAGATAAACAGTACATAACATTCATTTAACAACTAAATAATAACTAATTACAATTACAATTTCCTCAGTAATATATACATCAACTGAAATAGTCATTTATAAGTTCAGTCTTTGAGGAGGCTTCCTGATCCGGACTGGATAGCGCCTTTCTCGAGTATCCTGTTCTGGCGGTGGAGTCAATTCTGGCTCATTGTCATTGGTTGGTTCGTCAGCTTCCAATACCCCTGCTTCTGAGGTAGACGCAATCTGTACTTCGGGCTCATTACCAGGTGCACATGCTTGTGGTACAGGTTTGGCTTGTTCCTGTGACTCTAGAATCTGGTCAGCATGGCATCTCACGATGCTCTCTCCAACGTCCACTGTGTACATTAGTGGTCCCTGCTGTGTGCATATCGTGCCTGGCTGCCATTTTTCTGTTCGGTAGTCGCGGGCCAAGACTGGTTGCCCTATCTTGAAGCTCCTGGTTGGCTTCTCATTTATGTGCTGGAATTGCTTATCCTCAACATCTCGTCTTTTGTTTGGTTTGAGCAAATCCAGGTGACATCTTAGCCTTCGGTTGAAGAACATTATGGCTGGAGTTTGGTTGGTGACTGCATGTGTCACATTCCGGTAAGCAAACAAGAAATTATCCACCTTGTGTTGTAGTGGTATGTCGTCATTATGCATTGCCTTTATGGCCTTTTTAAAGGTCTGAACAAACCTCTCAGCCAATCCATTTGTGGCTGGATGATATGGGGCAGATGTGTAATGTTTCACCCCATTATTCTTCAGGAACCTCCGGAAATCCTCAGACACGAACTGTGGGCCATTGTCGGAACAGATCTGTTCTGGCAAGCCATTCCTGGCGAAAATGGTCTTTAGGACTGCAATAGTTTTCTCCGTGGTGGTGGAGGACATTTTAATGACCTCTGGCCATTTCGAATGGGCGTCCACAGTGATTAGAAACATTGAGTCCATAAATGGACCAGCGAAATCAATGTGTACCCGTTGCCATGGAGATGAGGGCCACTCCCATGGGTGTAGCGGGGCCTGTGGTGGAGCGTTTTGGACCTTCTGGCATCCTGTGCATCTCTTGGTCATATCCTCGATTTCTTTATCGATTCCCGGCCACCACACAAACGCCCTGGCTAGGCTCTTCATTTTTCCCCCTCCCAGATGACCCTCGTGAAGCTCATTGAGCACTCTATCTCTCAACTTGGGTGGAATTACCACTCGGGATCCACACATCAAGGTTCCCCGGCACACTGACAGCTGTTCCCTCCTTGGCGAGAATGCTGGCAACAGTGAGTTGCCATATGCTGGCCATCCCTTCACCGTCAAATCATAGACCCGAGAGAGTGTCGGGTCATTTTGGGTTTCCTTCTCAATACTTGCGTTTGTAACAGGCGAACATTCGACTATGGTCGCATGGAATATCTCCACAGGGTCCACTGCAGGTGCTTCTTCCGCCGTAGGCAACGGTAGGCACGACAGCCCATCAGCGTTTCCATGTTGTTTCGTACCTTTGTACTCTATGTCATACTGATGTGCCCCTAGAAAAAGTGACCATCTTTGCAGCCGTTGCGCCATCATCACCGGAACGCCCTTCTTTGGGTTAAAAATTGAGACCAGGGGTTGATGATCAGTCAGTAGAGTGAATTTCTGCCCGTGCAGATAGTGATTGAACTTCTTCACCCCCCACACCAGGCTGAGGGCCTCCCTGTCAATCTGGGCGTAGTTACGCTCAGCTGAGTTTAGCGAGCACGATGCAAAGGTTATTGGCCTCTCTGAACCGTCACAGAATTTGTGTGACAGCACCGCTCCAATGCCGTAAGGTGACGCATCACATGCCAACCGAATCGGTAGTGTTGGGTTGTAGTGGGCCAATACTTCTTTTGAAGTGATTTGGCATTTACATTCCTGAAAGGCACGCTTACACTCATCACTCCATTTCCATGTTACACCAGTTTGAAGGAGGGCGTTCAGTGGGTGCAGAATTGTAGATAAATTCGGCAAGAACTTATGGTAGTAGTTCACCAACCCGAGGAACGACCTCAGTTGCGACACATTTTCTGGTGCTGGAGCCTTGACTACAGCCTCAATCTTGTCCGGCGACTTATGCAACCCTTCCTCATCAATCATGTGGCCACAGTACGAGATTTGTCTCCTGAAGAACTCGCATTTGGGACGGTTGGCTCGTAGCCCATATTCCTGCAATCTCGTGAGCACCTGTTCCAGGTTGGCAAGGTGTTCATTGTCATTTTTACCCGTAACCAGGATGTCGTCCAAATAACACTGGGTCCCCGGGATCCCTTGCAGGACTTGTTCCATTGCCCTCTGCCACATAGCCGGGGCCGATGCTACCCCAAATACCAGTCGATTGTACTGGTAAAGGCCTTTGTGAGTGTTTATCGTGAGGTATTTCCTAGATGCTTCTTCCACCTCCATTTGAAGATACGCTTGAGCCAGGTCAATCTTTGTAAAACGTTTCCCTCCAGATAGTGAGGCGAAAATATCTTCTATCCGCGGAAGCCTTGAAGTCCCCACAGATGCGAACCTTCCTTGGCTCCCCAGGCGTGCTGCTCAATGCTTTCTTCATTACAGGCATGATGGGTGTGGCCCACTCGCTCCAGTCCACCTTAGACAGAACCCCCGAACGCTCCAGACTCTCCAGTTCAGCTTCCATAGCTGGGCGTATCGCATATGGCACCGGTCTGGCCTTGAAAAATTTTGGGGTTGCGTTATCCTCAATCTATATGGTTGCCTTTACTCCTTTTAGAGTCCCAAGTCCTTGTTGGAACACCTCTTCCGCGTCAGATAGAATTTGTGACAGACGTCCAGGTGCGACATCATCATCTTTTTTGTCAGTCACAGTTAGTGCCAGAATGGAATGCCAATCCAATTGTAGTCTTCGGATCCATTCACGTCCCAATAATGGTGGTCCTCCATCTCGTAGTATATACATGTATAGTTTCTGTGTTTCCTTTCCGTTATATTCAACTGGCACCCTTATTTTTCCTCTGGGGTAGACCTTTTGCCCCGTGTATGTCTTCAATACAATGGACGTGTCCTTTAAGGGTATGTGTGAGAATAGCTACTCATAGTCTCGTCGATTCATGACAGTTAGGGCTGATCCTGTGTCCAATTCCATCTTCACTGGGGACCCTGCTATCATGAGGGTGACCCAAATGGCTCGGTGATCTTCTTTTGCGATCACGTTGTGTAGCTTTAAACAACTTAGTCGCCTGCTCCCGGAGTCCTTATCACTCTCCTGATCTTCTGAACTACTATCTGTCAGTTTCTTTACTTTCCTGTACTGTTCCTTAGTAGTTCTTGTCGTGTTGGTCTTCTTTCCCGACCTGCAGACTCTTGCTATATGTCCCATCTTCCCGCATTGTCTGCATATTTTGTCTTTAAACCAGCAGTCCTTCTGCTCATGGGTTGTTCTGCCGCAGCGATAGCACTTTTCGGCTCCATACGCCATTTTGTTAGCGCTGTATTCTTGTGGTTTCTGTTGTATTTCCGCAGCTCCCCGGGCTGCTGCTTCGTAGGATACTGCCACGCTGAAAGCCTGTTCTAGCGTCAGGTCCTTTTTTGAAAGTAGTCGTTTCTGGGTTCCTTCACTCTGGAGCCCGCAGACAAACTTATCCCGTAAGGTGTCTGCCAGTGCTGCTCCGAACTGGCAGTGCTTCGATAACTTGCGTAGTTCCGTAAGATAGTCAGCATTGCTCTCATCTTTGTGCTGGTTTCTTTTATGGAACTTGAATCTTTCTGCTATCAGCAGTGGTGTAGGGCTTAGGTGTTCCTGTAAGATATGAACAATCTCCTCAAAACTTTTCTCCATTGGTTTAGCTGGGGTAATTAAATTCCGCAATAGGCCGTACGTATTCGCACCCATCAGATTTAATAATACCGACGCCCTCTTTCCATCGGCCACCTCATTTGCCTTGCAGTACACTTCGATTCTTTCTACATACGTGGTCCAGTCTTCTACCTCGTTGTCGAAAGCAGTGATACAGCCACTTTTCGGCATCTTGGTCGATTTAAAATGGCGCCTCCCACGCTTTTGCTTCTTCCGCTTACTGCCACGCTGCTCCTAGCGTTCTACGGGGTAATGGCGGTGACCCGCAGCTTCGGCGTGTCTCGCTTTCCTTCCCCCCCGTTTAGTTTCTCTCCGCTGTCCTGTTCTCGAGCACCGACCGCGTCCTGTGCGCTCCACCCTCTCTCTCTTGTTTTCTTTTCCCAGTGATGCTGCGTGGCCCGATTTGTAGAGCCGCTCGATCGAGCTTGAGCCCGCCGCAGTCCGGAAGGGTCAGCGTGCTACCTGCTACCAGCACGATTCGCTGGAACCACAGTCTCTCCCGCAATTCTCCAAACACCGATGGATTCTTTGGGCGGTTTCTCTCGGTCGACGCCCGTTGCTCAGACTACGACCTTCCAGGACCTTCCTTTCAGGCGAGATCCCCGTGAGATGATGCCACACTGCAGGTGAGTTCGAACTTACTCGTCGCCACTGTAAAGTCCGCGCCTCAATAATACACTGACTTCGGGAGAACAGTTTAACAGGTACTTTACTGAACAAGAGGCAGCTTGAAACTGAAACTACAGAAGCCTGCTAGGGCCTTTTATACAGGGGTGGTCACTGCCGGTACTGCAGTCTAAGACCAGTTATTCTCTTAAAGGTACATACACAACATAAACTTGCAACAAAAACATTTTCAAAGACATATGAAAACTTCATTTAACAATGAACATTTAGCATAATCTACTAACAAAAAGTAGCAGAACTAATAAAGGCACTGCAAATATATTAAAATAGTTTTGGTTGCCCTTTTAGATACTCAATATGCTGAGAAATGGTACTGGAAATCAGATTTTTACAACATTAGGGCATACAAATAAAAAATGCACAAGAAAATGATTAAATGTAGCATTTTCTGTATTTGAAATAAAAAAAGAAAGACTTGCATTTATATAGCGCCTTTCATGACCACCAGAAGTCTCAAAACGCTTTACAGCCAATGGAGTACTTTTGAATCTGTAGTCACTGTCGTAATAAGTCTAACAAAGTTTTTTATTGGAGGCCTATGCTTCACTGAAAGCTTAAGACTTGAGTTATTGTGTAATTTTTGTTTAAAATATTTAATTTATTGTAATTTCAACTCATTTTAAAAATGTGATTTAAAAAAATGTATTTAATGTTTTACAGTGTTTTTGGGGTGATCTCCAATCATATATTTGACAGGTCTATCTGTCAAGTGTATGAAGGGAGATTCCCTTCTTTGATAAGAACATAAGAACATAAGAAATAGGAGCAGGAGTAGGCCATTCGGCCCCTCGAGCCTGCTCCGCCATTCAATGAGATCATGGCTGATCTTCTTTCTCAACTCCACTTTCCTGCACTATCCCAATATCCCTTGATTCCTTTTATATCAAAAAATCCATCGATCATCTGTCTTGAATATATGCAATGACTGAGCCTCCCCGGCCCTCTGGGGTAGAGAATTCCAAAGATTCAGCACCCTCTGAGTGAAGAAATTTCTCCTCATCTCAGTCCTGAATGGCCGACCCCTTATTCTGAGTCTGTGACCCCTGGTTCTGGACTCCCCAGCCAGAGGAACCATTCTCCCTACATCTAGCCCTGTAAGAATTTTGTATGTTTCATATGAGATCACCTCTCATTCTTCTAAACTCGAGAGAATATAGGCCTAGTCTACTCAACCTGTCCTCAAAGGATAACCACCGCACCCCCCCCATCTCCCCCCCACCATCCCAGGAATCAGTCTGGTGAACCGTTGTTGCACTCCATCTATGGCAAATATATCCTTCCTTAGGTAAGGAGACGAAAACTGTACACAATACTCCAGGTGTGGTCTCACCAGGGTCCTCTATAATTGCAGTAAGACACTTAGGCCTAGAAATTCAGTATCGCCACATTTGGGGCGCAACAGCTGGGCGTTTGCTAAATTTAGCACCCGGCGCAACTTAGCGCCACCTTCGCCGAAATTGAGTTGCATCGCCCCAAGAGGTTGCTGCTGCGCTAAAGCAGGCGATGCACGACTATCATAAGGTGCTAAGCCGGCGAGCCGAGGCCATAACACCGAGGGCAGGCGCAGCAAAGGTGCGGCGAGTTGCTGATTGAAGGCAGACACGCTGGCGCCGGTCAGCTCTTAAAGGGGGAGGGTGGACTTGTTTGGCTGCCATGCCCTGCACACTGCAGCCCTGAAGCAAGGCCTGACCATTGCTGGATCATCATTTCTACGCCCAGGACCATGCAGAAGGCTAGGGAGCGAGCGGAGCGCTTCAGCGAGGGTGCCCTGAGGCTACTGGTTGGCGCAGTAGAGCGCAGGCGACCTGTCCTCTTCCCTGACAGTGGGAGGAGGCCGCTTCCCAGCGAATACCGAAAAGCCTGGAGGGAGGTGGCAAACAGGGTGACCACCAACAGCATGGTTGCCAGGACTCCACTTCAATGCAGGAAAAAGTTCAACGACCTCACTCTGGTTGTCAGGGTGAGTACCCTTTCCACTATCCTGTTCATCCCTGCATGTGCACCTCAGTTTCTGGCCAAAGGTACCTGAAAGCCCCAATGCCCAGCCCTCATCCAAGAGCTATGGGACTCTCATGAAAACCACTTGCACATTCAGCACTTTACACACTGTCAGGGCTATTCCACCATGGGAGGCAGTGCAGGCAGATCAGGGCTTGACACTGTCAGGGCTATTCCACCATGGGAGGCAGTGCAGGCAAGATGAGGGCTTGACACTGTCAGGGCTATTCCACCATGGGAGGCAGTGCAGGCAAGATGAGGACTTGACACTGTCAGGGCTATTCCACCATGGGAGGCAGTGCAGGCAAGATCAGGGCTTCACACTGTCAGGGCTATTCCACCATGCGAGGCAGTGCAGGCAAGATCAGGGTTTGACACTGTCAGGGTTATTCCACCATGGGAGGCAGTGCAGGCAAGATGAGGGCTTGACACTGTCAGGGCTATTCCACTATGGGAGGCAGTGCAGGAAAGATCAGGGCTTCACACTGTCAGGGCTATTCCACCATGCAAGGCAGTGCAGGCAAGATCAGGGTTTGACACTGTCAGGGTTATTCCACCATGGGAGGCAGTGCAGGCAAGATCAGGGCTTGACACTGTACTTAGAGGCCGTCCTTTCTCTTGCAGGGCAAGCTGGCCCACAATCGCAGGCAGCAGCGACGGATCGGAGGAGGCCGTCCTGACCTCAAAGAACTCAGAAACCTGGAGCAGCGTGTGGAGCGCATTATGGCAGGCCGGCTGATTGGCCTCGTTGCCAGTGGAGATGCCGACCCTGTTCTGGACAGCAATGGTAAGGTCATCACCTTTTTGACCTCTCTCTTTCCACTTGTGCCTCACACCAGCATCCTTTGCCACTATCGAACCAATGCAGTGCATAGCAGCACTCATGCCTCCCTCGCTGCTGCCCTGTCCTCACTCTAAAGCAACTCTTGTGCCTCCCTGCTTTCAGATGCTGATTCGCCAGGTGAGGAGGCGGGCCCTCAAGCTGCCACTGTCAGTGATTCTGAATTCGAGGAGGAGGAAGAGGAAGCTGGCCCATCAGTGCCACCCTCAGCTGAGGCAACCCATGGCCATGATGGGGACACGTCTTCCCTGGAGGGGAGCAGGGGGAAAGGGTCTGAGGAGAGTGAAGCTCCAGGGCCCAGCGGGCTGCAGCAACGCTGGAGGGGTGGGGAAGCTCGGCGGCCTTCTTCCCGGAGGGTGAATGTGGCCTCCAGTCCTGCTACGGTGAGCGCAGAGGAGGTGCGGCTCCTTGGTGAAATGGGCGCCCAGGCTGAGTGCAGGCACACTGAGCTCATGGCTGCAGTGGCAAGGATGTCTGACTCCATAGAATCACTGGCAAGGAGTGCTCAGGAATTCGGGGCAGCACAGGCCAGGAGTCTGCAAGAATTCAGTGCAGCACAGGCAAGGAGTCTGCAGGACTTCGCGGCAGCACAGGCGGCTTCCAGCCAAGTGCTCAGTTGTGCCGTGCATTCACTGGCTGGTCTGATGCAGACACAGATCAGGGCCACACGGGCACTAACTGCTGCCACCCTCGCTGGATCGGCCAGGCATCGCCGGGGCCCTCGCCGCACCGCAGCAGCCCAGCAGTCTCTGCTTCAGCAGATTGCTGCGCATGCTGCAGTGCTGGCCCATGCGAGTGCCAGTGTATCAGCCGACCAGGGAGTGCCTGTGCTCTGTCAGGTTGGCAGCATTCCTGCAGCCAACACTGTCACTCCTCCACTGCAGCTGCCACCACCCTTAGGAAAGACTGCTGCCGCCCAAGCAGAGTTGGAGCTGTCAGCAGCCGGGCCCTTCAGGCCCAGAGCTGGTCCAGGCCATCCCCCAAGGGCATCTGGCGTCTCACCATCTGACCCTCAGCAGCATTCCCCCAGCCTTGCTGCAGCCACTGGGGTCCCATTGAGGAGGAGCTGCAGGGCGGGAAGGGGCCATTCGCGGAAGTGAGGCGGATCACCCTCACAGGGGTAAAAGTAGAAGGTGTGTGATGTGCCTTCAATAACCACAAAACTAGAAGTTATAGACTTTAACAAGTTGGCTTTTAATCACTAAGATCAGAGCTAACATCTCAACACACTGACTGGCTCACAGGAATGAGTCATACAGATCCTGGGATCTTTAAGCAAGAGAAGTCAGGGGCGGAGCCAAGAGCCAAGACCTGGAACCTTCCAGGTTAGTCAGGGAAGAGGAAGTGAAACTATACACCGTGTGGGGGAGGGTAATATACATGAGTGCAAAACAAATACAGGCAAGACAAACAGATTTCATTACAGTGTGGTCAAATGTTCTGTTTATATATGAAGGCCGAGAATGTTTTTTTTATATATGAAGGCCGAGACTGTTGTGTTTGTTTTTTATATGAAGGCCGAGGATCATGGTCATGTTTGTTTAACTGTTTTTTTCATTTTCTGAAGGTTGTGAGAGCCAGTTATGTCTCTGACTGTTTTTTGGGGGGTTTATCTGAATTAGTTTGTCATGCAGGAAGGGCACAGAGTTTGCACAGTAAAAATTTTTCTTTAATCACATTGTCCATGTTTGCACTTTGAACTATTTGTTGCCTTGACCGGCTGAGGGCTTGCGGAGCAGCTCCATTCATGTTCTTTCATTGGCACAAGCCATTCCCTGAGAGGGGGCCTAGAACCGAGTTGCAATAAGCCGCCGATGGATGGCCCTTGCACTTTGTGCCTCCCTCCCATCTTAGTGCTCCTCTTCCTCCTCCTCCTCCTCCTCCTCCTTCTCTGGTGGTCCTCCAATGTCTGCTGGCAGTGGCTGAGTCCTTAGGATAGTCAGGATGTGCAGCATACAGCACACTACAATGAAATGGGAGACTCGCTCAGGCGAGTACTGTAGGGCTCCTCCGGAACGGTCCAGACAGTGGAACCGTTGCTTGAGCACGCCGATTGTGTGCTCAATGATGTTCCTGGTAGCTTGATGGCTGTCATTGGATCGCTCTTCAGCAGGGGTGCTGGGCGCACGGAGTGGGGTCATCAGCCAGGTGCACAAAGGATAGCCTTTGTCCCTGAGAAGCCATCCTCGTGGGTGAGCCTGGGCTTCGAAAATGTCTGCCACAGAAGTCTGGCGCAGGATGAAGGCATCGTGGCTGCTGCCTGGAAAGCGGGCATTGACAGCTAGTATGAGCTGCCTGTGGTCACACACCAACTGGACGTTGAGCGAATGGTAGCCCTTCCGGTTGCGGTAATCCTCGGCATTCTCTAGAGGCGCCCGCAAAGCCACATGCGTGCTGTCAATGGCGCCCTGGACCATGGGGAAGCCCGCTATTCCTCCAAATCCCATTGCACACTCTTGCTGCTTGTCCAGGGTTATGGGGAAGGAGATGTACTGATGTCACCTTCTGAAAAGGGCATTGGTCACCTGGCAGATGCAGCAATGTACCGCAAACTGGGAGATGTTGGCAATGTCCTCAGTAGCGGATTGGAAGGAGCCGGTGGCATAGAAGTTGAGAGCCACCGTCACCTTCACTGCCACCGACAGAGACGTCCTGCTCCTCAGCTGTGGCTGCAGATCTCTGCAAAGCAGGTGGCAGATCTCAGCGACCACCTCCCTTCTGAATCGCAGCCTCCGAACACACTGCTCCTCAGGCATGTTCAGATATGAGAACGGCTGGTGGTGTACCCTGGGTGGGTAAGGCCTCCTGTGCCGACGCCTGTTGGCCCTTCTCCATCTGGCCATGACTGGCACTCTCTCACGGCGTCTCTGAGCCCTTTGAATGCAATGCAGTAAGCCAACGTTTCCACCCATTGCAGCCC
The DNA here is from genome assembly GCF_052327205.1 of Somniosus microcephalus. NCBI lineage: Eukaryota > Metazoa > Chordata > Chondrichthyes > Squaliformes > Somniosidae > Somniosus > Somniosus microcephalus. Next base: position 81,833,688 of record NC_141001.1, on the reverse strand, counting down.
CCATTATATGTGGCGACTCAAGGCTATGGCACTGAAAGTTAAATCCAAGTGCAAAGCTCTGGCCTGAAGCCAGAAGTACCTGTGCAAGCGCTGAGTCAAAGCAGAAAGCTCTCTCCCTTTGTCTCTCTCCAAATATCCGTCTCTCACACAGAAGGATTACCACAAAATGGCTGCCACTTATAATGCAGGAGGAGTCCCCTTTAAATAGCGCCCCCCGCGCCCCGCAGCGACTGGGAACCGTTCCCCTCCAGCAGTCGCTGGGGGTGCCAGGCGCACAGAAGGGCGGCGCCACTGAAGTTCCGGTTCGGGGCGCACCAAGGGCGTTGCACCATGAAATGACGTCAGGATCTGCGCGCGCAGCTGAGCGGGTGCTGCGGTTTTGCGCCGCCGCTAAATCTTGAGTGAAGTTCGTGAGAGGTGCAGATCGCGCCGCGCCCCACTTCTCCTCCTCCTCCTAAGGCGCTAGCTGCTGGCACTAACAACTGAATTTCTAGGCCTTATAGTCAAATCCTCTTGTAATAAAGGCCAACATACCATTTGCTTTCCTAATTGCTTGCTGTACCTGCATGTTAACTTTCAGTGATTCGTGTACAAGGACACCCATATACCTCTGAACACCAACATTTCCCAATCTCTCACCATTTAAAAAATACTCTGCTTTAATATTTTTTCCTACCAAAGTGGATAACTTCACATTTTTACACATTATATTCCATTTGCCATGTTCTGGCCCACTCACTTAATCTGTCTATATCCCCTTGAAGCCTCTTTGCATCCTCCTCACAACTTACATTCCCACCTAGCTTTGTATCATCAGCAAACTTGGATATATTACATTTGGTCCCCTCATCCAAATCACTGATATAGATTGTGAATAGCTGAGGCCCAAGCACAGATCCTTGCGGTACCCCACTAGTTACAGCCTGCCAACCCGAAAATGCCCCGTTTATTCCTACTCTCTGTTTTCTGTCCGTTAACCAATCCCTATTATATTACCCCCAATCCCATGAGCCCTAATTTTGTTTAATAACCTCCTGTGTGGCACCTTATCGAATGCCTTCTGAAAATCCAAATACACCACATCCACTGGTTCCCCCTTATCTATTCTGTTAGTTACAACCTCAAAAAATTCTAACAGATTTGTCAAACATGATTTCCCTTTCATAAATCTGTGTTGACTTGGCCCAATCCTATTATTATTTTCTAAGTGCCCTGTTACTACATCCTTAATCATACATAGACATAGAAACATAGAAGATAGGAGCAGGAGTAGGCCATTCGGCCCCTCGAGCCTGCTCCGCCATTCAATGCGATCATGGCTGATCATCCAAATTCAGTACCCTGTCCCTGCATTCTCCCCATACCCATTGATCCCTTTAGCCTTAAGAAATATATCCAACTCCTTCTTGAATATATTTAATGAATTGGCCTCTACTGCCTTCTGTGGTAGAGAATTCCACAGGTTCACCACTCTCTGGGTGAAGAAATTCCTCCTCATTTCTGTCCTAAATGGCTTACCCCTTATCCTTAGACTGTGACCCCTGGTTCTGGACTCCTCGACCATCGGGAACATCCTTCCAGCATCTAGTCTGTCTAGTCCTGCCAGAATTTTATAAGTTTCAATGAGATCCCCTCTCATTCTTCTAAACTCCAGCGAGTATAAGCCCAATCGACACAATCTCTCCTCATACGTCATTCCTGCCATCCCAGGTATCAGCCTGGTGAATCTTCACTGAACTCCCTCCACGGCAAGAACACCCTTCCTCAGATAAGGTGACCAAAACTGCACACAATACTCAAGATGTGGACTCACCAAGGCCCTGTACAACTGCAGCAAGACATCCTTGTTCCTGTACTCAAACCCTCTCGCTACAAAGGCCAACATACCATTTGCCTTCTTAACCGCCTGCTGCACCTGCATGCTTACCTTCAGCGACTGGTGCACAAGGACACCCAGGTCTCGTTGCACTTCCCCTACTCCCAATCTATTGCCATTCAGATAATAATCTGCCTTCCTGTTTTTGCCACCAAAGTGGATAACCTCGCATTTATCCACGTTATATTGCATCTGCCATGCTTCTGCCCAATCACCCAACCTGTCCATTCTGGCATTTTCCCTACTACTGATGTCCGGCTAACTGGTCTGTAGTTCCCTGTTTTCTCTCTCCCTCCTTTCTTAAATAGTGGGATTACATTTGCTACCTTCCAATCCGCAGGAACCGTTTAGAATCTATGGAATTTTGGAAGATGACAACCAATGCATCTACTATCTCTGTAGCCAACTCTTTTAAAACCCTTGGATGTAGGACACCAGGTCCAGAGGATTTATTGGCTTTCAGTCCCATTAATTTCTCCACAACGATATTTTTACTGATACTAATTTCTTTCAGTTCCTCATTCTCATTGAGGTGCTGTAAACACTGACAAGCACTGCACAAAGGTGCCCGTCTGCACCCAGGCTCACGAATGACTTCCTCCATATGCTTATGGAGGGAGTCACAGCACGCAGGGAGGTCCTCTTCCCTTCCCATGGGCAGAAGAGACCTCCCCAGGAGATCAACGCAGCCTAGTTGCACATTGCACAGGAGGGCACAAGCAGGGATGTCATCAGGAGGACCAGGCTCCAGTGGCACAAACATTTCAATGGTCCCAGTAGATCACAAGACGTTACTGCAAAGCCACACTCAACCTCATCCTACTGTGCCACTCATCACATCCCCATCACTTTGCTTTCCCTAGCCTACTCCTGCACATCCTTACTCACACCAACTTACCTTGCACCTCCACCCATCCCTTTTTATCTACATTATCAATTCCCCATCTCACTAGCCACCCCTCACACTCGCCCTCATCCTACTCCAATCATACCAACTAAGGGTAGTCACTTGAGAGATTTAGCCAATGTCGATGTGACGTTTTTGTTAATGTGCTGTCAAACATTGAAATCTTTATTTTCAACACTTTGCATTCTTGGACAGATTTGTGTGCACCTTTGCAAGTGGCTTAGTGAGTTGCAGTGAATGGTGAGACGTAATGGTATCCCTTGCAATGGTGGTGAGTGTGAAAGGAATGGCTGGGGCATTGTATTCCCTTGTTGAATTCTAAACTCCTCCCAATCCTCAGATTTACTATTTCTGGGCACATTATTAGCCTCTTCCTTTGATCCAATAATATCTTTAACTTCTCTTGTTAGCCACGGTTGGACCACTTATCCTGTGGGGCTTTTGTGCCTTAAAGGAATGTATATTTGTTGTAAATTATGCATTAATTCTTTAAATGCTAGCCATTGCTTGTCTACTGTCAAACCTTTTAATGTAGTTTCCCAATCTACCTTAGCCAACTCGTCCCTTATACCTACATAGTTTGCTTTGTTTAGATTTAAGACCCTAGATTCAGATTTAACTAAATCACTTTCAAATTCAATATAACTTTCTACCATATTATGGTCACTCTTCCTTAAAGGCCCCTTTGCTACAAGGTTATTAATTAACCCTTTCTCATTGCACAATACTAGATCGAAAATAGCCTGTTCCCTAGTTGGTTCCTCAACATACTGATCTAGAAAACTATCTTGTATACATTCCATGAATTCGTCCTACTCACAATTACTGCAAATTTGGTTTGCTCAGTCTATATGTAGATTAAGTCTCCCATGATTACTGTATTACTCTTGTTACACACTCCTCTAATTTCCTGATTTATACTCTGCTCTACATTACAACTACTGTTTGGGGGCCTATAAACAACTCACACCAATGTTTTCTGCCCCTTGCTGTTTCTTAGCTTCACCCAAACTGATTCTACTTCTTGATTTTCGGAGCGAAGATCCTTTCTCTCTACTGTCTTTATCCCATCCTTTATTAGCAGGGCTAACCCTCCTCCCTTTTCATTTTGCCTATCTCTTCTAAACGTTACGTATCCTGGAATATTTAGTTCCCAATTTTGGCCACTTTGCAACCACGTCTCCGTAATGGCTATCAGATCAAACCTATTAATTTTGATCTGCGCTATTAATTCATCTATTTTGTTACAAATGCTTCACGCATTCAGATACAGTGCCTTTAGCTTTGACTTATTTCTATTTTTCCCTGATGTCACCCTAGTCACTGATGCCTTATTACCTTTGTTACTCTCTCTGTCCCTTCCTGACCCACCGGCTTATTTTTACCCAAAACTCTGCACTAGAGCCTTGACATTTCTCTTGCTGCTTTTAATTTTACTCTTTCCTAAATCCTCCCAACCCCCCTCCCCCCCCCCCCTTCATTAGTTTAAATAAAAGCTCAACAAGGTACTGGATTACAACTCCCAGAATTTTGTTTTACCTTGATTGACAGCAAGACTGGTCAGTCACAGATTGTGCTGTTCATAAGCCGCCCCTCACCAATCCAGTGATGGAGAAGCACTAACAGCTAGGGAAAGCTTTATTAGGAGCACTGATAGTAATTAGATTTTTTAAATTTTAAAACATCAGAAAGAGTTTTCAGCTTTTATATACTGGCCTTTATATCTAGAGGACTAGAATACAAGAGGGTAGAAGTTAGGCTGCAGCTATACAAAGCCCTGGTTAGACCACACCTGGAGTACTGAGAGCAATTCTGGGCACCAAACCTTGGGAAGGTTGTATTGGCCTTGGAGGGAGTGCAGCGTAGATTTACCAGAATGATACCTGGACTCCAAGGGTTTAATTACAAGGAGAGATTACATAAATTGTGGTTCTATTCCCTGGAATCTAGAAGGTTAAGGGGTGATATGATCAAAGTTTTCAAGATATTAAGAGAAACTGATGAGGTAGATAGAGACAAACTATTTCTGCTGGTTGGAGAGTCCAGGACTAGGGGGCATAGACTAAAAGTTAGAGCCAAACCTTTCAGGAGCGAAGTTAGAAACACTTCTACATGCAAAGGGTGGTAGAAGTTAGGAAATCTGTTTTGCAAATGGCAATTGATGCTCGGTCAATTATTAATTTTAAAACTGAGATTGATAGATTTTTGTTAACCAAAGATATTAAGGGATACGGCGTAAAGGAGCAAATGGAGTTAGGTCACAGGTCAGCAGATAATTTTTTTTAATTGTTATTAAAATTGATGAATTTGACAGCTCAAAATGAAAATAAAAATGATTTTTTCAGGCCCATAACCTTTGTTAAGCAGCCAATACACTGTTAAGACCCATTACACCGAATCCCTTCGGGTCTAACTTTTAATGGGGAATTTGACAGCGCAATTAATGTGGAAGAGCCAAAGTTTTCGTCAGTTTCCCTGTTTTGAGTGATTACACTGATTGCCGGCTCTGTGGGGGAGGGGGCGGGCACAGCGCAGCCTGTATCGGAGCAATGAATGACAGACTGTATCTTCAGGATTTCCGTATGTGCCTGTGCATGCGCCAAATCATCACAGCCCCAGGACATCGCTGCAGGAGTTCCTTAGGGTAGTGTCCTAGGCCCAACCATCTTCAGCTGCTTCATCAATGACCTTCCCTCCAACATAAGGTTAGAAATGGGGATGTTCGCTGATGGCTGCAGTGTTCAACGCCATTCACAACTCCTCAGATAATGAAGCAGTCCATGCCCACATGCAACAAGACCTGGATGATGTTCAGGCTTGGGCTGATAAGTGACAGGTAACATTCGCGCCACAGGAGTGCCAGGCAATGACTACCTCCAAAAAACGAGAGTCTAACCGCCTCCCCTTGACATTCAACGACATTACCATCGCCAAATTCCCCAACATCAACATTCTGGGGGTCACCAATGATCAGAAACTTAACTGGACCAGCCACATAAATACTATGGCAACAAGAACAGGTCAGAGGCTAGGCATTCTGCGGTGAGTGTCTCACCTCCTGACTCCCCAAAGCCTTTCCACCATCTACAAGGCACAAGTACAAACATACAAACATACAAATTAGGAGCAGGAGTAGGCCACTTGGCCCTTCGAGCCTGCTCTGCCATTCAATAAGATCATGGCTGATCCGATTACTCCCCATTCCCGCCTACCCCGATAACTTTTCACCCCCTTGCTTACCAAGAATCTATCTACCTCTGCCTTAAAAATATTCAAAGACTCTGCTTCCACCACCCTCTGAGGAAGAGAGTTCCAAAGACTCACGACCCTCTGTGAGAAAAAATTCTCCTCATCACTGTCTTATTTTTAAACAGTGACCCCTAGTTCTAGATTTTCCCACAAGAGGAAACATCCTCTCCACATCCAGCCTGTCCAGACCCCTCAGGATCTTATATGTTTCAATCAAGTCACCTCTTACTCTTCTAAACTCCAGCGGATACAAGCCTAGCCTGTCCAACCTATCCTCATAAGACAACCCACCCATTCCAGGTATTAGTCTAGTAAACCTTCTCTGAACGTCTTCCAATGTATTTACACCCTTCCTTAAATAAGGAGACCAATACTGTACAGAGTACTCCACTTGTGGTCTCACCAATGCCCTGTATAACTGAAGCATAACCTCCCTACTTTTGTATTCAATTCCCCTCGCAATAAACAATAACATTCTGTTAGCTTTCCTAATTACTTGCTGTACCTGCATAGTAACCTTTTGTGATTGATGCGCTAGGACACCCAGATCCCTCTGCATCTCAGAGCTCTGCAATCTCTCACCATTAAGATAATATGCTTCTTTTTTATTCTTCCTGCCAAAATAGACAACTTCACATTTTCCCACATTATACTCCATTTGCCAGATCTTTGCTCACTCACTTAACTTATCTATATCCCTTTGTAGCCTCCTTATGTCATCTTCACAATTTACTTTCCTAACTAACTTTGTGTCATCAGCAAATTTAGCAACCATACCTTTGGTCCCTTCTTCCAAGTCATTTATATAAATTGTAAAAAGTTGAGGCCCCAGCACTGATCCCTGTGGCACAACACTTGTTACAACTTGCCAATCAGAAAATAACCCAAGTAAGGAGTGTGATGGAATACTCTCCACCTGCCTGGATGAGTGCTGCTCCAACATCACTCAAGAAAGCTCGACACCATCCAGGACAAAGCAGCCCGTATGATTGGCACCCCAACCACCACGTTAAACATTCACTCCCTCCACCACCGGCGTACCGTGGCTGCAGTGTGTACCATCTACAAGATGAACTGCAGCAACTCGCCAAGGCAGCACCTCCCAAACCCGTGACCTCTTCCACCTAGAAGAACAAAGGCGCATGGGAACACCCTCACCTCCAAGTTCCCCTCCAAGTCACACACCATCCTGACTTAGAAGTATATCGCCGATCCTTCATCGTCGCTGGGAACTCCCTACTTAACAGCACAGTGGGAGTACCTTCACCACACGGACTGCAGCAGTTCAAGAAGGCAGCTCACCACCACCTTCTCAAGGGCAATTAGGGCTGGGCAATAAATGTTGGCCAGCGACGCCCAGATCCCATAAACAAATTTTTAAAACTCCCAAAGTTGCAGTCAGTTTCAAAGGCGGAATGACAGCGAAAGCTGCCAGATCGCCGTCATACCGGCCGCAAATTCCGGGCCGATATGTTTATTTAAATCAAGCTTTTGGTAATACTAAGATGGATTGGAAAAATAGATTAAAAGGTATGGTGGTAGATAAGCAGTGGCTAGCATTCAAAGAAATATTTCATAATTCTCAACAAAACTACATTCCATTGAGAAGCAAAAACTCCACAGATAATGTGATCCAACCTTGGCTAACTAAAGAAGTTGAGGACAGCATTAGATTGAAAGAAGAAGCTTATAATGTTGTTGCAAAGAATAATAGTAAGCCTGAGGATTGGGAGAGTTTCAGACACCAACAAAGTTTGACCAAAAAATTGATAGAAAGGAAAAAAATAGAATATGAGAGAAAACTAGCAAGAAATATAAAAGCTGATTGTAAGAGCTTCTACAAGTTTGTAAAAAGAAAGAGAGTAGCAAAACTAAACATTGGTCCCTTAGAAGCTGAGACTGGAGAATTTATTATGGGGAATAAGGAAATGGCAGAAACGTTAAACAAATATTTTGTATCTGTCTTCACAGTTGAACACACAAAAAGCATACCAAAAATGGTGGGGAACCAAGGGTCTAATGAGGGTGAGGAACTTGATGTAATTAATATAAGTAGAGAAAAAGTACTAGAGAAACTAATGGGACTAAAAGCCGACAAATCCCCTGGGCCTGACGGCCTACATCCTAGGATTCTAAAAGAGGTGGCTGAAGGGATAGTGGATGCATTGGTTTTAATCTTCCAAAATTCCCTAGATTCTAAAATGGTCCCAGTGAATTGGAAGGTCGCAAATGTAACACCATTATTCAAGAAAGGAGGGAAAGAAAAAACAGGGAACCACAGGCCAGTTACCCTGACATCAGTTGTCAGGAAAATGCTGGAATCCATTGTTAAGGAAGTGGTATCAGGGCACTTAGAAAATCATAGCATGATTAGGCAGAGTCAACATGGTTTCATGAAAAGGAAATCATGTTTGACAAATTTATTAAAGTCTTTTGAGGATGTAACTAGCAGGGCAGATAAAGGGGAACCAGTGGGTGTAGTATATTTGGATTTCCAAAAGGCATTTGATAAGGTGCCACATAAAAGGTTATTACACAAGATTAGGGCTCATGGGGTTGGGGGTAATATAGTAGCATGAATAGAGGATTGGTTAATGGACAGAAAACAGAGAGTAGGGATAAACGGACCTTTTTCAGGTTGGTAGGCTGTAACTAGTGGGGTGCCGCAAGGTTCAGTGTTGGGGCCTCAGCTATTTACAATCTACATTAATGACCTAGATGAAGGGACCGAGTGTAATGTATCCAAGTTTGCTGATGATACAAAGCTAGGTGGAACAGTAAGCTGTGAGGAGAACACAAAGTGCGCGAGTTGGGAGCGGGTCAGCTCACATGCGGGTTCCGATCCCGCCCCCACCGACGCCCGATGCACAGACGTAATTTTACGTCAATTGGCCTTGTTAAGCCCGCCCTGGAATTTGTGGTCGGTATGACGGTGATCTGGCAGCTTTCACCGTCATTCCGCCTTTGAAACTGACCGCAACTTTGGGATTTTTAAAATTTATTTATGGGATCTGGGCGTTGCTGGCAAGGGCAGCATTTATTGCCCAGTCCTAATTGCCCTTGAGAAGGTGGTGGTGAGCTGCCTTCTTGAACCGCTGCAGTCCGTGTGGTGAAGGTACTCCCACAGTGTGGTGTTAAATGACGTCAGTTCATGACGCGTCATCTGCCGATTTTCTTAAAGGGGACACGCTCATTTTTTTTTGATGGATGATTTTTCACTGTTTGACAGCATTGATGTGCTGCAAACACTGCCAATCACTGTACAAAGGTGAGCCCTTGTGCCCAGGCTCTCCAGAGACCTTCTCCTTAGGATAAAACAGATGGCAGCTGCAGGTGAGGTTCGAGGAGTGACTACACAAACACTTCAAACCTTGTTACCTACAGAAAAGGATAAAGACATTAAAAATGATTTTCCCAACATTTCGTTACCTCTGAGACTCACCACTGTACCATTGGATCCTTCACATCACTTCTGCAGCTGTCATCAATGCAGAAAGCTTACAGTAGTCCCACAGCCACCACACTTACCTTGACGTGGTGTCCGGACGTCGGGAAGCCCGCAGTCGACCTGGCAAAATTGAAAAAAGCCTCTTAACTGCCTCTTAACTGTTAACATGCAGTTAAGTGCCTATAATCCTCTTCCCGCCGCTAGGTGTCGGGTCCCTGTGCAAATCGGGGACCCAACACTTGGGAAGATTGTATGGAGGCGGGTTGACAGCGGGTTCAGGACCTGCTGTCAATCTTTGCAATTTTGCCAGCAGTCCTGCCTCCAAACCCGCTCCCTGAGTGCCGGCAAAATTCCCCCCCAAGAGTCTGCAAAGGGATATAGATAGACTAATTGAGTGGGCAATAAGGTGGCAGGTGGAGTATAATGTAGGGAAATGTGAGGTTATTCACTTTGGTAGGAAGAATAGAAAAACAGAATATTTTATAAATGGTGAGAAACTTTCAAATGTTGGTGTTCAGAGAGATTTAGGTTTTCTCGTGCTAGAAACACAGAAAGCTAGCATGCAGGTACAGGAAACAATAAGGAAGGCAAATGGCATGTTGGCCTTTACTGCAAGGGGGTTGGAGTATAAGAGTAAGAAAGTCTTGCTACAATTGTACAGGGCCTTGGTCAAAATCAAATCAAATCAACTTTTATTGTCATTGTTAGTGCACAAGTGCAGTACAACGAAATGTAGGCTTGCGGCTCCCGAGAGTGTACAATTTGGATTAGGACACTTAAACATTTCAACATACATTTGTACATATATATTAGCATAAATATGACCATAATAAAGTGCATCGGCAGATGTGCAGGCTTTAGTGTTTATTTGTGGAGTTCAGTAGGATGACAGCCCTGGGAAAGAAGCTGTTCCTAAATCTGGTTGTACGGGTGCGAATGCATCTGTAGCGTCTCCCAGATGGTAGGAGGGCGAACAGACTGTGGCTGGGGTGGGTAGGGTCTTTGATGATGGACCGTGCCCTCCGTAGGCAGCGTTTCTGACAACACCTGGACTACTGTGCACAGTTTTGGTCTCCTTATCTAAGGAAGGATATACTTGCCTTGGAGGCGGTGCAACAAAGGTTCACTAGATTCATTCCTGAGATGAGAGGGCTGTCCTATAATGAGAGATTGTGTAGAATGGGCTTATACTCTCTGGAGTTTAGAAGAATGAGAGGTGATCTCATTGAAACATACAAGATTTTGAAAGGGATTGACAGGGTCGATGCTGAGAGATTGTTTCCCCTGACTGGAGTGTCTAGAACTAGGGGGCATAGTCTCAGGATAAGGGGTCGACCATTTAAGACTGAAATGAGGAGCAATTTCTTCACTCAGAGGATTGTGAATCTTTGGAATTCTCTGGCCGAGAGGGCTGTGGATGCTGAGTCTTTGAATATATTCAAGGCTGAGATAGATAGATTTTTGGACTCTAGTGTGTAGGGCGTTTTTTGCGTGCCTCGTGTTTCTATGACTCTCCCTTGAGCCGACCCGTGCCTCAAAAACTCCCCAGTTTGGGTTGTTTCCCTTGGATGGCAGGAGCTTATGCCAATAGTCCCTGCCCAGCCCGTCGATTAGTGGGTAATCCCACACAGAGAGAGAGACAAAGGCCAGATAGGTCTTCTCCTATGCCTGATGCGCAGCATCCCCAGTGGGATTACTGTGTAACCCGTCCGTGACCGGATGCCACTCGGTTGGTCTTCCGAATTATACCACAAACCACAATCCCCACAGATCCCAAGTTCGGACCCAAGGAGTTACTACGAATAGATTATAAATGATTCAGACAAAACAAAATGGTTCAGGTTGGTCAAAGATCGATTCCTTTTATTACACTCACAAAAATGACAACCCCTACTCCTCTCGCTTACGACAGAACGAGTAGGTGACCGTGGACACTAGCTTATAACTTTAGACTGTTGGTTACGCCGAACCAACCCCTTCCCAGAATCTAAGCCTAGATAATGGAAAAACCCTTCTAACTAAACCCCTCTCCCGATTTGGTCAGAACCCACACTTGGAAGCTGCCTCCTCACACACACACACACACGTTAGCCTGCATCTTGGACATTTGCAGTTCCTCAGCAGCAAATACGCGGGTGGTCCTGGGGATTTCTAGAGGTGTATGCTGGATATAATTACCAGCCCTTGTCGTTGATTCACACGGTCCCGGCTCCATTCAACTCCAGAGACAAAACCGTGCCTAACAGAGGCATGCGATGAGGCCTAGAGAGTTATGTTCAGGCGGTACAGCGAGGCACTCACTTTGGGCATTCCTGGAGAGTTGACGGACACGTGGCTACGCGAAGAACCCCGTTACAGATGGTAGAGAAAAGCAAGCAAACAAGCCCTGCATCCCCAAAGTTCAGCATGTTTATACCCCGTATAATACACAAAACTAGCTGGGCGATTCCTGGTTACCATGGTCGCAGAGATGCTAGTTGGTTTACCTGGTGATGTCTCTGTCTTGGATTGGTGATCTTGAAGAAAACAATGGTAGGCCATTACTGTAGATGAGCAGTTCTCCAAGTGCTAACTGTTTGTTAAGTTCTTGGCTGCTCTTTCATTGAAAGAATCCAGAGATGTTACTTTTGACCTGCAAACCTCATTGTCCACCCAAACATCCTGGCTCCAGGAACAAAAGGTGGTTTTCCCCAAATCACACAAGTTCAAATATGAAAAGGCTCCTGCCTTTCATGACTTCAGCGTTGAGACAGGTCCCATGGCAACCCAAATGACAGACAGTTCCTGCTATCTTCACAGAAACCAACAGACAGTCCCATTTAAAGTCCAAAAGTCCAAACTCCATTTTAAAAACGCAGCCCACGTGCGTCTCCATTTTAAAAGGGTACATATCCATTTTAAAAGTCCAAAAGTCCTTGAGGCCCATGCACCCACTGATGTTGGCAACAGCCAAACCCTACAACCCCCTGTGATAATAACACCGTCAAACCTGCGGCAGAATTATCACGCAACCGGTGTGTGTATGGAGGCTCCGGTATGTCTTCAGACCAAACCAAACCTACCTTCCCGGGAGTTTCCTAAACTAAAACAAACTGTTCCCAAAATTTGGACAACGAAACAGTTCCCTGAAAGTACAATGTCCCCAAATCTTTAAAACTCGTTACAAGGTGGAGACCGAAAAACCTGTCTCCCTGAGTAATTTGTGACCACATTCATAACAATACAAGGGAAAAGGTAAGTCGTTTCTCCCCACAGCATTTCTCAGAAATGAACTTAAAGCGGGTACCCTCTCCCACGGCTGCCAATTTTAATTACACTAGATGACCAGGCTTCGGGCACCCTTGTACATTCCCGTAAACGCATTAAAACCCGCACAACATACCCGACGCAACATATACAACAGACTGGTTCAGCCCCGCCGGTCCGCCCGAAAACGCATACATCCGACCGTACATCGCACAACTCATTTATAGCAACGGTGAAACAGCTTGTGAAGTCCGGGGCCGATAATGCAGCAGTCTCAGCCATCGATCTCGAACTGCCTCCCCTTGTTGCCTGCAGGTCACGTAAAGCAAATACACAGTTATTACGCACTGTACAATCACTAAGATGCGAGAGACTACTCGAATCCACGGTGGGACTTCTATGCTGAGCCCAACATCCCACCATGGAGGAGACACCAGCTGAGTGATCTGCTCCTCGATCTCCCCGTTACGCTGTTAAAAGTGCTTCTGTGACAATTCCACCTCCTTGAGCAGCTTTGTGAGATGTTCAGGCAGGGGTGGAATGTCATACCCGAACTGTGTTACATATTTATATAAATTGGTCATGGAATCGTTTGCGGTAAGATGCACCATGGAGGGCTCAGTGATGGGGAAAATCCATTCCTGAGCAAACTGAACCTCCGTGTGGGGTTTAAAGCAGAAGGTCGGATCGGGAACAGGACACCAGATCTCTTTGTGGACCCTGTACTGAGTCATGCTGGTCGTGATACAGTATGTTCCCCTGCCTGTGTACGCCACCGTAACTCAATTCATAAAACGTTTTAAACATTTCCTTGAGCAATACTTCATAGAACCACTCTGTTTCTGTCGGACACCACCGTGGCATTTGTACCTGGGTCAGGTTTAAAATCACTGAAGCGACCGAGTAGTGTACATCGTGGTATAAGACCTTGATATGCCTATCAATTAGTCCAATAAAAGGCGACGAGTTAAGAACGTAACTGAAGGTTTTTATTGGCTAAATAACAGAGCCCACCCTCGTGGGTGATCCGATCCAACAGGGAGGAATACTAGCCAGTCAGCTACCTTTATACCTGGGCAGGTAATGGGCGGAGTCGGAGGTGGTCAGCCCAGGTATAACAGTGCGACAAGAGGCGACCTCGTGTAGTGATGTGACAGTGAGAACAGTGAGAACAATATACAGTGATAACTATAACAGTGGTTTACCACATTCACCCCTTGTTTAGATTAGAGTCCGGCGGGGTGAAGTGTATTACCAGCTCTGGTATGTCAGTCTGTCCGGAGGCTTCGTTAGCCTCTCCGATCGTCGCAGCGGCGGTGTTACATTATCCGGTGTTAAAGCTGGTGTCTGCGTAGTCGGCAAAGGCTCGTGGGGTTCCGGCATGCCGTCTACCTCGGCTGGACTCGGGGGGTTGGGAGGGGGGGGTGAGGGTGCGAGGTCTCGTAAGGAGACAGTGTCCTCCCGTCCGTCTGGGTAAGCCACATAGGCGTACTGGGGGTTGGCGTGCAGGAGGTTCACCTTCTCGACCAGGGGGTCCGTTTTATGGGCCCTCACGTGCTTTCGCAGCAAGACGGGTCCCGGAGAGGTCAGCCAGGTTGGTAGGGTGGTTCCCGTAGTCGACTTCCTGGGGAAGACAAACATTCGGGCATGGGGGGTGGTGTTAATGGCAGTGCAAAGTAGTGACCGGATGGAGTGCAGCGCAATCGGGAGGACCTCTTGCCAGCGGGAGGTTGGGAGGCCCTTAGACTTTAAGGCTAAGAGGGTGGCCTTCCATACCGTCGCGTTCTCTCTTTCCACCTGGCCGTTCCCTCGGGGGTTGTAGCTGGTGGTCCTGCTTGCTGCAATACCCCTCTCCAATAGGAACTGACGGAGTTCCTCGCTCATGAAGGAGGCGCCCCGGTCACTATGTATATAGTTCGGGAACCCGAACAAGGCGAAGAGTTTGTTCAGGCATTTAATGACCGTGTTACTGGTCATGTCTGGGCAGGGGAAGGCAAAGGGGAAACGGGAGTACTCATCAACGATGTTGAGGAAGTACACATTACGGTCGGATGACGGTAGGGGCCCCTTGAAGTCGATGCTCAGACGCTCGAAGGGGCGGGTGGCCTTGATCAGGCTTGCTCTGTCCGGCTTATAGAAGTGCGGTTTGCACTCAGCACAGATCTGGCAGTTCCTGGTCATGGTCCTGACCTCCTCGATGGAGTATGGCAGGTTGCGGGCCTTAATGAAATGGTAGAGTCTGGTGACTCCGGGGTGGCAGAGGTCATTGTGGAGGGTCTGAAGTCTATCACTTTGCGCGCTGGCGCATGTAATGCGTGAAAGAGCATCAGGGGGGTCGTTCAGTTTACCGGGCCGGTACAAGATCTCATAATCATAGGTGGAAAGCTCGATTCTCCACCTCAAGATTTTGTCGTTCTTGATCTTGCCCCTCAGCTTGTTATTAAACATGAAGGCAACCGAGCGTTGGTCGGTGAGGAGGGTAAATCGTTTGCCTGCCAAGTAGTGCCTCCAGCGCCGTACTGCCTCCACAATTGCCTGGGCTTCCTTCTCGACCGACGAGTGTCGGGTCTCGGGGCCCTGTAGGGTCCTTGAGAAGAAGGCTACCGGCCTACCCTCCTGGTTAAGGGTAGCGGCTAGGGCGAAGTCGGATGCATCGCTCTCCACTTGGAAGGGGATTGACTCATCCACTGCGTGCATTGTGGCCTTGGCTATGTCTCCCTTAATGAGGGAGAAGGCCGCGCACGCCTCTTCCGTGAGGGGGAAGGATGTGGTTTTCAGGAGGGGTCTGGCTTTGTCCGCATAATTGGGTACCCATTGGGCATAGTAGGCGAAAAGCCCCAGGGTTCTCCTAAGTGCTTTTGGACAGTGGGGGAGGGGTAGCTCCATGAGGGGGCGCATTCTTTCGGGGTCGGGGCCGATGACTCCGTTCTCTACTACACAGCCAAGGATGGCAAGGCGCGCTGTGTTAAACACGCATTTCTCCTTATTGTAGGTGAGGTTCAGCCGTTGGGCCGTACGGAGGAATTTCTCCAGATTCACGTCGTGGTCCTGCCGGTCGCGGCCGCAGATGGTGACGTTATCTAGGTAGGGGAATGTGGCCTGCAGTCCGTTCTGGTCAACCATCCGGTCCATCTCCCTTTGGAAGACCGAGACCCCGTTGGTGACACCGAAGGGGACCCTAAGGAAGTGGTATAGGCGCCCATTCGCCTCGAAGGCGGTGTACTGGCGGTCCTCGGGGTGGATAGGGAGTTGGTGGTAGGCCGACTTAAGGTCGATGGTCGAGAATACGCGGTATTGTGCAATCTGATTGACCATGTCAGATATGCGGGGAAGGGGGTATGCGTCCAGCTGGGTGTATCTGTTTATGGTCTGGCTGTAGTCGATGACCAGGCGATTTTTATCGCCGGTCTTAACGACCACGACCTGGGCACGCCAGGGGCTGTTGCTCCCCTCGATGATGCCCTCCTTCAGGAGACGCTGCACCTCAGAGCTAATGAAAGCTCTGTCCCCAGCGCTGTACCGCCTGCTCTTGGTAGCGACGGGTTTGCAGTCGGGGGTGAGGTTAGCGAACAGGGAAGGTGGCGGCACCTTGAGGGTGGATAGGCTGCAGGTGTTACGCGGTGGGCGGTTTAACCTTCGCTGGTTGTCGACTGTGAGTGGGGGGAGGGGTCCACCGTATGCTAGGGTTACACTTTGGAGGTGGGATTGGAAGTCCAGCCCTAGTAGGACGGCAGCGCAGAGCTGGGGGAGGACGAGGAGTTTAAAGTTTTTATACTCTGTACCCTTAACCGACAAGGTCACAGCACAGTAGCCGCTAATGTCCGTGGCGTGGGACCTCGATGCCATCGAGATTCGGTTGCGCGTTGGCAGGACAGGGAGGGAGTAGTGGCTCACCGTGTCTGGGTGGATGAAGCTCTCCGTGCTTCCGCTGTCGAACAGGCAGGTCGTGGCGTGGCCGTTTACTTTGATGTCCATCATCGACTTGGACAGGTGGTGTGGGCGGGCTTGATCCAGAGTGACGGAGGCTAGCGTGTAGGTAAGCGAGTCGTTGTCGTCTGCGGGCGAGGCGGTCGTCGGGTCCGGGGGCCCGGTGGCAGTCGGGCGTGGTGTGTAAAATGGCGTCTCCCACGAGGTAGGACAAAATGGCGGAGAAGATGGCTGCCCCCATAACTCACATGAGGCACTATTGGGGTCGGTTGCCTTGATCAAAGATGGCCGCCCCCATGACTCACGTGTGGGGATACTGGCCTCAGTTGCCGTGAAAGAAGATGGCCGCCCCCACAGTTCGCATGAGGCACTGCTGGCCTCTGAAGATCCGCTCCTGCAGGCCTTAGAGAAATGGCCTTTCTTCCTGCAGGTTGTGCAGGTAGAGTTCCTGGCTGGGCAGCGCGACCTCGGGTGCTTCTCCTGGCCGCAAAAGAAGCAGCCGGCGGCCCGATCGCGGGTGCCCGATGTCGGAGCCGGTACCGGGGGTGGCGGGCCCGGTCGGGTCCGGGACGCCGACGCTGAGGTAGGTCCCGGGGGCGGCGCTGCGAAGGGTATTGCGGTAGGGGTCGGGCCCGAGTCCCAGGGTCGCGAGCAGTACCTGGAAAACGCCTCCTGGTCCTGATGGGCCACCTCCAGGGAGAGAGCGAGGGCTTCAGCTTTGTCCAGGTCGAGGTCTTTAGCTTCAAGCAGTCTTTGCCGTGAGTAGTCGGACCGTAGGCCTTTCACAAAGGCATCGCGGATATTATCTTCCGTATTTTCAACAGCCGTCACCGCTTTAAAGTCACAGTTCCTGCCGAGTGCTCTTAGCGCCCGTAAAAATTCAGCTACAGACTCTCCTGGCTGTTGCGGGCGGGATCTTAGGAGGTGCCTGGTGTACATGTAATTTACCGGGCTGCGGTACTGCTGTTTCAGTAGGTTGATAGCGGCCTCGTACGTAGTCGTGTCCTGTATGAGTGCGTATACTCTCGGGCTCGCTTGGGCGTTCAGAAGTCTTAGTTTGGATCTCTGCGGGGCGCCGGATTCTTCCAGGTAGGATTCGAAGCAGTCCAGCCAGTGTTTGAAGTTGAGGGCTGCGTTTGGTGCCTGTGGGTTTAGATCCAGGTATGGTGGTTTCAAGGCTTGCAGCCAAGCCGGCTGGTGTGGCCCGTTGTCTGGAGGCTGCTGTTGCTGTGCTGCTGGGTGAGCTCCTTGCTGTTGCTGTTCATTATCAGACATCTTTAAAATTTAGCCAATAAAATTGATATGCCTATCAATTAGTCCAATAAAAGGCGACGAGTTAAGAACGTAACTGAAGGTTTTTATTGGCTAAATAACAGAGCCCACCCTCGTGGGTGATCCGATCCAACAGGGAGGAATACTAGCCAGTCAGCTACCTTTATACCTGGGCAGGTAATGGGCGGAGTCGGAGGTGGTCAGCCCAGGTATAACAGTGCGACAAGAGGCGACCTCGTGTAGTGATGTGACAGTGAGAACAGTGAGAACAATATACAGTGATAACTATAACAGTGGTTTACCACAGACCTTACCAGTGGGGACCAATACTAAACCATTTCTAGGCCCAGGGGCTGTGGTGTGGCATCTATCTTCCGCCTCCGGCACTGGGACGGCTGTGGGAGTAGGATTTACTTTGCGTGCTAGCAGCTCAGTGGTGTTTATAGTATTGGGGGGGTCTGGGATGACACAGGAGTTCATAGTCCGTTCCCAGCTCATCCCAGCCCCAGAATCCTGCCATCGCCTCAAGGACGCGATTGACACGCCGGTCGGGCAGATTCTTTCTGAACCCCACAGACATACGTAGAGGCATTACTCCTCTCTCCACCACTTATGCCAGCACACTACAACGCTTCCCTCCGCACCTGTGATCTCGCGGTACACATCATTGCCTAGCCGTTCCCAGTCCGTTGACCGATTGCCTTTAACATGGCTCAACTTCCTCAGCCACCACCAACGCTCCAGGGGTATGTGTCCTTCGCACCGCAAGCACACTCGCCTTCCCTCCGTCACCCTCACCTATGTGGCCGTAACTTGCAGCTCAGGGCACGGCAGGGATGCCTCCCCGTAGGTGAACCCCTCGCTGCTGGCAAACCGGGTTGAGTTGGACCCCAGCCACCCCGGCCATTTTCCCTCGTGGAAATAGGCCGCCACACCATCAGTAACCCCATTCCTACTCCCTTGCGCCACGGTGGGTCCTTTCCCTCCTGTGCACCAGTAGAGAAGGGATTCCTCTGTGTCCCCTCTCTCCAAGCTGCACAGCCTGAAGATTCCCACAAGAACTGTCACTGAGAACACGTTCATCTTCCTTCCTTCCCTTTAAAAAAAACCCTGCAAAACAAACAACCAAACAATTCCATACTGTGAGAGGGTGTTTTTCTTCCACAGATCTGAAGGTTCACAAACAAAACATACAAAAAACAAAACACCCACAAACGCAACCTTAAAGAACAGAAAATGTGCAAAGCTGGGCCTGCTGGCCCCAGCCCTAGAGAGCCCCACGACCTAAACCCGGGGCCTCTTGCGGCTGACTGGGGGTGAGTAAGGTGGCTTCCACGGCGCCCTCGGCCGCCGAACTCAACTGCCCCTTCTTACTACCCCTGCTACCGGATCGTCCGGTAGCGGGTCACCCTCATCCCACATCCAGGGAGGGAGACTCGTCTCAATCATGCTCATAATTGTACCCTTGTGGCGCACGGCCCGCGTGGTTCCCTCCTCAGGATTTAGAAGCTTGCACTGATTGATGTGGAACCACTTTGTGTGTCTAGGGAGTGTTATGGCATAGACCATAGGACTGGCATTGTCTACAATCACGTATGGTCCCATATATAAAGGCTCAAACAACGCTACCTGAGCATAGTTACGGATCATGACCTGATCCCCTACCTCCCATTCGTGTGTGTGCTGAGGCTCTAACAACAATTTGTTCTGACGATGTTGTATCCCCACATTGTGGGCTGCCCGCCCGTAGACCTGTTTTATGGTCATGTACAAGTTCTGAACGAACCTATCGCGGTCGACCTCCTGGAGCTGAGACTCGGTGAGGACCGGCGCCCACACATAGGTTGGGGTACACATGGTCCTCCCGGTCATTACCTCGTATGGGGAATATTGTGCTCTTGGAAGGGCTGGCCCGAACCCCCATGAGGATCAGAGGCAAGACCTCGTCCCATGACTTTGGGAACTGGCCCACCTCCTTCCTTAACCGTTCCTTCAGGGTCCAGTTCACGCGCTCCACAATCCCCGATGACTGGGGGTTGTGAGCCACATACCACTTCCCTTCTATCCCCAAGAGCTTGAGGGTCATCTGCATGAATGGCTCCCCTGGTCGGATTCCACTACCTGGGGCAGCACCCACCTTGAGAACACTTCCTTGACCAGTATGCGAGCAGCGGCCAGGGCTGTAGCTGCCCGG
Organism: Somniosus microcephalus; assembly: GCF_052327205.1. Taxonomy (NCBI): domain Eukaryota; kingdom Metazoa; phylum Chordata; class Chondrichthyes; order Squaliformes; family Somniosidae; genus Somniosus; species Somniosus microcephalus. Next base: position 81,813,569 of record NC_141001.1, on the reverse strand, counting down.
CAAGGAAAAGCTTCCATCCACTTGGAGAACACATCCACCAGGACTAAGCAGTACTTATTCCCGGATTTTGTGGTGGGTAGGGACCCAATAAAATCGATCTGCATCGATTGCCATGGTCCATCTACCCTCCTGGTGTGTCCCAAAGGAGCCTTCCTGTGCTGAGGGTCGGGATTGTTAGCTGCACACACTAAACAATGTGTGCAGAAACCCCTTACGTCCTTCCTTAGCTGCGGCCACCACCCTGCCTCTTCTACCCACTGCCAAGTGGTCTCTGGTCCCGGGTGTCCCGCCCCAGGGCCCCCGTGAGCTAGCTGGAGAACGTCCTCCTGATGCTGTACTGGGACCGCCCACCGGTCCCCCTTAAACAACATCCCGTCCTTAACGTTGATGTCAGCAGCGCCAAAGGGCCCTTCTATTACCTCCCCCTTCTCCCTACCTAGTAGGACGGCCTTGAGAATGGGGTCCTGTGCTTGTGCTAGTTTAAAGTCCGGGGCTACAGCGATCCCTGGTGTGCCTCCCCTGTCCTGGATGGCTTCTACCAGGGCTGCTTTCCCTGGATCCTACAGGGTTCCCTCTCCAGCTCCCTTCTTTGCTAATTCGCCTGCCCTCTGGTTCCCCTCCCCATGGGGTTCTGTCTTAGAATGGGCCTTTATCTTGTGGATGTAATAATCCCCTCTATTCTTGGTGGCCTCTAAGATTTTGTGGAGCAGCCATGCTTTGGCCAGGAGTCTCCCGTTGGCGGATTTAAACCCTCATCTTGCCCAGATTGCCAAATATTCAGTGCAAGAGTTGCACGTGAACATTGAATCTGAGCCAATGGTATGTGGAGGGGGGATCTCTTCGGGGTGTGTCACCACGTAGGCCATGGCTGCCAGCTCGGTGTGCTGAGCGCTCATGGTGCTGGGGAGTTTTATGGCCTTCTCTACCTGAGCAGTTGGGTCATAAATCCCACAACCTGTGAGCCGCTCCCCTTTTTAGCTGGGTGAATGCGGCCTGGCAGTTGGAATCCCACTCCCATTTGACTCCCTTGCGGAGGAGCCGAAGTACAGGGGCTGCTGCGGCTGCATATCCCTCGATGAAATCCCGGCAGTACCCTGTGAGCCCCAGAAAAGACCTCACCCCTGACACCGTCTTGGGGGCTGGGAGCTCCTGTACTGCCTTTCGTCGGGCATCATCGATCGCCCTTTCCCCTGCTCGGACGGTCAGCCCGAGAAATTTTGCTTCCTTCTGACCGACCTGAACCTTCTTTGGGTTGACTTTGAAACCCGCATCCCTGAGTAACTTCAGCAGCTCGCTCAGCAGTGGCCCGTGCTCTTCCTTATCACTAAAGAGGAGAATGTCGTCCACATACTGAACGATCTGCTGGGGCTGGCTAAAATTCTTCAGAGCAGTAGCCATGCTCTGGTGGAAGATGGAGGGGCTGCAATGAAACCCCTGGGGAAGACAGGTCCAAGTATACTGTTGGCCCTTAAATGTAAAGACGAACTTATACTGGTCTTCCCATCGAAGGGGAATCGACCAGAACCCATTTGAAACATCCAGCACCGAGAACGTGGTCGCAGTGGCTGGAATATTTCCAATTAGGTCTGCTACAGCCGCGACTGTGGGCGCGCAGGCTGGGATATTATTGTTGAGGACCCGATAGTCCACCGTGGCTCTCCATGACCCGTCAGGTTTCTTGACTGGCCAAAGAGGAGAGTTCACATGGGTGGCAATCAGCCTCAACACACCCTGCTTTACCAGGGAACCCAGTGCCGTCTCCAAGTCTGCCCTCGCTTCCCTGGGAAAACTATACTGTTTTTGGGGCCTAGACATGGGATCACATCTACTCTAACCTCTACCCCAGTTACCCGTCTGCAGTCGTGCTTGTGGGTGGCGAAAGCATCTAAATTGGTCTGAACCTCTGCCTGGTCCTGGAGCGGGGTGTTACTGGCCTAAACCTCTAGGTTGTAACTACCCCGGGGCTTCATGCTGCAGACGCTCCCTCGTCCCCCCCTTGTCTCTGGGTATTACCATTACCTCATCCACCTTATCGGAACCCACTGCTCCCCACAAGCAATGGTTCCTAAAATCTACAATGATCCTGTGGGCCAACATGACGTCGGACCCAAGGACTCCCCACCCGGGCTGATCCCATTTCAGGAGAACGCACCCCCATTTAGTGGTGAGGGAACCTAGCTTAATGGTAAGGGGAGTTGCCTCCCTTACCTTGCCTCCCGGCTGCTCATCCCCGGTGAACCCCATCAAACTGAAGGGGACTTTACTGGACCAGGGTGAATTGGCCGGGTCCTTGGAATGGATCACCGTGCTCGAGGCTCCGGTGTCCACCAGGTACTTCCCCGTGACCGTTTCCACCTCCATCCGCACACAGGGCCTGCCCCACGCCTCGTAGATGAGCGGGCACAGGTACTCAGGCTGAGTGCGCTCTAGTCAGGGTGACGGGGGACCCACTGCAGCACTCGGTATGACCTCGCTGACTGCAGCATCAAGTCTACCGGTGTCCTTGCCCATCACCGTATGGAGGGCAGCCACTAGGACCTCGTACGCTGACTGCTGGCTGGTCTCCTTCGTGTCAGTGTTTGGGGACTTCTTCCCGGGAGGCCCTCCTCAGCCGGGTACCCCTTTCTGGGTTGCTCTCCCGCCTCCAATGCCCCATCTGTCCACACTGAAAACAAGCTTTTGACTCGCTAGTGTGGGGCCCTTCCTGATGCCATTCCTTCCTTTCCCCCTTACCGGCCTTCATCTCACTGACCCTCCCCCGTTGCTTCACCTCCTCCCCACCCAGGGACTTGAAAGCCATGGTGAGCTTTCTAAGCACCCCGGCCTCGGTGTTAGCAAGGTCCTCGGCATCGAACCAGGCGTCGGCCTTGTCTCGAATACCTGGGAGGCTTTTCGGAACCAGGGTCCTTAGCCAGTGATTACGGACCTCCCCTAGCAGTTGCGCTCAGTCCGGTGTTCCCACCGTGGCCTTAGCGTAGATGGGCCAGTGCCTGTCGGCAAACGCAATCGGCACTTCTCCGGGCATCTGCAGGGTATTCTCAACTAGGGAAAAAGGACTCCCATGTGTATGGCCCATGGCTCGTAGGATTTCTTCCTTGAGCCCCACTATAGTGCCTCGTCCCGCCTTAGAGGCAGCGGACAGGCTTTGGTATAGTGTCCCTTCTAGGGAGAATAAAAGTAACTTATGCGTTGCCGCATCATTACACTCATTTAAGCCCCCGATCTGTTCTACCTTAGCGAAATGGACTGTGGGGTCCCCGTTGATACTAAGTTTTTTCAGCCCCTCCACCATCGTTTGGAGCTGAGGGTCATGAACGGGACCACGTAGTCGTTTTGGAGTGGGCCCTCGTCACCGTTGGGTGCCGGCAGACCATACCTCCGCTGCCGCAATGGACACATGGGTCCCGGTTGCTCCCTGCCCACTGGTGGAGCTACTTCCTCCTGTACTGCTACCGGCACTCCTGCTGGGGGCCTATCTTCTTCCCAGTCTAACTGGGATCCACCTGGCGCCATTAAGCACACCATGCCTCTAGCCCCAGCCAAAGCCCTTTGTAGCTTCCTGATCTTTTCCTCACACTGATCATGACTACAATCCTCAAAACCCCTACTTCTTGCTACCATGTAGGCGGTTTTGATATCATTATACTGGCTCTCTAGCCCTTCAGCTTTCGCTGCTAAATGGGAGTTTTCCTCCCGGAGAATTTGCTCATTGAGCTTGGCCTCTGTTACTTGGCACTGTAGATACTCCCCGGCCGTCCAGGAAGACTCTTCTACAGCCCTCGTTTCCTGCTTTTCTAGAGATAATTCCCCCACCAACTGCTGACCCACTATACCCCATGCATCTGATTCCCTATCAGACTCCTCCAGCTGCCCCTGAAGCCTGTTTACCAGCTTCCTTAACAGCTGAACCTGTTTTTGCAAGCATAGGAGCCAAGTTGCCTTTTCTTTGGACTTCTTATGCTCCTTTCCCCCTGTCCACTCAGCTGCCCTATCCTGAGGACTGTCTGAGTGTAACATGTCCAGCACCAACTGCTGGGACACGTTAATTTTGGTGAACACGTAGGACGCGATCCTATCTTCCAAACCTGACCGGACTGTTTGAACCTTAGAGTCATTTGGACTACCCACCCCTCAAGTCCTGCTGTGGTCGCCATTTCTGTAGGGTGTTTTTTGCATGCCCCGTGTTTCTATGACTCTCCCTTGAGTCGACCCGTGCCTCAAAAACTCCCCGGTTTGGGTTGTTTCCTTTGGACGGCAGGAGCTTATGCCAATAGTCCCTGCCCAGCCCGTCGATTAGTGGGTAATCCCATAGAGAGAGAGAGAGACCAAGGCCAGATAGGTCTTCTCCTATGCCCGATGCGCAGCATCCCCAATGGGATTACTGTGTAACCCGGCCGTGACCAGATGCCACCCGGTTGGTCTTCCGAATTATACCGCGAACCACAAGCCCCACAACCCCCAAGTTCGGACCCAAGGAGTTACTATGGATAGATTATAAATGATTCAGATAAAACAAAATGGTTCAGGTTGGTCAACGATCGATTCCTATTATTACACTCACAAAAACGACAATCGCTACTCCTCTCACTTGCGACAGAACGAGTAGGTGACCGTGGACACTAGCTTATAACTTTAGACTAAACACCCACCTTGCTGGTTATGCCGAACCAACCCCTTCCCAGAATCTAAGCCTAGATAATGGAAAAAAATCCCTTCTAACTAAACCCCTCTCCCGGTTTGGTCAGAACCCACACTTGTAAGCCTCCTCACACACACACACATGTTAGCCTGCGTCTTGGAAACTTGCAGTTCCTCAGCAGCCAACCACGTGGGCAGTCCTGGGGATTTCTAAAGGTGTATTCTGGATATAATTACCAGCCCTTGCCATTGATTCACACGGTCCTGGCTCCATTCAACTCCAGAGACAAAACCGTGCCTAACAGAGGCATGCGATGAGGCCTAGAGAGTTATGTTCAGGCGGTACAGCGAGGCACTCACTTCGAGCATTCCTGGAGAGTTGACGGATGTGTAGCTATGCGGCGAACCCCGTTACAGATGGTAGAGAAAAGCAAGCAAACAAACCTTGCATCCCCAAAGTTCAGCATGTTTATACCCCATATAATACACAAAACTAGCTGGGCGATTCCTGGTTACCATGGTCGCAGAGATGCTAGTTGGTTTACCTGGTGATGTCTCTGTCTTGGATTGGTCATCTTGAAGAAAACAATGGTAGGCCATTACTGTAGATGACCAGTCTCCAAGTGCTAACTGTTTGTTAAGTTCTTGACTGCTCTTTCATTGAAATAGTCCAGAGGTGTTACATTTGGCCTGCAAACCTCATTGTCCATCCAGACATCCTGGCTCCATGGACAAAAGGTGGTTTTCCCCAAATCACACAAGTTCGAATATGAAAAGCCTTTCATGACATCAGCGTTGAGACGGGTCCCATGGCAACCCAAATGACAGACAGTTCCTGCTATCTTCACAGAAACCAACAGACAGTCCCTTTTAAAGTCCAAAAGTCCAAACTCCATTTTTAAAACGCAGCTCACATGCGTCTCCATTTTAAAAGGGTACATACCCATTTTAAAAGTCCAAAAGTCCTTGATGCACATGCACACACTGATGTTGGCACCAGCCAAACCCTACAAGGGATATTAAGGGATATGGAGATCGGGCGGGAAAGTGGAGTTAAGGTCGATGATCAGCCATGATCTTATTGAATGGTGGAGCAGGCTCGAGGCCTACTCCTGCTCTTACTTACTATGTTCTTATGTTTTTAAGTACTGTTTCAGAGATATTTAATGAGGAAGGAAAAATCTAAATTAGTTTAATCTATACTTAAGGTTTATTTTTCTTTGCACTCACTATAAAAACTCAATCCTTAAACAGGTAGGACTTTCTGTCCATTTGATATTACAGATAAAGATCTTCTACTGCCTTGACACGTGGACAAATCTATTTATTTATACAGTTGTCATTCGTGAGCGAGATAAATGTACTTATAATTTACCTGGAATTGGTAAGGAAAGCACTATGGGGTCATTTTCCAACTTGGACAGTGTGTAAGTCATTCTGTTTCTGAAACTAAACCAATTGTAGGGCATCCTCTTTATTTAAGAATGGCTCACTTGTCAGCTGTCACTGAAAAAGAAAGTTATTTCTAAGTATTAATTTTTCAGAAACAGAGGAATGACACGGCTGAATGGCTCATGCATTGAAATGAAATGGGATGCAAAGTCGGTTGTAACTTTTCTTTCATTTCAGTGTGTGAGCTGTCACTGGAGGCTTTGTTAGTGGCTGCCCTGTTTCCTACATGACAATAGTGATTACACTTCATAAGTACTTTGGCTGTAAAGTGCTTTGGGACATTGAGGTTGTGAAAGGCGCAATATAAATGCAAGTTCTTTCTTAAGCTGGAATTTTGATCTGAAGGGTGCTAGCAGGGTTGACCTCAAGGAGATATTGAAAGTCAGCTTATGACTGGCTAGGTGAGGGCTGCAAAACTCACATTAAGGGTTTGTACATATCCTACCCAGACAATGAGGATGTACAATCATTTCCCACAAGCAAAAATGTCTCCTTCCATTTTGTTCACTCTGCCTTGGAATTACATATTTTATCACTTGTTTACTAGTTGAACAGTTCATTCAGCTGCTTTAGAAATGTGAAGCTAGTCTAATGACAAGTGCACCTTGTTTGTCTGCTTTCTGCTAAGTGCATTTAAAGAACTGATTAACTATGAAGAGGAATATAAGTGGGCAAAAAGGTCATTTTTACTATTGACCATTAGTCACACCGAAATGTTGAATATAAAGTACAAATTTCCTTAAAGGGAAAATATAGGCGTTGATCTCATTTAATTAAAACCTGCAAGGTTGTCAGCTGTAGATATCGATGTAAAACAATTCCTCACAGCTATCCAATATTTGAGAAAAAGAGGAAAACATCCATCTCTCAATGATATTTATTCCTGGTTTCAATTCCGAAGCTGCTTGCTTTACAACCATTTAAAATTACCTCTGCCACACACATCACTGAAAATGTATTTCAAATACCTTGCATATTTTTCCAATCCATAACCTGTCTTCTTGCTAACTACACAACTCGATATAATATTATAAGTGCCTTCTAACAGTTCATAACTGATGGTGTAAATTGCTCTCATTAGCCTGTATGAAAGGGAGCTTTCTAAATATTGTAAGCGCTACCTTGTGCAGTTAATTGGTCATTTTTACTTATTGTTTTACTGTGTTATCTCTATTGATCGCTTTATAAGTGTTTTGTTCCAGCTAATGAGATATTTGCATCAGACTTTCGCATTATTATTCTGGTAAATCCAGACTACCCTCGTACAAGATATTATGAATTAGAAAAAGAAAAGAAAATCTTTTTTCTTGGAACTAGAAGTGACCAGCAAGAATATTTGGAAATTAATGTGCTTTGTCAGCCTCAGGAGAAGCTAGAATGCAAGCTGCCGGTAACTTATTAAGCTTGATGTTGGTAGCGAATGTGTCTTTGTTGCAGGCTGATAAATAATATTTTTTCAACAGATCAATATTTTTCCCCATCTTGCTCTAAGAGTCTTTTCAAATCTCACTAATGCTACAGGCAGCATTACAGAGGCTTTACATAATGTGATTTGTTTCTTTCCAAATGACATCCTCACCATGTTGATGTTGTGTGTGTGTGAGAATCATTGTACTAATGCTGGGCTGCGACGATTAGATAAAATAAGCCAGTATTATTTTTCTGTTGCTCCCAAGCCACTTACACAGGCAATGGAACAGCTCAGTAATTGATCCTTGTAGACAGGCACAGTGTGAACATCTTCCTCACAATCAACATAGCTTTTTAAAACAACAGGAAGATTTCCTCCAAGCCTCTGAGGTCGCAATCTCAAATCTCAGCACAGGTCTGGTGCAAAATGTAGTTAAATGTGTGATTAATATATCAACTGCTTGTCATATATTTCAATGGAGATCTTACTGGAGGCTAAACTAACGTGTTAAGATGTTCAAAAGCAATTAAATTAAAGAGATCCTTTGTAATAGATACTGTCAAACTAGATTGTAAGATGTGATGGATCAGCTACTGGTTTTGTACTGGCAGAAAAGCATCTCAGAATAGTTGAATCAAACGGAAGGAGCCAATTGTCAATTCACATTAGTCCCTTTTCACATGGGATGTACATTAGCTGTATAAAGAAAAGGCTATTGAGTGCAAGAGCTGGTGCATAAGTATGGCCTTCAGTTTAGTCTAGCCGCAATAGAAGATTGAAATATTGTGATTACTATGATCATTATACTCCTCCCTCCACTCTCTGTAAAAATCCTAGAAGCAACTGAGGGTTTGAAGAATCCAAAGGTCCTCAAGCGATTTTTTAAAACAATTAATGAAGCATTGCAAATAGCTGACTTGTCCTTTATCTTATTAGCATACTAAGGATTTGGAAATGTGTATTTTGATGCAATACATACCAAGTGAAAGATTTATTCATTCTCATGATATAGGCGTCACTAGCAAAGCCAGCATTTATTGCCCACCCCTCGTTGCCATTGAGAAGGTGGTGGTGAGTCGTCTTCTTGAACCGCTGCTCTCCATGTGGTGCAGGTACTCCCACAGTGCTGTTAGATACGGAGTTCCAGGATTTTGACTCGGCGATGATGAAGGAACAGTGATATATGTCTAAGTCAGGATGGCGTGTGACACTAATCTTATGTGGAGCATACAGGTACTGAATGTAATTTGCAGTGGAGACACACATAGCCTGTATGAGGTTACATATCATTTATACCAGTTTGAGATGCTATGAAAAAAATAAATGGTGGCTCCTTCATCATCAACACTGCTTGTAGTTTTTTTCAAATACAAGTTGCCGTGAGATCCATAAACTCAATTTACAATGTCCGTGTACAAGTGCTAACACCAAGACATACACAAAACCTTGATTGGTATAAATTATAAGCTTATATCCATTACATAATTGTACTTTAAAAGCTATCGTCAGTGATTTAGTACTCTTTGCAGGGCTAAATCGCTGCAAGAGTTCCTCAGGGTAGTGCCCTAGACCCAACCATCTTCAACTGCTTCATCAATGGCCTTCCCTCCAACCTAAAGTCAGAAGTGGCTCTGTTCGCTGATGTTTGCACAGTGTTAAGTTCCATTCAAAATTTTTCAGGTAATAAAGCAGTCCATGCCTGCATGCAGCAAGTCCTGGACAAAGTTCAGGCTTGGGCTGATGTGTAGCATGAATGTTACTTGCCACTTAAGTGCCAGGCAATGACCATCTCCAACAAGAGAGAGTCTAACCACCTCCCCTTAACATTCAATGGCATTACCATCGTCAAATCCCCCCACTGTCAACATCGTGGGCATCACCATTGACCAAAAACTCAACTGGACCAGCCACATAAATACTGTGGCTACAAGAGCAGGTCAGAGACTGGATATTCTGTGGTGACTGATTCACTTCCTGACTCACCAAAGCCTTTCCATGATATCTACAAGGCACACAAGTAAGGAGTGTGATGGAATACTCTCCACTTGCCTGGATGAATGCAGCTCCAACAACACTCAAGAAGCTCAACACCATCCAGGACAAAGCAACCTGCTTGATTGTCACCCCATCCACCACCTTAAACATTCACTCTCTCCAACACTGTCGCACTGTATCTGCAGTGTGTACCATCTACAAGATGCACTGCAGAAACTCACCAAGGCTTCTTCGACAGCACCTCCCAAACCCGCGACCTCTACCACCTAGAAGGACAAGGCCAGCCAACGATTGGGAACACCACCACTTCCAAGTTCCCTACCAAGTCACATATCCTCTTACCTAACAGCACTCTGAGAGTACTTTCCCCACATGGACTGCAGCGATTCAAGAAGGCATCTCACCACCACATTTTCAAGGGCAATTAGGGATGGGCACTAAATGCTGCCTTTGCCAGTGATGCCCACATCCCGTGAATGAATAATAATAAAAAATAATGCTGTAACACTATCTCTGATCTATTTTCCATTCAAGTGTGGCTAAACCTGGGAGCACAGGAGCATCTGTTGCTCTTCACTTTATTTATCAGTGATCAAACCACCTAACTGCAAAAACAAAACCTGACCCCATCAACCCCAGAAAAGTTACATCCATTGCAGAATTAAGTCATCACTAAATAATTCAACCTAGTGAGTAGTATTGGTGTTTACTGTTAATGGGGGAAGGGTCAAAGATATTTCAGAAGCAGAGTGCAAAGTAATGAAATTCAACATGAGTGGAATCTTCAAACATGTGTCTTCCTTTTTTGGAGCTGGGAGGGGGGATTATAATGATCTGATGTTGCTATTTAATTTGCCCAGAATAGAGACTACTTTCTAATCCCTGGTTAGGGAGGATTATTCTTTGTTTCCAAAACAAGGCTACTTTACAAATAAGATGTTGAACAACAATTTTGATGTACATGTGACTGGTTTGGAAGAGGAAACAAATTCATCCAATTTATTTGCCAAATCAGCCACCACAAAACCAAAATTCCTCCCAGCAGAAAAATAAAATATCCAATCAAAATTCAGCTGTAGCTATTAAATCATCGAGAATTACCATCATAACTACCGAAAATAAGTCACTTGATTCACGGAGATGACTTTGGGGGCTATTTTGCCAATGGGGGCACGTTGGAGGCAGGACTGCTGATTGTCAGGTCGTTGTCCCGCCTCCATCGAGTTGTGGCCAACCCACGCTATTTTCCTTCGATTGACCTTGTTAAGCCAGCCCAGTGGACTTAGCAGGCCAATTAAGGGAAAGCTGGTTACAGAGAACATCAGCATATGACGTTTCATCTGTCAAAAATTTTTGACAGATGAATTGTCATCGTTTGACATCTCTGTGAATCTGTCAAACACTGACATTCTATGTTGTTTGATGAGTTCTTGTATTCAAGACTCATCAAACCTCTTTCTTTTGCAGAAATTAGATGTTTGTTGCATCAGAGAATGCAGCAGCTACCTGTCATCTCTGCCGATGAGATGCGAGACTCTCCGCATTCCCAACTGTTGAAGCCTGCAGGAAGAAACAAAGGTAAGTAAACATTTTCTATCACTTTCCACTCACCTCACATACTTACCTCTCCACACTTGCACCCATCACTTACCTTCACAGCGCACTGTTGAACCCCGCAGACCCCCGCAGACCCACTGCTCGCCTCGGTGACCCTGGCGGGGTTTCCCGACATTGGGAAGCCCGCGCCTCTATTGGAAAAATGGGGATAATCCTCTTAACTGCCTGTTAACTACTTATTAACAGACAGTTAAGTGGTTGTAATCCCCTTCCCACCTCCAGGAGATGGGACCCGGTGTGGGTCGGCTACCTGCCTCCTGGCAAGATGGCACGGAGGCGGGTTGGAGGTGGGATGGGCATCTGCCCCCAGATTCTGCCATTTTCCTGGCAGTCCCACCTCCATACCTGCCTCCACAGGGCTGGCAAGATCGCGCCCGTATTTTCCCAAATAGCAAGGTCAAGGATTAAAAACGATGCCCACAGCAGGCAAATGGCAGATATTTCATGGCTAAGACGCCTGCATGTTATGTGTAGCGTTTGGGCAAGATCATAGTGAGCACATGGCTTTGCCTGCGGGACAAATGGAATGGATGGTGGAATTTCTAGCCAAAAGCTTTCAACATGAGCTTTATGCAGCCATGTTTAAAAAACATATAAAACTAGAAAGCAAATTCCTGTGCACAATAAACAACATGTTTACCACAAGGGCTATTGATGTGGTTGGAAATAATCATTGGCTAAGTGCTACAAGTATTTATGTGAGAAAATAGCATTGAAACATTGTACAATTAATTATTTTTTAATTGCCAAGCTACAAATGATACAGGTTTTAAAACTTGTTGCGATAGCTCTATAGCGCAGAAATTATTGGGCCGTAATTTGCGACCCCTATGGGTGCATACGAGCTGCGCACGCGCCCGTAGGGACCGCACAAGTTCCGGGTTTAGGCATGCGAAGTGCATGCGCTAAAACCTGGAACTTGCGATCTGTCAAGAATCGCATGCGTGCCCGGGAAAACGGCATCCGCGGGCGGAGAGTTGGGCTAACTTCTGCCCAATGAATGCCCGTGAAATTCTTACGCCTGGCGTAAGATCTACTTTTACCAGCGTAAGACAGAAAAATAAATGTTTTCAATAATTTATGCATTTAAAAACCTGTGAAATAAGGTAAGTTTATTTTTAGCCCCATTAAAAAATGTAAATTTATTTTTCAAAGAATTAAATTTTTGTTTTAAAATATTTAATTAAATGCCATTTTGATTAATTTTACATATGTGATGGTTTATAAAAAATGTATTTGAAGAGTACGTGTATTTTTGGGGGTATTCGCATTCATAGTTATGAGGATTCCATACATACGCTTGCAAACTGCATGCGCCCCTGGGATGCATGGGCCTTTACACAGGCGTACGCATAGAGGCCCAGGAGCGCAAGTGTCCGAACTTCCTGGACCACCAGGTAAGATCATAGATTTTTTGCTCTCCGACCATAAATTCAGGGCCATTGTTGTCAGTACTAATGGGTAAAAGCTTAATATTTTTAGCAGAAATGTTCAACATTTAGAAAAGCAGAATATTATAATAAAAGGAAAGTCTTGCATTTATATAGCGCCTTTCATGCCTTCAGAATGTCCCAAAAGTGCTTTGCAGCCAATAAACTACTTTTGAAGTGCCGCCGCTGTTGTAGTGCAGGAAATGTGGCAGCCAATTTGCGCACAGCAAGCTCCTGCAAACAGCAATGTGCTAATGACCAGATAATCTGTTTTTAGTGATGTTGATTGAGGAATAAATATTGGCCAGGACACCAGGGATAACTCCCCTGCTCTTCTTCAAAATAGTGCGATGGGATCTTTTACATCCACCTGAGAGGGCAGACGGGGCCTCGGTTTAACACCTCAGTCATGGCAGGACAGCCCGGTGCCATGGTATGCTCCTGCTGCGCTATGTGGGAACTCAGGGACACTTCCTGTGTCCCTGACAACTATGTGTGCAGGAAGTGTATCCAGCTGCAGCTACTGGCAGACCACATTGCGGTGCTGGAGCTGCGATTGGAAACATACTGGACCATTCGCGAGGCTGAGGACGTCGTGGATATCACGTTTGATCAGTTGGTCACACCGCAGGCAAAGGTTGGAGAGGATGGGAATGGGTGACCAACAGACAGAGTACTAGGTGCAGGCAGGTAGTGCAGGGTTCCCCTGTGGACATCCCCCTCTCAAACAGATACACCACTTTGAGTACTGTTGGGGGGGATGGCTTATCAGAGGAAGGCAGCAGCAGCCAACTTCCTGGCACCAGGGGTGGCTCTGCTGCACAGGACGGGAGGAAAAAGAGGGGAAGAGCTATAGTAATAGGGGATTCTATTGTAAAGGGAATAGATAGGTGTTTCTGCGGCCGCAAACGAGACTCAGGATGGTGTGTTGCCTCCCTGGTGCAAGGGTCAAGGATGTCTCAGAGCGGCTGCAGAACATCTTGGAAGGGGAGGGTGAACAGTCAGCTGTCGTGGTGCATATAGGTACCAAAGATATAGGTAAAAAGCGGGATGAGGTCCTAAAAGCTGAATATAGGGAATTAGGAGAGTAAATTAAAAAATAGGACCTCAAAGGTAGTAATCTCAGGATTGCCACCAGTGCCATGTGCAAGTCAGAGTAGAAATTAAAAGATATTTCAGATGAATACATGGCTAGAGGAATGGTGCAAAGGGGAGGGATTCAAATTCCTGGGACATTGGAACTGGTTCTGGGGGAGGTGGGACCAGTTCAAACCGGACGGTTTGCACCTGGGCAGGGCCGGGACCGATGTCCTAGGGGGAGTGTTTGCTAGGGCTCTGGGGGAGGGTTTAAACTAAAATGGCAGGGGGTTGGGAACCTGAGCAAGGGGACAGAGGAAAGGGAAACAAGGATAAAAGAAAATGATAGGAAGGAGAAAAACAAAAGTGGCAGTCAGAGAAATCAACAGTTTAAATCAAACATGGCCACACTAAATAATAATTCTAATAGGTCTAAGAGCGTTAAAAAAACAAGCCTGAAGGCTTTGTGTCTTAATGTGTGGAGCATTCGTAATAAGGTGGATGAATTAGCTGCGCAACTAGAGGTAAACGAATATGATTTGATTGGGATTACGGAAACATGGCTCCAGGGTAGCTAAGGCTGGGAACTCAACATCCAGGGGTATTCAATATTCAGGAAAGATAGGCAAAAAGGAAAGGGAAGTGGGGTAGCATTGCTGGTTAAAGAAGGGATTAACACCATTGTAAGGAAGGATATTAACTCTGATGATGTCGAATCTGTATGGGTAGAACTGAGAAATACCAAGGGGCAGAAAACGTTAGTGGGAGTGGTATATAGACTTCCAAACAGTAATGCGGAGGTTGGGGATGGCATTAAAATGGAAATTAGAGAAGCGTGCAATAAGGGCACAGCAGTCATCATGGGTGACTTTAATCTACATATAGATTGGGCTAACCAAATTAGTAACAATACTGTGGAGGAGGAATTCCTGGAGTGTTTACGGGATGGTTTCCTGGTCCAATATGTCGAGGAACCAACCAGAGATCAGGCTATCTTAGACTGGGTATTATGTAACGAGAAAGGATTAATTAGCAATCTTGTTGTACGAGGCCCCTTGGGTTGGAGCGATCATAATATGATCGAATTCTTCATTAAGATGGAGAATGGAGTAGTCGACTCAGAGACTAGGGTCCTAAATTTAAATAAAGGAAACTATGATGGTCTGAGGCGCGAGTTAGGTAGGATTGATTGGGGAATGTCACTCAAAGGGTTGACGGTGGATAGGCAATGGCAAACATTCAAAGACCGCATGGATGAACTACAGAATTTGTTCATCCCAGTTTGGCATAAAAATAAAACAAAAAAGATGACTCAACAATGGCTAACAAGGGAAATTAGGGATAGCATAAGATCCAAGGAGAGGACATATAAATTGGCCAGAAAAAGCAGTAAACCTGAGGATTGGGAGCAGTTTAGGATTCAACAAAGGAGGACAAAGGGATTAATTAAGAAAGGGAAAATAGAATATGAGAGTAAGCTTTCAGGGAACATAAAAACTGACTGTAAAAGCTTTTATAGATATGTGAAGAGAAAAAGATTGGTGAAGTCAAGCGTAGGTCCCTTGCAGTCAGAATCAGGGGAATTTATAATGGGGAACAAAGAAATGGTTGACCAATTAAATACATATTTTGGTTCTGTCTTCACAAAGGAGGACACAAATAACCTCCCAGAGATGTCGGGGAACATAGGTTCTGATGAAAGGGAGGAACTGAAAGAAATCAGTATTTGTAGGGAAATGGTGTTAGGGAAATTGATGGCATTGAAGGCCAATAAATCCCCAGGGCCTGATAATCTACATCCTAGGTTACATAAGGAAGTGGCCCTAGAAATAGTAGATGCATTGCTGATCATCTTCCAACATTCGATGGAATCTGGAACAGTAACCATGGATTGGAGGGTAGCTAATGTTACCCCACTATTCAAAAAAGGTGGTAGAGAGAAAACGGGGAATTACAGACCGGTAAGCCTGACATCGGTAGTGGGGAAAATGCTAGAGTCCACTTTAAAAGATGTAATAGCAGAGCACTTGGAAAACAGTGACATGATCGGACAAAGTCAACATGGATTTACAAAAGGTAAATCGTGCTTGACTAATCTACTGGAATTTTTTGAGGATGTAACTGTTAAAATAGATAAGGGAGAACCAGTGAATGTGGTGTATTTGGAATTTCAGATGGCTTTCGATAATGTCCCGCGTAAGAGAATAGCATGTAAAGTTAAGGCACATGGGATTGGGGGCAAGGTAGTGACTTGGATAGCGAACTGGTTGGCAGACAGAAAGCAAAGAGTTGGAATAAACGGGTCTTTTTCCGAGTGGAAGGCAGTGTCTAGTGGGGTACCACAGGGATCGGTCCTTTGACCCCAGCTATTCGCAATATATATTAATGATCTAGACAAGGGAACTAGATGTAATATCTCCAAATTTGCAGATGACACAAAGCTGGGTGGGCGTGTGTGCTGTGAGGAGGATGCCGAGAAACTCCAGGATGATTTGGACAGGTTGGGTGATTGGGCAAAAGCATGGCAGATGCAATATAATGTGAATAAATGTGAGGTTATCCACTTTGGTGGCAAAAACAGGAAGGCAGATTATTATCTGAATGGCAATAGATTGGGAGAAGGGGGAAGTGCAATGAGACCTGGGTGTCCTTGGGCACCAGTCGCTGAAGGTAAGCATGCAGGTGCAGCAGGCGGTTAAGAAGGCAAATGGTACATTGGCCTTCGCAGCGAGAGGGTTTGAGTACAGGAACAAGGATGTCTTGCTGCAGTTATACAGGGCCTTGGTGAGACCACATTTTGAGTATTGTGTGCAGTTTTGGTCGCCTTATCTGAGGAAGGATGTTCTTGCCATGGAAGGAGTTCAGCGAAGATTCACCAGACTGATACCTGGGATGGCAGGAATGACGTATGAGGAGAGATTGGGTCGATTGGGCTTGTACTCGCTGGAGTTTAGAAGAATGAGAGGGGATCTCATTGAAACTTATAAAATTCTGACAGGACTGGACAGACTAGATGCAGGAAGAATGTTCCCGATGGTCGGGGAGTCCAGAACCAGGGGTCACAGTCTAAGGATAAGGGGTAGGCCATTTAGGACAGAAATGAGGAGGAATTTCTTCACCCAGAGAGTGGTGAACCTGTGGAATTCTCTACCACAGAAGGCAGTAGAGGCCAATTCATTAAATATATTCAAGTAGGTTTTGGATATATTTCTTAAGGCTAAAGGGATATGGGGAGAAAGCAGGGACCGGGTACTGATTTTGGATGATCAGCCATGATGGCATTGAATGGCGGAGCAGGCTTGGGGGGCTGAAAGGCCTACTCCTGCTCCTATCTTCTATGTTTCTATGTTTCATTCGAAAGAGGGAAACTCTTACAGTGCAGCACTCGTTCAGCACTGCACTGGAGTGTTAACCTAGATTTTTATGCTCAAGAGTCTTGAGTGAGAATTGAACCCACCATCTCCTGACTCAGAGATGAGAGTGCTACCAACTGAGCCACAGCTGACACTTATGTATATTATATCTTCCTTGCTGCAATGCTCCATCTCACTCTCAGTGAGCTCCCCACTGGAGTGGAGCTAATTTACAGAACAAACGGGAAACTGTTCAAACTCTGTCGCCTCCAGTCCAGATCCAAGGTTGTCCCATCCTCTGTCATTGAATTACAGTATGCAGACGATGCTTGTGTCTGCGCTCACTCAGAGGTCGAACTCCAAACCATCGTCAACACCTTCACTGAAGCATACGAAAGCATGGGCCTTACACTAAACATCCGTAAGACAAAGGTCCTCTACCAACCTGCCCCCACCACACAGTACTGTCCCCCGATTATCAAAATCCACGACAAGGCCTTGGACAACGTGGACCACTTTCCATACCTCGGGAGCCTACTGTCAACAAGGGCAGACATCGACGACGAAGTCCAACACCGCCTTCAGTGTGCCAGTGCAGCCTTCGGTCACCTGATGAAGAGAGTGTTTGAAGACCAGGACATCAAACGCAGCACTAAGCTCATGGTCTACAGAGCAGCAGTGATACCCGCCCTGCTGTATGCCTCAGAGACATGGACCATGTACAGCAGGCACCTCAAAATACTGGAGAGGTACCACCAACGCTGCCTCTGCAAGATCCTGCAAATCCATTGGCAGGATAGGCGCACCAACGTCAGTGTTCTTGCTCAGGCCAACATCCCCAGCATTGAAGCTTTGACCACGCTCGATCAGCTCCAATGGACGGGTCACATTGTCTGCATGCCCGATACGAGACTCCCAAAACAAACACTCTACTCAGAACTCCGGCACGGCAAGAGAGCCCCAGGTGGGCAGAGGAAACACTTCAAGGACACCATCAAAGGCTCCTTGAAAAAGTGTAACAGCCCCACTGACACCTGGGAATCCCTGGCCCAAGACCGCACAAAGTGGAGGAGAAGCATCCGGGGAAGGCGCCGAACACCTTGAGTCTCTTCGTCGGGAGCAAGGAGAAGCCAAGCGCAGGCAGCGCAAGGAGCGCACGTCAACCCAAGCACCCCAGCCACCCGCCCCTTCAAACATCGTCTGCCCCACCTGTGACAGAGACTGTAGGTCCCACATTGGACTCATCAGTCACCTGCAAACTCATTTTTAATGTGGAAGCAAGTCATCCTCGGTTCCGAGGGAGTGCCTAAGAAGAAGAAGAGCTGACACTTATGTATATTATAAAAGCAGCCAAAAGACTTTCATATGAATATGTTAAGTATTCACCAGCTAATATCACCAATAATAATTTCTAACCTTAAATTCCTCAAGTTGTTAAAGGCTTTAGACATGATGGAAAATCTGGACAACTCATAATTAGAATTGGATCAAGGATCATCCATTAATAATTGACCACACTGTCAGATTATAACAATTTCCCCTAAATAACAGGATGGATAATTTGATCAGTGTAAAGATGCCCAAAGCTCATTTTTTTGCACCATGGAATTTCGATTTCCCCGCATGGTGGAAAACAGACATTTTAACCATTATCTCGAAGATCCCAATCTGATTGTTTTGGGACCCAGGAGACGAGAAAAAGCAAATTCCAAACAATTCGCCATAACAGCTGAGAGTTTGGAGGTTTTGGAATGCTACTGCAAAACCTGGCATATAAATTGCTCGTACATACAGAAAGGTACAACTTATACACTGCTTTAGTCATAAATTGTATAACTATCCCTGCTGTCTTGCTGGTCTTGCTTTGAAACCCAGATTAGAAATGATGCGACATAAGAATCTGAGATTATCTGGGCTCAAATTGAGAGTTAGATGCACTTGTCAGCTCATCACATTTGACGCTAAGCTGCTTGATGTCAGGTGAATGAAGCAGGCTGCTGGGATGGGACAGATTGGCCATTGCAGAAATAAATCAATTTCATCATTTAAAAATCCTCTTAAACCTTCTTATGCTGAAAAACTTTTTAGACTTGCAAAATATAAGCTTATGGTATCTGGAAAAATGGTTGTACATTTTGAATGCTGAATAAGTGTTTCATTTATTGTGGCATATTGTATGAAATGACGTTCATGCTTTCCTCTTATAAATGAGTATCATTCACAAATGACCATTTTTTTATGCCACACATTTTCTAAACATATTCAGAAAACAAGGTGCAAAAATGACAAATTTCACAAGGCTATACTGAAAGGATTATTACTGGTCCTAGCCCCTGTAGGGCTACCCCGGATCAGGCGTATTCCCCAGACGTTCACTTTCAACTAAAGTTAGAGGTAGCCGAATCCTAAAGATGCTTAATAGGGTGTAAAGGTCCGGACTATCTCTCCCTAAAGGAAAGGAATGACCTGAAGATGTTACCGTCCTCCAGATAGCACTTTTAATAAGTTTAACTAGATTGTAACCTTCCGGATATTATGAGGGTCCGGGAAACTCCCCCAGAATTCTGCAACTCCTCAGCAAAGAGTGTACAGAGATTAAGTTCGCGAGTTTGAAACAGAAGTACTATGTGAGACAATTCTAAAAAATATATATATTTATTAACGAACCAACATGTAATTTCAGTAAGTATTTCAATCGCGACATTAACAGTTCCAAATACAGAAAACTTACAATTCTATTATCAGAGATCCTTATTCTCAAATCTTAACTTTGTTACATTTTTTAGTCTTATTTCAGGATATCCATCAAAATCAAATACAAGATCCCTGAGATACAAAGAGTTGAAGACTTGCAGAGCTTGCCTCTGAAGCCTGAGAATCGCTTTGCCCCTTCAAGCGAATCTATCTTCCCATTTGAAAGTCCAATTTTTATACTCTTTTCTCAGTGGTATATCCTTTGATGTTTTCTGCTGATGTAAGCTAATTATCTTTAGTCATTTTTCTGTTGACCCCTTCTAGTCTTAGTTAGTTCAGCTTGTAGCAATCAGACTTGTGCCTTTACTTTTAGGTGTTCAATGCTTAACACAAAAACAATGTGATGGCTGTGCATCTATTTGCTGTCATTCATACGAAGGTCTTCTGTTTGTATCTTTTGCATTTAGTACACCTTACTTAGGATGATCTATGCAATTCTTAATCACCTCAGCTGGTTGTACCACAGACTCGTGTCTCCTGTGTTCTATGTTTAACATAAAAACAATTTGACGGCAGGTGTTTCTTTTACTTGATGTCATTTTTACAAAGGCACATGTTTCTTTAATGTTCTTTGTTTCTTTCCGAAGTGTTGGTTTATAACACCTAAACAGGGGATGGTATTGTGTTCTTTCCAAGGCTTCAGACTTTTAGGAACCTCCAACCTTCTACTTCAGTAAAGCTATTGTCTCAGTGTCAACAACTTATCTTATCTCAATATCCTGTATGCTATTCACAGCTTTAGATTGTTAAGGCTTCCAGACTTCCAAACCCAGTTTGTCATGTTTTAATGAGGCTTTTTCTTTCATAGGATGGTGTATTTTTCTGAATAGGTACTTTAAGATCTAATAGATCTCTGACTTCTTGGACAAGACACCAATAGGCAGCAGCCAGTATGTTTGAGCAATAGATCAAGATTTATTAAGCATACAGCATAATATACTTAATATTTGGTGAAAGTTTTAATGAGTAGCTCGCAGCCCTAGGTCTCTGGAATCTCTCAGACACAGATGACGTCATCTTAAGTCTGTTCCTTTGTCCTCGCAGTACGTCTGTGTGAAGTTGTTCTTTGAGTGTCGAGGTTTTAACCCTTTTCTTATCAAAAGTTGGTTTGGCCAGTGTCCATATATGGTCTTCAGCAAAATCACCTTTTTAATTGGTTCTAATGGTCAAAATACCATTGTCACTCAGACTAAGGTAGCACCCTGCCTTTCCAGTATTTTTCCACCAACTTTGCCATGTTCAGTGTTATCTTGTTTATCGTTTTTCACCCCATTGGAATTTGCTTTATCTCTTTCATTTCTAGCTTCCCTGGTACAAGGCCTTTATACCAAGGGCCCATATCAGCGCTGTTTCACTAGTCTTGAGGTATCCAAACTATCTCACTTTAATCGACCAGATAAATACTTTATCTCCATGATCTCTCTCATTTTATGTCCTTATACTAATTATTTTTTAAAATATCATTGCAATTAGTTTTGTTAAGCAAATTCTAATTTCTACTTACCATCATAATATGTTATTTAATGATTTAACCTTCACTCGCAGTCTGTGGCTGTTTGTTATCAAAACTTAGTCAAAACTGCTTTTGACTGTCCTTCGCAGCTACATTTTGAACAAGTCTTAGCCTTCCAGTTACCCAGGAATAATTATGGGTAATATTATTTTGTTAATGGCTACACTTGAAGTTATACATATATGATTCTCATCTACTAAGTATCTCTAAATATCAGCCTTTCATACAGCATATTCCTTCACAATACCCTGAGCTCCTTAAGACACCTGAAATATGTCCAATGCCATACTGACTGCGGACGAATTTCAGGCATCTCGCGCAATTGTCTTAAGGAGGCATTAGGCTCCTTGCATATGTTAATGGGGTGTCTGTTTAAGGACCCTCAGCAAATGTGTCAGCGCTGAGAGGAGCAGGCATCGGGCCTGCTCTGGTCCAGTTGTGCTGGTGTTGCTGAGGCCTAACAATCGGCAGCCAACAAAGAGTAAGTATTTTTTATTCACTTTCCTTCCTGTGGAGCCGGCGGTAGCAGGAGTTCTCCTTCCAGCTCCACAGTACTCCTAAGGGCTGCTACTGGCCTGTAATTTCCACCCTCTTACATTCTTCTGTCCCTCCCCCACTGCCCCCACCCACTCCCCCTTCCAGGATTTACCTTAGGGCCTCTGCTGGCAAGGCAAACGGCCTAAATTTGATCAGGGGTGAGCTGCCTCTGGGAGCGTGATGGGCACCGACAGCTCACCCTGATTATTAAAATTAGTTGACTATTAAAATCCGGCACGCGCTGTCAGTTATGCACCTGAAAATGAGCCATAAGCAATTTTCTTCCTCATTGTTACAGTTTGGTTACTTTTTGCTTGTTCGTAACATACAAGTATAGAAATTGGTGCAATTTTTCCTAATCTTCAACGATATAATTACATCGATGCACTTCTTTAACGTCAAGGGTCCCTGGGGAAATATGTTGTGAAAATAGAACCAGTAATTAATAAGTTTCTGTACCATACAATTTTCTGCCCTCCACCTGAAAGTGATGAGTCTTGGTGGGTGTGTTTCAGCGGAGTTGGTCACCTTCTATTACCTCACACAGCTGGCTAATGTTCATGCGTGGTTGTTGGCAGGGTATTTGACTGTGGAGTGAGCATCACATTGTGAAAACAAGACTGCCGGAAAATGTTTAGCTACACAGTGTAAGGATGTGGGTTTGCACCCATCATCCCCCACACAGTCCCTCTCCACCCAACTTGTGGCTGGTTAGGTTTTCTGAAACACCTAGGCCTAGAAATTCAGGTGGCTGCGCCACCCGTTAGCGCCTTCAGAGGGCGCTAAGTGGGTCGCAAGCCACTGGCCATGCCTCCCACCAAATTCAGCGGGACGCTGATGGTGGCGCTAGCCATTAGTGCTGCGCCGCTACTGATGACGTCATCGGTGTGCGCAGCGCCCCGCTGATGCCCTGGCCGCAATATTAGGAAGTGCCCCCTGCTTTACCGCCGGATGCTATGTGTGACCGGTTCAGGGGGGCCTACCTGCGGCGGTAGAGGCACAAATTAAAGGAGGTGCGTGGCGGCCATCTTTGTTGTTGGCCGCCTGCCAGCATCTTTCTGCGCTCCCGTCCCCGGCCTCCTAACCCCCCCCCCCCCTGCGGAGTGCCAGCTGCGTTGCAAGAGCCCGGCACTTCTCCTCAGTGCCGGGCTCTTTTGCCGGCACTCGCGATCCTCGGTGGCCCAGCTGGGCCCCAGATCGCGCAAAACAAGGCCCCTCCCCTTTAAGAAGGGGAGGAAGGCCCACAGTACCGCAGCGCGACGTGCCGCAGCACGCAACGATATTCAGTTGCAGCGCCCCAAGAGGGATGCGGGGTGCCTCCAGTAGCGCCGCACTTCCCTTTGGGGCGCTCCAACTGAATTTCCGGCGGGCGGCCGTGAATGCTTCTGGGGCGCTACCTTTTGCGCCCTGGCGAGGCTGGCGCCCCAAACGGGGCGATACTGAATTTCTAGGCCCTAGTATATAGATCATACTTATGCGGTGGTTTTGATGAACCTAATACCGCAAAGTGTAATGTAAAAGTTATACTCTGCTGAGAATAGAAATTGTAGGTATAACTTTCAAGCCAGCGCAACTCTTTCATGGAAAACCAAATAAGAATAATAAAAGCTAATTTTAAACATTGGAGACAATGCAGTGTTATAAGGTAAATGTATTGAAAGCCAATGTAATCACTCCATGTCTGTGCTTCCTCTTCTAGTCTGTTGAGAATTGTTTGTGCCTGTTGGTGGAAAGAGTAACATTTTGAAATGATGTGTGCAGTACATATGAACTTCAGTAACATAAAAACATAGAAGATAGGAGCAGGAGTAGGCCATTCGGCCCCTCGAGCCTGCTCCGCCATTCAATGCAATCATGGCTGATCATCCAAATTCAGTACCCTGTCCCTGCTTTCTCCCCATACCCCTTGAGTATGCATGGACATATGTTTAACACTGTGGGTGGACAGTTTCTTTCAGGTGATTTCATGGTGACTTAAAGTGGAGGCTGTAAACTCTTCTGTTAAGTCAGCACATTCTCCCCACGCATAAGTAATTACTGAGAACTTCTCACTAAACATAATACACTGCTAAAGGATTAATTACTGGCCAGAAATTAATCAATTACACTCATTTGCTGCAAAAAAAACTGTTAATGCATGCACCAATAATTTTTGTGTTACCAGTTTTGTGAGCCACACTCAGTCAAAGCATATTTTGATCCTCTGAATGTGCCATATGTTGCAATCGCATTTCTTCACAGTTTCAGTCACAGAAAAAAATATTTCCGACACCTTGAATAATTAGAAGACCTGAGCTTACCATAAATTTCCACTGGCGCTGCTGTGCCTTGCATGTGAAGATGAATCCTTCACCTTGGGCTGTTGACAGGGACCCAGGAGGTTGTGCTCTGTACAAAGAGGACTAAAAGGTGTAGAACCAGCATGAAATTGTTCAGACAGCTGGCCTTGCTACCACTAAGGGATAAGCTGTTTTTCATTACTGTCAAAATTGTATAATTAGATAACAATGATATGTCACATTTTCTAGGTTCTTTGAGGCACAATTTATCAACACAAACATATTTAACAATCAAGAAAATCTAATACTACTGGTGTTGTGTTTAAGATTCAAGATTCCAACAACATTATAATTCTTGAAGCTAACTTCTGGCAATCTTTTATAGCTAGGCAGTCCCCTAACAGAAATTAAACATTATTATTGAGATGTTTATTAAATAGTCCCTTTGTCTATATAGACTTTAAATGGCCAATATTGTGGGGGCTTGTTTAATATTAATAACAGTAATAATACTTGCATTTATATACTGCTTGTCTCAGTTTAAGGTGATGCAAAGACTATCACACCATGAATTACTTAGAATTTACAGCACAGACAGAAACAGGCCATTCGACCCAACTGATCTGTGCCAGTGTTTATGCTCTGCAAGAGCTTCCTCCCATTCTATTTCATCTGAGCCGATCAGCATACCCTACTACTTTCTGAAGTAAAGCAACTGTTGTTGTGTAGACAGTGTAGTGTATGTGCCTTTAAGAGCCCCAGGTGTGCTGTAATGCCGGTAATTGCCACTCGGGCTATATAAGCCTGTATATTATGTATATCTGTTAGAACCACCCCCCAGACTTTGCTTAGTAAACACCTATGAACCAACTCCTGTCTTCAGTGTCTTTATCAACACACGGACACTACAGTGGCGACGAAGTGGAAACGGACTTACCTGCAATTCGGCAGCACCTCAAGGACATCGATTCCTCGGGCGTCCAGAAGACTCAAGAAAGTGAGAGAAGCTGTGGTTTCACCAGCTGGCCAAGCTGGTGGCAGGTACTGCGCTAATCCTTCCTGGGCGTCAGGCTGGGGCTCCAGCGGCTGGCTGTACAGCTGAGACAGGCAGCGAAATTGGAGGCAAGCAATAACGGACTGGGAGGGAGCACTCGGGAGACGGCCGGCGCGGCAAGCAGGTCAGCGTTCAGACCTGGAGAGAAACTCCGGCGGGAACGAGTCTCCAACAGTAAATAAATAAAAAATAAAAAAAAGAACGGAAACCGCGGTAAACAGCGTTGTCATCGGCAGCAGCGGCGGGAAAGCGCGGGAAGCGCCATATCTTTGCTGCAGAAAAGAAAAAAAAAGCACGGTAAGTGCCATATCTTTTCTGAAATGCCTAAGTCTGGCAATATTGATGCTTTTGATAGTGAAATAGAGGATTGGACCACATACGTGGAAAGAGTAGAGGTATATTGCACTGCAAATGGAATAGAAGATGAAAAAAAAGCTTCAGTACTTCTGAACCTAATGGGCGTAAAGGCATACGGGCTGTTCCGAAATTTAATCACTCCAGCCAAACCAAAGGACAAGAATTTTAAAGAAATTGTTGCTACCCTGCAGGAGCACTTAAACCCAACACCGCTGCTGATAGCGGAACAATTCAAGTTCTTCAAGAGAAATCAACACAAGAATGAAAGTAACGCTGATTACCTAACCGAATTAAGAAAGCTATCAAAGTACTGCCAATTCGGGGCAGGACTATCACATTATCTTCGAGACAAATTCGTTTGCGGTCTCTTAAGTGAAGGAACACAAAAAAGGCTGCTTTCTGAAAAAGATTTAACATTGGACAAAGCTTTCAGTATGGCTGTATCATACGAAGCAGCAGCAAGAGGAGCTGCAGAGATACAACAAAAGACACAGGACTTCGGCACCCATGAAATGACACAGGGTTTCGAAAGATGTTATCGCTGCGGCAGATCCACCCATAACCAGAGGGACTGCTGGTTCAAGGACAAAGCATGCAGGCAATGCGGAAAGATTGGACACATTGCACGGGTATGGCGATCTGGACAAAATAAATCCACAGACAGGAAAAAAAAATCAATAAAGAAAAGTACAGGAAGGTACAAATGATGACGGACAGTAGCTCCGAAGACCAGAAGAGCGATAGCGACTTCGAAAACAAGAGACTAAGCTGTCTCAAATTACATAATGTACTTGCCAAAGATGATTACCAAACCATTTGGGTTACCCTCACGATAGCAGGGTCCCCAGTTAAAATGGAGCTAGATACAGGATCAGCTCTAACCGTAATAAATCGACGGGATTACGAGAGGCTATTTTCGCATATACCTCTAAAAGACACATCCATTATCTTAAAAACATATACGGGGCAGAAAGTATACCCCAAAGGAAAAATAAGGGTGCCTGTTGTATACAATGGCAAAGAAATACAAAAGTTGTATTTATACATTCTACAAGATGGTGGTCCACCGTTGTTGGGACGTGAATGGATCAGAAAGATACGTTTAGACTGGCACTCCATTCAGGCACTGACGGTGACCAGTAAGAAAAAAAGCAATGATGACATCATACCTGAACGATTAAAAGACATCTTGGCCAACGCCAAAGAAGTGTATCAAGAAAAACTAGGAACCTTGAAAGGCATCACCGCCTCAATAAAAGTGGAAGATGCAGCAATTCCCAAATTTTTTAAGGCAAGACCGGTGCCATATGCAATACATCCAGCAGTCGAGGCAGAGCTGGAGAATTTGGAAAAAGCAGGCGTATTATCCAAAATAGATTGGAGCGAGTGGTCAACACCCATCGTTCCAGTCATGAAAAAAGCATTGAATAATGATAAATCTGAAGAACAGGGAAAAATTTGCATCTGTGGAGACTTCAAGGTGACTGTAAACCCGGTCCTTCACACAGTACAGTATCCTCTTCCGAGGATAGAAGATATTTTCGCCTCACTATCCGGAGGGAAACGTTTCACCAAAATTGACTTGGCACAGGCATATCTACAGATGGAGGTTGAGGAGGCCTCTAAAAAGTATCTCACGATAAACACACACAAAGGCCTGTACCAGTACAATCAACTGGTTTTTGGAGTAGCATCAGCTCCAGCTATCTGGCAAAGAGCTATGGAGCAAGTCCTGCAAGCGATTCCGGGGACTCAATGCTACCTAGATGACATCCTTGTAACAGGAGAAAACGACAACGAGCACCTTGCCAATTTGGAGCAGGTGCTCACTAGGCTGAAAGAACGGAGTCTACAAGCAAATCGCCCCAAGTGCAAATTTTTCCAAAATCAGATATCATATTGTGGCCACATAATTAATAATGAAGGGTTGCATAAGTCACCTGAAAAAATTGAAGCGGTCATAAAAGCCCCAGCACCTGAAAATGTTTCACAATTAAGGTCGTTCCTGGGATTAATAAATTACTATCATAAATTTTTACCAAACTTATCAACTCTTCTACACCCTCTTAATGAACTTCCAGAAACAGGAGTGATTTGGAAATGGAACGAAGACTGTAAACGTGCCTTCCATAAATGCAAAGACTTAATCACATCCGAAGAAGTTTTGGCTCATTACAACCCATCACTGCCAATCAGACTGGCGTGCGATGCATCCCCTTACGGCATAGGAGCAGTATTATCCCATAAATTCCCTGATGGCTCAGAACGGCCGATAGCTTTTGCGTCACGCTCATTAAACTCAGCTGAGCGTAACTATGCCCAAATCGACAGGGAAGCACTCAGCCTGGTATGGGGAGTGAAGAAATTCAACCATTACCTACACGGACAAAAATTTACCTTGTTGACTGACCATCAACCCCTCATCTCCATATTCAACCCTAAAAAGGGTGTTCCCATTATGACAGCGCAAAGGCTACAGAGGTGGTCCCTTTTTCTAGGGGCACACCAATACAACATAGAATACAAAGGATCAAAACAGCATGGGAATGCTGACGGTTTATCGCGCCTACCGTTGCCAACGGTAGAAGAGGCACCTACAGTAGACCCAGTAGAGATGTTCCACTCTACCATAGTGGAATGTCTACCAGTAACAAATTCTGCCATTGAAAGGGAGACGAGAAATGACCCGACTCTCTCACGGGTCTACGATTTAACAGTGAAGGGATGGCCAGCACATGGCGAACCATTCTCGCAAAGAAGAGAACAGCTGTCAGTGTGCCGAGGAACCTTGATGTGTGGATCCAGAGTGGTAATTCCACCCAAACTCCAGGATAAAGTGCTAAAGGAGCTTCACGAGGGGCATCTGGGTGGAGTGAAAATGAAGAACCTAGCTAGGGCGTTTGTATGGTGGCCAGGTATCGATGGAGACATCGAAGAAATGACCAAGAGCTGCCTAGGATGCCAGAAGGTCCAAAACGCTCCACCACAAGCCCCTCTACATCCATGGGAGTGGCCCTCATCTCCCTGGCAAAGGGTGCACATCGACTTTGCTGGTCCATTTATGGACTCAATGTTCTTAATCGCAGTTGACGCACACTCCAAGTGGCCAGAGGTAATAAAGATGTCCTCCACCACCACGGAAAAAACCATCACAATATTAAGGACCATATTTGCCAGGAATGGGCTGCCGGAACAGATCTGTTCTGATAATGGACCACAATTTGTGTCCGAAGAATTCAGAAAGTTCTTAAAAAACAATGGGGTTAAGCACTACATGTCCGCCCCATACCATCCCGCCACCAATGGATTGGCTGAAAGGTTTGTCCAGACCTTCAAGAAGGCCATAAAGGCCACGAGTAATGAAGACATAAAACTTCAGCACAAGGTGGATAACTTCTTATTCGCATACAGGAATGCAACACATATGGTTACCAACCAAACTCCCGCCATGATGTTCTTCAATAGAAACCTAAGATGCCGGCTGGATTTGCTCAAGCCCAACATCAGAAGGGACGTGGAGAACCGGCAGTTTCAAGGCATGAATGAAAGGCCAACTAGAACCTTCCAGATAGGTCAACAAGTTTTGGCCCGGGACTACCGTACCGAGAAATGGCAGCCTGGAACTATCTGCACACGACTAGGACCACTGATGTATACCATGGACATCGGAGAAAGCATAATAAGGCACCATGCTGACCAAATCATAAAGTCATCCGAAAAGGGACAACCTACACCACAACTCTATACGTCTAACGATGAAGTAGAGATACCCATATCTACCTCCGATCCGGTGATACTGGAACCCGATGAACCCAACACTGGCATTCAAGCCGAATCAGCCTTGCCAGAAGAACCTACTACACCACCAGAAACTACTACACCCCCGAGGCGTTATCCGGACCGAGTCAGGAAGCCTCCTGAGAGACTGACTTATAATTAATTAACTACAGCAATGTGTATATTATTTTGCTTATAACATGTAATTAATAATTACTTAAAATATGATGTACTGGTTAGCTAAAAGGGGAGGAATTGTAGTGTATGTGTCTTTAAGAGCCCCAGGTGTGCTGTAATGCCGGTAATTGCCACTCGGGCTATATAAGCCTGTATATTGTGTATATCCGTTAGAACCCCCCCCCCCAGACTTTGCTTCGTAAACACCTATGATCCAACTCCTGTCTTCAGTGTCTTTATCAACACACGGACACTACAGACAGTTACAAGCCTGCAATTCCTAATCCAGACATATCACCCTTCTTATTTGGCTCTGGGTTCTATACCTGTTGTGATCTTTTCAATTTGCAATGTTTTTGAAGAATTTAAACAGTATGATTTTGTAGAGATGTCTTTTGGGAAAAAATGTACTTATACATGCGCATTTGCTCAAAAGTCAGGTCCCCAACTTTTAGGTTTACATAAGAACATAAGAAGTAGGAGCAGGTGTAGGCCATACGGCCCCTCGGGCCTGCTCCGCCATTCAATAGGATCATGGCTGATCCGAATCTAGGCTCACGTCCACTTCCCTGCCCTCTCCCCGTAACCCCTCATTCCCTTATCTGCTAGGAAACTGTCTATCTCCATTTTAAATTTATTTAATGTTGCAGCTTCCGCAGCTCTCTGGGGTAGCAAATTCCATAGATTTACTACCCTCTGAGTGAAGAAGTTTCTCCTCATCTCAGTTTTGAAAGGGCAGCCCCTTATTTTTAGATTATGCCCCCTAGTTCTAGTCTCACCCATCAGTGGAAACATCCTCACCGCATCCACCTGATCAAGCCCTCTCACAATCTTATATGTTTCGATAAGATCGCCTCTCATTCTTCTGAACTCCAATGAGTAGAGTCCCAACCTACTCAACCTTTCCTCATACGTCAACCCCCTCATCTCCGGAATCAACCGAGTGAACCTTCTCTGAACCGCCTCGGGAGCAAGTATATCTTTTCTTAAATATGGAAACCAAAACTGCACGCAGTATTCCAGGTGTGGCCTCACCAGTACCCTGTATAACTGCAGCAAGACTTCCCTGTTTTTATACTCCATCCCCCTTGCAATAAAAGCCAAGATTCCATTGGCCTTCCTGATCACCTGCTGTACCTGCATACTAACTTTTTGTGTTTCATGCACCAGGACCCCCAGATCCCTTTGTACTGTAGCACTTTGCAGTTTCTCTCCATTTAGATAATAACTTGCTCCTTGATTTTTTCTGCCAAAGTGCATAACCTCACACTTTCCAACATTATATTGCATCTGCCAAATCTCTGCCCACTCACTTAGCCTGTCTATGTCCTTTTGCAGGTTTTTTATGTCCTCCTCACTCACTGCTTTCCCTCCCATCTTTGTATCGTCGGCAAACTTGGATATGTTGCACAAGGATCTTCCTTGATGTTGGGAGGCGATCTGTTCTGATCCTTGTTGCAAAATCTCATTGCTGGTCTGCATTACATAGTATTTACAGCACAGAAACAGGTCATTTAGCCCAACAGGCCCATGCAGGTGTTGATATGCCACACGAGCCTCCTCCCACCCTACTTCATCTAACCCCATCAACATACCCTTCTATTCCTTTCTCCCTCCTGTGTTTATCTAGCTTCCCCTTAAATGCATCTCTGCTCCTTGCCTCAACCACTCCTTGTGGTAGCGAGTTCCACATTCTAACCACTCTCTGGGTAAAGAAGTTTCTCCTGAATTCCCTATTGGATTTATTAATGACTGTCTTATATTTATGGCCCCTATTTCTGGTCTCGCCTGCAAGTGGAAACATCTTCTCTACATCTACCCTATCAAACCCTTGCATAATTTTAAATACCTCACTCAGGTCATCCCTCAGTCTTCTCTTTTCTAGGGAAAAGAGTCTCAGCCTAATCAATCTTTCCTGATAGTTATAACCTCTCAGTTCTGATACATTCTAGTAAATCTTTTTTGCATATTCTCCAGTGTCTCTATATCTTTTTTGTAATATGGAGACCAGAACTGTTCACAGTACTCCAGGTGTGGTATAACCAAGGTTCAATACAAGTTTAACATAACTTCTCTGCTTTTCAGTTCCATCCCTCTAGAAATGAACCCCAGTGCTTTGTTTGCTTTTTATATGGTCTCATTAATTTGTGTTGCTACTTTTAGTGATTTGTGTATCTGTAGCCCCCAGATCCTTCTGCTCCTCTACCTCATTTAGTCACTAACGAATGGACAAACAGCTCAGCCCACATATGGCCATAAATAATGGCACACACCAAACTTCAGCATCATCAGAATATTTCATTATTTTTTATTTCAATGGTGCTTTGTCTCCAGAGCCTCCTTTGAACACTACTTCATGAAGTAAGGATGGTAAATAGTCAAAGTGGCTCCAATCTGACATGCTGGCAATGGAAATTGAGAAATACGTTCATCCTCTTGGGTAGACTAGGTAATCCACACCTGAACTGCGCAGGTCTGCAATACTTTGGGCCAATTTGATGATTGACCAGCCAAGCTGATGATTGACCAGCCACTCTGGCTCACTAATGAAACCTGGAGGGATAGACCTGTAACTGAGGCCTGGGATTCTTTCCATGGATTCTGCAAACCCAACACCCTTACACGTAAGGTGATCCGAGCGGATAAAGATTGGGTGGGGAAGCTTACCAGTGCTTTGTAGTGATAGGCTGTATAGATTTCATTGGTTAAGTTCCACACTTATGCATACTGTGTGTGAGGGTGGTCCTCAAACTTTGTCTCTGCCAACCTTCATTTAAGTTATCTTGACATCGCTATGTCCTTATAGGGAGAGAGTGTGAACTCCATAATGAGCAAACAAAAATGTTTGCAGGCGTCGATTTCTCAGTAATTTGGTTCGGAGACTCTTAACAATGGTGATGGGTTTTCATGTGTGTCAGATCCCTAACTGACCAAGAACACAGTGGTTCTTAATGCTCCCTCTTTGTATTACAGTGCTGTCTCTAAAGGCCACAATAGATGATTCTAAGCTGTTGCTATCTGCTCACTTGCACAAAAGCTTAGAAGCTACACTAAGATGTACTGTTTCTGATAAATTCATGCTAGAATTCCAAACTTTGGTGAAAGAGAAAGACTACAAAGTTTCATACTAAATGATGGTAGATGTTTGTCAGGTAAATATACCATTATCTTTAATGTAAGCATGGTCAATGTGATCTCCTGGACTGGTTTCAATTGCCTGAAGAGATCGGAGAGGAATTTTACAAATTTTCTGGGGTTTTTTGCCTCTCCTAAGTAGGAAGCATCTAGTCATGGTGCTCCAGGCATCATGAGCTTGTCTTTTCTTATCCATCATTTTTATATGTTGGTATATACACGTTGTAGTGATCAATAACATGTCATTCTGTGGTGGACACTAGGTGGAGCAGTAGAGCTGTATATAGCTGTGTGTATAAGGCTACACTACCCAGCTATATATTATATTAAGACTACATTACCCATGAGGCTAGGCTACCCACAAGGCAGCAGTCAAGATGTAAGCCTCTACAAGATGCTGTACAAGTCCACATGTGCTCAATAAAAGTAGCTAGCAAAAGCTAGCTGTGTTCATAATAAGAATGTCTATTTATTAATGAACATAACATGGTACCAGGATGGTGAAGATCTGCTGAAAATTGTGAAAAGCGACATGGAGAATTTGAAGCCACCAGAGCGTTTGAATCTCACAGAAAAAATCGACTACAATTGGCAGACTTTTAAACAGCAATTCGAACTCTACATTGCAGCCATTGGATTTGGTATGAAGCCAGACGCAAGGAAGATAGCGTTGCTGCTTACGGTTGCAGGCCCACAGGCGATAGAGGTATTTAATACATTTGTATTTAATCCAGTGGAGAACAGAGAAAAATTAGAAGATGTGCTAAAAAAAATTTGATGCACATTGCTCTCCCAAATAGAATGAGACCTATGAAAGATACATCTTCTGTTCTCGGACACAGCAACAAAATGAGACTTTTTGATAGCTTTATAACTGATCTGAAACTGAAAGCACAGACATGTAATTTCTCTGAGCTCAAAGCATCCATGATTCGTGACCAGATTGTGTTTGGTATTCATGATAAAAAAGTCAGGGAACGTCTGTTGAGAGAAACCGAACTAAATTTGGAAAATGCGGTGAAAATATGCCAAGCCAGTGAGCTAGCTCGAAAGCACATGAAAACGTTCAGTGAAATCAATAATGATGCGATTGTAAAGAGTGATAATGCTGCTGTCGGTGCTGTGTCCTACAAGGGGAAGAAACGTGGGCAGAACAGAAATGAAAAGCAATCGGAGGATGAAATTTTTAATTGTAAACACTGTGGTTACAAACACCAGTTAAGACAATGCCCAGCGTTTGGAAAAATGTGCACAAAGTGTAATGGAAAAAATCACTTTGCCAAACAATGCTTTTCAAAAGTAAAAACGACGAAAGGGCAACGAGTTAATGTGATTGAGGACACTGATTTAAGTGAGACATTTTTTGTAGGAATGGTGTCATGTGACGATATCAAAAAAGATACAGAAAATGTGCAGCCCTCAGAAATAGACAATGCTGAACATAAAGTTAATGCAGTAAAAGAGGACAAATGGATGATCCCACTGCAGATAAATGGAGCATTAGTTACATTGAAACTGGACACTGGGGCAAAAGCAAACTTAATCAGTATGAGTGACATTAACAATATGAAAGAAAAGCCCAAAATACAGAAAAAGTTAGTACTACTGAAGGACTATAATGGACAGAAAATAGATAGCTTAGGTGTATGCAGACTTAAAGTGACAGTCAAAGACAAAGTGCATCATCTCATGTTTTCTGTTGTGGCTGAAAGACTTGATTCGATACTAGGTGACAAAGCTTGTGAAGACTTAGAACTGGTCAAGAGAGTCTACCGTATA
Source organism: Somniosus microcephalus (assembly GCF_052327205.1). NCBI lineage: Eukaryota > Metazoa > Chordata > Chondrichthyes > Squaliformes > Somniosidae > Somniosus > Somniosus microcephalus. Next base: position 81,779,234 of record NC_141001.1, on the reverse strand, counting down.
AACTGTGCCATAAGCAGACCAGATGACTCAGGTGATGAAGCAGAGAGCCCATCAAGGATGAAAAGGCCAAAGGGTATCCATGTCTTCAAAAAGTCTAGTTTCTTCAAGAAGAAAGAAAAATACTTTAAAGTCAAAGAGAAGCACAAAGAGAAAAAACACAAGGAGAAAAAGTCCAAAGATATAACCGCAGCAGATGTTGTTAAGCAGTGGAAAGAGAAAAAGAAAAAAGAGAAGCCTGCAACAGAGCAGGAAGCAGTTCCGGTGGATACTCCTTCTTCCCTCAGGCCAATCTTTGGTGTTCCATTAGCCGAGGCTGCTGAGAGGACTATGCTGTATGATGGGATCCAGCTGCCAGCAGTTTTTCGAGAGTGCATTGACTACATTGAGAGTTATGGCATGAAGAGTGAAGGAAACACTGAAACTCTATCCAAGCAAAGATCGCAAGGAGACCTCGATCTATAGAAGAGCAGATTGATGACAATGCCGCAACTGCATCTTGTCATTCATCGCCAGAACAATCTCATGAAGACACATCAGTCTTACCCGTGTTGAGAAGATCCACACGTGAAGTAAAAGAGCCTGATAGACTTAATCTTTGAGTACAATGTAAAGCTTTGAAAATGTGTTGACTGTTTTGAAAATGTTTATGTTTATAGAGCACTAACAAAAGTGTTACTGATATTATCTTTATTGTTTTCTTGAAAGTTGATTGATATTGATTTTGTTAAACCTCAAAGAAAGGAGGATGTAGTGATCAATAACATGTCATTCTGTGGTGGACACTAGGTGGAGCAGTAGCGCTGTATATAGCTGTATGTATAAGACTACACTACCCAGCTATATATTATATTAAGACTACATTACCCATGAGGCTAGGCTACCCACAAGGCAGCAGTCAAGATGTAAGCCTCTACAAGATGCTGTACAAGTCCACATGTGCTCAATAAAAGTAGCTAGCAAAAGCTAGCTGTGTTCATAATAAGAATGTCTATTTATTAATGAACATAACACACGTGAAGTATTATGTGATGTATATGTAACATAGAAACATAGAAGATAGGAGCAGGAGTAGGCCATTCGGCCCTTCGAGCCTGCTCCACCATTCAACGAGATCATGGCTGATCATCCAAACCCTAGCACCCGGTCCCTACACCGACAGCCATCCCACCCAAGCCCTATCCCCGTAAACCCGTAACCCCACGTATTTAATCCCCCCTAACACTAAGGGTCAATTATTTTATCATGGCCAATCAACCTAACCTGCACATCTTTGGACAACACCAACTTGCCTTTATATAGTGCCCTAACCCAAGTTGCTTCACAGGAGAATAATCAGACAAAAATTGACACTGAGCCAAAGAAGGAGACATTAGGACAGGTTACCAATTGCTTGGTCAAAAAGGTAGGTTTTAAGCAGTGGTTTAACAGAGGAGAGAGAGGTGAAGAGGTTTAGGGACAGAATTCCTGAGCTTAAGGCCTAGACAGCTGAAGGCATGGCCACCAATGGTGGGGTGAAGGAAGTGGGGGAGGTACAAGAGTTGGAGGAACACAGAGTTCTCAGAGGGTTGTAGGGCTGGAGGAGGTTACAGGGACAGTGAGGGGTGAGGCCATCCCGGGATTTGAGCACGAGGATGAGAATTTTAAAACTGAGGCATTGGTGGACTGGGAGCCAATGCAGATCAGCAAGCACAGGAGTGATGAGATGACTAAGCCCTTTTTAAACCCATTTGATACCATACCAAAGTGGTGTGAAATCGGCTTCTCGAGGGAAGCTGGTACTATTCCATAGGCAGATCCCAACTTTAGTTGTACCATCATTTATGCATTGCTGCAAAATGGTTCCCACTTGGCAGTGTTGCAAAATTGATAGAATAGCGCTGGAGTTAGGTCATCACTCCAGATGGTAGCCGAAAAGCTGGAATGTAAAATTAGCCCCAAAATCTCCCGTCCTCCATGCCCAGTAAGTAAGCTAATAAAAAGAATCTCAAAATATAAGTATTTTAATACAAATTGATACTTCATACACTAAAAAGTTGGAAAATAGCCCACACAAAAGCTCTACCACCAAAGAACTCCCATGAGAAACAATTATATATTTGAAAGCAACTATAGTAATGTTACTGTCTGAAAGTAGCTGTTAATATTCATGTAATATACCCTGTAAGGTCTTTGGAATATGCAATAGAAAGTGCGACAATAGAATCCATTTTTGTTAACATATTTGGTTGACAGGCAAAGAGGTATTGAATCATTTATAATTTCTGTATTTAGTTTAACAGCCCTCAAAAAGGCTTCAGAAGAACAATGTGATGAGCACAGCATAGAGTGGGGAGCCTTCTGTGAAAGTTTTGTCGCTAAATTCAAAGAAAAAATCAGTGTGCAAACTATCGTTATTAATCACCTGATTTTCACTACCTTTGTTTTGGACAATTGTTCATGGTTCAAAATCCTTACCATCCTACCTTCCTTCCCCATTATTTCACAGAATAATTGTCTGACGCTCTAAAGATTTTCACACCAATTGTACCTTCAGCAAAAAATACTGAATCCGCAAAGATTAATTAAAAATGGTTGTAATGGGGGGTTGGGGGGGGGGTGTGGTTGGGAATGGGAATAAATGATGCAAACCTATTCCCAGAGGTGTAAAATTAGTCTTGTTAATTTGGAAATCAGCTTTTTTGAAAATTTCTTTTGAACTGATTGACTTTAAGAGAAAAAAAATTGGGATAATACTGTACAAAATGAAAATACTGCGGATGCTGGAAATCTGAAATAAAAACAGAAAATGCTGGAGATACTCAGCAGGTCAGGCAGCATCTGTGAAGAGAGAAACAGTGTTAACGTTTCAGGTTGATAAGCTTTCGTCAGAACTGCTAATTGATAATACTGTACTTGCTGTATCCAACAGTGTAGGGAAATGGAACTAACATGGACAGTGAATGACACAGTATATAAGAGATAGCAATGGGCAGATAAGTCCACCAGAAAATTTCCACATAATAGGAGATGAATGAGTGTATTAATGACATAACACTGTAAGGTAACATGACACAAGCTTATTTCCAGAGTTGAATAGTTGTAGTGCTGCAAAGCATTACATATAATGCTGGAAGGCATTATAAGGGTTGCCACTTGTGATCACTTGCAGAGTTTGGTAGTTATTAAACAATACAAGCATGGTTTTAGAAAATTGAGTTTATGGGCTGGATTTTGTCAATGGAGGCGACTTGGAGGCGGGACTGCTGCTTGTCGCGTCAATGCCCCGCCTCCATCCTCGCCTGACCATTCAGAGGGTTTTTCCCCTGATTGAGCTTGTTAAGCCCGCCCGGCCGGCTCAGCAAGCCAATTAGGGAAGAAGTCACTGACAGATCATGTCAACGTCAGACGTGCCATCTGTCAAGACTTCTTGAAAGAAGAAATGACAGCGTTCGACAGCTCTGTGAAGCTGTCAAACACTGACATTCTCTTGAGTTTGATTACTTTTTGTGGTGAGGACTGAAAAAACATTGTAAAAAATAAATTTCAGATGTCTGATGGATCGGCGGGTCCATCAGCCATTACCTGAAATTGACAAGGTGGATGTCCGCTCTCCCGATTCAGCACGGCTAAAGGCTATAGAAGTAAAAAAAGGTAAGGGAACACTTTTTTAAACTTATCGCTCGCCTTGCATATTTACCACTCCACACTTGCACCCATCACTCACCTCTACATCTTACTTCCAGGTGCCTCCGACCACCGCAGAACTCCTTCACGTCTCCTCCAACCCGGTGGGGTTCTCCGAGGTCGGGAAACCTTCACCTGTGAAGGTAAAATGGCACTAATCCCTTTTTCTGCCTGTTAACTACCTGTTAACAGGCAGTTAAAAGGATTAAAAGCCTTTCCCGCCTCCAGGACACGGGACCTGAAGCTGCACATCTTCCCGCCTCCTGGCAAAAGGGCACGGAGGCGGGATGGGGGCGGATTTGCCATCCGCCCCACTTTCTCCGATTTTACGTGCTGTCCCGCCTCAGTGCCCGCCTCCTCGGGGCTTGGAAAATCGAGCCCAATTTATCTCAATAACCGAGTTTTTTTTAAAGAAAATTACCAGAACTGTAGATGATGTCACTCAGTAGGAGTTGTATACCTTGATTTCCAAAAAGCTTTCAATAAAGTGTCTTGTAGATGGCTATTAAAAAAGATTTCATCATGTGGGATTAACAGTTGGATATTATGTTGGATAGGGAACTGGTTGCAAGTTCATAAGTAAAGAACCATTATCGCTGGATGTAGATCTGCATGAATGTAGACAAAGGGCTTTAAAATTACCCAGAGGTGTCCTTAAGTATAATTTTCAGCATTTGCGGTAAACTATACACTTGTTGTTTTCATATGTTCATATAAGCAATATATTTTCTACTGTGGCATTATATTGAATCTTCTTTTGTGATCTGTTTATCTTCATTTGAAATTAGTCTGGAAAAGGCCAATTCTGCTCTTTTTAAACCAATTGTTAATCTCATTGTATAATACTGTTGTTGTATGTCCCCTGGATGTTTATATTTAGATCTTTATAATTACTTCACATTTACAATGCGGTTCTCACCGCTGTAGTAACTTAAAAACATCTCAAATCTATCCTGTATCGTAAGTTAAATGCACAAGCAAATTCAGCTTGGCTCAGTTGGTAGCAGTCTTGTATCTGAGTCAAAGGTTATGGGATTAAGCCCCAAATCAGAGCTCGGTGCTCCACTACTAATGGAATTCTGCGCACTGTTGTCCTTCAAATGAGATCCTGACTACCAGCTCAGGTGGATGTTAAAGCTACATTGGAAAGATGGTAGAGTTAGTATTTAATCTAAATTCTTTCTCTTTTTTGTTGGAGATGGTGATTCAGTTATATTTATTTCTCCTCAGCATGTGGGTGAAGCTTCATTTTTATTACCCATCACTAGTTGCCTTGAGAAGGTGGTGGTGGGCCTTCTCCATGAAACGCAGCAGTCTTTGTGATGATGGTGCACCCCTAAAGGCATTAGCTAAGGAATTCAAGAATTTTAACCCAGTGGCAATGAAGGACCAGTCCAAGTCAGGATGATGTGTGAATTGGGCGAGAATTTTGAGATGATACAAATACCAGTATTTTGACTGTGGATGCTGGAAATCTGAAATAAAAACAGAAAATGCTGGAAATACTCAGCAGCAATGTTCCCTTTAAGCTCTCGGGACCTCCCGCCTTGCCGGCTTTTCAATGCGAAAAACCGCCCATGTGCGGTATTTGAAATGGGCCGCGCAGCCCCTTAAAGGGGTCACACACCCAAATAAAAAATAAGAGGAAACATTGCTCAGCAGGTCAGGCAGCATCTGTGGAGAGATTTAACGTTTCAGGTCAAGGATGTTTTGTAAATGGTCATTGCTTGGTATTAGTGTGGCACATATGTTATGTGTCACTTGTCAGCCAAGTCTGGATGCTGTCCAGGTCCTGCTGTAGGTTGACACGGGCTGCTTCATTTTTGAAGGAGTTGTGAATGGAGCGGAGCACTGATCAGTGAACAGCTGCACCCCTGACCTTATGATGGGGGCGCTGTTGATGAAGCAGATGTATATATTTGAGCTAAGATCACTGCCCTGAGGAACTTCAGGGAATGCCATGCTTAGTCTTCAACAAATGACCATCTTTCTTTGTGTCAGATATGACTCCAGACACTAGAGGATTTTCCCCTTGATCTCCATTGACCTCAATTTTGCTGGGGCTTCTTGATAGCATACTCAGTTGAATTCTTCTGGTTTCGTTCGCTGTACTTTGTCATTTCAAGTGCGGGGAATAACTTAAAAGTAATATTTCCTTTCTGCTTTATACAGAAATTCCTGATACTACATAATTTTTGAATCTTTGACATTTTATCTTATTGTTACATGGTATTGTACATTAAGGGTGAAAAATTGGGCTGCTTTGCATCTCTCGTTAGCGCCCCCGGTGTTCCATTGGTATTGGCACTCCTGGGAAATCTTAGGGGGAAAAATTTGGTGGTGCCGCCTTTGGGACGCTAACTTCGTCAGGGCACTAAAGGTAGTGCCCCTGCACCATAAATTCAGTGGTAGCATCCCAAGCAGGAGGTGGGGTGCTACTGGAAGCGCTCCCTCTCCTTCCTGGGGCGCTACCACTGAATATCGCGGCCCTACGTGCAACAACGCCACGCGCATTGGCACGTAGTGCTGCGATATTGCAGGCAGCCCTCCCCTAATGGGGCGCAAAGCACCTAGCGCCTGTGTGCGGCTCTGCTAACACCTCCTGCAAAATTCAGCGGGACGTTAGCAGTAGCCGGTAGCGCCCCATGGCACTGCGTCTCGGGCCGCATACCCTGTCTGCGCCCCCTGACCTATCACCAGACGATAAGTCCGACAGGGTCAGGCTGGTGTTTGTGCAGCCGCAGCGGCGGTATTAAAAGGGGCAGTGTCGGGCGGCCATTTTTTTTCTGGTCGCCTGCCAGCACCTGCCCCCTTCCCCTCGTTCATTTGGGGTGCCGGCCGTGATCGCTCAGCCCGGCACTCCTCTTGAGTGCTGGGCTGTTTTCCCAGCACCCTGCTCCCCGGTGGTTCAGCAGGGCCCTGGTGCACGCAGTGCTAAGCCCCTCCCCTTTAATCAGGGGAGGGAGGCCTGCAATACCGCGGCGTTATGTGCCGTCGCGGTATTCATTGATAGCGCCCCAGGAAGGAGAGGGAGTGCTTCCAGTAGCGCCCCGCCTCCTGCTTGAGGCACTACCACTGAATTTACGGCACAGGGGCGCTAACTTTTTCTGGGTGCTAAAAGTAGTGCCCTGGCGAAATTAGCGCCCCAAAGGGGGCGCCACCAAAATTTTCCCCTTAAGATTTCCCAGGAGTGCCAATACCAGTTGAATCTGATCTTTCAGCTTATCAATCATGTTGAGCCATCAAATTAGACAGTGATCCAAGACTTTTGTTAAATATGACAAAAAAATTCCATTTATAAACTTTACTCACACCTTTGTCATCCTACCCATTGCAGCCAATAATATTATAAATGCCAGAAAGGTCACAAAACTTTGGGCACCGGAGACCTATATTATCAGACATGGAGGCCAGAGATCTCCCATGTACCAAATGTGCATGACGTAGAGAAGCATGTCACACGTAGGAGATAGTGCGCAGACCGTATGTAAGGCTGCAGTTTCTGGGGTATTTAAGATACCCTAAATGTAGCTGGACTGCTCATTTGGAACCAGCGCTTCAGGCATGCCCATTTCAACAATAACAACAACTTGCATATATGCAGCGCTTTTCACATCGTAAAATGTCCCAGGGCACTTCACAAGAGCATTATCAATCAAAATTTCACACAGAAGGAGATATCAGGACAGATTACCAAAAGCTGGATCAAAGACGTAGGATTTAAGGAGTGTCTTAAAGAAGGAGAGAGCATTAGAGTTGGAGAGGTTTAGGTAGTGAATTCCAAAGCTTAGGGCCAAGACAGCTGGAAGCACAGCCACCACTAGTGGAGCGATTAAAATCAGGCATGTGCAAGAGACCAGAATTGGAGGAGCGTAAAAACCTTGAAGGCTTGTAGGGCTGGAGGAGGCTGCAGAGATAGGGAGGGTCGAGGCCATGTAGGGGTTTGAAAATAAAGATGAGAATTTTAAAATTGAGGCATTGCCAGACTGGGAGCCAATGTAGGTCAGAGAGCATGTGGGTGATGGGTGAACGGGATTTGGAGCGAGTAAGGATATGGACAGCAAAAAAAAATTTTTTCCTGAGCAGCACACTCCTTCCAATGGTTTTGAAATATTGATTCTTTGGTCTCCAAAGGGTTTTTGACCCCCAAAGTGTTTAAACTTAAAGAAAATTGCATTTTAAGGGCTGCCAGCAACCCTCTACAAGCTGGTGGTGTTCACCATTCCATCCCTTAAACTCTACTTCCAGAGTGTCATGGACAAGAGTGCTACAAAAATATTTAACTGAACTGGACTGACCTCGCATTATAGATGAGGCTAGTTCAGTTAGGCACGGACAGCTGTGCTAGGACCATACTAGTGGCTCCATTGAAACTTATAAAATTCTAACAGGACTAGACAGACTAGATACAGGAAGGATGTTCCTGATGGCGGGGGAGTACAGAATCAGGGGTCACAGTCTAAGGATAAGGGGTAAGCCATTTAGGACTGAGATGAGGAGGAATTTCTTCACCCAGAGAATGATGAGCCTGTGGAATTATCTGCCACACAGGGCAGTTGAGGCCAATTCATTAAATATATTCAAGAAGGAGTTGGATATATTTCTTGAGGCTAAAGGGATCAAGGGATATGGGGAGAAAGCAGGGACAGGGTACTGAGTTTGGATGATCAGCCATGATCTCATTAAATGGCGGAGTGGGCTTGAGGAGCCAAATGGCCGACTCCTGCTCCTGTCTTCTGTGTTTCCATTGTCTTTCATCTCTGTGAAGTCCTCATTCATTTGAGAGTAAGAACAACTTAAATTTCTTTCTACCCACTATAATGCGACAGGCATACGGACATCCCTGCCGGCACAGACACAATGGGCCGAATGGCCTCCTTCTGTGCTGTAATCTTCTATAATTCTATGAATTTTGCATTGGCTGTCTGTTGCATGGAACAGGGTAGATCTCTATTATTATTCCTTCCCGTTCATTCTTGTTGGAGCAGCCCAACAATATGATACACGCCATCTAGTGGTCTGTGTGAAAAACACTGAAACTTTTCCTTCATACTCAGCCAAATGTGATTGTTCCTGAAGGTTAATATTGATCCTGATCCTCTGATTGGGAACGAAAGCTTTCCTCACACAGTCAGCAGATCAAACAATATTGTTTGTTTCTGAATTTAGAATCCTGGGGGTTAATATCTCATTTGTATTTTTTGAGTTTATACTTTTGAAGCTTGATCATATAAACCTGTGCTCTTTAGAAGCAAATTCCATTCTGCTGAATTCAAAATGTCATTTTTCAGGCAAAAGATCAAAATGATGAACTTTCTAGGTGGTGCGCTCTCTATAATCAGATGATGTATCAGTATGGTTTGAGCAGCAGGGATGTCCATATGCCTGTCACATGGTAAGTGGTGCCACCTGCCTGTGTGAAATTGAAATTTTCAATTGTCCTCTCCGCTAACTGAATTGTGTTTCTGTCAGTGTGTGACATTATATTCTAACGCTATTGATATCCTGTCATCGTGACAGTAACTTTAAAAAGGTAATCTTTGATGCAATGGAGTTTGTGATGAAAAGTTAATGGGGAGAGATGTACAGTCTGTCTTTTCTGATTTCTTGATTTGGAGCAACTGTATTGAAGATTATTTGTATTCATCAATGCCATCTTCTCTTTCCAATGTTGCTGATAGATAATATTCATCTATAAATGGGTATTTAATTCAAGCTGAATTTTGATTAAATTAGAATGGAAAAAAATCTCTCCATGAAACGATGAAACAAATCTCATTTAGCTCATCTGCACTTTAAGAATTCTATTGGGCTTCTAGGATTCTGCTCGGATATACAGTAAAATATAAATTGCGTAAAATAGTAGCAGATTTCTTGGTGGCAGTTAGAGTCATGATTTTGCTGCTGGAGGCGTGTAGGAGGCGGGACTACAACTTTCGGGGTTGTAGTCCCGCCTCCATCGAGTTGTGGCCAACCCACGTGATTTTCACTTGATTGACCTTGTTGAGCCCACCCAGCAGGCTCAGCAGGCCAATTAAGGGCCACCCGGCAACAGGTGACGTCACAGATTGACATTTCATCTGTCAAGAGCTTTTGACAGATGAAATATCAGCGTTTGACAGCTGTTTGAAGCTGTCAAACACTGACAATCTGTACACTAAGTTAATTCCTTCCTCTCAGGCTGATTTAGAGATCTCTCTAGAACAGAAAGCTGAATGCTGCAACTTTTGACAGTTCGCGGCCATTCTGCTTTCTGTGCTGGTGAGATGATGGACTCTCGAGACCTGAAGGAAGGAAGGGTGTAAAGGTAAGTAAAGGTAAGTAAAACTTCTTTAAACACTTTACACACACCAAATACACTTACCTCTGCACTCATGCACCCATCACTCACCTGAACAATGGACATCTCGAACCCTCCAAGCCCGACGGTCTGCCTCGCTAACTTGGCGTGGTTTGGAGCCATCAGGAATCCCACACTTCAGGAATAAAAATAGGGATTAGGCTAAAAACTGCCTGTTAACTACCTGTTAACAGGCAGTTAATTGGCACTAATCCACTTCCCATTTCGGGGAGGCGGCTCCTAGCACAGGTTGGGTCCCTGCCTCCTTTGAAACTGGCATGGAGGCAGGTTGGGGGTGGGATGTGTTCGTGCCCCCCGATTTCGAGATTTTAACCCCCCACACGCCTCCAATCCCACCTCCACGGCCCAATGAAAATCCTGCTCATAGAGTTATGCAGCACAGAAAGAGACCCTTCGGCCCATCATGTCCATGCCAGCCATCAAGCCCTGTCTATTCTAAACCCATTTTCCAGCACTTGGTCCGTAGCCTCATTGTAAATTGAATAGTGTGCTGTTTTATAATGATGAGAGCATTATACCACGTAATGCCCAATGTCTTATTCTTCTGCTGATAATTTATGGTCTTGAAGATATAGGAGCTTTATAGCCTAAAAAGAGTAGGAGCTGCTTTTCTGTTTTCATCCCTTTTAAGGTGGTAAAAAATCCCACTCAAAATCAGGTAGAATAGTAACAGAAAAGCCAGGAAAATCTGGCGGTGAGGCTTATTGCCACCAATGACTTTGATTTCCTTCACACCTCCCCTGCTGAGACAGCTGGCAGCCATTCCTTCCCTATCTACTACATGTAAATGCCACAGGGCCTGGCCAGTCATTGCAATATCCAGCTTGCTGCTGTCTACGCTGACCCCAGTGACTGCTGGAGAAAGGTAAGGATAGTCCCTAGAGTAGCTGCGGCAAACACCCAAGTTATAGGGTGGAGCGAGAGCGTCTAATAGAGGGCTCCGGCAACTCTATATAGGCCCTAAAACTGTACCTTTGTAAGTCTCAATCTTGGCAGAAGCCAATAAATAAATTCCTTTCAGGAGCTCCTCCAACCCCTTTCAATACTTGCTACCTCTTTGGGTGCTGCAGTGGCAGTGTGACTGCAGCACCACCGTAATGTTGCCCCGTGGTAGCGGCAGGCTCCCTCTTAGTGGTGGCGACCCACCGGGAGCTCATTCTGCATGATAAAATATTGCCCTGACCTAAGAAAATGAGTCAGGGTTATGGCGGGGTCAGAGTTACGGAATGCCACCAAGAGACGAACCTCACCCACAGAAACTAAATGCTGTAACTAAACACTGCTTGAGGTCAATCAGTGTTTAATTGCACTTTGGTCAGGGAAGTTTGCAAATTGGAAAGTGTCTGTCTCGGGGTCATAAAAAAGCAGCATGAAGTGACTGCCTCTCTCTTTTTTAAAAAAAAGTACTTTTGACACTGATGCTCTCAAACATTTTATGCAAAATATATAGATATGTGTGAACCAGAAACATGACTTCATAACTGCAGAACCGGCTATTTTTGCAATAAAAATATATTTGATGACAATAATACAAACCTAGAATTACAATGTTACTGTACAGATGTTTATTGTGTTTGTACGGAAATCTTTTGTTTACAGCTTTAATGGGGGTCTTAACCCTGTCAAAAATGAATGGATTAATGCATCGTTAAAAATAGTATACAAAAGAATTTGATATCAATGTGCCAAAATAAGATTGTACAGCATAATTTCCAGTTGTAATTACTACCAAAATGCCTGATTACATAAAATGTACTGGAAAACAGAAGTTGACCTACCATTTGCAACTTGGCATGCAAATATGCAACCACTGCCTCCTCAAAATAATTATTGCATACAATTAAATAACTCTAAATTATTTCAGGAGTAATAATTATGAATTTTCCTCACAAATAGATTAGATTCCACTGTCTTCACTTTTGCATTCCATAAGGGAAAACAGTAAAATAGTTGTACCACTGTATTAACATTTATTAGTGCTGTCAGACTAGTTTATCTTATTAATGTTTGAAAGCACTGCCTGATTATAGCGGAGCTATGTAAAAATACTTGTTGTTCTGTGAGTCCTATCTTTATATAGACTGAGTGATGCAGTAAGGTAGCAGACTGTCCCTGTCCTTTCATCTCTGGGACCTAAGATCTAATTCAGACCAGAATAATGGAATGCCCTGCTAATTGTAATGAATCTACCTGAAATGAATTTATCTGGTCTGAAGTCAGTATATGGATGATGTGGAGGTTCACATGACACAAATTGGTATTCTCACTTTGAGGGCCTACAAGTGTGGCTTGAGTGGAGGGGAAATCACATTATTGCAATGGTTTGGGGGGTCTTTTTTTTTAGATTGGGATAAAGGCCAGAGTACAGGAAGCTTTATTCAATAATTTGCTGTGCAGTACCTGAAATGAGAGTGCTTGATATTGACATTGGGTACAAGGTCATGTTGCAAAACATAATGGTTACCATGCTGGCAGTTTGAGACAGCAAGAAAAATAATGGTGCCAAATGGCAAAATTCCAAGAGGAGTTAATAAACTATGTATTATTTAAAAAAAAGATGTCTGCAAGTTTATTAATGTCTAGCATATTTCCAACATTTGACTGATTCTGTAAACTGCTTGAGAATTCCTCTGAAGGCTTATAATGTTGTCTTGTGTGTTACAGCCTTGTAATGTACTACCACACACCTGTTATTCTCTATGACGCGTTTCTTCCCACTGAATTTTTTAATTTCTTTCTTTTCCTCACAAGAGACCTATTTAAATATGGAGATTTTCATTTGTAATTCCTGTAGCACCGTATCATCTCCCTGTTCAGTCTACAGTTCTAATCCTACACGGCCAAGAATCGTCAACTGACTTGCAGTAGTGTGAATATTCTGACCCACAAAGGTCAAGGAGACGGAGAATGCTAAAGTTGAAAAGCCAAAATGATGTAGTAAGGGGTGAAGGCTCTTCTAGGGTTAAGATGTATTGTTTGGACAACAGGGACAAAACAATTTTACATCAGCCCCAGGAATGGTTGATGGTTGTTATTGGGTGCCAGGCATTGTCATCATTCACCTCAATAATGTGCATAAAGAAAGGATAAGTATGAAGAATAATGTGCGAGTACATTTTCAGATAGTAGCTTTACTTTTTTTATGGGATCATGCTTGATGGTAGCAGTTGGTACCTTAGCTTCACCCAAACAAATGTAAAGCAAGTTTCATCTGTCATTTGCTGGGCTGTCACGGTGAAACTGTCTGAAGTATTTCACAGAGAATACACAGCCCACTCACTAGTCTAAATTTATATGGAGGTATGCTGCTATGGCATTTGGCATTTTTGAAACAAAAAGAATGTCAAGTGTCAATTTGTGCAGAAGCGCTGCAGCCTAGACCTTCTCAACCCATCTCGCTGAAAGAAAAGGCAGCAATGATGTAATGTGAATGAGCAAAAAAGCCCCAGAATCTATTCCCACCCACACATATATAAAAGACTAGATGAATAAAAATTTACTGATTGAAAGAACTACTTCTGTGCTCGAAATGGTTTCAGTCATTTAAAATATTTCTTAAAATAAAATATATCCAAGGACTTTGCATTCTGCAATGAAAAGACATTAAAAATGTATTCAGAAGGGGTGGGGAGTTCTTATTAAATTATCTATATTTTCTAAACAACTGGGCCAGAGTTGCACAGAAAGGTTGATGTTGATGGATTCTTGACCAGTTTTGAGAAAAAAAAATGCCTCTGCAGCTTTCTCATGTATTATCTAACACAAAGATAGACAAAAGTTCCACTGGTCGAAAAATAAGGCAATTGGAAGTTGTCTGTGATAGAGGGTTTGGCAGGTTAGCTACAGAAGTGAGTTACTTATGCCAGGTTATGATGGCATTAAAAAAAGGAACTGCAAAAAAACAAGGGCACTATGTGGGCCATTCACCAGCATCCATGAGCAGCAATGTTGGACTTTTTTATAAGCCACTGCAGTGCCAACCAGCGACCCGCAAGTCTCAGAAAATGCTGGCCGACCACTAGAAGATGCAAGAAAACTATTGTTTTATCCAGTATTCACCTCACCAATTTAGCACCTTAATCATGGAAGGTAAAATCTTCACCCCATTGATCAGTCATAGCAACACTTCATTAAGCAGATGGACAGGACACTGGAGGACAAACAAAGCATTAGCCTGGATCGCACTGCAAAATTGACAACTTTAAAGGCAAGTTGTATTGATGTTCCTAAAACATGCACGCACCTTACAATATGCCATATTTGTGTCTGTCAAATGAATTTTCAGCTATAGCCTACTAATGCGCAATACATATAAACATATATCACACTCCATATATCACACTGAAATTTAAATAAGTATCTTGCAAGTATCTGTGCATTCCCCCCTCCCTAATTTGATGGCTTATCAGTAACCTGTTTTTTTTATTAATCCGACAGATACCACTGAGATGGCCGTCCACAATGTAGCAGCCCATGTCTGCAAAAATGATCTGTTTGAATGTACAGATACACCAATGAAGCACACCAGTAAAGGTTCCAGAACAGACACTAGTGGACATTCAAGAAGATGGGCACCACACCAGGCAATCAGGAGATGCCTGCACTTTGCAGTGCGCAGGGAAAGGAGGGTCCTCTAAATTTGTTAGTATGATCAATAGTGACTCAGGTGCGATCTTATCATGTAGAACTCGGAGTGGGGCTGAATCAAGGGATGGATGGGCGGCGCAGACACGATGGGCCGAAGGGCCTCTTTCTGTGCTGTAAAACTCTATGACTAAGAGGATAATAGTTCTGCTGCCCGGGAGGGCACACAAAATGATGAACGGGCACTGGAACTGTGACCTTTTGTGCAGAATTCCAACAGTTTTGATTTTAAAATGCTTACTACATTTGTTTGCATTTGTGCTCTTTAATTTGTTTATCCTGCCTCAGAGATGAGTTGCAACATCCTTTTGGGTAAATTAGATTGAATTGTTAGTTTTAATATAAAACTGATACCCACACATTATAGTATTGTTCAATGCACATATTTTCAAAAGATATCCTTTATAACATCACTACCTGTAATAATGCAGATCACAGATCAGATCAGCATGTCTGATTGTTGATAGAATCATAAAGAACCTGTTAATTTATCATATCCATTCAAGCTGTCCCCTTACTTGGATGTCTTACTCAATTTGAAGGATTTTGCCAGTGCTGTATAGTATATAACATGTTAGAAACAGAAAGAACTTGCATTTATATAGTGTCTTTCATGACCTCAGGCCATCTAAAAGTGCTTCACAGCCAATTAAGTGCTTTTGACGTGTAGTAACTGTTGTAATCTAGGGACATGTTTTGTGCACAGCAAGATTTCACAAACAGCAATGACATAAATGACTAGATAATTTGTTTTGGTGATAAGTATTGACCAGCACACCGGGAGGATTCCTGTGCTCTTCTTCAAATAGTGCCGTAGGATCGTTTATGTCCACTTTAGAGAACATGGAGCCTCAGTTTAATGCCTCATTTAAAAGGCAGGACCAGCAAACCCTCAACACTACAGTGAGGTGTCAGCCTAGTTTATGCGATTGAGGCTCTGGAGTAGAACTTGAATCTATGATCTTCTGAATCAGAGGCAAGGATGCTAACACTGAGCCAAGGCTGACACCTATGTGCCTAGGCAGCATTTCGTTATGTTTACAACTGATCTGCAAGAGAAAGTGCGAAAGTTGGATCCAAACCTGATTTATGTTTTTTTTTAAAGAAAATCATCATTGTTGCATATTGTTGTGTACTGAAAATTGGGTTCCTTGAACTTCCTTGGTTTCCCAGTTTAAACACTATTGTCTAAGTATATTCTGGAATGCATGCACATTGTCCCAAATGACTATACATCTCAACCAAAAACTAAAGTTGTAACACCTGGTAGTAGAAATATTCTCTTGTCTTCTCTTTCATTATAAATTTACAAACTTCAAGGAAAGAATTTCTGCAACTTCACTTCATAATAAGATGGGACTTGTTACATAGTTCTTTCATCAAGAGTTTATATTATTGTGGTTTTTAATGGGATTTTAATGGCGATTTTGGTGGTATTATGGAAGAACTCTGTTATAATAAGATTTGTAATGAGTTTCCAAGAAGGCTCCAGAATGCCAAGATTTTTACCGTTGTGTTAAACACTCACTGTAACCATTTACAATGCTTTAAGAATGTCCTTTTTACAAATGGTTACTTATAGCTGGTGAGCGTTCACTGACAGAGGAGTGACTTCAAGGCCATGATTTTGCTGACTGTGGCGGGCGATGTCGGTGGCGGGTCCCGACCCCGCTTCTGGTTCCATCCTGCTGTCTGAAATGAATTTCTCTTAATTGGGCTTGTTATGCCCGCCCAGTGCGTTTCTCAGCCAATTAGAGGAAGCCGGTCTGGTGACGCATTTGATGACGCATCATCAGCTGGTTTCCTTAAAGGGACCATGCCCAAATTTATTTTGACATTTGTGCTATCAGTGTTCTACAGCATTGAGGTGCTGCAAACACTTACAGGCACTGCACAGATGCACAAGGCTGTACCCAGGCCCTCCCATGACTCCCTCCATATGCTTATGGAGGGAGTCACAGCATGCAAGGAGGTCCTCTTCCCTTCCCATAGGTGGAAGAGACCTCCCCAAGAGATCAACACAGCCTGGTTGCACATTGCACAGGAGGGCACAAGCAGGGTGGCATAGAGGTTAGCACTGTTGCCTCACAGCGCCAGAGACCCGGGTTCAAATCTGGCCTCGGGCGACTGTCTGTGTGGAGTTTGCACATTCTCCCCATGTTTGCGTGGGTTTTCTCCGGGTGCTCCGGTTTCCTCCCACAGTCCAAAGATGTGCGGGTTAGGTTGATTGACTATGATAAATTGACCCTTAGTGTTAGGGGGATTAAATATGTGGGGTTACGGGGATAGGGTGGGATATGTGTTGGTGTAGGGGTTACAGGGATCGGGTGGGATATGTGTCGGTGCAGGCTCGATGGGCCGAAATGGCCTCTATCTGCACTGTGGGGTTTCTGTGATTCTGTGATTCTGTGATCACAAAACGTCAGTACAAAGCCCGCTCAACCTCATCCTGTTGTACCTTTCATCACATCCCCATCACTTTGCCTTCCCTACCCTACACCTGCACATCCTTGCTCACACCAACTTACCTTGGACCTCCACCCATCCGTCTCTATCTATATTATCACATCCCCATCTCACTAGCCACCCCTCACAATCACCCTCATCCTAGTGCAATCATACCAACTAATAACATATAAGGGTAGGTACGTGTGTGTTTTATGCAATGTTCATGTAAAGTTTCTGGTAATGTGGTGTCAAACATTGAAACCTTTATTTTCAACACTTTGCGTTCTTGGTCAGATTTGTGTGCAACTTTGGAAGTGGGTTAGTGAGTTGCAATGAATGGTGAGACATAACGGTACCACCCGCAATGGTGATGAGTGTGAAAGGAATGGTTTGGGCATTGTAGGGATGCTTTATGTTGTTGGTGTGGGGTGGTACCAACCTGGCACATCGTGTGGCAGCCAGGGTGTACAGCGTCAAGTGAAGTAAATCTGGCCATGGTGAGGCCATCCCTGGCCTCCCGGGCAGCAATGTGGTTGGGTGCTGATGCTCTGTGTCCTGTGCAGCATCAGTTGATTGCGGAGAAGGTTGGTGTTGTTTATGGTGCTGCTGGTGTGCCTGGTGCTGCTGGTGTTGGGGCTTATCGTGGTCAGATTCTGTGGACCAAGTGAGAGGGTATAAATGGTACCCATGCTGATGGAGTAGATAGCAGTTGAAGTTGAGATGACAGAAGCAATCTGTCAATGGTGAGAGAGGTTGCTGCAATGAGGTGACACCAGCTGGAGAGTTTGTTCCAAACACTTGCAGCCTGCATAAAGCTCAATCTGTATTCCAAAGGAAGAAAGCAACAACATCTGTGCTTGGAAAGTGAACAGGTGTGAAGTGGGAGCTTTTATACTACATTTCAAGCTGTCACTCATCAGTTGATACAATGGCCACTCATCTTCCACCTCAGATTAACAGACAGGATCCAGGAGCAGTGTGGAAGTTGTGGGCAAACTGTTAAAGTCAAAAGGTAAGGTTAAATTTACTCTTAAGGGTTTGTCAACAATCCAATTCTTGTTTAAATTAGGTCCCCCGCCGCTGCTGGTCGGGTCTGCTCAGTGCTGGCAGACCCGACATTTGGAAAAGCAACTGTGTGCGATTTGACAGGGGGTTCCTGACCCGCTGTCAATCAAATCAAATTTCACTGCCGCCCCCCCCACCGGTCCCGTCCACTGAGCACCGGCAAAATTCCGGCCCAAGTCCGCTCAGCTCCTGACATTGTTGGGGTCAGTAACTGTTTGTAGTCATGGATAATATTATTGCTATTCAGTGTTTAAACAGATTATTCCGAACAGTGAGCTGAAAAAAAATGGGAAGTAAAATTCCTCTATTAATCAGGATGTGGGTCAGCAAGAGGGCACTTCATTTGAATGGGGCCAATCACTGCACATGCCACTGTGGGCACATCTTCGCCACCTGCCCACCCCATGCTGCTGAAAAATCAGCCACCTGCCCGCCATTGAGGGAGGGCAGCCCCTCCCCCCCCGAGAGTCTATGCAGCTATTCCTCGGCCTCCTGTGTGAGGGAAACAAAACAGAATTTTTATTTTAAATTCCTTTCCTTGGGGGTCTAGACCACTTTTCTTGCCTGGTTACCCCGCCTGAAGGGTTCTTTAGTGCAATTCTGGAGCTGTTCTGCAGGCTGGTACACCTCATCTCTCTTGGCTGTTATGCCAGGTGCCTTCTGAGCTGGGCAAGCGGGAACTCCCAGCATTGCGAAATCCTGCCCCTGGCTCCACCACCTTGACGGCATAGCCCTTTTGTGGAGCGGAAGTCCCTTACAAGGCCACTAGAAACTCCCAGAGTTAGTGGGGACCTGGCCTTTTCCAATACATTCTGCTGAACTCCAACCAGCCTTACAACAGGAGTGCAGCAGAGCGCTCAAGGAAGAAGGTGGCATTGTCAACTATATCAAACACTGGAGGGAAGTGGATGGGGCCAAGGAGCAAAATCCATTAGCTGCCGTGATAAATTTGGAGGCAGGAAAAGGAGCCTAAAAAGAAAGAATGAAAGTCTTTCACGACCTCAGGACGTCCCTAAGTGCTTTACAGCCAATGAAGTACTTTTGAAGTGCAGTCACTGTTGTAATGGTAGAAATGCGGCAGCCAAATTGCACACAGCAAGCTCCCACAGACAGCAATGTGATAATGACCAGATTATCTTTATTTTAGTGATGTTGAGGGATAAACATTGGCAAGGACACCAGGGAGAACTCCCATGCTCTTCTTTAAAATAGTGCCATGGGATCTTTTACTTCCACCTGAGAGGGCAGACGGGGCCTCAGTTTAACGTCTCATCTGAAAGATGGCTCCTCCAACAGTGCAGCGCTCCCTCAGTACTGCACTGGAGTGGCAGCCTAGATTCAGTGCTCAAGTCTCTGGAGTAAGACTTGAACTCACAACCTGCCGACTCCGAGATGAAAGTGCTACCAACTGAGCCACAGCTGATAAATGGTGAATCTGTTTGATGGCTGAAAAAGTAGGGATAGTGCAGAATGTTGTGGTAGCAAGGAAAGTGGCCCTGCTTGCCATTCCAGGGCCCCCTTTCCATAGGGCAGAATTGTAGCATGCCTGGAAGGAGATGGGGAAGAGGACTAGAGGATGCACCAGCCCTTTACTACCACTGGAATTGGCAGTCCTGTGGTGCACGTTAACTGCAGTCTGTAAGATCTTAATGATCTCTGAGTTCTTGGACAGGACACCAATAGGCAGCAGCCAGTATGTTTGAGCAATAGATCAAGATTTATTAAGCTTACAGCGTAATCAATACTTAATATTAGGCGATAGTTTTAATGAGTAGCTCGCAGCCCTTGGTCTCTGGAACCTCTCGGACTCGGATGACGTCATCTTAAGTCTGTTCCTTTGTTCTTGCAGTAAGTCTGTGTAAAGTTTTTCTTTGAGTATCGAGGTTTTAACCCTTTTCTTATCAAAAGTTGGTTTAGCCAGTGTCCATATATGGTCTTTAACAAATCACCTTTTATAATTGGTTCTAATGGTCAAAATACCATTGTCACTCAGACTAAGGTAGCATCCCGCCTTTCCAGTATTTTTTCGTCAACCCTATCCTACTGTCTTGTTATCTTGTTTGTAGTTGTTCATCCCACTGGAATTTGTCTCATCTCTTTCATCAGCTTTTCGTACAAGTCGATGGTACAGTTTGTATCTGACTATCTGCTGACCTGGAGCTGTCTAACCGCTTTTGCATGGTTATTCCCAGACTGGGGCACCTCTGTCTGTAAATTATAGTTAGGACAGTGCCAGCAGGTGGATACACTTTGTTCTGGTACAGCCTGACTTGCCTTACATCCCTCTATCACTCCCCCTCTTGTTTATACAGAAAATCCTAAGGGGGATATTATTGGGGAACCTTTTGTCCTTATGTGAAAAAGTGACAATACCAGAACTCTTGCCACAAAACATCCTACCAATTATATCGATTTGGGAAAGAAACTAAAAAGCCCAGGAAAAGGTTCATAAATAGCCACAAAATCCTGCTACGAATCTTACTTTAGAGCTTTTTAAAGACACTTTAATAAACAGCACACCCTAGTAAACCTACACAGACAACTTATATAGAGATAGATGATTTAGCGCAATACTGGCATGGATAGAAAGAAAGATTGCATTTATATTGCGCCTGCCATGAACACCGGACATCCCAAAGCATTTTACAGCCAATGAAGTACTTTTTGAAGTGTAGTCTCTCTTGTAAGGAAACACGGTAGCCAATTTGTGCACAGCAAGCTCCCACAAACAGCAATGTGATAATGAACAGATAATCTGTTTTAGTGATGTTGATTGAGGGATGAATATTGGCTGGGACACCGGGGATAACTCCCCTGTTCTTCTTCGATATAGTGCCGTAGGGTCTTTTAAGTCAGGGTCTCAGTTTAACGTTTCATAGGAAAGACAGCACTCCCTCAGTACTGTACTGGATTGCCAGTCTAGATTTTTGTGCTCAAGTCTCTGGAGTGGGACTTGAACCCACAACCTTCTGACCCAGAGGCGAGGGTGCTACTAATTGAGTCACGGCTGACACGGATGTCTAAACGATATCGTCGGAGCTCAATTTTAGTATAGAACCATAGATGTTTACAACACAGAAAGAAGTCATTCATTCCATCGTGTCTGTCAGCTCTCGCTAAAGCACCCCAGAACTAATCAAACTGCCCCATGTTTTCGCCCTGTATCTTACGCTGCTTCAAATATTTAACCAATTTTCACATAAAAGATGTGATGGTCTCTGCCTTAACCACTCCCTGTAGCAAAGCATTACATGTTCCAACACCTTTCCATCTAAAGAAATTTCTCCTAAACTCTCTCCTCATTTTCTTAGGGAGAATTTGAAATTGATGAGACATCATCTCCGACTCCCCAACCAAAGAAAATAATCCTTCCCGATTCACTTTATCAAAACTCTTCATACTTTTAACAACCTCGTTTTAGTCTTCTCTGCTCCAATGGAAATATTCCCAAATCTCAGGTTTCTCCTCAATACTATAGTTTCCATCCCTGGCGTCATCTTAGTAAATATATATTATATGCTTTCTATGGCTTTAATATCCTTTCTATAATGGAGTGCCAACTGCACACAGTACTCTACCTGTGACGTAACCAATATTTTACATAAACTCATCATTAATTCATTACTCTTGTACTCAATGTTCTTCTTTATAAAACCCCAAATTCAATTAGCCTTTTTATGGCTTCATCTACCTTCACACTTACTGACAGGGGATTATGTATTTGAACCATTAGTTCTCTGTTCATCTATGCCCTTCAGTGTCTTTCCATTATGCGTATACACCCATTCCTGTTTGTTTTCTGCTAAAATGTATTCTTCTTAGGCAGTTCCTCGGAACCGAGGATGACTTGCTTCCATGCTAAAAATGAGTTCTCAGGTGACTGATGAGTCCAATGCGGGACCTACAGTATCTGTCACAGGTGGGGCAGACGGTGGTTGATGGGGCAGGTGGGTGGGGTGCTAGGGTTGACATGCACTCCTTCCGCTGTTTGTGCTTGGCTTCCGCTTGCTCCCAGTGAAGAGACTCAAGGTATTCGGCGCCTTCCTGGATGCTTCTCCTCCACTTTGAGTGGTCTTGGGCCAGGGATTCCCAGTTGTCGGAGGGGATGTTGCACTTTTTCAAGAAGGCTTTGAGGGTGCCCTTGAAGCATTTCCTCTGCCCACCTGGGGCTCTCTTGCCGTGTTGGAGCTCCGAGTAGAGCCCTTGTTTTGGGAGTCTGGTATCGGGCATGCGGACAATGTGGCCCATCCATTGGAGCTGATCGAGCGTGGTCAAAGCTTCGATGCTGGGGATGTTGGCCTGAGCGAGAACACTGATGTTGGTACGCCTATCCTGCCAATGGATTTGCAGGATCTTGCGGAGGTAGCAGTGGTGGTACCTCTCCAGTGCTTTGAGGTGCCTGCTGTACATGGTCCATGTCTCTGAAGCATACAGGAGGGCGGGAATCACTACTGCTCTGTAGACCATGAGCTTGGTGCCGAGTTTGAGGTCCTGGTCTTCAAGCACTCTCTTCCAAAGATGACCGAAGGCGGCACTGGCACACTGAAGGTGGTGTTGGACTTCATCATCGATGTCTGCCCTTGTTGACAGTAGGCTCCTGAGGTATGGAAAGTGGTCACCATTGTCCAAGGCCTTGTCATGGATTTTGATAATCGGGGAGCAGTACTGTGTGGCGGGGGTAGGTTGGTAGAGGACCTTTGTCTTACAGATGTTTAGTGTAAGGTCCATGCTCTCGTACGCTTCGGTGAAGGTGTTGATGATGGTTTGGAGTTCGACCTCCGAGTGTGCACAGACGCAAGCTTCGTCTGCATACTGCAATTCGATGACAGAGGATGGGACGACCTTGGATCTGGACTGGAGGCAACGGAGGTTGAACAGTTTCCTGTTTGTTTTGTAGATTAGCTCCACTCCAGCGGGGAGCTTACTGAGGGTGAGATGGAGCATTGCAGCAAGAAAGATCGAGAAGAGCATTGGTGTGATGACACAGCCTTGCTTGACCCCGGTCCGTACGTGAATTGGGTCTGTGGTGGAACCGTTGATCAGGATCATGGCTTGCATGTCATCGTGAAGCAGGCGATGAAGTCATGGTGACAAACTTTTGGGTACAGCCGAATTTGAGGAGGACACTCCATAATCCCTCATGGTTGACAGTGTCGAAGGCATTTATGAGGTCAAAGAAGGCCATGTACAGCGGTTGGTGCTGTTCACCGCATTTCTCTTGATGATGGATTATGGAATGTCATCCTCAAATTCGGCTGCCCCCAAAAGTATTACATCACAATTCTCAACATTAAATTGCATCTGCCACCTGTCTGCCCATTCCTCGAACCTGCCTATGTCTTACTGAAATCTTTTGCAGTCCTCATCACTGTTTGCCAAATGTCCTACTTTTATGTCGTCAGTAAATTTTGCGATTCCATTCATTAAACACAAGTCCAAATCATCTAATTATAACTCATTTCAAACTGGCGAGCCAGTTTGTACCAGTAGAAAACCAGACCTGAAAATTGGATGAGGCACTAAATCAGCAGAAATCTGGCGTCACATATTTTCACCTATTTTTTTAGATCGGCCCAGAAATTCGGGTCGGGGGCTTCCCGCGGGTGTAAGCCCCCGACCTGCACTTACCTAGCGCGCCGGCCGTTGAGCTGTGGGCCCCTGTGGAATTGCAATCCTGGGCCTGCTCCAACTGCCGGCGCACAGTGCTTGTGTATCCCAGGGGCGCAGTTAGTTCGATGCGTCCCCTGGGATCACGTGGGCCATGGGGAGCCAATCGGAGCAGGGAATGCTCCATTCATAAGATTGACATGAAGAGCTGTCAAGACTTATAAATACTACGGCCCCAAAACAGCACTAAATCTTCAAATACATTTTTAAAAAACATCACATTTTTAAAATAAACTATAAATTACATGAAATAACCATTTTAAACAATAATTTAAATTTTTGAAAAAAATAATTTTATTTTCTAACGGGGCTAAAAATAAACTTACCTTGCTTTAAAGTATTTAAAAATAATAAACCTGTGGAAAAAATGTTTTAATTTTAATTAATTCACTACTTACCTTGTAAAAAGCAGGCCTTACGCCTGCTTTTTACATGTCTAACTTCTGGAGACTTACCTTCCCGGGAAAACCTGCAAAAAAAAATGAAGTTCGATGCGCACGCGCAGCCTCTCCCGCGTACGCGTTCGACTTCTGAACCCCTTCGTTCAGGGGATCGGAAGTGCCGGTTTCCCGCGCATGCGCAGTGCATGCAGGAAACCAGCACTTCCATTGGGCTTACGGGTGAGTACCCCGTGCGTACTCACCCGTGGAGACCCGAATTTCTGGGCCATTATATTCACTTTTAGCCGTTTAATGGAGCGTAACTGTTTGGAAAATCTATCCTATAGTTTCCTCCAAGTGTAAATTTCTTGATGACTAAAACTAACAATTTAAGGACGTAACGACTGATAACATATCCTATTTAGTAATAGCAGGCATGATAATGGTTGGATTGAGTTAATTAATATTTTATCTTTAAACATTGTTATGAACAGGTTAAGTGGTGAAATTTCCACTGTTTTTAAAACTGATCTCATTAAAGGTAAGTGCCTAATACAGATTAGTCACCAGAGAACATCCCCCTACTGTCAAAAATGCTGTAAAATAGGTTGTTTTCCCAAGAGAACTGACAGAAAAATGGGATCATAGGTTTTTTTTCTGTGGGTTCTGCAGAGATATTTTTGTTTCCGCAGAATCTGCCTATTAAAACACACGTTAAAATAAATCAAACATGCATCTTGTTCCAGTTATGCTTTTGAAGGATCTGCTGCCAGACTGGGCAACCCCACCCATTCCAAAAAGCTCCCTAAGATGGATGTCACATCATTCACTCTAGTTCTTTGCCCTGTCTGTACAAATCCACAGTGAAAGCTCAATTTCAGTACATCTGCCAATCATCCATCCTGCTCTAATTAGTACTTTGGCACCAGTGCTGGGTCACTACTTGGGCCTATGTTTCAATTAGTCTAGTTTTCACTGATGTATATTTGAATAGTTAGGCAGTAAGACTGTCAGTAAACTAAGATTGTGCAGGACCATTTAAAGACAGTTGATGCTTAATAATGGCCCAAAAATGTCTGCATTGTTCTTTCCTTGCACTTTCATTCGTAGAAAATGTTTCTTGCAGGGAAGGGTGGGAATTTCTCTGGTCATTTTGTGTAGCAGAATTGCAGGTGCACTTAAAGCAAATGTGTTTATGGTTTGGTTACACAGAGCAGCTGGATCAGTTCTTCCCTGAGGATTCTTTGTGGTAACAATACAGAGACAAAGTCACCACAAATGGTATGAAACTTTCACAGATCAGGACTTTACTGCTCAAAGTCAATCAAGAGAAACTCCTTGCTTCATGCATAATCCCATACAATCAAACTGTTAACACTAGGGTATGGTCTGGAGTGAGATGTATGATTATAAAGACAGTGGCCGGGATTTTGCTTACCTCGGTGGGTCCGTGGCAGGCAATGTCAGTGGCGGGTCATAGCCCCGCTGCTGGCTCCATCCCACTGCCTAAAATGAACCTATGTTGATCGGGTTTGTTAAGCCTGCCCAGCGTGTTTCCCAGTCCAATTAGAGAAAGCAGGTCTGGTGACACCATTCATGATGTGGCAACAGCAGGTTTCCTTAAAAAGACTAGGGCCAACTCTCTTTTGATATTTGCGCTGTCAGTGTTCTGCAGCATTGAAGTGTTGCAAACCCATCCCCATCACTCTGCCTTCCCTACCCTGCTCCTGCACATGGAAGCTGCGACATTAAATAAATTTAAAACGGAGATAGACATTTTCCTAGCTGATAAGGGAATTAGGGGTTACGGGGAGCGGGCAGGGAAGTGGACGTGAGTCTAGGTTCGGATCAGCCATGATCCTATTGAATGGCGGAGCAGGCCCGAGGGGCCGTATGGCCTACTCCTGCTCCTACTTCTTATGTTCTTATTTTCTTATGTTCTTATGTTCTTATCCTTACTCACACCAACTTACCTTGCACCTCCACCCATCCCTCTCTATCTATCTAGATTATCACATCTCCATCTCACTAGCCACCCCTCACACTCACCCTCACCCTCGTACAATCATACCAACTAACAACACACAAGGGTGTTTTATCCAACAAGGTCACCACAAATGGTATGAAACTTTCACAGATCAGGACTTTACTGCTCAATGTCAATCAAGAGAAGCTCCTGGCTTCATGCCTAATTCTCATACAATCAAATTGTTAACACTAGGGTATGGTCTGGAGTGAGGTGTATGATTATAAAGACAGTGGCTGGGATTTTGCTCAAATTGGTGGGCCGTGGCGGGCAATGTCGGTGGCAGGTGGAGGTGCAAGGTAAGTTGGTGTGAGTAAGGATGTGCAGGAGCAGGGTAGGGAAGGCAGAGTGATGGGGATGTGTTTGCAGCACTTCAGTGCTACAGAACACTGACAGCACAAACATCAAAAGAGAGTTGGCCATATTCTTTAAGGAAATCTGTTGTTGCTGCATCATGAATGACGTCACCAGACCTGCTTCCTCTAATTATGAGCACTAAGCTCATGGTCTACAGAGCAGTAGTGATACCCGCCCTCCTGTATGCCTCAGAGATATGGACCATGTACAGCAGGCACCTCAAAGCACTGGAGAGGTACCACCAATGCTGCCTCTGCAAGATCCTGCAAATCCATTGGCAAGATAGGCGCACCAACGTCAGTGTTCTTGCTCAGGCCAACATCCCCAGCATCGAAGCTCTGGCCACGCTTGATCAGCTCCGATGGATGGGCCACATCGTCTGCATGCCCGATACGAGACTCCCAAAACAAGCGCTCTATTCGGAGCGCTGACATGGCAAGAGAGCCCCAGGTGGGCAGAGGAAACTCTTCAAGGAAACCCTCAAAGCCTCCTTGAAAAAGTGCAACATCCCCACCGACACCTGGGAATCCCTGGCCCAAGACCGCATAAAGTGGAGGAGAAGCATCCAGAAATGCGCCGAACACTTCAAGTCTCTTTGCCAGGAGCAAGCGGAAGCCAAGCGCAAACAGTGGAAAAAGCACACGTCAACCCAAGCACCCCATCCACCCGCCCCTTCAACCACCGTCTGCCCCACCTGTGACAGAGACTGTAGGTCCCGCATTGGACTCATCAGTCACCTGAGAACTCATTTTTAGTGTGGAAGCAACTCATCCTCGGTTTCAAGGAACTGCCTAAGAAGAAGAAGAAGTTTTATCCAATGTTCATGTAACATTTCTGTTAATGTGCTATCAAACATTGATACCTTTATTTTCAACACTTTCTGGTCTTGAACAGATTCATGTACACCTTTGGAAGTGGCTTAGTGAGTTGCAGTGAATGGTGAGACATAACGGTACCCCCTGCAATGGTGGTGCATGTGAAAGGAATGGCTTGGACATTGTAGGGATGCTTTCTGGTGTTGGTGTGGGGTGGTGCCAACCTGCTGCATCATGTGGCAGCCAAGCTATATAGCATCAAGTGAAGTAAATCTGGTCATGGTGAGGCCATCCCTGGCCTCTCAGGCAGCAATGTGGTCGAGTGCTGATGCTCTGTGTCCTGTGCAGCATCAGGTGATTGCAGAGAAGGTTGGTGTTGTTGTTGGTGCTGCTGGTGTGCCTGGTGCTGCTGGTGTTGGGGCTGATCGTGGTAGGATTCTGAGAACCAAGAAGCATTCTGTCAATGGTGAGAGAGTTCTTCCAATAATGTGAGAGTGGATGGAGAGTGGAAAGTGGAAAGCCTGCAGAAGCTGTGCTGGAAATGGACTGAGAAACAGCTGGTGACTGAGGAAAGTAATGATCTGTCAGGTGGGAGCTTTTACTGTACACTTGAAGTTGTCAAGTAAATCAGCTGGAGCAATGGCCACTGAACTCCCACCTCAGCTTGACAGACGTGGTCCCCAAGCAACATGGACCCTGTGGGCGAGCAATTAAAGTTTAAAAGTAAGGTTAAAAGCATAATTAAGGGTCTGACAGCAACCCAATAAATGGTTTAATTGGGTCGCCCACCTCTGCGGGTCAGGTCGGATCAGAGATCACACACCCGCCATTGGGAAATGTGCGTTGCGATGGCTTGACAGCAGGGTCCCGACCAGCTGTCAAAAAATCAAATTTCCAAACCCACCTGCTTACCCCTCCCCCTGGAAAATTCCAGCCTAAGAGTGATCAGGAACCCCTTTAAACATATAGAGCACTGGTCATTTTTAAGAGCATGATAATAGGTTACATTTTTGAACCAAAACAGGCCTGAAGTCTGTGATGATGTAGTATTTTAAAGAAAAATTACAAATAATTTGTCATGGGCAGTTGTGATACTCTGTATCTCTATCATTAGAGCTGAGAAAAGCATTGTAGTGGAGTCTTTTAGTTGTTAAGCTACATATTTAGCTTTTATGTTCAGCATAACACTTTTCTGGGTACAAATAAAGTTGTAGGCGGTAAAGCAGTTTAATTAGACCACACAGGCTGCCAGGCAACTCACTTTTGTTGCATTCACCACGTGACACTGCAGACAGTTTAATTGCCACAGAATCACACATTGCTTAATAAGATACCAATAAATGTTCCAGGGCCTAGAAATCCTTTATACACTATATACATACAGCACTGTATGTGACTCCTTGCAGTGAACGAGAGGGTGTAATATTTCTCCTTTGTTTCTGCCGTCATGTTTTGTATGAAAGCAGAGTCTACCCTCCTCCAAATTGTTATTGCCACAGTAATGACTTCCTTCTTAGAGTTTCTGCAACTTGTTGTTCAATATAATAGGCAGCAACACCAGCCATTGAAGCAATCAACCATGATACATATGTACACTCCATTCAGATGTAGGTGTTGTGATGAAATATGCCATTCATCACTCATCTGTATTCTCTGTGTGATTGTGCCTGTGACTGTGGTTTAGTTTCAGTTTCATTTCCCTTACCTCAGTTCCGTTTCCTCACCTTGTATTGTATTGTGTGTAGGGCTCCGCCCATACCTGGCCCCTATGTAAGCAGGCTCAGCGTGCCTCACATCCAGTACTGCAGATCTCTGGATGGAAGACACCTCTCCACTGTGTGTTACCTTCTAAGTTAATAAAAGCCTTGTTTTGTTCCGCTAACATTGAGTCTCGGATTTATTGAGGCACATCAATTTTATTAACTTACTTTTCAACACAATGGATCAACTCTTGAAACCCGAACGTTTGGATTTGGACCAGCATGCTTCGGACGCATCAGCACGCTTCGGACACTGGTTTATGTGTATGGAATTCTTCCTGGACAATTCCGCAGCCGTCACAGGAGCTACGGACGCTGAAAGTATGAAACTCGGAATCCTGCGGAATTGGGTAAGCCACAGGGTTTACCCCCTCATCCAAGACGCCGACACGTACCTGGCCACCTGCGACATCTTAAAGGTGCATTACCAGCAGCCTACGAATGAGGTGTATGCTAGGCATCTGCTCGCTACTCGCGCACAGCGACCTGGGGAATCGCTGGATGAGTTCCTAGTCACCCTGAAAACGCTTGGCAAAGACTGCAAGTGCCAAGATGTAAAAGCCGCAGTGTACACTGACGAGCTTGTTCGCGATGCCTTCATCACAGGCTTCAGCTCCACTTACATCCGGCAGAGACTGCTGGAAAAAACGGGATTGGACCTGAAACAGGCTGTGGACACAGCGCGATCCCTGGATGTGGCCCAGAGAATCTCGGATGCCTACTCTTCAGCCCGCGCCGCCCACGCCGCCACGTGTGCACCAAGGGCGCCGCCATCTTGGAAGGCATCTTCCCCGCCCGGCAGCCCGACACCGTCGGGGCCCCGCTCTCCCCCCCCAGAAGCCCTACGACAGCCGCGACGCGTCGGGGACCCAACTGCTACTTCTGCGGGCAGTCGAAGCACACCAGAAACCTGTGCCCGGCGAAAGGCACCACCTGCTTTAAGTGCGGTAAGAAGGGGCACTTCAGGAAGGTGTGCAGAGGGAACCCCACCGGAAAACCCGCCACCGCCGCGTGTGCGCCGTGGGAGCGGCCATCTTGGACGCCATCTTGCTCGACCTCGTGGGGTCCGCCATCTTGTGAGCAGACAGCGTGGACGCCATCTTGTCTCGATCAGGGCCCTACAGTGGCATCGGTCACAGTGGACCAGACCAGGCCGCACCCGCTATCCAAATCAACGGTGGACATCGAGGTAAACGGGTGCGGGGTTAAATGTTTAATTGACAGTGGAAGCACGGAGAGTTTTATCCACCCTGAACTAGCACAACAACTCTCCCTAAAAGTGGTCCCTACTCGGGGTACCATCTCTTTGGCTGATAAAACGCAGACATCGACCATTATGGGTTACTGCACGGTACAATTGTCTGTTAACGGAACTGTATACGATAATTTTAAAGTACTAATCATGAAGAATCTATGTGCGAGCGTGATCTTGGGCCTGGATTTCCAGTGCCACCACCAAAGCATCACGCTCAATTACGGTGGGTCCCAGCCGCCCCTCACAGTGTGTGGTCTGGCTACCCTGAAGGTAAAGCCGCCTTCACTATTCACGAACCTTACCCCTAACTGCCGGCCAATAGCGACCAAAAGCAGGAGGTACAGCTGGGAGGACAGGCGGTTTATCGCGACCGAGGTAGACAGGCTCCTGAAGGAGCGCATTATTGAACGCAGCAACAGCCCGTGGCGCGCCCAAGTGGTACTGGTAAGGGGTAGCGAGAAGAAACGGATGGTGATCGACTATAGCCAAACGATCAACAGGTACACCCAACTAGACGCCTACCCGCTACCCCGCATATCAGAAATGGTGAACCAAATCGCCCAATACCGGGTGTTCTCCACCATCGACCTCAAGTCAGCGTACCACCAGCTCCCTATCAGACCAGAGGACCGCCCGTACACCGCCTTCGAGGCGAACGGACGCCTCTACCAATTCCTCAGAGTCCCCTTTGGGATGACGAATGGGGTCTCGGTCTTCCAGAGGGAGATGGACCACATGGTCGATGACCACCACTTGCAGGCAACCTTCCCCTACCTCGACAACGTCACCATCTGCGGTCACAACCAGCAGGATCACGACTCGAACCTCGAGAGGTTCCTGAAAACCGCACAAAAACTCAACCTCACTTACAACGAGGACAAGTGCGTTTACAACACCACGCGCCTCTGCATACTAGGCAGCGTGGTGGAGAATGGGGAAATCAGACCAGACCCCGACCGATTGAGCCCCTTACGGGAGCTGCCCCTGCCCAACACTCCCAAAGCCCTGAAAAGGTGCCTGGGGTTATTTTCATATTATTCCCAATGGGTCCCCAACTACTCCGACAAAGCCCGCCCCCTCTTGAAAGCATCCTCTTTTCCGCTCTCTGCTGAGGCCCACGCCGCCTTCAAAAGCATTAAGCGGGATATTGAGCGGGCCACGCTACAGGCAGTGGACGAGAACACTCCGTTTCAAGTGGAAAGTGATGCGTCTGACTTTGCCTTGGCGGCCACCCTCAACCAGGCGGGGCGGCCCGTAGCTTTCTTCTCGCGGACCCTCCAAGGGCCCGAGATCAGACACTCCTCCGTGGAAAAGGAGGCCCAAGCCATCGTGGAGGCAGTGCGCCACTGGCGCCACTACCTAGCCAGCAAACGCTTCACCCTGCTTACCGACCAGCGGTCGGTAGCGTTTATGTTCAATAATAAACAGAGGGGGAAGATTAAAAATGATAAGATTCTTAGGTGGCGGATCGAGCTCTCCACCTTCGATTATGACATCATTTACCGGCCAGGGGCCCTTAACGAATCCCCCGATGCCCTCTCACGAGGGATGTGTGCCAGCGCCACCGGGGATCGGCTACAGACCCTCCACAACGACCTCTGCCACCCAGGGGTCACGCGGCTGTTCCACTTCATAAAGTCCCGTAACTTACCCTACTCGATTGAGGAAGTTCGGTCTCTGACCAGGAACTGCCGCACTTGCGCTGAGTGCAAGCCTTGGTTCTACCGCCCAGATAGAGCCCACTTAATCAAAGCTACACGGCCCTTTGAGCGGCTCAGCTTAGACTTCAAGGGCCCCCTCCCGTCCGTCGACCGCAATGTTTACTTCCTGAACATTGTGGACGAATACTCCCATTTCCCATTCGCCTTCCCCTGCCCAGACATGACCAGCGCCACGGTCATTAAATGCCTCAACAGCCTGTTCTGCCTGTTCGGTATGCCGAGCTACATCCATACGGATAGGGGGGCGTCCTTCATGAGTGAAGAGCTACGCCAGTACATGCTGTCCAGGGGGATCGCCACGAGCCGTACCACCAGCTACAACCCCCGGGGTAACGGTCAAGTGGAGCGAGAGAACGGGACAGTATGGAAAGCAGTCACTCTAGCTCTAAGGACCAAGGGCCTCCCTATCTCCCGCTGGCAGGAAGTCCTCTCAGATGTGCTCCATTCGATACGGTCGCTATTGTGTACTGCCACTAATGCCACGCCTCATGAACGAATGTTTGTCTTTCCCCGGAAATCCACCTCAGGCGTATCCATGCCGTCATGGCTCTCCACCCCAGGTCCGGTATTCGTGCGAAGGCATGTGAGGGGCCACAAGACGGACCCTCTCGTGGAGTCAGTGCACCTACTCCACGCCAACCCCCAATACGCGTATGTCCGGCACGCCGACGGAAGGGAGGACACCGTGTCCATAAAAGACGTCGCCCCAGCCGGTAACGACAACAACCACGACAACAGCAGCAACAACGATCACAGCAACTCTTACCCACCCACTACTCTTTCATCACCCCCGGAAGAACATCGACCAACGGTACCCCCACCAACTACCCCTTCAACAACCCTGGCGGCACCCCCAGCAGAGACCCAGGAGGCCACCGGGGACACCCAGCCGACACCCGCGGCACCACAACAGCCACGTCGGTCACAGAGGACTATCAAACCCCCGAACAGACTAAATCTATAGAAGGGGTGAATGTGATGAAATATGCCGTTCATCACTCATCTGTATTCTCTGTGTGATTGTGCCTGTGACTGTGGTTTAGTTTCAGTTTCATTTCCCTTACCTCAGTTCCGTTTCCTCACCTTGTATTGTATTGTGTGTAGGTCTCCGCTCATACCTGGCCCCTATGTAAGCAGGCTCAGCGTGCCTCACATCCACTACTGCAGACCTCTGGATGGAAGACACCTCTCCACTGTGTGTTACCTTCTAAGTTAATAAAAGCCTTGTTTTGTTCCGCTAACATTGAGTCTCGGATTTATTGAGGCACATCAGGTGTGTTCTCCTCTACTCAATAGGGTATCATTGGGCAGGACTTCCACCTGCTGCTATGACCCTGACCCATTCTCCTGCATCAGGATTAACAGGCATATGGTGAGCCTCCAGCAGGATCACCACCTCCAACAAGGAGTTTGTCTTTGCTGACATTCTGCCATTGCAACACCACAAGAAGTGACTATGGGGGAAAATTGAGTTGCGCCCTCTTTGGGGCGCTAACTTCACCGGGACACTAAAAGTAGCGCCCTGAAAAAATTAGTGCCCCCGCAGCCGAAATTCGTCGGTAGCACCCCAAGAGGGAAGCGGGGCACTCCTGGAAGCGCCCCGCCTCCCCCTTGGGGCGCTGCAAGGGAATATTGCGGCACAGAGCACCGCAGCTTCCTCTCCTTCTTAAAGGGTAGGGGCCTAGTGCAGCGCAACCCAGGGCCCAGCTGGGCCACCAGGGATCGGAGTGCCGGCAAGTGAGCCAGACATTCAAGAGAAGTGCCGGGCTCACGGAGCGCAGCCGGCATTCCACCGGGGAGCTGCTGAGGAGGCCGGGAACGGTAACGGGGGCAGATGCTCGCAAGCGGCCAGCAACAAAAATGGCCACCTGGCACCTCGCCTTTAAGTAGCACTGCCCCGTCCGGCGGTAAGTCGGGGGCCGATACTGAAGGTCGCGGCTGGGGCGTGAGCGGGGCGCTGCGCATGGCGATGATGTCATCGCTGACGGCGCACCACTGCGGGGCACTGATGGTTACCGCCAGCGCTAACCTCCTGCTGAATTTTGCGGGAGGCGTTGGCGGCACCGCGCTTGGGTGCCAGTTGCTTTGCGCCCCGTTAGCGCCCTCTTAGGGCGCGAACGGAAGGTGCAAAGCAACCACATTTTTCCCCCTATGTATTTAAAGTGGTGGAAGAGCCCTAAAGAGGAGGGAACAAAATTATTTTAGGCCTTAGCCAAGACCAAGGACTAAAAAGGTGGAAGTTTAGGCCATTATGGTGGAAGAGGAAGCCTCTACTAAGCCTTCTCCCTCCATCGATTGTCCAAAGAGGCTTACCACTGTTACCCAAAGATCTACCACCATCTTTCTCCTGGTGGTCCCTGGGGTTGGTGGAAACAGCAGTGATAAGGAGGGAAATTAGCCAGAGATGCAGGCCTACCTCCCTGCTGCCATTTACAGGTGGTGGGCAGGGAAGAGGTGGCTAGTGGCTGTCCTGGCGGGAATAGGGATATCGAGGTTCAGGCAATAATGCAGCAGTGGGTCTCACCACTCGATTTTGTCCTGCTTTCCACTGCTATGCAGCCCAATTCTGGGTGGGGTAGCAGAGGAAAATGCAGCCCAGTGTTTCCGGTTACCAACCCTTTTTAATGACCACCAAAGGCTAAAAACTACTGTTATCTTTATTACAGGCCAAACACACAGGGGTTCATTTTATTCCAACCCACCCATCGGGAAACTGATGGGATCAGATTGGCTATTGGTTTTACTCGCTGCTCGATTTTGTTCTTTATTGAAGTCAATGGAGAGTAAAATCAGGCAACGTGTAAAACCGGTGGCCAAATTGATCCCATCAATTTCCTGGCGGTGGGTTACGTTAAAATTATCCCAGTTGTATGACATGCCTCTACTATTTTAATAAAAACATTGACCTGTCTATTTTAGGGTGGTTAATGGCTCTGATAAAATAGCAGACAGAGGAGTGTAATATGAATGCATTAAGTGTTTGTCCACTAATTTGCCCCCAACAATAAATTTAGCCTTTCAGATCTGATTTCTTCCCCATTGTACCAGCTGCGGCATTTTGTTAGGTTTGGTTTAATTCCTTCCATTTCTTGTTCAATGCTTCTTTGTCATGTAATGGAACCTTCTCTTCATTATAGTCAATGTGCATTAAGACCCCTAAAGGGCGTGGGTTTCCTCCGGGTGCTCCGGTTTCCTCCCACAGTCCAAAGATGTGCGGGTTAGGTTGATTGGCCATGATAAAATTGACCCTTAGTGTTAGGGGGGATTAAATACGTGGGGTTACGGGGTTACGGGGATAGGGCTTGGGTGGGATGGCTGTCGGTGTAGGGACCGGGTGCTAGGGTTTGGATGATCAGCCATGATCTCGTTGAATGGCGGAGCAGGCTCGAAGGGCCGAATGGCCTACTCCTGCTCCTATCTTCTTCTATGTTTCTATGTTACTGCCATATTCAGCAATAAAGAGCATCACTGACCATGTTGGCCATTTAAGGTGCTTTTATATTTCTGGGCGAGCTTAACAAGGTCAATCAAGAGAAAATAGCGTGGGTTGGCCACAAATCGATGGAGGCGGGACATTAACCCGCCAACAGCAGTCTCGCCTCCAACGCACCCCCATTAATAAAATCGCCCCCTAAATGTGAGGTACTGAGCTATATGGACTAGCAAGGTTCCAGGTTCAGTCCCTGAGCTAGTCCTATTACAGTTAAAGTGGTGGTGTGTGTGATACAATGGTCCTCAATGTCCCTGAGCTAGGTAGGTTAAAAAAATTAACAAGAATTCTTATTCCTGATTGATAGCCAATGACCAACTTCACCCCCTCTATAGTTTACTGGAACGTGCACGTGTATGGATGTGAGGTTCAAGTTTAGGGTAATGATCCCATGGTATAATTGTGGCAACTTAGGAACAGTAGTAGGCCTTTCTGCCCATCAAGCCTGCTCTGTTAATTTGTTAACCATGGCAGCTCTTCATCTCTTTTTTTAAAATTTCCTTTGCACAAATCTGTTAATAGCCAAATAATGAAGGCTCTGGATTTTACTACTGGAGGGCAGAGTCATTCCCAGTCTCAGAAGCTGTCAGCATAAGCTGATAAGCCTGTTTTTTTACGAATAGAGGCATAGGGCTCAATTTTGTCAATGGGGAGCTTTTGGAGGCGGGACTCCCACTTTTTGTGTTGTAGTCCCGCCTCCATCGACTTGTGGCCGACCCACGCTATTTTCCCTTGATTGACTTTGTTAAGCTCACCCAGCGGGCTCAGCAGGCCAATTAAGGAACGCCTGGTTACTGGTGACGTCAGCGATTGACATTTCATCTGTCAAAAGCTTTTGACAGATGAAAAATCTGCATTTGACAGCTCTGTGAAGCTGTCAAACACTGACAATCTGTCTTCTAACTTGAGTTCTTCTACTCAGATTCAGTTAGAGAGCTCTCCAGACCAGAAAGCAGAGGCTGCAGCTTTTGACAGTTCAGTGGCCATTCTGCTTTCTGTGCCGGTGAGGTGAGGGACTCCCGAGAACTGAAGGAAGGAAGCCTGCAGGAGAAAGTAAAGGTAAGTAAAACTTATTAAAACACTTTACACTTACCTCACACATTTACCTCTGCACACATGCACCCATCACTCACCTGCACAACGGACATCTCGACCCCTCCAACCCCTGCAGACCGACGGTCCGCCTCGCTAACTTGGCGTGGTTTGGAGCTGTCGGACAGCGCACACTTCAGGGCTAAAAATAGGGATTAGGCAAAAAACTGCCTGTTAGCTACCTGTTAACAGGCAGTTAATTGGCACTAATCCCCTTCCCGTCTCGAGGAGGTGGCTCCCAGCACAGGTCGGATACCCGCCTCCTGGGACATTGGCACAGAGGCGGGTTGGGTGCGGGATGAGTTCCTGCCCCCGATTCTGCAATTTTCCCACCACTCCCGCCTCCAAACCCGCCTCCTCGGGGCTTGGAAAATCGAGCCCATAGAGTACAAACATAGATATATAGAAAAATAGAAGATAGGAGCAGGAGTAGGCCACTCGGCCCCTCGAGCCTGCTCTGCCATTCAATGCGACAATATCCCTTGATCCCTTTAGCCTTAAGAAATATATCCAACTCCTTCTTGAATATATTTAATGAATTGGCCTCTACTGCCTTCTGTGGTAGAGAATTCCACAGGTTCACCACTCTCTGGGTGAAGAAATTCCTCCTCATTTCTGTCCTAAATGGCTTACCCTGTATCCTTAGACTGTGACCCCTGGTTCTGGACTCCCCGACCATCGGGAACATCCTTCCTGCATCTAGTCTGTCCAGTCCTGTCAGAATTTTATAAGTTTCAATGAGATCCCCCCTCATTCTGCTAAACTCCAGCGAGTATAAGCCCAATCGACCCAATCTCTCCTCATACGTCATTCCTGCCATCCCAGGTATCAGACAAAAGCAAGGATTTTAGCTAAACCTTCCTAAATCACTGGTAAGACCTCAGCTGCAGTATTGTGTGCAATTCTGAACACCAGAAGATCTTGAAGAGGGTGCAGAGGAGGTTACCAGGGCTCCAAGGGTTAAATCATGAGGTGGGATTACATAAACTAGGCTTGTATTCCTTGGATTTTAGAAGGTTAAGGGGTGACTTGATGAGATTTTTAGGAATTTGAAAGGAATTGATAAGGTAGATAGAGAGAAACTTTTTCTGCTGGTGGGGGAGTCTAGAACAAGGGGACATACCTTAAAATCAGAGCCAAGTCATTCAGCAGAAAAATTAGGAAACACTTCTTCACGTAAAGGGTGGGAGAAGTGTGGAACTCTCTCCCACAAAAAGCAATAGATGCAAGCTCAAGTAATAATTTTAAATCTGAGCTCGATAGATTTTTGCTAGCCAAGGGTTCTAAGGGATATGGACCCAAGGCAGATGGATGGAGTTAAGATACAGGTCAGTCATGATCTCATTGAATGGCAGAAAATGCTCGAGGGGCTGAATGGCCTACTCCTTTCCTATGTTCCTATGATTCACTATAGTGATACCAGGGATGAGATACTTCGGTTATGTGGAGAAACTAGAGAAGCTGAGATTGTTCTTCTTAGAGCAGAGAAGGTTAAGGGGAGATTTAAAAGAGGTGTTGAAAATTATGAAGGGTTTTGCTAGACTAAATAAGGAGAAACTGTTCCTACTGCCAGGAGGGTCGGAGGTAACCAGAAGACACAGACCTTTTGTGCACAAACTTATAAAGGCCTTCTGATAATCCATGGGCCATATTTTGCAACCCCTATGGGTGCGTACGCACGTGCCCGTAGGGGCTGCGCAAGTTCCGGGTTTGGGCGTGCGAAGCGCATGCGTGAAAACCCGGAACTTGCGATCTGTCAAGATCCTCCGCATCCCCAGGAGATGCGGGTGGAGAGTTGCGCTATTTGCCCAACTTCCGCCCGCTGAATGCCTGTGAAATTCTTACGCCTGTCCAATAAGGTACGTTTATTTTTAGCCCCATTAAAACATAATTTTTTTTCTCAAAAAATAAAATTTTCATTTAAAATATTTAATTAAATGGCATTTTAATTAATTTTAAATACCTAATTAAAAAAAAAATTATTTCATGTGTTCGTGTATTTTTTAAGTGATCCCCATTCATACTTATGGGGATTCCGTACGTACGCAACTCCCATAAGTATGAATGGGGATTCCCTTCTTTTATTGGTTGGGCCGGCCCACGTGGTCTCAGGGGCGTTTGCGGTTCGCAAGCGCCCCTGGGATACGTGGGGCTCTACCCGCGCATACCCAGAGAGGCCCAGGATCGCAAGCCTCCAGGCAAATGCTTAGATTTTTTGGCAGCCGCCCGCGGGAAGCCTCCGATCGCAAATTTTGGGCCCATGTATTTGATATCCATTGACCTTCCTCTATCTACCACTGCAGTGAATTTATTAACTAATTCACTTGGTTAGTTAGATATGATTTCCCTTTCACAGAGGCACTCTGACTCTCCCTAATTAGCTTGTACTTTTCCTTGTACTCATTTATAATGTTTGCTTTTTAAGCAATTTTCTCATTACTAACATTAAACTGATTTATTCTAGTTCTCCATTTTTAAACATTTGCTACTTTCCAATCTTCCTTTATTATCTCTGAATCCAGAAATGTTTTGAAACATTATAACTAATGCCTCCCTAGTTTCTTTTCATATTTTAACACCTTCTGGTAGAGACTGTCTGGCCTGGAGGTTTGTTTGTCTTCACTGCATTAGTTTATCCATTACAATTTTCCGATTTATGCTAATTTCTAAATTTCTCCCTTCATTAATCTGTAGCCTTTTCTATATCTCTGGTATCATAGCCTCCATTTTCCACATTGAAGACTAAAGCAAACTATTCACTTAGCCCTTCTGCCATGTCCTTCGCCTGCACTATTGCCATGCCTAAACCGTATTGACTGCGCTTACACATGAAGATGGCCACTTGAATTATCTACCAAGGGACTGTTGGTGTCTGTGGAACCATACTCCATTATGATTCACTGCCTTCTGTAGAGGAAACGTTTGGGAGCAGGGAAGTTTTCCAGCTCCTTCTGTTTGCCTCCTCTTAGCCTCCATACTTTTATATTATCTGATCAGTTTGGGTGGCAGGACAACTTTAGACCACAAATATCTCCATGGATGTCGTCAGTGAACCTTCTGTCTGGGCCACCCAGAGCTGCATTTTCAGGAGGCAGAAGCCCTCCCCTGCCACCCAACTAGTTTTTCTAGCATTTCTTTGGAAATGCTGTCAATCAGAAAGCTGGCAAAACTTGCTCACAATGTCCAGATCAATTTTAAGATGTGCATAAAACACTCTAAGCATTTATCCCTGCAGGACTGCTGCAAGGCTAATGAAATGCAGGTTTATGTTGCTTTGGTAACCCCTTTATTTTTTTTGTTCGAGCTGTATCTGGAAAATAAATCCATTTGAAAACGGTTATTATGATAAGCCACTAGGGACTTACTAAAAGGCGCAATATGCCTTAATTAAAGTAGCTAAAACCTTGGTGATATAATGGTCTATTAACCCCAGAACAAATGTATAAATAACATAATTTTTCAGTTAGTTTGCCTAATAAAAATGGGGTTTAGCTCCTTATCTGTCAATAAGTTTTCTTGAATGGCCACTTTTTCTTTCAGCTCCTTCCAATTGGCCAGGCCTGTTGACAGTGTTGCCTTTAATACAACCCCTCAAGCAGTCAGTATATTTTTCTTGGGTCCCATGTGAATAATCTTTGAAAATTGGGCAATAAATTGGTGAGCTAGCAGAAGAACTGGGACACGTACAAATCATATGAGTTCCAGAAGATTTGCATAGTTCTTGCAAAGACTTTTTCATTATGTTTCCTTTGGTATTCTCAGCATGCCTTGTTAAATACTTAATAATTTTGATTTTGAATTCAGTAATGTTCAAGATTAAGATGAGTATGAAAAGTTTTACCTTTGTAGTATGGCTGAATTTAGTCAGACTCAAGTTTAAAATCCCATCCATCACATGACTACCAGCCCTAAGGATGAATAAATACAACAAAGCTGGTATGATGATCAAAGGGATACCTGTAAAAGGGAATTGAAGGTAGATTCATTTTACATTCGTGTTATTTTGGGAAATAATTCAGAAAGGAAGAATATTTTCACATCCTGCAGTTTTTTTAATTCCTCTTACTCCTGTGGGCATTGACTCATGCTGCAGTACATTCCCATGAGGGATGGCCTCTTGTCCAGTGGTCATTCTTCATAAGTAAATCTAAACAATGAGTGTCAGTAGGGTATTTGGTAGTGTAGGATTTCACAACTAAGTCTAACCTTGTCCTGGCTCAATGCCCCCCCACCCCCACCACATACACATTTCAAGGACAGTTCACTGTCTATTTTTTGTTTCCTCAATTTTAAATGCTTCTCTCAAACACTTTGCGTTTTTGCCCAATCTTTTTTTCACTAGCTTACAAACACTTTTTTTTTCGCATGGATGGTGTCCCTCATTTAAAAAAAAAATTATGCTACTACTGAGTTATCAACTCATTGAAATGATCTTTGTTTAGACAGTCTACAAAAACTGAACACCTGGTAAATTGGTGCTGAAATGGCACCTGTCCTCAAAGGGTTAATGGTGGTTTATAATTCTGATGGTTACTGTCAATAATTGTTCATGATACTGCTCCCAGTGCTTTTCTGTTGCAGTATTTTGTTAGTAGTCATTAGGTTGCATGCTAAATTGCTTTTAGGCTCATTTTAAAGTACCCTTACCAGTGATTAAATATCTATAATTCACTAACCCCATTGACGAGCAGAGAACAACAAGGTACTTTTTAACTGAACGACCATTAAAGTACCATTTATTTTGTCATTGATACATTGTTCATGACTTAAAATGCTACCTGTTACAATAGAGTATCATTAGGCACCATTGTTTATCATTAAAATACAATTCAATTACTTTTGCACGGATAAGTATCTTGCTGGGGCTGTCTGGGAAAGGGGGTGAATGCTAACTGCGTAGTATTAAGAGTTTGAAGATAAAGCTCCATTGATCAGTATAATGCCTTACATTAAAACTTGGCTTCAGCGCTCCTGATCTGTCCTATACCTGACCCAACTAGCACTGCTTACAGCGGTCAGCAGACAACCCAGAGAGAATAGTCTCCTCTTTAACAATCAGTCAAGCTTATCTCTGGAGAAGAAAACTGGTTACTACCAGTTAAAGAAATTAGAAAAAGTCTTATGGTAAATTCAATTAACCCTTTAAAAACAGCCAAAGCACCCTATTTGAAACTAGATGGGGCAGTCTCATTGTTTTCATCATTTTTGCTACCCAAGGGCTGAAGTATGATTATGACACAGTGCATTACATTATTAAGGACCTCAATCAAAACTAAATCAAAATTATTCTAATACTTAACAGACATACATAGAGTAGAAGCGCAAAGAGGTAATGATTGATTTCTTCCACACATTGGTTAGGCCACAGTTAGGGTACTGTGAGTATAGCATTTTGGGGTCCTCATTAAAAAAATATTAAATCCTGAGGGGGAAAGATTCAGGCCTAGAAATTGAGTTGACGCCGCGCCAGGGCTTTAGCGCCGGAAATTTAGCGCCGGTGCTAATTCCCTTGCGCGCGCCAAAAATTCAGTAGCGCCGCGCCCAGACGGCTGCCGGCGCTACTGGCGGGCGTGAGTGCCTCCCAATGGGTGCTGAGTGCCGCATTGCAGCGCTAATCCGGCGCTGCGGCACCCGATGCGGTGCGGCAGGCTGGGGAAGTGCAGGCCTCCTCCTCCCGTTAAGGAGGCGCTGCCTTCACCCGATCGCTGGCCGTTTGATTTTTTCAAAAATGAGCCCGGCACCTCGGACAAGTGCCGGGCTTGCAGGCCAGACGCATCTGTTCTGCGGGGGGGGGCTGGAGGAGTCCGGGGAGGGAGGTGCGGGCAGGCGGCCGGCGGGAAAGCGGCCGGCCGCCGCGCGACCATAATGCGCCGGCGCTAACTTGTGTAAGACTCGGTTGCCAGAGTCTTAGTTGCGGCTGCCACGGGCGAGGCGGCCGCAACTGAATTTCGGCGTTCGGGCGCGTTGCCACGGCAACCGGGACGCTGCGCACACCGATGACGTCATCGGTGCCGGCGCAGCGCAACCGGCTAACGCCGATGGCAGCGCCAAAGTGAATTTCAGAAACGGCTATCATTGCGGCGCTAGGCCCTCCAGCGCCGCAAAATGGGCGCTAACCCTACTGAATTTTCAGCCCTCAGTATCGACCATTTTGGGGCGCTAACATCGCCTGGGCACTAACTTTAGCACCGGCGACCGCAAAATTCAGTTTTAGTGTCCTTAGAGGAAAGTGGAGGGCTAAATTGGGCGTTAATGTCACAGAGTGGGGCGCTACCGCATAGCGCTACTCAAGTTCCGGTGCTGTCAATTACAAGTACCCATAGACTGGCGTCTTCCAGTTCTTAAAGGGGATGTTCAGTCATGCTGCACAGCCTCACTCTGATCATTGCTGATTGTGACTTGGGCCTGCAAGGAGCTGCAAACCATCATTCACAAATCTCATGGCTGATCAGAGGCCCAGGGAGAGAGCTCACTGGTTCAGCGACCTGGCTTTGGAGGCTCTGGAACGCCGATGGACAGTGCTGTTCCCAGACACTGGCAGGAGGCCATTGCCGCAGGAGTTCAGGAGGATGTGGAGGGAGGTGGCCCAGTACGTCTCGGCCAGAAGTGTGGTCCACAGGACTCACACCCAGTGCCGCAAGAAGTTCAATGACCTCACTCGGGTGTTCAGGGTGAGTAGATGCTTCAAAAACCTCTACATCCCACCATCTCAACCTCACTCTCTGCACAGACGGTATAAACTGTCAAATCCCCAACACTCACCCACCAACTATGCCCATCTACTAAAAGTCACATCCACATCTCATGCCTTGCAGACATTAACAGCTATTAAAAGATGGTAGGCACATCTGCCAAACTCATGGCTGCAGACTCAAACACATGCTGTCCTTTTTCTTGCAGACCAACTTGCTCATAACAGGAGGGAGCAGCAACACACGGGAGGAGGTCAGGCAGAGCTGCACCCCCTTACAGACCAGGAAGAGCGAATGCACAGCATAATTTGCGGCCCAGGTCATGGGCGATGTGGCAGTCAGGGATGTCGACCCCCTTGGGGACAACAACGGTATGTTAATCACCTCTCCCTCCTCTCTCATACCACTTCCACCTCACACCACTTTCCATCTAAGTATACTGTCTCCATTCCTTGCTCCCTTCCTACCCCCTTCCCCTGACATTAAATCCACTCTTGTGCCTTTATGCTTTCAGATAATCTGCCACCATCTGAGCAGCCTGTCCCTCAGCCTCCCAGTGGCAGAGACACAAGAGAGGAGGAGGAGCAACAAGCTGGAGCCTCACTGCCTGCGTCTCTCAAGGGCGAGACATTGGATAATGGGGCCACACAGTCGCTGGAGGGGAGCCTAGTACATGGGTCTGATGTGGGTGAAGCTCCGGGACCCAGCGGGCTGCAGCAATGCCATGGGGAAAGGGAAGCTCGGGGGCCATCTCCCCGGAGGGTGAGTGCGCGTGCGAGTTCTGCTGCACAGGACTCAGATGAGGACCTTGATGGGGGGGTGTTGACCAGACAGGCGATGAGCATGCATACTGAGCTCATGGGTGCAATGGCAAGGGTGCCCGAGAGCATGGGTGCACTGGCTAGGAGTGTGGAGGAGTCCACCACCAGCACAGCTGTCATCCCTGTGCAAACCTTCGAGCCCATCCTTTCAAAGGATGGTTGACTCACAGAGAGACCGTGGGGACCCAGACCCCATGCCACGTGTCATGGGTGAGGTGGCAGCATCTATTGCAGCACAGGCCGAGGCAACGCAACGGCTTAGTGCTGTAATGGAGTCAGTGGTTGGTGGCAGCCTCAGATTGATGCCACGCAAGTGCTGACTGCTGCCATCTTCGCTGGGTCACCCACAGTCCACCCGGGATCTCACGGTGCTGCAGCAGGCCAGCAATCTGTGCTCGAGCAGATTGCTCCGGATGCTGAGGTTCTTCCCCGGGGGAGTGGCAGTGTGTTGATTGAGCAGGAAGGGCCTGTCCTCTCTCAGGATGACAGCATTCCTGCTCCCACCACTGCCACTCAGACATTGCACTTGCCACAGCCTGTAACCC
Source organism: Somniosus microcephalus (assembly GCF_052327205.1). NCBI lineage: Eukaryota > Metazoa > Chordata > Chondrichthyes > Squaliformes > Somniosidae > Somniosus > Somniosus microcephalus. Next base: position 81,734,432 of record NC_141001.1, on the reverse strand, counting down.
AGCCATCCCAGACTGCTGCTACACATGCTGAGGTGGTGCAGTCTGCAGCCGGGCCTTCCAGGCCCAGAGCTGGTCGAAAGCGTCCTGCAAGGCCAGCTGCAGTCCCTGGATCCCAGACTCAGCAGCCTTCCATCAGCCTTGCTGCAGCCACTGGGGCCACATTACGGAGCAGTAGGGTTGGGAGAGGGGAATTTCAAAGTGGAGGGAAATCATTGAGAAAGGGCGCGTAAATAATATTTTATTAGCAAATGGGGGGAGTGTGTGTAAATAATTTGATGTGTTTGTAAATATATTGTAGAGTTTGGTAACAAATAGATCAGCTTGCTAAGAAAGAGTTGTGTTTGTTGATAAATTGTTGTGTTTGTTTATTATTGGTTGTGTTTGATAAGAGAGAGTTGTGCAGAATAATAAATGTTTATTTTGACATCGCACATTTTGTGATGTTTCTCATTTGAGCTTTGGCCTACTCCTGCTCCTATTTCTTATGTTCTTATGTTCTTATAGGGGCTGCGAGCTGTAATGATGTGGTTGTTATGCGCAAATGCCATCTGCTATCTCATTTATCGGAAGCGCTGTGTAATGAGGCAATCACGTGGGGCCCTTGCAGAAGCAACATTGAGTGGCTCCCTCCGCCGTTGGTGCTGCTCCTCCTCCTCTTCATCCTCCTCCTCCTCCTCTCCCTCTGCCTCTTCCTCCTCCTGAGGTGGATCTGCAATCCCTGGTGGCAATGGCTGGTTCCTCAGAATGACCAGGTTGTGCAGCATGCAGCTCACAATGATGAAAATGGAGACTCGATCAGGGGAGTACTGCGGGGCTCCTCCAGAGCAATCAAGGCAGTAGAACCATTGCTTTAGCATGCCAATAGTCTGTTCGATCAGGTTCCTGGTGGCGGCATGGCTCTCATTGTATGTGTGCTGAGCAGGAGTGTTGGGGTTATGGAGCGGTGTCATCAGCCAGGTGGCGAGTGGATAACCCTTGTCTCCGAGCAGCCAGCCGCGAGCTTCATGTGGTGGGTGGAACAGTGCTGGGACACCAGTCTGTCGCAGAATGAATTCATCATGGCTGCTGCCAGGATAGCGGGCATTGACAGCGAGGATGCACTGTCTGTGGTCACACACTAACTGAACGTTCCGAGAATGGTAGCCTTTGCAGTTGTGGAATACCTCTGCATTGTGCTGAGGTGCCCACAATGCCATGTGGGTGCAGTCAATGGCGCCCTGAACCATGGGGAAGCCCGCTATCCTTGCAAAGCCACATGAGCGTTCATGCTGTTTGTCTCTGGTCATGGGGAATGAGATATACTCCCTTGCCTTCGGTAGAGAGAATCTGTTACTTCCCGGATGCAGCAATGGACGGCGAACTGTGAAATGTTTGCTATATCCCCTGTTGAAGCCTGGAAGGAGCCGCTGGTGTAGAAATTGAGAGTGACTTTCACTGCCACTGAGAGAGATGTCCTGGTCCTGAGCTGAGGCTGGAGGTCTGGCTGCAGGAGGTGGCAGAGATCTGTGATCACCTCCTTGTTGAAGCAGAGCCTTCTAATGCACTGCTCCTCTGAGAGATGAATGTCGGAGAACTGCTCCTGGAATAACCTGGGAGAGTAAGGTCTCCTGTTGAGAGCCCTGTTGGCCCTCCTCCCTCTGGCCACATTTTCTAATCTTTCTCTCTGCCTCCACTGGAGGGCAAGGTCAAGTGCCAGTACAGCCCCCATTAAGTGTTGGAAATGTTGCACCATCAAATGTAACCCAAATGAAAGTGATCAATTTTTCTCAGACGCAAAACTCCTTGAAGTAGAAAAGCTCAAATCAATAAAAACACCTGTCTGCTTCTGTCAAAGTGACAAGGCAGCCTTGTTTGCCGACTAAAAAAAACCGGAAGTTCACACCTTTAAATAGCGCTCCTCCAGTTCTCAACCGACTGCAAACTGCCTCCTCTACCTGTCGTTGCTAATGGCAGGCGCTGAGGTAGGGGGCGTGAATGGATTTCCGGTCCAGGACACTACCGGGGCGATGCGTGGCCAGATGACGTCACAATCTCCGGCCGCAGGTGGGCGTGGCGAAAGTGGTTCATGCCACCTCAAACCGCCAGGTGAATTTTGCCGTCAGCGCTAACATTGCCGCGCCCGGGCGGTAAGTCATTAGCGGCACCCGGAGGCACCAAGGCACCCAATTTCTAACCCTATAGAGCCACAGAGAACCTGCAACACAAATTCACCAGGATATCACAAATTAGTTATGAGGAGAGATTAAAAATACTCAGACTGTTTCCACAGGAATAGAAAAGGCTAAAAGGTATTTAAAAAACATTATGAAGAGGGTAAATAGGAAAAGATTATTTTCTCTGGTTGAGGAGTCAGTGACAATGGATCCGCATTTTAAAATTGTCACTAAGCGACCGAGGAGAGAAGTTAGGTGAAATTTATTTACATGGAGAGTTATTAGAACATGAAATGCTTTGCCCTGAGGAGTAGTTGAGGCAAAGACTATTGCATCATTTAAGGAAAGATGAGATGAAAATTTGACCCAAGAATGAAGCATGGCAATGGGCAGTGAGCAGTGCAGTGCAATTTGTTTTAGATTGGTCCAGCAAAGAGCTAATGCAGAAACAATGAACCAAATGGCTGCCTCCCATGTTGCAAACTTCTATGGTTCCATGGTAAAATAAAGTGTTCTATTTATAAACTTGTGTCTAGAACTTGCGGCAGTTTTCACAAATCAAAGTATTTTAAAGTATCATGGCTGATGAATAAAAAATATTATAATGACCCCTCAAGCCATAGGCCATGTGTCGTTTGCACTAGTGAGTCACCACATCTTATTAGGAAGTAAAATGCTATTGTTTTAAAGTCAGCAGCAAAACCTATAAATACTAGTGTTAAAAATGCCACATTGTTGCCCATATGACCCTATGTTCCAAGTGCGACTAGTAATTTTTACAAATAGATTCATGAATTGATGGATAGACTGAAACAAGAATAAGCTTTCTTTTGGGAAGAGGTTAAAAAAAATTGGTAGAAGGATGTATTCAGAATATTCCTTTTGGTGTCACATCCCAAATGTTGGAGTTTGCATTTGACAGCGAGAAAATCATTAGTCCTAATTACTATTCAAATGTGTCCAGTAGTTCATTTAGTTGATTAAAGTTGCTTTTATCAAGGCAAATAAACAATATAATTGTATGTATAAAATGATTTGCCGGCCACTCTGCTGGCTGTTGAGGGCCTGAAACAAAGGGTAGCATCAATTATAATCCCAGTCCATACAAAAGTTAAACAGCCCATAACTTATGTCCAGTTTATTACCAATTGGAATTAATGCACAAATCCCTTCGAGGTCATAAGGCTAGAGCATATGGAAAGGGAAGTGTTGTTCAGATGCTTAAAAAGCTTAGGGCATGATGTTTTTTAATCCATGATATTTTGAGGGAGCAGTGTGTGGCATATGGTGATGTGAAATACAAACTAGAAAATAATCAACAACATGTCACTGCTATTGCTCAATTTAATGGGCGTGCATTCAAACAATTATATTGTTAAGAGTAACAGTTACTGACAGTGGTTCCGATGAAACTCATTAAGGAAGGGTATTCGTCTGCCTTACAGGCATAACAATGTTTAGGATTTCATAATTATTGATCATGCACACCTAATAAGGTTAAAAAAGCATTTTTTTATAAATACAAAATCGTGCTTTTCAAATTGAGGGATGTTAGTACTAGGGATTGAAACACTTTCCATTTCAGACACCCAGTGCAAGAAATCAAGCATTCCCAGGTAAGCTATAGCACAGTTAAATGGACTCTGCCCCAGCAACGTACTATATTCCCTCCCACCACCAACATCAGAAGAGTACCCTCTACTTGTTGTTTTTCTATGTCCCACACCAACCATCCTTAGAATGTCTGAGTGACTTTGTTGAATTGAAGTTTTATGCTGTACACACATTAGGAATGGGATTGAGACTGGCCAAACTTATTTTGCACAGGTCCCTTACAGTTTTTTCATTCTTTGAACCCTTTCTTTCTGCACTGTTGTGAAGGGGCTCAGAAGACTCCAAGTTTTGCTTTCTTGGTGACCCCACAAATGAACTCCACTGGCAATGTTAACTCTGAATAAAATCTCTCTAGATTGGGGTAAGATTAGGTTTAGACTTAGCGTGTCAAGGTGGGGAATTCGTTTTATTGGTCACTAGAGGGGAACAACAACAGCAGCAGCAGTCTTCCAATTAGGGAGAGAAACAGTAGGATAGCAACTAGGGAGGGAAACATTAGCGGCAACCCCATTGGTGGGTGGGCAGTGTAGTGACAGCACTGTGGTCAGCTGTGACTCCAAGTAGGAAAACAACAGTAGCACCATGGCCAGAGGGGACATGAAAAGCATTGAGGGCAAAACATCAGTAGTATGGGTGATGGGGGGGGCATTGCAAAATCTTACCATGAAGAAATGTACTTGCATCAACAGTGGAGCAAGTGCGCGTGTGCCAAATGCAGAAGTAGGATTGAAGTGAGCATATAAAACCTTTTGCTTTTGCTAATCACAAGATGCCATTTGACACCAAAACTGGCTGCTGATGATGGGTGGCAATTTCTACATTGAGGTGGTGCTCCTTGTATTTACCTGCCACTCTCTTTGCAGTAAGCTGTTGATTTATAGATCTTATGTTCTGTACATAATCCAGGAATGGGTAATATTATAAAGTATCCAGTGAGCCAAGAACTGTTGGACTATTGCAGTAAGTGTTACTAAGTGCTTTGGAACATCTTTGAGGATGTGAAAGGTTATATAAGGTCTTTAACTCCACTTGCTTATCTCATTATGCACTGGTAGGGCAAATGCACACAAATACTGCTGTGCACCTCCTGATTCCATTCAGCTCAAGGAGCTGTATTAGACTTGGGGTTACAAAAACTAGATCATAAAATTGTGCAGTTTCGTTAGTGAAAGTATATTGCAAACAGACCATGTGTAAATTCTTGTCTTGGGTACTAAGTCTACTGTTGAAAGAAAGGTATTTGAATCTAATTCGTTAGCAAGCATTGGAGACTTGACTTATGGTTTGAAACACTTGTGCCTCTGCTGGATTATTTCTTGGATTTAGTCTTGTCAGTTGGAGTATACACAGGGTTAAAAGTAAGGTTCACTAAATGTAAAATAATGCAGTTGTTTTGATAAAGTTAGGTAATTGTCTCTCTAATATCTGTATCTGGCATACATTTATAAATGGGAATTCTGTACCTGGCTGCATGTAATATATCCAGTAAACTGGAGTCTAATGAATCTTGCTACATTTACCTAGATCAAGGCAAAATTTTAAAAAATGGTTTGTAGGGGACTTGAGATCTGCTTATGGGAGTGATGCTGAACACAAGAAAATATCTAACAGAAAAATCCAAAACATTACAGACAACAACAACTTGCATTTATATAGCACCTTTAATATAGTAAAACTTCCCATGGCACTGTACAGAAGCATTATCAAACAAAATTTGACAGTGACCCACATAAGATATTAGGACAGGCAACCAAAAGTTTGGGTCAAAGAGGTAGGTTTAAAGGAGCAACTTGAAGGGGAAGGTGAGAGGCGGAGAGGCAATTCCCGAGCATAGGGCCTAGGCAGCTGAAGACACGGCCTCTAATAGTGTTGCGATGAAAATCGGGCATGCGCAGAGATCTTGGAGGGTTGTAAGGCTGGAGGAGGTTACAGAAATAGGGAGAGGCGAGGCCATGGGAGGAATTGAGAACAAGAAAGAGAATTTTAAAATCAAGGCAGAGCCAATGTAGGTCAGCGAGCAAAGGGGTGACGGGTGAACAGGATTTATTGCAAGTTAGAATACGGGCAGCAGAGTTTTAGAGCGTGCAAAGTGGGAGACCAGCCAGCAGAGCATTGGAATAGCCAAGTCTAGGGGTAACAAAGGCATAGATGCGTTTCAGTAAATATTGGCCAGGACACCAGTAAGAGATAAGCTGAGGCAGGGCAGAGACAGGCGATGTTACGGAGGTGGAAGTGGGCGGTCTTGGTAGTCGGATGAGACTTCACCGGGATACCCTGCTGGTTGGAACATAGTAAATACTGTTTTTGGCTGGTATCCATTTCACATTTCATAGTACGGATTATGTAGAGTAGGCTATACAATGTGCAGCCTGAATCAAGCCTATCACAGGGAATTAGGGAAGATCAGGATTATAGCAATGGGATAGGAAAATGTCCAATTCCTGCAATCTTCCAATTGTGAAGTGATATTAAATTGATGAATTGGCATTCCCCTTTATTGCAATGGGAATACCAAAGTGTTTGGTTCTAGTGTCACCATAAACAGTGTTGCAAGCCCGTAAACAACATTCTTATATCATGGTCTCAGTAAAGAGAGGATTCTGTCTTACATGGTGGCTGTCAGGATGCCTCCTGATAAACAATTAAAAAAAAATCTCTCCTATCTTTCCCCTCTTAACTGCACTGACTCATGTTGATGTGTGGTTCCGTGGACAGACTTCATCAAGCAACCCTACTTCATGTGTAAACCTAGACAGTGAATATCAACAGTCCATATGACCATGGAAGACATCACAGGTTGACTCTGTCCTCATCCAATATGCACTTTCCAGCATTGGTCACTGAATTCCAGTCAGGAGTGGAAACATTGGATGAGTTCATGTGAAAATAGCTAACTTGCACAAGACAAGAAAGAAAGAAAGACTTGCATTTATATAGCACCTTTAACGACCACCGGACCTCTCAAAGTGCTTCACAGCCAATGAAGTACTTTTTTGAAATGGAGTCACTGTTGTAATGTGGGAAACGCGGCAGCCAATTTGCACACAGCAAGGTCTCACAAACAGCAATGTGATAATTACCAGATAATCTGTTTTTGTTATGTTGGTTGAGAGATAAATATTGGCCAGGACACCAGGGATAACTCCCCTACTCTTCTTCGAAATAGTGCAGCAGAATCTTTTACATCCACCTGAGAGAGCAGACGGGGCCTCGGTTTAACGTCTTATCCGAAAGACGGCACCTCCAACAGTGCGGCACTCCCTCAGCACTGCACTGGAGTGTCAGCCTATCTTTATGTGCTCAAACCTTCTGACTCAGAGGCAAGAGGGTGCTACCAACTGAGCCACAGCTGACACGTTGACAAGAGGCAATGTCTGGATTTCCTAGTCTGCACGGCTTAATACTAAACTTGGGAGTGTACTTAGCATCTGAGCCATAAGGACCGCTTATCCAGAGTTTTAAATGGAAGAACATAGAAGTTTAGTTGGCTCCAGGGTGACAGGCCTGGTGGTGGGGGATTAGAACCAAATTTGATCCTCTATGGCAGATCCCATAATCCGGTACCTGAGTCAGACAGAGTTTTCTTAAATTCCAAAATGCGTTACATAAGACCACTACGGGATGTGTCGTATATTGTCACTATATTAGTGGGGTACAACGTATTTGTACTGGTGGGGTGTGCAAAGAAAGTGGCTATTTCAACTGGATATTTAAGCACTATGAACATGTACTGAAGTGAGCCAATCATAAGAGCAGTGGTAATAGTAGTAAAGAAGTTGGTGTTCCTTTCCATTGAAGTTAAATTGGATCAGAAATGTTGTAGCAAAGCATGATTCTCCCTCTCCCCCCCCCCACTGACTCCCCACCCAGTGAATTAGGTTCAATATGATCCTGTGTCAATGATACTTTCATCCTGTCTACTACCAGTGTTGGGGGGAAAGAACAGGTACACTGTTAGTAGAATTGTAGAACTGCCATCCATTCGTAGCTGACAATTTCATATCCTCTTTCAGACTACATTAGAGGCACATGCTTGCTCTTCAATGATATCTCTACTGTTGGTGACTCTAAGCCTAACACAAGTAAGTAGTAAAACCCCAAATGAAATTCTAGTATCCTCTCCATCCTTGCTGAATTTCCTGCTGCTTCTATTGTCATTAGCTCTCCAGCTTCTGCTGACCAGACTGCTGATGCTTATCTTGAAGCTCCTTCTTCTACTCTCTCCTTTGAGTTAAAACCAGGTGAAATGCCACCTCTACCATTGCATTTCCAATAGTGTTATGTTCGCTCGGCATATTTATCTCATAGAAAGTAACACAATTAGTCATTTATTTGACATTAAGATCTCATCTATAATCCTTTTTTACATTGAGGGGCAAACGCACGTTTGCAAATTTCAAATTTAAATTCATTTGTATCCCTGCTGCCACAATGGGACTTTATTTTTATGTATTAACATTTGTGTAGGAAAATATTAATGGAAAAAAATAGATTTCCACAGTTATGCATCAGTTATAAAGTAACATAAAAATCTTCAACTGATTCCTTGAGCAACTAAAATACTTTTTGAAATTACCTTTTATCTCCAGTTTAAAAACAGACATCGGAACTATAGTATTTTAATACCAAATCAAGTAGTAGTTATAAACACTTATTACTCCATTACCTATTCAGTCAGATATTTTTTCACTATCACATGACTGGCTGTGACAAGCTATCGGGTGCAGGAAATATATATGTGTTAAAACAAGAAACGAATATCATTAACATTGCTTAATCAATGAAATGTTTATATGAATGTTATAAGCAGAATAGTTCATGTGATGTGTCTTTTTGCAGTTAAGAAGCTGACCATAATGATGGCCACTTGATTGGAGAAATAAAAAATTGTATTAAGCAGCCCATAATAAGATATTCTCGAAAACCCATGGATGTTAGAAAAGCTGCATTGGATAATATCCAGACTCTGCTTACTCAAATTATAAGGAATGATTTGTCACAGTTGAGGTAAATGGTCATTTCTCACTCCAAGAAGACTGAAAATGCCCATGGGAATCAATTCCTTTTTTTGTGAAGGTCTGAGAGGCTGGTGTTTTCCTCAGGGCCCAAATTAATTCACCTTTGCTTAGTACAACTACAAGATTGGGATATCTATCTTTCCATATTGCAAAAGCAGACACACCTACTATGATAAGCGGACAGGCAGTAAAGCAAAGTGGTCTTATTTTTAACTTGACATCTCTAGACAAAAGTGAGAATAATTAAGAGGTAGCAGTGACCCAACTACACTTCATAGTGATATCTTTGTCCTTGCAAAAGCATTCACAATGAAGTACTTTGCAATGGAATAAATCAAAAAAAGCTGTCAGTTTTTGCAGAGACCCAATTTAGTGGAAATCTGGCTACATTCTCCATTTAGAGGGAGATGTGAACACTTGTACTGGATTGATCTGGCAAGAAAATGGCATCAAACTGTAAATGTACGTGAGGGCTTTGTGTAAAAATGAACAATTAGGAATTGGCAATAACAGGGACATTAACATTTACAAAAGAGAATGGAATCACCTGAAAAGAACTGAAACTTGAAATATATGTTTGAAATATATATTTGTAAGCAAATAGACATGGAGAAAAAGTTGAAGGAAAATGAAGTTACGAGTACATGTAAGAAGTGCTTTGTGCGTTCCATGACATTAATCATGTTTAATTAGATTATATTTAGTTTCATTAATACTCCTCGTGAATCTTTTCTTTAGTCATGTTAATGAAATAGAGACAAGACTGTTGCAGTGCATTGTTATAGGAACAGGAAGAACTGTTGATGCTGTTAGGTGGGATTCAATACTGTGCAATAGTTTGTAAGTTATGTAGATGTATACAAGATGTGGCTGACCAGCAGATTGTGTGTAAAACAATTAGGTCAACAGTCAAAAAAGGGTATTTAATACATCAAATGCACAGCTTCCCAGCAGCCAGAGCAGATCTATGCAGTGTAGGATTCGAAGACTGAAATGCCTCCATTGCTATATAGTATTTTCTTAAGGAAAAATAATACATCACCACCATCTCTCTTGGCCCCTCCACGGTTTCTAATTTGTCACACTTCATGTCTGTTATGTTCATTAATAACTAGTCATTTTCATTATGAACAGCTAGCTTTTAGCTAGTCACTTTATTCATGCCATGTGGACTTCTACAGCATCCACCTAGTGTACCATTCTAGAATGACAGGTTACTGATCATTACATCCCCTTTCTTTGAGGTTAAACAAAATCAATATCAATCAACTTTCAAGAAAAACGATAAAGATGATATCAGCAGGGCGAGATAAGGATCAGACTTGCTTTCTGTCGCTTTCTTCAGTAGCTGTTTGAGAACTTGAACACCTTTCTCTGCCTTACCATTCGACTGAGCATACAGAGGACTGGATGTGATGTGTTGAAAGTCATAATGTGCTGCAAACTGTTGCCACTCCTTACAGTTGAAGCACGGACCATTGCCGCTAATGGCAATCCTGGGATTTCCATGTCTGGCAAATTGGATTTAACATGCATTATGACACTGCTTGCTGATGTGCTTGAGATCAGCGCCATCTCAGGATAGTTAGAATAGTAGTCAATCACTAATAGATAGTCTTTACCATTCAAATGAAAAAGGTCCATACCAACCTTTTGCCATGGTGCTGTTGGTAAGTCAGCTACTATCATTGGTTCCTTTGCTTGTTTGTTTTGGTGTTTCTGACATGTCTCACATTTGCCTATCATGCTCTCAATGTCCTTATTTATGCCAGGCCAATAAACAGTGGCCTAGAAATTCATTAAGGCGCTGCCAGCTTTGCGGCCAGTTACCGCCTAAAGAGGGCTTATGCGCCAAAAATGAGTTTGCGCTGATGTTCAGCGCAGCGGTATTGGCGGCGGTAGCCGTTAGCGCTGCGCCGGCACCGATGACATCATCGGTGTGCACAGTGCCCCGGTTCCGCCACGAAACCGGCCCGATCCCCATATTTAGTAGCGGCCGCCTCCTCCGAAGCGGCCGCAAACAGCGACCAGAAAACGGGGCCGTGCTGTAGCCTTAGTGGGGCGCTTTAAAGGGGAAGGTGCGGCCGGCCGCTTTTTCGGCGGCCGCCTGCCCGCACCTCCTTCCCCGGCCTCCTCTACCACCCCCCCGCGGCATTGCCGGCTGCTTTCCGCGAACCCGGCACTTCTCCGTGGTGCCGGGCTCATTTGCCGGCACTCTCCAGCGGCGATCTCCCCGTTGCAGGCAGCTCCCCCTTAAGAGAAGGAGGAGGCCTGCAGTACCGCAGCCTGCCGCTCCGCAGCGGCTGGCGCAGCGGCGCCAAGAGCGCTGAAATTCAGTGTCAGCGCCCCAAGCGGAGGCGGGCACACCCTGGTATAGCGCCCGGTTCCGAATTGGGGTGCAAACACTGAATATCTGACGATCACTAATGGCTCCCCGCCCAGCGCTAACTTTTGGGCGCGAGCGAGCTGGCCGCCCCAAAGTGAATTTCTAGGCCTGTATCTTTTACTGTTTCTTCCGCTATTTGCTTTGATTTTATGTCTGACATGGGCAGTGCAGCAGTGACCATACTCACATGAACATCCACGTCTTCCTCAGTAGAGCTCACATGACTCATTGTGGGTGCTCGGGATAGTACATCTGCTAACACTATATGTTTGCCTGGTGTGTAGATCAGCTCTAAGTCATATCTTTGCAGCTTCATCATGAGTCGTTGAATCCTTGGAGACATCTCATTCTGATTTTTTTTTATGATGGCAACCAGTGGGCAGTGGTCTGTCTCAACTGTGAAGGTGGGAAGTCCATATATGTAGCCATGAAACTTTTCTAGTCCAACTACCAAGCCTAGACATTCCTTTTCAATCTGGGCGTATCGACACTCAGAATCAGTCATAGACCTGGAGGCATAGGCAACAGGCTTCCAATCTTCACCATCTGCTTGTAGCAAGACCGCGCCTAAGCCATCTTTTGATGCATCCGTTGACACTTTGATTCTCTTTGTTGGGTCAAAGAAGGTGAGTACAGGTGTGGTTGTCAGCACTGTTTTAAGGTTCATCCACTCTTGTTCATGTCTTTCTGTCCATGCGAACTCATTTTTTTTATGTAGCAGGTCTCACAGACAGGCTGTCTTGGCTGACAAGTTAGGAATGAACTTTCCAATGAGGTTTATCATCCCCATGATGCGTAGCACTCCTTTTTTGTCAGTGGGTCGGGGCATGTTAAGTATGGCGTTTACTTTTTCCATATCTGGCTCTATTCCTTTACCAGATAGATTAGCTCCTAGGAAAGTGACTTCCTGGATGCCAAACTGACACTTGGCTTTGTTGAGCTTCAGTCCATTCCGGCGTATGCTCTGTAGCACTTTAGTCAGTCTCTCATTGTGTTCTTTCAGTGTGGAGCCCCAGATGATGATGTCATCAACATAAACCCGAACTCCTTCCAGACCTTCAATTATGTGTTCCATCGCTCTATGAAAGATTTCAGATGCAGATATTATCCCGAAAGGCATTCTGAGGAAACAATACCTGCCAAATGGTGTGTTGAAGGTACAGTATTTGGTGCTCTCTTCATCCAGTTTCAGTTGCCAAAATCCTTGTGAGGCATCGAGCTTTGTGAAGTATCTGGCACCTGACATTTCACTGGTGATTTCTTCTCACTTGGGAATCTGGTAGTGTTCACGTTTTATGTTTGCATTTAAGTCCTTTGGATCCATGCATATTCTTAGATCATTGTTCTTTTTCTTTACACATACCATGGAGTTAACCCAGTCTGTTGGCTCTTCGACTTTCCTGATGATTCCTAGTGTGGTCATTCTGTCCAATTCATTCTTGAGCCGGTCACGCAGGAGTGCTGGAACTCTCCGTGGAGCATGTACCACTGGCTGAGCATCCTCCTTTGGCTGGATCTTGTAAGTGAATGGTAGAACTCCAAATCCTTTGAACACATCCTGGAAATTACTCACTACAGAATCCACTGAGTCATCTGGTCTGCTTATGGCACAGTTTATACGGTAGACTCTCTTGACCAGTTCTAAGTCCTCACAAGCTTTGTCACCTATTAGTGAATCAATTCCTTCAGCCACAACAGAAAACATGAGATGATGCACTTTGTCTTTGACTGTCACTTTAAGTCTGCATACACCTAAGCTATCTATTTTCTGTCCATTATAGTTCTTCAGTAGTACTGACTTTTTCTGTATTTTGGGCTTTTCTTTCATGTTTTTAATGTCACTCATACTGATTAAGTTTGCTTTTGCCCCAGTGTCTAGTTTCAATGTAACTAATGCTCCATTTACTTGCAGTGGGAGCATCCATTTGTCCTCTTTTACTGCATTAACTTTATGTTCAGCATTGTCCATTCCTGAGGGCTGCACATTTTCTGTATCCTTTTCTATATTGTCACGTGACACCATTCCTACAGAAAATGTCTCACTTAAATCAGTGTCCTCAATCACATTAGCTCATTGCCCTTTCTTAGTTTTTACTTTTGAAAAGCATTGTTTGGCAAAGTGATTCTATCCATGACATTTTGTGCACATTTTTCCAAACGCTGGGCATTGTCGTGACTGGTGTTTGTAACCACAGCGTTTACAATTAAAAATTCCTTCCTCCGATTGCTTTTCATTTCTGTTCTGCCCACGTTTCTTTCCTTTGTAGGACACAGCACCGACAGCAGCACTATCACTTACTACAATCGCATTATTATTAATTTCACTGAAAGTCTTCGCATGCTTTTGAGCTAGCTCACTGGTTTGGCATATTTTCACAGCATTCTCCAATGTTAGTTCGGTTTCTCTCAACAAACGTTCCCTGACCTTTTTATCATGAATACCAAACACAATCTGGTCACAAATCATGGATGATTTCAGATCAGGGAAATTACGTGTCTATGCTTTCAGTTTCAGATCGGTCATAAAGCTATCAAAAGTCTCATTTTGCTGCTGTGTCCTTGAACGGAAGAGGTATCTTTCATAGGTTTCGTTCTTTTTGGGAGAACAATGTGTATCAAATTTCTTTAGCACATCGTCCAGTTTTTCTCTGTCCTCCTCTTGATTAAATACAAATGTATTAAATACCTCTATCACCTGCGGGCCTGCAACCGTGAGCAGCAACACTATTTTCCTTGCGTCTGGCGTTGTACCGAATCCGATGGCAGCAATGTAGATTTTGAATTGTTGTTTAAAAGTCCACCAATTGCAGTCGACATTCCCCGTGAATTTCAAACCCTCCGGTGGCTTCAAAGTCTCCATGTCGCGTTTCACAATATTCAGCAGATTTTACCAATCCTGGTACCATGTTATGTTCATTAATAACTAGTCGTTTTCATTATGAACAGCTAGCTTTTAGCTAGTCACTTTATTCATGCCATGTGGACTTCTACAGCATCCATCTTGACTACTGCCTTGTGGGTAGCCTAGTGTTATATTCATACAGCTCTGCAGCTCCACCTAGTGTACCATTCTAGAATGACAGGTTACTGATCATTATACATGCCCGACTTCCAATACTGGATGAACAGACATTTTCTCCAACTAAATATTAGGAAGACTGAAGCCGTTGTCTTTGGTCCCTGCCACAAACTTCATTCCCTAACCACCGACACCATCCCTCTCCCTGGCAACTCTCTGGTTCGCAACCTTGGTGTCATATTTGACCCTGTGATGAGCTTCCAACTGCATGTCCGCTCTATCACCAAGATCGCCTACTTCCACCTCCATAATATCACCTGACACTACCCCTGCTCCAGCTCACTTGCTGCTGATACCCTCATCCATGCCTTTGTTACCTCTAGACTTGACTATTCAAATGCTCTCCTGGCCGGTGTCCCATCTTCCACCCTCCATAAACTTGAGCTCATCCAAGACTCTGTTGCCTGTATCCTAACTTGCACCAAGTCCCGTTCACCCATCACCCCTGTGCTCGCTGAACTATGTTGGGGCCCAGGCCGGCAATGCCTCAGTTTTAAAATTCTCATCGTTGTTTTCAAATCCCTCCATGGCCTCGCCCCTCCCTATCTCTGTAATCTCCTCCAGCCCTACAACCCTTCAAGATCTCTGCACTCCTCAAGTTCTGGCCTCTTGCGCATCCCCAATTTTAATCGCTCCACTATTGGCTGCCTAGGCCTAAAGCTCTGGAATTCCTTCTCTAAACCTTTCCGCCTCGCTACCTCTCTCTCCTCCTTTAAGATGCTCCTTAAAACCTACCTCTTTGACCAAACTTTTGGTCATCTACTTAACATGTGACTCGTTGTCAAATTTTGTTTGATTACGCTCCTGTGAAGCACCTTGGTAGTATTAATATGTTAAAGGCGCTATATAAATGCAAGTTGTTGTTGCTGCAGATAATTTATTTTTCTTAAGCTATTTTGGCAGATGTTATGTTAGGATGTTTTTGGAATCCCATGCATGTCAAGAGTCTTATTGGTCAAGACAATTTCTGTGCAGCACCTCCTTATTCTGCATAATGAAACAATGGCCCAGAAATTCAGGTCGGAGGCTTCCCGCGGGTGCAAGCCTCCGACCTGCACTTACCTAGCGCGCCGGCCATTGAGCTGTGGGCCCACATGGGATTCCGATCCTGGGCCTCCTCCAACTGCCGGCGCGCAGTGCTTGCATATCCCAGGGGCGCAGTTGGTTCGATGCGTCCCTGGGATCACGTGGGCCATGGAGAACCAATGGTAGCAGGGAATGCTTCATCCATAAGTTTGACAGGAAGAGCTGTCAAACCTATAAATACTATAAGCCTCAAAACATCACTAAAACTTCAAATAAATTTAAAAAAAGAAATCACATTTTTAAAATAACAATAAATGATATAAAATAACTATTTTAAACAATAATTTAATTTTTTGAAAAAATTAATTACATTTTCTAACGGGGCTAAAAATAAACTTACCTTTCTTTAAAGTATTTAAAAATAATAAACCTGTGGAAAAAATATTTTAATTTTAATTAATTCACCACTTACCTTGTTAAAAGCAGACCTTGCACCTGCTTTTTATATGTGTAACTGCTGGAGACTTACCCTCCTGGAAAAACTTGGGAAAAAAATGTAAGTTCGATGCGCACACGCTGCCTCTCCGACGCACGCGTTCCACCTCTGAACCCCTTCTTTCAGGGGAACGGAAGTACCGGTTTCCCGCGCATGCGCAGTGCATGCACAAAACCGACACTTCCATTGGGCTTATGGGTGAGTGCCCCGTGCGTACTCACCCGTGGAGACCCGAATTTCTGGGCCTATATTTCAAATGCTTATGGAGTCTTCTTGGGCAACTATGATTTGTTTGTGTGTGTGTCAACTGTGGCTCAGTTGGTAGCACACTCGCCTCTGAGTCAGAAGGTTGTTGTTTCAAGTCCCACTCTAGAGACTTGAACACATGAAGCTAGGCTGACACTCCAGTGCAGTACTGCGGGAGAGCTGCACTGTCGGAGATGCCGTCTTTCGGATGAGACGTTAAACTGAGGCCCCGTCTGCTTTCTCAGGTCAACGTAAAATATCCCATGGCACTATTTCGAATAAAAGCAGGGGAGTTATCCTTGGTATCCTGGCCAATATTTATCCCTCAACATCACTAAAAAAAAAGATAACCTGGTCATTATCACATTGCTGTTTGTGGGAGCTTGCTATGTACAAATTGGCTCTGTCTGCACTGTGGGGTTTCTGTGATTCTGTGATTACAACAGTGACTCCACTTCAAAAGTACTTCTTTGGCTGTAAAGCACTTTGAGACGTCTGGTGGTCATGAAAGGCGCTATATAAATGCAAGTCTTTTTTTCTCTTTTGTTTCTTTAGTCACTTCTGACTATTTAGTAAAATGACAGCAAAATCTTAGATACTGGAGAAAACAAAATCAACCTGAGAAACTATAAATGGATAATAAATGCACTGCTCCTTGCAATGTGGAATAAGATGTTCTGTGAGGGAAACCCCTCACTGTACATTATCCCACAGTTTCAGTTCCAATGAAATGGATGGATACTCAGCTCCCCATGGAGCAGCCTAAAGTGTCCCTTGAAAATGTTATCATTGATAAATGTGCTTGTGGGCTATGATTAACCCTTTTTAGTATTGTTATTTGACACAATTGCATCAGCTTTAAATTTTAAAACTAAATAATTTGATTGTTTTTCACATAGAATGCATTCTGTAAATATTTTCTTCCTAATATCCCTACTGTTTTTGTCACTCATAGACCTACCAACTTACTGAGCTGTATTGATTTTGAACATTAAATTATGCAACATTTTTCAAATGTTTACTTTAGACCTTAAACAATATAATTTTCCTTTTACACTAGCAAACCGAGATTAGATCAGAACTAAAATCTACCGACAGCCGATCTCTGGTGCTGTAAACTGTTTAAATTATGCTCCTTGAATCAATGCCAACTTAAACGTTTTTCCCTCATTCAGTTTTCCCTCTCTGGCTGATGTTATGCCACCCAATATACAAGAAAAACACTACCAGCACCATTTCGGAGGCAGCATGAATTGAACAGTCCGCAGGTACACAGCTGCATGTCCTGTTTTAACCCTTGCATCGACTTTGTGTCAGCCACCTTCTGTTCTGCCTGGTATACAGTCATATATTCTAGAAAAAGAAAAATATGTTTCATGCTTGTGCAATAATGACATCCATAATGTCCAGGGCAACCTCTAGTCACCCACTCACTTTTGTTCTTCACTTTTCCCTTCCTTTGTACATTTGTATACGATTGTAACAAACAAAGACAGCTTGTTTTCTGCGCTAGTTGGCATGCAGCATTGGGCACTTGCTATGCTGCCAATTACTCATACACACCATGCTGTGCACAGCTTTAATGCTATGTATTCTCAGTCCTGTCTCAGCAAACTCCAGTAGACTTTTTTAATATTGTGCTATCTTATTTAGACCTGGTTACACATGCCTACCTGTGGCTTATTATTTGCAAAAACTAGGTTATTGTCAGCCTTGGTTCAAGACTGTTTCATACCACATTTACTTTCTCAACTTTGGCCCCGATTTTCGACTTGTGTGGGAAATGGTTGGGTTTCCCCGAATGTGGGGTTTCTGACACACACAAAAATGTCAGCCAGCTCCACGCAATTTTCCCTCAAGTGGCCAATTAATTCCCAGCATGTGGGCAGCCTTGCTAATTGTCCAATTAGTGTCAGAAAGCCCCACAGTATGATGTCATCATTCGTGGTGCTTTCAAGGTCCATAGCAAGCACTGCATCCTCTGAAGGCTTCCAAACGAACCATAAAGGATGGCAGAGGAGCCTGCAGCAGCTGTGGCCAGTGCCAGACCCCGAGCTGCCTCCAAATTCGACGAAACTTCACTGCAGGCATTATTGGATGGGGTTAGGGCCCACAGGGAGGTCCTCTTCCCTAGGTCAGGCAGGAAGAGGCCTCCCACTGAGACCAAGGCTGCATGGATGCAGGTGTCAGCAGATGTCAACTCGAATGTGCATGTAACCTTGGCATCACATCTCTAACTCCTTCCTCTACTCCCCCACAGGACCATCCAGAGCCCCTGTCCCAACTATGGAGGAGGAAGAGGCTGTGCAGCCAGACTCCTCAGAGGAAGCTCCAACCTCTGAGGGTGCAGCGTCAGCAGAAGTAAGCGCACCCAGCACCAGCGCAGACACTCACACCTCGGGGGGACCTTCCGGACATAGAGTAGTGTTGTCACCTGGTGCTTCACAGCTCACAAGTGAGTCTCAGCAGATTCTGGAGACAGGGACAGCAGTGGAGAGTCCTCGTCGGAGGGCGCAGGACTCTGCCAGCTCAGCTCAGCTGCGCTGCATGTCGGCCCTCTGCCTCTGGGTCCATCCGCAAGAGAAGAGGTGATGGATCTCCATGCACAGATGCAGGTGTCTCTGGCAGGTTTTGTCTCCATGGTCGCTGCGAGTTTGGAGCGAATGGAGGAGTCCATAGCAACCATGAGCAGAGCCTTTGTGGAGTCATTGGCGCATGAACGTATCACCATGGAAAGGTTGGCAACCTCCATGGAGGAGATAACTTGCCAGGGTACAGAAAACATGGTGAGTGCTCATAAGAGAATTACATCTCTTGAGCAGCGTTGGCCATCTATTGAACAGAGAAACCAGACCTTCATGGAAGTCCTTCTGAGTAGGACTGCCAGTGCAGAAACGGGTCCCCATGGCCCCCTAAAGCGCAGCAAGGTGCTCTCAAGCCACTTCCAAGCGCTGGCCCCTTCTGGTGAGTGAGCAGCAGCCTGGTGCTCCTGGTGCTCATCCTGCTGTTCCTGGTTCTGCTGCTGCCACCTCTGCTGCTGGAGATCCTCTAATGGCAAGAAGAGAAGGAAAAAAAGGCATCCCATGCTTCTCGTAGATGCCTCCGCTGAGGAAGCAATGAGTGAGGGTGGTGAGAGGGGCTTCCCAGGAGATCGCATTGGAGAAGTGTGTGAGGCTCCAACCTTCCACAGCTGTGCCCAAGCCTTGAAGAAGTAGCCCCAAACCTGCAACAACAAGGTCCTTCAACATACAAATGCTGTCCCTTTAAATCGCAGCTTTCCCTGACCTGCAGCTGACAGCTAGCAAGCCGGCAAGCTTCACGCCAGGTTTCATCAGCGGGGTTCCCCGCAGGCGTGTTTTGTGTGGGGAACCCCTGAAAGTCGCAAGGGCAGCCTAAAATCAGCTTAAACAAGGTGATAATTGATCATTACTGTTCCGACAGCCAGTCCCGCCAGTGGCGGGCGGGACTGAAGTGGGTCGGAGAGAAACGGCGGTCCGAAAGTCGGACGGGGCAGGGAATCAGGCGGGGGGGGTGGGGTCGCGACCCGCTTTTTCGGCGATTTTCGGCCCCCGGCCGCGTGAAAAGCCACCCGACGGCTGCCAGAAAATCGACCCCTTTATCTTTCTGGGTGATTTTTTTGGCCTGCTGTACGAGTTCTCAAACATCATCGTTTCTTCCTTTTGTGTTGCAACTTCAGCAGGTGTCTCAGTCAATTCAGGTCAAGTATTCAAAAATACTCAAGTGAACTGACATCTGTAAATTATTTTGATTGGCATCATTGCTAGTTACATACATGATGGCCTCTATATATGGCAGGCTATTTTTTTTTCCACAGTCGCCTTGTTGATTTTCTTCAAACTATACGCCTTTTTTTGAATATCACTTCATGTTTTGCGGAAAAATGACCCCATGTTCACAGCTAGGGCTATGGCCTCCCTTCACTGCTTAAGGCTCTGATTATTAGCAGGCTGGCCCTTCACACTGTACAGACCAGTTGTCATTCCCCTCGCACCATTGACTGTGGCATATAGATATTTGTCAGCAAACTTGGTTTCTAATATCTGTAGTCCGCCTCCATTTCTCCCTGAAACTATGCACTGGATTGGCCTATACTACACCTGATCTTTTTACACCATAGGTTTGCAAACAAGAATCTTTGGACCCTTTAGGCTGGATTTTGATACTGGAGGCGTGTTGGAGGTGGGACTACAACTTTCGGGGTTGTAGTCCCGTCTCCATCGAGTTGTGGCCAACCCACGCGATTTTCACTTGATTGACCTTGTTGAGCCCGCCCAGCGGGCTCAGCAGGCCAATTAAGGGCCACCCGGCAACAGATGACGTCACAGATTGACATTTCATCTGTCAAGAGCTTTTGACAGATGAAATATCAGTGTTTGACAGCTCTTTGAAGCTGTCAAACACTGACAATCTGTACTTCCAGAACAGAAAGCTGAATGCTGCAACTTTTGACAGCTCGCGGCCATTCTGCTTTCTGTGCCGGTGAGATGAGGGTCTCCCGAGACCTGAAGGAAGGAAGGCTGTAAAGGTAAGTAAAGGTAAGTAAAACTTCTTTAAACACTTTACACACAACAAACACACTTACCTCTGCACTCATGCATCCATCACTCACCTGAACACCGGACATCTTGAACCCTCCAAGTCCTTCAGCCCGACGGTCCACCTCGCTAACTTAGCATGGTTTGGAGCCGTCGGGAATCCCACACTTCAGGAATAAAAATAGGGATTAGGCTAAAAACTGCCTGTTAACTACCTGTTAACAGGCAGTTAATTGACACTAATCCACTTCTCGCCTCGGGGAGGCGGCTCCCAGCACAGGTCAGGTATCTGCCTCCTTTGAAACTGGCATGGAGGCAGGTTGGGGGCGGGATGAGTTTGTGCCCCCTAATTTCGAGATTTTAACCCCCCACACGCCTCCAATCCCGCCTCCACGGCCCAATGAAAATCCTGCCCTTTGGGTCTGAAAGATCATTCGATTTCTGTTGCTTTCTCCTCTGACTTCTCTCTGTTGACTTACTAGTAAGTTATTTCTGTTCTGTATGCTAACACAAATGTTTTATGCAAAGATGGTGCTGCATTCCTTTGAGTAGCTGATAGCATCTTTTAGAAGGTGGGGCAGATCACCAGGAGTGTTTCAATACACTCAAGAGGTCTACCGTAGAGCAAGATTTGAAAATCATTGATTTGTAGTGGTTAAGCAGCTGGTTACCTCGTTAAGCCGCACTCTTAAAGATGCTTTTAATCTGGCCACACAGTTGTGCATTACCTTAAGCATAAGTGAACTTCCAGTAAAATTATGCATTCCTGCAAGCATGGCAAAAAGTATTGGGCAAAAAAGGTTTCACACCCAATTAAGTGTTTGTGGGTTAAGAATTTCAGCCTCCTGTAATTCTATGCATTATGTGTGTACAGATACATTTTTACCAGATTTTTCTAATGATATGATTTCAATATTTTTTTTTTAATTCTGAATTGAAGGCTAAGCTGAGTGAAGATCTATTTCCACAGCTCTTCAAACTAATTAAATTTAGATTAGCTTGGATCTTAATGCTGGAATTTCACTAATACTGAATAAGTTAAAGAGCATTTTTTGCAACAAATAGAATATTGTGCTAGTGTTGCTGTGAAAATCCATTTCAGTTATTTGGAGCTGGTTCATGTATAATGTCGAGCTGATCTGACGATTGAGTGTATTGATTCAACTTTACTTTCTGTTCATTTTCTTTCTGTACTTCATCACAAGAAATGCGGATTCAATACATGTTCCAAAAGAACATGCATACCAGTTACCAAATACGGAACAGGCTTAAAGGCAGAAGATACCCAATAAATAAACCTAATGCAGAAGGGACAAGTGTCTTGAACCAATCAGCCATTTTTAAAAAATGTTATAACTACTTGCTTGTGAGTGACAAGATGCTTAGAAAGGTTGTGACTACTGGAACTTGAGCAAATGATTTTATTGCAGCTGTCACCAAAAGAGCAATCTACTGAAATGTCTGCTGAGGTAAGTACCATTGCAATGTGTTATTCATTTAAAATGCACATACAGTGCAGCTCAGTTTATGAAGCCGCACTGCTTGGTTGCAGTACAGGAAGATAGATGTCTACGTTACAATATTTCCATCTCTTAACATGATGCTTGAAAAGACTGCAAGAAATTAATCTTTCCTAGTTTGTGCGTGTATAGCAAGATGGCTCCTCTAGCAGAAATAAAACTAACCTCTTCAGTACTCAGAAGGCCTGTTCACTTTTTCATATTTGCCCCACACTGCCCATAAAATCTCTCCAAATGTTTTTTGTAAATGTTGAATAGCAAAAATAAAGTACGGTACACTCATGGTACAGTGTGCTAGATCATGAACTTGGAGGATTCAAGTGTGCCCCCTTAATTTAAACCATACTCTGTTTCAACGTGCCTGGGAATCCATAGTGATTAGATTCACTTCAGGTGGTCTCTTTAGATTCACATAAGAGTTAGCCTCTTGGGTGTATTCTGTAAGATGTGATATTTGTTTTTACTAAAGCTTTATCAAATGTTTAGTAATCGGAATATTTGTCATGTTGAGTTTAATTTGTACTCATTATGTGGTAGCTTTTTTTTCATAATATAAATCTCGTTGTTTGAAGAAAGACACTACGGGGGCAATTTTATCATAACCCATCCATCGAAAAACTGCCGGGATCGGGTGCAGTGCTGGTTTTACAGCCCATCCAATTATACTATCCACTGAAGTCAGCAGAGAGTAATACTGAGCGGGCTGTAAAACTGGCATTTCAGCTCATCCCGTGGGTTCTCTGCTGGACAAGTTCAGATAAAATTACCCCCTATGAGTCTGATAATCCAATCCCGGGTGTACGGTACCAGGGCCGGTGCATCTGAGGTACTGGCAACATAATGAAAGGTCAGCTCATTTATGTATTTGAATAGAGCTCCAGGCGCACTGCTGATGAGCTATGTTGTCGGGTTGGGGATCAGAACGTCGAGTGAAGGGCTGTTGGCTGCCTGTCAAGTACACTTTTTGTGCTATCGTATCTGCTCTGGAGTATAATGACCCCTTTCTTTGAATGCCAGAGGAGCAGGGAGTAAAGAAGGTTAGTACTGTTAAAACAGATGACTACCATAGAGCCAAAAATGTTTTTGGTTGCAATCAGCCGCTCCTTTGGCACTCACTCCAAATGAGCACTGTGAATCTGGAGCATTACTCAGGCACTCTAGTTGCATTATGGGTGAGCCCCTTAATTACTATAGTATTTAGAGTCTTAATGAAGCTTGTGTATAATTTGTGCTTGGAGCTTCTCCAGTGCATAGGCATCCACAGAGGTCGCCTCTGTCAGACACATAGGCCACTATCTTACCTGAAGAGGTGCATTGGGGGCAAGACTGCTGCCTTCCGGGTTCTAGTCCCACCCCCAGCGACGTCCGACGCACAGACGCTATTTTGCGTCAATTGGCCTTGTTAAGCCCACCCTGCGG
Organism: Somniosus microcephalus; assembly: GCF_052327205.1. Classification (NCBI taxonomy): domain Eukaryota; kingdom Metazoa; phylum Chordata; class Chondrichthyes; order Squaliformes; family Somniosidae; genus Somniosus; species Somniosus microcephalus. The sequence goes on along the minus strand of NC_141001.1, from coordinate 81,710,919 downwards.
GCTTGCCGGCCAATTAAGAGAAAGCCGGTGTCAGATGACGTCAGCGTCATCTGCCGGTTTTCTTAAAGGGGACATGCTCATTTTTGTTTGACAGACGATTTTTCAGTGTTTGACAGCATTGAGGTGCTGCAAACCCTGACAATCAGTGTACAAAGGTGAGCCCTTGCTCCCAGGCTCTCCAGTGACTCCCTACTTATGATAAAATGGATGGCAACTGCAAGTGAGGTTACAAAAGTGATCTGTCACTGGTGAGAGAGGTTCTCCCAATGAGCTGGGACTACACAAACACTTCAAACCTTATTACCTACAGAAAAGTCTAAAAACATTAAAAATGATTTGCCCAACATCTCCTTACCTCTGAAACTCACCAGTGCACCATTGGATCCTTCACACCACTTCGGCAGCTGTCATCAATGAAGAAACATTACAGTAGACTCACAACACGCCACACTTACCTCGGACGTCGGGAAGCCTGCAGTCGACCTGGCAAAATTGGAAAAAGCCTCTTAACTGCCTGTTAACAAGCAGTTAAGTGGCTATGATCCTCTTCCCGCTGCTAGGATTTGGGTCCCTGCGCAAATTGGGGACCTGACTCCTGGGAAGATTGATTGGAGGCGGGTTGGAAGTGGGTTCGATACCCGCTGCCAATCTTTTTGATTTTGCCAGCAGTCCCGCCTCCAAGGCCGACCCCTGAGTGCTGGCAAACTTGAGCCCATAGTAGGGCTGAGGCCTCCACACCTGATATTATGGGAAACTGGCCGTTGCGTTACTGGCCCCTGAAATAAAAAATCTGAGATTTATTTGAGCAAAGTCCCCACATACAACCTATTTCAGCTTGATTCAGCTGGTAGCACGCTTGCCTCTGAGTCAGAAGGGTATGGATTTGAGGCTCACATCAGGATTGGAGCCCATAATCTAGGTTGATAATCCAGTGTAGCACTAATCATTGTTGCCTTTTGGATGAGACATTAAATTAAAGTCCAGTCTGCCTATTCAGGTGCATATTGAAGGTCCCATGGTACATGGTATATGCAGGAGGTTACCGAAGGACAGCTAAGTCTCATAATTTTTAGTTACCTCAATTTGGAGCCAGGAGGAGCAGGAGCTGGCTCCACACCAATACTGTGGGATGCTGCTGGTCTGCTCTTGTCCTCTTTCCATTCACCCCTCCCCCCCGGCTTTTCCAGGACCTGGCTGCAAGCCGGCACGGTATCTGAACTGGCCAATTTTGCGAAGGCCCCAACTGCCATGATGTATCAAAATGCTCAAATTTATGGAAATGAGGCCTGATACCCAATTTGGAGTGAGACTCGGACCTCCGTCTTCCAGACGCGCCGCCCACTTCTTGTTGGCTCCTGGCGAAGAACCAATTTCCCAGCCAATGTGTCCTGGCCAACATTTATTCCCCTCAACCAACACCACCAAAACAGACTAGTCATTTATCTCTTTGCTTTGGTGTGGAAATTGGCTTCCATGTTTGCCTGCAAAACAACAGTGACTACATTTCAAAAAGTAATTCATTGGCTGTGAAGCTCTCCGGGTTGTCGTGAGGATGTGAAAGGTGCGACTCTCTTTATATGCTTAATGGATTTGAACTTGTTTTTACACTTACTGATAATAAATCTGATCACTAACAAGGGCCAAACATTTGGCATCTCTCAGATTAAGTAGAAATATAGTGAAGCCTCATGGAGATAAACTCGCTACCTCAGTGGCCTTTTTATGAGATACAATGCAGTTTGAAAAACCCACATATGCCTTGCAGCTTTGTTTTTACTTGTTTTGCAAGACATGGGCTATGTGGACAAGGGCTGAGACCAGCAGGTAACTCGACTTAACACTGTGTGGTCTGAATGGGAAAAGAATATGTACCGTATATGCTCTGTTTTACTAGTCTGTGCACAGAGATCAGATCATTCGTAAAGGTTTCTAGGCATGGGAGACATCAAAAATGGATTGTACGCCATCAGTTACAGAATTATTTAAAAAGCAGGAATTAAAGATAGAAAGGTAAAAAGTAACTAAAGATTATGAAGTAAAACTCACTATCATTGATCAGTAATCAGTGTCTTTAGAAGCACCAAAAATTGAGGTAAGCTGTTAAATAGCAGCAAATCTGACTAAAGTCAGATGTTGCTGTTTTTCTGTTAATTGGGCTAAACCTTTATTCTCATCAGCAAAAAGAAATAAACTGTGGGGACAAAAACAGAATGAGTACCAAGAAAAGTACATAGAAATATAACAAAAACGTCGAACGTGATCTCATTGTATCGCGGAACAGGCTTAGTGGCCTCCTCCCGTTCCTATGTTCCTAACTTGGGCAAGATTGTGGTTTTATTCAAATCCTCTTTGTGTTTCACTACCTACATCTCCCTGAAGCTTGACATTTTTTTGACAATCATTTTTGAATTGCCATGATGAGAATAGCCTGGAATTTGTCTAAATGAACTCTCAAACACTTATCATAAGTTATATAAATGAGCTTCCAAGAGGCTCATTAATAAAAATTATAATGTTGTTGACAGCACTGCTTAATGGCCTGATCTCCAGAAACTTACATTTCAGTGAATTTCAAAGGCTCTGTTGGGTCTCCAGTTAAACCTAAAGAGGCGTGCTGTTCATCCCCAAGTTGTTGGGATGCCTGTTTAGTGCCCTGCAGCTTGCCAGCCGAATTTAAATGAGGCCAAAGTTTCAAAATCACGGGGGCTTCTTTACCCCCAGGAAGTGGGGGAGGGCTGAGCAACGCCTTCCGCTGGTCGGCCACTCAAGTGTCAAATAGACCCCAATGGGTGGGGAAGGGGATGTAGTCAGTGGCAGGGGAGCAGAGTTGGTGGTGAGGGCCAAAGATGACCAATTGTAATATAAAGGCAGCCATTTGGGTGTAATGCCTGAAGTTAATAAATCTGGCCATGATGCGGCCATCCCTGGCAGCAATGTGCTCGGGTGCTGGTGTGATCTGGACCGCAGCTTCCTCCTGCTCCTCTGAAGAGCCTTGCTCCTCATGCAGCACTAATCCTTGCTGCTGCGCTATGTTGTGCAGGGCGCAGCAGACCACGATGATTCCGGAGACCCTGGCTGGTGCGTTCTGAAGGGCTCTTCCACATTTGTCAAGGCAGCTGAAGCAATTTTGAGCATGCCTATTGTCTGCTCTATGACACATCTGGTGGAAATGTGGCTTTCATTATATCTCTCCTCAGCTTCAGTACTTGGCCTCCTCAAGGGTGTCATGAGCCACGTCTTCAGTGAATAGCCCTTGTCTCCATGCAGCCACCCCAAATTCTGTTTGGAGGAGCGAAGAGCTGAGGGAGGGTGGACTGGCACAGGACAAAAGAGTCATGGCAGCTGCCAGGGAATTTGGCACACATATGCCTGATCATCTTCCTATGGTTGCAGGCGAGCTGCGCATTGAAGGAATGGAAGCCCTTGCAGTTGACAAAGACTCCTGGGTGATGATGGGGTGCCCTGATGGTCACATACGTACAGTCAATGATGCCCTGCACCCGTGAGAAGTCAGCGAGAGCCGCAAAGCTGAGCGCCCGCTCGGTAACGCTGGCTTCATCAGTGGTAAAGTTGATATAATTGGCTGACTTGTCAAACAGGGCATCAGTGACCTGTGTGATGCATCTGTGGGCAGCCGACTACAAGATGCCACAAATGTCTGCTGCAGATCCCCGGAAGGAGCCTGAGCAAAGAATTTGAAGGCGCTGGTGACTTTGACAACCACTGGTAAGGCGTGTCCACCTGCTCCTCTGGGCTGCAGGTCTTGACTCCAGCAATGTGCAAATGTCTGCGATGACCTGGCGCGATAGCCTGAGCCTCCATTGGCACTGCTGCTCAGTCATGTTGAGGAAGCTCATCCTCTGCCTGTATACCCTGTGTTGGGGGTGTCGACTCTGGCACGGTGAAGCCCTGCGCTGATGCCTTCTGTCCTGTACAGCATCAGGGCATTGAGGAGAAGGTTGGTGGTGGTGTTGTTGGTGCTGCTGTTGGGGTGTATTGAGGTCTGATTCTGAGGACCAAGGTGAGACAATATAAATGGCACCCATGCTTATGTAATAGATGGCAGTTCAATTAGAGATGACAGAAGCAAGCTGTCACTGGTGTGATAGGTTGTACTAATGAGGTAACAGTGGAGCCCGACTTTGCTGAAAACACTTGCAACCTCTAGAAAGCTAAATCTGTGCGGACAATGCACTCAGCAACAGCATCCACCTTAGGAAAGTAACCAGGTGTCAGGTGGAAGTATTTATTGTACTTTCCATGCTGTGCACTAATGTGCTGGATCAATGGCCACTGAACATCCGCCTAAGGTTCACAGACATGGTTCCCGAGCTACATGATTCCCGTGATCATCCAGGGAAATTTGAAAGGCAGGGTTAAAAAGATGCTTAAGGATCTGACAAGTACGTAATAATCATTTGAATTAGCTCGGCCGCCTCTGCAGTTCGGGTGGCTGCCGTACTGGCAAACCTGCCCGAGGGAAAGGCACATGAGAGCCGGATGACTGCGGGTTCCCGACCCACTCGTAGTTATTTCAAATTTCCCTCCTGACCCGCCTCCAATCTCGCCCGCACAGACACCAGAAAATTCCGGCCATGGATTCCATTCCATATCTTTGTGAACCTTATTCAAAAATCTTTGCATTTTCAGATCTGTTCTCCATTGAGTGGTGACAGGCATGTGAGCAATCAATATCAAAGAACTGAAAATTCATATCTCATGTTTGAAAAAAGGTTCTTGATTCAGTATAGTGTGTGTGTGTGAGAGAGAGATGAGGACCAGATAAAAATTTCAGGAATTCACACTTATGTTGAATTGAGTGGCAATAAAACATCAAAGATTCACTCTGGAGACTCCATTTTTAAGACTGTTTTAATCTTGGATTTGTGGAATCTTCCTTTAAAAGTGCCTCTGCTTTATTGACATTGACATCTTGTATAATGGAGGATGAATATATGTGACAAACGTCCAAAATAAGAGCTTAATTGTTTTTCCTTTCACTTCAATATTGAAGGCAGATGCAGTCTGGAGCACTGTTAAATGTATAACTTATTACAGTGTGATGTCTTTTTTTTAAACTTAGTTTCCTTGAATTAATCGTGGCAATATAAGGGCAACTGTACAGGTAATGGACATATTTTGAAACTAAGCATTTTTAAAAGGGCCACGCCTTACTGAATTGATGCATACAAACAAGACAATAGAGAATGGAATAAATACACAGGAGCAATATAGGTAAGAGGGATTTCCATGTGGTGTATCAGCTCAGATCACCATTGCTGGTGTGTTTAGTTACTTTAGGCTACAATTTTGCTGGCGCTCAGCAGACAGGATGGGTGGCGGGTCAGCTGTGAAATTTAAAATGATTGACAGCCGGTTGGGAAACCACTGTCAAAACGCGCACACCTGCATTTCCCTATGTCGGGTCTGCCAGCGGCGGAGGACCCAATTCAAATCATTAGTAGCTTGTTTACAGCCACTTAACAATACTTTTTTTCCCCAGCTTTTTAACTTTCACAGGTCGCCACTGTTTTCCCGCTGTGCCTAGACCTCATCTGTAAAGCTGAGGTGAGATGTCCATTGCCATTGACACAGCTGATGAGTTGACACCTTCAAAAGTTTAGTAAAAGCTCCCAGGTGATTTAAGAAAATGTTCCCTTAACCACTAGCTTCTCTAAACTGCATTTCCACTACAGATTCAGAATGCTGCAAGTCTTTACACAAGCCTCCATTCAGTCTGACCTCATTACCTCTCTCACCATTGACAGATCACTCTGTCATCTCTACTTCACCTGCCATCTACTCCATCAGCATATACTCTTTCACCTTGGTCCTCAGAATCTGACCATGATCAGCCCCAACACCAGGCACACCAGCAGCACCAACAACCACACCAACCTTCTCCGCAATCACCTGATGCTGCACAGGACAGAGGGCATCAGCACCCGACCACATTGCTGCCCAGGATGTCAGGGATGGCCTCACCATGGCCACATTTACTTTACTTGACGCTGCTACATGATGCGCCAGGTTGGCACCACCCCACACCAACACCATAAATCATCCCTACAATGCCCAAGCCATTCCTTTCACACTCATCACTATTGCGGATGGTACCGTTATATCTCACCATTCACTGCAACTCACTAAGCCACTGCCAAAGGTGCACACAAACTGTCCAAGAACGCAGTGTTGAAAATAAAGATTTCAATGTTTGACAGCACATTAACAGAAACTTCACATGAACATTAGCTAAAACACACAAGTGCCTACCCTTGTGTGTTGTTAGTTGGTATAATTGGACGAGGATGAGGGTGAGTATGAGGGATGGCGAGTGAGATGGGGAAGTGATAATGTCGATAGTGAGGGATTGGTGGAGGTGCAAGGTAAGTTGGTGCGAGTAAGGATGTGCAGGAGTAGGGTAGGGAAGGCAGAGTGATGGGGATGTGATGAGTGGCACAGCAGAATGAGGTTGAGTGTGGCTTTGCAGTAATGTTTCATGATCTACTGAGATCATTGAAAGGTTGGCACCACTGCCGCCTGGTCCTCCTGATGACATCCCTGCTTGTGTCCTCCTGTGCAATATACACCCAGGCTGCGTTGATCTCCTGGGAAGGTCTCTTCTGCCCTGGACCTCCCTGTGTGCAGTGACTCCCTCCATAAGCATACGGAGGGAGTCATGGGAGAGCCCGGGTGCAGCCATGCACCTCTGTGCAGTGCTTGTCAGTGTTTGCAGCACCTCAATGCTGTAGAACATTGACAGCACAACTGTGAAAGTAAATTTGCGCATGGTCCCTTTAAGGAAACCGGCTGATGAAGCGTCATCAAATTATGTCATCAGACCTGCTTCCTTCAATTGGCTGGGATCTCGCTGGGTGGGTTTAACGAGCCCAATCAAGGGAAAGTCATGTTGGAGGCTGGGATGGAGGCAGGATCAGCGCCAGGACCCGCCAGCGCCCACCATGAACCCACTGTGGTAAGGAAAATCGCAGCCTTTGGGTCTAATTGTTGTCCAGCTGTGAGTGTAGTTGATGAAGATGTGTGGGTAGCAGAGGACATAGACTTTCCTCTTTTAAGTTCAGAGGAAAGTATACACTCTCGTTTTGGCAACTGTGAATGCTGACGAGTCGGATAATTTGTAAATAAACCTTCCAGTAATTTTAGCCTGTACAGGGTCCTGTGTATGATATTTCCAGTTACAAATTCACAGGGCGGAGTGGGAATCCTATGTAAAGTTCAGTGTGCATTGTTACTGCACATTAGAGTAATTACAAACCCTTTGGCTACACCTCCTGCCTCACAATAGGCAGCACTTGATGGGGAAATCTGCTGCAGATGTTAAAAAAGAAATAGGCTGGAATTTTCTGGTGTCCGTGTGGGCACGATCGGAGGTAGGTCGGATGGGAAATTTGAAAAAAGTCATAGGTGGTTGGTATCCCGCCCCCATGCACCTTTCCCTCTGGCGCGTTTTCTGGTGCAGCAGTGACCTGAACAGCAGAGACGGGCAACCTAATTGAAGTCATTATCAGTTTGTTGTCAGACCCGTAAGTGCCTTTTCCCCCACCTTTCAAATTTCCCTGCATGCTCAGGAAGCACATCTGTCAACCTGAGGCAGGAGTAGAGTGGCCATTGATCCAGCTGATTAGTTGACTGCATCAAATGTACTATAAAAGCTCCCACCTCACAGCTGATCACTTGCCTCAGGCAGAAGCTGTTGCTGACTACATTGCCAGCACAGATTTAGCTTCTTGCAGGCTGAAAGTGTTTCCAGCAAAGTCTCCATCCAGTGTCACCTCATTGGAAGAATCTCACCATTGACAGATTGCTTCTGACAACTCTACTTGACCTGTCATCTTTTCCATCAGCATGGGTGCCATTTATACAGACTCGCCTTGGTTCTCAGAATCTGTCCATGATGAGCCCCAACACTAGATCCAGCAGGCACACCAGCACCACCAGGTACACCAGCCGCACCAACAACAGCACCACCAACCTTCTCCGCAATGACCTGATGCTGCACAGGACAGAAGGCATCAGCACCCGAGCACATTGCTGCTTGGGAGGCCAGGGATGGCCTCATCATGACCAGATTTACTTAACTTTATGCTGTACATCCTGGCTGCCACATGCTGCGCCAGGTTGGCACCACCCCACAGCAACACCATAAACCATCCCCACAATGACCAAACCATTCCTTTCACACTGTTCAGCATTGCAGGGGATACCATTATGTCTCACCATTCACTACAACTCACTAAGCCACTTCCAAAGGTACACACAAATTTGTCCAAGACCAGAAAGTAGTGAAAATAAGGATTTTTATGCTTGCGATCACATTAACGGAAACTTGACATTAACATTGAATAAAACACCCAAGTGGCTACCTGTGTGAGTTTACATGTATGTCATCTTTCTCTTACGCGTGTGTCTATGAGGTGCTACCCCTGTGGCTTCAGCAGAGGTAGAGGCCGCCTGCTCACTTCCCTGCTGCAACTGCTTCAACACTCTTTGCGGATGTCCTCTGGGTTTTGGAACCTGTGATGGCCCCGCCAAAGTCTGCTCCTCCTGCGACTGTGCAGAGGCAGACTCAGCCCTCGCTGTCCGAGGAGGCAGCTGGAGCTGTGATGGGGGGGGGGGTCACAATGGGGGAGAAGTGTAAGCGCTTTGAGAGTAGCCCCCACTTCCATGTCCCCTCTCACCATCATTCTTCTCATGGGCCACCTGAAATTCCCTGTTAACAAGGAGCTGGAGAGCACCTTGCTGCACATCAGTGGGGCCATGAGGACCCACATCTATGCTGACATCACTCCTAGAGAGTAGGTCTATGAACCTCTGCCATCTATTCTCCATAGAGACCATGTGCTCCTGTAAGTGGCGCATTAGCTGCTTCATGCAGGTGGTCATCCTTTCCGTGGAAGAGCCTACAGCCTCCATCGCCTGCGACACGGTGGTGCTCATGTTGAAGATGGACTCCTCCATTCTCTGAACATTTGCAGACATCACAGTCGCAAAACCTATCAGAACCTCCTGCTCTTCTTCCTGCAACTCCAGGATCGCCCTCTTTCTGGATGGCCCCCCGAGGCTCAGCGTCTGCATGCAGCTGAGCAAAGCTGGGAGCATCCTGCACCCTCCGGTGAGGAGTCTCCACTGCTGTCCCTGTCTCCACCATCTGCTCTTGCTTAATTGTGAGTTATGAGACACTAGGTAACAACTCTACTCTGGCGCGTGGGAACCACCGAGGTGTGCGTATCTGCGCTAGTGTTGGGTGCACTCATGTCTGCTGATGGTGCGCCCTCAGAGGCTGGAGGCTCCTCTGAGGAGTCATCTTCCTCTTCCTCCTGGACAGTGGGGGAAACCTTGATGGACCTGTGGGAGTGTAAAGAGATGAGTTAGATATGCCATATGAATAATGGCTACAGATACCATTATGCACATGATGAGTGATTGGTGTATGCCATGTAGCCTCCTCTGCTGTTGTGAGGGTGGCAACTGATGATGTTCCACCTCCAGTTCTCTCCCTCTTAATGTGGGTTATCTTTTCCTGCAAGGAGGGAAAGAAGAGTGAGACTGATGGAATAAGTGTAAAGAATGGATGGGTTAGATCTTTAGAGGATGACTATGATGGAGTGGGGTGTCAAAGCCAAATGGTTTCCTTGTGTGTTGTAAGTTTGTATGATTGCATTAGGATGAAGGTGAGTTTGAGGGTTGGTTAATCAGATGGGGGTGTGAAAATGTAGATAGAGAGGGATGGGTGGATGTGCATGGTATGTTGGTGTGAGTAACAATGTGCAGGAGTAGGGTTGGGAAGGCAGTGTGATGGGGATATGATGAGTGGCACAGCATGATGAAGGTGAGTGTGGCTTTGTACTCACTGTTCCTGATCTAATGAGATCACTGAAACACTTCCGGCACTGCACCCAGGTCCTCCTGGCCACATCCCTGCTGTTGACCTCCTCTGTAATTTGGAGCCAGGCTCTCTCTGTCTCCTGAGGAGGTCTCTTCCACCCATTTGAAGGGAAGAGGACCTCCCTGCGTGCTCTGACTTCCTCCACAAGCATATGGAGGAAGTCATCGGAGAACCTGGGTGCAGCCCTCTGCCTCTATGCAGTCATGTGTCCAAGTGCTTGGAACAATCAAATGCTCCAGTACAGTGCCTGCACACTCCGAGATCGAGATAAATCTTCAAATGCAATTTGGCCATGGCTCCTTTAAATATCCCAGCTGAAAACGCATTATGGATGATGTCATCAGACCCGCACCCTTTAATTGGGCTGGGTAAAGCACTAGGTAGGCTTAATCGGTCCCATTAGCGCAAAGTCCATTTCTGGGGTGGGATGGAAGCAGCAACAGGGTCGCGACTCTCCGCGTCGACCGCCTGCACCCGACCCAACCAGAGCAGCTAAAGAAAATTCCGGCCATAGTGTTTGAAAGCCCAAAATACAACAGCAAACTTGATCTCAAGAACCCTGATTCTGTTGTGGTTCCTGCAGAAAATATGATGTAATTTGCTCTGTGCACCGTGTGCTAACCTTAAGCCACCCGACTGAAGTTATATCACAGGAAGATAATAGCAGTCTGTACAAATGGGCTTTTTCTCTCCATGTGTCACTGGCATGGTAGTTAAGTTCCCATTGTACACTGGAGACCCACTTTTAAAATGTACCCACTTATTTTTTTCTGTTTGTGGAGCTACTATTAGCAAAGAGAGTGAACACACTAACACGAATGGGTGAGCACACTGCAAAGGAATCCACTTGTTCTGTCACACCAGTGTTCTCTAGTCTGTTACATCTAATGGTTATATAATCCAAATCTGGTTAATTCACGTTAATTGGAAAACCCTGATCTTATTACAAATTAATTGATGAATGCATTGTTGCAAATAGCTAGTAAAATACACAAATTAATAATTTCATGAAATTGGATTAATACCTATTATAGCATCTTTATTATATTATAAAAGTTGCTCAGTGTTTACACTTCAAAGATATGTAACTAGTTTAAGTAGCTCCTCTTAATTATTAGCTGGTTAACTCCAACCATCAGCAGCCTCCATAGTCTTGTTATACTGATGCCACCATCAATCGGATCAAATTGGGAAACCAAAAAAGTCCTATTTTGATTTTTAAACGTGTGTAACCGAGGTCAAACTCTGCAGCACAGAGACCATTGTTGAATGCAGACCTGCTGCATTTACAGCCAGCAGCTTACTCTCTGCTCACTGGCACTCGAAACATTTCGAACTGCAAGAGCCAGCTGGTGTGACAATACCCCTCTCTGCCGCAGAGTTGGGTCTCAGCTGAACTCCATCTTCCTGAACTGACAAGAGTGATACTGCAGACGGAACTATCGGGTCTCATTCATGTTGATTGTAGCCAGTTCAGTGCTTGTTTTATTCGTAGCAGTTGTTAAGCAGAAGCTATTAATTGTTCTCTTTATTGATCACGATGATTTGTAATCACTAAGTGGCTGTTCACTGGCAGAATGTATTTGAAGCTGCTGTTACGCTGGGCTGCTGCTCTCAGACTAGTAGCTGAGTGAACGGTTTGCAGCTGACGGCAGAGTAATTGTACCGCAGGCTGCAAATTGTGGGTTTGCCCTCACGGGAGAGCTCCATGCATATTGCTGACATGCGCGCACAGACCTAAAGTCTCGCTCAGTAAATTTTAAATGGGAGCATCTGTTTTCTCAGAATTTTTTTTAAAACTCTGCTTGAGGTGATTAAGTGACCACTGGGTCCGATGGAGCCTCTCAGCACTTCTTAATAGTGACTTGACACCACACTGGAATTATCCTTCGCAGCAACACAACAGTGATAATACAAACTGCATCCCAATTGTTTGCATGCAGCCAAATTAGCCCAGCAGGTGAAAATTGTCAATTGGCTTTTACGTTAGAGAGACAGATACAAAGAGGATCTGCAATTCAGTTTCATAAGTCAGTTGGTAGATTAACCATGTAAAGACACAAATAGTTTAGTTTGATAATATACCACAATATTACATATCCCCAGACCTAAGTATTGAACAGTTCTGACTATAACCTACAGCACCCCCCTCAGAGCAGTCCTTTAAATGAGGATATTCTTGTAAATAAAATTATGTATGTATGGATGAATACTTACCATTACTAGTACCTACACACAAATTTCGCTTTTCCTTTACAAGTAAGTATTTGGCTTGGTACTCCAAGTTTCCCATCAGGTTAATACCCCAATTATTTTCCAGGATATGCTCCAATGGCAAGAGCTTTGTAAAAGGCAACACTGTAATCAAAGCAATGCCAGATCCAGCCACTTCTTGATAAGGTGGTGGCGGTGGAGTGGTTATCTCTCAGTACTGGTAGTGGTAACTATAAACAGCTGCCACTGTGGAAAGTAAAGATGCATATACACTGCAAGTGTGGCATTAGAGCAAAGCGATTTCTGCTTCGCACTGACACTAAACTTGCAGTGTGAATCCAACGTTGGAGACTGACCTGACTGTGGAGCATAGTGGATTGAAACATCCTTGTTTACCACAGAGCGTAAATCCTGAGTCGTGTCAAATTTGGTTAACAAAATGCTGTTTAAATTATTTTAGCTTGTTGCTTTCAACAAGCATTAATGAGCCACTTGACCCTTGTTCATGCTATGGGTTGAAAATAGTGGTACAGATAAGAGACAGGTGATAAAATGGAATTGCTCATATTAATTGAAGAATTAAAAAATGATAAAGGTATTGAGCAGTGTGGGTCAGTAACAATGCAAACTACTTAAAATAAGAAATATATCCCTTGTGTGAAGAATTTTCTGTAATCAGTCCTAAAATGGCCATTTAGTAATTTGAACCTGTGTCTCCTTGTTGTACTTCTGCAATTTAAATTAAAGTGACATTCTGAGTTTCCTTTTTCCGTTCCTTTAACATTATATATTTCTATAAGATTTTAGACACCTCCTTTCTTTGACTTATATTCTACTACTTTGGTTATAAGAAGGAAAGAGCTTGCATTTATATAGCATCCCTCATGATCTCAGGACATCCCAATCCACTCTACAATAAATGAATTACTTTTAAGGTGTTGTAAAGTAGGAAGTGCCACATGCCAATTTGTGCACAGTAAGGTCCCACAAACCACCATGAAAGAATGATCAGATCATTTGTTTTTAGGTGTTAGTTGGGGGATACATATTGACCAGGACATTGGAAGAACACCCGTGCTCTTCTTTGAATAGTGTTATGAGATCTTTTATGTCCACCTGAGATGGCAGATGGGGCCTCAGTTTAACATCTCATATAAAGATGGCATCTGCAACAGTGCAGCACTCCCTCAGTGCTGCATTGGAGTGTTAGCCTGGATTATGTGCTAAAGTCTCTGGAGTGCGGGTTGAACAAACAGCCTTCTGGCTTGAAGGCAAGAATGCAACTACTGAGCCAAGGCTGACACCATATTTTGCCTTAGTAGCTCAACATTCTTTTGGTTTTGTTGATTGCTGCTCTGGATTGGTTGGATATGTTTAATATTCATATAGAACTTTTGTCAAAAGCTTTTCAGAAGTTGAGGTACACCCCGTCCCACCACCATCCACTTGGTTTGTGACTTCCTCAAAGAAGTCAAGGAGGTTGGTCGTAAACCTTTACGGTACAATAATTTAAATATGGGCCTCCATGCATATTTGTATTTAAGACCGAAAAACGAATGTGATTCTTACCTCAGTCATTTTTATTTGATATCAACACTGGAGGAAAGTATGCAGCGTTTTATAGTTTCTTTGAGAAGCCGTGCCAATCAAAGGTTACCCACCTCAACATAACAATTCAAATAACCTCTTGTTCAACAGCCTTATGGATTAAGATCTTTAACCCTGAGCTGTTGAAAAGAAGACATTTGATGAAAGTTTTCTCTTCTGTTTAGTTAGAACTAAAAAAAAATTAAATGTTCAGAACCACAGAATTTGGCTTCTATTTCCTGGTTTATAGAGAAGCGTCTTTGCAATCTTGCACATATTTTCATCCCTATTGGTCTGCAGCTCTATTACTATCAATTCCAAATCATGTAGAATCAAGACACTCAAAGTTATTCTTAAGCATTCAGGAAAACAAGACTCCTGAGTTTCTGCAAAACCACTAGTTGAAAAATTTTTTTTTTTTAATTCTCATTTATCATTTAACAATACTTTAAAAAGGTAAGTTTATTTTTAGCCCCGTAAAAAACTTTAATTATTTTTTTCAAAAAATGTAATTTTTGTTTAAAATATTTAATTTATTGTAATTTCAACTCATTTAAAAAATGTGATTTAAAAAAATGTATTTAATGTTTTACAGTGTTTTTTGGGGTGATCTCCATTCATATATTTGACAGGTCTATCTGTCAGGTGTATGAAGGGAGATTCCCTTCTTTGATAAGAACATAACATAAGAAATAGAAGCAGGAGTAGGCCATTCAGCCCTTCGAGCCTGCTCCACCATTCAATGAGATCATGGCTGATCTTCTGCCTGAACTCCATTCACCGGCCCTATCGCCACATCCCTTGATGCCCTTACTAGTCAGAAATCTATCGACTTCTGTTTTGAATATACCCAATGACTGAGCCTCCACAGCCCTCTGGGGTAGAGAATTCCAAAGATTCACCACCCTCTGTGTGAAGAAATTCATTCTCATCTCAGTCCTGAATGGCCTACCCTCTATCCTGAGGCTGTGGCCCTTGGTTCTAGACTCCCCAGCCAAGGGAAACATTCTCCCAGCATCCACCCTATCAAGCCCTGTAATAATTTTGTATGCTTCAATGAGATCCCCTCTCATTCTTCTGAATTCAGGAGAATACAGGCCTAGTTTACTCAATCTCTTCTCATACGACAGTCTAGCCATCCCAGGAATCAATCACGTAAAACCTTCGTTACATTCCCTCTATGGCAAGTATATCCTTCCTTAGGTAAGGAGACCAAAATTGTACACAGTACTCCAGGTGTGGTCTCACCAAGGCCCTATATAATTGGAGTAAGACTTCTTTACTCCTATACTCAAATCCTCTTGTAATAAAGGCCAGCATACCATCTGCCTTCCTAATGGCTTGCTGTACCTGCTCATTCACTTTCAGTGACTCATGTACAAGGACACCCAGGTCCCTTTGAGCATCTGCATTCCCCAATCTTTCACCATTTAGGAAATACTCTGCCTTTCTGTTTTTTCTACCAAAGTTGATAACTTCACATTTATCCACATTATATTCCATCTGCCATGTTCTTGCCCACTCACTGAGCCTGTCAAGATCCCCTTGAAGCTTCTTCACATCCTCTTCACAACTGACACTGCCACCTAGCTTTGTATCATCAGCAAATTTAGAAATGTTACATTTAGTCTCCTCTTCCAAATCATTGATATAGATTGTGAATAGCTGGGGCCCAAGCACTGATCCTTGCAGTACCCCACTAGTCACAGCCTGCCATCCTGAAAAAGACCCGTTTATCCCTACTCTTTGTTTTCTGTCTGTTAACCAATTCTCAATCCATGCTAGTATATTACCCCCAATTCCATGTGCCCTAATTTTGTTCAGCAACCTCTTGTGTGGGACCTTATCGAAGGCCTTCTGAAAATCCAGATGCACCACATCTACCGGTTCCCCTTTGTCTACTCCATTAGTTACATCCTCAAAGAACCTCAATGGGATTGTCAGACAGGATTTCCCTTTCATAAATCCATGTTGACTCTGCCCAATCTTACTATTAGTTTCTAAGTGTCCAGTTATTGCATCCTTTATAATAGGTTCCAGCATTTTCCCAACTACTGATGTGAGGCTAACAGGTCTGTAGTTCCCCATTTTCTCTCTCCCTCCTTTCTTAAATAGCGGGGTTACATTTGCTATCCTCCAATCTGTAGGAACCGTTCCAGAATCTATAGAATTTTGGAAGATGACAACCAATACGTCCACTATCCCAATGGCCACCTCTTTCAAAACCCTAGGATGTAGGTCATCCGGTCCTTGGGATTTATCGACTTTTAATCCCATTAATTTGCCGATTTCTAAAAGGATCCCAATCCTCAGGCTGACCGCTTTTTCAGGCAACTTTATAAGCTTCCTCCTTTGACTTAATACTAGCTTTAATTTCTTTTGTTAGCCATGGTTGGATCACTTTTCCTTTGGCTCCCCATGGCCCACGTGATCCCAGGGACGCTTGCGAACCGCATGCGCCTCTGGGATACGTAGGCCCTGCTCATTTCAAGTTGGAGAGGCCCAGGATCGGAAGTGTCCGGACCTCGGGAGCCCTCAGGTAAGTCCATAGATTATTTCCAGATCAGAGGACTCCGCACGCAAGAAGCCTCCGATCGGAAAATTACGGGCCAAGGATTTACACCACTTAAATAAAAATAAATGTTCTCGTGTTCAAAATTAATTAAAAGACCTTTTAAGCAATTAAAATAAAAAATAAATTTTTTGAAAAATAAATTTAAACATTTTAAAATGGGCCAAGATTAACCTAACTCTGCGACTGCGAAAGTGTTTTTGCAGCGGATGCGAACGATCTGCCAATGCGAAACTTGACAGATTGCAAGTTCCGGGTTTTTGCACATGCACAGCGCATGCGGAAACCTGGAACTTGCGGGGCCTTTCAGAAGGCTTCCAACAGCGTACACTGTCATGCCCATTTTATGAAAAATTTTACTGTAAGTTGTGTATCACTTCATTATGTATACATGTTCTTATGTTGTGTATTGCTTATGTATTACATTTGATTTTATTTTGTAACATGTTTGAGGAACTCGAGTGTCACGTCTTGAGTCTCAATTTTAATCTGAGGTGGGAATTGGGGATATGCGGTCAAAGCGGGTGGCAATCCATCTGGCTTCCTGGTGTGTAAGGCCCCGAGGGATTTTAACTCTCGGAACTCATTTAAATAGTGCTGAACTGTCCATATAAGTTATTGTTGGGGGATTACTAATAGATACCAGTGCTGGAATGGAGATGAAATGCCAGGGCTGGGCAGGTCTAAGGATTCCTTCCAGGGTCCAGAGGGGCACTCCTGCTCCTCCTAGCTCACAAGGAATCCTCACCAAAATTTTCAAAAATTACTTACCTTGGCCTCTTGCGAATGCTCTGCAGTCTCCTGGCAGGTTTCGCTAGTGGCTTTGGCATGAACAAGCCTCCCGATTTCTGGAATTAAAATTACATTGTGCCACTGATAACATTATCGAACAACAGCTTCCATATATGAGGTAGTCACCTGGCTGGAGCGGACGGTCCTCCCACGCCTGAATTCTGCTTGCTTAAAATAACAGAGGGCGGGAACACATGGGAACACAGCACAACCCATCCCCCCCCCCCCACACCACCACCATTATAACAATCCGCACGCTCTGTTTGCGCTGAACACACTGGGTTAAAATCTAGGTTTTGGTTCCATTCTTTGAGAATTTGCTGTTACATTAGACAAGTGTCCAATGATTATAGAAAATGCTTGAAACAAAGATCGGATCTGCCAGATTCAATAAGGGAATTGGATAAATACTTAGAGGGGAAAAAAATTGTAGGGCTGTGGAGAAAGAGCAGGGGAGTAGGACTAATTGGATAGCTCTCACAAAGAGCTGGCACAGGCTCAATGGGATGATTGGCCTCCTTCTGTGCTGTATAATTCTCTGATTCTATGATTTTGTTTACCCTGATTGTAATCACACCTGTTAACTGAATGTGTACTTACTCCTGTTGCATGAAGGTTTCTGTGCTGATTGAGGTCCAAATGCATGTTAGTCACATGTTACAGGATCTTCATTATTTTAGTAACAACTTAAAAATATAACTGTGAAACCTGTTTCTGTTTTAATTTTATAGTACCATTAAAAGATGCAATATGTTATGCAATAGAAAATTATTCCTAACATTTCACTGTGAACTTCTTATAACTGAATACACTGATTATATATTCCAGGTTAACTTTTCTATACCCTTAGCAATCTTATATACCTTTACAAGATCATTATCAGACACCTCCTCCTTTCTCGGATGAAAAGCGCAAGTTTCTCCAATCCTTTCTCATAACTCAAACCCTGACACAAGGGAACAGCTTTGTAGCTCTTCTCTGCACTGTCTCCAAGAACTTTACTCGTAAATTGGTGACCAGAACTGGATGTAACATTCAAGGTGCGATCTCCATGATGTCAGCGTGTACATGTCTGAACATGGTGGCGTCATGGTTAGTGGGCTGACATGACAATGCAATGACATTGTACTTGGGCAATGGCCACACAGTGGACGCACATCCATCAGAATGCACTTTACTGCTGCTTCACAGAGACACCAGCAATGCAATTTAAATACTGGAGAGTGGTGTTCTTAGACTGCACTCCCAAGATCTGGGCAGCAGTATAAAGGTCCTCTAGATTGATAGCATGAAGGTTTGCTTGATTTACAGTCTGGCACCAGGAAGAAATTTCACACAAATTTCTCTCCAAGTGTTATCTGTGGTTAGTCACATCTCTCAGATTAAATCATTTTGGAGAGTCCATAATGCTGCACATTGTACATGAACTGCAAGAAGAAATGGATTTGATAGCAAGATGGATGTTTTACTTGCAATATTATATTCAAGTAACATGCTTCTTGCTAGAAGCGGCCTTTTTGAGAGTAATTAGTCTGCAACTTCACTGAACAGCTTAATTATTCATCTGGTTAATATGTCACGCAACAACCTAATCCTTTGGGGCAGATAAATATCTTTAAAACTGTGCTTTACGTTTTGAAAAGGCATCATTTTCCAACCTGTCCCAACGTATTGTGGATTGGTATTTTCCCACCTCGGCCAAGCTGCTGTATCAATGTGTTCGAACACACTTTGAAAATACTTTTTCTCACAAACTGCTGAAACAGAGCAAAATGATTTTGGACTTTTGCTGAATTAGGCTTTTCACATTCAGAGTGAAACTTTGCAGGACACTATCTCAGGAAAGTTAATGAGTTGGCTAGAGTCAATCATGGAATGAATTGGACATGGTAGGTGTTAATGGGCTGAATGGTTCTTTTCTTTTCTAGGCTTTCTAATGTTCTTAAGGATACAGCATAAATGTATTGCTTCACCGTGAGCTTGGTGTGCTGTCTTTCCCTGGGGATTATTTACTTCACTGCCCTTCTATTTTCTGACAGATTCTATTGTGTTTAAATAAAAGAATGCTACCAGGCAAAACAAAGGTATCGTAGCAGTGGATCAAAAATCTACTCACCTTTGAAAGTGACAGATTGGGCAATCTTTTGGATGGGGAGTTTTCTGAGAAATAGCGTTATTTAGGCTGTGTTTCTGCAACATACAGGACATCATAATCTTTGTGGTTAACAGTGATTGCTTATTTGATATAATTTGATTTTATGGTAAGTATAAGATCATGCAGTGAATTTAGAATGGAACTGGTTCTGAGGTAAAATTCTTCCATTTCTCCAGAACCAATATTGTAGTCCTACACTTTTATATATTTGCTCTATTTACCATATAAAGCTCATCAAATCCAAGATATATTAAGAGCCTCTGGGCTGGATTTTCCAAGCCCTGAGGTGTAAGGGGTGGTGTGTGGGTCAGCTTCGCCTCTGACTTATGAGTGGTTTGAATCGCTCCCACTCCCTTGGTTCTAGACCTGGGACTTATTTGGGGGTTGTGATGAAAAGTGCAGCAGACAACTGAATCTTGGTGAACAAAATAAAATCTTTATTTGAGAAAGAAAATATACAACACAATAGTTTTAACACTCTAAATTGGGGGAACACTTCGGAATATATGAGGGAAAATAACAATAGACAGAATACTTCACCCCTCCCAATCCCACTTCACTAGCTAAGTTGGGCTCGAGACGACCAGGGATAATGCTCACCAAAACAACTTCTTTCGACAGTTGTAGAGGTTCGCGATTTCGGGGTTCTCTAGATGTGTCGATTGGGGCCTGCCGTACCCCAGACGCGGTAGAGGACTTCACCTGCGTGGCTGGTCAGTCTTCGCCAGTCCGCTGATGCGGTAGGGTGCATATTGGATCTATCAGGTGAGTACCCAATTTCTTTTGGTTAGAAGTAGGGTTTAGAGTCTTTTCGATAAAATCTTACCCAGGGGTAAGTCAGGATAGATTGTAGAGTGGAAAAACTTGCAGATCTTCGGTTTTCTTCCAAGTTGGGTTTTGTTGGTCGCAGTGGCCCAATATTACCCGGTTGCTGGTAATATTTGGTTGTTTGTTTCGTGGGGCCCTGGTCTGCCATGAGGTCTTCGACGGTGTGTCACTTCTTCTTGGACTGAACTTGGTGATTTGATTTGACATGAATGATGAAGTGAACTTCCTCCAGCACTGCTTTCTTGAACTCTTTTCTTCTACTGTTTGCCCTCTTCTCACCGTTTTGAACTCCTTTGAACTCTCCTCTCACTCGATTATACTGTTTGAGGCCTACTAATCTGCGCGACAAATCAGTTCTGTCTCTTTGTTAGTTTTGGCGGGCTCGTTAACATTGATGGGTTAAAAATTGTTTAATAGGATTCGGGGTGGTCCCATCAATTCTTAATTGGTTTTAAGCGATTGTTTAACCTCTTGTTTAATTGCAGTAACATTTGTCTTTTCCTGTGGGGGCCAAAGTTCTTTTGTTGGTTCGGGCATGTTCTGCATTATGTATACTTTGGATGGTTCTGTAATTTTGGGTGGGAACTGCTCTTCTGTTGGTCTATTGTCATTATGTAAAATGACTGAGACAGTCCAGATCCAGATAGCCCCCAGACAGCTTGGCTAATGCCAATACCCAAAACTGTCCATTTACAGAGGCCAATCCCAATTCCTTTTGTTGCAGCCCCCTTTGCTTCCACAGGCTCGAACATGCTTTTAAAATAAAAACCAAAATCCTGGGATCCTTGATTTTTAAATCTCCCTGTTGCCCAATATTCTAATACCATTCTGACATGGTTTATTAACAGTCCAAAAATCCCCTTCTTTAGGGAAATCTTCTTGGTTTTGGGGAATCTGCTGAATTTTGCGAATCTTACAGTGGAGGCAGGCATGGAGGTGGGACTGCCGGTAAAGTAGCAGAAAGTGGGGGCGGATGGCAAAGCCGCCCCATCCCGCTTCTGTGCCCTTTTGCCAGGAGGTGGGAAAAAGTGCTGCTTCGGGACCCATCTTCTGGAGGCAGGAAAGGCATTAAATACTTTTAACTGCCTGTTAACTGGTAGTTAACATGTAGAAAAAGGATTAGTGCCATTTTACCTTCACAGGTGAAGGCTTCCCAACCTCGGTGAACCCCGTCGGGTTGGAGGAGATGTGAAGGAGGTCTGCGGCGGCTGGAGACACCTGGAAGTAAGATGTAGAGGTGAGTGATGGGTGCAAGTGTGGAGTGGTAAGCATGTAAGGTGAGTGATATGTTTTAAAAAATGTTCACTTACCTTGTTTTCTTCTTACAGCCTTCAGCTGCGCTGGATCGGGAGACTCGACATCCTCCTTGTCGATTTCACAGACTGGCTGTTGGATCCTCCGAACCAACAGCCATATGAAATTTACAAAGTTGAAAGGTTTGATGAATCCTGAACACAAGGACTCATCAAGCTACAGAGAATGTCAGTATTTGATAGCTTCCCAGAGCTGTCAGACACTGACATTTCTTCTTCCAAGAAGTCTTGACAGATAGCACATCTGACGTTGATGTGCTCTGTCAGTGACTTCCTCCCTAAGTGGCCTGCTGAGCCCACAGGTCGGGCTTAACAAGGTCAATCAGGGGAAAATCCCTCTGGTTGGTCAGACGAGGATGGAGGCGGGACACTGACATGACAAGCAGTAGTCCCGCCTCCACCTCTTCTCCATTCACAAAATCCAGCCCATTGTGTGCACTGTGCAAGCAACGTGGGTAACTCATAAAAATAAAGCTTGGTGGCAGCGTTACCAGTTCATAATCAGACTTGTCCTGTATGCTATACAATTTTCTGTTGCCATTTTGCACAGCTTCTTCTGCTGTGTTTCTTGTACATTTTCATAGATACACATAAATATGAACATGTCAGTCTTCATTTGCTTAGCTTTGTTTCTCCCGACTTCTCTCTCTTCGCTCACCCAGCCAAAATGTGCAGCCACAGCCAGCAGTATGCCACAAAAGAAAAGGCTCAGTTTATCTCAATTGTACATGTTGTGAGTGAATCTCACCAGATAGTTCAGAAGTCATGATTTGAACCATGTACAAGTTGATTTGGGGAAAAATTGCTGTATCTGTGTAGGTTCTTGTAGAGGTGTGAGTGGAGTTAACATCAATGAAATGAATAGGGCAAGACAGGTAAAATTCTTCCATTTCTCCAGAACCAATATTGTAGTCCTATACTTCACATAAAATCAAATTCTATCAACAATTTGCATATAAGTAGAGTAGACCTTCAAGTTAAAGAACAAACTGAGATTTCAAGACTTTGGGTTCAGTTTGGGATGTTCACTGCAGAATACTGTTGATTTCTGATCTTGTATATTTTGGCTTTGGAGAGCTGAATTGCAAAAATCCCAAAGATTGGATTTGACATGGCTTTGGATCATTAAAATTTAATCGGAAGCTAATGCTGAACTCTGAATGCCCATTTTTGTTGATTATACCATTCACTCGGTTCACTCCATGTGACATTAAGAGTTGGCTGAGTGCACTTGGTGCAGTGAAGGCTATGAGCCCTGACAATATCCCAGCTGTAGTGCTGAGGATCTGTGTACTAGAACTAGCTATCCCTCTAACCAAGCTATTCCAGTAAAGCTATGGAACTGGCATTTATTCGACAATGTGGAAAATTGCTCAGGTATGTCCTAGCCACAAAAAGCAGGACAAATCTAACCCGGGAAACTACCTCCTTGTCATTCTCCTCCCAATCATCCACACAATTATTATTTCCAACAAGAGGTGCAGCCACCTTCAATGACACCACCATCACAAAGTCCCTCACCATCAATGTCTTGAGAGTCACCTTTGACCAGAAGCTTAACTGGATGAGCCACATGGTTAGAAGAGCAGGACAGGCTGGGTGAGAAGAGTGGCTCACTTCCTTATCCCACAAATCCTCTCCACCATCTGCAAGGCTCAAGTTAGGAGTGTGTTGGAATGCTCGCCATTCTCCTTGATGGGTGCAGTCACAACAACATTCAAGAAGCTCACACTATCCAGGATAGAGCAATCCACTTGATTGGTGCTCCTGCTACTGGTCTCAATATCCACCCCCTCCACTAGTGGTGTACTGCGGCTGCAGTATGTACTATATACAGGGTAGTACATACAGTAGCAAGTCGCCAAGCTTACTACCCCAGTCCTATGGCCTACACTAACAAATAAGGAAAGAGCAGTAATATCACAGGAATATGATCACCTCCAAGTTACACACTATCCTACTTGGACATATACCACCATTCCTTCATCTTTGTTGTGTCAAAATCCTGGAATTTTCTACCAAACACAATTGTATCAATAGCACATGAAGTGCAGCCATTCAATGACAAGGCCCTCTACCACCTTTTCAGAGTAACTCGGGATGGGCAGTAAATGCAATCTTGCCAGCATTGCCCATACTCAGAGAACATTTATTTAAAGCAAGGAATTTTCTTATCATGTTAAAATATGGGATGATTACTTCATTGGAGTGATATTATGATCTAAAGCAATATGTATTCATATTGCATTTTAGACAAGACAAGGTGTAAAAAGAGATCTTTATGTTCTGTGATACAAAGTGATTTGTGATATAATAATGTGATTAGATTGAGGTTGGCATTCTCAAGATTGTTTGTACAACTAAACCCTGAAGTAATCATATCTGTTAGTATTATAAATTGTTTGGTATCCTGGATTGCAAAGGTCTTATCTGACCTCCATCTGTGTTGGACATCTTGTCCTGATTTTATATTCCTTCCAGATTTTCACTGTATATTGTTGCAGTACCTTACCCGCTATCAAACTTTTTCTGTACAACTTTATTCTTTATTCCTTTCTATTTGGCAATTGTTGATGACTCCCTTTTATTAACGGAAAGTAAATGATCAAAGTGAGCATACACACTTGAGTCTCCGCATTGCATAATTGATAATTGCTAGAAGATTAGAGTGAGTTGATTCATTATTCACTAATGTCCTTACATATTTATAAACATATTAAATGACACAGTGCTTTCTTAATAAATTAATTTTGTGATATGCTATCATAGCAAATACTAAATGCATTTAAAAGTGTTTCCTGCAGTATTTTTATTGAAAGGGTAACTGGGATTAGCTCACATACAACTCCCATAGCATAACAATTAAGAGTTTGCCAGGATTGGTGATCAATTCCATTATTCAGAAAAAAACTGATATTATGAAGGTGCAAATTTTAATTTGCAAATACCTACTTTTCAGAAGGTATTAGGAGGATGTAATATGCTATTATTAGTCTTAAACCCAGTAAGGAGCAGATGGTGTGCTGAAAGGAAGAGCTTGGTAGAAGTGAGTTTTCTGACAGTTGTGACTCCTGAATTCCCGTAAGGTTTAAGAATGTATCAGATGGCATCCAGAAATAATCACCTGATCCAGCAGTATGCTTCAAATCAGTGAGAGAACTTACTGTGATTGACATTTTGTATAACTTCCACACAGGGCAGCTGCTGACTTAAAATTGGTCGAAATCTTTACAGTGGGAAGATTTGAATAAGTAACCTATGGATTAGAAATGAATAAGAAGAAATGGAACAGGAACTGAATGAAAAGCAAAAGCATTTTTCCAGTTACATTTTAATGTAGCAATGATGTGAACACATCCATATATAGCAAGTTAAACATTGTGATCCATGGAAACACTCATGCCATTCTTGATTCCAAGGTTATGATGGCTGACAAGCAACACAGCCAAATCCAACATGAAGGGATAGGTTTCTGACTCTAATACTCCTAATATTGCAAGAAGTGGTGAGATGGTGGAAGATATTTACAGCCAAAAATAAGAGTATTAAGAATTTACAGAACAACAACAACAACAACAACAACTTGTATTTATATAGCGCCTTTAACGTAGTAAAACGTCCCAAGGCGCTGCACAGGAGTATTTTAAGACAGAAAATTTGACACCGAGCCACATAAGGATAAATTAGGGCAGGTGACCAAAAGCTTGGCCAAAGAGGTAGGCTTTAAGGAGCATCTTAAAGGAGGAAAGAGAGATTTAGGCAGGGAATTCGGAGCTTAGGGCCTAGGCAACGTAGGATAATTATTCATGAAGGATAATTATTAATGGATGCATTATTTAGTTGAACTTGTACGACAATTATAATTATACTGTAAAGAGATTTGAGCAACCATTGTCAGATTTTTTTTACGTGATTATTACCAGCATTTTCAATTACCCAATTTATTTCTAGCAACATTATCTAAATGTCAAGGAGTGAAGATTGATGGAAAGAAATCCTCAATTTTGTTTTTCAGAAATCGCATTAATTTTTGGCTGCCATACTACCAAGCTGTGACCTCTCCTTTCATACCACACAGGTACTGTAACATTTCTTTCTTTTACTGTATTCCAACTAATGCAAAGCAATCTAACATGACATGGATATTGCACTATTTGAGCTAATACTGGCACATTTAATTGAAATTGAACAATGCCTGTATCAGCAATAGGAAAGACAGATTTACATAAAATGTGATATACATACCCATTAAAGTCTCTCCATTTTAATTAAACTAGTTGAACAGATGTTCTTGAACTTCAACATGAATATCTTCTCTTGATAGTCAAGCCAGTATTCTTCATCCTCATTAAATTTCTACCTTTATTCTTTCCTATTCCAATGCTGTAATTAGCTATGTTTGATAGTCTTGTAGGAATCAGAAATTCAAATGCTTTCTTGTAATGAAAGTAGCTTATGTTTATCTGACTATCAGATAAGACAGATATTTTCTGCAATTATTTTCTTTCACCAGTTTTCTATCACAATTGACTGGAATAATTTAATTTATTCCTGGAGATACGCTTCCACAGGTGCCAGGCTTACTCTGGTTCCTTGCCCAAATGGCCACTTGATGAGTTTTGGCTTGTCCTCGTCCAATGTGTACTTGCATGCATTTCCAGCGGGGGTCAATTTTCTCTTTCTAATCCAAGGGTGTGAGGCCAATTGTTGTGCCATGGCCATAATCAGCAAACACAAGAATTGAACCTGGGATTTTCCATGATCTGTATGAGTCAGCTCATCACTGCCTAATCCCACTGTATCATGGTGGGGGAGAGGGGTGGAGTTATTATAATTAAATATCAGTTGATGCAAAATCTTGATGTCTGTAAAGAAGGGTGGTTACAATGCACTATTGAATCATTCTTGGGAGTTGGCATCAAATCCAGACAGATAACAATATTTTGTCTGTTAAAGATTGTAGTTGAAGTTTTGATTCAGCAGTAGCCTTTCTAGTTCACAATAGATTCTACAGGTTCAAACTTTCCTTCGATTCAGCACTAAGTGCCACTTAGTTTTGTAGGAATTAACTCATAATCAAAATTTGAAAATTAAAATAATTGAAAATCAGATGGCATTATTTTATGTTTCTACTCCATTTGGGCTTATTGGATTCAGAAGTGCCTATTCTGTCAATAAATGGCATAGGACCTACACAATCTGTAAATTTGCTTGGACTGTAGTTCTGCAATCTATGCTGATATTCTTCAAGTAACATACTACACAAATATATGTTCTCCATGTTCGCAGGTGTTAATGACTGGAAGAAAGCAACTGTTAGTGTCACTGGACTAGTAATCCAGAGAGCTGGACTAATGATCCAGGAACGAGAGTTCAAATCCCACGATGGCAGCTGGGGAATTTAAATTCAGTTAATTAAATAAATCTGGAATAAAAAGCTAGTATCAGTAATGGTAACCATGAAACTATCAGATCGTCATAAAAACCCATCTGGTTCACTAATGTCCTTTAGGGAAGGAAATCTGCCATCCTTACCTAGTCTGGCCTGTATGTGACTCCAGACCTACAGCAATGTGTTTGACTCTTAACTGCCCTATGAAATAGCCTAGCAAGTCACTCAGTTGGAACAAATCGCTATGAAACACAATAATAAGAATGAAACTGGATGGACCACCCAGCATTGACCTCAGCACCGGCTACAGACACGGCAATGGCACACACAGCCCAGTCGACCCTGCAAAGTCCTCCTCACCAACATCTGTTGTGCCAAAATTGGGAGAGCTGTCCCACAGACTGGTCAAGCAACAGCCTGACATAGCCATACTCACTGAATCATACCTTTCAGCCAATGTCCCAAACTCCTCCATCACCATCCCTGGGTATGTCCTGTCCCACCGGCAGGACAGACCCACCAGAAGTGCCGGCACAGTGGTATATAGTCGGGAAGGAATGGCCCTGGGAGTCCTCAACATTGACTCCGGACCCCATGAAGTCTCAAGTTTTCAGGTCAAGCATCGGCAAGGAAACCTCCTGCTGATTACCTCCTGTTGATTACCATCTACCGCCCTCCCTCAGCTGATGAATCAGTACTCCTCCATGTTGAATACCACTTGGAAGAAGCACTGAGAGTAGCAAGGGCACTGAATGTACTCTGGGTGGGGGATTTCAATGCCAATCACCAAGAGTGGCTCGGTAGCACCACTACTGACCGAGCTGGTCGAGTCCTGAAGGACATAACTGCCAGTCTGGGCCTGCGACAGGTGGTGAGAGAACCAACACGAGGGAAAAACCTACTTGACCTCATCCTCACCAATCTACCTGTCGCAGATGCATCTGTCCATGACAGCATTGGTAGCAGTGACCACCGCACAGTCATTGTGGAGACGAAGTCCCATCTTCACACTGAGGACACCCTCCATCGTGTTGTGCGGCACTACCAGCGTGCTAAATGGGATAGATTTAGAACAGATCTAACAGCTCAAAACTGGGTATCCATGAGGTGCTGTGGGCCATCAGCAGGAGCAGAATTGTATTCCACCACAATCTGTAACCTCATGGCCCGGTATATCCATCACTCTACTATTACCATCACCATCAAGCCAGGGGACCAACCCTGGTTCAATAAGGAGTGTAGAAGAGCATGCCAGGAGCAGCACCAAGCATACCTAAAAATGAGGTGCCAACCTGGGGAAGCTGCAACACAGGACTACATGCATGCTAAAAAGTGGAAGCAGCATGTTATAGACAGGGCTAAGCTATCCCACAATCAACGGATCAGATCAAAGCTCTGCAGCCCTGCCACATCCAGTCGTGAATGGTGGTGGACCATTAAACAACTAATGGGGGGAGGAGGAGACTCCATGAATAGTCCCATCCTCAATGATGGTGGAGCCCAACACGTGAGTGCAAAAGACAAGGCTGAAGCGTTTGCAACCATCTTCAGCCAGAAGTGCTGAGTGGATCATCCATATTGGCCTACTCCTGAGGTCCTCACCATCACAGAAGCCAGTCTTCAGCCAATTCAATTCAATCCACGTGATATCAAGAAATGGCTGAACGCACCGAATACAGCAAAGGTAATGGGCCCTGACAACATCCTGGCTATCATGCTGAAGACTTGTGCTACAGAACTAGCCACGCATCTAGCCAAGCTGTTCCAGTACAGCTACAACACTGGCATCTATCTGACAACGTGGAAAACTGCCCAGATATGTCCTGTCCACAAAAAGCAGGACAAATCCATCTGACCAATTACCGCCCCATCAGTCTACTCTCATCAGCAAAGTGATGGAAGGTGTCATCAACAGTGCTATCAAGCGGCACCTGCTCACTGGTGCCCAGTTTGGGTTCCGCCAAGACCACTTGGCTCCCGACCTCATTACAGCATTGGTCAACAGCATGGACTAAGGAGCTGAATTCCAGAGGTGAGGTGAAAGTGACTGCCCTTGACATCAAGACAGCATTTGCCCAAGTGTGGCATCAAGGAGCCCTAGTAAAACTGAAGTCAATAGGAATCTGGGGAAAAACTCTCCACTGGCTGGAGTCATACCTAGCACAAAGCAGATGGTTGTAGTGGTTGAAGGTCAATCATCATAGCCCCAGGACATAGCTGCATGAGTTCCTCAGGGCAGTGTCCTAGGTCCAGCCATCTTCAGCTGCTTCATCAATGACCTTCCCTCCAACATAATGTCAGAAATGGGGATGTTCGCTGATGATTGCACAGTGTTCAGCGCCATTCGCAACTCCTCAGATAATGAAGAAGTCCATGCCAGCATACAACAAGACCTGGACGATGTTCAGGCTTGGGCTGATAAGTGGCAGGTAACATTCGCGCCACAGAAGTGCCAGGCAATGACTATCTCCTACAAGCGAGAGTCTAACCACTGCCCCTTGACATTCAATGGCATTAACATCGCCAAATCCCCCACCATCAACATCCTGGGAGTCACCATTGACCAGAAACTTAACTGGACCAGACACATAAATACTGTGGCAACAAGAGCAGATCAGAGGCTAGGTATTCTGCGGCGAGTGTCTCACCTCCTGACTCCCCAAAGCCTTTCCACCATCTACAAAGCACAAGTAAGGAGTGTGATGGAATACTCTCCACTTGCCTGGATGAGTGCAGCTCCAACAACACTCAAGAACCTCGACACCATCCAGGACAAAGCAGCCCGCTTGATTGGCACCCCATCTACCACCTTAAACATTCACTCCCTCCACCACCCGGTGTACCGTGGCTGCAGTGTGTGCCATCTACAAGATGCACTGCAGCAACTCGCCAAAGCTTCTTCGGCAGCACCTCCCAAACCCGTGACCTCTTCCGCCTAGAAGGATAAGGGCAGCAGGCGCATGGGAACACCACCACCTCCAAGTTCCCCTCCAAGTCACACACTATCCTGACTTGGAAATATATCACTGATCCTTCATCGTCGCTGGGTCAAAATCCTGGAACTCCCTCCCTAACAGCACTGTGGGAGTACCTTCACCACTCGGACAGCAGCGGTTCAAGAAAGTGGCTCACCACCACCTTCTCGAGGGCAACTAGGGATGGGCAATAAATGCTGGCCTTGCCAGTGATGCCCGCATCCCATAAGCGAATTAAAAAAATGTGAATGTATAAATTATTAATTAAAATGTTATGAAAGTGGCAGCTGTGGCATCCATTATTTAGTTAGTTAGTTCCTTGCAGTGCATTTTGCTGGTGGGGTGGGGGAGGGTACAGATTAACTGTCATGTTAATCATTTCTAATACTACCTTCATAGATGTATGTATTCATGGCATGCATCAGCAACCATCGTGGGAATTTCCTTAAATCCCTGCTGACCTCAATTTTGTTTTGGATTGTCTGAGGGGATCTAAAGTTTTTGTTGTCTGCATCCAAACCTGAATTTCTGTTTAACTATATGTTTGTTACTACCATTTTGCAATAATTCTCTGAGTAGCCATACGAGTTAGAAGTATGGGAAATGCAAATATCGCTTTGGTGAGGTAAGTATGTTCTTAGGAGACTGATTTTAAGACATAGTGTTGGGGGAGGGGGTGCTCACAATTGGGATGTGAATCATAGGGGTGAAAGCTGTCAAGGCCTGTATCAGCAAGATGGGCTGATAGTGAATCGGCAGCTTGTTTAAACCGCGCCTAGCGTTCATTTTCATTGAAGGGTGTGGAGTAAAACTAACTGCTAATTTGCTATAAAATCTTTTGTGCTAATGGCATTGACTAATTTCACCTCCATAGTGCTGAACATTATTAATAACATTATGTGGGTACCCTTTGGAAGAATTGTTCAAAACATCTCACCTCTTCAGTAGATAGAGTTGAATTCTGATAAATGCATCATAAATGGACTTAATATTTGGATTAGGATAATGCACAATATGTCTATTATGCCTACAGAACTTGTGCATTGCAAATGCGTTGGTAAATTAACGCTCTTTAGTTAGATCAGTTCTGTACTTTGATGAGGTATGTTTATGTGGAGTCAACATTGCTGTTTTATTGCTGGATTTTTTTGGAATCTAAAGGGCAAATGAATTGATCCTGCACACCCAGTAGGAAATCACATTTGAAGGAAACACTGGTGATAGAACTGGTGCTAGTGATGGAATTCGTGAATTTACCATTAAATTGCAACATAAAGTACAGAAGATGTGTTACACTAAACCAGATTGAATAAATGATGGTTTAATAGACTTTAAAAGTTTTTAATCTAACACTAAGTGGAGGGTAAAACCGAGAGCAAAGTAGGCTAATGAAATAATACACAGCCAAAACCTAATTATATTCCGTCACTTTAAATAATATATTTCAACAGAAAGGCATGCTTAATTTATCCCCATTTAAAAGAGCTATAGAAATGTTTAATTTCACATAAGGAATTAGGCTAGTCTCGTTAAACCTTATCGAGCAATTCTTTAACTTCCAGCGCCTTATAGGAATGATTTGTCCGTTATGGTGGTCCTTTGGAGGATGTAGTTTGTGACCAAACTGCTGGACACCTTGTCCAACTTATATAGTAGTGTTATAGTACCTTTTCACAGTATGCAAGACATTCATTCAAGAATATGTTTCACAATTCACCCAGTATTGTGTTTTGCAAAATAGCCAACACAGTAAGCTGAATCACAGTATCTAGATAATGAATTTTGCTATTTCAATGGGTAGTGAAACTATGTTTTACATGGTATGATTACATTAATCATCTAAGCCCATTTTCAAAAGATGCTAATGGAGTTGCTACAATGATCTGCCACACAATGGCACAGTGCCATCGAGTAAGAATAGATTAGTTTCATAAAGCAAAGGTGTCTCCTAATGTTGTTCCTTGATTCACTTGTTCCTTGAATGTTGTGAAAGGGAGAGTAGAGAATCTCCCGTCTTTTTAGAATAACCAATTGGTAAGGAAAGATCAAAGAGATTGGGCAGTACAGAAATGGAAGACCTGGAAGGAGTTTGATGGTAAAGATCAAGAGACAATTGAAGCCAACATCAAGTATGCTAATTTTATACAGAAGTAGCACTGTCAACCCATGTGTTTCACACAGCTAACTGACTAAAGGTTAAACCATGCTATCATCATCAGGAATGAAGTGCTTAAACTGTGTAGCATTTATTCCATACATCTCATTTTTTACTGTTAAAATAAAGTAAATGGCTATCGGATAATGCTAATGTTGATAACAGTAGGATCTTAACTATGAATATCTGATTTGTAAATTAAATGGAGTTGATTTATGCTCCTTGATTCTTTGGGGAGTATGAATTTTTATTATGCTTACTGTAAAATTGGTATTTGCAGTATTTTAACTTTTGTGACAAACATTTCCACAGACGGAAGCTATAGTAATAGTGTAATGAACATAGATATCATAAAGCAAATCTGCTCTAAGTAGATTTCAGTCTGCGTAATTGGAACTGTCCATTAGGAAAGACTATATTCTGAGACTTTGCTTTCAAAAACCAACAGAATGATCAACATACTGTCAGGATTAAAGTGTCTGCTTTGGTCTGATAAGTCGCCTTCTGCACACATTACTCAGCTGTTCATCTCTGAAGTGTTCCTATTTGGAATCAAAACTTAAACTGCATCCAGCGACAGTCACTTGACATCAAGGTCGAGAAATTCCTCGGAGCTGGTTCCTCTCTGCCGATGTTGCTTCCCGGATGTACGTGGAATATTAGAATGATATTAAAGAAACAGCTTTGTCATTTGGACTTGTCACAAGAATGTTGAAGTATCATTTTTAAACCAAGTAGAGGGTGTTCCTCTGACACTGGGAGATTGAGGCATATTGGTGGGAAATAGAGGAAAGATTGTCCATATTAAATCTGAACCATGAGTGCTTGATACTAACACTGAAATTAGTATTAAAATGTGGGAAAGTGTTTCATTCTTGATCCGCAAAGATTTACCCAAGTGTACTGCTTTTACAATGCAGCTTGGGGACATTGCAATCATGATGACCATGACGTCATGTGAGTGATAGGACAGTGTGGTAATCAGTCAGTGACATAGGACATACTTCTGTTCAAAACTGTTATGTATGCTGTGCATCCTGTTTGTTAAACCTTCTTCCGCAACTTTTTGCTTTGAGTTCACACCATTGCTAAACAGTTCCTTCATCAATCTATTGCCAAGCTATATCTCTCACAAAACATGGAATGGAATTTGTCTAGCTACTTTCCCTCAATTACCCCACAAGTAAAGTGCAGCTTAAATTGCAGCCTTGTGTACAGAGACTCACTTATGAGCCGTACTTTTTGACACAGGCTCTTCTCGTTTCCTCCTCCCCCCACCCCCCAACTTCTCAAAAATGCTAATCTCACCCATGTTACTAAAAGGGGTTCAGAGCAGAGGTCAAGAGTTTTTCCATGGGAAGAAAGGGTTGTTTAACCTTGATGGCTATTTCAAGAACAGCATAAGTAGAACACTATAAGCAGTCTGCTCTCTCTGCCCCCAAAAATCTGTGGTCTGGGGACATCAGAACAGGTGAGAAAAGGGGGCAGGATAAACAAAGTAACATATCCTAAAGGAGAAAGCTGCAGGTAGCCCACAGGTTTGTTTTAAATCCCAGAGTATAAGTATGGCATCCTCAAAATGATACAGTTATGGACATAAGCTTTCTGCTGTAAGCAGTCTCTGTGGGTAGGAACACAATCCTTGTACCATGAATATCACACCGATAGTGTAAAAATGCAACCAAATCAAAGGCTGCATCTTTAATGATAAATGCACAATTCAGTAACGCTTTGATCATGAATTTTACGACAGGAATTCATTAACTGCCAACCAATGTCATTTGCTGGTGTGCTGAGCTACAAGTTATTACAACAAAAAAATCATGTTTATTGTTCCCCTCGAGCGTGTTTTTCACTACACTGCTTTCTGAACAGGTGCCTGAGATGCTGTACTCAGTTGACTGAGGGGAATTGATCTTACTCACAGTTCAAGAACTATCAAGGATTTCGCACAGTTGAGTGCAAAAGGCTGATCTGACAGATTGATTTTTAAAACCGTGATAATGAGTGTTCCAGCATTTACGACCGTCGCCTATCACCTCCTTTCCCCAAACTGGTGTCACTTCCCGACAACAATTTTCCTGTACAATAAAAGCAAGCCATCTAACCTGCTGCTGCTTTGGATATTGATTCTTGCAGCTTTACTGGCAAGATTTTGGTACGAAAGCAATGACTGGCAGTCCTTACTGTTAGAGAAAGTGTTGTTTCTGAAACTGATGAAGGAGGAGACTCTTCAAACAGTTCTAGCAAAGTTCTCTCTTGCTCTTCCACCCCCCCTCCCCTCCCGCCAAGCCACCCTGCTCGCTCCTCAGCACAGCCAGATGAGACCGGTGAGCTGCTAAGACCTCTGTCTGTCCTGTATTAAAGGTCCCCCCCTCCCTCCTCTTTTCTTCTCCTGAAAGCAGTGGCATGTTGAGGTATGGTTCCACGAGCACCAGCAGCTCTCTCGTATCTTACACCAAAGGGCTGCCTTTCAAATGTGAGCCTAAATAATGAATGTCAGCATGACACTCAATCACAGGGGCACCGCAGCCAATACCGATCCTCTCCTCCCAATGTCCGCATACTCACTTTTTCCAGTAGAGGTGACTGGATCATGAAAAGGAGCAGCAACCATGACCAAATTTTTCCCTCTTCCTCATCCCAGATTCACGGAGTCCAGTTGTGGCACCCCCACCACTGCCCAAGGTGACTCAGCATGGATGGGGGAATTAAACCTGGGATATTCTGGTTTGTATGGCTTAATAACACAGCATGCACTGCATTAATCCACTGAGCTATTGGGGAGCCCAGTCCTGTAGTTTAGATTATAATATATTCTGGACGTAGAATTTCCAAGAGTTAGTTGCTACTTTTCTGTCAATCTAGATTTATGATGCCTTAGCCATTAATCCTCATGTATTTCATTTTACATATTATAAAGTGCATAAGAAGAGCATTTAAATACCACTAAACTTAAAAAAAACTGTTTGCACAGTATTTCTAGCTTGGGTTTAGTGGCTTAAAATGCTTACATCAAAATTTTCATATGAATAAATAATTAAAACTAATAGCCATACACTGTAGGAGTATTTTTTTTAATTCATTCATGGGGTGTGGGCGTCACCGGCAAGGCCAGCATTTATTGTCCATCCCTAATTGCCCTTGAGAAGGTGGTGGTGAGCCACCATTTCAGAGGGGCAGTTAAGAATCAAGAGTCTGGAGTCACATATAGGCCAGACCGGGTAAGGATGGCAGATTTACTTCCCTAAAGGACATTAGTGAACCAGATGGGTTTTTACGACAATCCAACAGTTTCATGGTCACCATACTAGCTTTTTAATTCCAGATTTGTTTTTTAACTGAATTTAAATAGATTTGAATTCACGTCTCCAGATCATTGGTCCAGGCCTCTGGATTACTAGTCCAGTAATATAACCACTATGCCACCGTACCCGCTGCTTGATAGTTTCTTGGGAAACCATTTGTGCATTGACAAAAACTGTCTTCATGACATTGAAGCTAGATGGTGTCACATGTGGCTTCCTACTCCTGATTCATGTAAAATCATTGGTCCTGCACCATTGGCCAGTTTATCCCCAGATAAAAATTCTTTACTCCTTTCATCAGACCCTACATTTAAGGCAAAGATTTCAGTCTGTCCTCAAGAGAAAGCTACATTAGACATTACATTAGAGGATCAAATATTCTGTTATGTAAACTGGTCAGTGCAGGCTTTTCTTTTCCATTTCAGATTCCCCAGGAGTCTAAGTTGGAGGCAAAGGGCAACGGATATATCATACAAAGCTTTTCTTTTTAGAAAAAGTACACAGAACAAAAATAATCTGTGCTTGTTAGTCGTAAGTAACACCAGTGACCAAAACTATGCCCCACTAATAACCATACGAGGGGAAAGCTTCCTCTGGTTGCTATGTGTTAGTGACATCATAAACATAGCAGGAAGATTTCTTCTGCTTTCGATTTATAATAAAATTGCATTCTGAAAGAACAGATTTATGATTTTGCTGGAAATAGAGATCCGAAGAAATGTTCCTGCATTGTTTATCATTCAGCCAAACCTTCCGCCAAAGCAAGCAAATGAAGCAATAGAAACAAGAGTGTTAGCATACAAGGAGCAGAGGCAGAAACTAGAATGTTCTTTCCCAAAGGGTTTGCAGTACAACCACAGCACAGTGTGTGTCACATCTGCCCTTCAGTTGTGCAGCATGCCCTTTGGCACAGATGTGTGCAAAACATTGACTGTGTCAAACAAGCTAAGTGCTCTACAGTTAAATCCGCATGTCTCTAGCAGCATAATTTTCGGTCAGCCAAGTGTCTGATATGTGTGGAAATCGATCATCATTCTTAGAGTTGTCTAAATCAAGCTACTGGAAAATTCACACTTCTCACTTATTTCCTCTAGACTTGACTATTCCAACACACTACTGGCTGGCCTTCTGCATTCTACCCTGCGTAAACTTGAGGTCATCCAAAACTTGGCTGCCCGTATCCTAACTCGCACCAAGTCCCGTTCACCCATCACCCCTGTGCTCGCTGACCTACATTGGCTCCCGGTTAAGCAACGCCTCGATTTCAAAATTCTCATCCTTGTTTTCAAATCCCTCCATGGCCTCGCCCCTTCCTATCTCTATAATCTCCTCCAGCCCCACAACCCCACCGAGATATCAGCGCTCCTCTAATTCTGCCCTCTTGAGCATCCCTGATTATAATCGCTCAAACATTGGTGGCTGTGCCTTCTGTTGCCTAGGCCCTAAGCTCTGGAACTCCCTCCCTAAACCTCTCCGTCTCGCTACCTCCATTAAGACGCTCCTGAATACCTACCTCTTTGGTCAAGCTTTTGGTCATCTGCCCTAATTTCTCCTTATGTGGCTCGGTGTCAAATTTTTTAATACTCCTGTGAAGCGCCTTAGGACGTTTTACTATGTTAAAGGCGCTATATAAATACAAGTTGTTGTTGTTATCTAAGTCCACAGAGCTGACGCCCAAATTGGCAAGAAATAAGCAGACAGGCCCCCATATTGTTTGAAATGCACAGCAATTCATTCAAAATTGCTGAAATGATAATTATATAAAATGCTTGTTGTCTGAACATGATACTGCTATTCATCAAACTTGCCTCAAATTTGTGAATCACATCTCTAAGAATTGGCTGCATGTTTCTCCCATTATTCGGAACAAGATAAATGAGCCTAATAAGCTCAAGATATCCAGCCAGGCCTACTCAGGCAATATTGAACACACATTGGCACCGATTGGTATGATTGTAACGAGGACGCGACGATTTCAGTTGATGTCAGGGATTCATTACCATCAGGCAATGCTGAGACAATGCTCAAAACATATCCACATAGAATATTAAGCAAGTGGAACAGAATTTCAAAGAAGTTGATTTTGGGTTAAATGACACATTCAAATCGGAGTTAGATTGTTATCTGTTGAGAAGGAGGATTGAGGGTCACATCAATATTAACAGCACCACTTGATTTATTTTACAAGGTGGGCAGGGGAAGGGAGTTCATGATGTGGATTTTCTTCTAAATTACGACCAGTTTTGGGGCAGTTTCTAGGTAGAATAGATTATTACTTTAATTGTTATTGATGTTAGACAGGCAAAACTGTAATGGAACAATGAGCTGACTTTAAAGAGGAAATAGTTCAGGTA
Organism: Somniosus microcephalus; assembly: GCF_052327205.1. Classification (NCBI taxonomy): domain Eukaryota; kingdom Metazoa; phylum Chordata; class Chondrichthyes; order Squaliformes; family Somniosidae; genus Somniosus; species Somniosus microcephalus. The sequence continues at coordinate 81,673,367 of NC_141001.1, read as the reverse complement.
GAGTCAAGGTACATTCCCAATAGGGGGAAAGGTAGGGCAACTAAAGTCAGAGCTCCCTGGATAATGAAAGAGATAGAGAGTAAGATGAAGCAGAAAAAGAGCACGTATGACAATGTCAGGTCGCGAATACATCTGAGAATCAGGTTAAATATAGAAATTTCAGAGGAAAAAGAAAATAAGAGGGCCAAAGAGAGGGTATGAGAATAGAATGGCAGCTAAAGATAATCCAAAAGTCTTCTATAGGCATATAAATAGTAAACGGGTAGTAAGAGGAGGGGTGGAGCTGATTAGGGACCAAAAAGGAGGCCTATGCATGGAGGCAGAGGGTATGGTTGAGGTGCTAATGAGTACTTTGTATCTATCTTCACAAAGGAAGAAGATGCTGCCATAGACATAGTGAAGAAGGAGGTGGAGGAGATACTAGATGGGATAAAAATTGATAAAGAGGAGGTTGGCTGTACTTAAAGTAGATAAGTCACCAGGACCAGTTGGGATGTGTTGTATCCGTGTGTTAATGGAGACACGGAATGCAGGAGTTGGTTTAACAGGTGTTTACTGAACAAAGTCTGGAGGTGAACTAAAAGATACAAGACACTATACAGGCTTATATAGCCCGAGTGGTCACTACCGATATTACAGTACACAGGGGCTCTTAAAGGTACATACACTACAATTCCTCCCCTTTTAGATAATTAGTACATAACATTTTAAGTAATCATTAATTAACATGTTTACAAGAACAATAATCTACACATTTGCTGCAGTTAATCAATTATAAGTCAGTCTCTCTGGAGGCTTCCTGACTCGGTCCGGATAACGCCTCGGTGGTGTAGTAGTTTTCGGTGGTGTAGTAGGTTCTTTTGGCAAGGTCGATTCGGCTTGAATGCCAGTGTCGGGTTCATCTGGTTCCAGTATCACCGGATCGGAGGTAGATACCATGGGTATCTCTGCTTCATCATTAGGCGTATAGAGTTGTGGTGTAGGTTGTCCCTTTTCGGATGACTCTACGATCTGGTCAGCATGGCGCCTTATTATGCTTTCTCCAATGTCCACGGTATACATCAGCGGTCCTAGTCGTGTGCAAATAGTTCCAGGCTGCCATTTCTCGGTACGGTAGTCCCGGGCCAAAACTTGTTGACCTATCTGGAAGGTTCTAGTTGGCCTTTCATTCATGCCTTGAAATTGTCGGTTCTCTACGTCCCTTCTGATGTTTGGCTTGATCAAATCCGGCCGGCATCTTAGTCTTCTATTGAAAAACATCATGGCGGGAGTTTGGTTTGTAACCACATGTGTTGCATTCCTGTACGCAAACAAGAAGTTATTTACCTTATGTTGTAGATTTATGTCTTCATTACCCATGGCCTTTATGGCCTTCTTGAAGGTCTGGACAAACCTTTCAGCTAATCCATTGGTGGCGGGATGGTATGGGGCAGACGTGTAGTGCTTAACCCCATTGTTTTTTAAGAACTTCCTGAATTCTTCGGACACAAATTGCGGTCCATTATCAGAACAGATCTGTTCAGGCAGCCCATTCCTGGCAAATATGGTCCTTAATACTGTGATGGTTTTTTCCGTGGTGGTGGAGGACATCTTTATTACCTCCGGCCACTTGGAGTGTGCATCAACTGCGATTAAGAACATTGAGTCCATAAATGGACCAGCAAAGTCGATGTGTACCCTTTGCCATGGAGATGAGGGCCACTCCCATGGATGTAGAGGGGCTTGTGGTGGGGCGTTTTGGACCTTCTGGCATCCTAGACAGCTCTTGGTCATTTCTTCGATGTCTCCATCGATACCTGGCCACCACACAAACGCTCTGGCTAGGTTCTTCATTTTCATTCCACCCAGATGCCCCTCGTGAAGCTCCTTTAGCACTTTATCCTGGAGTTTGGGTGGAATCACCACTCTGGATCCACACATCAAGGTTCCTCGGCACACTGACAGCTGTTCTCTTCTTTGCGAGAATGCTGGCAACAGTGGTTCGCCATGTGCTGGCCATCCCTTCACCGTTAAATCGTAGACTTGTGAGAGAGTCGGGTCATTTCTCGTTTCCTTTTCAATGGTAGAATTTGTTACTGGTAGACATTCCACTATGGTTGAGTGGAACATCTCCACTGGGTCCACTGCAGGTGCCTCTTCTACCGTTGGCAACGGTAGGCGCGATAAACCGTCAGCATTCCCATGCTGTTTTGATCCTTTGTATTCTATGTCATATTGGTATGCTCCTAGGAAAAGGGACCACCTCTGTAGCCTTTGCGCTGTCATAATGGGAACGCCCTTTTTAGGGTTGAATATGGAGACGAGGGGTTGATGGTCAGTCAACAAGGTAAATTTTTGTCCGTGTAGGTAATGGTTGAATTTCTTCACTCCCTATACCAGGCTGAGTGCTTCCCTGTCGATCTGGGCATAGTTAAGCTCAGCTGAGTTCAATGAGCGTGACGCAAAAGCTATCGGCCGCGCCGAGCCATCAGGGAATCCATGTGATAATACCGCTCCTACGCCGTAAGGGGATGCATCGCACGCCAGTCTGATTGGCAGTGATGGGTTGTAATGAGCCAACACTTCCTTGAATGTGATCAAGCCTTTGCATTTATGAAAGGCACGTTTACAGTCTTCGCTCCATTTCCAAATTACTCCCGTTTGTAGCAGTGCGTTAAGAGGGTGCAGAACAGTTGACAAGTTCGGTAAAAATTTATGATAGTAATTTATTAATCCCAGGAACGACCTTAATTGTGAGACATTTTCAGGTGCTGGGGCTTTTATGACCGCTTCAATTTTTTCAGGTGACTTATGCAACCCTTCTTCGTTAATTATATGGCCACAATATGATATTTGTTTCTGGAAAAATTCGCACTTGGGGCGATTTGCTCGTAGGCCCCGTTCTCTCAGCCTAGTGAGCACCTGCTCCAAATTGGCAAGGTGCTCGTTGTCGTTTTCTCCTGTTACAAGGATGTCGTCAAGGTAGCATTGAGTCCCCAGAATCCCTTGCAGGACTTGCTCCATAGCTCTTTGCCAGATAGCTGGAGCTGATGCTACTCCAAAAACCAGTCGATTGTACTGGTACAGGCCTTTGTGTGTGTTTATCGTGAGATACTTTTTAGAGGCCTCCTCAACCTCCATCTGTAGATATGCCTGTGCCAAGTCAATTTTGGTGAAACGTTTCCCTCCGGATAGTGAGGCGAAAATATCTTCTATCCTCGGAAGAGGATACTGTACTGTGTGAAGGACTGGGTTTACAGTCACCTTGAAGTCCCCACAGATGCGAATTTTTCTCTGTTCTTCAGATTTATCATTATTCAACATTTTCTTCATGACTGGGATGATGGGTGTTGCCCACTCACTCCAATCTACCTTGGATAATACGCTTGCCTTTTCCAAATTCTCCAGCTCTGCCTCGACTGCTGGACGAATTGTGTATGGCACCGGCCTTGCCTTAAAAAACTTGGAAATTGCCGCATCTTCCACTTTTATTGAGGCGGTGACGCCTTTCAAGGTTCCTAGTTCCTGTTGAAACACTTCTTTGGTGTTGGCGAAGATGTCTTTTAATCGTTCAGGTATGACGTCATCATCATTTTTTTTCTTACTGGTCACCATCAGTGCCTGAATGGAGTGCCAGTCTAAATGTATCTTCCTGATCCATTCACGTCCCAACAGCGGTGGACCACCATCTTGCAGAACGTATAAATACAACTTCTGTATTTCCTTGCCGCTGTATACAACAGGCACCCTTATTTTCCCTCTGGGGTATACTTTCTGCCCCGTATATGTCTTCAAGATAATGGATGTGTCTTTCAAAGGTATATGCGGAAATAGCTGCTCGTAATCCTGTCGACTTATGATGGTCAGAGCTGATCCTGTATCTAGCTCCATTTTAACTGGGGACCCCGCTATCGTGAGGGTAACCCAAATGGTCTGGTAATCTTCTTTGGCAATTATATTATGTAATTTGAGACAGCTTAGTCTCTTGTTTCTGGAGTCGCTATCGCTCTTCTGGTCTTCGGAGCTACTGTCCATCATCATTTGTACCTTTCTGTACTTTTCCTTATTGATTTTTTTTCTGTCAGTGGATTTTTTGTTTCCAGATCGGCATGCACGTGCAATGTGTCCCATCTTTCCGCATTGCCTGCATGCTTTGTCCTTGAACCAGCAGTCCCTCTGGTCATGGGTGGATCTGCTGCAGCGATAACATCTCTCGAAACCCTGTGTCATTTCATGGGTGCTGAAGTCCTGTGGCTTTTGCTGTATCTCTGCAGCTCCTCTTGCTGCTGCTTCGTATGATACAGCCACACTGAAAGCCTTGTCCAGTGTCAAATCTTTCTCAGAAAGTAGTCTTTTCTGTGTTCCTTCGCTTAGGAGACCGCAGACGAATTTGTCTCGTAGAGAATCTGCCAGTCCTGCCCCGAATTGGCAGTGCTTTGACAGCTTTCTTAATTCAGTGAGGTAATCAGCGTTACTTTCATTCTTATGCTGATTCCTCCTGAAGAATTTGAATCGTTCCGCTATCAGCAGCGGTGTTGGGTTTAAGTGCTCCTGTAGGGTATCAACAATCTCCTTAAAATTCTTGTCCATCGGTTTGGCTGGAGTGATTAAGTTTCGTAACAGCCCGTATGTCCTTGCGCCCATCAGATTTAGAAGTACCGATGCCTTTTTATCATGCTCTACTTCATTTGCTGTGCAATATACCTCCACTCTTTCCACATATTTGGTCCAATCCTCTATATCACTATCGAAAGCAGTAATATTGCCAGTCTTAGGCATCCTGAAAATCAAAAATGGCGCCTCCCGCGCTTTCCTTTCTTCCCTGCCGAGAAATAATGGCGCCTCCCGTGCTTTCCCGCCGCTGCCGCTGCTGACAACGCTGTTCTCCGTGGTTTTTATTTACACAGATATTTTTAATAGTTGGAGACTCGTTCCCGCCGGACTCTCTGGGACTTTTCCCTCCCTCTGCTTGGTCCGAACGCCGACCTGCTTTGCAGCGCCGGCTGTCTCCCGAGTGCTCCACCCTCCGTCTCTGTTTGCCTCCCCCTTCCGACTCGCTGCGTACCGCTGCAGAGCCACCCGTTCGAGCCCCAGCCCGCTGCCCAGGAAGGATTAGTGCAGTACCTGCCACCAGCCCGGCTAGCTGGTGAAACCACAGTTTGTTTTTTTTTCTTTTTTTTTTCTTCGACCTTCGTCTGAGGAATCGATCTCCTTGAGGTGCTGCCGAATTGCAGGTAAGTCCGTTTCCAATTTGTCGCCACTGTTGTATCCGTGTGTTAATGGAGACACGGAATGCAGGAGTTGGTTTAACAGGTGTTTACTGAACAAAGTCTGGAGGTGAACTAAAAGATACAAGACACTATACAGGCTTATATAGCCCGAGTGGTCACTACTGGTATTACAGTACACAGGGGCTCTTAAAGGTACATACACTACAGGATGCATCCTAGGATGCTGAGGGAAGTGAAGGAAGAAATTGCAGAGGTACTGGTTATAATCTTCCAATCCTCCTTGGAAATGGGGGAGGTGCCAGAGGACTTGGAGAATTGCAAATGTTACACCCTTGTTCAAAAAAGGGTGTAAAGATAAACCCAGCAACTAGAGGCCAGTCAGTTTCACCTTGACAGTGGGGAAGCTTTTAGAAACAATAATCAGGGACAAAATTAACAGTAACTTGGACAAGTGTGGATTAATTAAGGAAAGCCAGCATGGATTTGTTAAAGGCAAATCGTGTTTAACCAACTTGATTGAGTTTTCTAATGAGGTAACAGAGAGGGTTGATGAGGGCAATGTGGTTGACATAGTGAACATGGATTTCCAAAAGGCATTCGACAAAGTGCCACATAATAGGTTTGCCCACAAAGTTGAAGCCCATGGAATAAAAGGGACAGTGGTAACATGGATATGAAATTGGCTAAGTGACAGGAAACAGAGAATAGTGGAGTACGGTTGTTTTTCGGAATGGAGGAAGGTATACTGTGGTGTTCCTCAGGGGTTGGTTCTAGGACCACTGCTTGTCTTGATATATATTAATGACTTGGATGTGGGTGTATAGGGCACAATTTCAAAATTTGCAGATGATACAAAACTTGGAAGCATAGTAAACAGTGAGGAGGATAGTGATAGACTTCAAGAGGACATAGACAGGTTGGTGGAATGGGCGGACACGTGGCAGATGAAATTTAATGCAGAAAAGCGCAAAGTGATACATTTTGGTTGAAAGAATGAAGAGAGGAAATATAAACTAAAGGGTATAATCTTAAAGGGGGTGCATGAAGAGAGAGACCCAGGGGTATATGTGCACAAATCGTTGAGGGTGGCAAGGCAGGTTGAGAAAGAAGTTTAAAAAGGTTACAGGATACCGGGCTTCGTGAATAGAGGTATAGGGCTAGAAATTCAGTGCATTTGTGCCTCTCGTTAGCGCCCCTGGGGGGGTGCGCTAACAGGGCGCAAACGACTTTTTGCCCGGATGCGGCACCTCTAGCGACTCTTGCTAAATTCAGCGGGAGTTTAGCGGTGGCGGTGTAAGGGGTTTTCCTCGAGAGATGTCTCTGAGGTTTCTCTCTCTAGAGGCCTCTCTCTCTTGCACAGTAAAACCTTGAGTGGTTCGACCCACTCGCACCTTAGATTCTATACTTAGGGGCAGGAACTACAATGTAGAGAAAACTCTTGTAGACCAAGTTTGATGAAACAAAATGAAATTTTATTGCATAAGGAAAAATATCAAATCAAATGCAAGCAGATAAGAGAGTACATGGGAGGGAAAAACACAAACAAATCATAACAACACAGTACTAACTAAGGCAAATACAGGCATCTTATACTCTACAAAGATCATCATGAAATAAGGAAACACACGGAATATCGAGGGACAACAACTCATGTTTATTGTACCCTTAAATCCACCCCCTTAAACCTATTTAGATCTGATTGTGAAGGGCCAGAAACATGCTCAACAATCCCACTGGGAAGTGCAAGGTTTTGAAGTCAAGTCTGTGTTTTGATCCCTTCAGGCGCTCCGTCTCCTCGTGGATCATGGAACCCCTGCGAGCTGCGCCACACCTCTCTCCTGAGGTGGGGGTCGGGGCGGCTGGACACCGGCGGGCCTGGATGTCGGCGGGGTCGAGGATCGTCGGCTCGACCCTGGTTAGAGGAGCCTTGGGCTGGCTCCCATCGCTTCTTCAGTTTGTTTTTATCTCTTCTCCTGAGCCGGGGTGGCTGGAAGGTTTCTTCTCTTGGGGTTTTCTTTTTTTGTTTCTTCTCCCAAGTTGGGTCGATGGCCTCTCCTTTCGGCAATGGCCCGGGGATGGTCGATGATCTCCCGATGTGTTTCCCCGGGGCGGGACGCCGGCTTCGAACGGCCTTCTTGGTGTTGGCTTAATTCTTCTTCCTCCTCCGGTGGTGGAGAGGAGTTTGCTGATCTTCTCCCGAAACGACTCCTCTTCTCCCACTGCTGTCTCCAACTGCAACTCCGGTGTCTCCTTCAGAGTTTCCCGAGTGTCTGCACAACTCCAACTCCTCCAGTTATACTTTTCCCCCAGAAGCTTCCACTTCCCGGCCAAAATCAGGTTAGTCTTTGTTTAACTCTTGGCGAGCTGGGAGCACAGCGGGGTAGTTATTATATTTTAAAATGTCTTAAACGGCCAGTAAAGGCCCATCTCTGGTCTGGAATGACCTTCATTGTTTTTAATGTCCTGCTGATCTCGTTATCTAGTCCTGGGTGCTGTTCTCATGAATATGAAATTGTCCCCTTTTGTCTGGGTCAACATTTAGATGGCCTCTGTCTTCAGGCCGATCTTGACTGGATCTGCATCTAATCCATATATATATGTGTGGGTCTGGTTTCGTTCTTTCAGAAACGGCTTCCAAAACTTGCTGTGGGTTGAATCCACAAAGCTGTCTGAGGATTCGCAGGAACCATTTTAAAGTGTCCCAATAAGCCACATGATATGGCGGCCATTTTGTATGCCCCTTTTTTCTGTGCTTCGTTTAAAACTGTCTTTAAAATCATGGCCTCTTCTGCCATTTGACCCTTTATAATGTAAAGTTCAATTTTGCGAATCCTACACTCCCCCCTGATGATACTGTAACTTGCTTGAAGTATCATAATTCTGGGTGATCAAAATTTTCTGACTTTCCACAATCAAACCATTCCCAGTATTTACCTATCTATGACCCCCACGACACATGCATTTCCCATTTCAGAAAAATCTAGTGTACATTAAGCATCTATAGATGGCAATACCTTGGAGTTAAAATCTAACAACTTATTTCCAGGCTGGAGGGGGTCATTATACCCCTACATCACCTAGTGCATACACATTACCCTTTTAATAATAACAACACATCTAATAAGACTTCAATAATAAAATAAAGTACACACATGAAAATTCAAAAATGCACATGAATACATATCAAAAATAATACAGAGGAGGGAGGGAAAACTTTAACTTTATACAAAGCAGCAAAAATCTAAACGGGTGTCTCCTCTTCTACCCGCACATAATGCTCCCTCCATTCCCCTCTATTCTCGTACTTTTGTGAATGTTTGACCTTTTTACAGTGTACAAACAGTAAATAAACTACAATGACAACCTGGCACACAACAAGAATGTGGGAGGCTATCCTAATCCAGGAAGGGACTTCTATATTAGTGAACAGGTCCCACCACGGTGAGGTCACTATGTCCAATATGTCTGCCCCTATATCTAAAATCTTCTGCTCCAGTGTGTAGAAGTGTTTCTGTGAAACAACAACAGCTTTTAATATCTTGGTGAGGTGTTCAGGGAGAGGGGGAATGATATATCCAAAATGTGCAATGAATCGCTACAGATCGGTGAAATTCTCTTTAACGGTGATGTGAACAGTGGAAGGTTCAGGAATGGGGACAATTCGCTCTTGGGCCACTTGAACTTCTGCCCTGGGCTTGAAACAGAAGCTGCTGTCACTAACCGGACACCAACCGTGCTGTCCATGCTGGTAGTGGGGCGCTGCAGTGGTGACACAGTGTGTCCCACCTCCTATATATGCCACCTGCGGGGGTACATGGCCTTGTGCCATTGCCTCCATGGTGCAATTTATAGGCTTCGCGCCAGCAGTTCTGAACCCGCACTGTGGTTTTAAATGGGCATTCAAGTGCTGGGGACACAGGATGATGTGTGCTCCCCGGCTCCGGCACCCCGAGAGGTCAGTACCCGTCATTGCATGCTCCCATCGAATGACGTAAGGTGGGACCCCTGTGTAGCGAATGTGCGCAACCCCCTGAATGACTCCAATGTTCTCCACCCTGTATACCGGGGCGGGTTTTGCTGTCTTTCCCATCACCGGCATTCTTACTACTATACCCATAATGGTGTGATTAGACCATCCACAGTCCACTGGGACTGAGTAGGCCTCTGAAGCTAGTCTGAGCTGGCATGGACTCAATGTATTCTCAAAAGGGTGGAGGGCTTCGAGGTGCTTGTTGCTGATCCAGGAGGGGACTAAACCTTGCTTTAAATCCTCCAGATTACTGCAGCCCTCACCCAGTAACCACGCCCCGTATAGCACACAAGCTTCGTTCTGCGCAGCCTGATCGGACGCATTCCGATCCTCCCTGAAGAGAGCATTTACCGTTCTGGCATGTTTCTCCAGCTCAGCTATAATCTCTTTTAAGTGTAGTGTCCTGGCCTGGTCCTCATGTAACTCAGAACCCACTACCTTATTCTCATCAGTCAGTATCTTTCTTAACTGTGTTTTTAAACCATTGATCTGGGTTTGCAGCTCCACGTCATCCAGTGTGTTGATGACGGAAGTTCCTGTATTAAAAGCTGTGAAAATATCATTTACTGCACCCCTTTGCCTCCCTATTTTGTCCAAGACCTCATGTGGTGTGGTGTACAATTCGGCTGTCGACATCGGCAAAGTCGAATTCGTAAAATTGTTTAAACATGTTTGTTAACAGGACCTGATATAATTGCTCCGTTTCCCTGGAGCACCACTCTGGCAATCGTACCTCGGTGAGCTTTAAAATCACCGAAGCCACCGCGCAGTGGACCCCTTGGTATAGTACCTGACCTGTGGGTACCAATACCAATCCATTCCCGGGTCCCTTTGTCATGGTGGGGCACCCTTCCTTGAGGGCTTTAGCTACCGGAATTGTGGGCAGGGGCTTGTGGGGTCGGGTGATGAGCTCAGTGGCGTTTACTGGGATCTGAGAGCATGGGACTCCGCACGCCCGTGTGCTGACGTCCCACCTCTTTCCTTGTCCAGCATCCTGCCACTGCCTTTGGAAAAAGATGGAGACGCCTGTGGGGCAAGCGCGTTCTGAACCCCACATACAGATGTAGATCCCCTCATCTGGTTCCCACCATTTGTCCCAACAGACACTCAACCGCCCGTGAGTTTCCGTAATAGTCTGATGGGTGTTGTTACCTATTCTCTCCCACTCCACAGTGGAGTTCTTCATGGTGCTGCTCAACTTGCGCAGCCACCACCAACGGTCCAAAGGTACATGTCCCAGACAGTTCAAGCAAATCTTCTTGCTCACGGTGACGCTGATCCTGGGTGCAATGATCCGCACCCTGGGGCACATCAGAGACATTTCTCTGTACGCAAACCCCGTCTGGCTGGAGTATTCAGTAGAGTTCGACCCCAGCCAGCCTGGCCATCTTCCTTCATGGAAGTAGACAGCAGTCCCTTCAGCGTCCCGTGGGCCGGTTCCATCAGCCGCGATGGAGCCTCTGTTGCCAGAGCACCCGTAGATGGTAGAGTCCTTAGTGCGAGCCCGATAGGCCCAGCTCCACCCGATCGTCACGAACGCGATGAGGATCCCTCTCATCTTTCTCCTGGTTCCTGCAACAAATCACACAATATAGCCAGGCTCCCGAGAGATTCTGGCTTAGGTGACGGCATGATCGGGTCTTTCGACCTCGATCCCAAAACTACACACATACTGGACAGATTTAAAACTACTTAAATTCTAATCCCCTTAATATTTACACACCTTAAACTTAAACTTAAACTATGTACAGCGCCGCCCGTCCCCGGGCGGCTTGCCTAATCCCTGATTGGACTGCAGCTCGCCGCTCCCTGTGGCGGGGCTGCAGTGACCTGTGGCTCGGGTTCCCCGCAGCCTTTTGCTGTTAATCGGGGACTGTGTTTTTTCATGGATTTCTGAAGTTGGCGTTTACTGAGAACGGGGGACTCGGGCCAAGGTTTTACTGGCTGAGGCGTACGAGTCGACCTGCGAAAAGGTACTTTGGGCGTGGCTCCCTTAGCGAGTGGACCTTCGGGTGGGACCTTAGCTCTCACAGCCCGTGGCTCTTCCATGACTGTGGGCTTTGGCTCCCTTCCCTCAGGCTCCGCCCCTTTGGGATTCGGGCAGGCTCCCTTGGCGAGTGGACCTTCGGGTGGGACTTTAGCTCTCACAGCCCGTGGCTCTTCTACAACTGTGGGCTTCGGCTCCCTCCCCTCAGGCTCCGCCCCTTCGGGAATTGGGCCTGTGGCAGACGGCTCCTCCTCACCTGTCCCTACAGGTGGAGAATCTCTGCCCCCAATTTCTACCTCCCCCACGCTCGAGTCGAGGGCGGGACCTCCGTCCTCCGACTCCACCTCCTCCAGAATCGTGTCGAGGACAGGACCTTGTTGTTCGGGCCCCTCCTCGTCCGAGTCCCAGGCCATCGGGGAAACCTCCCCCAAGGTGGGCGGGACCTTTTCTCCTTCCAAGCAGGCTACAACGCCAGCTTGTGTGGTCTGTGACTCATCGCACGCCTCAGGCTGAGGATCTTTACCCTCAGACCTGGCTTCGGTTGCTGGTACTCTTGCACCCGGCTTAAATAGTTTGCACTGATTGATGTGAAACCATTTACAAGCCCTTAGCTGACCCTCTAAACTGCCAGCCCTCGCTGTTAACCTAGCGTTCTCCTCCCTTAAAGCCTGCTCAACTAACTTAGCCTCCCCAACCTGGCACCACAGGTATTCCTCCATTTTACAGGAGGTCTCTTCCTGTGCGTGTCTTTCTGGGGGACACAGGTCGACAGGCTGCGCTGGCTCTAGTCATTTGGGCACAGCGGTTGGGGTTTCGGGAACGACAAGACCAGTGGTGACGGCTATTTTTCCCTGTGAAATCATCAGAGACCGCATTGTCTCAATGATCGATTCAATCGCAGTGGGATCCATAACTGCACCAGCTCCTTGTGCTGGGGCAGGAGCTACGGCTTGGGTTTGGGCTGGTGCTGGGGCGGCAGTCTGGGCTTGGGCTTGGGCTGCAGGAAATTTTCCCTTATTATCCTTCCACGGATTTCTACAGTCCTTGCGCCAATGTCCATTCTTCCCACACCCGTAGCAATTGAGCTTGGCTTGGACAGGGCGATTCCCCTCCTAACGCCATTCCTTCTTGCTTGGGGCTGCAGGTTTTGCCTCATGCACCTTTCCCTTCTGGGGAGGTGTTTCCTGACCTCTACAATTCTTGTACGCAACATTGAGCTGACGGAGCACCGTCTCCTCCATGACACCGGGACCTTGGGGATCAAACCATGACCTGGCTAGGGCCCGTATCTCTGGCAAGCTGTTGGTAACCAAGCAACGGAGCCAATGAACCCGCTGTTCGTTGCTCATTGCAGCCCGTTCAGGCATGCCCGGACAGCTGCGTCGATACACTGGCCACAGCCTTTCTGCGAAAACCCGTGGGGGTTCTCCAGATAGCTGCACGGTCCCTTCTACATGGTCGAACGGACTACTGTCGTCCACTCCCATCACTTCTAAAACTTCCTCCCTGAGATCCGTATACCCTTTCCGTCCCCTCTTACTCTCATCTGAGAGGCACTGAAGGATTGTGCAATCCAGGGAGAAAAGCAACAGTTTCACCTGTTCCTGTTCATCACAGTCATTAATGGCTGCTGTTTCCTCTATCTCCCTGAAATGAATCGAGGGATCTCCCTTTACTGTGAGTCGTGTGAGGTGGCTCACCATGGACCTTAATTGCGGGCCAACGTAGGGCACCATGAGCTGGTTCTGGTGGGGTCCGATACCGCCATCGGCAGCGTTGGGACCGAACCTCTGGTGCCGAGCGGGACACATTGGTGCCGGTCCCGGCTTTGCTACCAGTGGCTGTTCTTCCTCACACTCCACCTCGGCTACCTCCTCTTTCACTACCCCCTCCTTTTCCGGCCAAGTCTCACTGTTGCTCGGCAGTGCTGAGGGCTCGGTGGCTGGTACCACAATTACCTCAGCTGGAATCGGCTGTTTTGATTCCTTTAAAAAGTCCATGTGACTAGCTTTCGGGCTGACGAGACACACCATGCCTTTTGCCTTTACCAGGGCCGTTCTTAGGTCCTCTATGGTCTTTTGGCAAGGGCTGTGGTCTGTGCTCTCAAACCCGTGCTCGAGGGCTAGCTTGTAAGCTGCCTTAACCTCCACTACTCTCTCCTCCTGCGCTCTTAGCTGTTGTGCGAGGCGGGCGTTTTTCTCCCGTATCCTCGTTTCATTAATCTTTGCCTCAGTAACCTGGCACTCCAGGTACTCTATCCTAGCCTGATGTTGACTAGCTACCACTTGGCATTCCTGATTTAGCGCGTGAAGCGCTGTGATGAGTTTTTCCCCACCCATGGCCTTTTCCTCTATCTCTGATGCCTGGGTTGTGATCCTGGCTGCCTGTGCTGCAATGACCCGGTCCAACATCTGGACCTGCTTCTTGTAATACATCAGCCACACTGCTTTCTCCACTGACTTCTTATGCTCTTTGCTCTCTGTCCATCTGATGGCTGCATCCACCGGACACCCATCCAGCAAGAGATCGGAAATCCACTGCTTAGTGAGATTTACCTTGCCAAAGACATAATCCGCTATCCTCTCATCCATTGCATTTCGACCATTCAAACTTGGATCTACTACATTGCAATCCTGCTGCCAGAGTCCTGCCGCGGTCACCATTTTATGTAAGGGGTTTTCCTCGAGAGATGTCTCTGAGGTTTCTCTCTCTAGAGGCCTCTCTCTCTTGCACAGTAAAACCTTGAGTGGTTCGACCCACTCGCACCTTAGATTCTATACTTAGGGGCAGGAACTACAATGTAGAGAAAACTCTTGTAGACCAAGTTTGATGAAACAAAATGAAATTTTATTGCATAAGGAAAAATATCAAATCAAATGCAAGCAGATAAGAGAGTACATGGGAGGGAAAAACACAAACAAATCATAACAACACAGTACTAACTAAGGCAAATACAGGCATCTTATACTCTACAAAGATCATCATGAAATAAGGAAACACACGGAATATCGAGGGACAACAACTCATGTTTATTGTACCCTTAAATCCACCCCCTTAAACCTATTTAGATCTGATTGTGAAGGGCCAGAAACATGCTCAACAATCCCACTGGGAAGTGCAAGGTTTTGAAGTCAAGTCTGTGTTTTGATCCCTTCAGGCGCTCCGTCTCCTCGTGGATCATGGAACCCCTGCGAGCTGCGCCACACCTCTCTCCTGAGGTGGGGGTCGGGGCGGCTGGACACCGGCGGGCCTGGATGTCGGCGGGGTCGAGGATCATCGGCTCGACCCTGGTTAGAGGAGCCTTGGGCTGGCTCCCATCACTTCTTCAGTTTGTTTTTATCTCTTCTCCCGAGCCAGGGTGGCTGGAAGGTTTCTTCTCTTGGGGTTTTATTTTTTGGTTCTTCTCCCAAGTTGGGTCGATGGCCTCTCCTTTCGGCAACGGCCCGGTGATGGTCGATGATCTCACGATGTGTTTCCCCGGGGTGGGACGCCGGCTTCGAACGGCCTTCTTGGTGTTGGTTTAATTCTTCTTCCTCCTCCGGTGGTGGAGAGGAGCTTGCTGATCTTCTCCTGAAGTGACTCCTCTTCACCCACTGCTGTCTCCAACTACAACTCCGGTGTCTCCTTCAGAGTTTCCCGAGTGTCTGCGTGAGTGTCTGTACAGCTCCAACTCCTCCAGTTATACTTTTCCCCCAGAAGCTACCACTTCCTGCCCAAAATCAGGTTAGTCTTTGTTTAACTTTTGGCAGGCTGGAAGCACAGCGGGGTAGCTATTATATTTTAAAATGTCTTAAACGGCCGGTAAAGGCCCATCTCTGGTCTGGAATGACCTTCATTGTTTTTAATGTCCTGCTGATCTCGTTATCTAGTCCTGGGTGCTGTTCTCATGAATATGAAATTGTCCCCTTTTGTCTGGGTCAACATTTAGATGGCCTCTGTCTTCAGGCCGATCTTGACTGGATCTGCATCTAATCCATATGCATACGTGTGGGTCTCGTTTCGTTCTCTCAGAAACGGCTTCCAGAACTTGCTGTGGGTTGAATCCACAAAGCTGTCTGAGGATTCGCAGGAACCATTTTAAAGTGTCCCAATAAGCCGGTCACATGATATGGCGGCCATTTTGTATGCCCCTTTTTCTGGGCTTTTAAAACAGTCTTTAAAATCATGGCCTCTTCTGCCATTTGACCCTTTATAATGTAAAGTTCAATTTTGCGAATCCTACAGCGGTGGTAACCGATAGCGCCCCATTCTGCTGCGCAGGTGATGATGACTTCATCACCGTGCGCAGCGCCCCATTTGTGGCCCACCTGCAAAATTTGCCCACACCCCCTGAATCTGTGCCGGGCGATGACAGCGACTGATTCAGGGGCGTAAATGGAGCAGCAGAAGGCTCACAGGGTGCTAAGTAAAGTGGAGGTGGTGGTTGGGGGAAACGAAATCGGCCAACTTACTTGACGTGGCCCGTTGCGTCTTTGAACGCGGGGTCTGTGCCGCGATCTGGCAGCCCGGCTGGCACGGCAACCCGCTCCCTGGTGGTCCAGTAGGGTCCCGCAGAGTTGTGCTCTTCAGCCCTTCCCTTTAATGAAAGGAAGAGCCCATCCATGGGGCAGCACTACGTGGCCCAGTGCATAGCGTTGCAGAATGCACCACCCCAATATTTGGGGTTAACATTCTAAGAAGGAAGTGGAGTGCTTGAATGGAGCACGATCCAAAATGGCCGCTAATTAATTTTTCCCCATAGAGTACAAAAGCGTGGAAATTATGATGAACCTCTATAAAACACTGGTTTGGCTTCAACTGGAGTGTTGTGTCCAATTCTTTAAGAAGGATGTGAAGGCCTTAGTGAGGGTGCAGAAAAGATTTACGAGAATGCTTCCAGGGATAAGGGATTTCAGTTATGTGGATGGATTAGAGAAGCTGGGGTTGTTCTCCTCAGAGCAGAGAAGATTGAGAGGAGATTTGATAGAGGTGTTCAAATTCATGAGGGGTCTGGACAGAGTAGATAGAGAGAAACTCTTCCCATTGGCAGAAGGGTCGAGAACCAGAGGACACAGATTGGCAGAAGAACCAAAGGCAACATGAGGAAAAACTTTTTTACTCAGCGAGTGGTTCGAATTTGGAATGCACTGTCTGAAAGGGTGGTGGAAGCGGATTGAATCATGGCTTTCAAAAGGGAGTTGGATAAGTACCTGAAGGAAAATAAATTTGCAGGGCTACAGGGAAAGGGCAGGGGAGTGGGACTAGCTGAAGTGCTCTTGCAGAGAGCCGGCACGGGCTCGACGGGCCGAATGGCCTTTTTCCATGCTGTAACCATTCTATGATTCTATGATTAGACTAATGGGCCTGTACTTGCCTGGATTAGTTTTGACATCCTGGCCTCAGTTTCTGATCTTAATGCTAACTGTACTCATTTAAAATGATTGACTACTGGAGGGTTTATGTTCAGAAAACCTAGAGCACTCTTTCCATACCTATCTTCAGTCCTACAGAACTTCACCAGTGCTTGTGATTTCTCCATCAAAACAGCCAGTGCTCCAAATCTCTTTCTTAGATTCCTTCAGCACCCTGGGTTATATATTGTTTAGCCCAGAGGATTTGTTAGTCTGGAGTCCCTCTATTTTATCAGGTATCTCTGCCACACTGACTTCATAATCCTCTTGCATACCAAGGAGTTATGAAGAAAATTAATAGCAAGTTAGTATCACCCTCTCCAATGAATGCTTTAGACAATTTCAATCTAATATTTCAAAATATTTTGTCTTTCATTTTACTCCCACTTTTTGTTCATGAGTTCTAATTTCCTCTCTAATCTTTGACTGTAACTATATTGGAAAAACTTTTAATATGCTTAACGTCTTTAGTTACACTCATCCTTGTACTTTCCTTTTTAACCCAGAAAATGCCTATACTCCTCCAGGAGTTCTCTCCCTTATCCCATGTTGCTTTCATATAGTTTTGATACCCAAGCAAGTTGCTTGATGCCTTGGTACATTGTGTTGAGATTGCAGCCTGGGTTTTGGATGGAATTTGATCTTGATCGTAAACAGAAGCTCTTCAATTGCTTTTTCAGGATCATTCGTAAAACTTATTCTCAGAAGCATCTTTTCTCCGCCCCTTTACTAGACTGCCAATGGCCTGATCAAATTGACCACTAGACAAACAAATGTTTTCTCGTAACTAAACCGTCAAAGCATATTGGCACATACTCAGAACTAGACCAAAAAGAAATTCAGCTGCGCATTCACCAGGACATGAATGCATGATCGCCACTGATGCCAGGAAATATAGTTGCATCTGCATTGGGACTGTCAGAGATCAGATACTAAAGATCAACAACAATTTTAGTAACATGGCAGCAGCCACACAGGCATTAGACAGCAATTATCCAGCTACCTTGATGTGCCAATTTTTTTAGTCAATTTTGTGCTTGTCAAGGTGAGAGATTTGGATGCTAGGAAGTGAAATACTGCCCATTACAGAGACCTATTGGTCCTGAATTTGCAGTCAGAGGCTTCCAACGGGGAAATGCCTCCGATCCGCAAAGAAGATCCGTGCCTACCTGGGGCCTCGGGATCCACGGTGACTCGCGCTCCTGGGCCTCCCCGGGTACATGCGGGTAGAGGCCCACGTATCCCGGGATGCATGCTGTTCGCAAGCGCCCCTGGGGTCACGTGGGCCAGCCCAACGAATGAAAGAATGAGATCTCCATTTGTGCTTATGGGGATTCCGTATATATAAGCATGAATGGGAATACCCCAAGAAAAAGATGTACACATCAAATAAATGAAAAAAAAATTAAAATTAATTAAAATGCATTTAATTAAATATTTAAAACAAAAATTTAAGTTTTTGAAAAATAAATTTAAATGTTTTAAAGGAGTTAAAAATAACCGTACCTTATTTTACAGGTGTTTTAATATTTAAATGATTGAAAAACATTGATTTTAATATTCTTTTAAACCCTTAGGCTGGTAAAAGCAGGCCTTATGCCTACTTTTACCAGGCATAAGTATTTCACGGGCATTCGCTAGGCAGAACTTTTCACCCGCGGGTGCCCTTTTCCCGGTGATGTGTTGGATCTGCCAAGAAGATTCATGACAGATCGCAAGTTCCAGGTTTTTGCACGCATGCACTTGTAGGGGCTGCAAATTTATTCTCTTTTAGCAAGCAAGGTATTCATTTT
This sequence comes from Somniosus microcephalus, assembly GCF_052327205.1. NCBI lineage: Eukaryota > Metazoa > Chordata > Chondrichthyes > Squaliformes > Somniosidae > Somniosus > Somniosus microcephalus. The sequence continues at coordinate 81,654,957 of NC_141001.1, read as the reverse complement.
CTCTGAATTTAATATTTCCAAATAAAAATCATGGATAATGCGATTTGGCTACGTGTAACTCTACACCTGTAATTATGCTCTTAAAATATACTTAAAATAGCCACAAGGTTAATGGGTGAAAACGTCTGTAATACAGTTGTGGGGTGTGCAAATTTGCATGTGGTGAATGAAAATGTAGAAAATGGTAATTTACCTGCAATGCTCAGACTTCCTGAAAAGAAAGTCCCAGGTATTAAAAGAAAATTGTGTGCTTTTCCTCAGGCAGCAGGACATATTCAATTTGTCCACCACAGCAAACTTCATAATTTCAGTGAGGCGCATTATACTTGTTTAATAATTTCAGACCTATAGCGGTAAATAGTTTACCACTGAAAGATTAATGGGGTTAGGATCCTCAAGCAGATATAGAAGAGGTGATTGCTAGAGATGGAGCATAACAGGAAGATTAAAGATTGTGAGGCAATCAAAAATAGTTTTCACATTAAAGCAAATTCAACCACAGCTTGAACTGTTTCTGAAATTCAAAGAATTGCAAAATTTATTTTTAATCTATTTCAGTATATATTTTATTTGTGCCAGCTTTTCCAGTGGCTTCAAATTCACTCATAAATGAAAAGCATTTAAACAATACCTTTGAGAAATAGAACTGATATTGGCCAATGCTCTGCAGTAATGGTGAATCTATTGATTTGGTATTTTGCTAAATACACTTCCCCAGTACTGAATATAAAAGGCAAACAATAGGGAGTGATGATATACCTTCTGCCAGTCGAGGGAGCTGTAACAGTTACGCAATGTTAACTTCCATCTAGTGGTTGAATAATAGTAATGTGTCAGGATAACGCTGGACAAACCTTTAATTTGCCTTATTAGAAAAGAAAGAACTTGGATTTATATAGCGTCATTTACAACCTCAGGACGTCCCAAAGCGCTTTACAGCCAATTAAATACTACTCAAGCATTGTCACTGTTGTAATGTAGGAAACGTATAACTTAAGTAACAACAGAAAATGCTGGAAAAACTCAGCAGGCCAGGCAGCATCCGTGGAGAGAGAAACAGAGTTAATGTTTCAGGTCAAAGAGGTTTCGTCAGAACTGGAAAAAAAGCAGGAAATGGAAAGCAAGTTTAGGGGCTGGGAAAAGGGGGGAGGGGATGAAAGAACAAAAGGGAAGGTCAGTGATAGGATAGAAAGCAGGAGAGATTAAGAGACATTGAGAGACATTAAGAGATATTCAAGGCAAGAGGAGGTGGTAATGGGACAGGTTAAGGAATAAAGGATGGCTCTAGATGATTTCCTGCTTTTTTTCCAGTTCTGACGAAAGTTCTTCGACCTGAAACGTTAACTCTGTTTCTCTCCATGGATGCTGCCTGGCCTGCTGAATTTTTCCAGCGTTTTCTGTTGTTATTTCGGATTTCCAGAATCCGCAGACTTTTGCTATCGTATAACTTAAGTACTTTATTACTCTCAAGTCCTGGATCACTGCTTCTCCCAACAAAAAATAAAACATACTCTTTCAAACCTTCTAGCAGTAAGAGGATCTAAACTTCAGTGGTCTCATCTTTCATTCCATTACTTATTGTTTTAAGTGGAAAGCTAAACAGGGCAATATAACCCAAGTCTAGAGTGCACCCAGTGAGGGCAATCCCGGTGGAACTGCCAAGATTGCAGCCCATGGATTTCTGGTCCTCTTGTGTTTTGGAAGATGCCACTTTGACGGGACAATCATCCTTATCTTATTCCATTTACTTTTACCCTTGTGTTCACTTGGAATGGTGGCAAGTGGACAGGCTTTGCACACAAACAGCACCCTTGATTGCTCTTTATTTCCCCATAATTTAAAAAAGCAAGACTTGCATTTATATAGCACCTTTCACGGCTGTAGGGGGTGCTGTGTGCAGTCAGCTTTGCCCCTGACTGTTTTTGAGTGGTTCGAATTGCTCCCACACCCCTGGGTTCTAGACACCGGACTTAGGTACAGGCAGCGATACAGAATTGGAGTAGACAACTGGTTTGGTGCAAGAAAACTGTATTTTATTTAGAGTCACACTTAAAATTACACACTTAAATTACTGGAGTGATTACAGGCATACAAAAGTACACTTAATTAAGAATGGGGAACACACGGCACAACGAGGGAAAATCACATTAATAATCCCCCTGCCCTTGTCCCACCCCCAATACCTAACTAAATTGCACTACAAGAGCCAGGGATTATGCTCACCAATAGGGGTTTCTTGACAGTTCGAATCCTGTCAATTAAGCCGGTTGCGGTTTTGGGGTTCGCTCTTTGTGTCCTTTGGGGCCTGCCATCGCCACGTGGTCCCAGTCTTAGAATCTGCAAAGATTCTTCAGTTGGGTGGAGTCCGCAGATGCAGTAAGGGCGCGGTTGTGGATTTGTCTGGGTGAGTACCACCTTTTCTCCGTTAGAGATAGGGAGTAAAGTCTTTGTTGGGTACTTTATCTTGTAGAGTGGAAAACTTCAGGTTTTGTTCTTCTGGTGGTGGTCTGGTCATCGAGTTTTTGTTGCGGTTGGGGTTCGGCTGGTGATCTTCGGTGTCGGCTCAGTCGCGGTGGCCTAGATCATTACCTGTGCAGTGGTAATGATCTGAAGGTATGGTTTACCCAGCCCTTTGTTACCGCAGTGCTCATGGTCGGTCTCTGTGTAAGGCTGCGGTTGCGGCCTAGTCATCTTTGGTCGAGCCTGCCCCACCGTGCCTCCTCGCCGTGATGTTCCGTCTGCTTCTTTGAGTTTTGAGTAACCCTGCATCTGAGCATGTGCCTGCTTGCGAGTCTGCTTTGTTTCTGCCCGCTTCTGCCCACCCCTTGGTTACCAGTGGGCCTACAATTATACTATTTCTGAGTTTGTTATCTGCGCGCCAAATCAGGGCTAGTTCTTTGTTTGATTTTTGGCGGGCTCGTTAAGGTGATTATAGTCATTCACCTTAACTGGTTTTTGGGCGGTTGTCCCATTGTTAAATGGTTTTTAATGTCTTGGTGTTTGTTTATGCATAATGTAAATCGGTGTCTTCCTGGCTTGGTAGCTAGTTTGAACTGTAGGCGATTATATATGCATAGTCTTGATGGGTTTTAACTTCGTGAGTTGATTTGTTTTAAAGGGAAGAATGCATGTTCTGTCTCCTTTAGCTGTCTGGTTTTGAAATAACAAACTAAAGCTGTCTTCCACAGGCCCGGGCATGTCAAGTTTTGAGTTTTGAACTTGACATGCTGCGCAGGGCCCTGCTTTAACCTTGCAGTCTTTGCCATAAAGTCCAAAAGCCATTGTCCTTCAGGGTTCCCTTCTTTAATAACTTGTCCTTCAGGGTCCCTTGTTGAATAACTTGGGAAATGTGGGAATTTTGTGAATCCTACATGGCCACCGGACATCTCAAAGCGCTTTACAGTCAATGAAGTACTTTTGAAGTGTAGTCACTGTTGTAATGTGGGAAATGCGGCAGCCAATTTGTGCACAGCAAGCTCCCACAAACAGCAATGTGTTAATAACCAGATAATCTGTTTTAGGGATGCTGGTTGAGGGATAAATATTGGCCAGGACACCAGGGAGAACTCCCCTGCTCTTCTTCGAAATAATGCCATGGGATCTTTTATGTCCACCTGAGAGAGCAAACGGGGCCTCAGTTTAACGTCTCATCCGAAAGACGGCACCTCCAACAGTGCAGCACTTTAGGAATATACATCATTGCAACTCAGGTGCTTAAATGCGAAAGTGGGCTCAGACTATTCTGATCAAAACGAATCAGAAGCAGCAAAGCAACATTCACATATAATAACATTATAAAATGCAACAAAGAATGAAAGTGCAATAAAAAGAATGACCTCACCCTTAGTATTGTTACTTCCATTGTAAGTGAACTCAATGAGATATGTGCTGCAAATGCAATAAAAATCACTCATAAAAACTGTGGACTGAGTCAGCAGCCACTTGTCTAAACCCATGTTATTAATGAGTAGAATAATTTACTATTTAGCCAAGGGAGCGGCAGTGGGTCAAATAGTTGGCTTCAATAAATTGCTACTCCGACAGCCCTGTTGCAGATGATCTTTGGTTCCTGTCTGTTGCCATAGTAGTTTTGAACTTGCATTAAAAAAATATCAATGGTTTCTGTAAGTAGGAGACAGCATCAATTATCCCACCAAGGTTTAATGGCAGAAATAGCGATTAGTCTCTTGTATTGCTGTATGGTGCCTTGTAGTTATGGAAAGGCACCCTATATTTCATGCCAATTAGTGATATAGTGAAATGATGCAGCATACTGAAGAAAGGGCAGGCCACTCCGTAAGATGTCACAGCTTTTTCAGAAATCAAGTTCCAGACCTTTGAACATTATGCCTTCTTAGTCAGATAGTCAGACTTACTGAAGACGTACTGTGCATCTTTGATGGCTAAACATATGGAACGCTATGTAATAATAATCTCAATAGTGAGTCACAGGGCTCGAATTTCCAAGCCCCTAGGAGGTGGGTTTGGAGGCAGGAGTGGTGGGAAAATTGCAGAATCGGGGGGCAGGAACCCATGTCAATGTCCCAGGAGGTGGGTATCCGACCTGTGCTGGGAGCCGCCACCCCGAGGCGGGAAGCGGACTAGTGCCAATTAACTGCCTGTTAACAGGTAGTTAACAGGCAGTTTGTTGCCTAATCCCTATTTTTAGCCCTGAAGTGTGGGCTTCCCAACGGCTCCGAATCACGCCAAGTTAGCGAGGCAGACTGTCGGTCTGAAGGGGTTGGAGGGGTCGAGATGTCTTTTGTGCAGCTGAGTGATGGGTGCATGTGTGCAGAGATAAGTGTGTGAGGTAAGTGTAAAGTGTTTTAATGGCCCAGAAATTTGGGTCGGAGGCTTCCCGCGGGTGCAAGCCTCCGACCTGCACTTACCTAGCGCTCCGGCCGTTGTGCTGTGGGCCCGCATGGGATTCCGATCCTGGGCCTGCTCCAACTGCTGGCGTGCAGTGCTTGCGTATCCCAGGGGCGCAGTTAGTTCAAAGCATCCCCTGGGATCAGGTGGGCCACGGAGAGCCAATGGTAGCAGGGAATCTGTATTCATAGATTTGACAGGAAGACCTGTCAAATCTATGAATACAATTCAGCCCCAAAACATAACTAAAACTTCAAATAATTAATTTTTTTAAATCACATTTTTAAACTAACTATAAATTACATAAAATAACTATTTTAAACAATAATTTAAATTTTTGAAAAAATTAATTACAGTTTCTAACGGGGCTACAAATAAACTTACCTTTCTTTAAAGTATTTAAAATAATAAACCTGCGGAAAAAATGTTTTATTTTACTTAATTCACCACTTACCTTGTTAAAAGCAGGCCTTGCGACTGCTTTTTATAAGCGTAGCTGCTGGAGACTTACCCTCCCGGAAAAACCTGCAAAAAAAACAGAAGTTCCAGGCGCACGCGTTCGATCTGTGAACCCCTTCCTTTAAGGGAACGGACGTTCCGGTTTCCCGCACATGCGCAGTGCATGCACGAAACCGGCACTTTCGTTGGGCGTACGCGTGAGTACCCAGTGCATACTCACCCGTGGGGACCCGAAATTCTGGCCCATTAAGTTTTACTTACCTTTACTTTCTCCTGCAGGCTTCCTTCCTTCAGTTCTCGGGAGTCCCTCAGCTCAGCGGCACAGAAAGCAGAATGGCCACTGAACTGTCAAAAGCTGCAGCCTCTGCTTTCTGGTCTGGAGATCTCTCTAACTGAGTCTGAGTAGAAGGACTCAAGTTAGATGACAGATTGTCAGTGTTTGATAGCTTCACAGAGCTGTCAAATACTGATTTTTCAGCTGTCAAAAGCTCTTGACAGATGAAATGTCAATCGCTGACGTCACCAGTAACCAGGTGTCCCTTAATTGGCCTGCTGAGCCCGCTGGGCAGGCTTAACAAGGTCAATCAAGGGAAAATAGCGTGGGTTGGCCACAAGTCAATGGAGGCGGGACTACAACCCAAAAAGTGGGAGTCCCGCCTCCAAAAGCTCCCCATTGACAAAATCCAGCCCACAAATTCTGTAACTTTCTCTTTATGTAAATAAACAGGTCCAAAAATATTGCAAGACTGAAGGAAATGTGTCCTGTGCTATTTTTGGACACTCCTTCTTCAGCTCATTAGATTTTATTCAAAATCTTCTCCCAATCATTGCATGTAAAAAAAATTCTGAATAGCCATATTTGGATGCTTCTTGATTTGCTGCTTTCAATCTACATGATTGGTTGGATCAGCTAAATGCAGTGTGCGCAGTTGTAGCAACTGAAAAAAAGCTTAAACTTTACCACACAATGTTGACGTCGGAGCTTGAGTTCTGAATCCCGGATATGGATTTGGACTCTCTCATCCAAGACAGGCCTTACATAATCACTGGGACTTTAGGAGCTAGTCCCTGGCCTGCTTCTTGGTGTGTTTCAACTAGAACTAAATCTAGTCCATCATTTTGCATTGAGTACGAACTACTGAGCTTAATGGCTAGATTAAATAGTATAGGAGGTTCTTAACCCTACTGCAATTTTCTTATTTTTGTTGATTCAGATTTGGATTCCTGACAGAAAGATGAGACGAGTCTACATTTTTACATGATATTTAAATCTGACTCTACTGACTGAATCAAGCTGGCCTCATTTCGGTGAGTGAGACAACCTGTCAAACGTTGAGAGATGCTCTGCATGCTTTACATCTGTAAAATCAGGATGTTTTTCCCTTGAAATTTCTCCCACCTTTTCCTGAAGGCACTGACTTTTACATAAGAACATAAGAACATAAGAAATAGGAGCAGGAGTAGGCCAATCAGCCCCTCGAGCCTGCTCCACCATTCAATAAGATCATGGCTGATCTGATCCTAACCTCAAATCTTCCATCACTCTCCATCCCACCCGAACCCATGTGATCTCCCGGGAGAGGCGAAAAACCAGATAAAAACCCAATGGCCAATTTGGGAGAAAAAAATCTGGGAAATTCCTATCCGACCCATCTAGGCGATCGAAACTCGTCCAGGAGATCACTCTGTCCCTATATTTTCTACAGTACTTACCTTCTGTAAAGGCGATCTCCACCCCAGCCAGGAACAGGAATAAAACCATCTCCTGAAATCTAACACAGAATTAGAACACAAGAAGTAGGAGCAGAACCAGGCTACATGGCCCCTGGGCCCGCTCCACTACCCACAGGGCCATGACCATTCCGATCCTAGACTCATGCCCAATTTCCTGCCCGCTCCCCGTAACCCTTAATTCCCTTTACTTCTAGGAAACTATCTATTTCTGTTTTAAATTTATTTAATGATGTAGCTTCCACAGCTTTCTGGGGCAGCAAATTCCACAAACCTACCACCCTCTGAGTGAAGAAGTTTCTCCTCATCTCAGTTTTGAAAGAGCAGCCCCTTATTCTAAGATTATGCCCCCTAGTTCTAGTTTCACCCATCATTGGGAACATCCTCACCGCATCCACCCAATCAAGCCCCTTCACAATCATATGTTTCAATAAGATCGCCTCTCATTCTTCTGAACTCCAATGAGTAGAGTCCCAATCTACTCAACCTCTCCTCATATGACCACCCCCTCATCCCCGGGATTAACCGAGTGAACCTTCTTTGTACTGACTCGAGAGCAAGTATGTCTTTTCTTAAGTATGGACACCAAAACTGTATGCAGTATTCCAGGTGCGGTCTCACCAATACCTTGTACAACTGCAGCAATACCAACCATTGTCTGGTACCTCATTGAAATAACGATTCTTAACGTGTGAATCTAAACAGAGTGTGTGAAGAGAAAATTTGACTGTAAAAAGAACACGCCTGAGTACAATGCTGCCCTCATTTGATGCCCTAACACACGCACTTTCCAGAAAAAGTTATTGAAGAGTACTTCGGAACTGGAATTGGGGTGGATTTCTCCTCTCTACCCTACCTCCCCACCCCCACCCCCGCCCCCAAGCAAAGAGTGTTACGGGCAATCATAGAACTACATACTGCAGTCCTGGCTCAGATTAGCTAATTTAGCAAATGTTGGGGCTAAAATGTAGTCTTCTTACCTCAGTTCCATCTTTGGGGTGGAAGATGCCTGTGCGTGAATTCTTTTAACGTGGGGTGGCTGTTGCACACCAGCTACCACATGGGCTTGACAGAGCAAGGTCTTGGTCCAATGGCAAGGGGATCCAAGACGATTGGAGACCAGGCTCTGCTACAACAGCCTAGCACACACACACAAATATACTGCTACTGTCCTCCTCCCTCCTTCCCACAGGTCCTCTCTGCCTGTGTTTCGTAGGATGCATTGTGGTCCTCCCGACCTCGCTGTTGGCCCATGCCGTAACTTCCCTGGGCCTCAACCCCGCTGCTGGTCCACACTGCGCCACTCCTGGGCCTTGACCTTGCTGCTGGGCTTGTCCTCACTCTTGGTTCCCAGCCTTGGACATGAGTGATGTTGTCTCTCACAGGATTAAATTAGCACTGATATTCTCACGATCCCTGGCCCCGAGCTCCACTCGTGATCCACTGGTCACTAGATCACTAGTCCAGTGGAGAAGCGTAGTCTTGATGGCAGAGAAGTCTGGGAATTTGGAAGCTAATTTTAAGTGAAGAGCCAGTGCACCTTAGGCAGTGAATTACTAACCAAGCCATTGGGGTACCATCAGCAGTATGTTCAGTGAGGAGAACAGGAATTGTGGACTATTGACAGCCATAGCTTTGATGTACAGCATGGCAGGGACTAATTGTATGGAAGTTGACTGATCTCAGCATGTAGTCAGGCTAAATGAGTACTGAATTAGCAGTGTTTAGAAAGTCTTACAAAATGTGATGGTTTGGAGGTATATTTTGCTATCAGGTAAGAAAGACCACCGGATCAATCAAATTAATTTTCCACATGCATTATTTGACACTTTGCTAGATGAAGCTAATACCCAAAAGAAAGATTGCCAACATAATTAGAATTTAAAATCTTGTTATGCATACTTTTTTTTATATATTACTATACTAGAACTCAAGTGCAAAAGTGAAAAAGAGAAAGAGCCAAGTGGGGTTGTCCATCCATCTGTGGCACTGTTTTCTGAAGGATTCTCGGAAGATTACCTTCACTAACTCTTATAAATATATATATATATATATATAGGTCTTTGCCATTGTGTTCCGATTATTAGAATCATACTGCACCTGGTGAAAGCTCATAGCAGTGTAAGATTATTTCCTGGAATGATCGCCCACTGTTTAGCTTTAGATCAGGGTGTGACCCGAACGTAACACCTTCGCTTTGCTTCAACACATGCCCAAAGGCACTTTGTATCAATGCAAAAGTGGCAACATAACTGTTGCTTAAATCTGAATTCTAATTTGGATGTTCATCTCTTCAGTTCTAACTAATTACCCCAGGCTGTTTCTGTGGAGGATGAATCGGTGTTGTGAACTAACTGTGATTCTACAGCAAATTCCCATTTTCAGCTGTGCTGTAAATAAGTTCTTTAGTGAACAGACTACTTTTCTTCGGCTATGTACAAACAGTAATAAACAAAGTAGTGAAGAACACATGTGAAGCAGTAAAGGCAACACAGGTTAATGAACTGGACCACTGATAACAGAGGATGATTTTCAGTTTGTAATACGCTGGGGAGTTTTATGTTCTAAGAAAACTTTTGCAGGAGACACCATACAGGGATTTGAGCTGTTTTTATATCATGAGACCCCTGCGAGCATTGTAGGTTCCTGGCATATGGGTCTTGAGCAGCCAGCTAAAATCTGAAGATAAATCTGCCAGGATTCACTGAGAACAGTGGCCAGGAAGACCTGTTTTATTACTGGGTCTTCCTATTGGCCAGCTTTTGCGAATCCAGCAGGTTTGTCTTCAGGTTGCAGCTTGCTGGGTGAGATGTTTACAGCAGAATTTGGAGGTGCGAACACAAGTCTTGCAAGCAACTTTTAAGTATAATAGTAACCCAACTTTAGTTTTAGAAAATGGAACATAGCTAATAATACTTACTAATTTGTGTCAGCCGTGGCTCAGTGGTAGCTCTTTTGCCTCTGAGTCGGAAGGTTGTGGGTCCAAGTCCCACTCTAAAGACTTGAGCACAAAATCTAGGTTGACACTCCAGTACAGAAATGAGGGAGTGCTGCACTGTCAGAGGTGCTGTCATTCAGATGAGATGTTAAACCTCTCTTCAGTGAACGTAAAAAATCTCATGGTGTAGGAGTCTGTGCACTCCTAACAAAAACACTGTGAACCAAACTGGTAGTTAACAAACTTAGTTTAATGCACTGAAAGTATTACAAAACAAAAATGCAGGAGAAACTCCAAACAGGCCTGTACAGTAGCTCACTCCATGAGGACGAACTGGAAACGCCCTCCAACCTGTTGTGTATGTACCTTTAAGGGAATAACTGGTCTCAGACTGCAGTACCGGCAGTGACCACCCCTGTATAAAAGGCGCTAGCAAGCTTCTGTAGTTTCAGTTTCCTGATTGTCTCCATTCAGTAAAGACTTGTTATAATCAACTCCTGCTGTCCGTGTCTCAATTATACGCGGACATAATATTGGCGACGAGGATGGGATCCATTCCTGAAGCGAAGTGAGCAGAGGTCGAGGCCAGAAGGAAGAAAGAAGCAGTAGAAACGGGCGTCGACCGTGGGCATCCGCCCCTGAGTCAGCGGAGTTGAAGATTACAGGAGAAGCTGTCGAGAGCGGGGCCTGGTTCCTGTTGACGGTGCTTCAGCTAATCGGGCTGGTGGCAGGTAGTACACTGATCCTTCCTGGGCTGCGGCGGTCGAGAACTCGAGCGGGTGGCTTGCAATAGGGCCGAGCAGCGTTGTTGGGAAGAGGAGAGAGAGAGAGGGTGGAGCACACAGAGGGCGCGGCCGGTGCTATGAAGCCGGGCAGCGTACGGACCCGAGAAGAGGGAGGCAAGGGTCCCAAAGGGTTGTTCCACGACGGGAAAATAATAAAATTAAAAAAAAAGACATATTAAACGCGCAGAAAACCGCGAGGAGCTGCAGGTTGCAACGGAAACTGCGGAAAGCAGCGCTAGCAACAGCGGGGAAGAAGGCAAAGCGCGGGAGGCACCATCTTATTCCAGCGGGGAAGACGGCAAAGCGCGGGAGGCACCATCTTAATCAGCGGGGAAGAAGGCAAAGCGCAGGAGGCGCCATTTTGTTAAATCGGGGAAGAAGGCAAAGCACGGGAAGCGCCATTTTAGATTTTCAAGATGCCGAAGACTGGCTGTATCACTGCCTTTGATAATGCAACAGAAGACTGGATCACATATGTGGAAAGAGTCGAGGTATATTGCGAGGCAAATGAAATAGCCGATGAGAAAAAGGCATCGGTATTGCTAAACTTAATGTGCGCTAGAATGTACGGCCTATTGCGGGACCTGATTACTCCAGCCAAACCGAAGGCGAAGAGTTTTAACGAAATTGTTGCTATCCTACAGGAAAACCTAAACTCTGCACCGCTGCTGATAGCAGAAAGATTTAAATTCCACAGGAGAACTCAGCATAAAGATGAGAGCAATGCTGAGTACCTTACGGAACTACGCAAGCTATCACAGCACTGCCAGTTCGGAGCAGGACTGGCAGATACCCTACAGGACAAATTTGTCTGTGGACTCCTGAGTGAAGGAACACAGAAGAAGTTACTCTCAGAGAAAGAGCTGATGCTAGATAAGGCTTTCAGGGGAGTTGCGGAAATACAACAAAAGCCACAGGAATACGGCACCCACGAAATGACACGGGGATTTGCAAAATGTTATCGCTGCGGCAGAACTAACCATGACCAGGAGGACTGCTGGTCCAAGGACAAAATATGCAGGCAATGCGGAAAGATGGGACACATTGCACGAGTTTGCAGGTCTGGGAAGAAGACCAACGACAACAAAAAGGTGACTAAGGAACCGTAAAAGAAAGTACAAAAGATGACGGACTGTAGTTCCAAAGACCAGATGAGCGATAGTGAATCCGGGAACAAGAGACTAAGCTGTCTCAAACTTCACAATGTAATCGCAAAAGAGGACCACCGAACCATTTGGGTCACCCTCATGATAGCAGGGTCCCAAGTTAAAATGGAATTGGATACAGGATCAGTGCTAACCGTCATGAATCGATGAGACTACGAGCGGCTATTCTCACACATACCCTTGAGAGAGACATCCATCGTCTTGACGACATATACGGGGCAAAAAGTATACCCCAGAGGAAAAATAAGGATGCCTGTCGAATACAATGGCAAGAAAATACGGAAATTGTATCTCTACATACTGCAAAATGGTGGACCACCGTTATTGGGACGTGAATAGATCAGAAAGATAAGTTTAGATTGGCACTCCATTCATGCAATGACGGTGGATGGTAAAAAAAGATGAAGACGTCACTCCTGGACGATTGTCAACAATCTTAGCTAACGCCAAAGAGGTATTTCAACAAGAACTGGGCACTCTTACAGGCGTAACCGACTCGATAAAAATAGAAGAAAATGCAATTCCCAAGTTTTTCAAAGCAAGACCGGTACCATATGCAATTCGCCCAGCCATCGAGGCAGAGCTGGAGAATCTGGAGAATGCAGGCGTGTTGTGTAAGGTAGACTGGAGCGAGTGGGCGACACCCATCGTTCCTGTCATGAAGAAAACGTTAAGCAATAAGTCTGAGGAGCCAAGGAAGGTTCGCATCTGTGGGGACTTCAAGGTGACGGTGAACCCAGTCCTTCACACAGTACAATATCTTCTTCCAAGGATAGAAGACATCTTCGCCTCACTATCTGGAGGGAAGCGTTTTACAAAAATTGACCTAGCACAAGCGTATTTGCAAATGGAGGTTGAAGAATCCTTTAGGAAGTATCTCACGATAAACACTCACAAGGGTCTTTACCAGTATCATCGATTGGTATTCGGAGTAGCATCAGCTCCGGCGATATGGCAAAGAGCGATGGAACAAGTCCTGCAAGGGATTCCGGGGACTCAGTGTTACTTGGACAACATCCTAGTGACAGGTGAAGATGACAGTGAACACCTTAACAACCTAGAACAGGTGCTCACTAGACTACGGGAACATGGGCTACGAGCCAACCGCCCCAAGTGCGAGTTTTTTAAGAAACAGATATCGTATTGTGGCCACGTGATTGATGAAGAGGGGTTACATAAGTCCCCTGACAAAATTGAAGCGGTTGTTAAGGCCCCAGCACCTGAAAATGTGTCGCAACTGAGGTCATTCCTCGGATTGGTGAATTACTACCATAAGTTTTACCGAATTTGTCCACAATTCTGCACCCACTGAACGCCCTACTACGAATGGGAGTAGCATGGAAATGGAGCAATGACTGTAAGCGGGCCTTTCAGAAGAGTAAGGACTTAATCACTTCAAGAGAAGTATTGGCTCACTACAACCCATCACTACCGATAAGACTGGCGTGTGATGCGTCTCCCTATGGCATTGGGGCGGTACTGTCACATAAATTCCTTGATGGTTTAGAGAGGCCGATAGCTTTTGCATCACGCTCGTTAACTTCAGCCGAGTGTAACTACGCCCAGATTGACAGAGAGGTCCTCAGCCTAGTGTGGGGGGTGAAGAAGTTCAATCACTACCTGCACGGTCAAAAATTTACTCTACTAACTGATCATCAACCTCTTGTCTCCATTTTCAACCCTCAGAAGGGCGTACCAATAATGACAGCACAACGGCTACAGAGGTGGTCCCTTTTCCTAGGGGCACACCAATATGACATCGAGTACAAAGGAACTAAACAGCATGGGAATGCTGATGGATTGTCATGCCTACCGTTGCCGACGGTGGAAGAAGAACTTGCAGTGGATCCAATGGAGATATTCCACTCGACCATAGTCGAATGTCTCCCTGTGACAAATGCAAACATAGAAAAGGAAACACGGAATGACCCGACACTATCCCGGGTCTATGATTTAACGGTGAAGGGATGGCCAGCACATGGCAAACCACTGCTGCCAGCATTCTCGCCGAGAAGAGAACAGCTGTCAGTGTGCAGAGGAACCTTGATGTGTGGATCCAGAGTAGTAATTCCACCCAAATTGAAGGATAGAGTGCTCAATGAGCTTCATGAGGATCACCTGGGAGGGGTTAAAATGAAGAACTTAGCCAGAGCGTTTGTGTGTTGGCCGGGAATCGATAGAGAAATCGAAGAGATGACCAAGAGCTGTACAGGATGCCAGAAGGTCCAAAACGCCCCACCACAAGCCCCTCTACATCCATGGGAGTGGCCCTCATCTCCATGGCAAAGGGTGCACATTGATTTTGCTGGTCCCTTCATGGACTTGATGTTTTTAATTGCGGTGGATGCACATTCAAAGTGGCCAGAGGTAATAAAAATGTCCTCAACCACCACAGAAAAAACTATCGCTGTCTTACGAACCATATTTGCCAGGAATGGGCTGCCTGAACAGATTTGCTCTGACAATGGACCACAGTTTGTGTCTGAAGAGTTCCGGAGGTTCTTAAAGAACAATGGTGTTAAGCATTACACATCTGCCCCATATCATCCAGCCACTAATGGATTGGCCGAGAGGTTTGTTCAAACATTCAAGAAGGCTATCAAGGCAATGTGTAATGAAGAGATACCCCTACAACACAAGGTGGACAACTTCTTGTTTGCCTACCGGAATGCGACACATGCGGTTACCAACCAAACTCCAGCCATGATGTTCTTCAATCGAAGACTACGATGCCGCTTGGATTTGGTTAAGCCAAACGCCCGAAGAGAGGTGGAGAACAGGCAGTTTCAGAATATGAATGAAAGGCCGACCAGGAGTTTTAAGATAGGTCAACCAGTTTTGGCCCGGGACTACCGCACGGAGAAATGGCAGCCAGGAACGATTTGTACATGGTAAGGACCTCTCATGTATACCGTGGACATTGGAGAGAGCAGTGTAAGACGCCATGCTGACCAGATTCTAGAGTCACTGGAAAACGTCAACTCCACACCACGATCTGATTCACCTGGCGATGAAACCGACGTACCAATTGCAGCTACCGCAGAATCGGTGATATTGGAAGCAGATGAACCAAACAACGACATTGATCCAGACTCAACCTTGCCAGAAGAACCTGATACCCCAAAGAGGCGTTATCCAGACAGAATCAGGAAGCCTCCTCAAAGACTGAACTTATAATTGCTTAACCTCAACCAATGTATCTGGCAACCGTAATTGTGGTTGTAATTAGTTATCATTTAGTTGTTAAATGAATGTTATGTACTGTTTATCTAAAAGGGGAGGAATTGTTGTGTATGTACCTTTAAGGGAATAACTGGTCTCAGACTGCAGTACCGGCAGTGACCACCCCTGTATAAAAGGCGCTAGCAAGCTTCTGTAGTTTCAGTTTCCCGCTTGTTTCCATTCAGTAAAGACTTGTTATAATCAACTCCTGCTGTCCGTGTCTCAATTATACGCGGACATAATACAACCCTGACGTCATGACGTCATCACGTTTCCCGCCGTTGGGAAGTCACGTGACCCACATGATGACGTCATCACATCAGATCGCGATTTTATCGATCCCGCGCTGTTTAAACAGGGCAAACATTAAAAGGTAACAATAATGATTAAAGACAATTGTACAAGTTACTGTGAGAGCCTCTTTGGTGGCTTTGCCACAATGGCACTATTTCAAAGCAGAGCAGGGGAGTTTCCCAATGGTGTCCTGGCTGATATGTATCCCACAACCAACATCAAACAACACTAAAACAGATTATCTGGTCATTTATCTCTTTGATGTTTGTGAGACTTTGATGCACACAAATTGCTGCTGTGACTCCCTACATAGACATCAAATAACAACAGAAAATGCTGGAAAAACTCAGCAGGCCAGGCAACATCCGTGGAGAGAAAATAGAGTCAACATTTCAGGTGAAAACCCTTTGTCAAGACTAAAGAAGCACAGGAATGAAATAGATTAAGAGGCCAGGCTGGGAGAGAACAAAAGAGAAGAAGAGACATTAAGAGGTATTCAAAACGTGACGAGATGGTGATAGGACTAGTGGAGACAAAAGACAGCTCTAGATTAGGTGTGAAATACACTGGTAGAATGGGAGACAGCTGCCATGTGGGAGAGAGAGAAAGAAAGTGGGGGGGGGCGCAGGGGGGGGGGGGCGGTGGGCTGGAAAGGGCCAAAACAAAGGTGTGGATAAAAAATATAAGTAAAAATATAATAGGGGCCAAGGTTATGATCTGAAATTGTTGAACTCGATATTGAGTCCGGAAGGTTGTAAAGCGCCTAATCGGAAGATGAGGTGCTGTTCCTCGAATTTACGGTGAGCTTCCGTGGAACAAGGCAAGAGGCCGAGGACGGTGAGGTCCGAGTGGGAATGGGGCGGTGAATTAAAATGACAGGTAACCGGAAGCTCGAGGTCACCCTTACGGACTGAACGGAGGTGTTCCGCAAAGCGGCCACCCAATCTACATTTGGTCTCCCCAATGTAGAGGAGACCACATCGTGAGCAGTGAATACAGTATACTAGATTGCGAGAAGTACAAGTAAATCGCTGTTTCACCTGAAATCTAGTATACTGTATTCGCTGCTCACGATGTGGTCTCCTCTACATTGGGGATACAAATGCTTCCTCCGAACTTTTCATGGACAATAAATACTTTTCATGGACAAAATCCTAAAATGCTTCCATTTCCGGCCTCAGAAAGCTTTTAAAATTACTTGGATTTGTCTGGAGATATCCCCTTAGGCTTTGCGCCTATTTGCACCAGCCGTAAAGTATTCAGGTGTAATTGCTGGGCAGTTGGTGGGCAATTAGCCCAACTCTGTGTATGTGAAGGTGAGGGAAGGGTGGAAATTGGAAGCAAAGTGAATGAAATTTTCTAGTTCAGAGCGAAAAAAGAGGTGAGGGAGGGGACCTGAGTAGGACTGGAACAAAGAATGTTCCACATATCCCACGAAAAGGCAGGCATAGCTAGGACCCATGCGGGTTCCCATAGCAACACCTTTGATTTGGAGGAAGTGAGTGGAGTCAAAGGAGAAGTTGTTCAATGTGAGAACAAGTTCAGCCAGGTGGAGGAGGGTGGTGGTGGATGGGAACTGGTTGGGCCTCTGTTCAAGGAAGAAGTGGAGCGCCCTCAGGCCATCCTGGTGGGGGATGGAGGTGTAGAGGGATTGGATGTCAATAGTGAAAAGGAGGCAGTTGGGGCCAGGAAACTGGAAGCCGTTAAAGTGGCGGAGGGCGTCGGAAGAGTTGCAGATGTAGGTGGGAAGAGACTGGACAAGGGGCGAAAAAATAGAGTCAAGATAGGAAGAGATAAGTTCCGTGGGGCAAGAACAGGTTGAAACGATGGGTCTACCGGGGCAGTCCTGTTTATGGATCTTGGGAAGGAGGTAGAAGCGGGCTGTGCGGGGTTGGGGAACTGTGACGTTGGCGGGCGCGGGGGGAGATCTCCAGAGGAGATGAGGTCAGTGACAGTCTTGGAAACGGTGGCTTGATGTTCAGTAGTGGGGCCTGACGTAAGAAAACTCACTAAGCACTTGGTTGAGTATAAAACAAGGCTTTAATCAACTGTTTCATAACCATGGGATTCTAGTTACAACATTAGTTTCTGGTTACAAAAACGTCTTGGGAAAGCTGGGCCCATGCCCGAGTATTTATACTCCTTGGATGGCGCCACCAGCTGGCCACCCAGTGTTATTTACTGAGTCATTTCTTCATGAATGATAAGATTCTTGACAGTGTTATGGTCCAGGTGGAGGTAGGAGGAGGTGTCAGAGAGTTGGCGTTCAGCTTCCGCTAGGTAGAGGTCAGTTCGCCAAACAACAACAGCAGCACCCTTGTCAGCAGGTTTAATGGGTTTGGATCTGAGAGAATGGAGTGCTGCAAGTTCAGAGGGAGGTAGGTTGGAGTGAATGAGGGAAGTGGAGAAATTGAGATGGCCATGTCACGCCGGCAGTTTGCAATGAAAAGCTCTAGAGAGGTTAAGAGGCCAGAGGGAGGGGTCCAGGTAGAATGAGAATTCTGATAGCGGGAGAAAGGGTCAGCCGTGCGAGGGGAAGACTCCTGGCCAAAGAAGTGGGCACGGAAACGAAGGTGGTGGAAAAAGAGGTCAGCATCGTGCCGAGCTTGAAATTCATTGAGGTGGGGGCATAAGGGGATGAAGCTCAGGCCTTTGCTAAGGACTGATCGTTCGGGATCAGAGAGGGGAAGATCAGAGGTGATAGTGAAAATGCGGCAGGGGGTGAGATTGGGAGAAGGGATGGGGTCAGAGGAAAGTGAAGGGGAAGAAGGTTCCGGAGGAGTGTTGGTGTCCAAGAGTTGTTGAAGCTTGTGATCCTTGACACCTGAAAGGAAGAAAAAATGTTTTTTGTTAAAGCGCCGGATGAGGCGAAGGATGAAATGGAACTGCGGACCAAGACAGTTTTGAGATAAAGTGAGTCGGTGCTGCTGAACAGAGAGGTCGAGAGTGTTCATGTGGCGTTGTATGGCATTCAGCGTGGATCTCAGGATACGGCGAGAGCAGTGGTTCGAGGAACGCTGAATATCTTGGAGATATCTGTAGTCCTGGGTGGATCCAAAACACGAAGGGTGGAATTTCAGTTGGAATTCACGTGGAGTAAGTTGGAGCTGGAGACAGTTGCTGAGGAAAGATATGTGGCTGTGAAAGCGAGTTTTGGTAGATACCTGATCAAACATGAGAAGGGAGACAGAAAGCAATGAAGATGAACAAGGTAAAAGAGACAAACAGAAATCCCGTCAGAGAGAAGAGCAGAACTTCTTCAAGGTGGGCACTCCTGGAAGAGAGGTGGCAGTGAATTAAACACTAATACAAAAAGAAAATACTGCAGATGCTGGAAATCTGAAATAAAAACAGAAAATGCTGGAGATACTCAGCAGGTCAGGTAGCATCTGTGAAGAGAGAAACAGAATTAACGTTTCAGGTCGATGACTTTTCGTCAGAACTGGAAAAAAGCAGGAAATGGAACAGGTTTTTAAGCAAGTGTGGGAGCTGGGAAAGTGGGGAGGGGATGAAAGAACAAAAGGGAAGATCTATAATAGGATAGGAGGCAGGAGAGGTTAAGAGACATTAAGAGATATTCAAGGCAAAAGGAGATGGTGTTGGGACAGGTTAAGAAACAAAATCTTTTTTGAGGATGTAACTGGTAGAGTAGATAAGGGAGAACCAGTGGATGTGGTGTATTTGGACTTTCAGAAGGCTTTCAATAAGGCCCCGCATAAAAGATTGGCGTGCAAAGTTAAATTACATGGGATTGGGGGTAAGGTACTGAATTGGATAGAGAACTGGTTGGCAGACAGGAAGCAAAGAGTTGGAATAAACGGGTCTTTTTCCGATTGGCAGGCAGTGACTAGTGAATACCGCAGGGATCGGTGCAAGGACCCCAGCTATTCACAATATATATTAATGATCTAGACGAGGGAACTAGGGCCGAGAAATTCGGTGGGCTGCGCCACCAGTTAGCGCCCAAAGAGGGCACTTAGTGGGTTTAGCGCCACTGGCCACGCCTCCCGCGAAATTTAGCGGGGCGCTAATGGCGGCGTTAGCCGGTAGCGCTGTGCCGCCACCGATGATGTCATCGGTGTGCGCAGCGCTCCGCTACTGCTCTGATCGCCAAATTTGGTAGCGCCCCCCGCTGTAACACCGGTTTGCGACCGGTTCAGGGGGGCCTCCCTGCGTCGGTAGAGGTGCTGAGGTGCGGGGCGGCAATTTTTTTTGCTGGCTGCCTGCCAGCACCTCTTCGCGCAGCCGTCCCCGGTCTTCTGAGCTCACCCCCCCGCGTTGTGCCGGCTGTCTCCCGAGAGCCCGGCACTTCTCCTCGGTGCTGGGCTCTTTTGCCAGCACTCGCGATCTCAGATCGTGCTGCAGCAGGCCCCTCCCCTTTAAGAAGGGGAGGAAGGCCAGCAGTACCGCAGCGTGCTGTGCCGCAGCATGTGGTGCTGCGGCACGTTGCGCTGCGATTTTCAGTTGCAGCGCCCCAAGATGGATGCGGGGCGCCTCAAGTAGCGCCGCGCTTCCGTTTGGGGCGGTCAAACTGAATTTCCGGTGGGCGCTCGCGACTCCTTCCGGGACGGTACTTCCGGCGCCCTGGCAAGACTGGCGCCCCAAACGGGGCACCACCGAATTTCTAGGGCTAGATATAATATCTCCAAGTTTGCAGATGACACAAAGCTGGGTGGGCATGGGTGCTGTGAGGAGGATGCAGAGAAACTCCAGTACGATTTGGACAGGTTGGGTGATTGGGCAGATGCATGGCAGATGCAGTATAATGTGGATAAATGCGAGGTTATCCACTTTGGTGGCAGGAAGACAGATTATTATCTGAACGGCAATCGATTGGGAAAAGGGGAAGTGCAACGAGACGTGGGTGCCCTTGTGCACCAGTCGCTGAAGGTAAGCATGCAAGTGCAGCAGGCAATTAAGAAGGCAAATGGTACATTGGCCTTCATAGCGAGAGGAATCGAGTACAGGAACAAGGATGTCTTGCTGCAGTTGTACAGGGCCTTGGTGAGACCACACCTTGAGTATTGTGTGCAGTTTTGGTCGCCTTATCTGAGGAAGGATGTTCTTGCCATGGAGGGAGTGCAGTGAAGATTCACCAGACTGATGCCTGTGATGGCAGGAATGACGTATGAAGAGTGATTTGGTTGATTAGGCTTATATTCGCTATAGTTTAGAAGAATGAGAGGGGATCTCATTGAAACTTATAAAATTCTAACAGGACTAGACAGACTAGACGCAGGAAGGCTGTTCCTGATGTCAGGGGAGTCCAGAACCAGGGGTCACAGACTAAGGATAAGGGGTAAGCCATTTAGGACAGAGATGAGGAGGAATTTCTTCACCCAGAGAGTGGTGAACCTGTGGAATTCTCTACCACACAAGGCAGTTGAGGCCAACTTATATTAAATATATTCAAGAAGGAGTTAGATATATTTCTTAAGGCTAAAGGGATCAAGGGATATGGGGAGAAAGCAGGGACCGGGTACTGAATTTGGATGATCAGCCATGATCTCATTAAATGGCGGAACAGGCTCCAGGCACCGAATGACCTACTCCTGCTCCTATCTTCTATGTTTCTAAAGATGGCTCTAGATGAAGTGTAAATTGCACTGGCAGAATGAAAACTTGTGGGAGAGAAGAGAAAAAAAAAGTGTGGAAAAAAATATATAGGATAGGGGCCGAGGTTATGATCTGAAATTGTTGAACTCTATGTTGTGTCCAGAAGGCTGTAAAGTGCCGAATCGAAAGATGAGGTGCTGTTCCTCGAGCTTACGTTGAGCTTCAGTGGAACAATGTAAGAGGCCGCGGACGGTGAATCTGAGTGGGAGTGGAGCAGAGAATTAAAGTGACAGGCGACCAGGAGCTCGGGGTCCCCCTTATGGACTGAACGGAGGTGTTCCGCAAAGCGGTCACCCAATCTGCATTTGGTCTTCCCAATGTAGAGGAGACCGCATCGTGAGCAGTGAATACAGTATATTAAATTACAAAAAGTACAAGTAAATCGCTGTTTCACCTGGAAAGGGTGTTTGGGGCCCTGGACAGTGGGAAGCAGGGAGGTATAAGGGCATGTGTTGCATCTCCTGCACTTGCACGGGAAGGTGCCGGGCGAAGGGGAAGGGGTGTTGGGGGTGATAGAGGAGTGGACCAGGGTGTCGCGGAGGGAGCGGTCCCTTCGGAATGCTGAAAGGGGAGGTGAGTGGAAGATGTGTTTGATGGTGGGATCACGCTGGAGGTGGCAGAAATGGCAGAGGATGATCTGTTGAATGTGGAGGCTGGTGGGGTGAAAGGTGAGGACAAGGAGAACCCTATCGTGGCTCCGGGAGGGTAATCTCTTTGTGGAATGAGTGTATTTTTGTTTTTGGTGTTGGCTGAGAGATAAATGTGGACCAGGACAACTCCCTGCATCTCTTCAAATAACGAGGTGGGATCTTTTCATTCAACTGCACTGATGGGAGGGGCCTCCATTTAACATTACATCTGAGTTAGACGCCATCTCTGACAGGGCAACAATACGTCAATACTGCACTGATGGGACAGCCTTGACTACGTGTTCAACTCCTGAATGGCGGCTTGATCATATGGCCTTCTGGTTCAGAGGCAAGAGTGTTACCACTGAGCCAAGTCTAACATCTTTCAACTTGAGTGCATACTACATACTGTGTGGAGTTTGCACATTCTCCCCGTGTTTGCGTGGGTTTGCTCCGGGTGCTCCGGTTTCCTCCCACAGTCCAAAGATGTGCAGGTTAGGTTGATTGGCTATGATAAATTGACCCTCAGTGTTAGGGGGATTAAATACGTGGGGTTACGGGGATAGGGTGGGATATGTGTTGGTGTAGGGGTTACGGGGATCGGGTGGGATATGTGTCGGTGCAGGCTCGATGGGCCGAAATGGCCTCTATCTGCACTGTGGGGTTCCTGTGATTCTGTGATACAGTCTACACTATCATGCACTTGGAAATTAAGCGCTATTGTAAAATGAAATAAGATTTTTAATGACACACTGAACTTTAAACTGAGGATCAGAATGCACTGAACAATGCAACAGCAGCAGTACCCTCTTGTGGTTGACGTGAATGCTGGTAAATGTTCTTTACACAAGTAAACTGGTTGTACCTATTTGAGTATTATAAAGGTTGTGTACTCAAATACATGGAGCCTGCTGGCCTTGGCAGCTGCTGTAGTTTTCTTTCCCTTCCTGCTTTTGCATATTTGAAGGTGGTACAGCAGGCACTTGAGCTTTGAGTCGGCTGCAACACACTGTACAAGTGATATGTTCGATCACTTGTGGTCCACCTACAAATGGCAAACTGTTGATTTCTAAAAAAATCAGTAATGCTATATTGAACCTTTCAACACAGCGATGGTGTAAATGATCATATTGCAGTGATTCCATAGTTGGGGTTTTCTGATCTTTCCAAGACGTTTCACCAAGGTGCAAGGGTAAAAATGCCATTACAGGTAGACTATCCTTTATCCGAGCTTCCGAAAACCGAAAACCTCTAAAAACCAAAAGTTTTTTTGTTCAGCATAAGTCGTGCGCACGACTTACGCTGAGCAGGGCAGAGGGTCACAGAGTTCCCTCCTGGGTAGGAGATTGCAGGCCGAGCCGGGCAGTGTGAAGGAGGTACCGGGAGAGTGAACCCAACAATACAGCGGCCCGTCCGATAGCTGCAGCGGCCCGTCCGATATTCTTTTCTCCCGACCCCGACCCGTCCGATATTCTTTTCTCCCCCCCCACCTGACCCCCAACGTGATTTGCGGGCCAGCTTAGTAGGAGTCAGCCGATATCCGGCTTTCCAGAGAAGCAGGAAGGGGAATGAGACACGGAACAGTCGCAAGAGGTAGCCTGAACTTCTACAATTTATATTAAATACAAATTTCCCAGTCTTATAATAATACCTTCTGAAATCCGAAAAATTCCGAAAACTGAAACTCAGCTGGTCCCAAGGCTTTCGGATAAGGGATAGTTTACCTGTATCTTGAACCTTTGTCTGCAGTAGAATGATGCAGCTATTTAGATTAAATATAATTACTAAACATTTTGAGTTAATTTCTTGACTAGCCAAGTGAAGGTGTTTAATTTATTGGATGTTTGAAGTTTTCTTTGTATTTGAATCTTTTGTTTGTTGTTGGTCTGATTCCGTAGCCTGACTATTTTGATAAGAAACATGAAGCAGGAATGAGAAAGAAGTAATTCAGCTCATGTGTCAGAATCTCATCTCAACAGTTTTCATATTGTTGAGTGTCTCTGTTTTTATGTGAATTCTGTTTGTGAATTGCCCCATTAACCTGGATAAGAACATAAGAACAGGAGTAGGCCATTCAGTCCCATCGAGCCTGCTCCGGCATTCAGTTAGAACAGGGCTAATCTGTAACTCAGCTCCATTTACTCGCCTTTGCTCCATATCCCTTGAAACCCTTCCTCAAATAAAGTCTATCGATCTGTGTCTTGAAAATTTCAATTGACTTGACATCCACAGCCTTTTGGGGGCAAGAGTTACAGATTTTCACTACACTTTGTATGAAAAAGTGCTTTGTAATATCACTCATAAATGGCCTAGCTCTAACTTTAGATGATGCCCTTTTGTTCTGGATTCTCCCACCACAGGAAATAGTTTCTCTGTATCTACTCTATTATATCCCTTTATAATTTTAAACAGCTCAATTAGATTACCCCTCAACCTTCTTAATTTAGAGTAATGCAAGCCAAATTTATGCAACCTGTCCTCATAATTTAACCTTTAAGCCCTGGTACCATTCTGGTGAATCTGTGCTGTACCTTCTCCAAGACTAATATATCTTTCCTAAGGTTCGGTACCCAAACCTAAATGCAGTACTCCAGATGGGGTCAGACCAAGGCTATATATAACTGAAGCATCACTTCCTCACTTGTGAAGTCTAACTCCCTTGATATAAAGGCCAACATGCCTTGTGCCTTATTCCTTACTTTTTGTACCTGTGCACTAGCGTTTAGTGATTTGTTTACACGGACACCTAGGGGGTAAAAATTCCGCTTTGGGTGCAATCAGTGACCCGGGCACAAATTGCGCCCAAAATTGCACTACTTTTGAGAAGTATTTATTCCCCCGTTTACACTCAGATTCATTTGTACATCGCTGAACATGAAATCTACCATGAACCGGCACAATTAGACAGCATTTTAGAATGTGATTTTCTTAAATAAAAATTTCTGCTTCAATAAAATATTCTATGATATATTAACTCAATGCAGTTTGATTAAATACAGCTGAAAATGGGTTTATCACAAGAATTAAGCATTTTTAATCACTGTCTAGTCACCACCTGTGAGGAACCCAGTTTTAAATAACAAAGTGACTTCAAAAAACTTTACAGAACCATTTAATAGTTATACTGGTGTAGAGCAATGCTCCCTGTAATTTTGTTGGGCGCCGTGCACGTGGACCATCCAAATGCCTCGCGTCCGTGGTTTTTACATTGAAAAGCCGGCTGCGCGGGATCCCTGAATCGTTTTGCAGCTTACAAGGAACATTGATGTAGAGAATTCAATTCCGTCATAATTTTTTTTTTTAAATTGTACTTAACAGCTTTTAAAATGTGCCTATTAATGCCCTTGCGCCCAAAAGACCCAACTTAATTTTAAGAGCCTCCAAGAAGATCCGCAAATGGGCGCAATTAGTGGAAACGCGCACTGGTGATTCATTCGATCTGGGGGAGTGGCCAGTTTTGTGGGTGGGGGTCGGCTTCAAGCATGATGTTTCTTAAACCAGTGCAAAAGATCGCAGAAACTTGATTTGCACTGGATGTAATTTGTGCTTGAAATTCCGTGATCTTTTGTGCTGGTTTGGCCGATTTTGGCCGATTTGCACTGAAAAAATATCGCAACCTAACAGAAACTCCAGGCCAAACATCCCTTTGCTGCTCCGCAGCTGCTCGTTTCTCGTCATGAAGAAAATATTCCACTTTGCCTTCGGTCCAAAGTGGATGATGTCACCACTTCCCCAGATTGAGCTCCACCCACCTGCCCACTCCTTTAGTCTATCTATGTCCCTTTGTAACTTTCTGCTTCCATCTACACAACTTACTGTCCCTCTTAACATAGTGTCATCTGAAAACTTGGATGTACAACTCTCTATTCCTTCATACAAATCATTAATATATACGGTGAAAAGCTGAGGCCCCAGATCCATGGGGAACATCACTTGTCACATCACACCAATCATAGAACATTCCCTTTCTACCTACTCTTTGTCTCCTACATCCCAAACTATTATCGGCCTCCAATTCCCTGCACTCTTATTTTTGCTAATAATCTCTTGTCTGCCTGATCAAATGCCTTCTGGAAACCTGAATAGAAAATATCCGTAGTCATTCCCCTAGCCACCATGCTAGTGACCTTCAACTGGATTTGTCAGACATGACTTACCCTTTACAAATCCATGCTGACGCTCTTTGATCAGCTGATCCAACAAAACAGCAGTGCATATGTGACTGTCTACCCTTTATCGTGGTGTTTCCCTCGTATCCACTTTTTCCACGGTGGTGTTCCAGGCGTGTGGTTACCTATACTAGCACTCCTTCTAAGTGAACCACCACTAACAGGTGACTGGGAAAGAGGGCACAGCTGTGCCTCTGAAACATGGTGCTGCGAATGCGTTAGCCCTTGATCTCCTCAAGCACAAGGGTGATGGTGATGGTCTCACTACAATTTGTAAACTCTCTGCAGATTTAGGGACAGCCTGGGCCAATCTGCCTTCTGGCTCTTGTACAGTCATGTATGGTGGGTGGAGGAGTGGTGTGGAAGTACTGCTATCCAAAGAGAGACCTTCATGTTCCTTACTCGGGGCTTCTTTGTCACTGTGCCGTCTGCCCTCTAGTTGCAACAACCTGATGGCTTCATTGACATCAGGGAAGCTGGTCTCCATCTCATACATAATTTCAGCAAACTCATCAGTAACCATGCCCAGTGATAGTGCAGTCCAAGACCTGGGTATCATCTGTTTGAACTGTCACCATGGTCTCTCTGGTGGCCTGCTGCACTGCAGATGGCCCTGGAATTGAAACTCGATCCAAGGATAACTGCAGGTTCTGTAAGCTAGTCCTCAGCACCCTACTCATGTGACTGCCGGATTCCTCCTGCCATTCATTGGAATCTTCTGCACAGCTCCATTGATGATCCCAGCAACTTATCGTGCTCAGAAAGCATCCTTTTCTTAACAGCTGAGCCATGAAGATCTGGTTCCCTGACCTCAACAGATGGGGAGAGAGGCGACCTCATCCTACAGAGAGTGGCTTCCACTCTTCCTCCTCTACCAGCTTCTGCTCCTGTCCACCTGTGCTCTGTGACGCAGCACTTGTGCAGCCGTCCAGGGTGAGTGTCTCTGAGCTGGTGAGTGGATCGGTTAAGTGCATTGACTGGGTGCTAGATGTACAGCTACTTCTCCTAAAGCAAATTCTGGGAGCAGTCAGCTCTGGAAGTCTGAGGAGATCCTGGCAAAAATACAAAAAGGACAAAGTGATGAAAAGAGAATAGCATGTACAAGCATTTCACATGATTCTAGTGCTCTCAGAAAGGTTGTGCAAGAGTCTTGCTGCTAGGATGTTATATTGTAGTGTTTTGGAAGGGCGCCTGGGATATTAATCCCTTGCTGGGACCTGCCCTCCTGCTTTTCCATCTCCCACAACCTCCATGATTCAGCATCTTGTATGGAGATAGCCAGCCATCAGAGTAGGTGAAGTCCCTCATGGTGGGTTTCCCTTTCCCATTGCCAAAGCGCTGCCTTCTGTTGTGATCTGCTTTCTCCTGTAAGAAATTAAACACAGATGATGGTTACTGAGAAGTGATATTGAAGAAGGTCTTGTCAGAAGGTGAGGGTTGGTAAGAGCAAGTGTTCTATGCAAATAAGGTGTTTTTGAGGCTTTTCTGCCCGAGGCAGGGTACAGCTTCTCCACAGCTTGCAGCAGCACTTACATGCACACCTCATTAAACTGTGGAGCCATTTGCCACCTTCTCGTGCTGCTGCCACCCTATCCTGCCAAAGAAGCAGAAAAACAGCATTGAAAGGTTACATAGAATTTACAGCACAGAAACAGGCCATTCAGCCTAACTGATCTATGTTGATGTTTATGCTCCACATGAGTTTCCTCCCACTCTACTTCATCTAACTTGAAATACCGTGAAGAGATTATAGATTCAAGTGGAGACTTTGAATGTATTTTATACTAAACTTTTAGCCAGCTTCAATTTTTTACACTTTGAAGCTATTGGGAGCAGCCAAAACAGACAGTTATCTTCTTGCCAGGACCTCAAGGTCTTTCAATAACGACTCTCCTGCTGCCTTTTCTTGTTCTGCCTCCTCTTGCTCCATGGCTTTCTTATCAGCCTCAGACCCCGAAGACCTGAGGTGTGCCCAAGCCTCTTGTTACCTGGGTGACCTCCTCTTTATGAGTGTAGAATGTCTGCCCTGTCCATTCAAATAAGCACTTTCAGGAAGTCCAGACATTCAAACTCTTTCTGGGGAACAGCGCACTTCTGGTATGCTGCATACACGTTGCCCGTGAACAACGCCTACCCAGAAAAATCAGCCCAAAAATGCCAAAATATATTTTAGAGCTCACGCTGTTTCATCAAGGTGTCAAAATTCCAGGTTGGATCATTTACTAATACTTTGTAATATAGTTTGACGGATGGGGAAAATTTGTCAAGTAGATGATATTGAAATTTACCAAAGTTCATACAGTCTCCATTAGAAACCTTGAATTCTAAGATGCTTAGTAGTGGCCACAGAGGTTGTAGCCTAATGTGCCTAATGGGTTGAAGTTTAGCTTCCACAAAATTGGTGTCAAATATTTAAAAAGGATGATTTAAACCTCCCTTTTCTTGATTAGCTGTGGCTCAGTTGGTAGCACCCTCGCCTCTGTCAGAAGGTTGTGGGTTCAAGTTCCACTCCAGTGACTTGAGCACATAAATCTTGGCTGACACTCCAGTGCAGTGCTGAGGGAGAGCTGCACTGTTGGAGGTGCCGTCTTTCAGATGAGACTTTAAACCAAGACCCCGTCTGCCCTCTCAGGTGGACATAAACGATCCCATGGCATTATTTCAAAGAAGAATAGGGGAGTTATCCCCGGTTACCGGGCCAATATTTATCCCTCAACCAACATAACAAAAACAGATTATCTGGTCATTATCACATTGCTGTTTGTGGGAGCTTGCTGTGCGCAAATTGGCTGCTGTGTCTCCCACATTACAGCAGTGACTCCCCTTCTAAAGTACATCATTGGCTGTAAAGCGCTGTGGGACGTCCGGTGGTCGTGAAAGGCGCTATATAAATGCAAGTCTTTCTTTCTTCTATTATACTTTCCACTCCCAATCTCCTAAGCTCTGCAACAACTCCTGAAGAAAAAAAATGAAGCATTGTTTGCCAAAATTAGTCGGAGGGTAATGTTTTTCACCCAGGCATTATTTCCCTGATGCAGTATTTTACTTTTATATTTGTTTTTATTTTTGTGTGTGCAGCATTTGAAGTCCAATTGGAATTTTTCAGTGTGACTTCAAATAATGCAAACTCAGAAGTAAAACGCCATGCCAGAAAAATAAAAGCTGCAAAAAGGCTGTTAGTCAGTAAACTGTTCCCCAGCTAGTGATTTAGGGAATGAATGTTTCAGGTTTTTTTTCAGGAGCAGCCTTGAAATCGGGTCTGAACTTTGGTTGGACAGCAATGAACTTGAAGCTCTATGTATGTTGTGGCAATAACTGCCATAACCCCATCAGCAGTAATTTTAGCACAATAGTGCTAAAACTAATCATTGCCAGCTTTTAAGTGAGTTTTTGCAATTACGCTACTGTTGTAGTTTGTCTTGTTGAACTAATTCCCAACCTTACTTCCCCAATCACAGCAGCAGCTCATGATTCTTGATAAGCCAACATTGTATTATTATATAGAGTAAGGCCTGGAAATTGGATTGCGTGAGACAAGCACTTAATGGTCCAATATGGCAGGTGGTGTGCGATCTCTTATTATGCACCAGAAATGTGTTTCCTGCTATATTAGTTAGGGTTGCTCAGTAGGTGGCTAGAGCGCATGCCGAAAACTGCCATTGGGTCCATTGCAAATGCAAATCGGTGTCCTAACGCCTGCTTTCGACACCCTTGCCAAATTGGACTGCAGATTATCACAGCATGCATCGTGCATACTGCGATCCTTTCCTTCAGGCACTCAGCAGCCAAATTAGTGGTCCTTAATGGGACCTCAGTAGGCTGCCACCCGAAAGGTAAGCTACAAGTTTGTTTTTACTTCCTTGAATTTTTAAAGCAAGTATTGTATTACACAGGATATGCAGCACAGAAACAGGCCATTTGGCCCAACCAGTCTATGCCGGTGTTTATGCTGCACTCGAGCCTCCGCCCATCTTTCTAACTCTATCAGCATAACCCTCTGTTCCCTTCGCCCTCATATGCTTATCTAACCGCCCCTTAAATGCATCTATACTGTTCGTTTCAACTACTCCCTGTGGTAGCGAGTTTCACATTCTGACCACTCTCTGGGTGTTAGATCCGTGTTTTAATGGAGACACGGAATGCAGGAGTTGATTTAACAAGTGTTTACTGAACAAAGTCTGGAGGTGAAGTAACTACACAAGACGCTACACAGGCTGTATACTGTAGTACCAGTGGTCACTACTGGTACTACAGTATACAGGGGATTCAAAAACATAGTTCCTCTTAAAGGTACATACACTACAATTCCTCCCCTTTTAGATAAATAGTACATAACATTTTAAGTAATCCTTAAATAACATTTTTACAAGAACAATAATATACACATTTGCTGAAGTTAATCAATTACAAATTCAGTCTCTCTGGAGGCTTCCTGACTCGGTCCGGATAATGCCTCGGTGGTGTAGTAGGTTCTTTTGGCAAGGTCGATTCGGCTTCAATGCCAGTGTCGGGTTCATCTGGTTCCAGTATCACCGGATCGGAGGTAGATACTATGGGTATCTCTGCTTCATCACTAGGTGTATAGAGTTGTGGTGTAGGTTGTCCTTTTTCGGATGACTCTATGATCTGGTCAGCATGGTGCCTTATTATGCTTTCTCCAATGTCCACGGTATACATCAGCGGTCCTAGTCGTGTGCAAATAATTCCAGGCTGCCATTTCTCGGTACGGTAGTCCCGGGCCAAAACTGGTTGACCTATCTGGAAGGTTCTAGTTGGCCTTTCATTCATGCTTTGAAATTGCCGGTTCTCTATGTCCCTTCTGATGTTTGGCTTGACCAAATCCAGCCGGCATCTTAGGCTTCTATTGAAAAACATCATGGCGGGGGTTTGGTTTGTAACCACATGTGTTGCATTCCTGTACGCAAACAAGAAGTTATCTACCTTATGTTGTAGATTGATGTCTTCATTACCCATGGCCTTTATGGCCTTCTTGAAGGTCTGGACAAACCTTTCAGCCAATCCATTGGTGGCGGGATGGTATGGGGCGGACGTGTAGTGCTTAACCCCATTGTTTTTTAAGAACTTCCTGAATTCTTCGGATACAAATTGCGGTCCATTATCAGAACAGATCTGTTCAGGCAGCCCATTCCTGGCGAATATGGTCCTTAATACTGTGATGGTTTTTTCCGTGGTGGTGGAGGACATCTTTATTACCTCGGGCCACTTGGAGTGCGCATCCACCGCGATTAAGAACATTGAGTCCATAAATGGACCAGCAAAGTCGATATGTACCCTTTGCCATGGAGATGAGGGCCACTCCCATGGATGTAGAGGGGCTTGTGGTGGGGCGTTTTGGACCTTCTGGCATCCTAGACAGCTCTTGGTCATTTCTTCGATGTCTCCATCGATACCTGGCCACCACACAAACGCTCTGGCTAAGTTCTTCATTTTCACTCCACCCAGATGCCCCTCGTGAAGCTCCTTTAGCACTTTATCCTTGAGTTTGGGTGGAATCACCACCCTGGATCCACACATCAAGGTTCCTCGGCACACTGACAGCTGTTCTCTTCTTTGCGAGAATGCTGGCAACAGTGGTTTGCCATGTGCTGGCCATCCCTTCACCATTAAATCGTAGACTCGTGAGAGAGTCGGGTCATTTCTCGTTTCCTTTTCAATGGTAGAATTTGTCACCGGTAGACATTCCACTGTGGTCGAGCGGAACATCTCCACTGGGTCCACTGTAGGGGCCTCTTCCACCGTTGGCAACGGTAGGCGCGATAACCCGTCAGCATTCCCATGCTGTTTTGTTCCTTTGTATTCTATGTCATATTGGTGCGCCCCTAGGAAAAGGGACCACCTCTGTAGCCTTTGCGCTGTCATAATGGGAACGCCCTTTTTAGGGTTGAATATGGAGACGAGGGGTTGATGGTCAGTCAACAAGGTAAATTTTTGTCCGTGTAGGTAATGGTTGAATTTCTTCACCCCCCACACCAGGCTGAGTGCCTCCCTGTCGATCTGGGCATAGTTACGCTCAGCTGAGTTCAATGAGCGTGACACAAAAGCTATCGGCCGCTCCGAACCATCAGGGAATCTATGCGATAATACCGCTCCCACGCCGTAAGGGGATGCATCGCACGCCAGTCTGATTGGCAGTGATGGGTTGTAATGAGCCAAAACTTCCCTGGACGTGATCAAGCCTTTGCATTAATGGAAGGCACGTTTACAGTCTTCGCTCCATTTCCAAACTACTCCCGTTTGTAGCAGTGCGTTAAGAGGTTGCAGAACCGTCGACAAGTTTGGTAAAAATTTATGATAGTAATTTACTAATCCCAGGAACGACCTTAATTGTGAGACATTTTCAGGCGCTGGGGCCTTTATGACCGCTTCAATTTTTTCAGGGGACTTATGCAACCCTTCTTCGTTAATGACATGGCCACAATATGATATTTGTTTCTGGAAAAATTCGCACTTGGGGCGATTTGCTCGTAGGCCCCGTTCCCTCAGCCTCGTGAGCACCTGCTCCAAGTTGGCAAGGTGCTCATTGTCGTTTTCTCCTGTTACAAGGATGTCGTCTAGGCAGCATTGAGTCCCCAGAATCCCTTGCAGGACTTGCTCCATAGCTCTTTGCCAGATAGCCGGAGCTGATGCCACTCCGAAAACCAGTCGATTGTACTGGTACAGGCCTTTGTGTGTGTTTATCGTGAGATACTTTTTAGAGGCCTCCTCAACCTCCATCTGTAGATATGCTTGTGCAAAGTCAATTTTGGTGAAACGTTTCCCTCCGGATAGTGAGGCGAAAATATCTTCTATCCTCAGAAGAGGATACTGTACCGTGTGAAGAATCAGGTTTACAGTCACCTTGAAGTCCCCACAGATGTGAACTTTTCTCTGTTCTTCAGATTTATCATTATTCAACGTTTTCTTCATGACCGGGACGATGGGTGTTGCCCACTCGCTCCAATCTACCTTGGATAACACCCCTGCTTTTTCCAAATTCTCCAGCTCTGCCTCGACGGCTGGACGAATTGCGTATGGCACCGGCCTTGCCTTAAAAAACTTGGGAATTGCCACATCTTCCACTTTTATTAGGCGGTGGCGCCTTTCAGGGTTCCTAGTTCCTGTTGAAACACTTCTTTGGCGTTAGCCAAGATTTCTTTTAATCGTCCAGGTATGACGTCATCATCATTTTTTTTCTTACTGGTCACCGTCAGTGCTTGAATGGAGTGCCAGTCTAAACGTATCTTTCTGATCCATTCATGTCCCAACAACGGTGGACCACCATCTTGCAGAACGTATAAATACAACTTCTGTATTTCTTTGCCGTTGTATACAACAGGCACCCTTATTTTCCCTCTGGGGTATACTTTCTGCCCCGTATATGTCTTCAAGATAATGGATGTGTCTTTCAAAGGTATATGCGGAAATAGCCGCTCGTAATCCCGTCGACTCATGACGGTCAGAGCTGATCCTGTATCTAGCTCCATTTTGACTGGGGACCCCGCTATCACGAGGGTAACCCAAATGGTCTGGTAATCTTCTTTGGCAATTACATTATGTAATTTGAGACAGCTTAGTCTCTTGTTTCCGGAGTCGCTATCGCTCTTCTGGTCTTCGGAGCTACTGTCCGTCATCATTTGTACCTTTCTGTACTTTTCCTTATTGACCTTTTTACTGTCAGCGGATTTCTTTCCAGATCTGCATACACGTGCAATGTGTCCCATCTTTCCGCATTGCCTGCATGCTTTGTCCTTGAACCAGCAGTCCTTCTGGTCATGGGTGGATCTGCCGCAGCGATAACATCTCTCAAAACCCCGTGTCATTTCATGGGTGCCGCAGTCCTGTGGCTTTTGCTGTATCTCTGTAGCTCCTCTTGCTGCTGCTTCGTATGATACAGCCACGCTGAAAGCCTTGTCCAGTGTCAAATCTTTCTCAGAAAGTAGTCTTTTCTGTGTTCCTTCGCTTAGGAGACCGCAGACGAATTTGTCTCGTAGAGAATCTGCCAGTCCTGCCCCGAATTGGCAGTGCTTTGACAGCTTTCATAATTCGGTGAGGTAATCAGCGTTACTTTCATTCATGTGCTGATTCCTCCTGAAGAATTTGAATCGTTCCGCTATCAGCAGCTGTGTTGGGTTTAAGTGCTCCTGTAAGGTATCAACAATCTCCTTAAAATTCTTGTCCATCGGTTTGGCTGGAGTGATCAAGTTTCGTAACAGCCCGTATGTCCTTGTGCCCATCAGATTTAGAAGTACCGATGCCTTTTTATCATCCGCTACTTCATTCGCCTTGCAATATACCTCCACTCTTTCCACACATGTGGTCCAATCTTCTATATCACTATCGAAAGCAGTAATATTGCCAGTCTTCGGCATCTTGAAAATCTAAAATGGCGCTTCCCGTGCTTTTCCTCCGTCCTCGATGGATCAAAAATGTCGCCTCCCGCGCTTTTCTTTCTTCCCCGCCGAGTTAAGATGGCGCCTCCCGTGCTTTCCCGCCGCTGCCGCTGCTGCCAACGCTGTTCTCCGCAGTTCCCGTTGCGACCTGCAGCTTTTCGCGGTATTTCTATTTTTTTTTAATATATCGCTTCAGTAGTTTCTCCGTTACTTGGAGAACCGTTCCCGTCGTGGAGCGGACCCTCTGGGACTTTCCCCTCCCTCTGCTCGGTCCGAACGCCGACCTGCTTTGCAGCACCGGCCGTGCCCTGGGTGCTCCACCCTCTCTCTCTCTTTGCTTCTGCTTCCTGACTCGCTGCCCGGCCCCGTTGCAGAGCCACCCGATCGAGCTCTAGCCCGCCGCAGCCCAGGAAGGATCAGTGCACTACCTGCCACCAGCCCGTTTAGCTGGTGAAACTGCAGTTTTTTTTTTCTTGCTTCTGGCTTCGACCTTCGTCTGAGGAATCGATCCCCTTGAGGTGCTGCCGAATTGCAGGTAAGTTCGTTTCTAACTTGGCGCCACTGTTAGATCCGTGTTTTAATGGAGACACGGAATGCAGGAGTTGATTTAACAAGTGTTTACTGAACAAAGTCTGGAGGTGAACTAACTACACAAGACGCTACACAGGCTTATATACCCGAGTGGTCACTACTGGTACTACAGTATACAGGGGCTTCAAAAACATAGTTCCTCTTAAAGGTACATACACTACACTGGGTAAAGAAGTTTCTTCTGAATTCCCTATTTGATTTCTTGGTGACTATCTTATATTGATGGCCTCTAGTTATGCTCTTCCCCACAAGTGGAAACACTCTCTCTGTATCCACTCTATCAAAACCTTTCATGATATTAAAGACCTCTGAGGTCACCCCTCAGTCTTCTCTTTTCAAGAGAAAAGAGATCCAGCCTGTTCATCCTTTCCTGATAGGAGTACCCTCACATTTATGGTATCATCCTTGTAAATATTCTCTGCACCCTCACCAGTGCCTCTATATCCGTTTTATAATATGGCAACCCGAATTGCAGACAGTACTCCAAGTGTGGTCTAACTGAGGTTTGACACAAGTTTAGCATAACTTCACTACTTTTCAATTCTATCCCTCTAGAAATAAACCCTAGTGTTTGGTTTGGTTTTTTATGGCCTTGTTAACCTGTGTCGATACTTTTAGTGATTTTTGTATTTGTACTCCTAAATCCCTTTGCTCCTCTACTCCATTTAGATTCTTATTTTCCAAGTAATATGTGACCTCCCTATTTTTCTTACCAAAATGTAATACCTCACGTTTATCTGTGTTGAATTTCATTTACCAAGTATATGTCCATTGTGTAAGTTTATTAATGTCTTCTTGTAATGTGTTGAAGTCCTCCTCACTAGCGATTAATTTGTGGAACCAAAATACAAATACAAATGATCCATTGGGTGGGTCCAAAAATCAAACATTTCACCCAATTTGGAGCTTTTGGATATTGACCTGTTCATATCTTTAAAATAGTGGCACTATATTGGGCATTTAGGCAGTACAGGGGTGAAAGTTTTCTTGGGTGGTAGTGGAAAATGAGCAATAACGAATCACCTCTTCGAGCAGAGTGTAAAAATGTACAAGTGCTCTTCGAATTTAACTCATGGTCAGGACAACCAATGTGTGGTGATCGAATAAGTCATACTGCATATTTATTACATGGGACTCTTGGATTTGAATAGTGTTTTAAGAATCACATTCAGTGTTTCCATCCATTTTTGTGTGAAAACAGAAATTCTGTGGCCTCTCCTACAATATTAAAAGGAGACCATTGCTCCCTTTAATCCAAACTACTGGTTTAGGATGATAGAATAAATGAAATTTCATTTTTATTACGTGGGATTCTAGGATATTCAATGTTTGGAGGATCGCATTCTGTGATTCTGTCTATCCTTCCATTAAAAATTGAAATCAATAACTTTGCACATGATACTTTAAGCAGCTTTTGATAATTCCCCTGCTCCAATGAAAGAAAAGAAAACATCTTCCCCTCAGAGGACTTCCTCTGAGTTA
The DNA here is from genome assembly GCF_052327205.1 of Somniosus microcephalus. NCBI lineage: Eukaryota > Metazoa > Chordata > Chondrichthyes > Squaliformes > Somniosidae > Somniosus > Somniosus microcephalus. The sequence goes on along the minus strand of NC_141001.1, from coordinate 81,618,616 downwards.
AAACAATATACATTTTTATTATTTCCTGTCCATTTGATTGATGCCACATAATCTCTGTACTTATTTTTTGAAAAAGCGTTGTGCAAGGGTTTAAATGCTTCATTTGGTTATAGTACATAATAAGATACATGGCACTTAGAACAACATAACATTGATGATCTTAGATAGTTGTATACATTTGGATGGCACTACCTGCCTTCCTTTGACACCATACTTGGGTGGTATAAGGAGGATAGTTGAGGAGGGTTTTTAGGCAATGGATGCAGGTGAAGCCTCTACAGTACATGGTTCATAAAGGTGTTTGAGCAGTGATGTATTGGAGCCTTACGATTTAAGTGAAGATCCAGTTCCCCAACCTCAATTGGAACAAAATAAAGACTTTGCACCCATTCAATTAAACACTCTAGGACATCTGTGGTAAAAAAGTTGAATACAATGAACTGTAATGTACGTTGAATGTAGAATTTCTTAACAATAAACTGCAAATTAATTTGTCATAAACATCCAGTAATAACACCTCAGTCAGTCATCCTTCAGTGTGAATGTTACCACTCACCAATCAAATGGAGCACACTGGAGGTCATGACTGCAATGATAATTGCTGTTAGTATGAAGCCAGATATAACCCCTAGTAAACGTGCTCATCTGTTGGCAGTCTTCCCTTGTTTGGTGTGCTTTTGCATGGAACTTTTCAGATTTCCAGTTCTTCTTTGGTAAAAATGACCTACAAAGCCATTTTTATCCTATCAATAATGCAGTTGTTTTGGAAGTCACACCCTCCGCCAAAATGCTTGGTGTAAACTAGGAGGAAAAGGAAAATGGTGTTTAAAGTGTTTTAAAGTTATTTTTAAAAGTTAAAAGAGCTAAAGTAGATGGGGTTGGTTGGATTACATTACGGGTGAAAAAAGTAGTTAAAGATTTTTAAAAAGACAGGGAATGGGCGAAGAGGATAAAGGGAGTGTGCCTAAGTAAAGCATTAAACAAAAAAGAGAATGAAGTGTTTAATTTCATGGTTAATAGTTTATATTAATGTAATAAAGCTAATCCTGACATACAAATAGGTTTCTTATTGTAATGTTAATACTTGGTTCAACAACATTGGGCTGGATTTTACCAGCCCTGAGGAGGCAGGTTTGGAGGCGGGACTGCTAGGAAAGTCAAAAAGAATGGGAGCAGGTCCCAAACCCGCTCCCAACCTGCCTCCAACCAATCTTCCTGGCAGTCGGGTCTCCGATTTGCGCAGGGACCCGACTCCTACTGGTGGAAAGAGGATTATAGCCACTTAACTGCATGTTGACAGGTAGTTAACAGGCAGTTAAGAGGCTTTTTCCAATTTTTAGTCTTCTGCTGCAGGCTTCCCGACATTGGGGAACCCCGCCAGGGTAAGTGAGGTGTGCTGTGGGTCTGTTGTACTGTTGGTGTACAGATGACAGCTGCAGAAGTGGTGTGAAGAATGCAATCAGACACTGGTGAGTATCAGAGGGAAGGAAATGTTAGGAAAGTCATTTTTAATGTGTTTAGATTTTTCTTTAGGTGACGAGCTTTGAAGTGTTTGTGTGGTCTCACCTCAATGAGAGAAGTGACAGATCGCTTCTGTACCCTCACCTGCAGCTGACATCTGTTTCATCCTAAGGAGAGAGTCATTAGAGAGCCTGGGTGCAAGGACTCACCTTTGTACAATGATTGTCAGTGTTTGACAGCACCTCAATGCTGTCAAACACTGTCAAATCATCTGTCAAAAATTTATGGTTCATGTGCCTTTAAGAAAACCAGCAGATGAAGCGTCATCAACTGACGTCATCTGACACCGACTTTCCCTAAATTGGCCGGCAAGCCCGCAGGGCGGGCTTAACAAGGCCTATCAGGGAAAAATAGCGTCTGTGCGGTGGACGTCGCTGGGAGCGCGACTAGAACCCAGAAGGCAGCAGCCCCACCCCCAACTCGTCTCGGTGAGTAAAATCCAGCCCATTGTGTAAGCTGAAAACTACCAGTCAAGGAGCTGGAGTTCTACATAGAATGTACAGTGCAGCAACAGGCCATTTGACAAACTGGTCCATGCCAGAGTTTATGTTCCACACGAGCCTCCTTCTACCCCTCTTCGTCTAACCCTATCAGCATAACTTTCTATCCAAGCTTTCTTCGGCCTTCTATCATGGCTATCCAGTGACATGTGGAATTATGGATGCTGAGTGAAAACAAGCTAGGGTTAGACTGTGTATCCCTATGATTAAATCCCTGTCTGCTTCAGTTAAATTCTCTAGTCTATTGTTCCTTAAGTTTATCATCCAGGTAAAAACATGATGTTACCACCTTCAAAGTAGAGTAGGAAAAAAAGGACCTCAAAAAATTAACAGTGCTGAGTTTTAAAAAAATCCTAGAGTTATTCAAAGGCAGTATTGTAATGTTAGGATTCGGGTAATTTCTCTAAGCATCTAAGAAAAAGTTCTGCACACCAGAAATTCCTATTGGCTGCCGGTTGCTAAGCCTCCCTGGAAGCAGTGGCCTCTCTTCTGTTGGTGTAGTTTATAAAAAGCTGTGTGACGATTCCACTGAAATGGCTTGGCATCCAGGTTTAATTAAAATTGAAAATTAAAAACTAATACAGATGAGGGACAATAAATTTAGACACTTCACTGCAGCAGAAGGAAAATCTTGCAGCAAGTAAGCCTAGCAGAGAAAAATAGAAAATAAAAAGTGTTGGTTATTTTGGCAATGCCTCAAGTTTTTTTTCAAAAATGAAAAAGTGAAGATTTTGTGGCAGGTGCTTTTGACTATATATTAAGATGAAAAATGAGTATGGTCTAACTTGCCAAGTGTGGAGAACAAGACTGGGAACATCAACAGACATGAAAATTTATAAACCAGAAAATGAGACTGTGCAGAGGATACCAGGTCATGTCAACCTGCCAAGAGAGATTCAATGGTCAGAGTGCTAAGGTGAAAGGTGCAAAGCAAACTCATCCAAAGGCAAGCAGACAGTATTGATCGAAATACAGTGGACTGCACTGCTTATTATTGGAACCGCAAGCACAGAAGATTAAAGGTTATACAGGAAACTCTTTGGTATCCGGCACCGACGGGACCGGCATGGTGCTGGTTTATCAAAAAGTCCGGATTACTGAGAGGTACAGTTAAAAGGTACGAGAGCTCCGTACACAGCAACAAATCCAGGCTTCCCTGTTGCTTAGCAACATGTGCAGGAACTCCGGCCACAGACCAAGCATCCCTGTTGCTTAGCAACAAGTGCACGGACCCCAGTTACAAAGCCACAGATCCAGGAACTGCCACTAATAGGAAGTAAAACTTACCTGAACCTACTCCTGAATTTTGCCGGTTAACAGAGATTTCCGGTTATTTAGGTGCCGGTAAATCAAGAGTTTCCTGTATTCAAAGATGAGGGTTACTAAGTTGCACCATTCATATGTGTGCTCTTTGAATCATTCAAAATCAAGAAAATGTTTTGTGAGGTATCTCTAGTGTAACAAAAACTTAAAACTCTTTTTTCAAAAGGGATCAACTATTTCTTCGCAAAAACAAAGTGCTGGATGCTGAATCCTTAATTCAGGCTTTCTTGTATTGCAATGTTCAGTAGAGCAACAATTTCTGCTGTGTATTTTTTAAATGTACTGTAATTTTACAGAATTACCACTCCAGGATATAACAAACAAGCTAGTCTAGTGCCAGAAGACAAGAGGCCTGAGCAATCATGTCACAGCAGCATTCATTGTTCCGATCTGATGTCGCAGCACTTCATTCCGCATTCAATAATGACATAATTGATAATGCCCCGTTGCTAAGAAAATTACAACACATTAGTTCCATCTTTAAATATGTTTTGACTGTACAAGAGAAAAGCAGAACTAATGTAAATACATAGTAAAAACCTGTAAGTTTTGATTTACTATTTTAAGAACTGGAACAAGTGAACAACACTCCATTTCCATATATTACCCCTTGATCATTGTAGCATTTCAACATCAAAGGAAGATTAAAATGAAAATCAGGAATTATGAAATGTAGGGTGTATCTATGCAGCTCCTAAGTGCTTGATATGTATATTATAGAATCTTACCATGTGTGTTTATATTTTTTCTAGTAAATACTGGAATTAATATGGCATAATTTTGAATGCAACATTTTAACAATGTTTAAACTTTGCTTAAATGTTGCCGGTTTTGTAGTGTGGGCTCCTGACTTTCCCAATAGCTGTTCCTGGGTTTGTAAACATGGCTCAATGGATAAAAGATAGGCTGCCTCCAATTCAGTCAAACCTTCCTGATGGCCCTCCATTCATCATCATCTTCTACAAGACTCAGGAATAGAGGAGCACGGAAGAATGGACCCAATTCAGCAATCAAAATTCCAGTAACTCATCTTGAAAAAAAAAACTTGCTTAAAGGCAAGGATAATGTTGCACTTTAACAAAAACTTTACATAAGCAGGCTAGGCACATATCTGGATACACGGGTAAAAGTTGGGAAATGCACAGGAATGAATTTACATGGTTTTGACTATTTCATCAAGATTTCACACATTATTACTATAAAGTTCTTGCACACATTTTATATGAGGGCACTTGATTTAAAAGCCAGGCTCTGCTTTGTGCAAATGCAGAAGGGAACTTGCAACATAGATCCTAGCCCTGTATTATTGACTTGCAGTAGTATGATCAAAGCTGCGTTGCCAAAAATCTCCCCCATTGTCTTGATAGCAAAATAGTTAAGATGCTGTTTTGATGAAGAGCTCGAGTACTTCATTGATTAGAAAGAATGGATTCCACAGCGAGAGTTGATTAATGGGTATATTGGATGGGTTATAGCTTTTTCTTGATCCTATATTTTAATGTGTTAAATGCTGGTTAATAATTTCTCAAGACAGACATTTCACAGCGTGGTTGTATTCTGAATCCTATATGGCATGATATAGAAAGAATATTTGTTTTAATTGTGGCAGTTTTATACTGTAGGTTTCTGTTCGCTAGTATCTGGCTTTTGACACTTTGCAAATTTGTTTAATTAAAAATCCATATAATGTTCCCGATGGCGGGGGCGTCCAGAACCAGGGGTCACAGTCTAAGGATAAGGGGTAAGCCATTTAGGACAGAGATGAGGAGGAATTTCTTCACCCAGAGAGTGGGGAACCTGTGGAATTCTCTACCACAGAAGGCAGTTGAGGCCAATTCATTAAATATATTCAAGAAGGAGTTAGATATATTTCTTAAGGCTAAGGGGATCAAGGGATATGGGGAGAAGGCAGGGACAGGGTACTGAAGTTGGATGATCAGCCATGATCTCATTGAATGGCGGAGCAGGCTCGAGGGGCCGAATGGCCTACTCCTGTTCCTATCTTCTATGTTCCTATGTTTGTCAAAGACTTTCATCTCATCAGTCTGATACCTTAATTATAAAGTGGCAAACAACCTCCCGTTATCTATAGACCTACCTGATGTGCCATCAATAACTCAAAGACAAGAAGTTAAAGGATTCAACGGAAGGCTTTTAATCGCTAAGAACATTGCACGTCATTCCACATCGGATTCGTCTGGCAGAATGACTCATACAGCTCTTGAGACCTTTATATGTCAAAAGACAGGGGCGGAGCCAATACACACAATAGGGGAAAAGGGGTGGCGGTACACACAATACAATGCAGGTAAAATACAGGGGCTGATGAAGGCATATATTTCATCACATCACCCCTTCTACAGATTTAGTCTGTCCGGGGGTGTGATAGTCCTTCCTGAACGTCGCAACAGTACCTCGGGTTCCGACCGGGAGTCCGTGGTGCCCTCCTGGGCATACCCATGTGCTGGGGGTGTTGCAGGTACTTCTGGGGGTGGTGAGGATACCTCTGGGGATGGTGGAGGTTCTTCTGGGGGTGGTGAGGATGGGTCGTCGTCGCTTCCTGCCGAGGCGAGGTCCTTTATGGACACGGTGTCCTCATGCCCATCGGCGTGCTTGACGTACGCGTACTGTGGGTTTGCGTGGAGTAGGTGTACTGCCTCCACGAGGGGATCCGTTTTGTGGCCCCTCACATGCTTCCGTAATAGGACTGTCCCTGGGGTGGAGAGCCACGAAGGTAGGGACACTCCCGAGGTTGATTTGCGGGGAAAAACAAACATCTTCTCGTGAGGAGTGGCGTTAGTAGCAGTACACAGTAGCGACCTTATCGAGTGGAGTACGTCTGGGAGGGCCTCTTGCCAGCGGGAGGTAGGGAGGCCTTTAGACCTTAGTGCTAAGGTGACCGCCTTCCACACCGTCGCGTTCTCCCTCTCCACTTGCCCATTACCCCGGGGGTTATAACTAGTGGTCCGACTCGTGGCTATCCCCTTCGACAGCAGGTATTGGTGCAGTTCGTCGCTCATGAACGATGCCCCCCTGTCAGTGTGGATGTAGTTCGGCATGCTGAATGTGCAAAACAGGCTGCCGAGGCACTTGATGACCGTGGCACTGGTCATGTCTGGGCAGGGGTAGGCGAATGGGAAGCGGGAGTACTCATCCACAATTTTGAGAAAGTACACATTGCGGTCGGTGGAGGGGAGTGGTCCCTTGAAATCTAAGCTCAGGCGCTCGAATGGCCGTGTAGCTTTGATCAGGTGGGCTCGGTCGGGCCTGTAAAAACGGGGCTTGCATTCCGCACAGGTGCGGCAGTCCCTGGTCATAGACCGGACCTCCTCGATGGAATAGGGCAGGTTACGGGATTTTATAAAGTGAAATAGCCGGGTGACCCCCGGGTGGCAGAGGCCATTGTGGAGGCCCTGTAGCCTGTCCCCCTGGATGCTGGCACACATCCCTCGTGATAGGGCGTCGGGGGATTCGTTGAGGGCCCCCGGCCTATATATTATGTCGTACTCAAACGTGGAGAGTTCGATCCGCCACCTGAGAATTTTGTCGTTCTTGATCTTCCCCCTCTGTTTGTTGTTAAACATGAAGGCTACCGACCGCTGGTCGGTAAGCAGGGTGAAGCGTTTGCCGGCTAGGTAGTGCCTCCAATGCCGCACTGCCTCCACTATGGCCTGGGCCTCCTTCTCTACCGAGGAGTGCCTGATCTCGGGCCCTTGGAGGGTTCTTGAGAAAAAGGCTACGGGCCGCCCATCCTGGTTGAGGGTGGCTGCTAAAGCGAAGTCGGACGCATCGCTTTCGACCTGGAAAGGGATGTTTTCGTCCACTGCCCGCAGCGCGGCCTTCTCAATGTCGTGTTTAATGCTGTTGAAGGCGGCGTGGGCCTCGGCCGTGAGCGGGAAGGACGTTGATTTCAGGAGGGGATGGGCCTTGTCGGAATAATTGGGGACCCATTGGGCGTAACAGGAGAAAAACCCCAGGCACCTTTTCAGGGCCTTGGGAGTGTTTGGTAGGGGTAGCTCCCGTAGGGGGCGCAATCGGTCGGGGTCCGGACCGATTTCCCCGTTTTCCACCACGCAGCCCAGGATACAGAGGCGCGTGGTGCTAAAGACACACTTATCCTCATTGTAGGTGAGATTGAGTCTGAGGGCGGTTTTCAGAAATCTCGCGAGGTTCGAGTCGTGGTCTTGCTGGTCGTGGCTGCAGATGGTGACGTTGTCTAGGTATGGATAGGTGGCTGTTAACTGGTTCTTATCAACCATGCGGTCCATCTCCCGCTGGAAGACCGAGACCCCATTCGTTACCCCAAAGGGGACTCTGAGGAAGTGGTAGAGGCGTCCGTTCGCCTCGAAGGCAGTGTATGGACGGTCCTCCAGCCTAATGGGGAGCTGGTGGTATGCCGATTTTAGGTCGATGGTGGAAAACGCCCGGTATTGCGCAACTTGGTTAACCATATCCGCTATGCGGGGCAGAGGGTAGGCGTCTAGCTGGGTGTATAGATTAACCGTCTGGCTATAATCTATCACCATCCGCTTCTTTTCGCTACCCTTAACCACTACTACCTGGGCGCGCCACGGGTTGGTACTGCATTCGATGATACCCTCCCGCTTGAGTCTTTCTACTTCAGACGCAATGAACCGTCTGTCCTCCCAGCTGTACCGCCTACTCTTGGTCGCTATGGGTCGACAGTTGCGTGCGAGGTTGGCGAACAGAGAGGGCGGCTTGACCTTCAGGGTAGCCAGACCGCACACTGTGAGGGGCGGCTGGGACCCACCGTAGGTAAGCGTGATACTTTGGTGGTGGCACTGGAAGTCCAGACCCAAGATCACGCTCACACAGAGATCTGGCATTATCAACAGTTTAAAATCTCTGTAATCAGTGCCTTTTACCGACAACATAACCGCGCAGAAACCTATAATTTTTTGAGGTATGAGTCTTATCAGCCATGGCGATTTTGCCCTGTGTAGGGACTATCGTTAGTGAAAGTCGTTTTACCAGGCTAGGATGAATAAAGCTTTCGGTGCTCCCGCAGTCAATCAAGCACTTAACCTTGTTCCCGTTTACCTCTATGTTCATCATCGATCTAGACAACGGATGCGGCCTGGATTGATCCACTCTGATTGAGGCCACCAGTGGGTCCTGGGGGTCATAGAGTCATAGAGTTTTACAGCACAGAAAGAGGCCCTTCGGCCCATCGTGTCTGCGCCGCCCATCCATCCCTGTCCAGTCTAATCCCATTTTCCAGCATTTGGTCCATAGCCTTGTATGCAATGGCATTTCAAGTGCTCATCCAAATGCTTCTTGAATGTTGTGAGGGTTCCTGCCTCCACCACCCTTTCAGGCATTGAGTTCCACATTCCAACCACCCTCTGGGTGAAAAAGTTCCTCCTCAAATCCCCTCTAAATCTCCTGCCCCTTACCCTGAATCTATGCCCCCTTGTTATTGACCCCCCCACTAAGGGGAAAAGTTCCTCTTTATCTACCCTATCTATGCCCCTCATTATTTTGTACACCTCAATCAGGTCCCCCCTCAGCCTTCTCTGCTCCAAGGAAAACAACTCCAGCCTGTCCAGCCTCTCTTCATAGCTGAGGCGCTCCATCCCAGGTAACATCCTGGTGAATCTTCTCTGCACCCTCTCCAAAGCAATCACATCCTTCCTATAGTGAGGCGACCAGAACTGCACACAGTACTCCAGCTGTGGCCTCACCAGCGTTTTGTACAGCTCCATCATAACCTCCCTGCTCTTATATTCTATGCCTCGGCTAATGAAGGCAAGTATCCCATATGCCTTTTTAACCACCTTATCTACCTGCTCCGCTGCCTTCAGGGATCTATGTACATGTACACCAAGGTCCCTCTGACCCTCTGTACTTCCTAGGGTCCTACCACTCATTGTGTATTCCCTTGCCTTATTTGTCCGTCCAAAATGCATCACCTCGCACTTTTCAGGGTTAAATTCCATTTGCCACTTTTCCGCCCATCTGACCAACCCGTTTATATCGTCTTGTAGCCGGAGGCTTTCCTCCTCGCAATTTACCACCCCACCAATTTTTGTGTCATCTGCGAACTTACTGATCATACCTTTTACATTTTCATCCAAATCATTTATGTAGATCACAAACAATAAGGGACCCAGCACCGATCCCTGAGGTACCCCACTGGACACAGGCTTCCAGTCACAAAAGCAACCTTCGACCATCACCCTCTGCCTCCTGCCACTCAGCCAGTTTAGGATCCAACGCGCCAAGGCACCCTGGATCCCATGGGCTCTTACCTTCTTGACCAGTCTCCTATGCGGGACTTTGTCAAAAGCTTTACTGAAGTCCATGTACACCACATCCACAGCATTTCCCTCATCCACCCCACTAGTCACCCCCTCGAAAAATTCGATCAGATTTGTTAGACATGATTTACCCTTAACAAAGCCATGCTGACTATCCCCGATTAATCCTTGCCTCTCCAAGTGGAGATTAATTTTGTCCCTCAGAATTTTTTCCAATAATTTCCCCACCACAGATGTTAGACTCACTGGCCTGTAATTCCCTGGTTTATCCCTGCTACCCTTCTTGAATAACGGTACTATGTTAGCTGTTCTCCAGTCCTCTGGTACATCCCCTGTGGCCAGAGAGGTTCTGAAAATTAGTGTCAGAGCCCCTGCAATCTCCTCCCTTGCCTCCCACAGCAGCCTGGGATACATCTCGTCCGGGCCTGGGGATTTATCCACTTTTTGGCCCGCTAAAACCGCTAGCACCTCCTCCCTCTCGATGCTAATATGTTCAAGTATGTCACAGTCCCCTTGCCCGATTTCTATGTCTGCATCGTCTTTCTCCATAGTGAACACAGATGCAAAAAATTCATTTAAAACCCCGCCTACATCCTCTGGCTCTACACACAGATTGCCACTTTGGTCCCTAATGGGCCCTACCCTTTCCCTGGTTATCCTCTTGCCCTTAATATACTTATAAAACATCTTAGGATTTTCCTTTATTTTGCTCGCCAGTGTTATTTCATGGCCCCTCCTCGCCCTCCTAATTTCTTTTTTAAGTATGCCCCTGCACTTTTTATACTCCTCTAGGGCTTCTTCTGTCTTTAGTCTTTTGTAACTGCCAAAAGCCCCCCTCTTATTTCTAATGCATTTTTGTATATCCCTTGTCATCCAAGGTTCCCTTTGCTTGTTGGTCCCACCCTTGACCTTTACAGGAACATGTTGGCGTTGTACTCTCTCTATTTCCCTTCTGAAAGTCTCCCACTGTTTTGATGTGGATTTTCCTATAAGCAGCTGCTCCCAGTCCACTTTGGCCAGATCCTGCCTTATGATATTAAAATCGGCCTTCCCCCAATTTAGAACCCTTATTTCCGGGCCGTCTTTGTCTTTTTCCATGACCACCTTAAATCTCACCGAATTATGGTCACTGTCGCCAAAATGCTCTCCTACTGACACTTCCACCACTTGCCCGGCTACATTCCCCAGAATTAGGTCCAGTACCGCCCCCTCTCTTGTAGGACTTTCTACATGTTGGCTCAAAAAGCTCTCCTGGATGCACTTTAAGAATTCTGCACCCTCTAAGCCTTTCACACTCTGACTGTCCCAATTTATATTGGGGAAGTTGAAATCCCCCACTATTATTACCCTATTATTTTCGCACTTCTCGGAGATTTGCCTACATATCTGTTCCTCTATCTCCCCCTGACTGTTTGGGGGCCTATAGTACACTCCCAGCAAAGTGCTTGCCCCCTTTTTGTTTTTAAGTTCTACCCATATGGCCTCATTAGAGGAACCCGCTAATATATCATCCCTCCTTACAGCAGTAATTGACTCCTTAATTAATATTGCAACACCCCCTCCCCTTTTACACCCCCCTCTGTCTCGCCTGAAGATTCTATACCCCGGAATATTGAGCTGCCAGTACTGACCCTCCCTCAACCATGTCTCCGTGATAGCAACAATATCGTACTCCCATGTGTTCAACAACAACTTCAGTTCATCCACCTTATTTGCAAGACTCCTTGCATTAAAATAAATGCCTTCCAGCCCTGCCATATTCTCTTTTGCCTTCACATATTTGCTCTGCCTTCCCAGCTGACTTGTTTTTCCCTCTGTATTTGGCCGTAAATCACCCCCTACTATAGCTCCACTCTGTACCCCAACCCCCTGCCAAGTTAGTTTAAACCCTCCCCAGCAGTGCTAGCAAACCTCCCCGCAAGGATATTGGTTCCCCCCTGGTTCAGGTGTAAACCGTCCGACTTGTACAAGTCCCACCTTTCCCAGAAGCAGACCCAGTGATCCAGGAAACTAAAGCCCTCCCCCTTGCACCATCCCTTTAGCCACGCATTCATCTGTTCTATCTTCCTATTCCTATACTTACTAGCACGTGGCACCGGGAGTAATCCAGAGATTACAACCTTTGAGGTCCTGCTCCTTAATCCTTCACCTAGCTCCCTAAATTCTTGCTGCAGGACCTCATCCCTCTTTTTACCTATGTCGTTGGTACCAATGTGGACCACGACCACTGGCTGTTCTCCCTCCCCCTCCAGAATGCCCTGCAGCCGCTCAGTGACATCCTTGACCCTGGCACCAGGGAGGCAACAAACCATCCTGGATTCACGTCTACGGCCACAGAAACGCCTATCTGTTCCCCTTACTATAGAATCCCCTACCACTATTGCTCTCCCACTCTTTTTCCCCCCTTCCTGGGCAGCAGGAGCACCCCCAGTGCCAGGAAGTTGGCCGCTGCTGCCTTCCCCTGGTGAGTCATCCCCCTCAACAGTATCCAAAGCGGTATACTTGTTTGAAAGGGGGATGTCCGCAGGGGTTCCCTGCACTACCTGCCTGCCTTTGTTGCTCCGCCTGATGGTCACCCCCTGTGCTGCCCTACCCTGAGGCGTGCACAACTTGCTAAACGTGTTATCCACGAGCCTTTCAGCATCGCGCATGCTCCAAAATTCATCCACCCGCAGCTCGAGCGCCGCAATGCGGTCTACAAGTAGCTGCAGCTGGATGCATTTCCTGCACACATGGTCATCAGGGACACTGGCAGCATCCCTGACTTCCCACATAGAGCAGGAGGAGCAGAGCACGGGTCTGAACTCTCCTGCCATGACTTACCCCTTTAATTACTTAAAAAATTTATTCAATACCCCAGTTACAGGTATGCTCTAGGGCGCTTTATTTACCAACTATCCCCACTACACCACAGAAATTTAACACCACAGAATTCAAGCTTGTATTGAAAAAAGAGAAATACTCACCAACCAATCACCTACCTGCTCCCTGGTGACGTCACACACTGATTACTTTTTACCTCTCTCCCCGCTGCTGAGTTGGCATGCCTCGCCTCTCTCCGGTTTTTATACCGGTCTCACCACGCTGCTCCCGCTGGTCCCGACTGGTCTCGGGCCTCGCCTCTCTCCGGTTTTTATACCGGTCTCACCACGCTGCTCCCGACTGGTCTCGGGCCTCGCTGGTCGCCGGGTTTTCTCCCGAGCTCCTCCTCGCTGCTCCCGCTGGTCCCGACTGGTCTCGGGCCTCGCCTCTCTCCGGTTTTTATACCGGGCTCACCACGCTGCTCCCGACTGGTCTCGGGCCTCGCCTCTCTCCGGTTTTTATACCGGTCTCACCACACTGCTCCCGACTGGTCTCGGGCCTCGCCTCTCTCCGGTTTTTATACCGGTCTCACCACACTGCTCCCGACTGGTCTCGGGCCTCGCCTCTCTCCGGTTTTTATACCGGTCTCACCACACTGCTCCCGACTGGTCTCGGGCCTCGCCTCTCTCCGGTTTTTATACCGGTCTCACCACACTGCTCCCGACTGGTCTCGGGCCTCGCCTCTCTCCGGTTTTTATACCGGTCTCACCACGCTGCTCCCGCTGGTCCCGACTGGTCTCGGGCCTCGCCTCTCTCCGGTTTTTATACCGGTCTCACCACACTGCTCCCGACTGGTCTCGGGCCTCGCCTCTCTCCGGTTTTTATACCGGTCTCACCACACTGCTCCCGACTGGTCTCGGGCCTCGCCTCTCTCCGGTTTTTATACCGGTCTCACCACACTGCTCCCGACTGGTCTCGGGCCTCGCCTCTCTCCGGTTTTTATACCGGTCTCACCACACTGCTCCCGACTGGTCTCGGGCCTCGCCTCTCTCCGGTTTTTATACCGGTCTCACCACGCTGCTCCCGCTGGTCCCGACTGGTCTCGGGCCTCGCCTCTCTCCGGTTTCTATACCGGTCTCACCACACTGCTCCCGACTGGTCTCGGGCCTCGCTGGTCGCCGGGTTTTCTCCCGAGCTCCTCCTCGCTGCTCCCGCTGGTCCCGACTGGGTCCATGTAGTCGGGACAAGATTGTGGACTCCATGAGGGTGGACAAGATGGTGTTCAAGATGGCCGCCCCCACGGCGCGCATGCGGCGGTGGCGGAGTTGGAGGCGGGGTTCCCTCTGCAGACTTTACTGAAATGTCCTTTCGTCCCGCATTTAAAACAGGTGGTGCCCTTCGCTGGGCACAGATGCCTGGAGTGTTTGTCCTGACTGCAGAAGTAGCATTTCAGGCCCCGATGCATCGCGGCAGTAGTGGGGCTCCTGGGTGGAGGCTGGGGCTCCGACGGTGCTGGGCTGGCCTGAGACCTGGGAGGTGAAGATGGCTTCCAAGATGGCGGCCCACACGGTGCGCACGAGGCGGAGTGGGCCGCGTGGCCTGAGGAACAGGATTCAGAGTTCCTCTGGGCCATATCCAGCGATCGCGCTATGCCCATAGCCTGTTTTAAGTCCAGTCCCTCCTTTTCAAACAGTTTCTGCCGAATGTAATTTGAACTGAGGCCCGCAATAAAGGAGTCTCGGATCAGCTCCTCCGTGTACACGGTGGCAGACACGGCTTTACAGTTACAGTCTCTGCCCAGTACTTTTAGGCTTAGCATGAAGTCCTCTAGTGACTCACCATGCCGCTGCGTGCGAGTAGCCAGAAGATGCCTGGCGTACACCTCGTTTATTGGCCGCACGTAGTGGGCCTTCAGAATGGTGCAGGCATCCTCGTAGCTGGTGGCATCTCGGATGAGAGGGGAGACCCGATGACTCACCCGGTTTCGCAGGATTCCCAGTTTCACGTCTCCGGTGGCGGTCGCGGCTGCTATGGCGGTGGCTGAGGTTTCGATGAAAAATTCGAAGCATTGGAACCAGTGTCCGAACTGTGTGGCTGCGTCTGTGGCATGGGGGTCCAGATCCAAGCGCTCTGGTTTCAGGAGTCGATCCATCTTGGTGTTTTAGCGATTAAAATTGATGTGCCATCAATAACTCAAAGACAAGAAGTTAAAGGATTCAACGGAAGGCTTTTAATCGCTAAGAACATTGCACATCATTCCACATCGGATTCGTCTGGCAGAATGACTCACACAGCTCTTGAGACGTTTATATGACAAAAGACAGGGGCGGAGCCAATACACACAATAGGGGAAAAGGGGGGGCGGTACACACAATACAATGCAGGTAAAATACAGGGGCTGATGAAGGCATATATTTCATCACACTATCAACTCTGATAGTGACGTTGGCCCTTTTGAAGAGAAAATCCATAAACTGTAGTTTCATCATTGTTGATCTACTACGTACATAGCTAAATGAAAGTGAAACACTGCTTTTAAGAATACAAGTAATTACAGGATTAATCACGAGGCTAATTATTACACACATTAATTATTTGTGTTTTTTAAACGTTTCATTTACTGTAGTATGGTGAGAATTGGGATCAGAGAAGATGTTCACAAATTTCCATATGACCTCTAGCAACATGTCAGAGATGTTCTAAAAATATTGGTTGAAATTCTTTTTTTGGAGGAAGAAATCCCTGTGGCAGCTGTTTTATGCATTGTTCTGAATGACCATGTGGCACTGCCAGATTGGGGTGCCTTGAATATCTTCACTTCACTGGAAAGCTTGCTGACATGTTGTTTGACAGTGTTTGTTGGCATGCCAATGATGTTGCAATCATGAAACTAGGTTTCTGGGCTTAATGAGTTCTGTGGAATTAATGGTTGAGAAGGCACTGCTTTAATGTTCATGCTGAGAAGATATTCACAGCATTTACATGAAAAGTGACGCAAGAAATATAGATTTGTTTTTAGGTTTCAAATATATTCACAGTCCCACTGGACAAAATTCAAATCAATATGTCTTGATTGTATAAAAAGACATTGTGTGGCATTAAAGACGAGGGTTTACTGCATCATAGCGTTGCATCGAATTTTCATCCATCCTTGTATTCATTCAAATCAGTATCAGTTTTTCCATATTTGACTCTTACATTGTGACAGACCCGAGATCAATGACTCTGAATCAATCGATTGCATTAAAACCTATAAATGTTGTACACTCACGTTGATGCAAATATAAACAAAGTTACATTTCCGGCGCAAACACGATGGGCCGAAATGGCCTCCTTCCGTGCTGTAACTTTCTATGATTCTACATTTAATTGGATGTTTTTAGGACATCTAAACATTTCCATTCTCTGAGTGATATAAAGGTTATCCAGCATTGTTGTGACCTGTGGTAGCTATCAGTTTGTTTCATCCATATCCTTTTCTAACCATTTGCAAGTATGTAGTCTGTTTTTGAGCTACTACTTTGATACTGATTAATGGTAGAATTCTGGCACTAAAGCTTGTTCTGAAAATTATAATGCCATATTAAATTTTCTGTGGATTTAAGTTGGTGGTAAATGCTTAGTGGACTAAAAGCACTCATTCAGCCAGAAGGCTTGATTTAAGATGTCACATGTGACATGTCTAAACTTTGTTGGAAGGAGGAAAAATGAATGTCATTATCCTGGTTGCAATCATGTTACCAGAAGAGGAGCGTGAAGTATTGAGCCTCACCTGTGTGAAAGTGTAGATTAACACGTTTCATGACTTGGATGCATCAGGAATAGTGCATCTGTCAATTCAGGCTTAGGAGGTAGTTTCTGATCTTTTAGACATTGGTAGTAACACAAATGGGCTACTGCCATCGTAAAATCAACACCAATAAAATAAATAAATGGGCCACCACTGGTGTTAATGTTGATTCACAAATCCAAGCCATCAGGTCTGAGCTGTGTTAAGCAGGAAGAACTTGCATATCTATGCCACCTATCAGATTCTCAGGACACCTCAAAGCGCTTCACAGTGACTGAAATGCTGGTGCAATGTAGTCCTTATTGTTTTGTATACAAAAATGGCAACCAGTTTGTACAAAGAAAGGTCCCACAAACAGCAATGAGATAAATGGCCAATGAATTTGTTTTTGATGGTGTTGACTGGGAAATAAATGTTGGATAGGGCTTTGGGAGAACTTCCCTACTCTTCTTCAAATAATGCAATGAGATCTTTTCCATCCACCTGAACAGAGATGGGATCTCAATTTAACATCTCATCTGGATGGGGGAATCTGACTATGATTGTCAAAATCATGGCAGCTATCAATTTACTGATAACCGATTCACTGCCGACATCAAGAGTTGATTTTTCTGATGTACACGAGCATCATTTATAGAAGAGATAGAATTCAAGAGATGATTTGATGCATAATTACTCAGTGCAAGGAGGCTTATTCCTTCCTATAGATGTGCAAAGAAACACAGCATATTGGACCTTATTAATTCTACCTTCCGAGTGGTCTCCAGTGCAGCCATTCTTTTGTAACTTTTAGACTGAGTCTTTGAGAATGTCCAACCATTGCAAAACTATACAGTGAGCTTGTATATATCTTGCTTCTCATTTAATAGTAGTATGTCTTACTTTTCATCCAATCCCTGCACCTGCATCTCCCCATTACCTGAAGTTTATGACCTGACACCCACCTCACATGGATTGGTGGTACTATGCCCTCCTTTCCAGATAAATTCTTGGGGTGGTGAGTATGTACACTGTATATGGGAATGTTCCACAATATCTGTGATTATCTATAGTGCAGTAACCCTTGTATCTTTGCCTTCTAGATGGCCCGGCTTCATTTACAGAAAGAATAAACAATTAACAATTGTTTTCTAATGCAGCACATTAGAGAGAATCAACAACAACAACTTGTATTTATATAGCGCCTTAACATAGTACAACGTCCCAAGGTGCTGCACAGGAGTGCATTAAGACAAGAAATTTGACACCGATCCACATAAGGATAAATTAGGGCAGGTGACCAAAAGCTTGGTCAAAGAGGTAGATTTTAAGGAGCGTCTTAAAGGAGGAAAGAGAGGTAGCGAGGCGAACAGGTTTAGGCAGGAAACAGAAGGCACGGCCACCAAAGTTTGAGCAATTATAATCAGGGATGCTCAAGAGGGTAGAATTAGAGGAGCGCAGATATCTCAGGGGGTTGTGGAGCTGAAGGAGATTACAGAGCTAGGAAGGGGCGAAGCCATGGAGGGATTTGAAAACAAGGATGAGAAATTTTGAAATCGAGGCGCTGCTTAAGCGGCAGCCGATGTAGGTCAGCGAGCACGGAGTGATGGGCGAACGGGACTTGGTGCGAGTTAGGACACAGGCAGCTGAGTTTTGGTTGACCTCAAGTTTACGTAGGGTGGAATGTGGGAGGCCAGCCAGGAGTGCATTGGAATAGTCAAGTCTAGAGGTAACAAGGGGGGAAAACTAGACTTAAGCCATGTGAAGCGTGAAGGGCAACTGAGCTTGCTGTTTCACATAGGGAACAGAACATGCATTTTTAGAATGTCGTATTAATTCAAACAATATCCATTTCATTAACACCATACATTTAGATGTTGCTCACCATAATCACTGGGAGAACTCCCACCTTGGCATTTCCAACATCCTCTAGACTGAACAGCTTGGTCACTCTTAATGTTATCAGTTCCATCAACTGTAAGGGAGCCTCTTCAAGTTATTCCCCAAGGCTTTGCGGTTGAACACTGTCTTTCCTGCATTTGTCTTGGCAACATTAAAATGTTTATACATCTTATGCCAGAACCTATTCAGTAAAGCTTGCTTGTATTTTTTTTAAAAGAAAATAGCCTACTTAACCAATCAGCACTGCTGTATGGTTATTTATAGGGGTCACAAGCCTAATATTTGCCTTGTTTAATGAGTATAATCTTCTTGCACCATTTCATATGTCAAGACTACATATCAGGAGTTTTAGGTCTGCGATTTTCCATCCACTAATTTTAATGGGCCCATGAATCAGGTGCATACCCAATTTCTTCTTGTGGATCTCAGCATATGACGATCTGTACTGAGAGTGCTAAAGATAGAATTCACCCTGAGGTGTTTAACTGTGATTAGCTGACTATTGGGTAGCTTAACTTTCTGTGGATGGAGCCAAAAGCAGGATGCAATTTACTTGTTGATGCAATTTACTTCTGCAAACATATCCAAGTTGACTTCATTTTCAACAGGCACATATAGGGCTTCATACATTTGTGGTCAGATCTTCTACTTGCCCATGTGGGCCTTTAGCGAACACCACTCTGCCTCAGAAGAGCAGATTGGCTTAGGCTGGGGCGTACGTTGCTGCTGTGGCCTTGCAGGCACTGGCAGATCACACTGGCTATGCAAATGACCCCATCCCCAGAAACTGGAAAGGAATTCCCGGCTTTAGGTGAGGGCGGCATGGGGTTCTACGCCACTGGCGGAACAACACCTCAGGAATTTCTACGCCTATAATACAGATTTGAACCTGTATTTCATTTCATTTCTTTGTACGGGAAGAATTTTATTACGGTCTATTGTGCCATGGAATCCAGAATTTTATCTGCAATTTCACATGTAGTGCACAACAGCCACTTCATTTCAGAATGATTCATTGTAGATGAATGCTTTCAGATGTGTTTGTGAGATGTGATAAAGCATTATAGTTTCTGTCTGTCTTTCTTTTTTTCGTTCCTTAGCTTTGACCTTGAGCAGACGCACTGAGCAGAACTCAAAACTTCCTCAAAGAGCCAGTGGAAAAATCAGACCACTTCAACAATAAGGCCATCTTGGCAGAGAGTCGAGTGTAGAGTTCTGCCAGTCCATTACATACCTACGGATATGTAGGGCTGGATTTTCCCTGCGGAGGTGGGATGGCGGCGGGAGAGCTGTTTGCCAGATTCCAGTCTTGCTCCTGGCTGCAGCCACTCTCTGAAAATGATTTTCCGTAGATTGGCCTTGTTAAGCCTACCCTGTGGGGTTTCTGACCAATTAACAGGAGAAGCATCATTAGCCGGTTTCCTTAAAGGGACCATGGCCACTTTGAGTTTAACAGTTGTGGTGTCAGTGTTCTGCAGCATTGAGGTGCTGCAAACACTGACAAGCACTGCACAAAGGTACATGTCTGCACTCAGGCTCACGCATGACTCCCTCCATATGCTTATGGAGGGAGTCACAGCACACAGGGAGTTTCTCTTCCCTTCCCATGGGCGAAGAGAGCTCCCCAGGACATCAACGCAGTCTGGTTGCACATTGCACAGGAGGACACAAGCAGGGATGTTGTAAGGAGGACCAGGCTGCAGAGGCGCAAACCTTTCAATGATCTCAATAGATCACGAATCATTACTGCAAAGTCACACTCAACCTCATCCTGCTGTGCCACTCATCACATCCCCATCACTTTGCCTTCCCTACCCTGCTCCAGCACATCCTTACTCACGCCAACTTACCTTGCACCTCCACCCAACCCTCTCTATCTACATTATCCCATCCCCATCTCACGAACCACCCTTCACACTTACCTTCAACCTACAGCAAGCATACCAACTAACAACACACAAGGGTAGGTACTTGAGAGGTTTAGCCAATGTTCATGTGAAGTTTCTGTTAATGTGTTGTCATCCATTGAAATCTATATTTTCAACACTTCACCTTATTGGACAGATCTGTGCACACCTTGAGAAGTGTCTTAGTGAGTTCCAGTAAATGTTGAGACATAACAGTACCCCCCCCCCCCCTCCGCTATTCTGATGAGTGTGAAAGGAATGGCTTGGACATTATATGGATGCTTTATGGTGCTGGTGTGGGATGGTGTCAACCTGGTGCATCATGTGGCAGCCAGGGTTTACAGCGTCAAGTGAAGTAAACCTGGCCATGGTGAGGCCATCACTGGCGTCCCGGGCAGCAATGCGCTTAGGTGCTGATGCCCTCTACACTGTGCAGCATCAGTTGATTGCAGAGAAGGTTGGTGTTGTTGTTGGTGATGTTGGTGTGCCTGGTGATGTTGGTGTTGGGGCGGATCGTGGAAGGATTCAGAGGAACAAGGTCTGATTTTTTTCAAGGGCACCTATGTTGCTGGAATAGATGGCAGCTGCAGTTGAGATGGCAGAAGCTATCTGTCAATGGTGAAAGAGGTTGTTCCAATGAAGTGCTACTGGATATAGAGTTGGCTCTAAACACTTGCAAGCTAAAGAAATCTCTATATGTATTACAAATGCAGTAACCAACAGTTTCTGATATCTGAAACTGAACAACTGCAACGTGGTATCCTTTATACCACTTCTGCAGTTTTCATGTTATCAGGTAAATCCAAGCAGACTCAACTCACATCAGGGTGAGCTGGCGTGTTCCCCGAGCAGTGGGTAACCCGTGGGGGAGCACGTAAAATTACAAGGTAGGCTCAAAATAGCATTAAATTGCCTGTTAACAAGCCATTTAATGATCTAAATTGTCTCTCCCGTCGCTTGGTGTCGGATCAGTTCTGCGCAGACAGACTTGGCACCTGGGAGACTCGCGTGGAGGCAGGTTGACAGCGGGTTTCCTACCTGGTGTCAATCTTCACTATTTTGGCAGCAAACCGCCTCCAAACCCGCACCCTGAGCACCGGCAAAATCCAGCCCGTAATATCTGTACACGAGAGAAATCTTTTCTGTTTGAAGATGATGCATGTTGCTAATATAATAGTTGTATCTATTTGAAGTGCTAGACAAATTAGCAAAGGCTTTTCTGTTGTCAACACAGCATGTTCAACTTCTTTCAATTGTTGACGCTTACATGTTGCTTAATTTACGGTACATATTTATAGAGATGGAAACTGAGGCATTCTTGAACCATAGAGGAGCAGATGTGAGTAAATTACCTGTCTGTACTGTAAACATAACAAGCCTTTGTGTTGTTTCTGCCTTTTACAATTCCTCTTTATACTACTGACTTTCAAAATTTGGTAAAGCAGATTTTTCTTTAATTTATAGAATATAATTTTGTAAAGCTGTATTTGTGCATATGCATGTGTGTATCAATGATTTAAAAACAGCATATATACAAATTACTCTTTGAGATGAATTCCTTTTATAGAAACAAAACTTGGCACTTAACAGTATTATTTGATTTATAGTCCGATATCTTATCCAACTAACATCGTAAGAAAAAAATAAAGCCCACTTGCTTTGCTTAACGAACTGCATGTTATGTGGCCTATAGGTAATTCAGTTGGATGTTCAATAAATTTCCATTCGTCAAGTCCAGTATGGATTGAAATTTGAGTCACTAGTCTTTATTGCTATCTATACTTAGAACACTGGACAGTGACTGTATAAAGCTACTGCTGTAATAGAATGTGTATTTATGATTTTTCTATTATATAGAGATCAATAACAATGCATGCTAAGTCACGTTATGTCAGTATTGAAGTGAGAAGATGGTAGAGTAGATAAGAAATCATAGATTTGTATTGAAAAAGGGGTGTTTGCAGGACATGAGATCACCAAAGAGTGCAATAAGTTTTTTTTAATTCACTCTCTGGATGTGGGCAGAATTTATTGCCCATCCCTAATTGCCCTTGAGAAGCTGGTGGTGGGCCGCCACCTTGAATTGCTGCAGTCCGTGTGGTGAAGACACTCCCACAATGCTGTTAAGTATGGATTCCTAAGATTCATAAGAGCCATCCTTAAATGCAAAAGAATCATGAAGTCACTATTTTTATTTTTCACCTCTTAATGCCAGCTTGGCTCAGTTGGTAGTACTATTGCCTCTGAGTCTGTGGTTCAAACCCTCCTCCAGGACTTCACCACATAATCCAGGTTGATATTTCTGAGGGAATGCTGCATTGTTGGGTATACTTTCTCTTGGATGAGCCTGGCTGTCCAGGTGGATGTTAAAGATCCCATGATGTTTTAATGCACAGTAGGGTGATCTCCTAGAATCATGGACAACATTCTTCCCTTGAACAAACCATCAAAAATAACTGATTAGGTGGTCTTTCATTTAGTTCTAGTTTGTGGGATATTCCAGTGTGTAAAATTACTTGCCTATATAACAACAGCCGCTGCGTATCAAAAAGTAATTCATATAGAAGTCTTTTAGACATTTCTCAGAGATGTGATAGGACGCTGTGTATTTGCAAGAATTTAAAGCTTTCTGTTACCAACTGTTCGTCAGAATGCCTATGAAGGAAGATTGAAACTTCTGAATGGAGGAAGCCTATCCTAGGTGATCATGTCTGACATTTCTGCACTTTGGTTGTGCTGTTGATATAGCACAAAATTCATTTCTCAATGTGTTGTCCCTTCAATCTTAGTATGGGATTATTTTTCTGCTTTATGACAAACATTGTTCTACAATTGCTGCCAGCACATTAAGTCTCGTGAGTATATAGTTTTGTTTTTGACTTGTCCTTACACTGGCTTTTGGGATTTCAGTCATGCTGCACACACAGCTTGTTTAGTTGCAGCATGTGAAAAGGTGCAATTTGGCTGTAGAGAAAAAAGAGTCATTCACTGCAGTAAACATCACTTGAGGTGTGACTTGGTTTCATTATAGAGAGCTCATTAGAAACAATGATGTCAACCATTACCTGCTGATTATCCGCATTCACTTTGAGGTCGATTAATTAGCACCTTGGGGTCTGAAAGAATTGAAGTTTCTGAGAGAGATATGCTTCTTCAACAGACATTTTGTTCTGCTTTGTACTCCTAAAAATTGAGCGGTACAATATAATGGGAGTGCAGTACAGAAATGCAATGATGTCTGTGTTCATAATGCTGAAGGAAATGGGAAATTAAAATCTGACGCATTTGATGGGTAATTGGTATTAATGCACTCAGAGAATTGAATTGATCATGATATATAATCATTGTTGTTTTTGGTGACTTGGCTCAACAATCATTTGCACTGAAATATTAGACATTTGATGCACTAGGTGTTCACTGTGGGCAGAATTGTTTTTAGGAGAGCTAGGAAGTTGTCTGAGCAAACAAAGTCCTTTATTAGAATGGAGGTCCCATTTGAGATGCTCTTATAGATATGCTATTCAAAGGAAGACGAGGACAAACATGAGGGACTTTTGGATGCCAGGGAGGTGAGGCATCATTAGCGGTTGCTGGCATATTCCTGCCATTACCTTGCTAGATGATTCTATCAGCCCGACAGGACTTTTCTAACAGGGGAGTAGTGGCTTCACAGGGAGGTGGTCTGAGAACTAAGTGACCTGCTACAATAGAACCTGCAGCCAAATTCCAGGGCTGGCACAGTGCTGCCAATGGCAGACAAGATGACCACCTTCTTCAACTTTGTTACCTCAGGGTCTTTCCAGAGAGCCATTGGGGATATAGGTAACGTCAGTCAGTCAGCAGGGCATTGTTGCATTCGGCAAATGATTAATGCCTTGTTTCAAAGAGCAAGTGACTACATTGAGTTCCCCATGGACACCAGGGAGCAAAAAGCCCATTGAAGTCATTGGAAAGTAACATCGGGCAGGGTGTAAAATGCGTGGCTGACCCAATCCGTCATTTTCCTGCCAGATGTGTTAAGTTAGTATTACCCCCTTGGTCTTTACTCCCTGTATTCAATCCCATGGGAAATCAACTAACATATATGTTTATATATATATATATATATATGTATATATATTTAAAAAATCATCTGTGGAATGATTTAAGTCTGGTTTTATTTTCTGCGAAATTCCGCCAGTCCAGATGATGTAGTGTGCTTTAAACTGGCAGTGTGCGAATCTGCATTTGGTTCATAGGTAAACAACATAAGACAGTAATAGGTACTACACTAGTGGATTAGTACATTTGTAAAGAGAATAAAAGGAAAGGTTATTTCTCTGCTACTCATTACAGTATCTTTTTAGTGGTCAGCAGGTTGCTAGATCAAAGCAATAAAATGAAGAATACCACCTAATTAGAGAAGATTTATTATTTAATTATTAGAAGACACATTTGTGGCAGAATTGTGAGATAACAATTAATGACATAGGCTTAAATTGGAAATTGATCTGTGATTTACAAAAATCACTGTTAAAAACAAAACTAGAGCAAATAAGGTGTTGGGGTGTCTCCATAGGAGAATTAAGTATAAGATGAGGCATACTATTTTGACCTTGTACAAGACCTTAGTCAGGCCGCACTTGGAATACTGTGTCCAGTTTTGGTCTCCTCACGTGGTGGGTGATATTGAGGCTTTGGAGAGGGTGCAGAGGAGGGCCACCAGACTAATTCCCAGTCTAAAGCATTTTAGTTATCAAGACAGGCTGAAAGAGTTGGGCCTCTATACATTACAGAAGTATATACTTAGGGGGAACTGATTGAGGTTTATGAGATAATGAAGGGAATTAATTGTGTTCCAGCTGATAGTTTATTTCAATTAAATAGGTTAGGCAGGACCAGGAGTTACAAATTTAAGTTGTATAAGGCCAGATCTAGGTTAGATGTGAGGAGGTGGTGCTTTTCCCAGAGAATAGTGGACCGCTGGAACAGGCTGCCGTCTCGTGTGGTGGACGCGGACACGTTGAATTCCTTCAAGCGAGAGCTGGACCTGTTTCTGGCTGGGGCGGAGATCACCTCTTACAGAAGGTAGGTACTGCAGGGAATTCAGGGCCAGAGTGATCCCCAGGACTAGTTTCAATCGTCTAGATGGGTCGGAGAGGAATTTCCCAGATTTTTTTCCCCAAATTGGCCTGGGTTTTTTAACCTGGTTTTTTGCCTCTCCCAGGAGATCACATGGTTTCGGGTGGGGTGGAGTGTATATATTGCGATACACTAGGCATCGCAATTGTGTGGGATAGGCTCGATGGACTAGAGGGTCTTTACCTGTTTGTCATTGTTTGCATGTTCATAAACAAAATAAGACGGTAACAGGGAGTAAATACACTTGGAGTATGGTAGATTTTTGTTGGGTAAGGGTATCAAGGGATATGCAGCTAATGCCGGCAAATGTTGAGGTAGGGATCAGCCATGTTCTAATTGAATGGTAGAGCAGGCTTGATGGCAGAATGACCTACTCCTGTTCCTATGTTCCTACTGAGCTACACAGACTAGGAAGTTTGAATAGAGGGTATGGTAATGAAGTGGTTATGATGCTGGACAAGTCAGCCAGAGGCCTGTACTAATAATCCAGAAATATGTGAGTTCAAGTCCCATAATGTAGTTTCAGAATTTGAATTCAGTTTTATAAATACTTGAAGGTGAAAAATTTGCAGGGCTATGGGGAAAGAGCAGGGGAGTGGGACGAATTGTATAGCTCTTTTAAAGAGCCGGCGCAGGCATGATGGGCCAAATGGCCTCCTTCTTTGCTGTGGTGTATGTAACCTGTTCCACCTTAAGAGAACTTAAGCCTGTTCCACCTTAAGAGATGTACTACTTTCTCTGGCTGCTGTATACGTAATACCGGTGGTGACCACACCGTTATATAAGCACTGTGTAGTAATATTGTATTGAGTATAGTCCCTACCTCCAACCATAAAGACCTGTTGAATTTACTCGTGTAGTCTGTGTAGTAATTATCACTATAACACACAGACTTAACAGTGGCGACGAGTCCGATTCTTACCCTGCGGCAGTTATTTCCACGGCGGCTTCGTCCACAGACAGGACGTCGAAGAGAGGTTTCCACCCTCATCACCCTACTGGAAGACACGTCGAGCGGCAGGCATCGAGAAACCGGAGTGCAGAAGACATCCTGACCGCGAAGCCTCCATCAGCGACTGTCAGCTTCTTCTTTCTACCTCGGTGGTGGGTAAGCCGGGCAGCGACGCGACAGAAAGTCAACCGCGTTGGCTGTACAGACGGGGCTGGGAAGACGGAGGAATAAGGGCGGTGAGATCGATCGCGACCGGAGATAAGGGCCGGGCCGCTTTCGAGCGAGAGGCGCAGTGCGGGGACATCGATCGCGACCGGAGATAAGGGCCGCATTCGGGCTAAAAGGCGCAGCATCTGGGGAAACTGAAGGCGCGAGAGCCGCGGTGAAGCGGAGACTGCGTCGGGGGACGGTTGAAGACCGCCAAGCGCGGGAAAACCGCCATTTTGTGGGCGGAGGACGACGACAAGAGCGGGAAGCCGCCATCTTGGATAACATAAAAATACAATAAATTGCAACGATGCCTAAACATGGGAACATTAATACCTTTGATAGTGACATCGAAGATTGGGCCATGTATGTAGAACGCATACAAAATTATTGTAAGGCAAATAAAATTCCTGATGCAGATAAAGCACTAACATTATTAAATTTAATGGGTGCGAAGACATACGGGCAATTGAAACACCTTGTTTCACCAGATGAACCGGCGGATAAGACGTTCGAGGAGATTGTTACTGTCCTGAAAAATCATCTAAACCCCACGCCGCTGATGCTAGCGGAACGATTTAAATTTTACGACAGAAGGCAGCTGCAGAATGAAAGCAATGCTGAATATTTGATGGAATTACGTAAGCTAGCAAAATATTGTCAGTTTGGAACGGGACTGACAGAGGCACTACGAGATAAATTTGTGTGTGGTTTATTTAAACAGGATACACAAAAGCGACTGCTCGAGGAGAATGAGCTGACGCTTGAGAAGGCGGTCACTATGGCAGCAGCACACGAAGCCGCAGCGAGAGGCACGGCAGTAATGCAGCTACGGTCACCGGAACTCGGTACAAACAAATTGGGTTTGAGTTCTGTCAAATGTTATCGTTGTGGAAAGACAACGCACGATCAGAACCAGTGTTGGTTTAAAAACCAAGAATGCAGAACGTGTGGCAGGCTTGGCCACATATCTAAAGTATGCCGGTCAGGAAAGAAGACCAGCAACAAAAAGTCACCGCAAGGAAAATACGCAAAGGTACACAAGGTGACAAAGAACAGTTTGACCGAACAGAAGTCTGATTCAGACGCTAGCAGTAATGAACTGGATAGCTTAAGAGTACACAACGTTGGTAAGGATGCAGATCTCCAGACAATTTGGGTCACTCTTCAGATAGCAGGAGTCCAAGTAAAAATGGAATTGGACACTGGATCGGCATTGACGGTCATGAATAAGAAAGATTACAGAAGGTTATTCCAACATATTCCCCTACAGGATACGGAGATTATATTGAAAACATACACGGGGCAAAGAGTGTACCCCATCGGAAAAATAGAGGTAGAAGTGGTCCACAAGGGCGAAGAAAGCCAAGTAATGGACTTATATGTGCTACCTGAAGGAGGTCCACCACTACTAGGACGGGAGTGGATTAGGAAAATGAATATGGACTGGCACTCCTTGAAGGCACTAACGGTAGATTCCGGGGAAACAGATGTCAAACCTAAACGATTGTCCAGAATATTGGATGATGCTAAAGAGGTGTTCCAGCAGGGACTGGGAACACTGAGAGGAATTAAGGCAAACATCAAGATTGATGAACATGCACAACCAAAATTTTTTAAAGCCAGACCGGTACCCTATGCAATACGACCTACTGTTGAAGCGGAACTGGAAGCACTAGAACGTTCAGGTGTACTGTCTAAGGTAGATTGGAGTGAGTGGGCTACGCCCATTGTTCCCGTTATGAAACGTCCTGCGAGCAACAAGCCAGGAGATCCAGGGAAGGTTCGCATCTGTGGAGATTTCAAAATCACACGGTGCAGTATCCG
Organism: Somniosus microcephalus; assembly: GCF_052327205.1. Lineage (NCBI taxonomy): Eukaryota > Metazoa > Chordata > Chondrichthyes > Squaliformes > Somniosidae > Somniosus > Somniosus microcephalus. The sequence continues at coordinate 81,590,504 of NC_141001.1, read as the reverse complement.
CTTCCACGGATTGAGGATATTTTCGCTTCATTGTCTGGCGGGAAACACTTCACCAAGATAGACCTGGCGCAGGCGTACTTGCAGATGGAGGTTGAGGAAGAGTCACGCCAATACCTCACGATCAACACGCATCGAGGGTTGTACCGGTATAATAGGTTGGTTTTTGGAGTGGCATCGGCTCCAGCAATTTGGCAGAGGGCCATGGAGCAGGTATTACAGGGAATTCCAGGCACACAATGTTACCTGGACGATATTCTGATCACAGGTGATGGTGATGAACAACATCTCGCAAACTTGGAACTGGTGCTCAACAGACTGAAAGAGTATGGACTTAGAGTAAATCGGCAGAAATGTGAGTTCTTCCAGAAGCGGATCGCGTACTGTGGCCATGTCATTGACCGGGAGGGGCTTTATAAGTCTCCTGACAAGATTGAGGCAGTTGTAAAGGCTCCCGCTCCGGAGAATGTCTCTCAGTTGAGGTCGTTTCTAGGATTAATTAACTATTACCATAAATTTCTGCCAAATCTATCCACGGTACTGCACCCGTTAAACGCTCTTTTACAGAAAGGGGTACCATGGGAATGGGGCGAAAACTGTAAGAAGGCATTTCGCAAAAGCAAAGAATTGATCACCTCAGAGGAAGTGTTGGCTCACTTCAACCCGACACTGCCTATTCGGTTGGCTTGTGATGCTTCTCCATATGGTATTGGGGCAGTACTCTCACACAAGTTGCCAAATGGCACGGAAAGGCCAGTCGCGTTTGCATCCAGATCATTGACCTCCGCTGAGCGCAACTATGCGCAGATCGATAGGGAGGCTCTTAGCCTTGTATGGGGAGTGAAGAAGTTTAATCATTACCTGCAGGGCCAAAAATTCACACTTCTGACAGACCATCAACCGTTGGTATCCATTTTTAACCCTAAGAAGGGTGTTTCGGTGATGACAGCGCAGCGTCTCCAGAGATGGTCTCTTTTCCTAGGGGCACATCAATATCAAATAGAATTCAAAGGTACAAAGCAGCATGGCAATGCTGATGGGCTGTCGCACCTGCCACTACCTGAAGAAGAAAACACGATGAAAGTTGACCCTGTTGAGTTATTTCATTCGACCATCGAGTGTTTACCAGTCACCAATGCAAGTATTGAAAGAGAAACCAGGAACGACCCGACACTGTCCAGAGTCTACGAGGTGACAGTGAAAGGATGGCCAACACGGGATGATCCTCTGTTACCGGCATTTTCGGCAAGGCGAGACCAGCTGTCCGTCTGCCATGGTACCTTGATGTACGGGACAAGAGTGATTATTCCTCCCAAATTAAGGGAAAGAGTTTTAAACGAACTGCATGAAGTTCATCTGGGGGAAGTTAAAATGAAAAGTCTTGCTAGGGCTTATGTATGGTGGCCGGGTATTGACCAACAGATTGAGGAGTTAACGAAAAGCTGCGCTGGGTGCCAAAAAGTGCAAAATGTACCTCCGATAGCACCGCTACACCCATGGGAATGGCCTTCAGCCCCATGGCAATGCGTACACATTGACTTTGCTGGTCAATTCATGGACTCCATGTTCCTAATCGCGGTGGACGCACATTCCAAATGGCCAGAAGTCATCAAGATGAATACCACTACTTCAGAAAAGACAATTACGGTGTTAAGAACAATATTCGCAAGGAACGGATTGCCAGAACAGATCTGTTCGGACAATGGACCACAGTTTGTATTGGAAGAATTCCGACAATTCTTAAAGAAGAATGGAGTAAAACATTATACCTCTGCCCCATATCATCCGGCGACAAACGGGTTGGCTGAAAGATTTGTCCAGACATTCAAAAAGGCAATTAAGGCCATGAACGATGATCAGATTCCACTGCAACACAAGGTCGACAAGTTCCTGATGTCATATCGAAACGCCGATCATGCAGTGACTAACCAAAGTCCTGCCATGATGTTTTATAACAGGAGGTTGCGGTCCAAGTTGGACTTGTTAAAACCAAATGTGCGGAGGGAAGTGGAAAACAAACAGTTTCGGCATATTAACAACAAGACCACTCGAACTTTCGACGTAGGACAACCAGTGTTGGCAAGGGGCTATGGAAACGAAAAATGGCAGTCCGGAACAATTCGGGCCAGACAAGGACCTCTGATGTACACAGTAGATATTGGTCATAATGTGATAAGGTGTCATGCGGATCAACTGGTAGAGTCGAGAGCAAGGGTCGAACCCATGGTTGTGACAGAGACAACTGTGGAAGACGTTAATGAACCTGAAGCATCTACCTCGGCAGGGAATGTACTTGATGATGATGACACCCAACACATTGGAAACCAAATAGAGGAGGCACCTCAACAAGAAGAATCAGAGACTACTGAGAGGCGTTATCCAAGCCGCATCAGAAAGCCTCCTGAGAGACTGAACCTTTGAACTGTTATACCTGAAGTTATATATGTATGTATGTTATTGTGTTATGTTAAATGGGGATATGACTGTTAAGCTAAAAAGGGAGGATTGTGGTGTATGTAACCTGTTCCACCTTAAGAGAACTTAAGCCTGTTCCACCTTAAGAGATGTACTACTTTCTCTGGCTGCTGTATACGTAATACCGGTGGTGACCACACCGGTATATAAGCACTGTGTAGTAATATTGTATTCAGTATAGTCCCTACCTCCAACCAGTAAAGACCTGTTGAATTTACTCTTGTAATCTGTGTAGTAATTATCACTATAACACACAGACTTAACATTTGCTATATCATTCTATGATTCTAATGTATATATTTATGATGGTGAATACAGAATAATTTGTGGTAACATCAGTAGCTGGAGAATTAGTATTTCTGATGCTGTTTAAATGATGCATTCTTTTATTTGACCGTGGAGGCCGAAGAGCTAAACATAGGAACAGGTGTAAGCCATTCACACCTCAAGTTTGTTGCACCATTCTGTTAGAGTATGGCTAATCTGTACCTCAACTCCATTTACCTGCCTTCTCTTCATATCCCTAGATACCCTTAACAAATAAAAATCTATCAAACTCAGTCTTGAAAATCTCAACTGAACCAGCATCCACAGTCTTTTGGGGTTGAAAGTTCGAGATCTCCATTACCCTTTCAGTGGCAAAATGCATCCTGATTTTACGCCTAACTGGCCTAGCTCTAATTTTAAGGTGTCAGGCACCTTCTCTCCAGAAAATTGGGTGCAGAGGCCTGAGTTCTAAATTACATCTGTAGCACTCATTGCAGTATGGGCGGTAAGAATGAAGAGAAGAAAACCTGGGCACAAGTTGTTTACTGGGCTCATTGGGCTCCCAAGTTTTGATGTAATCTGCATAAGTTGTCACCTTCAAATGTGGTAGATTTTGTTTTTCAATCTATTTTTCCATTTTAACAAGTTGGTGGTGGCTTTGCTGTGGTATTAATGATGCTTTTGTTCTGAATCTTGTGTAGTATTGTGGTGAGTTTGGTCCTGATTTTCGCTGTGATCTGGTGGTGGTTTTGGTTCTCGTTCTTGCTGTGCACTCGTGAATGATTTAGGTCTGGTTCTCACTGCAGCATGTGCAGCAGAGTGATTGAGGGCCGTTTTATCAGCCACAGGCTGATGAGTGCCCTGATTCCTGAGTAAGGGTATGGCCCTTTAAGAAAACTCACCTTTAAGAGGAAGCATGTGGCCCCTTTAAGAACCTTACCTTTAAAAGGTAATTGCAACTGGAGTGGGAGAAGACTTTTCCCAGACAGCTGAGCATAAAAGTGGAGGTTCAAGAGAAGTAAGGAGGCGGAGAGTTGTCTCGGACTACTGTTTGTAGAAGAAAGGCAGCTCCCAGACAGTAGGACTACAGAACACAATGACCCAGAAATTCGGGTCGCCACGGGTGAGTACGCACGCGGTACTCACCCGTAGGCCCAATGGAAGTGCCGGTTTCCTGCATGCACTGCGCATGCGCGGGAAACCAGCACTTCCATTCCCCTGAAAGCAGGGGTTCAGAGATTGAACGCGTGCGCGGGGGAGGCTGCGCGTGCGCATCGAACTTTGTTTTTTTTTTACAGGTTTTCCCGGGAGGGTAAGTCTGCAGAAGTTAGAAATGTAAAAAGCAGGCGTAAGGCCTGCTTTTTACAAGGTAAGTGGTGAATTAATTAAAATTTTTAAAAAAATTCCACCGGTTTATCATTTTTAAATACTTTAAAGTAAGGTAAGTTTATTTTTAGCCCTGTTAGAAAATAAAATTATTTTTTTCAAAAATTTAAATTTAAAGTTATTTCATGTAATTTATAGTTTATTTAAAAAATGTATTTGAAGATGTAGTGATATTTTGTAAGAAGAAGGGGCCCGTAGTATTTCTAAGTTTGACTGCACTTCCTGTCAGACTTATGAATGGAGCATTCCCTGCTCCGATTGGCTCTCCATGGCCCACGTGATCCCAGGGGACGCATCGAACTAACTGCGCCCCTGGGATACGCAAGCACAGCGTGCCGGCAGTTGGAGCAGGCCCCGGATCGGAATTCCACGGGGGCCCACAGCTCAACGGCCGGCGCGCTGGGTAAGTGCAGATCGGGGGCTTGCACCCGCGGGAAGCCCCCGACCTGAATTTCTGGGCCATTGCAGTGAATTTGGTTCTGTTTCTCACTGCAGTATTGTGCATTGTGTCTCCCACTTTGCACCTCCATAAACTTGAGCTCATCCAAAACTCTGCTGCCCAGATCCTAACTTGCACCAAGTCCCGTTCACCCATCAACCCTGTGTTCACTGACCTACATTGGCTCCCGGTCTGGCAACGCCTCAATTTTTAAATTCTCTTCCTTATTTTCAAATCTTTCCATGGTCTCCAGTGTTTCTGCTAAGCTGCGCATGTGTGTGGCCATGGCCGCGCAGTAATCTGCAGGACCCCGCGCAGGTCGCTCATAAGCTTTTATATTGGAAATACTGCACATGCGCAGAAATTTAAAGGGGCCGCGTATTGAAAGAAACAGGCCGCGCCGATCAAAGCGCAGCTTACAGGGAACATTGATGGCCTCACCCCTCTCTATCTCTGTAACCTCTTCCAGCCCTACAATCCTCCGAGATCTCTGCGCTCCTTCAATTCTGGTCTCTTGCACATCCCCGATTTTCATTGCTCCACCATTGACAGTCGTATCTTCAGTTGCGTAGGCCCTAAGCTCTGGAATTCCCTCCCTAAAGCTTTATATCTCTCTATCTATCTCTCTCCTCCTTTAAAACACTCCTTAAAACCTACCTCTTTGACCAAGCTTTTGGACACTTGTCCTAATATCTCCTCCTGTGGCTCAGTGTCAAGTTTTGTTTGATAACACTCCTGTAAACCGCCTTGGAATGTTTTACTAGATTAAAGGCGCTATATGAATTGAAACTGTTTTGGTTCTCACTGTGGCCATTTGCTGGGTGTGGTTCTTGTTGTGGTCTTTTGGGTTTTTATCTCACTGTGGTCTTTTTTGCTTCTGGTGCTTGCAATAGGTTTGGTTTAGGTTTTTGCTGTGGTTTTGTGGCTTATGCTTTGGATCTCCATGGTCTTTTGGTGGGTCTGGTTTTGATCCTGATATCTAATTTACTTTTATAGCTGATAAATTGTCAACTCTTGTTCCTCATCACTTTTGAAGCTAATTTATTATTTTAATATTGTTTTATCTTGCATTTGTTACCTTTTTGTAGATCTCCTTTTGCCAGGGTTTAATCTGTCACTTAAAAAGTAGGCACGCGAACCACGGTCATAAGCACATGCATTGTTATTGACTATTCGTTGTAAAGCAAAACACTTCAGCATCAAGCTACTACTTAAACATCAGATTTTATCATCCTCTCATTGGTAAGGTTGTGAACCACATTAGCATTTTAGCTGACAACCAATTTTAGGTTGTGAACTCCCTGTTCAAGGGAAGCACTAGCGAGAATGTTGAATAGGACTGGAATTCCAATCCAATTAGCATAATCTGCCAATGAGTCATCCATTTGTTACTTCTGTACATAAAAGTTTCATGCATGCGTACACTTTATTAGAATTTCTATGTTGCATGAGTCAGATGCTTGCTGCTTGAAGTGGACAAGGCAATGAAAATTTTCACAAAATTGCAATAATAATCTGTCATGCATTATGGTGATCCTATTGAAAGATTATTAATCTTGAATATTTCATATTGGAGCAAAACCTATGGGGCAAATGTTCCTGTTCCAAGCTCTGGCTTATTGGATCGCCTGGGTGGAGCACGTAGAGGAAAATCGAGCAGGGAGGAATCCACCTGATTTTCCATTCATTGAAATGAATGGGCAGGAAAGCAACAGGTTTCCTTACGGTTGTGTGCTCCTCCCATGCAGTTTAACTCTTTGTGCTCTGCTCAGACAGTTCAGCACGCCAAGACATGAAAACAGGAAGTTGTGCTCCGAAGCTTTCATTTTTTTTGACTTGCAACTTGAAAGTGACAGTTACAGAAGTCGACAGCAAATCAAGTTGCTCATCGATACACTATTTGCCACATAAGTTGCTGAAGGTTGTAGTCTTAGAAAATGCTTTCAACTTGTGTTTATGTGATACAGTTAACACCAATAAATATGGATGAAGTGAACTGACATCTCCTTTTTATAAAGGTAAGATTTTCAAGCAGCGATTGATCCATTGTATTTGAATCAACTGCTCCTCCCCAATAACAAATCTGTTGGGGTTTGTTTAATTGGGGCAGTTTTAAATCCCTGGACATGTCATAGGTCATCTATAATTATGTATTAACTGGCTCTTTGGCAGGAATTTGGATGATGAGGCATGATCTCATTGAATGACGGAGCAGGCTCGAGGGGCCGAATGGCCTAATCCTGCTCCTATCTTCTATGAATCTTACTTAGAGAGGTATAAGGATGCTTGGTGTAGGGAAATGGGGGCATTCATCGTGGAGCAGTTTCCGGGGCATTTTTTTGAGGCTGGAGTTGAGGCATATTGTTGAAAGACAACTGAAAGAGCTGTGCCTTGCATCTGAGAGGCCTTGAAGTTGACATGGGGTGCTCAGCGTGAAACATTCCTCATTCAGAGTCAACATGGTTTTATGAAAGGGAAATCGTGTTTGACAAATTTATTAGAGTTTTTTGAGGATGTAACTAGCAGGGTAGATGAAGGGGAACCAGTGGATGTAGTATATTTGGATTTCCAAAAGGCATTCGATAAGGTACCACATAAAAGGTTATTACACAAGATTAGGGCTCATGGGGTTGGGGGTAATATAGTAGCATGAATAGAGGATTGGTTAATGGACAGAAAACAGAGAGTAGGTATAAACGGGTCTTTTTCAGGTTGGCAGGCTATAACTAGTGGGGTGCCGCAAGGATCAGTGCTGGGGCCTCAGCTATTTACAATCTATATTAATGAACTAGATGAAGGGACTGAGTGTAATGTATCCAAGTTTGCTGATGATACAAAGCTAGGTGGGACAGTAAGCTGTGAGGAGAACACAATGGACTGGACTTTGATATTGGGGCGGGCTGGGGTTGTGTAATCTGCATTTCGTGTTAGCCACCCGATTCTAAATTGATGTGGGAAAATTATGCCATTTTAACTTAATTGGCCAATTGAGTTCCAACGTGTGGGAACCCATGGCCAATGAGTTTTTCCAGTCTGAAAGTCGCCTCCGATGACGTCATCATTGCTGCTGAATTTAAGGTCTGCAACAAGCCTTGCTTCTTCTGCAGACTGCCAAGCATTTGCCCTTGCATGTTAGAGGCACCTGCAGGAAGAATGGCCAGCCAGAGACCTAGGTCTGCACCCCGCTTTGATGACGTTGCCCTGCAGGCTTTAGTAGAGGGAGCAAAAGCTCATAAAGAGGTGCTCTTCCCTCCTTCAGGGAGGAAGAAGCCTCTCCAACAAACCAAGGCTGTGTGGATCCAGGTGGCAGAGGAGGTCAACTCTTTGTCAATAACCCGCAGAACCTGGCTTCAGTACAGGAAGAGGTTTCATGACCTTCTGCGCACTGGAAAAGTGAGTATGAATTTCCCATCACCCTCAATCTGATCCCCATTGCCTCTCTTCACCAGCACTCAGCTTTAGCAATCTCTTCCGCCACATCTCACTTGACACTGACATCCATGCACCTCTCTCTCTATGGTCACATTCACCTAACTATTTGACTATGCAGTCCTAACACTCCCTATCATTGTGATGCAATTATAACTTACAACACACAGGGAGGGCCCTTGGTCTTGCCACCTCACTCCATCTTTGTCTCCTAAGCATCTATGCTATGGATTCTCTACACTCACTCCTTCATTTTCGCTCAAACTCCACTTGTCTCCCTCATTGCAGGAAAAGAGAGCTCACAATAAGAGGGAAAGAGTGAGGACAGGAGGAGGGCCACCCTCAGTTGCCCAGCTCACCACCTGGGAGGAGGCGGTCCTGGAGATCGTGGGAGTAGAGGAAGATTCCCAAGTGGAGGACGGACAGACGGGCACATCACAGCAAGCTGGTGACAGAATAGTTTTCCACCTCTCTCATTGACATTGCATGAGTCACTGATAATGATTCTGAAGCTCCAACAGATGGACTTATGATCATCTGCAATATGCAATGTGCATGTAACCTTGGCCTCACATTTCTGACTCTTTCCTTTACTCTCCCACAGGACCATCGAAAGCCCCCGTCCCCACTAACCAGGAGGAAGATCATGAGCCTCAAGACTCCTTAGAGGAAGCTGCAACCTCTGAGGGCGCAGTGTCAGCAGAATTCACCGCACCCAGCACCAGTGCAAACACTCACACCCCAGAGCGAACATCGCGAGATAGATTAGTGTTGTCACCTGGTGTATCACAGCTCACAAGTGAGCATCAGCAGATTGTGGAGACAGGGACAGCAGTGGAGAGTCCTAGTCGGAGGGCGCAGGACTCTGCCAGCTCGGCTCAGCTGCATGTCGACCCTCTGCCTCTGGGTCCATCCATAAGATCAGCAGTGCTGGAACTCCAGGAACAGATGCAGGAGTCTCTGGCAGGTTTTGTCTCCAGGGTCACTGTGAGTGTGGAGTGAATGGAGGAGTCCATTGCGAACATGAGCAGAGCCTTTGTGGAGTAATTGGCGCATGAACGCATCACCATGGAAAGGATGGCAACCTCCATGGAGGTGATAAGTCACCAGAGTGCAGAAAACATGGTGAGTGTTCTGAATAGAATGACATCTCTGGAGGAGCGATGGTCATCTATTGAACGGAGAAACCTGACCTTCATGGATGTCCTTCTGAGTAGGACTGCCAGTGCAGATACGGGTCCCCATGGCCCCCCTGATGTGCAGCAAGGTGCTCTCAAGCCACTTCCAAGCGCTGAGGTGGACCTGACCCATGAGAGGGAAGTTGGTGGCAGACATCAACGAAGTGGGGGCTCCTCTCCAAGCGCTCACACTTCCATGCCACTGCAGAGCCCTCGGTCAGAGCCCCATCAGAGTGGCGTCTCAACCCCTGTACAGCCGCAGGAGCAGCAGACTGTTGGCGAGCCCTCACAGGTTCGCGAGCCCAGAGGATGCCCGCCAAAGGTGTCGAGACAGGAGCAGCAAGAAAGTGAGCAAGGGGCCTCCACATCTGCTGAAGCCACAGGAGAAGCACCACGTAGGAGCACGCATAAGAGAAAGATACTGCACAAATAGTCACAAGGGTAGTCACTTGGGTGAAATTTGATGTTTAATGTTGAAAAGCCATCAGATGATTACTGTAAATAAAAAATCTGATGGCTACTGCTCTAGTTGTGGCGTGTGTCATTTCGCGAATGGGACTTCCACATTGAGAGCTTAGGATTACTTGCAATTGTCAGTATGGTGGTCAAATTGCTAGGAATCCGCTGGTTCTTGGCCATTGTCGATGCTCAGGTAAGAAGCTGCGAGGCAAAAGTGCTTGATTGGCTAGGCTAAGCAAATTCGGCCAAGATGTGTGCGTTCCTTGCGTCCCGGGCAGCAATGTTCTCGGGTACTGCTGCCGCTGGTTGAAGGGCCTCTGCAAGATGTTCGTTTTTGCTCTCCTCCTCCTCCTCCTCCTCATCTGAGGAGAATATGTAACGAGCCACTTGGTCCTCAGGAATCTGCAAGCCACGATGCTGTGCCATGTTGTGAAGTGCACAGCAAACCATGACTATTCTGGAGACCCTGGCTGCTGAGTACTGCAGGGCTCCACCTGATCTATCCAGGCATCTGAAGCGCATCTTCAGCAAGCCGATGGTTTGCTCGATTATGGCTCTGGTGGACATGTGGCTGGAGTTGTAGCTTTCCTCAGCTTCATTGGATGGGCTCCTCAATGGCGTCATTAGCCACGTCTTCAGGGGATAGCCCTTGTCTCCAAGTAGCCATCCGTTAAGTTGGTCTGGCGGACAGAATAGCGGAGGCACACTGGACTGGCGCAGTATGAAGGAGTCATAGCAACTGACAGGGTACTTGGAACAAACATGCAAAATTTCCTTCTTGTGGTCACACACCAGCTGAATGTTAAGGGAGTGGAAGCCCTTGCAGTTGACAAAATTACCTGGATTCTGATGGGGTGCCTTAAGGGCCACATGTGTGCAGTCAACGATGCCCTGCACCCTTGGAAAGCCTGCCAGATTAGCTAATCCAACTGCATGCGCCGTGACACTTGCTTGATCCCTGGTGAAATGGATGTGATTGTGCACGATGGCAAAGAGAACATCGGTTACCTGCGTGATGCAGGTGTGTGCGGCCGCCTGGGAGATGCCGCTGATGTCTGCTGCTGATCCCTGGAATGAGCCTGAGGCAAAAAATTTGAGTGCGGTGGTGACTTTGACAGCCACTAGTAAGGGTTGTCCACCTGGTCCTCTGGGCTCCAGGTCTTGTTGCAGCATTGCGCAGATGTCACCCACTACCTCTCGCGAAAGTCGGAGCTGCTTTTGGCACTGCTACTCAGACATGTTGAGGTAGCTGACCCTGTGTCTGTAGACCCTGTTTGGGGTGTATCTCCTGCGCCGACAGGCTTCCATGCACTGGCCCCTTCTGGCCTGTGCAGCTTCAGGTGGGTGAGCAGCAGCTTGGCGCTCCTGTTGTTGCTGCTGCTGTTGTTGCTGCTGCTGTTGGTGCTGCTGCTGTTCATGGTTCTGCTGCTGCCACGGCTGGTCTTCGTCCTCATCTGATGTCCAGAAGGGAAGGAAATAAATGCCTCCCATGTTTCTGGTATATGCCTCAGTTGAGGAAGTGCTCAGTGAAGGTGGTGAGATGGGTTTCCCAGGAGGTCACACTGGAGATGGGTGTCAGGCTCCAAACTTCCACAGCTGTGGTTATGCCTTCTAAATGTTCCCCCAGACCTTAGACAACAAAGCCCTGCCACCTGCAAATGATGGCTGATCAAATCTATTTAATGGTTGAGCTGCAGCTGATAGTCAGCAATCCAATTGTGCAACCCCAGGTTTCACCGTCGTGTTTCAGAACAGGCATGCTTCACATGGGAAAAGGGTTAAAGTCACAAAGGCCTGTCAAAATGGCATTATAGAGGAAATGTAGTGCTTGTTAAGGGCCTTAATGGCCTATCCCACCTCTTGGAGGCGGGTCAGAGACAGGACCAGTAGACACGATTTAATGAAAATTGCTTGGAGGCGGGATGGAGGTGGGGTTGGGCCCGCCCGCCAGTTTTTGCAATTTTAACCCCCCACACGCCTCCAATCCCGCCTCAATGACCCTGTTAAATTCGAGCCCAAAGAGTTTGCAAAGGGATATAGATAGACTAAGTGAGTGGGCAATAATGTGGCAGACAGAGATGTGAGGTTATTCACTTTGGTAGGAAGAATAGAAAAACAATATTTTTTAAATGGTGATTTTTTTAAATGTTGGTGTTCAGAGAGATTTGGGTGTCCTCGTGCAAGAAACACAGAAAGCTAGCATGCAGGTACCGCAAGCAATAAGGAAGACAAAATAGCATGTTGGTCTTTATTGCAAGGGGGTTGGAGTATAAGAGTAAGGAAGTCTTGCTACAATTGTACAGGGCCTTGGTGAGACCACACCTGGAGTATTGTGCACAGTTTTAGTTTCCTTATCTAAGGAAGGATATACTTGCCATGGAGGCGGTGCAATGAAGGTTCACTAGATTGATTCCTGGGATGAGAGGGCTGTCCTATGATGAGAGATTGTGTAGAATGGGCCTATACTCTCTGGAGTTTAGAAGAATGAGAGGTGATCTCATTGAAACATACAAGATTCTGAAGGGGATTGACAGGGTAGATGCTGAGAGGTTGCTTCCCCTGGCTGGAGTGTCCAGAACTAGGGGGCATAGTCTCAGGATAAGGGGTAGGCCATTTAAGACTGAGGTGAAGAGGAATATCTTCACTCAGATGGCTGTGAATCTTTGGAATTCTCTGCCCCAGTGGGCTCTGGACGCTGAGTCTTTGAGGCTGAGATCGATAGATTTTTGGACTCTAGGGGAATCAAGGGATATGGAGATCGGGCGGGAAAGTGGAGTTGAGGTCGATGATCAGCAATGATCTTATTGAATGGGGCTTATTGCAGGCTCAAGAGGCCGTATGGCCTACTCCTGCTGATATTTCTTATGTTCTTATGTTTTTATGTTCACTAGTACTGAATGGCATAGCTTTCCACTTTTGCATCTTGCCATCAAATGCCACCAACCATTCACCAATAATTAGAAATTGAAAACAAATGCCACACACCGAGGCTTCAGTGGAATTACAAAGGCTAAAATTAACATTTGTTGCAATGTGTACGACTGGAACCAACACAAGCTGGAATAGATCCGAAAATCCCTGCAATTTGATCCAAGAAGGATTTGCTATTTTTTCTAATTGTTAGCTTGAAGTCCAGTTGGGTATCTGACCCGTAAAGTTATGGATTCAAGTCTCAGGGCTGACAATCATGCAGATCCCTTTATTTCTAGTGGATTAGGTATTTTTCAAAGCACCTTGATGGTGTGTCACAGCACAGTGATGAATTTTTTCAGCAGGAGCCTGAGGGACACACAAAAATGACTTGTTTTACTTCCCACTTGAATCACACCTCTGCTGACTCACTAGCGAGTGGCACTGACAGCAGCTGTTACAAATGCTGCTTTTTTCATCCCTGCCTTCTGGATCGAGGAGGATGTGAGGAGGCAAAAAAAAACTATTAAATGATTAAGAAAACAAAAGAGAACCAAACATGAAGAGTGACAATATAGAAAGGAAAAGAAATGCTTTATAATAGGTATTTAAAACACCTGCAGGAGTAACCTGTCTCATTTTCCAGTTTTTTTTAATGTCTCCCACACACTACAACTGTGACACGGGAAGATGGATTATGTCAATCTTGGGGGGAGGGGAGGAGGAAATAGGGAAGGGAAGTTGGCAACTATCTCTTGCAAATATGAGAATATATTATGTACCATTGCATACCTTATGGCCTAGAAATTCGGTTTTGGCGCAGCGAGGGCTTTAGCGCCGGAAGTTAGTGCCGGCCCTAAGTCCCCCTGCGCGCGCCAAAAATTCAGTAGCGCCGCGCCCAAACGGCTGCCGGTGCTACTGAGGGGTCTCAGTGCCTCAAAACTGGCGCCACGCGCCGCATTGCGGCGCTATTCCGGCGCTGCGGCGGCCGCTGCGGTGCGGCAGGCTCGGGAAGTGCAGGCCTCCTCCTTCCGTTAAGGAGGAGCTGCCTGCACCCAGCCGCGGCCCGCGATAATCTTTTTAAAAATGAGCCCGGCACATCGGACAAGTGCCGGGCTTGCTTCTGTTCCAGTGGGGGGGGGGGGGAAGTCCGGGGAGGGAGCTGCGGCCAGGCGGCCGGCGGGAAAGCGGCCGGCCGCCGCGGGGCCTTTAATGCGCCGGCGCAAAGTTCTGTAAGGCACCTCTGCCAGAACGTTGCTTGCGGCTGCCACGGGCGAGGCGGCCGCAACTCAATTTCCGAGTTCGGGCGGGTTACCATGGCAACCGGGACGCTGCGCACACCGATGACGTCATCGGTGCCGGCGCAGCGCTACCGGCCTAACGCCGATTTAGGGCCCCTGTCAATTTCTAAACTGGCCATAACTTCGGCGCTAGGCCCTCTAGCGCCTCAAAAGCGGCGCTAAGGCCAGTGAATTTCTAGGCCTATGTATTTCATTTGAAAAGTTCTATTTACATGGCAGGTTCTGTCACATTGAATCCACAGTGAGTCATTTTTCTGTTCATAGGTAATTATGACAACACGCTCCAAACATAGTGCTTCATAAACTCAGTGTGTGAGTAAGCATTCTTACCAGAGCTTAATATATATGCTAACTAAATGAACACAGTGAATATTCAGCATTATATTTTTATTTTTATTTATAAATATTTTTCTTTTTTTTTACTTCATTTTTATCTCCCAATTGAGTTCCTTCCCTCATGCAAACTCAAACACACACAAACTATTACTCAACTACTAACCATTTCTCAAACCAGTGAACTCCTTTCAGGCTTTTAACAAAGATACACCAAATTAGCCACTATAAAACAAATAAGGACTTTTTTTTAGAATTATCCCATGTTGGCGAACTTAATGTGTGATAAATCATGGGAACAGCCAGTGTTTTATCCACTCTGGAATATTATGTTAGCCTATTTGTATGGTATACAGCCAGCATGCTGTAAGCTGATGCTAATTTGATTTGGAATGATCATTCTTCACCTATGTCCCTTCCAACTGTGTCCTTCTGGCAGAAGACAGTTACGTTAAAACTTTATGCAAAAGATGCTCTTAAAGAAGACTTCAGCTTACTGGTATCTCTCAGTAGCTTGAAACTGACTTTTTACACTGTTAAGCGCTGCTCTTGAGTAATTAGGAGTGACATAATGATGTATAAACTGTTCGAGTCACTGCTGGTGTACAGTACTTAACCTAGGAGTGGCTGAGTACTGGAGCTTTCAAGGCTGGAGAAAAAGGGAGATACCCAGCTCCTCTTCTCAACCACCTGCCTCGGCCCCTCTACTGCCTTTGTGTTGTTAGACTGTTTGTCCAACGTAGTGTCTTGAATGAGCTGCAATTTCCTCCAGTTAAACACTGAAGACACAGCCACAAACTCTGTACCCTTACCACCAATTCCACCTCTCTCCCTAGCCACTGTCTTAGGATGAACCAGCTTGGTTGTAATCTCCATTTCTTAATCTACCCTAAGCTGAGCTGCCGACTCCACATCATCTTCATTACAAAGACTGCTTGCTTCTGCCTCCATAACATTGCTTCCCTTGCTTCAGCTCATCTGCTGCTGAAACTCTCATTTATGCCTTTGTCACCTCCAACTTGACTATTCCAATGCTTTCCTTTCCAGCTTCCCATTCTCCGCATTCTATAAACAGCAGCTCATTCAACCCTCTGCAGCTCGTATCTAATCTTGCACCAAGTCTCACTGAACAATCACCCCTATCCTTGCTACCCTACATTGCTTCATGTGCCTTCCACTGCCTACAATTTAAAGTTCTCATCCTTGTGTTTCAAACCTTTAATGGATTTGTGCCTCCTCCAGTTATATAACCGCTCACCCCAACCTCCACCACCCCAATCCCCCAGTACTGTTTGATCTTTGAGTTTGTGCAATCCCCCTCCCTTTGCTCCTCCATCAGTGGCATCTAGGCCCTTCACTCTGGAATTCCCTCCCTAAACCTCTCTACCTGCTTCTCCTCCTTTGAAACCAGTCTTAAAACCCACCTCTTTGACCAAGCTTTTCTCCGATTACAGCCTTCTTTGGCTCTGCCTCTAATTTTTGTCAGTTTATGTGTCTGTCAAGTGCCTTGGGATGCTTTTCTACATTAAAAGCACTACATAGATGCAAGTTTTTGTTGTTGTTATCAATGTCTATCTGGTATTCAGATCTCAAAACTTAATTCAATGCGAACAATGGTAATAATTCAACTTAATATGCCACCAGATGGGACAGAATGGACAGTGGACGCAGCACTGCATAATCAACTAAACACTTCTGCCTTCTGGATAATAACCCTAAATTAACTGTTATTGTCATGCCTCATATGGTTAATTTAGAAATTCATTCTATACTCTGAGCATCCATTTTCAGTCTCCATTATCTAAATAATCTTATCCTAATGAGTTCATTCATGTGCATGGGTTCTGCCAAAGGTATTCACTCAGCTTCAGTCATTCTGTTAAGTTCTCTGGTTGCCTGCTTCTTTACAGAATTTAACTTCCACTGCCTTGGATCTGCTAGCATGGTAGTGAGACCCAGGAGTGTAACAATAAAACTCCTGTGTAATCTTAAGCACATGTATTCCTTTAAAGGAATTCTCTCTAAAGACAGACCAAGTTAATGCTCGGCAAAGCATTGATTGCTTCAGTTTGTTAGCTGCTTTATTGCATGGTAGGTAAAACATACAGAATACTTAGTCTGATGACCTTCATTTGGTACAATCAATGCAAGTTCTATTTTAAAAAAGAAACATCATGGGGGGAATTTTTTGGGGGGTGGCAGGTAAGGTGAGAAAAAAAAATTTTTGACAGTGGGTAGGGAATCCGCTGTCAACCCATTGCCATGCTAGGTTCCCAGATGTTGGGTCTGTCATCGCTGAACAGACCCGACACCAATTTAGGAGGCAATTTAGATGATTAAGAACTTGTTAACAGGCACTTTAAAACAATTTTAAGCTCATCTTTAAATTTTAAGAGTTCTCCCATGGGTTCTCTGCTGCTCGGGGATCACGTCAGGTAAGCAGGTTGGGAGATGTGTCACCATGGGATCATTTCTTAACTTGACAGCTGCAAATGTTTTATAAAAGCTCCCATTTCATAGCTGCTCACTTTCCAATGTCAGAAGCTGTTGATTACTGCATTTGGAAGACAGATTGAGCTTTATGCAGCTTGTAAGCGTTTGGAGAAAACTTTGTATCCAGTGTCACCTCATTGGAACAAACTCTCTCACCATTGACAGATCGCTTCTGTCATCTCAACTTCACCTGTCACCTATTCCACCAGCATCGGTGCCCTTGAAACTATCCCACCTTGGTCCTCAGAATCCCACCATGATCAGGCCCAACACCAGGCACACCAGCAGCACCAACAACAACACCAACCTTCTCCGCAATCAACTGATGCTGCACAGGACAGAGGGCATCAGCACCCAATTTAATTCACTTGATGCTGTACACCCTGGCTGCCACATGATGCGCCAGGTTGGCACCACCCCACACCAACACCATAAAGCATCCCTACAATGCCCAAGCCAATCCTTTCACACTCATTGCCATTGTGGGGGGTACCGTTATGTCTCACCATTCACTGCAACTCAATAAGTAATTTCCAAAGGTCACACAAATCTGTCCAAGAATGCAAAGTGTTGAAAATAAAAGTTACAATGTTTGACAGCACATTATCAGAAACTTCACATGAGCATTGACTAAAACACTCAAGTGCCTTGTGTGTTGTTACTTGGTATGCTTGCACTAGGATGAGGGTGAGTGTGTCGGGTGGCTAGTGAGATGGGGAAGTGATAATGTAGATAGAGAGGGATGGGTGGAGGTCCAAGGTAAGTTGGTGCGAGTAAGGCTATGCAGGAGTAGGGTAGGGAAGGCAGAGTGATGGGGATGTGATGAGTGGCACAGAAGGATGAGGTTGAGTGTGGTTTGCAGTAACGTTTCGTGATCTACTGAGATCATTGAAAGGTTTGCACCAGTGCAGCCTGGTCCTCCTAATGACATCCCAGCTTATGTCCTCCTGTGCAATGTGCAACCAGGCTGTGATGATATCCTGGGGAGGTCTCTTCCGCCCATGTGAAGAGAAGAGACCCTCCCTGCATTCTGTGACTCCTTCCATAAGCATATGGAGGGAGGCCTGGGTGCAGCCGTGCACCTCTGTGCAGTGTTTGTCAGTGTTTGCAGCACCTCAATGCTGTAGAACACTGACTGCACAACTGTTAAAATCAATTTGTGCATGGTCTCTTTAAGGAAACCGGCTGATGATGTGACATCAAGTGGACGGGAAACACGCTGGGTGGGCTTAACAAGCCCAATCAGCGTAAGATCACTTTGGACAGTGGGCTGAAGCCAGCAGCGGGGTCGCAACCCGCCACTAACCCTGGCCACACTGGACCCGCTGAGGTAGGCGAAATCGTGGCCCATATGTTTGCCCACTTTGGTGGGCCTTTATACTAAACATAAAACACAAACTCCTGAAGTCTACTGCTGGGTGTCTTGTGTAGATTCTTAAAAAGCCTCCTTTCATAATCACAGAGATCAAAAATATCTGTCAACACCAAGGTGCTACATATCTCTTCAATGACCAGGAGACAGGAAGCAGAGGGTAATGGTTGATGTGTATTTTGCAGCTGGAAGGCTGTTTCCAGTGGGGTTCTGCAGGGCTCAGTACTAGGTCCCTTGATTTCTGTGGTATATATCAATGATCTAGACTTGAATAGAGGGGGTATGATTAAGAAGTTTGCAGAGGATACTAAAATCGGCTGTGTGGTTGATACTGAAGAAGGAAGCTGTAGACTGCAGGAAGATATAGAAACATAGAAGATAGGAGCAGGAGTAGGCCATTCGGCCCCTTGAGCCTGCTCCACCATTCAATGCGATCATGGCTGATCATCCAAGTTCAGTACCCTGTCCCTGCTTTCTCCCCATACCCCTTGATCCCTTTAGCCTTAAGAAATATATCCAACTCCTTCTTGAATATATTTAATGAATTGGCCTCACCTGCTTTCTGTGGTAGAGAATTCCACAGGTTCACCACTCTATGGGTGAAGAAATTCCTCCTCATTTCTGTCCTAAAAGGCCTACCCGTTATCCTTAGACTGTGACCCCTGGTTCTGGATTCCCTGTCCATCGGGAACATCCTCCCTGCATCTAGTCTGTCCAGTCCTGCCAGAATTTTATAAGTTTCAATGAGATTCCCTCTCATTCTTCTGAACTCCAGCGAGTATAAGCTCAATCGACCCAATCTCTCCTCATATGTCATTCCTGCCATCCCAGGTATCAGCCTGGTGAATCTTCGCTGAACTCCTTCCATGGCAAGAATATCCTTCCTCAGATAAGGTGACCAAAACTGCGCACAGTACTCAAGATGTGGTCTCACCAAAGCCCTGTATAACTGCAGCAAGACATCCTTGTTCCTGTACTCAAACCCTCTCGCTACGAAGGCCAACATACCATTTGCCGTCTTAACCGCCTGCTGCACCTGCATGCTTACCTTCAGCGACTGGTGCACAAGGACACCCAGGTCTCGTTGCACTTCTCCGTCTCCCAATCTATTGCCATTCAGATAATAATCTGCCTTCTTGTTTTTGACACCAAAGTGGATAACCTCACATTTATCCATGTTGTATTGCATCTGCCATGCTTCTGCCCAATCACCCAACCTGTCTAAATCATCCTGTAGTTTCTCGGCATCCTCCTCACAGCACACACACCCACCCAGCTTTGTGTCATCTGCAAATTTGGAGATATTGCATCTAGTTCCCTTGTCTAGATCATTAATATATATTGTGAATAGCTGGGGTCCAAGGACCGATCCCTGCGGTACCCCACTAGTCACTGCCTGCCACTTGGAAAAAGGCTCGTTTATTCCAACTCTTTGCTTTTTATCTGCCAACCAGTTCTCTATCCAAGCCAATACCTTGCCCCCAATCCCATGTGCCTTAACTTTACACGCTAATCTCTTATGCGGGACATTATCGAAAGCCTTCTGAAAGTCCAAATAAACCACATCCACTGGTTATCCCTTATCTATTTTACTAGTTACATCCTCAAAAAATTCCAGTAGATTAGTCAAGCACGATTTACCTTTTGTAAATCCATGTTGACTTTGTCCGAACCTGTCACTGTTTTCCAAGTGCTCTGCTATTACATCTTTTATAATGGACTCTAGCATTTTCCCCACTACCGATGTCAGAAAATGATGTAATTCCCCGTTTTCTCTCTACCACCTTTTTTGAATTGTGGGGTAACATTAGCTACCCTCCAATCCATGGGTACTGTTCCAGATTCCATCGAATGTTGGAAGATGATCAGTAATGTATCTACTATTTCTAGGGCCACTTCCTTAAGTACTCTTGGATATAGATTATCAGGCCCTGGGGATTTATTGGCCTTCAATCCCATCAATTTCCTTAGCACCATTTCCCTACAAATACTGATTTCTTTCAGTTCCTCCCTTTCATCAGACCCTCCCTTTCATCAGACCCTATGTTCCCTGACATTTCTGGGAGATTATTTGTGTCCTCCTTTGTGAAGACAGAACCAAAATATGTATTTAATTGGTCAGCCATTTCTTTGTTCCCCATTATAAATTCCCCTGATTCTGACTGCAAGGGACCTACGCTTGACTTCACCAATCTTTTTCTCTTCACATATATATAAAAGCTTTTACAGTCAGTTTTTATGTTCCCTGCAAGCTTACTCTCATATTCTATTTTCCCTTTCTTAATTAATCCCTTTGTCCTCATTTGTTGAATCCTAAACTGCACCCAATCCTCTGGATTACTGCTTTTTCTGGCCAATCCTTGGATCTTATGCTATCCCTAATTTCCCTCGTTAGCCATGGTTGAGTCACCTTTTTTGTTTTATTTTTATGCCAAACTGGGATGAACAAATTCTGTAGTTCATCCATGCGGTCTTTGAATGTTTGCCATTGCCTATCCACCATTAACCCTTTGAGTGACATTCCCCAATCAATCCTACCGAATTCGCGCCTCAGACCATCGTAGTTTCCTTTATTTAAATTCAGGACCCCAGTCTCTGAGTCAACTACTTCATTCTCCATCTTAATGAAGAATTCGATCATATTATGATCGCTCCGACACAAGGGGCCTCATACAACAAGATTGCTAATTAATCCTTTCTCGTTACATAATACCCAGTCTAAGATGGCCTGATCTCTGGTTGGTTCCTCGACATATTGGCCCAGGAAACCATCCTGTAAACACTCCAGGAATTCCTCCTCCACAGTATTGTTACTAATTTGGTTAGCCCAATCTATATATAGGTTAAAGTCACCCATGATGACTCCTGTGCCCTTTTTGCACGCTTCTCTAATTTCCCTTTTAATGCCATCCCCATCCTCCGCATTACTGTTTGGAGGTCAATATACCACTCCCACTAACGTTTTCTGCCCCTTGATGTTTCTCCGTTCTACCCATACAGATTCCACATCATCAGAGCTAATATCCTTCCTTACAATTGTGTTAGTCCCTTCTTTAACTAGTAATGCTACCCCACCTCCCTTTCCTTTTTGCCTATCTTTCCTGAATATTGAATACCCCTGGATGTTGAGTTCCCAGCCTTCACCAACCTGGAGCCATGTTTCCGAAATCCCAATCAAATCATATTTGTTTTCCTCTATTTGCGCAGCTAATTCATCCACCTTATTATTAATGCTCCTCGCATTAAGACACAAAGCCTTCAGGCTTGTTTTATTAATGCTCTTAGACCTATTAGAATTATTATTTACTGTGGCCATGTTTGATTTAAACTGTTGATTTCTCTGACTGCCACTTTTGTTTTTCTCCTTCCTATCTTTTGCTTTTATCCTTGTTTCCCTTTCCTCTGTCCCCCTGCTCAGGTTCCCAACTCCCTGCCATTTTAGTTTAAACCCTCCCCCAGAGCACTAGCGAACACTCCCCCTAGGACATCGGTCCCGACCCTGCCCAGGTGCAAACCGTCCGGTTTGAACTGGTCCCATCTCCCCCAGAACCGGTTCCAATGTCCCAGGAATTTGAATCCCTCCCCCTGGCACCATTCCTCTAGCCACATATTCATCTGAAATATTCTTCCATTTCTACTCTGACTAGCACGTGGCACTGGTAGAAATCCTGAGATTACTACCTTTGCGGTCCTATTTTTTAATTTACCTCCTAACTCCCTATATTCAGCTTTTAGGACCTCATCCCGTTTTTTACCTATATCGTTGGTACCTATATGCACCACAACAACTGGCTGTTCACCCTCCCCTTCCAAGATGTTCTGCAGCCACTCTGAGACATCCTTGACCCTTGCACCAGGGAGGCAACACACCATCCTGGAGTCTCGTTTGCGGCCCCAGAAACGCCTATCTATCCCCCTTACAATAGAATGCCCTATTACTATAGCACTACCCCTCTTTTTCCTCCCGTCCTGTGCAGCAGAGCCACCCCTGGTACCAGGAAGTTAGCTGCTGCTGCCTTCCCCTGGTAAGCCATCCCCCCCATCAGTCTCCAAAGCGGTATACCTGTTTGAGAGGGGGATGGCCACAGGGGACCCCTGCACTACCTGTCTGTGCGTACTACTCTGCCTGTGCCACCTTTACCTGCGGTGTGACCAACTGATTAAATGTGCTATTCACGACGTCCTCAGCATCGCAAATGGTCCAGTATGTATCCAATTGCTGCTCCAGCACCGCAATGCGGTCTGCCAGTAGCTGCAACTGGACACGCTTCCTGCACACATCGTTGTCAGGGACACAGGAAGTGTCCCTGAGTTCCCACATAGTGCAGGAGGAGCATACCATGGCACCGGGCTGCCCTGTCATGACTTACCCTTTAATTAATTGCAATTAAATATCAATAAATTGGTCAGGTGGGCAGAACAGTGGCAAATGGAATTCAATCTGGAGAAGTGTGAGGTAATGCATTTGGGGAGGGCTAAAAGGAAAGGGAATACAGGTACACATTAAATGATAGGACACTGAGTAGTGCAGAGGAAAAAGGGACCTTGGAGTGCATGTCCACAGATCCCTACAGGTAGCAGGTAGAAGGCATATGGAATGCCCTCCCCAAATGCATTACCTCACATTTCTCCAGATTGAATTCCATTTGCCACTGTTCTGCCCACCTTTGTTAGCCGTGGCATAGAATACAAGAACAGGGGGGTTATGCTTCAACTGTATAAAACACTAGTTAGGCCTCAGCTAGAGTACTGCGTGCAGTTCTGGCAGCACATTACAGGAAAGATATGATTGCACTAGAGAGGGTACAGAGGAGATTTACAAGGATGTTGCTGGGAGTAGAGAATCTTAGCTATGAGGAAAGACTGGCTAGGCTGGGCCTGTTTCCTTTGGAACAGAGGAGGCTGAGGGAAGACCTTATTGAGGTGTATAAAATTATGAGCATAGATAAAGTGGATAGAAAGGACCTATTTCCCTTAGCAGAGGGGTCCAAAACCAGGGGGCACAGATTTAAAGTAATTGGTGGAAGGTTTAGAGGGAATTTGAGGGGAAAGGTCTTCACCCAGAGGATTGTGAGGGTCTGGAACTCATTGCCTGAAAGGGTGGTAGAGGCAGGAACCTTAACTACATTTAAAAAGTTCTTGGATGTGCCCTTGGGATGCTCTAACCTGCAGGGCTATGGGCCAAGAGCTGGGAAGTGGGATTAGGCTGGATAGCTCTTTGTTGGCCGGCGCGGACACGATGGGTCGAAATGGCCTCCTTCCGTGCTGTAACTTTCTATGATTCTATGACCAGGCTTTTGAATGATAGGCCATTGTTTGGGATTCGTGTGAAACAACAGCCCATTGTGCATTTAAATCATCTATTTTCTGCCTATGAATGGCCACCCCAGAGTAAGGCTATCACTGGGAACTATTCCCTTTCAGACAAGCTTCTGCCCAATATATATATGTCAAAGTCTTTTTTGGACAAAATGGTCATAGAATCATAAAATGTGACAGCAGGTTCTTAAGGATCACACAGTAAACAAAGAGTTACACCAAACATTAGGAGAGCAGAACTGAGTGCCTCAGCGCTCCATGTGCCCATACACTGTTTATCCCCAATCCCCACCTGCCTAAGTTTTCTGCCTGTCACCAGTCACCATCTGCTCAACCAAGTCCTGATGCTCTACCGGTACCCAGCTATCTGACTGTGGAGGAAGTTAACAGTTGTTACAGTGAAGAAGAAAGAACGTGTATTTAGATAGCACAGTACATCCTCAGGACTTCACAGCCAAGAAATTATTTTTGAAATGGAGTCACTGTCATTTCATAGCCAAATGTGGCAGTAAATATGCACACAACAAGGTCCTACAAATGGTAATGAAGAATAAATGTTGGCTATCACATTACAAGAACACCCTTGCTCTTCTTCAAATAGTGCTATGGGATCTTTTACATCTACCTGCACCTCCAAAGGTTAACATCTCACACAAAAAATGGCACCACTGCTACTGCAGAACTCCCGTAGTACTGTACTGAAGTGTCAGCCGAGATGGCGTGTTCAGGTCCTGCAGGGAGCTTTGAACACACAACCTTCTGATTCAGAGATGAGAGTTTACCATGGGCCAGACTGACACTGGCTGGTGTTACAATTAACACATGCTCCACTCAGTAGCACTTCAGGTTTTTGAATACAAGCATATTTCAATGAGCACATTGCATGTTGACTGTAACACGAACTGGTTATTGAACCAGCTGTCAACTTTCTCCATGGATATGTTGGTTCTAGCACAGCAATGGGGTGTGAATGAGCTTAGAGAGGCAGAGGATAGGATAGCTTTGACCTGGTATGAACCAAACTTACTTGAACACTCTAGTGCCAATGTAGATCAGTGACATCAGGTTTATGTGTGAGTGAGAGTTGATGTAAGATAGGACATAGAGTTTCAGACAAGCTGGAGCTTAAGGAGAGTGGAAGATCAACAAGGGCAACATTGGAGTAATTTAGTATGGTAGGAATGAATGCATATATGAGGGTCTCAGCAGTGGGTTGGCTGAGGTAGGAACAGAGGCAAGTGATCTTACAGAGGAGAAAATAGTAATGCTGAGGATGTGGGTTTGGACACTCAGCTCAGTTCAATCAGGACTTTGAGGTTGTAAATTGTCTGGTTCGGCCTGAGAGAGTGATTGGGGAAGGGAATGGAATCATTGGCGAAGAAGCAGAGTTTGAGGCAGGGGCTGAAGATATTGGTGATTACTCAGTAGAACTCTGATTCATGAGCTTATATTGATCTGATAAATGCTGATCCCCACTTGAAACATGCTTAGCAGGAGTATCCAGCCAGGAGCTAAGATGTGCAAGAGCTTTACTTAAATGTCAGATTCCATGATAATGCCATGCAAATGAGTCTGTGTGATTTCCTGACTTTCTTACTGTGAATGAGCTGTGTTCATTTCACCCATAGAAAATGAGTGATAAAGGCTAGTGACACTCTGACCTTTCAGCAAGTCAGAACTTACGGCTTTATTTTTGATTGCTGCAATCTTAATTTTGAATCTGAGAATTGTTACGTTACTCTGCAATTGAGTTTTTAAGAGAAGGAAGAAGAGGATAAAATGAGTGGAGTGAGACGGGTACATTTGCACCAAAGGTAAAATGCTAGCACTTGCCATGACTTCTCCAGCTATGGGCATAGACCTTGGCATTCCTATTTGAGGACAACTATCTTCACAGGTTCCACTTCACCAGTTAGGCTGTGACTAAGTTGTGCCATCTCCAGGTGTCTAACAACTTTGACTATGGGGACATCACTGCCAGTGGCAATGAATGTTAAAACAACACTGAATATGCATCCCGCCCCTCCCAAGCTACCTCAGGACATCAGCAACAACAATCAATACAGAGTGCACAGATGCATCAAGCAGATCACTGATACTTCTGATCACCAGGGCAAATAGCTCCATTACTTTCCCCAAAGAAAACTAGCAGTAAAGTGGCCACATGCCAGGCAGCAGTCCTGATTCCTTCATTTTAAGACAGTCCTCTGTCCTTGAGTTGTTTGAAGAAGGGTTTCCTCCCTAGAAAATTTTGACTTTCAACAATTTATTTATTGGCTCAGAAATTCGGGTCGGGGGCTTCCCGCGAGTGTAAGCCCCCGAACTGCACTTACCTTGCGCGCCGGCAGTTGAGCTGTAGAGCCCCGTGGAATTCCAATCTGGGGCCTGGCCCAGCTGCCGGCGCGCAGTGCTTGCGTGTCCCAGGGGCGCAGTTAGTTCGATGCGTCCCCTGGGATCACGTGGGCCATGGGCAGCCAATCGGAGCAGGGAATGCTCCATTCATAAGTCTTGACAGGAAGTGCTGTCTAGACTTATAAATACTACGGCCCCAAAATAGCAGTAAACCTTCAAATATTTTTTTTTTTAAATCACATTTTTTAAATAAACTATAAATTACGTGAAATAACTA
Organism: Somniosus microcephalus; assembly: GCF_052327205.1. NCBI lineage: Eukaryota > Metazoa > Chordata > Chondrichthyes > Squaliformes > Somniosidae > Somniosus > Somniosus microcephalus. The sequence continues at coordinate 81,564,517 of NC_141001.1, read as the reverse complement.
TTTTAAACAATAATTTAAATTTTTGAAAAAAATAATTTTATATTCTAACAGGGCTAAAAATAAACTAACCTTGCTTTAAAGTATTTAAAAATAATAAACCTGTGGAAAAAATGTTTTAATTTTAATTAATTGACCACTTACCTTGTAAAAAGCAGGCCTTACGCCTGCTTTTTACGTTTCTAAATTCTAAAGACTTACCCTCATGGAAAAACCTGTTTAAAGAAAAAAAAACGTAAGTTCAAAGCGCACGCGCAGACTCCCCTGTGCACGCGATCGACCTCTGAACCCCTGCTTTCAGAGGAACGGAAGTGCCGGTTTCCCACGCACGGCACTTCCATCGGGCCTACGGGTGAGTACCCCGTGCGTACTCACCCGTGGAGACCCGAATTTCTGGGCCAATGTATTTTCTAGCATTTTAGATTGTACAATGAACACGGCATTTAAAAAAAACCTAATAATGAAGAAACATTTGATCAATTTTATTGAAAACTACCTGTTGTCATTTGGGATTGAATGATTTCTCTTTATATTTTAAGACTTGTTACTCCCAGCTGTGGCAGGAAATCAATTACTGAGAGAGAAAAAAAAGTTTTAATTAATTTTCTCTTTTGAAAATGTGCCTAATAGCAAAAAAGAGGCTTATCTTCTTGTGGCCCCCATCAACCATCCAAGGGGAAGAGGACTTCCTTCTTTCTCCTGAACTTGCTCCACCAGTCTCTCTATGACTGTATCTGAAATCCTTGGGGCCCTGCTGGAGGTCTCTTGCTCCTAGACAACTTCCTGCAGCTCCACAGTGTTGTTTCCTTCCTATAGCCACAAAAATATACCTCCTTTTAGCTGCCGCAAGTCCTTTAAAAACCAGCAGCAGCACCTGACTTTCTACCTCCTGATCTGCGAGCTGTCTGAAGGTATGCCTTGCATAGGAACATAGGAACAGGAGTAGGCCATTCAGCCCCTCGAGCCTGTTCCGCCATTCAATGAGATCATGGCTGATCTGCGACCTAACTCCATATACCCGCCTTTGGCCCATATACCATAATACCTTTGGTTAACAAAAAGCTATCAATCTCCGATTTAAAATTAACAACTGATAGATCAGTTGCCGTTTGCGGAAGAGTTTCAAACTTCTACCACCCTTTGTGTGTAGAAGTGTTTCCTAATCCTAGAATCCCCAACCAGTGGAAATAGTTTCTCTCTATCTACTCTATCTGTTCCCCTAAATATCCTGAAAACTTTGATCAGAGCACCCCGTAACCTTCTAAATTCTAGGGAATACATCCCTAATTTGTGTAATCTCTCCTCGTAACTTAAACCTTGGAGTCTGTGTATCATTCTGGTAAACCTACGCTGCACTCCCTCCAAGGCCAATATATCCTTCTGAAGGTATGGTGCCCAGAACTGCTCACAGTACTCCAGGTGTGGTCTAACCAGGGTTTTGTACAGCTGCAGCATAACTTCTGCCCCCTTGTACTCTACTCCTCTATTTATAAAGGCCAGCATTCTATTAGCCTTTTTGATTATTTTCTGTACCTGTTCATGACATTTTAATAGTCTGTGTACCTAAACCCCCAAGTCTCTTTGGACCTCCACTGTTTTTAGCTTTTCACCATTTAGAAAGTTCCCTGTTCTATCCTTTTTAGGTCCAAAGTGGATGACCTCACATTTGATTACATTGAAATCGATTTGCCACAGTTTTGCCCATTCAGTTAATCTGTTGATATCCCTTTGTAATTTTATGCCTTCATCTACAATGCCGCCTATCTTTGTGTCATCGGCAAACTTGGATATATGACTTTCTATGCTGTCATCTAAGTCGCTAATAAATATTGTGAAAAGTTGAGGCCCCAAAACGATTCCTGTGGGACACCACTAGTCATATCCTGCCAATTTGAGCACCTGCCCATTATCCCTACTGCCTGTCTCCTGCCGCTCAGCCAATTTCCTAACCAGGTCAATAATTTGCCCTCAATTCGATGGGCTTCTACCTTAGTTAACAGTCTCTTATGTGGGACTTTATCAAATGCCTTCTGGAAGTCCATATAAATAACACCCACAGACATTCCGCTGTCCACTACTTTAGTCACCTCTTCAAAAAATTCAATCAGGTTTGTCAGGCATGACCTACCTTTCACAAATCCATCCTGACTCTCTCTGATCAACTGAAAATTTTCAAGGTGTTCAGTCATCCTATCCTTAATTATAGACTCTAGCAATTTCCCGACAACAGATGTTAAGCTAACTGGTCTATAATTCCCTGGTTTCCCTCTCTCACCATTCTTAAATAGCAGAGTGACATGCGCAATTTTCCAATCTAAAGGGACTGTTCCTGAATTTAGAGAACTTTGGAAGGTTATAGTTAGGGCATCTGCAATGTGCTCACCTACTTCCTTAAAAACCCTGGGATGGAAGCCATCTGGCCCTGGAGATTTGTTACTCTTTAGTGCCATTATTTTCTTCACATTAATTTTATTGAGTCCCTGTCCCCGATTCAGTATTAGTTTCTTTGGAATTTCCGGCATGCTGTCCTCTTCCTCCACTGTAAATACTGACGCAAAGTAATTATTCAACATGTCCGCCATTTCCCCATTATCATTGACAATATCACCACTTTCAGTTTTTAAGGGGCCAACGTTGCTCCTGACTACCCTCGTTTTCCTAATGTAACTGTAAAAATTCTTCGTATTGATTTTGATATCCCTTGTAAGTTTCTTTTCATACTCCCTGTTTGTAGCTCTTACTACCTGTTTTGTGACCCTGTGCTGTTCTTTGTATCTTTCCCATTCACCAGGATCTGTGCCATTTTTTACACTTTTGTATGCCCTTTCCTTTAGCTTTATGCTGTCCTTTACCTCTTTAGTTGTCCAAGGCTGTTTTTTTTGGCAAGCAGAGCTCTTGCCCCTCAGGTATAAACTGGTTCTGTATCACCTTAAATTCCTTTTTAAACATCTGCCACTGATCTTCAGTCGTTTTACCCATTAACAGATTTATCCATTTTAAGGTGGACAGTCTCTGTCTTATCCCGTTGCAGTCAGCTTTACCTAAATCTAGAATCATGGGGGGCAATTTTGCCAGCCCTGGGGAGGCGGGACTGCCGAAAAAATGGCAGAATTTGGGGGCGGGTGCCCAACCCGCCCCAACCCGCCTCCATGCCATCTTCCCAGGAGATGGGTAGTCGGCCCGCACCGGTTCCCGTCTCCTTGGAGGTGGGAAGGGATTACAACCACTTAACTACCAGTTAACAGGCAGAAAATAGGATTATCCCCTTTTTGGCCTCACAAGTGCGGGCTTCCCGAAGGCTCCAAAACCCACCAGCGAGGTGAGGAGAGTACTGGGGGTCGGGGGGGTGGGGTGTAAAAGTGTGGTGTGAAGGTAAGTGATGGGTGCAAGTGTGGTAAGTGCAAACATAGAAACATAGAAGATAGGAGCAGGAGTAGGCCATTCGGCCCCTCGAGCCTGTTCCGCCATTTAATGAGATCATGGCTGATCATCCAACTCAGTACCCTGTCCCTGCTTTCTCCCATATCCCTTTAGCCTTAAGAAATATATCTAACTCCTTCTTGAATATATTTAATAAGTTGGCCTCAACTGCCTTCTGTGGTAGAGAATTCCACAAGTTCACCACTCTCTAGGTGAAGAAATTCCTCCTCATCTCTGTCCTAAATGGCTTACCCCTTATCCTTAGACTATGACCCCTGGTTATGGGCTCCCCCGCCATCGGGAACATCCTTCCTGCATCTAGTCTGTCTAGTATTGTTAGAATTTTGTAAGTTTCAATGAGATCCCCTCTCATTCTTCTAAACTCTAGCAAGGTGTTTTTACAAGTGTACTTACCTTTGTTTCTTCCTGCAGGCTTCAGTCAGTTTGTATGCGGAGACTCTTGGACCTCCGTGTTGCAGATGAGAGATGACTGTTTCATTCTCATATGCAACAACCATCTGTAAAAGAAAGAAGGTTGATAAGGTCTAAGACCTCATCAAACTGCAGAGAATGTCACTGTTTGACAGCTTCACAGAGCTGTCAAATGATGACAATTCATCTGTCAAAAATTTTTGACAGATGAAACGTCATACGTTGACGTGCTCTGCAACCGGCTTTCCCTTAATTGGCCTGTTAAGCCCGCTGGGCGGGCTTAATAAGGTCAATCAAGGGAAAATAGCGTGGGTTGGCCACAAATTGATGGAGGCGGGACATCAACCCGACAAGCAGCAGTCCTGCCTCCAACGCGCCCCCATTCACAAAATCGCCCCCCCTTAGTAGCTGTTTCGCGTTTCTCCCTTTCAAACACTACGTAGAACTCGATCATGTTATAATCGCTATTGGATAAATGTTCACGCACAGTTGGGCTGTAAACTAAATCTGGCTCATTACTAAGTCTAATATGGCTTGCCCCCTTGTTGCCTCTTGGACATATTGTTGTAGAAATCAATCCCAGACACGCTCAAGAAATTCACTACTTTTCTGACAGGTGCTCGGCTGCTTTTCCCAATTCATACGAAAGTTAAAATCCCGCATTAAAACCACTCTGCCTTTACTGCATATTTGTCTAATGTCTGCATTTATACAATCTAGCACTTCATGGCTGCTAGCAGGGGGCCTATACACAACTCACACTACAGTCTTAGATAATTTCCTATTTCTTAATTTAATCCATAAGGTCTCCACTGGTTGCTTACCTCTCTTTAAATCCTCTCTCATCATTGAAGTGATTTCACCCTTAATCACTTAGGTTACTCCTCCCCCTCTACCATTTTCCTTATCATTCCTGTAGACCTTATAACCTGGTATATTTAGTTTCCAGTCCTGAATGTCTTGCGGCCATATCTTAGTAATGGCTAACATGTCATATCCTCTAATTTGAATTTGCGCCTGTAGTTCATTCAATGTATTCCTTATATACTCCGTGTGTTTGTATAAAGAACACTTCTTTGGACCACACACCCTAGCCTGTCCTTCAGCTCTAATGTTTTACTCACATGTTTCTTATTTCTCTCTCCTGGTTTAATCGCTTTACATCTTTTAGTTTTTCCTTTACCTGTCGTGCCTAAAGCACAATTTCTGACTGCTACTCTACTCTCTTCCCTTTCATTTGTTTTTGAACTACTATTTGTACTGCAGTTTCCCCCAAGCTGCCCCCACCCACCCATTTACTAATATAAAGTCCTTGTAACCATTCTATTTCTCCTTTCCGCTAGGACCCTGGTCCCAGATCGGTTGAGGTGGAGCATGTCCCAATGCTACAGTTCCTTCCTATCCCAAATACTGGTGCCAGTGCCCCATGAAATGGAACCCCTCCTTCCCACACCACTCCTTTAGCCACGTGTTCACTCCCCTAATCAACTTATCGCTACACCAATTTACACACGGCTCAGGTAATAATCCAGAGATCATAACCCTTGAGATCCTGTTCTTTAATTTAGCTCCTAGGTCTTGTTACTCCCCAAACAGGACCTCTTGCCTACTCTCACCTATGTTGTTGGTTCCAACATGGACCACAATGACTGGATCGTCCCCTTCCCTCTCCAGTATCCTTTCAAGCCAGTTCGAGACGTTCCTCACCCTGGCACCAGGTAGGCAACATACCATGTTGGACTCTGGATCTTGCTTACAAAGGATGCTCTCTGTCCCCCTAATTATAGAATCCCCTACAACTACCAAATTACGCTTCCTCTCCTCCCCCTCACCCCCTTAGAACAGCATCCTGCTCCAAAGTGTCATGGTCCGCATTCTGGCTGTCCTTCCGACAGTCTTTATCCTTATCCTCACAGGTAGCAAGTATATTGTACCTGTTTGATAGGATCAGTTTTTGTGAAACCACATTCTCTTTCTTATCTGGGTTCCCTTTACTCTGCACATGATCAGTCACACCAACCCCATTCCGATCCTGCACCTCTCTACGAGGTGTGACCAAAGTCTGGAGCAAACTGTTCAGATACTCCTCCCTCTCTTCTGTGTCAGAGTGTCTCCAACTCACACTCCAGCTCAATGACTTTGAGCCGGAGAGATTCGAGATGGAGATATCTACTGCAGACCTCTTTCTTGCTAGCTGATTGCTTCACTCATGCAAATAAAGGGCAATCTGGAAAGTGGATCTTGTCCAGGTTTTGTTGTAGCGCATTGGCTGCTCCATTATCGGGGAAGTTGTGAATGGAGGTGAATATGAAATAATCAATGAACAGCTCCATTCCTGACTTTATAACACACAGACGGTCACCAATGAGGCAGCTTAAAATGGTTAGGCCCAGAATGTGTTCCTCAGGAACTCCTGCAGCAATGTCCTGGGCCTCCAAGGATCATCCTCTCTCAAAAACCTAATTGATATTCGGTAGGTATGACTTCAGCATCTAGATATTTTCCCTTTGATTCCCATTGACCTAACTTTTTATTGAGTTTCTTGGTGCGATATTCAATCGAATGCTATCATGATGGCGAGGGCAGCAACTCTCAACTCTCCTCTAAAATTCAGTGCTTGCGTCTACAATTATATAAGCAGACTTACCTGAAGGTCATTTGTATGATTAAATTTTAAATTAAAAACTCAACCAAAGTTGTTCATATTGCATTCCATCTCTTGTATTTTCAATGGATATTGATCCTTACTTTTTGTCCAGGTTAAAATTTCCCTGTTCAAAGGCCAGATTCTACCTTCTGGATTCATTGATTGCAAGAGAAGGGTGAATTTTAAAATGGCTGATGACACTGGCTTAAAAATGAACTCTATTTCTGTTCTTTGCCACCTCCAGCGTGATCCCACCACCAAATATATCTTCCCTTCCCCTCCCCTTTCAGCATTCCAAAGGAACCGCTCCCTCTGTGACAGCCTGGTTCACTCCTCAATCACCCCAACACCCACTTCCCATCCCATGGCATTTTCCCGTGCAAGCACAGGAGATGCAACATCTGCCCTTTTACCTCCTCCCTTCCCATGTTCAGGGCCCCAAACACTCCTTCCAGGTGAACCAGCAATTTACTTGTACATCTTGCAGTTTAGTATACTGTATTCACTGCTCGTGATGTGGTCTCCTCTACATTGGGGAGAGCAAACGCAGATTGGGTGACCGCTTTGCGGAACACCTCTGTTCAGTCTGTAAGCGTGACCCGAGCTTCCAGTCATCTGTCACTTTAATTCTCCGCTCCACTCCCACTCTGACCTCTCCATCCTCGGCCTCTTACACTGTTATAACGAAGCTCAACGTAAGCTTGAGGAACAGCACCTCATCTTTCGATTAGGCACTTTACAGCCTTCTGGACTGAACAGCATTTTCAGATCAGAACCTCTGCCCCCATTTTTTCACATGGCAGCTGTTGATGATCCTGCCATTCCCATTTACACCTCTTCTAGACTCATCATTTGTTTCTTTACTTGTCCCATTATCATCTCCTTTTGCTTTGTACTATCAGACCTTTTGTCATTTAATCAATTCTGCCTTCCACCCTCTCACAGATGTAGTGTCCGTGTGTAGATAAAGACACTGAAGACAGGAGTTGGTTCATAGGTATTTACTAAGCAAGTCTGGGGGGGGTTTCTAAAGGATATACACAATACACAGGCTTATATAGCCCAAGTGGCAATTACCGGCATTACGCACACCTGGGGCTCTTAAAGGCACATACACCATAATTGCTCTTAAAGGCACATACACCACAATTCCTCCCCTTCTAGCTAACTAGTACATCATATTTTAAGTAATTATTAATTACATGTTATATGCAAAATAATATACATTGCTGTATTAATTAATTATAAGTTAGTCTCTCAGGAGGCTTCCTGACTCGGTCCGGATAACGCCTCGGGGTTGTAGTAGTTTCTTCTGGCAAGGCTGATTCGGCTTGAAGGCCAGTGTCGGGTTCATCGGGCTCCAGTATCACCGGATCGGAGGTAGATATGGGTATCTCTACTTCATCGTTAGATGTATAGAGTGGTGGTGTAGGTTGTCCCTTTTCGGATGACTTGATGATTTGGTCAGCATGGCGCCTTATTATGCTGTCTCCGATGTCCACGGTATACATCAGTGGTCCTAATCGTGTGCAGATAGTTCCAGGCTGCCATTTCTCGGTACGGTAGTCCTGGGCCAAAACCGGTTGGCCTATCTGGAAGGCCCTAGTTGGCCTTTCATTCATGCCCTGAAACTGCCGGTTCTCCACGTCCCTTCGGATGTTGGGCTTGACCAAATCCAGCCGGCATCTTAGGTTTCTATTGTAGAACATCATGGCGGGAGTTTGGTTAGTAACCATATGCGTTGCATTCCTATATGCAAATAAGAAGTTATCCACCTTGTGCTGAAGTTTTATGTCTTCATTACCCATGGCCTTGATGGCCTTCTTGAAGGTCCGGACAAACCTTTCAGCCAATCCATTGGTGGCGGGATGGTATGGGGCGGACGTGTAGTGCTTTACCCCATTGTTCTTTAAGAACTTTCTGAATTCTTCGGACACAAATTGCGGTCCATTATCAGAACATATCTGCTCCGGCAGCCCATTCCTGGCAAATATGGTCCTTAATACTGTGATGGTTTTTTCCGTGGTGGTGGAGGACATCTTTATTACCTCCGGCCACTTGGAGTGTGCATCAACTGCGATTAAGAACATTGAGTCCATAAATGGACCAGCAAAGTCGATGTGCACCCTTTGCCAGGGAGATGAGGGCCACTCCCATGGATGTAGAGGGGCCTGTGGCGGAGCATTTTGGACCTAGGCAGCTCTTGGTCATGTCTTCGATGTCTCCATCGATACCTGGCCACCATACAAACGCCCTAGCTAGGTTCTTCATTTTCACTCCACCCAGATGCCCCTCGTGAAGCTCCTTTAGCACTTTATCCTGGAGTTTGGGTGGAATCACCACTCTGGATCCACACATCAAGGTTCCTCGGCACACTGACAGCTGTTCTCTTCTTTGCGAGAATGCTGGCAACAGTGGTTCGCCATGTGCTGGCCATCCCGTCACTGTTAAATCGTAGACCCGTGAGAGAGTAGGGTCATTTCTTGTCTCCCTTTCAATGGCAGAATTTGTCACCGGTAGACATTCCACTATGGTAGAGTGGAATATCTCTACTGGGTCTACTGTAGGTGCCTCTTCTATCGTTGGCAACGGTAGGCGTGATAAACCGTCAGCATTCCCATGCTGTTTTGACCCTTTGTATTCAATGTTGTATTGGTGTGCCCCTAGAAAAAGGGACCACCTCTGTAGTCTTTGTGCCGTCATAATGGGGACACCTTTTTTAGGGTTGAATATGGAGATGAGGGGTTGATGGTCAGTCAGCAAGGTAAATTTTTGTCCGTGTAGGTAATGGTTGAATTTCTTCACTCCCCATACCAGGCTGAGTGCTTCCCTGTCTATCTGGGCATAGTTACGCTCAGCTGAGTTCAATGAGCGTGACGCAAAAGCTATCGGCCGTTCCGAGCCATCAGGGAATCTATGGGACAATACCGCTCCTATGCCATAAGGGGATGCATCGCACGCCAGTCTGATTGGTAGTGATGGGTTGTAATGAGCCAAAATTTTCTCGGATGTGATTAAGTCTTTACATTTATGGAAGGCACGTTTACAGTCTTCGTTCCATTTCCAAATCACTCCTGTCTGTAGAAGATCATTAAGAGGGTGTAGAATAGTTGATAAGTTCGGTAAAAATTTATGATAGTAATTTATTAATCCCAGGAATGACCTTAATTGTGAAACATTTTCAGGTGCTGGGGCTTTTATAACTGCTTCAATTTTTTCAGGTGACTTATGCAACCCTTCCTTATTAATTATGTGGCCACAATATGATATCTGATTTTGGAAAAATTCGCACTTGGGGCGATTTGCTCGTAGGCCCCGTTCTTTCAGCCTAGTGAGCACCTGCTCCAAATTGGCAAGGTGCTCGTTGTCGTTTTCTCCTGTTATAAGGATGTCGTCTAGGTAGCATTGAGTCCCCGTAATCCCTTGCAGGACTTGCTCCATAGCTCTTTGCCAGATAGCTGGAGCTGATGCTATTCCAAAAACCAGTCGATTGTACTGGTACAGGCCTTTGTGTGTGTTTATTGTGAGATACTTTTTAGAGGTCTCCTCAACCTCCATCTGTAGACATGCCTGTGCCAAGTCAATTTTTGTGAAACGTTTCCCTCGGAAGAGGATACTGTACCATGTGAAGGACCGGGTTTACAGTCACCTTAAAGTCCCCACAGATGCAAATTTTTTTCTGTTCCTCAGAGTTATTTTTCAATGTTTTTTTCATGACTGGAACGATGGGTGTTGCCCATTCGCTCCAATCTATTTTGGATAATACGCCTGCCTTTTCCAAATTCTTCAGCTCTGCTTCGACTGCTGGACGTATTGCGTATGGCACCGGTCTTGCCTTAAAAACTTTTGGAATTGCTGTATCTTCCACTTTTATTGAGGCGGTGATGCCTTTCAAGGTTCCTAGTTTCTCTTGAAACACTTCTTTGGCGTTGGCCAAGATGTCTTTTAATCATTCAGGTATGATGTCATCATTGTTTTTTTCCTTACTGGTCACCGTCAGTGCCTGAATGGAGTGCCAGTCTAAACGTATCTTCCTTATCCATTCACGTCCCAACAACGGTGGACCACCATCTTGTAGAATGTATAAATACAACTTTTGTATTTCTTTGCCGTTGTATATCACAGGCACCCTTATTTTTCCTTTGGGGTAGACTTTCTGCCCCGTATATGTTTTTAAGATAATGGATGTGTCTTTTAGAGGTATATGCGAAAATAGCCTCTCGTAATCTCGTCGATTTATTACGGTTAGAGCTGATCCTGTATCTAGCTCCATTTTAACTGGGGACCCTGCTATTGTGAGGGTAACCCAAATGGTTTGGTAATCCTCTTTGGCAAGTACATTATGTAATTTGAGACAGCTTAGTCTCTTGTTTCCGGAGTCGCTATCGCTATTCTGGTCTTCGGAGCTATTGTCCGTCATCATTTGTACCTTCCTGTACTTTTCTTTATTGATTTTTTGTTTTCTGTCAGTGGATTTATTTTGTCCAGATTGGCATACCCGTGCAATGTGTCCAATCTTACCACATTGCCTGCATGCTTTGCCCTTGAACCAGCAGTCCCTCTGGTTATGGGTGGATCTGCCGCAGCGATAACATCTTCCGAACTCCTGTGTCATTTTATGGGTGCCGAAGTCCTGTGTCTCTTGTTGTATCTCTGCAGCTCCTTTTGCTGCTGCTTCGCATGATACAGCCATACTGAAAGCTTTGTCCAATGTTAAATCTTTTTCAGAAAGCAGTCTTTTTTGTGTTCCTTCACTTAAGAGACCGCAAACAAATTTGTCTCGAAGATAATCCGATAGTCCTGCTCCGAATTGGCAGTATTTTGATAGCTTTCTTAATTCGGTTAGGTAATCAGCGTTACTTTCATTCTTGTGTTGATTTCTCTTGAAGAACTTGAATCGTTCCACTATCAGCAGCGGTGTTGGGTTTAAATGCTCCTGCAGGGTATCAACAATTTCTTTAAAAGTCTTGTCCTTTGGTTTGGCTGGAGTGATTAAATTTCGTAACAGCCCGTATGTCTTCGCGCCCATTAAGTTCAGAAGTACTGAAGCTTTTTTTTCATCTGTTATTCCATTTGCAGTGCAATAAACCTCTACTCTTTCCACGTATGTGGTCCAATCTTCTATTTCGCCATCAAAAGCCTCAATATTACCAGATTTAGGCATTTCAGAAAAGATATGGCGCTTCCCGCGCTTTTTTTTTCTCTCTGTAGCAACGATATGGCGCTTCCCGTGCTTTCCTGCCGCTGCTACCGATAACAACGCTGTTTTACTGTGGTTTCCGTTTATTCACTGTTGGAGACTCGTTCCCGACGGAGGTCTAAACGCTGACCTGCTTGCCGCGCCGGCCGTCTCTCGAGTGCACCCTCCCAGTCCGTTATTGCTTGCCTCCGATTTCGCTGCCTGTCTCAGCTGTAGAGCCCGCCGCTGGAGCTCCAGCCTGACGCCCAGGAAGGATTAGCGCAGTACCTGTCACCAGCTTGGCCAGCTGGTGAAACCACAGTTTCTCTTACTTCCTTGAGTCTTCTGGACGCTGGAGGAATCGATGTCCTTGAGGTGCTGCCGAATTGCAGGTAAGTCCGTTTCCACTTCGTCGCCACTGTAGTGTCCGTGTGTAGATAAAGACACTGAAGTCAGGAGTTGGTTCATAGGTATTTACTAAGCAAGTCTGGGGGGGGTTTCTAAAGGATATACACAATACACAGGCTTATATAGCCCAAGTGGCAATTACCGGCATTACGCACACCTGAGGCTCTTAAAGGCACATACACCATAATTGCTCTTAAAGGCACATACACCACAACAGACCTTCCCTTTTGTTCTTTCCTCCCCTCCCCCCTTTCCCCACCTCAGCACTTGCTTAAAATCTGTTGCACCTCTAACTTTTTCCAGTTCTGACGAAAGGTCAGCGACCAAAACATTAACTCTATTTCTCTCTCCACAGATGCTGCCTGACCTGCTGAGTATTTCCAGCATTTTCTGTTTTTATTTCAGATTTCCAGCATCTGCAGTAATTTGGTTTTCTGTTTCTGTGCTTTATAGATTGTTTCACTGATATTATACATTGCAATGTAATGACTCTCCGAATATAATTTTCTGTTTGTTGTGAGTGCACTCTGTTTACTATCATGTTATGTAAGGCAGTTCAGAGATCATGCTCCACAGTTTTGCGCTGCACTGTCAAACAGAGAATTCCCTGAGCGATGATTATTAAACATTTATACATTGCTTCTTCTTTATGTTCTTCTTACACGAGCTCTGGATCAGCAATTTTAAAATTGTCAAACTCATCCCAGTCAGCCCTTTAACTTACTCTGTGGGTGGAAAAGAAAGTTAAAATGTAGATGAAAGAATAGTGACATTCCAGGAAGTGGTAGGATATGGCACAACATTCTTTTGGATTAATTCCTAATCCCAGCTGCACTGTCAGGATGTAGGGCACGAGCTTTCCCCAAAGGAAATCAGCATAGGCCACTCTCGCTCACTTCTGAGCACTGAGGAATGATTGTTTGTCTTCCCTTCTGGCTGGGGATGGTATGTGATCTGGTTAGATTCAGAAGAAAGGGGAAAAAAGTAAAAGGGATCGAGCAGAAAAACATACAGCCAATTACATACATGTTTCCTTTGTTGTAAGTTTGGTTTGGACCATTAAGATTTATGATGAGTATTTTGCACTGGAAACTGTCTCTTTGGATTCCTTGGGAGTGAAATTGTGATTTAAGACAAAATGACCCCAAAGTCCTGGGATGTGGGAGGGCGCAAGTCCAAATTTTCAGCTTTGCAGTGCCAGGAATTTCTGACAGAGCCGATTTACGCTGGAATTCCATTGAAGAGGTGCTGCCCTCACAGTGGCCGCTGCATGCAAATAACAGAGCTAGGAGTGGATGACGTTACCTGTATGGAATACTGGGATTGCTGTCCTCCCAACTGCCTCTGACAATATGAGCCACTGTTTAAAATGCACAACTTGCCAGGATCTATTCATTGAGGTAGTTATTGCTTGTGGAGATTTGTGGCCATGTTTCAGGACTTCCTGCAGGTATTGTAAATTTTTTTGGCTGTTCTACTCAGGATGCCTTCCGCTACTTCTAAATTAACCTTGGAAAGCATTCTATTTCAGCACAATTACTGAGCTAGGATCATGGAGCTGTACAATGGATTTCCTGCTGGGAAATCCCTCTTTACATGATTTATATGCTAGAGGAAGAGGAGCAGCTGGAGGCTGCAAGGGAAGTGGGATTAATCAGGCATCACCAAAGGAGAGCCAGACCATCCCAGCACTACCCATCCAGCAGGATATAGAGGCATATTTCCCAAGATCTTTCCCAAGAGCTCTGTCTCACGAGGCTGTGCTTCAGTCATGAAGCTTTGGATGAGCTGTGTTTTCTGCTGTAGCCAGATCTGGAACTATGGTCCACAGCACAGATGGCTCTCACTGTGGCACAGAAAGTGACCACAGCTCTCAGATTTTATGCCAACAGCTCATTCCAGGCAGCCACAGGAGACTTATTTTCAAATCAATTTGCTGTGTTCTCTTCTATAAGGCAAGTCATCAATGCCCTCTGCCAGACAGCTCAATTTATGCAATTTGACAGTGCTCCAACATGTATGACTTAGTGGGCCATCAAATTTTCTGAACTGTTGGATCCCCCTAGGATTGTCGCACATGTGGCATTGTGTGACTTCCATATTTAATGAATAGCAAAGGCTTCCATTTCCCAAATGTGCAGCTCATTTGCGGTGACAGGCACAGCTTCTTGCATGTGAATTGACAACATGCTGGGAGCTGTTAGGTTGCTTTTATATTTCCTCAGCCCAGTGTCTCATCTCTATTTCAATAGCTGCTGGGTAACTAGGGATACTTGCTACTCCTGTATACATAACGCCTCTTCATAGGACTGTTAATGCTGCAGAGGAGCACTACATTGATGCACACATGAAGGTGAGGATAAAACTGAGCAAACCATTAAGATTGTCAAAGGAAGTTCTGGGGGTTACCTTGCAGTATGCGCCCAGCCCATGGGCAAATTGTGATATGTTGTATGCTTCATAATCAGGAAAGGATTGATGGTGGGTGTACCAAAGGATGCCAGAGAGCCAGTTGATGACACTGCTGTCTGATGTTCTGCTAGCACCCTTCTCTTTATGACAGGGCCCTTGAGATCATCATTCGTTTGCTCTGCAGTCAGGGGCTGACATGTCTTGCCTCTCCACTCAACTACATCACACTCCACTTCATTTCTAAACCCTCTGGCTTCCTTGTTTGTCACCGCTTATCGATTCCTCATCTATTCTTTTTGAACCCCCTCAAATGGATGTCTTTTGGCTACTTTGTGCAAGGGAGAGGGTGAATGATGGGATGGGTGAGTGGTTGCCAGTATTGTCAGAGTTAGAGGGACTGCAAGGTCTTGCACATCAGCAATGTGCTCTTGCTGTGTTCTGGCTTGTAGCCTCTGGAGGAAAAAAAAAAGTACTGTTAACTTAATATTAATCTTAATCAGCTACTTTGTGGATTTCTTATGAGGAATGTGGCAACTGGTGAAGAGATTGAAAAATACATACCAACATTAAATAAGAAAAGGTATACATTCTCATAAACCCTCTGAAGGCAGAGAGACTGTTGTATCTCCATCCCCAATTGCCAGACCAGAATGGAAGCCAGTTGAGACCATCGTTCCCTTTTCTTCTTGTGTCAAATGCCAAATGTTGGCATGCCCTCCTCCAGTAGCCTGGCATTCTTTTGCATTGTGTGCTGTCTTCTCCTGCAACAGGAATGCATAGTGTTAATTGGCTGCTGCTGTTTCCAGATCCTGCAGGCGCAAGCAGGTAGAATGGATGGTAGTGATGGAAGTCTGGGAGCAAGGACCTAGTTTGAGACTTTACTATGCTGGCATGTATTACTGAATATGAGACACTTAACATGCCATGTGACTTCATTTCCCAGATAAGACACGTGGTAGTATGTAATACCTTTGGAAAGAAAGAACTTGCATTGATATGGTGCTTTTCACAGCATCCGGACATCCCAAAATGCTTCAAAGTCAATGAATTACTTGTGACGTGCAGTCACTGCAGTAATGTAGGGAAATGCGACAACGAATTTGCGCATGGCAAAGTCTCATAACTTACCAGATAATCTGTTTTAATGGTGTTGGTTGAGGTATAAATGTTGGTCAGGACACCAGGAGAACTCCACTTCTCTTCTTCGAATAGTGTCATG
Source organism: Somniosus microcephalus (assembly GCF_052327205.1). NCBI lineage: Eukaryota > Metazoa > Chordata > Chondrichthyes > Squaliformes > Somniosidae > Somniosus > Somniosus microcephalus. Next base: position 81,548,803 of record NC_141001.1, on the reverse strand, counting down.
GGATCTTTTATGCCCACTTGTGAAGGCAAACGGGGCCTCAGTTTAAATTCTCATTTGAAAGATGGCAACCTCTGACCATGCAGCACTCCTTCAGTGCTGCACTGAAGTGTCAGCCTTAGATTATGTGTTCAAGTCTCTGGTGTGGAGCTTGAATGCACAATCTTCTGACTCAGAGGTGAGAGTGCTACCACTGAGCCAAGGGTAACACCTAAAGAGCAATGTTTGGCAATCCTTGAGGAATACTCGTATGGTTCTCTGGAACTCAGTTATCTGCCCCGTTGTTCATCTGAAAACACTCTTAACTCTGCTGAACTAGTGAGCTCACTAAACTTGTGACACTGAAAGGGGGCCCTTAGGATTATGGCAGCCACAGCCACGTACTTCCACATGGCCCATGCTGCTGCATGTAATTGTTTCTTCCCTGGTTTTCCAAAAATGGCAACCCTGAATTTTCAAATTTGTGCCAGCAGCACTTCTACATCAGTCTGAAAAATTCAAAGCTTGCCTTTTTCCTCCTTTTAGCTCCAGCCATCTCAGCCTTTTAATTGAATGGTGCCCTTTAAAGACAAAAGTTGCAACCTTGCTCTGCCCCTTCCCAAATTTTCTGGGCTCCCTCAGTGTATGTGGGATCCTGCTGGCAGGACTTTCACCCTGGTCCTGCCAGCATTATTTCAATGAGCTGACCCCACAATTTCTGATGGGCTGTCACCTCCGATCTCGGCGGGCATTAGTTCCACTTCTCACTTACACCAGTGGACCGTGATTCCAGGAATTTCCTGTTGAACTAAAGATATCTGATATAAGAACCTGCATCCAAACATGGAGCAACCCAATTTTGGCAGGAAACTAAGATGTACATTGTACATTCAGCATTTTTACAGAATTTTAGTTAGACTCATTAGCTGTCACAGTATGAAAAGGGCGCTGATAGATTGGGAATTTACTTTAAGTCAATTGATCTCTTGGGCAGTGATAAAACAAATATACTGTTAGTAGATGAGGCAGGAATTATTGGCATATATTAGTGATGAGTAAGTGAACACCATACCACACTATCCCTGTCTCAAATGGCAATTTATAATGTTGTTGAATAATTCAAATTTCCAGTATACAATTGGCTTGAAAACATACTGCAATGTAAATTGACTCAAAAGTAAGTCTTATATTTAATTTTGTTCGTTCTAATCAACTTTCTCCTGCTTTCTTTGTCACTCATCCTGGTATGTATCCAAGGGGACCAGCAGCCCTGCTATATCTAGCAGCACACGGCACCGTTCTTTAGTCATAAGTGTAGGGGGTGGCGTGTGGGTGGTGTTGCCCGGCCCGTGCGTGCGCCCAGTCAGTTATGCCCCTGACTGTTTTGTGAGCGGTTCGAATCGCTCCCACGCCCCTGGGTTCTAGACACCGGACTTAGGTACAAGGCGGCGGTACAGAGAAGACTCGAGAAGACAGGTGGTTGGATGCAAACAAAACCAAGATTTTATTGAAGAGGAAAAACTTACTTAATACAATCTCATGGAAAAGAATTACTAGTGCACAATTCTACAGGCAAAAATTACAAGAGAATCATACTAATACTTATATACTTATACAGGGAATGGGGCATACCATGCCTTTTGCCCTCCGGAGGGCCCGGCTCAGATTTTCTACCCTCTCTTTACAGGGGCCGTGGTCTGCCTCCTCAAACCCCTGTTCATTTGCTAGCTTGTAAGCGGCTTTTACCTCCTGCACTCTCTCTTCCTGTTCCCTGATCTGCCTTGCCAAGCGGGCGTTTTTCTTCCACAACCTTAACTCATTTCCCTTGGCCTCGGTGACTTGGCATCTTAGGTATTCCAACTGGGCCTTGTGTTCTCCCACTAAATGTACTCTCTCTTGGTTCAAAGTCTGCAAAGCTACTAATAACTTCTCCCCTGCGAGAGCCTTATCCCGGATCTCCAGGGCTGACTCCCTTATTTCGACTGCCTGTGCTGCAATGAGCTCGTCCAAGAGCAGGACCTGCTTTTTAAAGCACATCAGCCAAACTGCCTTCTCTAAGGACTTCTTGTGTTCCTATCCCTTTGTCCACTTAGCTGCTGCGTCCATCGGATGCCCAGCCCTTAACAGAGTGGTGATCCACTTCTTAGTGATATTCACCTTGCTAAACCCATAATCAGAAATCCTTTCCTCCATCACGGTTCGCTCATCCAAACCACTGTCTACTGTATTGCAACCTTGTTGCCGGTGTCCTGCCGCAGTTGCCATTTCTGTAGGGGGTGGCATGTGGGTGGTGTTGCCCGGCGTGTGCATGCGCCCAGTCAGTTATGCCTCTGACTGTTTTGTGAACGGTTTGAATCGCTCCCACGCCCCTGGGTTCTAGACACCGGACTTAGGTACAAGGCGGCGGTACAGAGAAGACTCGAGTAGACAGGTGGGTGGATGCAAACAGAACCAAGATTTTATTGAAGAGGAAAAACTTAACACAATCTCATGGAAAATAATTACTAGTGTACACTTCTACAGGCAAAAGATTACAAGAGAATCATAATAATTATACTTATGCAGGGAATGGGGAACACACGGCACATTGAGGGAACACAACTATCTTAACAATCCCCTTATCCTTATCCCACCCCCTATACCTAACTAGATTAAGCTATGAGGGGTCAGAACTTCATGCTCACCAATCAAAAGCTTTGTTAGACTCAAAACAGCGGTTGCGTTCAGGGTTCGCTCTTGGTGCTCTCTGGAGCCTGCCGTCGTCTCGTGGTTCTTGGGTGCTGCAAGGGCGTTGTCCAGGTTCGCGTACCCCAAAGTCAAAGTCTCTGTTTGGGTACTTTACCTTGCAGGGATGGTTCTTCGTCGACAGCGGCTAGTTTGAGTTGGTGTGTAGATATTCGAAGGTCGGCCGAGGCTGAAGGCCTGATGATTCGAAGCCTCCCCTCGTTTGGTCTTCTTCAGCCGGTCTGCCCCTCAGTGGTTCTCCCTTCTCCCCTCATCGCGTCACACCTCGCCTGGCCTGAATTTGTCCGTGTCCGCCCAACTCGGTGCCGGGGCAGTTCCAGGTGGAGTGGGAAACGGGAACGGGCAAAGGCCAGGGGGTAAGCGCGGGACAGGGAAAGTGCGGCAGCCACGAGGGCGAGGGGCCAAGGAGCAGCACCAGCACACCAACCAACGAACTCTACGAGCCTCCTACGAACAAACTCTTCTTTTACCAATGCTACCTGGGGCCTTCAATTATACCTTCGTTGAAAACCCTTATCTGCGCGCCAAATCAGGTTAGTTCTTTGTCTTAATTTTGGTGGGCTAGTTTAAAATAATGGTAGCAATTCATACTAACTGGGTTTTAGATGGCCGGTAATCGCATCTACCGGCCCGATAATTGACTTGTATTGTCCTGAAAGTTCCTTGATGGGCTTGTCCAGCCTCGATGGCTGTGTTAATCTGTTTCCGATAATATATGCAGACTGTTTGATGGCCTTAACCATAGGCCTAAACTGAATTTAAATTTTGTCTCCAATTCGGCCTAATGCATAATTCAGAGTCCTATCTGGTTCCAAAACACAAAGTTTCTCTTCACAGAAAGCCTGCAGCCTTAGTTTTGATTTCTCCCAAGCTGTCTGTGTTGCAGAAACCATTTAAAAATTCCACAGGCTTTCTGCCACGCGGCGCGGACGCCATTTTGTGTACACTTTTTAATTTAAAATGTCCACACAGGGTCCCGTTTATTAATAACAGCTTTCGGGGAAATGCAGAAATGTTGTGAATCTTACATTCCCCCCCTGTGATACTAAAACTTGCTTGAATTATCATGCATCCAAAGTGAGCAAAAATTTTCTGACCCTCCATAGTCAACCTTCCCCTGTAATTACCTATCTAATATATCCATGACACATGCACTTCCCATTCCGTGAAAAATGTAGTGTACATCAGCATACAGAGAGTAAAACTACAGACTTTACACACACATCCTAGCATGGAGGGTGTCTAACACCCCTGCACCACTTGGTACACATATCTTTATTAAACTGTGTTGCAACAAAAACAACAAAAGAAAAACCTTTAATTAAAAATAACAAACACAAAGAAACAACAATCCTTCAATCAAAATACAGGGAAAAAGACTTAAACCGGCGTATCATCCTCTACCTTTACATAATGTTCTTTCCAAAACCTCTGGTTTTGGAATTCTGACCACCGACCTTTTCCCTAACACTGAACACACACTAAATACAACACTATTCCTAACTGGCACACCACGAGAATGTGGGAAGCCAGTTTGATCCACGAAGGGACCTCTATATTACTGAAAAGGTTCCACCAGGGTGGAGTCACAATATTCAATATCTTCGTCCCTATCTCTACTGTTTTCTGTTCGAGTGTATAAAAATGTTGCTGCGAAACTATAACGGCTTTGCGTATTTTGGTCAGATGTTCAGGGAGAGGGGGAATTTCATAGCTAAAGTACGCTATGTACTTTTGCAAGTTCGTAAAATTCTACTGCACAGTGAGGTGAACAGTGGAGGGTTCAGAAATGGGGACAATTCACTCCTGGGCCACTTTAACTTCTGCCTTGGGTTTGACACAGAAACTGCTGTCACTGACCGGACACCAGCTATGCTGTCCATGCTGGTAGTGGGACGCGCCGGTGGTGACACAATATGTCCCACCCCCTATGTATGCTACCTGCGGGGGAACATGGCCTTGTGCAATTGCCTCCATGGTACAATTTATAGGACTCATGCCAGCAGCTCTGAACCCACATTGCGGTTTTGAAAAGGCATTCAAGTGCTGGGGACACAGGATTATGTGTGTCCCCCGGCTCTGGCACCCTGAGAGGTCAGTACCTGTCATAGCGTGCTCCCACTTAATGACGTAAGGCGGGACCACTGTGAAACGAATGTGTGCACCCCCTTGAATGACTCCAATGTTCTCCACCCTGTATACCGGTGCGGGTCGGGCTGTCCTACCCATGACCGGCATCCTAACTACTATTCCCATGATTGTGTGTTTGGACCGCCCACAATCCACGGGGACTAGATAGGCTTTGGAGGCTAGCTGGAGTTGGCACGGGCTCAATGCATTCTCAAATGGGTGGAGGGCTGCAAAGTGTTTATTGCTACTCCAGGAGGGGACTAAACCTTGTTTTAAATCCTCCAGATTACTGCGGCCCTCGCCCAGTAACCACGCCCTGTATAACACGCACACCTCATTCTGCGCAGCTTGGTTAGAAGCATTTCTGTCCTCCCTTATGAGAGCATTTACCGTCTTTCCGTGCTTTTCCAACTCGGCTATGATCTCCTTTAAATGGACCGTCATGGCCTGGTCCTCATGCAACTCTGAGCCCACTACCTTGTTCTCATCCAGTAATATCTGCTTTAACTGTGTTTTTAAACAGTTTATCTGGGTCTGCAGCTCTATGTCTTCCAAGCTGTTGATGACAGAGGACCCAGTATTAAACGCAGTAAAAACATCATTCCATACACCCCTTCTTTGTCTCCCTGCATTGCCCAAAAATTTTCGGTGTGTGGTGTAGAGTTCAGTCTTGTCCACGTGGGCAAAATCGAACTCGTTAAATTTCTTGAACATGTTCTTTAATAGGGCCTGGTATAACTGCTCTGTTTCTCTGGGACACCACTCCGGTAAATGTACCTCCGTGAGGTTTAAAATCACGGAGGCCACCGCGTAGTGTACCCCCTGGTACAGCATCTGATTGGTGGGGACTAGTACCAACCCATTCCCTGGTCCCTTGGTGGCGGTGGGGCAATCTTCCCTGGATAACCTTGCCGCCTGCGCCGTGGGCAGGGGCTTACGGGGACGGGTTACCAGCTCAGTGGCGTTGACTGGGATCTGGGAATACGGGACCGCACACACCTTCCGGCTGGCATCCCACCTTATCCCCTTCCCGGTGTCGTGCCACTGCCGGTGGAACATAATGGATATGCCTGCGGGGCAGACCGTCTCTGGCCCCCACATACAGATGTAAATCCCTTGATCCGGTTCCCACCACTTGTCCCAACACACGCTTAGTCCGCCATGAGTCCCGGTAATCGTCCGATGGGTGTTGTTTCCCAACCGTTCCCACTCGACTTCAGGGTTCCTCATGTCCTTGCTCAACTTCCTGAGCCACCACCACCTATCCAGTGGAATGTGTCCTTTACACGTCAAACATATTCGCTTTCCAACGGTGACGCTGACCCTTGTGGTAACGACTCGCACCCGGGGGCATGGGAGGGAGGCTTCCCCGTACGTGAATTCGGTTTGGCTGGAGTACTGAGACGAATTGGACCCCAACCATCCTGGCCACCTTCCCTCGTGGAAGTAGACGGCGGTCTCCTCCGCATCCCGTTTGCCGTTCCCGTCGATCGCCAGGGGCGCCTTGTCTCCCGAACACCCATAGATGTGGGAGTCCTGGACATCGCCCCTCCTCTGCACTCATCCCGATCAGGGCGAATAGGATCGCGATCCATTCCATCCCGAAAATCTTTCTGCAAAAAGATGTAAAGACATGCAGCCAGGTCCCGAAGAGATTCTCTGGCTTGGTGAGGCATGGTCGGGTCCCGCGACCTTGACCCAAATATACACTCTTAACAGACTACTTACATAAACTACCCATCACCTTATTTAACATAAATTATAAACACCCAAACTTAAGCTAAATAATTACACCTTACTTAAAACTTAAAACTTAAACCAAAACTATGTACATCCGTCGCCCGTCTCCGGGCGGCCAGGCTAATCCCTGGTCAGACTGCGGCTTGCCGCTACCCCCGGCATGACCACACAGTCCTGCACTGTTGGTCCCCCGCAACCCGTGGCTGCTGGCTGAGGACCTCTGTCCTTGGACCTCTCCCTGGCTCAAGGGGCGGCCCTTGGGAACCGGAGGGCTGGTGACCATGGCTTTCTCGGCTGGGGCGTCCGTGGGGACCTTCTGGGGGCTTTGGCAGGTGGGGCTGTCTTGGCCGCTGGGCCTTTTACCGGAACCGCTGCTCCCCCAGGCTTGACCCCTCCCGAACCTGGGCTGGGGGCAGGTAACTTTTCACAGCCTGCTGCTGCGAGTCTCCGCCCCCAGGTCCCATGGCTGGGTCTGGGGCGGGGTTTTCGACCTAATGTCCCTCCCTCTCGACACCTGGGATAGGGGCCGGGTTTTCGCCCTCCGGTCCGTCCCCCTCATCTGGGTCCCAGAAGAGTGGGGGAGTATCCCAATCGATGGGCGGGATGGCCCCTCCCTTCAAGCAAGTCACAGCGCCTGCCTGTGCAGTCTGTGAACTCGCTCCTGCTGCAGGCTGAGGATCTTTATCCTCAGACCTTTTCCTAACTGTCTGCTTTCCCCTTTCAGGTGTAAACAGCTTACACTGGTTGATGTAACCAGCGGCCTGTTTTAAAACCTGTGCTGAAGGCTCGCCCGCTGCCCCGAACGGACCTTCTAGGGGCTCCCCTTTCTCTTTCCTCACCGGGACGGTCTTTCAGACGGGATCTTGAGCCCAGACCTGCTTTAGGTCCGGGTCCAAAACTACCCCCCCGTGTACCTCCCTTGTCTCGGACTGCGGCTTCTGGACCTGCCCGATAGGGGTCCCGGGACTCTCCTTTCCCAGCCTTATCTATGGCCCTCTCTCCGGCGCGCACGGTCAGACCGAGGAATTTCACCTCCTGCTGGCTGATCTGCGCCTTCTTGGGATTTACCTTGAAACCCTTCTGTCCTAACAGCTCCAGCAGTTCAGCCAATAGTGGGCCATGCTCCTCTTTCGAATCAGTGAAGAGGAGCAGGTCGTCCACATATTGAACCAACTGCCTGGGCTGGCTAAAATCCTTCAAACTGTCGGCCATGCACTGATGGAAAATGCTGGGGCTGTTGTGGAAGCCCTGTGGCAAACAGTTCCACGTGTACTGTTGCCCTTTAAACGTAAAGGCAAACTTGTACTGATCCTCCCTCCTTACAGGGATGGACCAAAACCCATTTGAAATTCCAGCACCGTGAAAGTGGTCGCAGATGCTGGAATACTCCCGATAAAGTTGGCAACTGCTGCTACTGTGGGTGCGCAGGCTGGGATATTGCTATTGAGCACCCGATATTCCACCGTGGCCCTCCAGGAATTGTTCGTCTTTCTGACCGGCCATAATGGAGAATTCACGTGGGTAGCTATCGGTCTCAGAACTCCCTGCTGCACTAACGAGGACATGGCTGCTTCCATGTCTGGCTCTGCTTCCCTGGGGAAGTTATACTGTTTCTGTGGTCGGGCCATGGGGTCCCCGTCTACGCTGATCTGAAACCCTGTGACCCTCCCGCAGTCGTATTTGTGAGTGGCAAATGTGGCCAGGTGGGCCTGCACAAATGCCTGGAACTCTGGTGGGGTGTTGCTGACCATGAGCCCGAGGTTGTAATCCTCTTTGGGCTTCATGGTGCAGAGGGTCCCCTTCCCTTCCTTACCCGGGATAACTACGATCTCACCGTTCTTTGCCTCTGGGGGGCAGGAAAAGTAGTGATTCCTCAAATCCACTAGGATCCCGTGACCTACGATAAAGTCAGCCCCCAGGACCCCTCTCCCATCCTCCACGTCCCATTTCATCAGGACACACGTCCACTTGGAGCAGAGCGGTCCTATCCGAATAGCGAGTGGGGTGGAGACCGAGCCAGCCTGTTCCCTACCCGTGAACCCCGATAGACTGTATGGGACGCCGCTGGAGAGAGGTGAGGTGATGGGATTAGCTGAGTAGATCACAGTGCGCGATGCCCCCGTGCCCAACAGATAGGTCCCGGTCACCTTTTCTACCTCCATCCATCTCCAATAGGGGTCTCCTCCACTCATCATATCGGAGCAAACACAGATAAACAGGCTGCGCTGGCTCTAGTCACGGCTGTGGGTTGGATGGGGCTGACGGGGTGAGAGCACCAGTGGCGGCTGCTACTCTCCCCTGGCCAGTCAGTAAGGACCTCATGGCGTCCAAAAGTGACTCGACCTCTTTGGAAGGGGTCCCTACCCCGCCTTTTGGGCTGGGGCTGTGGGATGCTTTCCCTTGTTATCCTTCCAAGGGTTCTTGCACTCCTTCCGCCAGTGACCATCCTTCCCACACCCGTAACAGTTGGTCTTTGTGTTGGGGGGTTACTCCCTTCCTGGTGCCACTCCTTTCTACTCTGCACTCCTGGTTTTATTTCACGCACCTTCCCCTTGGGTGGGTGTGCATCAGTTCCCTGCCGTTTTTGTAGGCTAGGGTTAGCTGCCTAATTACCGTGAGCTCTGTGGTCTGGGGATCTTTGGGGTCGAACCAGGCTTCTGCTTTGGCGCGGACATGTGGCAAGCTATTCGCCACCAGGCAACATAGCCAATGCGTCAGGGAATCCCCGTTCAGGAACGTCCGGCCTGGCATCCCCGGGCAAGCTTTCCGGTACATCGGCCACAGCCGGTCCGCAAAAGCCTGCGGGGTTTCCCCAGAAAGCTGGATCGTCTTCTCCACGTAGGAGAAGGGACTTCCCTCATCCATCCCCATGGCCTCTAGAACCGCATCTCTAAGCTCCTCATACCCACTCTGCCCCCGCATCTCTAAGCTCCTCATACCCACTCTGCCCCCGCATCTCTAAGCTCCTCATACCCACTCTGCCCCCTTTTACACTCATCAGAGAGGGATTGGAGGAGATTACTCTCCAGGGATAATAGCAGCATTTTGGCCTTCTCAGCGTCATCGCAGTCATTGACGCTGGCGGTCTGCTCTATTTTCCTGAAGTGGATCGAGGGGTCTCCCTTGGCGGAAAGCTTCGGGATATGGTTGACCATAACCCTGGGCTGGTGGGTGTCGAAGGGCAACACAAACTGGTTTTGGAGATGTCCCTCAATGTTGCCGTTGGCGGGTGGGCCGAACCTTCGATGCCATGCTGTGCACATCAATCCTGGCTCTGGCCTCTAGGGCGGGGGTTGCTCTACCTCTGCCTCCACCTCTGGCTCCGCTTCAGGTTCCACCACCGCTTCCACCCCCCCTTGTTGCCAAACCTCGCTGAAACTTGGCGCTACGGGTGGTGGCCATGAGGTCTTCTCTCTCTCAACCGGGTCATCCCTAGGCACCACTAGTGACCTTGGAACTGTCCTCCCCTCGTTCCCCATAAAATCTGCCTGGCCTGCCTTTGGGCTTATGAAGCATACCATGCCTTTTGCCCTCCGGAGGGCCCAGCTCAGATTTTCTATCCTCTCTTTACAGGGGCCGTGGTCTGCCTCCTCAAACCCCTGTTCATTTGCTAGCTTGTAAGCGGCTTTTAACTCCTGCACTCTCTCTTCCTGTTCCCTGATCTGCCTTGCCAAGCGGGCGTTTTTCTCCCGCAACCTTAACTCATTTCCCTTGGCCTCGGTGACTTGGCACCGTAGGTATTCCAACTGGGCCTTGTGTTCTCCCACTAAATGTACTCTCTCTTGGCTCAAAGCCTGCAAAGCTACTAATAACTTCTCCCCTGCGAGAGCCTTATCCCGGATCTCCAGGGCTGACTCCCTTATTTCGACTGCCTGTGCTGCAACGAGCTCGTCCAAGAGCAGGACCTGCTTTTTAAAGCACATCAGCCAAACTGCCTTCTCTAAGGACTTCTTGTGTTCCTTTCCCTCTGTCCACTTAGCTGCTGCATCTATCGGATGCCCAGCCCTTAACAGAGTGGTGATCCACTTCTTAGTGATATTCACCTTGCTAACCCCATAATCAGAAATCCTTTCCTCCATCACGGTTCGCTCATCCAAACCACTGTCTACTGTATCGCAACCTTGTTGCCGGTGTCCTGCCGCGGTTGCCATTTCTGTAGGGGGTGGCATGTGGGTGGTGTTGCCCGGCACGTGTGTGCGCCCAGTCAGCTATGCCTCTAACTGTTTTGTGAGCGGTTCGAATCGTTCCCACGCCCCTGGGTTCTAGACACCGGACTTAGTTACAAGGTGGCGGTACAGAGAAGACTCGAGTAGACAGGTGGGTGGATGCAAACAAAACCAGATTTTATTGAAGAGGAAAAACTTAATACAATCTCATGGAAAAGAATTACTCGTGTACACTTCTACAGGCAAAAGATTACAAGAGAATCATAATAATAATTATACTTATGCAGAGAATGGGGAACACACGGCACATCAAGGGAACACAACTATCTTAACAATCCCCTTATCCTTATCCCACCCCCTAAACCTAACTAGATTAAGCTATGAGGGGTCAGAACTTCATGCTCACCAATCAAAAGATTTGTTAGACTCAAAACAGCGGTTGGGTTTGGGGTTCGCTCTTGGTGCTCTCTGGAGCCTGCCGTCGTCATGTGGTTCTTGGGTGCTGCAAGGACATTGTCCAGGTTCGCGTACCCAAAAGTCAAAGTCTCTCTTTGGGTACTTTACCTTGCAGGGATGATTCTTCGTCGACAGCTGCCAGTTTGAGTTAGTGTGCAGATATTTAAAGTTCGGCCGAGGCTGAAGGCCCGATGATTCAAAGCCTCCCCTCGTTTGGTCTTCTTCAGCCGGTCTGCCCCTCGGTGGTTCTCCCTTCTCCCCTCGTCACGTCCCGCCTCGCCTGGCCTGAATTTGTCCATGTCCGTCTGACCCGGTGCCGGGGCAGTTCCAGATGGAGTGGGAAACGGGCACAGGCAAAGGCCAGGGGGTAAGCGCAGGACGGGCAAAGAGCGGCAGCCATGAGGGCAAGGTGCCGAGGAGCAGCACCAGCACACCAACCAATGAACTCTATGAACCTCCTCCGAATGAACTCTTCTTCTTTTACCAATGCTACCCAGGGCCTTCAATTGTACCTTCGTTGAAAACCCTTATCTGCGCACCAAATCAGGTTAGTTCTTTGTCTTAATTTTGGCGGGCTAGTTTAAAATAATGGTAGAAATTCATACTAACTGGGTTTTAGATGGCTGGTAATCGCATCTACCGGCCCGATAATTGACTTGTATTGCCCTGAAAGTTCCTTGATGGGCTTGTCCAACCTCGATGGCTGTGTTAATCTGTTTCCGATAATATATGCAGACTGTTTGATGGCCTTAACCATAGGCCTAAACTGAATTTAGATTTTGTCTCCAATTCGGTCTAATGCATAATTCAGAGTCCTGTCTGGTTCCAAAACACAAAGTTTCTCTTCACAGAAAGCCTGCAGCCTTAGTTTTGATTTCTCCCAAGCTGTCTGCATTGCAGAATCCATTTTAAAATTCCACAGGCTTTCTGCCACGAGGCACGGACACCATTTTGGGTACCCTTTTTAATTTAAAATGTCCACGCAGGGTCCCGTTTATTAATAACAGCCTTCGGGGAAATGCAGAAATTTTGCAAATCTTACATAACCTAGACAGTGAGTATCGGGAAGAATCATTCTGGCCTTACCTGACTGCACAGATTCTAGTAGGGGTTAATTGGAAAGCAATCAAGAAACAGGGACCCAGTCTTATTCACTCCCCATTCCTAAAGACCGGTTGACACTAAGTACAACACCGTACAATGTATTTACCCACATTAAGTTATTAACAGCAGCAATTGGTTACCATGTAGATATCTACGTTGATCTAAAATTAATTGTATGGATATGTTCTCTCTACACCACCAAATTCAGATACTGAATTCAACCTGAAGACACAGGAGAAATCTGACAGGCAAGGGAAATTCCTTGTTTTTAAGATGGGTAGTTTTCTGTATGAAACAGAGCTATGGGAATGATGCATAATTGAAGTCACAAAGAAGTGAGTTTGTGAAGCTAGTTATGTAGAATTATGGAGAAAGAAAACGATCTTAACAGAGAGCCCCTAATGTGCACTAGCACCACTGCAACTTGCTTAACTTGTACAAATTGATCACAGCATGAAGTTCAGATCATTTAGGGCTGATATAGTACCTGTTTGAAAGCAAATCTGTTCACACATTCATAGCAATATATATTTAAACAGATACATCTAAAACCAAGTAAAATCTATGTTTAGGTGCCATATTTGTAACCTGAAACAATAAAGTGTGAATAAATGGACTTTATTAATTTAGGCAGTGGTTTCTTTAACCTCCATTTATTTTCTCCAATTGTGAATTTGGTACTGTTTTTTGTTCCAAATCAATTTGTGCGAGTTATTCCATAAAATGAATGAGCTTTTCAGTAATCTTTTGTGAGCTTATGGAACTTGTGATAATTAATAGCTTAAGAAGAAATAACAGGAATAATTATTGTAGACTCAAATCTTCCTCACTGGCACGTGCACTATGATGGTTAAAGAATTATGTTTCAAGAACATGGTTTTAACAAAACTATGATTTTGGTTCAGCTTTTAGTGTATGTTTATATATATATATAACATTTTCTACATTTTTCTGCAAGCTGAGAGATACAGTTGAAAGAGAGGAACCTGGGTAGTTGTGGATGTTTATCATGACGGTGTCCCACAGCCCAGTGCGTACCCAGAACTCTGATATGGCTTATTTGTTGCTTGGCGTTATCTCAACAGTTGCAAAAAGGGCAACCAGTGTTGGTTTTTTTAATAATGATGTATGAGGCAAACAGCAGCCAAAATAAACCCTGGCATTGCTGTGAGCCAGACTCTGCTGCCATAACAAATTTATTACTGAAAAATCCCTCTTTCAAGATTATATATCTGAATTTTTTTTAAATTCAGTGCTTCAAAGAAAAGCCTTAATAGTACATGCATTTTGACTATTCCAATGCTCTCTTGGCCAGCCTCCCATTTTCCACCATCCATAAACCTGTTTCCAAACTCAGACTAAGTACTGTTCATCCATCACCCCTGGGCTCGCTGGCCTACATTGGCTCCCGATCTGGCAATGACTCAATTTTAAAATTCTCATCCTTGTTTTCAAATCCCTTCATGGCCTCGCCCCTCCCTATCTCTGTAACCTCCTCCAGCCCGACAACCCTCCAAGATCTCTGCGCTCCTCCAATTCTGGCCTGTTGTGCATCCTTGATTTTAATCGCTCTATCATTGGTGGCTGTGCCTTCAGCTGCCTAGGCCCTAAGCTCTGAAATTCCCTCCATAAACCTTTTCAGTCTCTCTAGCTCTCTCTCCTCCTTTAAGATGCTCCTTAAAACCTACCTGCACCCGACCTAACATCTCTTTATGTAGCTCGGTGTCAAATTTTGTTTGATAACGCTCCTGTGAAGAGCCTTGGAATGTTTTACCATGTTACAGACGCTATATAAATTCAAGTTATTGTTGTTGTGTTTGCATTTACGTCGCGCTTTATCAAACTGAAAAATCTCAAAGTGCTTCATGTCCAATAAATTACATTTGAAATGTGGCAATTCTCATTATGTAGGCAAGCACAGCAGTCATTCTGTGGCAGCGATGTTTTACAAGCAGTACTGAGATGGATGACTGATTAAATGTGTCTTTGTGGTGTTGGTTGAGGAAGGAATGCTGAGCAGGGTGACTCCTACTTTGTCCAACTAATGCCACAAGACCTTTAGTTATCACATGAACCACCATGACAACTCCAATAATGTAGTGCTCCCTCAGTACTGCAGTGGGTTGTGTTGTGGTTTGGGATTTCAATATGATTTGTATCTTTTTCTATATATATATATATATATATATGTGTGTGTGTTATTTTTCAGATTGAATGAGTGCCCAAAGGTTGGAAGTACACCTTGGAGCCACTGAAACAAAGAAGGGATTGTTATGTTGATGAGCTCACCTAGGAGGTAATGAGCAGTCATTGAAAGTTACCCATACGCTATGGGACAAAAGGGGATTTGTTATCTTATTGCAGATGCTTACAGTAGGCATTCACACTGGAGTTAGGGAGCAGCTGAAGTCATGGATACACAGCATGAGGTGGTCTGGCCAGACATCCCCTGGAGGGGTGGGGCAACAGCTCATTTAATTGGCAGCTCTACTGACCAATCCCAATCCCTGGATTATTGCAATGTTGTACACGGCGCTGCTCCACCCGTTGGTGCTTCAAAATTGCATTGAGGTCCTATTGACGTTATAAGATCCTGATGTGCATGGGCTATTGAGGCTTCCGTCTGTTTGCGGTCAGCACCTGGACTGTAAATTTCAAAGTCTGAACCAAAATGGCGCTGATGCAGTCATTGGCGGGAATGAGACTGTAGGTGCTGCATTGATATTTTAAATGTACTTGTTCCCGCCCTGTGATAGGGGATGAAAATCAGCCTCCTTTTGTGTGAAACACTATGGGAGATGAAGTAGTATATCACTTTTTGCCTTGCAGTTACTGCAACATGCTGCAGATGGGCAGGGATGTAGTACATATGGTGCTATAGATTAATTTATCCTTCCCTCAGTCTACTTTAAGTGAGGCATGGTTTACTGCTTCCCATATTACCAATAGTGGTCTTTTAATTCAATTTTCCTGTACCTGTGTTGTGAGACTCCATAGTAGAGTTTTACCTTTTACCTTTTTCTGATGCTAAGCTTCACAGGGGCCCAGTACAGAAGGGAAGTTCAGTCAGGGAAGATTACATGCCCATAATGGAGTCTGCCCAGTCTTCCATACCTTTACATTCACAGAGGAAAATCAGATAGGCCTGTGAGCTTCCCTGCCCAATTTTCCTCTCTACACTCTGCCCAGCTGATGGTCAATGCCCAGGTGGTAAAGAAAAAAATTCTGCTCCCCCACCCCCCCCACCCCATCACCAACATGTCATGGAAGGGAGGTGGTGTTCATATTCAGCCAGAGGTCTGAACACTCTTGCATTCCTCAGTAAACCAAAAAATGTCTCAACTAAAGATATCTTTGTAAATCTCTCTTCTTTAGATGGTGTTGCAACTGCAGTTGTTGATAAGATCATACATGTGTAATCCATTAGGTGCGAGGCTCAACATAATCCCTATTTCTACCATTGCTGTGAGCTCCACTCTCTCCCTTGGGGAGACTATTAGAGTTGTTCCGACAGGAGAGGCTGTTGAAAATCCAGCTGTGCTTTAGGGCCACCAGTAGTTAGGGGTTATTGGGGGATGGTCAGGAAATGCTTTACAAATGCAATGTCATGCATTGGACTACACAATGACGATTTACTAGCAATTGTTCGTCAGCTGTACTGGTGAAGTGGTCATAAGGGCATGTGATACTTACTAATATATACCTTTTCTTAAACAGGTGATCCTGGGCCATCTAGAGTACAAGTCTAAATATTTCAACGTACTGAAACAACAAATATTACTTTAGCATATGCCAGTACAGAGTCTAAGGTACCTGCATCAATATACGTCTCCAACACGTCAGCACTCACCCATCATCAAGGATGTAGCACTTCCACTGGTTGAAGGGGAATTAGAGAAGCCAGTGAAAAGTTTTAGGCTTCTCAGGACTGAGGTGCCAGCAAGACAACAGGTGAGTACAGAGCTCAGTGGAGCAATCCTCAAAGTAAGAATCTTGGAGCAGTAGCAAAACATCCATAATGTGTTGATCAGCTCCAAAGTATGGGAGGTGAGGAGGATGGGAAGCTTGTTCTCCAGTATACCTGGTGCACTGAACCACTGAGTGATTTCACTGAAATCTACCTTGTAGAAGGTAATTCAATAGGGTTAGCAGTGTAGGTTACACAGAAACATAGAAGACAGGAGCAGGAGTAGGCCATTCAGCCCCTCGAGCCTGCTCCGCCATTCAATGCGATCATGGCTGATCATCCAAATTCAGTACCCGGTCCCTGCTTTCTCCCCATACCCCTTGATCCCTTTAGCCTTAAGAAATATATCCAACTCCTTGAATATATTTAATGTATTGGCCTCTACTGCCTTCTGTGGTAGAGAATTCCACAGGTTCACCACTCTCTGGGTGAAGAAATTCCTCCTAATTTCTGTCCTAAATTGCCTACCCCTTATCCTTAGACTGTGACCCCTGGTTCTGGACTCCCCGACCATCGGGAACATCCTTCCAGCATCTAGTCTGTCCAGTCCTGTCAGAATTTTATAAGTTTCAATGAGATCCCCTCTCATTCTTCTAAACTCCAGCGAGTACAAGCCCAATCGAACCAATCTCTCATCATACGTCATTCCTGCCATCCCAGGTATCAGCCTGGTGAATCTTCGCTGAACTCTTTCCATGGCAAGAACAGCCTTCCTCAGATAAGGTGACCAAAACTGCACACAATACTCAAGATGTGGTCTCACCAAGGCTCTGTATAACTGCAGCAAGACATCCTTGTTCCTTTACTCAAACCCTCTCGCTACGAAGGCGAACATGCCATTTGCCTTCTTAACCGCCTGCTGCACCTGCATGCTTACCTTCAGCGACTGGTGCACAAGGACACCCAGGTCTCGTTGCACTTCCCCCTTCTCCCAATCTATTGCCATTCAGATAATAATCTGCCTCCCTGTTTTTGTCACCAAAGTGGATAACCTCGCATTTATCCATGCTATATTGCATCTGCCATGCTTTTGCCCAATCACCCAACCTGTCCAAATCATCCTGGAGTTTCTCGGCATCCTCCTCACAGCACACACGCCCACCCAGCTTTGTGTCGTCTGCAAATTTGGAGATATTACATCTAGTTCCCTTGTCTAGATCATTAATATATATTGTGAATAGCTGGGGCCCAAGGACCGATCCCTGCGGTACCCAACTAGTCACTGCCTGCCACTCGGAAAAAGACCCGTTTATTCCAACTCTTTGCTTTCTGTCTGCCAACCAGTTCTCTATCCAAGTCAATACCTTGCCCCCAATCCCATGTGCCTTAACTTTACACGCTAATCTATTATGCGGGACCTTAACGAAAGCCTTCTGAAAGTCCAAATACGTCACATCCACTGGTTCTCCCTTATCTACAGGAAACTTTGTGATATCCGGCACCGACGGGACCAAGCTGTTGCCGTCCCATCAAATCTGCCGGACAACCAGCGCTAATGTTAAAACATACGGAGCTTTTGAGCTCTGTATCTAGCAACAAACCTTGTTAACATAAGAACATAAGAACATAAGAAGTAGGAGCAGGAGTAGGTCATACGGCCCCTCGGGCCTGCTCCGCCATTCAATAGGATCATGGCTGATCCGAATCTAGACTCACGTCCACTTCCCTGCCCTCTCCCCGTAACTCCTAATCCCCTTGTCTGCTAGGAAACTGTCTATCTCTGTTTTAAATTTATTTAATGTTGCAGCTTCCACAGCTCTCTGGGGTAGCAAATTCCATAGATTTACTACCCTCTGAGTGAAGAAGTTTCTCCTCATCTCAGTTTTGAAAGGGCAGCCCCTTATTTTAAGATTATGCCCCCTAGTTCTAAACAGTCGGCCGTAGCTTGCAAGCGTCTCTGTAGCTAAGCAATAGCTTCAGCTAGACCTTGCAGAGCCTGACTGGTGAAAAAAAAGCAACAAAAAGAAAAAAAACTTACTGAACCGACTCTTGAATTTTGCCGATGTATCGAGCATTCCAGACAGTTAATAGTCATAGAGTCATAGAGTTTTACAGCACAGAAAGAGGCCCTTCGGCCCATCGTGTCTGCGCCGCCCATCCATCCCTGTCCAGTCTAATCCCATTTTCCAGCATTTGGTCCATAGCCTTGTATGCAATGGCATTTCAAGTGCTCATCCAAATGCTTCTTGAATGTTGTGAGGGTTCCTGCCTCCACCACCCTTTCAGGCATTGAGTTCCACATTCCAACCACCCTCTGGGTGAAAAAGTTCCTCCTCAAATCCCCTCTAAATCTCCTGCCCCTTACCCTGAATCTATGCCCCCTTGTTATTGACCCCCCCACTAAGGGGAAAAGTTCCTCTTTATCTACCCTATCTATGCCCCTCATTATTTTGTACACCTCAATCAGGTCCCCCCTCAGCCTTCTCTGCTCCAAGGAAAACAACTCCAGCCTGTCCAGCCTCTCTTCATAGCTGAGGCGCTCCATCCCAGGTAACATCCTGGTGAATCTTCTCTGCACCCTCTCCAAAGCAATCACATCCTTCCTATAGTGAGGCGACCAGAACTGCACACAGTACTCCAGCTGTGGCCTCACCAGCGTTTTGTACAGCTCCATCATAACCTCCCTGCTCTTATATTCTATGCCTCGGCTAATGAAGGCAAGTATCCCATATGCCTTTTTAACCACCTTATCTACCTGCTCCGCTGCCTTCAGGGATCTATGTACATGTACACCAAGGTCCCTCTGACCCTCTGTACTTCCTAGGGTCCTACCACTCATTGTGTATTCCCTTGCCTTATTTGTCCGTCCAAAATGCATCACCTCGCACTTTTCAGGGTTAAATTCCATTTGCCACTTTTCCGCCCATCTGACCAACCCGTTTATATCGTCCTGTAGCCGGAGGCTTTCCTCCTCGCAATTTACCACCCCACCAATTTTCGTGTCATCTGCGAACTTACTGATCATACCTTTTACATTCTCATCCAAATCATTTATGTAGATCACAAACAATAAGGGACCCAGCACCGATCCCTGAGGTACCCCACTGGACACAGGCTTCCAGTCACAAAAGCAACCTTCGACCATCACCCTCTGCCTCCTGCCACTCAGCCAGTTTAGGATCCAACTCGCCAAGGCACCCTGGATCCCATGGGCTCTTACCTTCTTGACCAGTCTCCTATGCGGGACTTTGTCAAAAGCTTTACTGAAGTCCATGTAAACCACATCCACAGCATTTCCCTCATCCACCCCACTAGTCACCCCCTCGAAAAATTCGATCAGATTTGTTAGACATGATTTACCCTTGACAAAGCCATGCTGACTATCCCCGATTAATCCTTGCCTCTCCAAGTGGAGATTAATTTTGTCCCTCAGAATTTTTTCCAATAATTTCCCCACCACAGATGTTAGACTCACTGGCCTGTAATTCCCTGGTTTATCCCTGCTACCCTTCTTGAATAATGGTACTACGTTAGCTGTTCTCCAGTCCTCTGGTACATCCCCTGTGGCCAGAGAGGTTCTGAAAATTAGTGTCAGAGCCCCTGCAATCTCCTCCCTTGCCTCCCACAGCAGCCTGGGATACATCTCGTCCGGGCCTGGGGATTTATCCACTTTTTGGCCCGCTAAAACTGCTAGCACCTCCTCCCTCTCGATGCTAATATGTTCAAGTATGTCACAGTCCCCTTGCCCGATTTCTATGTCTGCATCGTCTTTCTCCATAGTGAACACAGATGCAAAAAAATCATTTAAAACCCCGCCTACATCCTCTGGCTCTACACACAGATTGCCACTTTGGTCCCTAATGGGCCCTACCCTTTCCCTGGTTATCCTCTTGCCCTTAATATACTTATAAAACATCTTAGGATTTTCCTTTATTTTGCTCGCCAGTGTTATTTCATGGCCCCTCCTCGCCCTCCTAATTTCTTTTTTAAGTGTGCCCCTGCACTTTTTATACTCCTCTAGGGCTTCTTCTGTCTTTAGTCTTTTGTAACTGCCAAAAGCCCCCCTTTTATTTCTAATGCATTTTTGTGTATCCCTTGTCATCCAAGGTTCCCTTTGCTTGTTGGTCCCACCCTTGACCTTTACAGGAACATGTTGGCGTTGTACTCTCTCTATTTCCCTTCTGAAAGTCTCCCACTGTTTTGATGTGGATTTTCCTATAAGCAGCTGCTCCCAGTCCACTTTGGCCAGATCCTGCCTTATCATATTAAAATCGGCCTTCCCCCAATTTAGAACCCTTATTTCCGGGCCGTCTTTGTCTTTTTCCATGACCACCTTAAATCTCACCGAATTATGGTCACTGTCACCAAAATGCTCTCCTATTGACACTTCCACCACTTGCCCGGCTACATTCCCCAGAATTAGGTCCAGTACCGCCCCCTCTCTTGTAGGACTTTCTACATGTTGGCTCAAAAAGCTCTCCTGGATGCACTTTAAGAATTCTGCACCCTCTAAGCCTTTCACACTCTGACTGTCCCAATTTATATTGGGGAAGTTGAAATCCCCCACTATTATTACCCTATTATTTTCGCACTTCTCTGAGATTTGCCTACATATCTGTTCCTCTATCTCCCCCTGACTGTTTGGGGGCCTATAGTACACTCCCAGCAAAGTGCTTGCCCCCTTTTTGTTTTTAAGTTCTACCCATATGGCCTCATTAGAGGAACCCGCTAATATATCATCCCTCCTTACAGCAGTAATTGACTCCTTAATTAATATTGCAACACCCCCTCCCCTTTTACACCCCCCTCTGTCTCGCCTGAAGATTCTATACCCCGGAATATTGAGCTGCCAGTCCTGACCCTCCCTCAACCATGTCTCCGTGATAACAACAATATCGTACTCACATGTGTTCAACAACAACTTCAGTTCATCCACCTTATTTGCAAGACTCCTTGCATTAAAATAAATGCCTTCCAGCCCTGCCATATTCTCTTTTGCCTTCACATATTTGCTCTGCCTTCCCAGCTGACTTGTTTTTCCCTCTGTATTTGGCCGTAAATCACCCCCTACTATAGCTCCACTCTGTACCCCAACCCCCTGCCAAGTTAGTTTAAACCCTCCCCAGCAGTGCTAGCAAACCTCCCCGCAAGGATATTGGTTCCCCCCTGGTTCAGGTGTAAACCGTCCTACTTGTACAAGTCCCACCTTTCCCAGAAGCAGACCCAGTGATCCAGGAAACTAAAGCCCTCCCCCCTGCACCATCCCTTTAGCCACGCATTCATCTGTTCTATCTTCCTATTCCTATACTTACTAGCACGTGGCACCGGGAGTAATCCAGAGATTACAACCTTTGAGGTCCTGCTCCTTAATCCTTCACCTAGCTCCCTAAATTCTTGCTGCAGGACCTCATCCCTCTTTTTACCTATGTCGTTGGTACCAATGTGGACCACGACCACTGGCTGTTCTCCCTCCCCCTCCAGAATGCCCTGCAGCCGCTCAGTGACATCCTTGACCCTGGCACCAGGGAGGCAACAAACCATCCTGGATTCACGTCTACGGCCACAGAAACGCCTATCTGTTCCCCTTACTATAGAATCCCCAACCACTATTGCTCTCCCACTCTTTTTCCCCCCTTCCTGGGCAGCAGGAGCACCCCCAGTGCCAGGAAGTTGGCCGCTGCTGCCTTCCCCTGGTGAGTCATCCCCCTCAACAATATCCAAAGCGGTATACTTGTTTGAAAGGGGGATGTCCGCAGGGGTTCCCTGCACTACCTGCCTGCCTTTGTTGCTCCGCCTGATGGTCACCCCCTGTGCTGCCCTACCCTGAGGCGTGCACAACTCGCTAAACGTGTTATCCACGAGCCTTTCAGCATCGCGCATGCTCCAAAATTCATCCACCCGCAGCTCGAGCGCCGCAATGCGGTCTACAAGTAGCTGCAGCTGGATGCATTTCCCGCACACATGGTCATCAGGGACACTGGCAGCATCCCTGACTTCCCACATAGAGCAGGAGGAGCAGAGCACGGGTCTGAACTCTCCTGCCATGACTTACCCCTTTAATTACTTTAAAAATTTATTCAATACCCCAGTTACAGGTATGCTCCAGGGTGCTTTATTTACCAACTATCCCCACTACACCACAGAAATTTAACACCACAGAATTCAAGCTTGTATTGAAAAAAGAGAAATACTCACCAACCAATCACCTACCTGCTCCCTGGTGACGTCACACACTGATTACTTTTTACCTCTCTCCCCGCTGCTGAGTTGGTATGCCTCGCCTCTCTCCGGTTTTTATACCGGTCTCACCACACTGCTCCCGACTGGTCTCGGGCCTCGCTGGTCGCCGGGTTTTCTCCCGAGCTCCTCCTCGCTGCTCCCGCTGGTCCCGACTGGTCTCGGGCCTCGCCTCTCTCCGGTTTTTATACCGGTCTCACCACACTGCTCCCGACTGGTCTCGGGCCTCGCTGGTCGCCGGGTTTTCTCCCGAGCTCCTCCTCGCTGCTCCCGCTGGTCCCGACTGGTCTCGGGCCTCGCCTCTCTCCGGTTTTTATACCGGTCTCACCACACTGCTCCCGACTGGTCTCGGGCCTCGCTGGTCGCCGGGTTTTCTCCCGAGCTCCTCCTCGCTGCTCCCGCTGGTCCCGACTGGTCTCGGGCCTCGCCTCTCTCCGGTTTTTATACCGGTCTCACCACACTGCTCCCGACTGGTCTCGGGCCTCGCTGGTCGCCGGGTTTTCTCCCGAGCTCCTCCTCGCTGCTCCCGCTGGTCCCGACTGGTCTCTGGATAAACCAAAGTTTCCTGTATTTTACCAGTTATATCCTCAAAAAATTCCAGTAGATTAGTCAAGCACGATTTACCTTTTGTAAATCCATGTTGACTTTGTCCGATCCCGTCACTGTTTTTCAAGTGCTCTGCTGTTACATCTTTTATAATGGACAATAGCATTTTCCCCACTACCGATGTCAGGCTTAATTCCCCATTTTCTCTCGACCACCTTTTTTGAATAGTGGGGTAACATTAGCTACCCTCCAATCCATGGGTACTGTTCCAGATTCCATCGAATACTGGAAGATGATCAGCAAAGCATCAACTATTTCTAGGGCCTCTTCCTTAAGTACCCTAGGATGTAGATTATCAGGCCCTGGGGATTTATCGACCTTCAATTCCATCAATTTCCCTAACACCATTTCCCTACAAATACTGATTTCTTTCAGTTCCTCCCTTTCATCAGACCCTATATTCCCCGACATCTCTGGGAGGTTATTTGTGTCCTCCTTTGTGAAGACAGAACCAAAATATGTATTTAACTGGTCAGCCATTTCTTTATTCCCCATTATAAATTCCCCTGATTCTGACTGCAAGGGACCTACGCTTGACTTCACCAATCTTTTTCTCTTCACATATCTATAAAAGCTTTTAGAGTCAGTTTTTATGTTCCTTGCTAGCTTACTCTCATATTCTATTTTCCCCTTCTTAATTAATCCCTTTGCCCTCCTTTGTTGAATCCTAAACTGCTCCCAATCCTCAGGTTTATTGCTTTTTCTGGCCAATTTATATGTCCTTTCCTTTGATCTTATGCTATCCCTAATTTCCCTTGTTAGCCACGGTTGAGTCACCTTTTTTGTTTTATTTTTATGCCAAACTGGGATGAACAAATTCTGTAGTTCATCCATGTGGTCTTTGAATGTTTGCCATTGCCTATCCACCGTCAACCCTTTGAGTGACATTCCCCAATCAATCCAACCCAACTCACGCCTCAGACCATCGTAGTTTCTTTTATTTAAATTTAGGACCCTAGGCCTAGAAATTCAGTGGTGTTAGCGCCCACTTAGCGCCTAAAGAGGTCTTTTGCGCCGGCGCTGTTGGTAGCCTGGAATTAAGTGTAGCGCAAATTGTGGCGTTAGCCGGTAGCGCTGCGCCGGCACCGATGATGTCATCGGTGTGCGCAGCGCCCCGGTTCCAACGCGATGCCGGCCCGACGCCCAAATTCAGTTGCCGCCGCCTCTCCCGTAGCGGGCGCAAAGAGCGTTTGTAAAACGGGGCCTTGCAGCTCCGAGAGGCCGGGGCGTAAAGGTGGAGGTGCGGTCGGCCGCTTTCCCGGCGGCCGCTTGGCCGCACCTTCCTCCCCGGACTCCCACACCACCCCCCCCGCGGCATTGGTCTCTGACCCCTGCGAGCCCGGCACTTCTCCGTGGTGCCGGGCTCATTTGCCGGGGGAATCCAGCGGCGATCTCATGGCTGCAGGCAGCTCCTGCTTAAGAGAAGGAGGAGGCCTGCAGTACCCCAGCCTGCCGCACCGCATCGGGTGGCGCTGCGGCAGCTGGACGCCTGAAATTGACTTTCAGCGCCCCAACCGGAGGTGGCCAAACCCTGCAATAGTGCCCGCCTCCGTCTTGGGGCGCTGCAACTGAATTTCAGGCGGGCGCTACGGGAATCCGGGCGTGCGCTAACTTTCGGGCGCTAAAGACCCGACGCAGCGATAGCGAATTTCTAGGCCCTAGTCTCTGAGTTGACTATTTCATTCTCCATCTTAATGAAGAATTCGATCATATTATGATTGCTCCGACCCAAGGGGCCTCATACAACAAGATTGCTAATTAATCCTTTCTCGTTACATAATACCCAGTCTAAGATGGCCTGATCTCTGGTTGGTTCCTCGACATATTGGTCCAGGAAACCATCCCTTAAACACTCCAGGAATTCATCCTCCGCAGTATTGTTACTAATTTGGTTAGCCCAATCTATATGTAGATTAAAGTCACCCATGATGACTGCTGTGCCCTTATTGCACGCTTCTCTAATTTCCCTTTTAATGCCATCCCCAACCTCTGCATTACTGTTTGGAGGTCTATATACCACTCCCACTAATGTTTTCTGCCCCTTGGTATTTCTCAATTCTACCCATACAGATTCCACATCATCAGAGCTAATATCCTTCCTTACAATTGTGTTAATCCCTTCTTTAACCAGCAATGCTACCCCACCTCCCTTTCCTTTTTGCCTATCTTTCCTGAATATTGAATACCCCTGGATGTTGAGTTCCCAGCCTTGGCCACCCTGGAGCCATGTTTCTGTAATCCCAATTAAATCATATTCGTTTACCTCTATTTGCGCAGCTAATTCATCCACCTTATTACGAATGCTCCTCGCATTAAGACACAAAGCCTTCAGGCTTGTTTTTTTAACGCTCTTACACCTATTAGAATTATTATTTACTGTGGCCATGTTTGACTTAAACAGTTGATTTCTCTGATTGCCACTTTTGCTTTTCTCCTTCCTATCTTTTGCTTTTATCCTTGTTTCCCTTTCCTCTGTCCCCCTGCTCAGGTTCCCAACCCCCTGCCATTTTAGTTTAAACCCTCCCCCAGAGCACTAGCAAACAGTCCCCCTAGGACATCGGTCCCGGTCCTGCCCAGGTGCAAACCGTCCGGTTTGAACTGGTCCCACCTCCCCCAGAACCGGTTCCAATGTCCCAGGAATTTGAATCCCTCCCCCTTGCATCATTCCTCTAGCCATGTATTCATCTGAAATATCCTTCTATTTCTACACTGACTAGCATGTGGCACTGGTAGCAATCCTGAGATTCCCATGCAAGACTTTGTCATGCTCCATACTTCTCCAAGGCCTCCTTGTTGAGGGCAATAGATTATATTATCTATATATATAAATCGGTACTTCTGTCTGTCATTCTGTCTGTCTGTCATCGCGTGTGCGTCTGTCGGGTATGCGCTCGAAAGTTACAGGGTGTACCTACGCGCGCGTTACCTCCAAAGAAAGCTTACGCTTCCGAGACGGTTTTAAGCGTATTTACGTTTCGGCCGGGCTAAAATCGCGCCCGCGGTATCCGAAAAACCTTAACATTCCGCACATTAGCATCTCATTATCCGCTCATTAGCGACAGAGTGACCTCGAGCTTGACCAATCGTACGCCGGGTTGCTGGCGTGTGCCGCCGGGCCAATCGGTGCGTGTGTGGCCGGGCCTTATCGTTCTGATCCAAGGTGAGTCGCCGCCATCTTGATTCCAAACTTTTCCTTTCTTTTTCCCGCTTTCTGCGTCTTTAAAAAAAACGTTGCTTTTAAAACACATATTGTTTTTTAAAAAAATGATTTAGAAACGAATTAACTTATCTAATCTCATTAAATTTCCTACCTTTCCCCGTTTTTCCAGGTAGGCTTCGAAGCCTCGGCTTCTCCTTCGCATCCACGCCTGAGCTAGGCACCTCCCGGCCCCACTCGAAGGCTGGAGGGCCGAGCCTCAGCCCAGTGCCGCTAGGGTGCGCGCGCAGCAGGAGCTGAGACGCGGCGTCTCTCTCTGGCTCGGCCGGGGGGTGGGGCTTGCTGAGCGTCAAGCGTCACCCTGGCAACCGGCCCCCCGGCCACCGGCCCCCCGGCCGTCTCGCACAGCCGCAATCGGCGGTCTTCACCTCGGGGAGGGGGGCGCGACCCTTGGAGGGGGGCGTGACCCTCGGGGAGGGGGGCGCGACCCTCGGGGAGGGGGGCGTGACCCTTGTGGAGGGGGGCCGTGACCCTCGGGGGGGCCGCGACCCTCGGGGGGGGGCACGAACCTCGGGGGGGGCCGCCAAGCGTCACCCTGGCAACCGGCCCCCCGGCCGTCTCGCAAAGCCGCAATCGGCGGTCTTCACCTCGGGGGGGGGGGGCGCGACCCTCGGGGGGGCCGTGACACTCTGGGGGGGGCCGCGACCCTCTGCGGGGGCCGTGACCCTCGGGGGGGCGCGACCCTCGGGGGGGGGCCGCGGCCCTCCGTGGGAGGCCGCGACCCTCCGTGGGGGGGGGGCCGCGACCCTCGGGGGGGGGCCGCGACCCTCGGGAGGGGCCGCGACCCTCGGGGGGGGGCCGCGACCCTCGGGGGCCACGACCCTCGGGGGGGGCGCGACCCTCGGGGGGTGGGGTGCCGCGACCCTCAGGGGGGCCCCCCGCCCTCCCTCCACTCCCTCCCCCCGCGCCCCCTCCCCTCCCTCCGCCCCCCTCCCCCTCCCCCCTTCCCTACACCCTTCCCTTCCCCCCTTCCCTTCCCCCCTTCCCTTCCCTCCCCCTCTCCCCCCTTTCCCCTCCCCCTCCCCCCTCTCCCCCCCTTCCCCTCTCCCCCCCTTCCCCTCTCCCCCCTTCCCCTCTCCCCCTTCCCCTCTCCCCACCTTCCCTTCCCCCTCCCTTCCCTTCCCCCCCTTCCCCCCTTCCCTTCCCCCCCACCCGCCCTCCCTTTCCCCCCCACCCGCCCTCCCTTTCCCCCCCCCCAGTCGCTCTCTCTCTCTCTCTTCCAACAACGACATGCCCTCGAAAAAGCCTCGGCACCGCCGGGCACTTCAGCTAGTCTATATATATAAATCGGTACTTCTGTCTGTCTGTCTGTCATTCTGTCATTCTGTCTGTCTGTCTGTCTGTCATCGCCTGTGCGCCTGTCGGGCTATGCGCTCGAAAGCTACAGGGCGTACCTACGTGCGCGTTACCTCCAAAGAAAGCTTACGCTTCCGAGACGGTTTTAAGCGTATTTACGTTTCGGCCGGGCTAAAATCGCGCCCGCAGTATCCCAAAAACCTTCAACGTTCCGCTCATTAGCATCTCATTATCCGCTCATTAGCGACAGAGTGACCTCGAGCTCGACCAATCGTACGCCGGGTTGCTGGCGTGTGCCGCCGGGCCAATCGTTGTGTGTGTGGCCGGGCCTTATCGTTCTGAACCGAGGTGAGTCGCCGCCATCTTGATTCCAAACTTTTCCTTTCTTTTTCCCGCTTTCTGCGTCTTTAAAAAAAACGTTGCTTTTAAAACACATATTGTTTTTAAAAAAAAAATGATTTAGAAACGAATTAACTTATCTAATCTCATTAATTTTCCTACCTTTCCCCGTTTTTCCAGGTAGGCATCGAAGCCTCGGCTTCTCCTTCGCACCCACGCCCGAGCTAGGCACCTCCCGGCCCCACTCGAAGGCTGGAGGGCCGAGCCTCAGCCCAGCGCCGCTAGGGTGCGCGCGCAGCAGGATCTGAGACGCGGCGTCTCTCTCTGGCGCGGCCGGGGGGCGGGGCTTGCTGAGCGTCAAGCGTCACCCTGGCAACCGGCCCCCCCGGCCGTCTCGCACAGCCGCAATCGGCGGTCTTCACCTCGGGTGGGGGGGCTGCGACCCTCGGGGGGCGGTCGCGACCCTCGGGGGGGCGCGACCCACGGGGTGGCCGCGACCCTCGGGGGGGCCGCGACCGTCGCGGGGGGGGGCCGCCAAGCGTCACCTTGGTAACCGGCCCCCCGGCCGTCTCGCACAGCCGCAATCGGCAGTCTTCACCTCGGGGCGGGGGGGGGCGCCACAGTCGGGGGGGGGCCGCGACCCTCGGGGGGGGGGCCGCGACCCTCGGGGGGGGGCGCGCGACCCTCGGGGGGGCCCCCCGCGCCCCCCCCACTCCCCTCCCTCCCCCCTTCCCCCCCCCCTTCCCCTTCCCCCTCCCCCCCTCACCCCCCCTTCCCTTCCCCCCCTGCCCCCCGCCCTCCCTTCCCCCCTCCCCCCCCTCCCCCTTCCCTTTTCTCCCTTCCCCCCCCTTTCCCCCCGCCCTCCCTTCCGCCCCCCCTTCCCCCCGCCCCATGCCCTCCCTTCCCCCCCGCCCTCCCTTCCCCCCCGCCCTCCTTTCCCCGCCCTCCCCTCCCCCCTCACCCCCACCCCCTCTCCCTCCACCCCCTCCCCCTCCACCCCCCCTCCCCCTCTACCCCCTCCCCCTCCCCTCCCCCCCCTCCCCTCTCCCCTCCCCTCCCCTCCCAGTCTCTCTCTCTCTTCCCCCCAGTCGCTCTCTCTCTTCCCCCCAATCGCTCTCTCTCTCTCTTCCAACAACAACATGCCCTCGAAAAAGCCTCGGCACCGCCGGGCACTTCAGCTAGTATTATATAATACAGCCTCTTCCACAGTCATATCTGTAGTGTATGTACCCGTCTACCTTTAAGGGAACTGTTGAATGTAACCGTTCACCTTTAAGAGAACTACTTTAGGCGTGGCGCCATTTGTTTGGCTTCTGTATACTGTAATACCGATAGTGACCACACCAGTATATAAGTGTTGTGGCAGGATTGCTGGGGCAGATTCGCCCTGACCTTCGAATAGTAAAGACCTGTTTGTTTGTTACTCCTGAAGTCTGTGTCGTTATTAACCGTACAACCCACAGACTTTACAGTGGCGACGAGTCCGATTGTACCCTGCGGCAAGACTACCAAAGCAACGAAGAGCGTCGAAGAGAGGCAACCGCCCTCGTCGTGCTGCTGAAAGAAAACACGAGGCTGCAGCAGGAGGAAGGAGGAAGACTTTAGCAATAAAAGCTTCCATTAGCAACAGGCACTGACTACCCTTCTACCACGGTGCGGAGTGAGCCGATCAGCTGGAAACAAGGCGGCCACGGAGACTGTGAGTAGGGGAAGGTGTAGAGAATATCCGGAGGATAAGGGCTGTGCACTCGACCACGGTCGAGGGGGAACGGAGCCGGTCAGAAAGTCAGGTCCAACGGCGTCGTGAGACAGTCGGACCTCGATCGGCGGGAAAAGCCGGGCAGCGACCGCAGCCACGAAGCGCTGAGACTGGGAGTAGGCGTGGGAAGAGAAAGCCAGCTGCAGCCGGGGAGGGAAACACCGGTCTGCGAGAGGGCTGGGAGGCGAACAGGAACCGTGCGGGTGGGAGAGAGAGCGACAGAGCCGAGCAAGGGGAGAGAGACTGCGCGAGAGCCAGTCCAGCGGCTGAGCTGTTCTCCACCAACGGGGTACCCAGAGCCAGTAGAACCGAACGTGCAGGAGAGTGAGAGACAGAGCCGAGCAAGGGGAGAGAGACTGCGCGAGAGCCAGTCCAGCGGCTGAACTGTTCTCCAACAACGGGGTACCCAGGGCCGGTAGAACCGAACGTGCGGGAGAGAGAGCGACAGAGCCGGGTACGGAGAGAGAGACTGCGCGAGAGCCAGTCCAGCGGCTGAACTGTCCTCCGTTAACGGGGTGTACCCAGCGCCGGTAGAGCCGTGCGGGCGGGAGGAAAAGACAGAGCCGAGTAAGGGGAGCTGTGCGAGAGCCAGCCCAGCGGCTGAACCTGTCCGCTGTGGGGAAAGCGTACCCCTTCCACCAGGAAGAAACGTGGGAAACCGCCATTAGGCGGAGGAGACGACAGAAGCGGGAAACCGCCATTGAAGTGGGCGGGGAGAGAAAGGAATAGCGGGAAACCGCCATTTTCGCGGGAAAACCGCCATCTTAACTGACATACCGCCATTGAAGTGGGCGGGGAGAGAAGGAAAGAGCGGGAAACCGCCGATTTAGCAGGAAAACCGCCATCTTAGAAATAAACAAATAAATAAGAATACTTAAAGAAATACTGGTGCTGCTCCCAAGGGAAGAAAGATGCCTAAGCGAGGGAATATTAACGACTTTAATTCTGAAATAGAAGACTGGGCCACGTACGTGGAACGCATAGAGACCTATTGCGAAGCCAACAAAATAGAGGAAGACGACAAGGCGATAACATTGCTAAACTCGATGGGGGCAAAAACATACGGGCTCTTGAAGCACCTAATAGCACCAGATAAACCAGCGGATCAGACCTTCGAAGAGATTGTGGCTGTGCTGAAGGACCACTTGAACCCCACACCGTTGATGCTGGCTGAACGATTCAAATTCTACGCAAGAACGCAGAGGAAAGACGAAAGCAATGCGGAGTACTTGGTCGAACTGCGTAGGCCAGCGAAATACTGCCAGTTCGGAGGGAATCTGACAGAAGCACTGCGGGACAAGTTCGTATGCGGATTGTCCAAAGAAGGGATGCAGAAGCGACTACTGGAAGAGAACGACCTCACACTGGACAGAGCTGTCCTTATAGCTGCATTGCACGAAGCCGCAGCGAAAGGAACGGCGGAAATGCAACTAAAGGCGGCGGCACTCGGGGTGGACCAACTTACTTCAAGCACAACAAAATGCTACCGTTGTGGGAAGACAACGCATGACCAGAATCAATGCTGGTTTAAGAACCAAGAGTGTAGGAAATGTGGCAAACTGGGTCACATCGCGAAGGTATGCCGGTCAGGGAAGAAGACCAACAATCAAAGGAAGCCACCACAAGAAAAGTACAACAAGGTACACAAGGTGGCTGAGAAGAGTTCAGACGAACAGAATTCAGACTCAGACCCAAACAACCAGGAGCTGGGTAGTCTGAGAATCCACAATGTGTGTAAAGAAACGGATCTACAAACCATCTGGGTCATACTAA
The DNA here is from genome assembly GCF_052327205.1 of Somniosus microcephalus. NCBI lineage: Eukaryota > Metazoa > Chordata > Chondrichthyes > Squaliformes > Somniosidae > Somniosus > Somniosus microcephalus. The sequence continues at coordinate 81,517,352 of NC_141001.1, read as the reverse complement.
AAATAGCTGGAGTCCAAGTAAGGATGGAGCTGGACACTGGATCAGCTCTATCAGTCATCAACCGAAGGGACTACCACCGGCTATTCTCTCACATACCTTTAAGAAATACCAAGTTCATATTACAGACATACACGGGGCATAACGTATACCCCATGGGGAAAATAAGAGTCAAGGTGAGAGATAGGGGTAAAGAACACCCAAGAATGAACTTGTACGTATTACCTGAAGGAGGACCACCACTTCTAGGACGGGAGTGGATTAAGAAAATAGATATGGAATGGCACTACCTAAAAGCCATAATGAGGGAGGACTCGGTGCAAGCTATCAGCTCAGATTCTGAAATGGATGACGATAAGACCAATTCAAATATGGAAGACAAGGCTAAAAGGGACTTGCCGATGATGGGGAAGGAAACGAAGACATGCAGAAGGACTTATGTTACCAAGAAGAATAAAGCTGCAGAGCAGAACTCCAGGTTGACAGAGAATTCTGAGCCTGTTCAAGCAAAGGATTCATCCACGACGGAAGAACACCGAGTTCGGACTCAAACTTATGTCAAAGTACGACAACAATTAGAACAGTTGAGTGACCGTCTCGTACAAGAGATGAAAAATATGGAAAAGTTCTGGGACACCGAATGGGAGAACCTGGAAAGACAACAGAGACAGCTAGCTCAAGCAGAGAGCGACCATAGAGCCATCGTGGCCAAATACCAATCACATTCCCCTGATGCTGTTCAGGAACTAGAATATTTACAGAACGAACCAAAGGAAGAGGAATCTTCAGGAAGCCAGGATTTTATCCCAGTTCATCTCTACGACTCGTTGCAAGCAGAGTGTAACAAGTTGAAAGAACAGTATGAACAGGCCCAGACTACAATCCTGGAAGGGGTTAACTCGGCAACCTCCGAAAAGCTAGTTTTAGTGAAAGCATCTGAACAGCTAAAGGTTGAACATGAGCGAGAATTACAAAGGCTGCAGGAAATGTTTGAGGAGCTCCAGGCCAAGACAGACTCATCGGTAGAGATTCCATCCATCGATGAAAAATTAGAGGTGGAAGACATAGCAGAACATGAAATTCAAGATGTCCAAGAACTCATTAAATTATTGAAGGCAACCCAGGACAAATATGAGGCGGCAATGGCCGAGGTTCAACAACTTGAAGAACATATTCAACTAGGAATCCGGGCAGTGGAAGGAAAGGCAACTGGAAGGATCACAGAGACTGTAGGAATGGCCCCTGAACAGGAGTTAGAGAACATCAAGGCGCAACTTCTTCGAGCGCTTAAAACCAAAGTACCGGAGGAAAGGAAGGTGAAAACATTGGAGGGAAAGGTGGATGAAATGGAGAAGACTCTAATCCACAGTGTCCCCGTAGAAGAGTTAACGGCCAGCCAACTCTTACACACACTGAGGGACAAGACTCCAAAATGGGAACACGAGTTTCAGGGTTCAAAGGGAAAGAATTCGGAGCTTCCAAAAGTCACGGAGATAGCTGAGGTGGCAACACAGCTTTTACAAGGATGCCAAAAGTACGCTGAATTGCGTCAAGGGGAACAGAAGGGGGTGGAAACAGATACTCCAGTAGAAGGATTAAATAGCCTGACAACGACATCCCCGATGGAAGGGAAGGTATTGAACTCACAAATGAGGCCAGTAGCGAAGGAATGGCAGACATCCCCGGAAGAGCGGAATGAATATGAATGTTTGAAGAAGTCTTTTCAAGAAAGATGGTTAGGGAAGGAACCACCGTCGGCTAACGTCCAGATGGATAAGAAGGAAGTAGAAGGGCCTCTCACTGGCCTAACTCAGGACGACCCCGAATATTACCATGACCTGTTGAGTGACACTGAATATTACGAGGATCTGGTCTGCTCAGTTTGTGATGAAAACTCCCAAAGTGCTGAAATCCGGATGAAGCACTTAAGGTCTAAGGAACATAGAAAGTTGGTGGTGCTACAGCTGGCAGCTGAGAAAGGAGCTCCGAGAGTGTCAAAAAGGCAGAAAAGGAAAAGAAGAAGCAGAAGATAATAACTGTCTAAAATATTAGCACTTCTACCATCTCAGGCGGGACACTACGAAAGGAACTAAATTAGTTGAAAAACTGGAAAATATCAAGACAGCCAGTTGGTTGTAAAAGTCCGCACTGCTGGTTCAACAGGACGAAAGTTCAAGCTGTTACGTCAAGAAAAAGGCTATGGAGGAGTCACGCTAGCCATGTGAACCGGCTACACCAAAGAGATGTTGTTTGGAACGAGTCAAGATCAGAGACTGAATCTATGAACTGTTTCCGCAGAGACTGAACCTGTGAACTGTTCCCACCAAGATTATATCTGTAAATTGTTTTATATGACATTGACTCCACCGAGATTATATCTGTAATTTGTTTTATAGGAAGTTGAAGATATGTATGTTTAACGGGGACTCTGTAAGTAATAAGCTAAAAAGGGAGGATTGTAGTGTATGTACCCGTCTACCTTTAAGGGAACTATTGAATGTAATCGTTCACCTTTAAGAGAACTACTTTAGGTGTGGCACTATTTGTTTGGCTTCTGTATACTGTAATACCGATAGTGACCACACCAGTATATAAGTGTTGTGGCAGGATTGCTGGGGCAGATTCGCCCTGACCTTCGAATAGTAAAGACCTGTTTGTTTGTTACTCCTGAAGTCTGTGTCGTTATTAACCGTACAACCCACAGACTTTACAATATCTCCTTCATAACCTGGAGTTTAGCCTTCCTGTTTTGTCATCAAAACAGTTTAGCCTTCCAGATTTGAAATCATACTGGTTCTTCACATGATGATACATAATATGAGGAAATCAACTGCTGCCTGTAACACTAAATGAATAGTACTGTGAAAATGCATGCAAGATGTACAGGGCTTCATTGTAGAGGTGAAGGCTGAGATCAAAACCGTTCTTATCTTCTCGGAAAGGGACATAATACACAGCCTCAGTGGTGGCTTTCTGTGTGACCTTTCCAACTACTCAGCTCAACTCTTCCTCAAGTGGATCCGTCATTTCTACTATTACATTCTTCCCATCACCATCTGTGACCTGTTTTGTAACATGGTTGCCATTTTCTAAACAGCTTTTTACATCATCGTCACACGGTGGCTTATTGGGATCAGATGCATCATCACTTCCTGTTTGTTTAACTGCTTAACTGTGATTATTACAGCTATGTGATGATTGAGTGCCTTAACTTGCCACAGCGGGTAAGTGAAGATGTGTTGTATCAGAATATGCAGTGTTCATAGCTGGGCAGAAAATATATACACTTAGTGCCGCAACACCCAGTGGTGTGAAAATAAGCTCCAGGTTGTTCTGCGACTGAGCAGGGCCCTCAACCTGCCTGGTCCTCATCTAGGACCTGCCTTAAATCCACAACAGTGCATAGCACAGTAATTTATAGAATGTACATTGGAAAATTGGGCTGCAGTGTTCTAGGCACACTCACTGGGAATGCAGAGATGCAGAATTGTCATAAAGTCTTTCCTGTAGAAATTGAGAAACCATGGTGAGCTTTTCTCTCTCTCCATTCATCCATCTGCCTGCCTTTCTGTCACTTCTAAAATGTCCAAAATTGTCTCAGAATGTGCTTGACTGGTCTTAAAGAAATTCTATAAAGAGGATTCATTTTTTTGAAGGGGACCCCATGAACATTGGCCCTAAAATTAAGACAGAAGGCCGAGAGACCCCAGGGTTGTTAACATTAAAAAAAAAAAATTGAATAGGATAATCTTAATATGGTATGAATGCATTTAAGTCAGACAGTGCATTGGTAGTAGCCTCAGTTAAATTTGGTGTGTGCCTTCTGTTACATTTGGATAACAATGCACAAACATCATGATCGAACATACTTCCTAAATGGAGGTACATGAAACCAGTACCACAGATGCTCATTTCTGACTGCCTCCCCCAGGTTTGTTTTATAAATAAGTACACAATAAAGAAGCTGCTTGCGTTTTATTACTCAGATTTAATTAATTGCATTTTGGTCTATGTCTGTGCAGGCAATAGACCCGCCCAATGCTCCTCATTTACATAGCACTATATTTAAAAGAGCTCGTTCAATGCTGGCAGGGAAGGTTCGATGAAAGGGCACAGATTGCTTGTTTTTCATCTGCTTTCAACAGAACACAGAATGTTAAATGTCACCAAAGGCAGACTGCAGCTGACTTGATGTCCACTTTCTCCTTCAGGTCTGTATATTTGATTGTTTTATCTACTAAAGCTAGTCGACGTTTGACCATGGCTGACCATTTGTAATAAGTAAAAGGACAGCAAACAGCAAAAAAGTGACTTATTAATAGGCCAGTGAAAATTACACAGCAGCAATGAATTGGCCTTAGGAAAAATAGACACAGATGAGTGTCTGGCTGGAGGTTAGCACATTTCTCAAGCAAGACGATCAATTTCAGTAAAGGGCACAGTTAATCTGGCTCATTGAAAGGAGCTATCAGTGTAAATGCAACCCCTTGATGTATATTTATTTAGACACTTTAGAAAGGATGCAGAGAGTGTTTGCAGCTTCTAATTAAATTGTTTTGCTGATGGAAGTTGGGACACGCAGCTTCCCTCTGGAAATACACTCCTGTTGTTAGTATAAATGATTTTCTACTATTTTCCTATACTAATCTGTAGTACATCCTTCTGAGGAATAGGTGTCAAGATTTAAAAAAAAAATTAAGCTGTATATTTCAAGGTCTCAGCCTTGGGCCTTAAGCTGAGTGCTAGGAGATGTGTGAGGCCCTCAGCACCTCTCCCAGTTGCTTCAGCTGACAGTGAGAACCTACCTGTGGGGAACTTTGAGCAAGAAGCTGTTCCACGCAGTTAAAGCACATTTTAACGTGCAATGCTGAGTACCCCAGTGGTCCATACAAAGTAAGGACTTCAGAAAACGAATGTATATTAATATTAATGAAACAATTGTTTAAAAAGGATCCCTTAAAACTGTAGTTTAATCACCTTAGTCCTTTAGACTCCAATATATGAATTTTTTTTTAGAATCGAGAATTTTCATGGTTAAAGTGAGTTTTGTGGTTTTTGATAGTCATTTGGAACAGTTATAATTATTCATGTTTTTCATTCATGGGATTTGATAGGATTCACAACAATCTGGGTGGACATCTGCAGGTCCCTGAGGCTCCACATATTCTATCATTCCTGACGGGGTGGGGATTTATACTTTGTGCAGACATTGATGTGCACGGGCACAATGATTGTGCCACCCACCCCACATCCTTCGTGAAAGGCCCAAACTGTTTTTCAGCGCTGGGCTTCATTTCCATTAGACTGGAAAGCTGCAAGCACTGAACCAGTGCTCACAAGCAGCTCACCAAACGGGGTGGGCAGGAAATCCGACGGCTCCTCTGCGGTGCCAAGATGGATGTTATGAGTTAAGCCGGGGGGGAGGCAATTGGTGGAAGGGAGTGTGGATGGGCTGGCAAGATTTTTCTGGGGCCTGGAAGAGCATTCCTGGCTGCAGAAAAATCAGTGCCACAGTGTTTCTGGATGTATTTCCTTTAAGTACCAATGGTTAGGCTGCTCAAAACCGCAAGCTCCACCCATTTGTACTTGAAAATTGCAATCAGGATGCTTTGTATGTCGTAGGATCCTAATTTTCACATTTCAAGTGTCCTGCCACCTGACAAAAGGCAAGCACACTGTCCGTCAATCTTAGAACCCTACCCAAGATTGTGGTGGCTACATCGTCAGTGTAAATTGGGCAATAAGTGACCCAATGCTATATTTAGGCCACTACAACCCTATTTACACCAGGAAGGAGCACCTAAAATTGGCTCACGGGGAAAAACACCAGTGTGGACTTGATGGATCAAATGGTCTGTTTCTGTGCTGTAAAGTTCTATGATTCTGCATGAATTCCGTCCATATGACCACTCAATTAAAAGCACCACTGATAAGTGTCAGTTATTAAGAAAGGCAGGACTAAGAGAAATCTCTTTAGTGCAAAATCTTTCATTAGGTTTCTTCTCTAAGTTGTGCCTGTTTTTTATCCATTCCTGGGATGTGGGGGTCGCTGGCAAGGAAGCATTTATTGCCCATCTCTAATTGCCCTTGAGAACTTGGTGATGAGCTGCCTTCTTGAGCTGCTGCAGTCCGTGTGGTGAAGGAACTCCCACAGTGCTGTTAGCTAGGGAGTTCCAGGATTTTGACCCAGCGACGATGAAGGATCGGCAATGTATTTCCAAGTCAGGATGGTGTGTGACTTGGAGGGGAACTTGGAGGTGGTGGTAATTGTAATGTCTGTACCTTTAAGGGGGGAACTACTTTCTACAGCTCATGTATACTGTAGTACCAGCAGTGACCACACCTGTATATAACGCTGAGTAGTAATCTGTTGTTTCAGTTGCAGTCTGAGCCACGTTGAGTAAACACCGTTGTACCGTTCTCCGCAGTCTGTGTCTGATTATTACACGGACGTAACATTGGTGACGAGGCAGGTTCGAACCTACCTGCAGCTCTGCATCACCTCCCCGGGGATTTGTTCCTGGAGATCAGTGGATTGGAGGTCAAGGCCAGAGACTCGGGCGTCGACCACGGGAAACCGCCCAGTCATCCAGCAGAGACTCGAGAATTGCGGGGGAGGCTGTCGAGAGCCAGGCTTGGCTTTCCAGTCGGTTCGCATCTGTGGGGACTTTAAGGTAACTGTGAACCCGGTCCTTCACACCGTACAATACCCACTTCCGCGGATTGAAGATATTTTCGCCTCGCTATCTGGAGGGAAACGCTTCACTAAGATTGACCTGGCCCAGGCGTATCTGCAAATGGAGGTAGAAGAAGCATCAAAAAAATACCTCACAATCAACACCCATAAAGGTCTCTACCAATACAACCGGCTGGTATTCGGGGTAGCATCAGCTCCGGCTATTTGGCAGAGGGCAATGGAACAAGTCCTGCAAGGGATCCCAGGGACCCAGTGTTATTTGGACGACATCCTGGTCACGGGTGAAAATGACAGTGATCACCTTGCCAACCTGGAGCAGGTGCTCACTAGATTGCAGGAATATGGGCTCCGAGCTAACCGCCCCAAATGCGAGTTTTTTAGAAAACAGATCTCGTATTGTGGCCACGTTATCGATAAAGAGGGGTTACATAAGTCCCCAGAGAAGATTGAGGCAGTAGTCAAGGCTCCAGCACCGGAAAATGTGTCACAACTGAGGTCGTTCCTCGGGCTGGTAAACTACTACCATAAGTTCTTGCCAAATTTGTCTACAATACTACACCCACTGAACACCCTACTGCAAACTGGGGTGCCATGGAAGTGGAGTGACGAATGTAGATGAGCTTTCCAGAAGAGCAAAACACTAATCACATCGAAAGAGGTATTGGCCCATTACAACCCAGCATTACCAATTCGGTTGGCATATGATGCGTCACCCTACGGCATTGGAGCGGTGCTGTCGCACAAATTCTCGGATGGCTCAGAGAGGCCAATAGCCTTTGCGTCACGATCACTAACCTCAGCCGAGCGTAACTACGCCCAGATTGACAGGGAGGCCCTCAGCCTAGTGTGGGGAGTGAAAAAGTTCAATCACTATCTGCACGGGCAGAAATTCACCAGCCTCTTGTCTCCATTTTTAATCCGAAGAAGGGCGTTCCGGTGATGACTGTGCAACGACTACAAAGATGGTCACTTTTTCTAGGGGTGCACCACTCTGAGATTGAATATAAGGGCACGAAACAGCATGGAAATGCTGATGGGCTATCACGCCTGCCACTGTCTACTGCGGAGGAAGCACCAGCAGTGGATCCTGTTGAAATATTTCATTCGACTATAGTTGAATACCTACCGGTAACTAACGCTTGTATCGAAAAGGAAACCCGAAATGACCCGACACTGTCTCGGGTATATGATTTGACGGTGAAGGGATGGCCAGCACATGGCAACTCACTGTTGCCAGCATTCTCGACAAGGAGAGAACAGCTGTCAGTGTGCCGGGGGACCTTGATGTGTGGATCCCGAGTGGTAATTCCACCCAAGTTATGGGACAGAGTGCTCAATGAGCTTCATGAGGGTCATCTGGGAGGGGTAAAAATAAAAAGCCTAGCCAGGGCTTATGTGTGGTGGCCGGTAATCGATAAACAAATCGAGGACCTGACCAAGAGCTGCTCAGGATGCCAGAAAGTCCAAAATGCACCACCACAGGCCCCTCTACACCCATGGGAGTGGCCCTCATCTCCATGGCAACGGGTGCATATTGATTTTGCTGGTCCATTCATGGACTCAATGTTTTTAATAGCCATGGATGCGCACTCGAAATGGCCTGAGGTCATCAAAATGTCCTCCACCACCACGGAGAAAACTATTGCAGCCCTATGGACCATTTTTGCCAGGAATGGCTTGCCAGAACAGATTTGCCCCGACAACGGACCACAGTTTGTGTCTGAAGAGTTCCGGAGGTTCTTGAAAAAGAATGGGGTAAGGCATTACACATCCGCCCCGTATCATCCAGCCACAAATGGATTGGCTGAGAGGTTCGTACAAACCTTTAAGAAGGCAATAAAGGCTATGTACAATGACAACATTCCGCTGCAGCACAAGGTGGACAATTTCCTTTTCGCCTACCGGAATGCGACACATGCAGTCACCAACCAGGCCCCAGCCATGACGTTCTTTAACCGAAGGTTAAGATCTCGCCTGGATTTGCTCAGACCAAACGTACGAAGAGATGTTGAGAGTAAGCAATTCCAGCACATCCATGAGAAGCCAACAAGGAGCTTCAATGTAGGGCAACCAGTCTTGGCCCGCGACTACCGAACAGAAAAATGGCAGCCAGGAACGATATGCACACGGCAGGGCCCACTAATGTACACAGTGGATGTTGGGGAGAGCATCGTGAGACGCCATGCTGACCAGATCCGAGAGTCACAGGAACAAGTAAACCCCATGCCTTGCCCATACGTACCTGGTGATGAACCCGACGTACAGGTAGCATCTACCCCAGAAACAGTAGCATCGGAAGCTGATGAACCAACCGACGACAGGGGGCCAGAATCGCCTCCGCACCAAGAGCAAGACACTCGGGAAAGGCGCTATCCAGAAAGGATCAGGAAGCCTCCCCAAAGACTGAATATATAAATAGACTATTTTCAGCTAATGTTGCATGTTAAAAGTGTTAATTGTAATTAGTTTGATATTTAATTGTTAAATGAGTGTTATGGTACTGTTAATCTAAAAGGGGAGGAATTGTAATGTATATACCTTTAAGGGGGGAACTACTTTCTACAGCTCATGTATGCTGTAGTACCGGCAGTGACCACACCTGTATATAATGCTGAGTAGTAATCTGTTGTTTCAGTTGCAGTCTGAGCCACCTTGAGTAAACGACGTTGTACCGTTCTCCGCAGTCTGTGTCTGATTATTACACGGACGTAACAGCGTTCCCATGCGCCTGCTGTCCTTGTCCTTTTAGGTGGCAGAGATCGCGGGTTTGAGAGGTGCTGCCGAAGAAGCCTTGGCGAGTTGCTACAGTACATCTTGTAGCTGGTACACACTGTGTGTAGGTGGTGGAGGGATTGAATGTTTAAGGTGGTGGATGGGGTGCCAATCAAGCGGGCTGCTTTGTCCTGGATGGTGTCGAGCTTCTTGAGTGTTGTTGGAGCTGCACTCATCCAGGCAAGTGGAGAGTATTTCATCACACTCCTGACTTGTGCCTTGTAGATGGTGGAAAGGCTTTGGGGAGTCAGGAGGTGAGACACTCACTTCAGAATACCCAGCCTCTGACCTGCTTATGTAGCCACAGTATTTGTGTATCTGGTCCAGTTAATTTTCTGATGTTGGGGGATTCGGCAGTGGTAATGTTGTTGACTGTCAAGGGGCAGTGGTTAGACGCTCTCTTGTTGGAGATAGTCATTGCCTGCTACTTGTGTGGCATGAATGTTACTTGCCACTTATCAGCCCATGCCTGAATGTTGTCCAGGACTTGCTGCATGTGGGCATAGAGTGCTTCATTATGCGGAGTTGCAAATAGAACTGAACACTGTGCAATCATCAGCGAACGTCCTTTTGGTGGAGGGAAAGTCATTGACAAAGCAGCTGAAGATGGTTGGGCCTAGGACACTGCCCTGAGGGCCTCCTGCAGCAATATCCTGGGGTTGAGATGATTGGCTTTCAACAACCACAAACATTTTCCTTTGTGCTGCTAGGTTATCACTCTAGCCAGTGGATAGTTTTTTTCCCTGATTCCCATTGACTTCAATTTTACTAGTGGTCCTTGATGCCACACTTGGTCAAATGCTGCCTTGATGTTTGGACCAAGGCTGTAATGAGGTTTGCAGCTGAGAGGTCCTGGCAGAACTCAAACTGAACCTCAATGAGCAGTTTACTGGTGAGTAAGTGCTGCTTGATAGCATTGTTGATGACACCTTCCATTATTTTGCTGATGATTGAGAGTAGGCTGATGGGGCAGTAATTGGCCGGTTTGGATTTGTTCTGCTTTTTGTGGACAAGACATACCTGGGCAGCTTTCCACATTGTCAGATAGATGCCAATGTTGTCGCTGTATTGGAAAAGCTTAGCTAGAGACATAGCTAGTTCTGGAACACAAGTCTTCAGCATGACAGCTGGGATATTTTCAGGACCCATAGCCTTTGCGGTATAGCCATAATGGAGACATGGTTGCAGAGTAACCAAGGTTGGGAACTAAATATTCCAGGATATTTGACTTTTAGAAGAGACAGGCAGAATGGAAAAGGAGGGGCAGTGGGGGTGGGTGGGGTGGGGTAGCTCTGATAATAAAAGAGGGGATAAAGACAGTAGAGAAAAAGGATCTTAGCTCAGAAAAACAAAATGTAGAAATAGTTTGGGTGGAGCTAAGAAACATCAAGGGGCAGAAAACAGTGGGAGTAGTTTATAGGCCCCCTAACAGTAGTTGTAGTGTCGGGCAGAGTATAAATCAAGAAATTAGAGATGCATGTAACAGGGGTCATATGGTAATCATCGGGGACTTTAACGTTCATATAGACTGGGCAAACCAAATTTGCAGTAATAGTGCAGAGGAAGAGTTCATGGAATGCATTCAAGATAGTTTCTAGATCATTATGTCAAGGAACCTACAAGGGAATTGGTTATTTTAGATCGAGTATTGTGCAATGAGAAAGGGTTAATTAACAACCTTTTAGTAAAGGAGCCGCTGGTGAGCAGTGATCATAATATGATAGAATATTATGTTGTGTTTGAGAGTGATTTAGTTAAGTCTGAAACTAGTGCCTTAATCTGAACAAAGCAAACTACATAGGTATCGAAGGCGAGTTGGCTAAGGTAGGTTGGGAAACTAGATTAAAATATGGGAGTAGAAAAGCAATGGCAAACATTTAAAGAAATAATTCATGATTTGCAACAAATATACATTCCCTTAAGGAATAAAAACACCACAGGAAAAATGGTCCACCCATGGCTAACAAGACAAATTAAAGATAGCATTAGATTAAAGGAAGAGGTTTATAATGTTGCCAAAAAAAGTAGTAAGCCTGAGGATTTTAGAATTCCGCAAAGGAGGACCAAGAATTGATAAAAAAAAACAGAAAATAGAATATGAGAGTAAATTAGCGAGAGACATAAAAACAGATTGTAAAAGCTTCTATCGGTATGTAAAAAGGAAAAGATTAGCAAAAGTAAATGTGGGTCCCTTAAAGGCTGAGACAGGAGAAATTATAATGGGGAATAAGGAAATGGCAGAGAAAGCAGTCTGTCCTACAGGTGGTGGCAGCTGCAGTGGAGAAGTGCCAGTGGTGGCATCAGGGATGCTGTTATCCTGAGAGCGGACAGCAGTTCCCTGGTCGGCCGACACACTGGCACTCTGATGGGGCAGCACCGCAGCATGCGCAGCAATCAGCTGGTGCACAGATTGCTGGCCTGCTGCACAGCGAGGGCCCCGGGGAATCCTGCCCGATCCAGCGAGGGTGGCAGCAGTCAGTGCTCACGTGGCCTCAATCTGCATCTGCATGAGACCAGCCACTGCATGGCAGCACTCAGTACTTGCATGGCAGGTGCCAATGCTTCGCCGAAGTCCTGGAGAATCCTTGCCAGCGCTGCGCTCTCTCCCTGGCCCTCTCCATATTGATGCAGTTGTCGACGCCACAGGTAGGTTACCGTCGAGTTTGAGGCCTACAAGGCGCAGGGTGCAGCTGGAGATGATAATCGATCCACCCCTTTAAGAGCTGGCCGGTGCCAGCTTGTCTGGCTGAAATCGATAATTGATAGCACCTGCGCTGCGCCCGCCCGCGGAGAAATTGCGTTGTGCCGCCGGGTTAGCGCCTTAAGACTATCGTGCAGCGCCTGATTTAGCGTCGCAATCACCTTCAGGGGCACAGCTACCCAATATCGCTCGAGGTGGCGATAAATTGCGCCTGGCGCTAAACTTTGCGCACCGCCAATACTAGCGCCCCAAACGGGGCGATACCGAATTTATCCCCCGAGGTGTCTATAGAGATAGTGGATGCATTGGTTGTCATCTTCCAAAATTCCATAGATTCTGGAATGGTTCCCACAGATTGGAAGGTAGCAAATGTAACCCCACTATTTAAGAAAGGTGGGAGAGAGAAAACGGGAAACTATAGACCAGTTAGCCTGATATCAATAGTAGGGAAAATGCTAGAATCTATTATTAAGGACGTAGTGATAGGCCACTTAGAAAGTAAAAATAGGATTGGGCAGAGTCACCACGGATTTATGAAAGGGAAATCGTGTTTGACAAATCTATTAGAGTTTTTTGAGGTTGTAACTAGCAGGATAGATAAGGGGGAACAGTGGATGTGATTTATTTGGATTTTCAGAAGGCATTCGATAAGGTGCCACACGAGGTTATTAAACAAAATTAGGGCTCATGGGATTGGGGGTAATATACTAGCATGGATTGAGGATTAGTTAACGGACAGAAAACAGAGAGTAGGAATAAACGTGTCATTTTCAGACTGGCAGGCTGTAACAGGATCCACAAGGATCAGTGCTTGGGCCCCAGCTATTCACAATCTATATCAATGATTTGGGTGAGGGGACCAAATGTAATATATCCAAGTTTGCTGATGATATAAAGCTGGGTGGTAATGTAAGTTCTGAGGAGGATGCAAAGAGGCTGCAAGGGGATATAGACAGGCTAATCGACCGGGCAAGAACATGGCAAATGGAATATAATGTGGAGAAATGTGACGTTATCCACTTTGGTAGGAAAATTAGAAAAGCAGAGTATTTTTTAAATGGTGAGAGATTGGGAAATATTGGTGTTCAAATGGACCTGGGTGTCCTTGTACACAAATTGCTGAAAGTTAACATGCAGGTACAGCAAGCAATTAGGAAAGCAAATGGTATGTTGGCCTTTATTACAAGAGGATTTGAGTATAAGAGTAAAGACATCTTACTGCAATTATATAGGGCCCTGGTGAAACCACACCTGAAGTATTGTGTACAGTTTTGGTCTCCTTACCTAAGGACGGATATACTTGCCATAGAAGGAGTGCAATGAAGGTTCACCAGACTGATGCCTGGGATGGGGGGATTGTCCTATGAGGAGAGATTGAGTAGACTAGGCCTATATTCTCTGGAGTTTAAAAGAATGAAAGCTGATCACATTGAAACATACAAAATTCTTACAGGGCTTGACAGGGTAGATGCAGGGAGGATGTTTCCCCTGGCTGGGGAGTCCAGAACCAGGGGTTCAAGCCTGCTCCACCATTCAATAAGATCATGGCTGATCTGATCTTGGCCTCAACTCCACTTTCCATGCCCGCTCCCCATAACCCTTGACTCCTTTCCCATTCAAAAATCTGTCTATCTCCACCTTAAATATATTCAATGACCCAGCCTCTATGCTACCATACCCCGCGGTGAAAGCCACAACTTTGTGTAATCAAAGTAACGACAGAGAATTGAACAGTCTATTATTATTAAATGACTCACTTTATAGAGAACATATATTTTCAGCAACCTGATCATGTTGGCCAGTTTAGTGTACAGTTTTAAATGGTGTGATCTAATATTCGGAGAATTGGATGGTAAAATGTGATTTAGCTGCTAGACCAAGAAGGCATCACTTTATCAGATTAATGGCAGCTTTATACAGATAAGATCACAGTCGTTGTACAAACTCAATCTTCAGTACCAATTTTATGCAATCGTACATATTTTTTAAATACGTAAATTAATGCAACCAAAAAGTTAAACATAGCAAAAATGATTCAGTTTAACATGGTTCTAAAATACTTGGGTAGCAGCTTTAATATTGACATACAAAATTGACGGGCAGGAAAAGACCAGCTGGTTCATCAAGCCTGCCCCCCACACTATGATGGTCTGACCATCATGGCTAAGCAGTTCTTCCCACCCACCCACCCCAGCAGCCATGTAATGTCCTGGGCGAGGTGAAAAACCCTGGGCCAGTAAGTGAAAAAATACTCTGGAAAATTCGTCTCATACCCACTCAGGCAATTGAAACCAGCCCTGGAGGTCACATGGACTAAGCGATTATCACAATTCACAATTCACAATTCAAATCGCTTTATTGGCATGATAAGTTACATCTTATGTTGCCAAAGCAGCAAAATACATTTATGGTTTAGCACATAAACGCAGTTCTATTCATACAGTGTGTAAACAGGTATATCCCTGAGTGTATAAATATACATTCGCATTGTTTATATATATTCTTTTCTTAGTTTACTGGTTGTCCCTCTGTTCATGGCAAGCTGTAACATAGTGTGCCGCCAGTGTTACACAGCTTCTCTCCTCTCCCAGTAGGAATGGGAGTTTTTGGTTGTCATTCAGATTTCTGAAATCAGGGCATATTTGTGAGAATTTTTGGTAGAAATTCTCCCTGATGCCCTGATATTTTCCGCAGGCTGTGAGGAAGTGCATCTCTGTCTCCACTACTCCCTGACTGCAGTGAGAGCATATCCTGTCTTCTCTTGGCAGCCTGGTCTGCCTGTGTCTGCCTTTTTCGATCGCTAGGCTATGTTCGCTAAGTCTGTACCTTGTCAAGGTTCTTCTCAGTTTGTTATCCTTTACCATGGTCAGGTAATCAGCTATGTTGTATTGTCTGTTTAGGGCCAAGTAGCAATTGAGTTTGCTTTGGGTTTTTGTTGTTTCTGCCCAATATGTCAGATATTTTTCCTTTTGCTTAGCGACGATTGTGTTGGGTCGAATTCTTTGTGTTACCCTGTCACTGTCCTGGGGCTGGTTATTGTTAGTATTGTTAGTAGTTACTTCACTGAGTCCCAGGACTAGTTGACTGAGGGTATTCTTCTTTATGGTCAGCTCTTGGCATTTCAGGGCGTCGTAGTGATAGCATTGGGGATTGCTCATTTGTAGGTGATTCCAAAATTTGGTGGCTCTTTTTTGGATAGTGATTATTAATGGATATTGGCCTAGTTCCGCCCTGCATGCATTGTTTACTGTTTTCCTTTGAGTCCGGAGGATACTTTTACAGAATTCTGCATGTAGGATCTCAATTGGGTGTTTGTCCCATTTTGCAAATTCTTGTTGAGTTAGCGGTCCCCATACCTCACTGCCATAGAGTGCTTTCTCTAAAGACACTTACCTGCTACAGGAAACATTTTTTTATCCGGCACCGACGGGACAGACGTGTTGCCGGTTCATCAAAAATTCCGGATCACCGAGCGCTATAGTAAAAGACTGGACCTGTGTGAGGAACAGCGAGCAGCGGCGGAGCTTAAAACCGGCGGCAGCAGCGAGGTGAGGCCCGACCAGAGCGGACCTGTGTGGGGAACAGCGAGCAGCGGCGGAGCTTAAAACTGGCAGCAGCAGCGCGGCGAGGCGCGACCAGAGCGGACCTGTGTGGGGAACAGCGAGCAGCAGTGGAGCTTAAAACCGGCGGCAGCAGTGAGGCGGGGCCCGACCAGAGCAGACCTGTGTGGGGAACAGCGAGCAGCGGCGGAGCTTAAAACCGGCGGCAGCAGCGAGGTGAGGCCCGACCAGAGCGGACCTGTGTGGGGAACAGCGAGCAGTGCGGAGCTTAAAACCGGCGGCATCAGCGAGGCGAGGCTTACCAATTCAACAGCGGGGGAGAGAGGTAAAAAGTAATCAAAGTGTGACGTCACCAGGAAGCAGGTAAGTGATTGGTTGGTGAGTATTTCTCTTTTTTAAACTTTAACTCTGGTTTACAGTTACTAAGGTCTCTCTGGTGTAGCAGGGACTGTTGGTAAACCAGTTAACTCTAGTGTAATTAGTGGGATTGATTGATTTAATTTAAATTCAATTAATTAAAGGGTAAGTCATGGCAGGACAGCCGGGTCACGTGATATGCTCCTCCTGCGATATGTGGGAACTCAGGGACACTTCCTGTGTCCCTGACAACTATGTGTGCAAGAAGTGCATCCATCTGCAGCTACTGACAGACCGCATTGCGGCACTGGAGCTGCGATTGGATGCATACTGGAGTGTTCACGTTGCTCAGGACATCGTGAATAGCACGTTTACGGAGTTAGACACACCGCAGGTAGAGGTTGGACAGGAAGAAAGGGAACGGGTGACCAAAAGGCAGAGTACTAGGCGCAGGCAGGTAGTGCAGGGGTCCCCTGTGGCCATCCCCTCGCCAACAGATACACCACTTTGGTATAGGCACCAACGATATAGGTAAAAAGCGGGATGAGGTCCTAAAAGCAGAATATAGGGAGTTAGGAGATAAATTTAAAAACAGGACCTCAAAGGTAGTCATCTCAGGATTGCTACCAGTGCCATGTGCTAGTCAGAGTAGAAATAGAAGGATACTTCAGATGAATACGTGGCTAGTGGAATGGTGCCAGGGGGAGGGATTCAAGTTCCTGGGACATTGGAACCGGTTCTGGGGGAGGTGGGACCAGTTCAAACCGGACGGTTTGCACCTGGGCAGGGCTGGAACTGATATCCTAGTGGGAGTGTATGCTAGTGCTGTGGGGGAGGGTTTAAACTAAAATGGCAGGGGGTTGGGAACCTGAGCAGGGAGACAGAGGAAAGGGAAACCAGGATAAAAGCAAAAGATAGGAAGGAGAAAAACAAAAGTGGCAGTCAGACAAATCAACGGTTTAAATCAAACATGGCCACAGTAAATAATAATTCTAATAGGTCTAAGAGCGTTAAAAAAACAAGCCTGAAGGTTTTGTGTCTTAATGCGAGGAGCATTTGTAATAAGGTGGATGAATTGGCTGCGCAAATAGAGATAAACGAATACGATTTGGTTGGGATTACAGAAACGTGGCTCAAGGATGGCCAAGACTGGGAACTCAACATCCAGGGGTATTCGATATTCAGGAAAGATAGGCTAAAAGGAAAGGGAGGTGGGGTAGCATTACTGGTTAAAGAAGGGATTAACACAATTGTAACGAAGGATATTAGCTCTGATGATGTGGTATCTGTATGGGTAGAATTGAGAAATACTAAGGGGAAAAAAACGTTAGTGGGAGTGGTATATAGACCTCCAAACAGTAAGGGGATGGCATTAAAAGGGAAATTAAAGAAGCGTGCAATAAGGGCACAGCAGTCATCATGGGTGACTTTAATCTGCACATAGATTGGGCCAACCAAATTAGTAACAATACTGTGGAGGAGGAATTCCTGGAGTGTTTACGGGATGGTTTCCTGGACCAACATGTCGAGGAACCAGCCAGAGATCAGGCCATCTTAGACTGGGTATTATGTAATGAGAGAGGATTAATTAGCAATCTTGTTGTACGAGGCCCCTTGGGTCAGAGTGATCATAATATGATCGAATTCTTCATTAAGATGGAGAATGAAGTAATTGATTCAGAGACTAGGGTCCTCAATTTAAATAAAGGAAACTACGATGGTCTGAGGAGTGAGTTGTGTAGGATTGATTGGGGAATGGCACTCAAAGGGTTGACGGTGGATAGGCAATGGCAAACATTCAAAGACTGAATGGATGAGCTACAGAATTTGTTCATCCCAGTTTGGCATAAAAATAAATCAAAATAGGTGACTCAACCGTGGCTAACAAGGGAAATTAGGGATAGCATAAGATCCAAGGAGAGGACATATAAATTGGCCAGAAAAAGCAATAATCCTGAGGATTGGGAACAGTTTAGGATTCAACAAAGGAGGACAAAGGGATTAATTAAGAAGGGGAAAATAGAATGTGAGAGTAAGCTTGCAAGGAACATAAAAACTGACTGTAAAAGCTTTTATAGATATGTGAAGAGAAAAAAATTGGTGAAGTCAAGCGTAGGTCCCTTGCAGTCAGAATCAGGGGAATTTATAATGGGGAACAAAGAAATGGCAGACCAACTAAATACATATTTTGGTTCTGTCTTCACAAATGAGGACACTAATAACCTCCCAGAGATGCTGGGGAACATAGGGTCTGATGAAAGGGTGGAACTGAAAAAAATCAGTATTTGTAGGGAAATGGTGTTAGGAAAATTGATGGGACTGAAGGCCGATAAATCCCCAGGGCCTGATAATCTACATCCCAGGGTACTTAAGGAAGTGGCCCTAGAAATAGTAGATGCATTGCTGGTCATCTTGCAGAACTCAATAGACTCTGGAACAGTACCCATGGATTGGAGGGTAGCTAATGTTACCCCACTATTCAAAAAAGGTGGTAGAGAAAAAGCAGGGAATTATAGACCGGTAAGCCTGACATCGGTAGTGGGGAAAATGCTAGAGTCCATTATAAAAGATGTAATAGCAGAGCACTTGGAAAGCAGTGACAGGATTGGACAAATTCAACATGGATTTACAAAAGGTAAATCATGCTTGACTAATCTACTAGAAGTTTTTGAGGATGTAACTCGTAAAATAGATAAGGGAGAACCAGTGGATGTGGTGTATTTGGACTTTCAGAAGGCTTTCGATAAGGTCCCACATAAGAGATTAGCGTGCAAAATTAAGGCACTTGGGATTGGGGGCAAGGTATTGACTTGGATAGAGAACTGGTTGGTGGACAGAAAGCAAAGAGTTGGAATAAACGGGTCGTTTTCCGAGTGGCAGGCAGTGACTACGGGGGTACCGCAAGGATCGGTCCTAGGACCCCAGCTGTTCACAGTATATGTTAATGATCTGGACGAGGGAATTGGATGTAATATCTCCAAATTTGCAGACGACACAAAGCTGGGTAGGAGGGTATGCTGTGAGGAGGATGTCATGAAACTCCAGTACGATTTGGACAGGTTGGGTGATTGGGCAGAAACATGGCAAATGCACTATAATGTGGATAAATGTGAGGTTATCCACTTTGGTGGCAAAAACAGGAAGGCAGATTATTATTTGAATGGCAATAGATTGGGAGAAGGGGAAGTGCAAAGAAACCTGGGTGTTCTTGTGCACCAGTCGCTGAAGGTAAGCATGCAGGTTCAGCAGGCAGTTAAGAAGGCAAATGTTATGTTGGCCTTCGTAGCAAGAGGGTTCGAGTACAGGAACAAGGATGCCTTGCTACAGTTGTACAGGGCCTTGGTGAGACCGCACCTTGAGTATTGTGTGCAGTTTTGGTCGCCTTACCTGAGGAAAGACGTTCTTGCCATGGAAGGAGTGCAGCAAAGATTCACCAGGCTGATACCTGGGATGGCAGGAATGACGTATGAGGAGAGATTGTGTCGATTGGGCTTATACTCACTGGAGTTTAGAAGATTGAGAGGGGATCTCATCGAAACCTATAAAATTCTGTCAGGCCTGGACAGACTAGATGCAGGAAGGATGTTTCTGATGGCTGGGGAGTCCAGAACCAGGGGTCATAGTCTAAGGATAAGGGGTAAGCCATTTAGGACTGAAATTAGGAGGAATTTCTTCACCCAGAGAGTGGTGAACCTGTGGAATTCTCTGCCACAGAGGGCGGTGGAGGCCAGTTCATTAAATATATTCAAGAAAGAGTTGGATATATTTCTTAAGGCAAAAGGGATATGGGGAGAAGGCAGGGACACGGTACTGAATTTGGATGATCAGCCATGATCTCATTGAATGGCGGAGCAGGCTCGAAGGGCCGAATGGCCTACTCCTGCTCCTATCTTCTATGTTTCTATGATACGAGAGCTGAGAGCTCCATATAAAGCAACAAACCCTGTTGCTTAGCAACAGGTTCAGAACAATGGCTACAAGTTACAAGCGTCTCTGTAGCTTAGCAACAGTTGCAGTCATACCCTTGCACAGCAACAGATGGAGGAAGGCAAGTAATATGAAGTATGAACCTACTACTCCTGAATTTTGCCGGTTAACCGAGATTTCCAGTTATTTAGGTGCTGGTAAATCGAAAGTTTCCTGTGTATAATGTGATCCCTGCCTCAGTCAAGAACCTGTCCAGCTCCCTCTTGAAGGCATACAGAGAGTCAGCATCCACTGCACCAGCCAGCAATGTATTCCAGAGACTCTCAATTCTCTGGGAAAGAAGAACCACCTAACATCCCGCCTATTCCTACTCTTTTATATAGTTTAAACTCATGTTTCCTGATCCTCCCACATCTGTTAAACTGGAATAATCTAACAATAGCGATGCTATCCAGCCTTTAATTATTTTACAGACCTCTATCAGTTCTAAGTCTACACTGCCCTAAAGTAAATAGGCCAAGGTCCTTGAGCCTATCTGAGTAGCTGAGATTCTTTAAGCTAGGAATCATTTTGTAACTCTCCTCTGGCCGTTTGCTTGGCCACTATATCACCCACCATGTGGGGCGAGCCAAACAGGGCACAGTACTCTAGATGGTCTGACCAGCGACCTGTAGTGTCAAAATAGTGTCATTTGATTTATACTGAATGGTTTCTATTAATACAACCCAATAGATCTCATCGAAACCTATAAAATTCTGTCAGGTCTGGACAGACTAGATGCAGGAAGGATGTTTCGGATGGCCGGGGAGTCCAGAACCAGGGGTCATAGTCTAAAGATAAGGGGTAAGCCATTTAGGACTGAAATTACGAATTTCTTCACCCAGAGAGTGGTGAACCTGTAGAATTCTCTGCCACAGAGGGCGGTGGAGGCCAGTTCATTAAATATATTCAAGAAAGAGTTAGATATATTTCTTGAGGCTAAAGGGATCAAGGGATATGGGGAGAAGGCAGGGACAGGGTACTGAATTGAATGATCAGCCATGATCTCATTGAATGGCGGAGCAGGCTCGAATGGCCTACTCCTGCTCCTATCTTCTATGTTTCTGTACCTTTTTAGCTTTAGCTAGTTTCTCTACATTGGTCATGAACCTTTAGTGATCTTTGTACAAAAACACCAAGATCTTTTTCTCTCTCAACCTCTTTCAGTATTGTTCCCTGTAAATGATACATGTATTCTGTGTTGGCCCTACCAACATGCATGGCTCTACATTTATCTAAATTAAAAGCCATTTGCTATTGTGTGGCCCACTTCCCTAGCACATCTAAATCTTTTTGGATTTGATTGCAACCCTATTAACCCTTGCACAGATTTTGGTGTCATCTGCAAACTTATTTGCCGTACTCCCAACACCACTGTCCAGGTCATTAATAAAGACCATAAAGATTAGCAGGCCTAGGACTTTAAAAAAAAATTATTTATGGGATGTGGGCATTGCTGGCAAGGCCAGCATTTATTGCCCCATCCCTAATTGCCCTTGAGAAGGTATTTGTGAGCCGTGTGGTGAAGGTGCTCCCACAGTGCTGTTAGGTAGGGAGTTCCAGGATTTTGACCCAGCGACGATGAAGGATCGGTGATATACTTCTAAGTCAGGATGGTGTGTGACTTGGAGGGGAACTTGGAGGTGGTGGTGTTCCCATGTGCCTGCTGCCCTTGTCCTTCTAGGCGGAAGAGGTCGTGGGTTTGAGAGGTGCTGCCGAAGAAGCCTTGGCGAGTTGCTGCAGTGCATCTTGTAGATGGTACACACTGCAGCCACGGTACGCCGGTGGTGGAGGGAGTGAATGTTTAAGGTGGTGGATGGGGTGCCAATCAAGCAGGCTGCTTTGTCCTGGATGGTGTCGAGCTTCTTGAGTGTTGTTGGAGCTGCACTCATCCAGGCAAATGGAGAGTATTCCATCACACTCCTTACTTGTGCCTTGTAGATGGTGGAAAGGCTTTGGGGAGTCAGGAGGTGAGACACTCACCACAGAATACCTAGCCTCTGACCTGCTCTTGTTGCCACAGTATTTATGTGGCTGGTCTAGTTAAGTTTCTGGTCAATGGTGACCCCCAGGCTGTTGATGGTGGGGGATTCGGCGATGGTAATGCTGTTGAATGTCAAGGGGCGGTGGTTAGACTCTCGCTTGTTGGAGATAGTCATTGCCTGGCACTTCTGTGGCGCGAATATTACCTGCCACTTACCAGCCAAGCCTGAAGATCGTCCAAGTCTTGTTGCATGCAGGCCTGGAGTGCTTCATTATCTGAGGAGTTGTGAATGGCGCTGAACACTGTGCAGTCACCAGCGAACATCCCCATTTCCGACCCTATCTTGGAGGGAAGGTGATTGATGAAGCAGCTGAAGATGGTTGGGCCTAGGACACTGCCCTGAGGAACTCCTGCAGCGATGTCCTGGGGCTGTGATGATTGACCTTTAACCACCACAACCATCTTTCTTTGTGCTAGGTATGACTCTAGCCAGTGGAGAGTTTCCCCCCGATTCCCATTGACTTCAGCCATTGACTGATCCCTAGGGGGACACCACTAGTAACATGTAGTTGAACCACACCAGGTAGCCACAACTTTTGACTCCAGGATTGGAACCCATTCCTGATCCAGTGTTTCAAATTTCTACTGATACCACAAGTTTTATATTGGGAAGTAACCTCGTGTTAGGTAACTTATCAAGGACTTTCTGATTTCCCTTATCCACTAACCCTAGTGACTTCCTCAAAAAAGTCTATCAAATTTGTTAGACATGACCTATTTTTTTCAGAAGCCATTTTGTGAATTTCTAATGGTCCCTTCCCTTTCCCAATGACCATAAAGGACATATCTTACAATTTCTTATAGCACCTTCCCAATAATGGATTACAGGCTGATAGGTCTGCAGTTCCCTGGCTCCGATTAGAAAATTGGAACTACATGAGCTAGCTTCCAGTTTAAGGGAACTATCTCTGACTCTATTGCACTATTGAAGATACAGGCAAGGGGCTCACAGAGCCCCTGAGCCATCTCTTCCATCACCCTTGGATGAATATTATTTGGACCTGGAGCCCTATCAATTTTGAGCTTTCCTAATCTATGCAAAATGACATTACTCTCTAATTTAGTATTAATAATGCAGTTGAACTCTGAGCACATCATCTGGAACATAAGCATCATCTACAGGAATATAGACTGATGCAAAATAGTCATTTAGCAGCTCTGCCATAAACTGAGAATCAGTTTGAATCTGCCCTACGGTATCATTTAGTGGCCCTATACAGTCATTAAGGGTCTTCTGACTTCTGACATTGCTGAAAAAGCTTTTGCTATTCCTGCCACAATTATACACCATCTTCTTTTCCAGAGATCTCTTGGATAATCTTACGGCTGTTTTGTCTCCCTTAATTGCGTGCGTTTCCCTGTTCTCCTGTGAGTTAAATTCCTTAAGTGTGTAGAATGCTTTCTGTTTCAATCGAATTTGCCTCTGTACATTCCTCGTCAACCACAATGGTTTTGTTTTACCATGTGCCCTTCTTTTAATCATTGGGACATGCATAGCTACATTCTGTTTGAGAATGGTTTTAATTAGAACCCACTTGTCCTCAGCACTTGATTATATGTGAATCTGTATTAAAATAAAAAGATGTGTTAGAGGTACAGGGTATGTGTATGAACACAGATCAGCAGGAGTTCCTGACATTACATGGTAACCATATTAGACACTATATAAGGGAGATATATCCAGCAGAATTGATCACATTTTCAAGCAGTTTCAAGCCTATTTATATTTTTCCTATTAATTTTGTGAGTTTAAAGAGGACATGGAATCTATTTATAACTTTAAGTCTGTCAGCATTGGAGTCATATGCTGGGATCCCAGGTATTTGGGTTCCAACCTTTCGCCCAACTTGCTGTCTCTAAGGAGGAAGTTCCATTAATAATGCCAGGGCTACCAGATGAGGTATTGCCCACTTTTCAAAGCTGAACAGTCACAAGTTATAAATATAGGGGCTGATAATATGATGGTGAATGCCCAATGTACTGAAGCCCATCAGGTGCCTGATCCCCCCCCTATTCCTCGGAGACTTGGGCTTAAAATGTGCCTCAGTTGCCCAACATGACCCAATGCAGGCACAGAATGTAAAGTGGGCTGGGAGCCTATGCCAAGCTAAGCTCATTTAGACCCCAATTTTCATTTCAATTAGGAGGCCACCCCATAATGCAGCTGGAGCATCTGAGCAATGATCTAGCCACACGGCGTCCATTTGGAACATAGGCACATTGGAATTGATGGAGGGAAAAAAAACAAGGTCCATCTAGTTCACTTTTACCATCCTGGCAGTCACTGCTACAACAATAATGGAGTTGGTGACTAATCATAGCAACCAATCTTTATCAATTAGTCTACAACAGACTGAGGTGAAGAAAACCCGGCAGTGGTGAAAGCTTTGGGAACCATAGGTTCAAAGTCACCTGTTTCTCACAGACATATGACACTTACTGTATTTTATGGCTCGGATTACTCATATACTGAAAGAAATCTATCTAATTTTTATTTGAATGAATCAATACTTTCCGCTTCCACGACCTCCTTAGGGACGCTGTTCCACTCGCTCAGCGAAATAATGTTTCCATAGATTAGTTTTGAATTTAACCTTCTTCAAGCGCAGGTCATGTCTTCTGGTTCTATTGTTCAGCTTATCATTATCTACATTATTTAATCTCTTAAATTTTTTTTAAATACAGCAATCAGCAAGAACCTTCTCTTCTGCAGTGGTAACAATTCCCAGCCTATGTGATTGCTTCTCATAATCCAGTCCCTCCATCCCCTCAAGCACCCTGATTGTCCTCTTCTGTATCCTCTTGATTGTTGCAATATCCTTTTTGTACTGTAGCGACCAAAACTGTACACAGTACTCCAAGTGCGGTTGCACCAGTGTTTTATAAAGTGGCAGGATTACCTCACCATTATGGCTCAATATTGACCTTTTAATACATCTCAACAACTGATGTAAATGGGTGCTGAAAGGGTTGCTTTATTGTATGAGAAAAAACTCCTGGCCACCACTGCTCAGTGCCTTTCCCCTGTGACATCCCTTCCTCTAGCGTCCTGTGCTCCACGGCTCTCCCCACTGAACTGAAATGTCAACAGGCAGTCGACTGCACTTTACTGGCTGTTGGCTCCTGATTTTTGGCCCTGGCATCATGACTGATGTACTCGGAGCACGAGGAAGATATGCAATTAGCTGGCCTCATTATCCAGCAAGATTAGCTGTTTTATGCACAGGCAGCACAATGCTGGTGCTACGCCTGGCTCTTTACCAGCCCTAAAGTTATTTTAGTATGCTCACTGATATTCTTACTGTAATTACAATTAATGCAAGTATACCATGCAAGAAATTTTGGAACCGAGTCCATCAATGTGGCTTTGGAAATTCTTTGTATCCAACTTTTCACTTGAAATATGAACATATAAAAATGATGGACAGGAAAAGACCAACTGGTCCATCTAGCCTTATGCGTCACGATGCAGACACGCCCTACCTAGTAGACACTGCTTACTGTGTTACCCTCATCCACTAACTTGGTGACTTCTCAAAAAACTCAATCAAATTTGTAATACACAACCTTTTTTTCCAGACCAAAAGCAAAATACTGAAGATGCTGGAAATCTGAAATAAAAACAGAAAATGCTGGAAATACTCAGCAGGTTATACAGCATTTGTGGAGAGAGAATCCGAGTTAACGTTTCAGGTCGATGACCTTTCCCCATCTCTCATTTTTTCCCTCTTACATTCTCCTTGCCCCTTCTCTCATATTATCTTTCTTTATATTTTCTCTCTCCCATATTTTCTGTCGCAAATTCTCTCCTCCTTTGTTGTGTTCTCATCCGCCCTCTTTCATATCTTTTTCCCCTCTTTCAGGTCTCTTTCCCCCTCTCGCTTACATTTTCTCCATTTCAAATGGTCTTCTCTATCCCATCATACATTCTCTCCCTCTCATTTACATTGTTTCCCCTCTCACATTCTCTGTCCTTCATTCTCTGTCCCTCATTCTCTCTCACACATATATTCTCTTACCTATGTTTTCTTTGGTGCACATTCTCACTGTTGCTCTTATCAGTTCTCATTCCCTCTCTGACAATACCTTTCTTTGTCTCTTTTTCACATTCTCTTTCTTTCTCTCATTCCCTCCCTCTCTTCCTCTGATTCTTTTTCTTTCTCTCGCTTTCTCTCATATTCCCTTTCTATCTCTCACAATATATATATCATAATAACTCTCTCATTACCTCTCAGCATACTTCCCTCATTCGCTTTTCCCTTCCCCCATCACACTGTCTTGCTCTGATTTCTTGCCTTTTCTCTCTCTATCTCTCTCACACACAAACCGTTGCTGGCAGCAGATCTTTGTCTTGTAAGTCACAGCAACAGCTCCATTCCAAATAATAACGTATGACTTGTTTTCTGCTCCGGAAGCTAATAACAGAAAGTTTGCGCTCGCAGTAGTGGCAGTGTTGCTCCCTATTTGTATTTTGCCGAGCTCTGGACTGGTTTATTGCTTAAGAGCCAAGTGTGCGTGACAGCCATTCCCATCTCCCCTCTGCTATTGGGCTATATTTTTACATCTTTGTGTCACTAAGATTCCAGGAATCAGAAAACAAAAACAAAATATACCCTCCATCTCCTTCTTCTTTTAAAAAAAAATACTATATGGCAGCTAACACTGTAAAACACAGGGCTACGCTTCAAGTACATGTGACACTGATTGTCCATTCCTATCGTCAACCCTGTCAGAGCACTTTGGGAAATTGCTTCCTCTTTTGGTGGGACATCAACGGCCAGATCAGTCCCATCCTACAAAGTGTTCCTGTGGTCAGTCGTTACAGAGCATTCTTGATGGCAACTATAGAGACCTGAAGGGGAACAGTATAAAGGAAGAGCACAACAGATTTGCTATTCAAAGTTTCAAAAAGGTCCAATTCTAACTTAAAAAGGCTACATTTCAGCAGTCTAAGTAACATGCAAAACCTTCTGCCCAGTAATATTTTATACGATAATGATGGGCAGGAAAAGACCATGGGGGAAAAATTGGCTCACGCCCCCTTTGGGGTGGCAACTTTGCCGGGGTGCTACTTTTAGCACCCTGAGAAAGTTAGCACCCCTGCACCCAAAATTGAATGGTAGCACCCCAAGCAGGAGGCGGGGTGCTACTGGAAGCACTCCCCCTCCCTCTTGGGGCACTCCCATTAAATATTGTGGCGCTACGTGCAGCAGCGTCATGCACATCGGCACATAGCGCCGCAGCACTGCACGGCTCCCTCCCCTGATTAAAGGGGAGGAGCCTAGCACTGGACCACCGGGCAGCGGGGTGCCAGCAAAAGAGCCCGGCACTCAAGAGGAGTGCCGGTCTGATGGAGGAGCAGGAGGAGGTGAGAGGAGTCAGGTGCTGGCAGGCGGCCCAAAAAAAATGGCCACCCGGCATCTGCCCTTTAATTTACATCGCCCCAGCCGCAAAAATGCTCCCTGACCCTGTCGGACATAGCGTCCAGTGGTAGATCAGGGGTCGCGAGCCAAGTTTGTGATAAAATCTGGAAAATTCCTCTCTTTAAATGATCAGAACTAGTCCAGGAGACCATGCTTACATTACTTGGTATTTCACCTACCTTTTATAAGCTGTGATCCCACCCCAGCCAGGGACTGGTTCAGTTCAGTTTTGAAGGCAGCAGAGTGTCAGCGGTCACCGCACAATCCGGCAACTTGTTCCATAGGTCTACTATCTCCTGGGAAAAGAAGAGCCGCCCAACATCTAACCCTGTCCTTGTGTAACTTGGTCCCCTGGTCTTCCCCAATCCATCAGTAAGAATACAATTATTTTATATGTCTCGATCAAATCGCCCCAAAGCCTACACATCTCTAAAGTGAATAGACCCAGTTTTTTTAAGTCTTTCCGAGTAGTTAAGGTTTATTAAGCTGGGAATCATTCTTGTGGCCATTCTCTGAACCTTTTCCAAAGCCTCTATATCACCCACAATATGAGGGGACTAAAACTGAATGTAGTATTCTAAACATGGTCTAACCAAGGTCTTGTACAAGGACAAAATGCTTACAGAGAAAGTACCACATAATAGACTTGTAAGCAGAATTAAAGCGCATGAGATTAAAGGGATAGTGGCAGCGTGGATACAAAATTGGCTAAGGGACAGAAAGCAGAGAGTAGTGCTGAGCAGTTGTTTTTCAGACTAGAGGGAACTATACAGTGGTGTTGCCCAGAGGTCAGTATTAGGACCACTGCTCTTTTGATATATATTAATGACCTGGACTTGGGTATGCAGGGCATAATTTCAAAGTTTGCAGATGACAAGAAACTTGGAAATGTAGTAAACAATGAGGATAGTAGCAGACTTCAGGAGGCTGGTGAAATGGACAGACACATGGCAGATGACATTTAACGCAGAGAAATGTAAAATTATATATTTTGGTTGGAAGAATGAGGAGAGGCAATATAAACTAAATAGTATTATTTTAAAGGGGGTACAGGAAGAGGGAGACGTGGGACTGTATGTGCACAAATCTTTGAAGGTGGTGGGAAAAGTTGAGAAGGCTGTTAAAAAAGCATGTGGGATCTTTGGCTTTATTAATAGAGGCATAGAGTACAAAAGCAAGGAAGTTATGCTAAACTGTTATAAAACACTGGTTAGGCCCCAGCTTAAGTATTGTTTTAAATTCTGGGCACCAAACTTCAGGAAGGATGTCAAAGCTTTAGAGCGGGTGCAGAAGAAATTTACTAGAATGGTTCCAGGGATGAGGGACTTCAGTTATGTGGAGAGACTGGAGAAGCTGGGGCTGTTCTCCTTAGAGCAGAGAAGGCTAAGAGGAGATTTGATAGAGGTGTTCACAATCATGAAGGGTTTAGATAGAGTAAATAAGGAGAAACTGTTTCCAGTTACAGAAGGGTCAGTAAGCAGAGGACACAGAGTTAAGGTGATTGGCAAAAGAACCAGAGGCGACATGAGGAAATCTTTAATTTACACAGCGAGTTACGATGATCTGGAATGCACTGCCTGAAAGATGGTGGAAGCAAATTCAATAGTAACTTTCAAAAGGGAATTGGATAAATAATTGAAGGGAAAAAATATTACAGGGCTAAGGGGAAAGAGCAGGGGAGTGGGACTAATTGGAAAACTCTTTCAAAGAGCCGGCACTGGCATGATGGGTCGATTGGTCTCCTTCTGTGCTGTTTTCTACATTCTGGGGCAGACAAATGAGCTCCATTCAAAAATTGGGTGTATGTTTCCATCACAAGATTGCCGTAGAAACCAATATAAATTTGGGGTAATTTCTGTGTAAATGAAATCCAGGATATTTTGGCTTATTGTCTTCATTATATATAAGACAATGGTGAGTACAGTTGAGCAGTTCTTATGTTTAGGAATTGCCCAAATTTAATTGTCACAGTGTATGACATAAGCAGAGCCCCCAAAATGTGAATTGTTCCTTATTGGAAAGTATAGGACTGTAAAAAGTCCATGCAATGCATCTGGCTGGTCCCAAAAACTAAAATCTCCCAAATGCACACTCCTTCCAATATTTACTTAATTTTCGATTGCATTTTTCCATATTATCTAGTGCCTTGGGCAGTCCATTCCTCATGTTCACCACCCTTTGCATAAAGTAGTTAAATTTAAACTGTCTGTGAACCTTCTCTCTTCCAGGTTTGAGTCCATGTCCCTGTGAGATTTGACAATCTGAAACATGACATTCAATTTATCTATTCTGTTATGAATCTTAAATACTTGAATAACATTTCCCCTGAGCCTTCTCTTCTCCAGAGTAAACACTTGCAGGCTGTTCAACTTTTCCTCAACAATTACACATTGACAGTTATTTCTTATTGTTTTTTGCCACATCTTCTCTCCTTGTTTCCTAAAGGCAGTGGGGCATATTGGGCCATGGTTCCGTGGGGCTTTGTCACCCTCTGGTACCTCACACCACATGTTCATTGTGCATGGCTGAGTTTAGACAATGTATGTTAGCAGGATCAAAAGCAAAAATTACCGGAAACACAAAGCAAGCCAGTTAGTCGTGGCTCAGTGGGCAGCACTCTCGCCTCTGAGTCAGAAAGTTGTGAGTTCAAGTCCCACTCCAGCACAAAACTCTAGGCTGACACTCCAGTGCCGTACTGCGGGAGTGCTGCACTGGCGGAGGTGCTGTCTTTTGGATGAGACATTAAACGTCTGCTCACTCAGGTGGACTTAAAAGATCCCATGGCACTATTTTGAAGACGAGCAGGGAAGTTATCCCCAGTGTCCTGGCCAATATTTATCCTCAATCAACATAACAAAAACATTATCACATTGCTGTTTGTGGGAGCTTGCTGTGTGCAAATTGGCTGACACGTTTCATACATTACAACAGTGCCTGCCCTTCAAAAGCACTTCATTAGCTGCAAAGCACTTTGGGATGTCCTAAAGTCATGCAAGTCTTCTGTGGAGAGAACAGATAATTTAATGTAACAGATATATACCTAAACTATTAGCTTCTCAGATGCTGAATGACCTGCTGTGTATTTCCAGCATTTTCTATTTTTGTTTCAAATTTCCAGCACCTGCAGTATTTTTCTTTTCATTTGGGGAAACCGGATATTCAACTGGGATGGTAGTGAGGAGGGGGCATTGCAACCAAATCTGACCCTTTCCTTACCTGACATTCATGTACATGTAAATCCTGCTAGAGCTACTGAATTGCCCAAAGAGTTGACTTTAAGGTTCTTATCCTCACATCACCAGCACTGGATGAGCAGAAATTTTCTCCAACTAAATATTGGGAAGACAGAAGCCATCGTTTTTCAATCCCCACCACAAAGTCAGTTCCCCAGCCACCGTCTCCATCCCTCTCCCTGGCAACTGTCTGAGGCTGTTCGCAACCTTGGTGTTGTGTTTGACCTCGATGAGCTTCCGACCACATATCTGCGCCATCACTGAGACTGCCTATTTCCACCTCCGTATCACCGGAATCTGCCCCTGCTTCAACTCGTGCTGCTGAAACCTTCATCCATGCCTTTGTTACCTCTAGACTTGGCTATTCCAATGTTCCCCTGGCCGACTTCCCCTCTTCTTCCCTCTATAAATTAAGGTCATCCTAAACTCTGCTGCCCAAATCCTAACTCGTACCAAGTCCCGTTCACCCATTACCCCTGTGCTCGCTGACCTACATTGCTTCCTGGTTAAGCAACGCCTCGATTTCTTAAAATTCTCATTTTTTTTCAAATTCCCCCATGGCCTCACCCCTCCCTATCTCTGTAACCTCCTCCAGCCCTATAGCCCTCTGAGATATCTGCGCTCCTCCAATTCTGGCCTCTTGAGCATCCCTGATTTTATTCGCTCCACCATTGGCAGCTGTGCTTTCAGCTGTCAAGGTCCTAAACGCGAATTCCCTCCCTAAACCTCTCCACCTCTCGACCACTCTTTGCTTCTTAATACCTACCTCCTCCTGCCCTAATATTTCCTCATGTGGCTCGGTGTCAAATTTTGTTTGATAAAGCTCCTGTGAAGCGCCTTGGGATGTTTTGCTACGTTAAAGGCGCTATATAAATGCAAGTTGTTGTTGTTGTAGGCCCTTCATGATCTCTTCCCCTCTCTACCTCCATAATTCCCTCTAGCTCTACATCCCTGTGCTTGCCTTCTGATTTTCTGAAATGACTTACATTTCATTTCCAAACCCCCTGCTTCACCAATGGTTACTGCTCCTTCACATCTATGCTTCTGCTCTTTGGAGTCTGCATGAGACAAGTGAAAACATAAGACATAGAAGGACAAATTTGCATTTTTGTAGTGCCTTATTATGCTGGTCAGAAATATTTTCAAAGTACTTCAATATACAACAAATTACTTTGAACTGCTGTTCTGTAGGCAAATGCTGCAGCCATTTTACAGCAAGACTGACAAACTGCAATAAGATAAATGACTAGTTAACGTATTTCTGGAGGTGCTGATTGATTGAAGAATGTTGACCAAGACTCGGAGAAAATGCCTATCTTTTCTTTGAATAGCACCCATCTGAATCTGTGATAAAATGAAAGGAAAGGAAAGGATTTGCATTTATATAGCACCTTCCACAACCTCATGATGTCCCAAAGCACTTTACAGCCAATAAAGTACTTTTTTGAAATGTAGCCGCTATTGTAGTGAAACACAGCAGCCAATTTGCACACAGCAAGGCCCCGCACACAGCAAGGCCCCACACACAGCAAGGCCCCACACACAGCACGGCCCCACACACAGCGAGGCCCCACACACAGCGAGGCCCCACACACAGCAAGGCCCCACACACAGCAAGGCCCCACACACAGCAATGAGATACATGATCAAATTATCTGTTTTTTTAGTGATGTTGGTTGAGGAATAAATATTGGCCAGCACATCAGAAGAACTCCCCTTCTGTTCCTCGAATAGTGTCAGACAGAGTCATCTGAAAGACAGCACCTGTGACAATGTAGCATTCCCTCAATGTTGCACTAAAGTGCCCGTCTGGATTATGTGTTCAAGTCTTGGATTGGTGCTCAAAACCGCAACCTCCTGATGCAGATCCATAATTGCTACCACTGAGCCAAGGCCAACATCTAATAGCCAGATAAGACCCCAGTTTAATACCTTATCCAAAGGCAGCCCCTCCAACAATGCAGGTCTGGCTTGGTACTGTATTGGAATACCTAAAATATGTGGGTTACAGGACTTAAAAAACCTATATCCATCTAATTCAAATGCAAGAGTGCTTCCAACTGAGCCGTACTAATGAAGATGATTGTAGCATTAGATCTGAAAGTAAAAGCTGACCCTTGCTGTAGTATTCAGAGTTCAACAAATATTATTTTAAATAAAGTCTTCCCATATCCCTTTTAATAAAAAATGAAATGCTCCTCCCTGATCATTTTCTCTGGCAGTAACTCCTGTTAAACAATTAATTGATTTTGTTTACCTAATTTCTGCTAACAAAATGCCTTAGCATTGCTCAAGGCTATTTTAATATAAATAATGATCCTGAGCAGCATTTATAGGATTTTAAATATGACAAATGTTTTGATGCATTGGTTTGCTTTTGATATTATTAAATACTTAATCAAAATTAAGCTGTGTTTGGCACTGCAGTGATAATACGCTTTATCCCCGTGTGTCATCTGGGAAATTATATCCCTATAAGCAACACATTTTAAACTCATTTTTTGCTGAATTCTGTGCTTCTTCGGGTAAGTAAGTAATATTAGTATTGGAATGTCCACTTCAAGATTACATATAGGATGAGGATTAGATTCAGAGTGAAACCAACTCTGCCTGAACAATGTGCTTTAACAAGAACCTCGCTGCTGTATGTGTGCAATTTTTTCCAGTCCCAGGTCAGTTGTCCTTGTGTCTTCTTTGAATGAGACTGCCAATTACTGACAACTAATGGATAGTGTTGAGGTATGGACTTACAACCACTCAGAACTAGACTGAGACTATCCACTTGCAGTCACTGAAGAGAGAAGAGCTGTCACTTGCTTGGTGATGTACTGGAGTGCCTAATTTATGTACTCAAATTCTGGAACCCACAGCCTTCTGACTCAGAGATAGGAGTGTTACCAAATGAGCCTAAGTAATAAAGACAATGGTGTTTTACGGCATCATTCAAATCCTGGTCCCAGAGATGAAAGGACAGTGCGCTAATCCATTGCATCATCCACACTGTGTATCTGTGTGTTTGTGTTCGTGTGTGTACGTCTACCTCTGGCATCAAATGTCTATGACCACTACCGATAGTCTTCTCACCTGTGCAATTCACTCATTCTGACACAAAGCCTTTATTTTATTACTTTATAATAACACCAATAGCTGTCACTAAATGAAACCAACTGAAGCTTATATAAATAGTATTTCACTCCTGACCAATTCTATGTATAATTAATGCACAAGATGCTTCCTAACCCCATTTATTCTGAAAAGTATATTTTAAACTGCCTGCCTTAGGCCAGATTATGTTCTGAAATCTTAATATATATGGCACCTGTGCCATCTCAGATGTGCAGCCAATTCAAGCAAATACTGATGACCACTTTTTTCACAAATTGAAATAAAAATAATCAATTCCTATAGAGAGATTAAAAAATCAATTTTAACCAATTTCCATGAATGAATTCCTGGATTTTCTTGGGTGGCGAATTGGTAAAAAAGCAATTTCCATACAAATTTGATGGGAAAACCCCAAAATTGCTCGTTATGTTCTCGTATTTCTTTCTGTGCCTACCTGGGCTTTTGGACTCCAATTTTTTAAACTAATTGAACCTTTTTTGCAATAAAATAAAACCGTAATATACCTGGGTGTTTAAATTGGCAATAAAAACTGACTTTAACAATGCTTAAATACCTGGGGGTAGAGTTTCCGCTTTGGGCTTAATCGGCTTAATCCGAGTGCAAATTGTGCTCAAAATCGTGCTAGTTTTCCAAAGTGAAGTTATGGTTCAAGTTTCCGCTCAAACTCATTTTGCACAATCACAGCACAATTGGGCAGCGATTAGCGGAAACTTGACATGCTGATTAATTCGGTCTGGGGGGCGTGGCATTCGTGTTGTGGGCGGGGCTGGCTTCCAGCACGATTTTTTTGAACCAGTGCAAAATATTGCGGAACCTTGCTTTGCACTGTGTAAAACTTCTGCATGAAATTCCTTGATCTTTTGCTCTGGTTTGGCCGATTTCAGGCAAATTGCGCTGTACTGGTCTTGCTAGATGTGCTCCTATCTAGTTATCCAGCCAGCTAAACACTCATTCAAATAATTCCTCGAGAAGCGGGTTTGCTGTTTTGAAGCTTTACTTGAACAAATTTGTGAAACTGTGAACAAAGACAAAGTATGTTTTGTACATAGAACTGAGTACTATACATTAGATGTTACATAAGATATAAACATGTTTATGACAATAGAATAGACTAATTGTATAACTAAATAGCACTGGAGCTAAACTTCGGTAACTAACAACTAATAACTTCTTACAGACAAAGTATTGTCAGAATACTACACTGACAAGGTTGTTCTCATGTTATTAAACAAAGATACTCACAGACATTGTGTCTTGCCTAGCGTATGAGAAGAGATGGAAGAGGATTGAGAATCCCTCATGTAGCTTTCTTCATAACTTTGCCAGGTTCTTCCTGGAATACTACTTC
Source organism: Somniosus microcephalus (assembly GCF_052327205.1). Taxonomy (NCBI): domain Eukaryota; kingdom Metazoa; phylum Chordata; class Chondrichthyes; order Squaliformes; family Somniosidae; genus Somniosus; species Somniosus microcephalus. Next base: position 81,482,128 of record NC_141001.1, on the reverse strand, counting down.
CGGGTCAAACAGGAACAAGGTCAAATAACCTATACACTAACACTGCTATACATTAACTACCACTAGAGGGTGCTATCTGCATGTAATAAGTCCAGAACATGCGCTAACCAGCACAACCTAGTGAAAACTCTACCCCCTGATATATATTATCTAATGCAGTGCATGTTCCAGGAATGCATGACAGATGTGCATGGAGCCAGCTATTAGTTTTAGACTTGTGGGAGAACGTGAGGCTGCGTCATCTGTAGTCATGCACATCTGTCATTTATTCCTGGACGATCTATTATTCAGGAAATAATGATAGATGTGCATTGCCAAAAATTGGCACAAGAACGTATACATAGCCAATCTACATCCAAATGTTCAATATGTAAAATCAGATCTGTCCAATAACAATCTAGCTTTCATCTGTAAAGTGCACTTTGGTTTTTGATGTTGGTAGCAGATCATTGAGGGCAATTGTTGACAGCTTTTAGTTGCACAACTATTCTTAAAGACTGAGCAGATTCTTGTGAGCTATAGCATATTCCACAGAAGAGGGAATATTTTAATCCAGTAGCTACACAACATGTCAAGTGAGTTACTTGTTGGGTCCCCCGTCTCACCTTATTTCCATTGTTTCCTTTAGGCCACTTCAAATTCAATTTGCCCTGACAACCATTTCTGGTAATAGCTTTTGTCAGCAAGGATGTCTGTCAGAAAAGCCCAAAGAAGTGTGCAGTTAATTAACTTAACACTGTAATCCGTGGGATAGCGGAGTCCAACCAGAAGGAGCACCTGCCTTGGGGACCTGGTCACAGATGTCAATAATTGGCCTGAAATAATGCCAGAATTGAACAGCGTTCGCAGATTGTCAGACTTTTCAATTACATCACTCCTTTTGGCACTTCAAGATACAGGAAAAGAAAGGAATGTACAAGTAGTACAACAATTTATTGACCATGATTCTGAGCTTCAGTATGTTTTTGCCAGATGCGGAGAGCACATAGTATGATCGTGTGTTGCATATAACTTTTTCCCCACTGATAACACCGATAATACATGGTCCTCTTTCATCAGTTGGAGCAAAGATCCATTCTGGTTGGATATCAAATGCACATGTAAAGAGAACCGACAACCTACAACGCGAGTGTGGAAGATTGTATTTTGACAGACTTATTGAAAATGAGATCTACGCGTGGGATTGCATAGTTTTAATAATACCAGATGGGAGAGGGGTTGAGAATCTTTTATTCATGTTTGTTTCATTTTTCTCTGCAGTTTATTATTCATCCAGAAGTCTACAACCTACAGAACTTGCCTAGCGAATTAGAGTTGAATGCGGTAAGTGAATCCTACTTGTTGAAATGTTGTATGGTTGTGATATCTTGGTTATGCATTTTTAATGTGTTGCCACTTGTAACCAGGATAAAAAGCCATGGTTAGGAAGTATGGCCTTGTGGGACGATGTACAGTGTATGGTGTGCTTTTCTATATCTGTGATAGTCATTGCCTCTCTGGCAAATTCACAACCCTATCTGTTGTTCTACTGCTTTGCATTATATTACCACAACAGAACGTAAGTGTAGTGGTGTTATGCACCTGTCCCCGGGTTCATTGTGGGCTTGGCAGAACCTGTTGTGCCAAAAATGAAGTGTTTGCTTATTTTTGATTTGCATTCTCGCAGACTGCTAGTGTTGAGGGTCTTGTAAATGTATCGGCAGCTAGATGGGTACAAGAGAATTGACAAAATAACTGTAAAGGCATCACTATTCATGCATTCCACTATGGCTTACATAAGAACATAAGAACATAAGAAATAGGAACAGGAGTAGGCCATTTGGTCCTTTGAGCCTACTCCGCCATTCAATGAGATCATGGATGATCTTCTGCCTCAACTCCATTTACCAGCCCTATCGCCATATCCCTTGATGCCCTTACTAGTCAGAAATCTATCAACTTCTGTTTTGAATATACCCAATGACTGAGCCTCCACAGACCTCTGGGGTAGAGAATTCCAAAGATTCACCACCCTCTGTGTGAAGAAATTTCTTCTCATCTCAGTCCTGAATGGCCTACCCTTTATCCTGAGGCTGTGGCCCCTGGTTCTAGACGCCCCAGCCAAGGGAAACATTCTCCCAGGATCCACCCTATCAAGCCCTGTATGCTTTAATGAGATCCCCTCTCATTCTTCTGAATTCAAGAGAATACAGGCCTAGTTTACTCAATCTCTTCTCATATGACAGTCCCGCCATCCCAGGAATCAACCTCGTGAACCTTTGTTGCACTCCCTCTATGGCAAGTATATCCTTCCTTAGGTAAGGAGACCAAAATTGTACACAGTACTCCAGGTGTGGTCTCACCAAGGCCCTATATAATTGGAGTAAGACTTCTTTACTACTGTACTCAAATCCACTTGTAATGAAGGCCAGCAAACCATTTGCATTCCTAATATCTTGCTGCACCTGCACATTCGCTTTCAGTGACTCATGTACAAGGACACCCAGGTCCCTTTGAGCATCTGCATTCCCCAATCTTTCACCATTTAGGAAATACTCTGCCTTTCTGTTTTTTCTTGCAAAGTGGATAACTTCACATTTATCCACATTATATTCCATCTGCCATGTTCTCGCCTACTCACTGAGCCTGTCGAGATCCCCTTGAAGCCTCTTCACATCCTCTTCACAACTGACACTGCCACGTAGCTTTGTATCATCAGCAAATTTGGAAATTTTACATTTAGTCCCCTCATCCAAATCATTGATATAAATTGTGAATAGCTGGAGCCCAAGCACCAATCCTTGCGGCACCCCATTAGTCACAGCCTGCCATCCTAAAAAAGCCCCGTTTATCCCTACAGTTTGTTTTCTGTCTGTTAACCAATTCTCAATCCATGCTAGTATATTACACCCATAATCCATGTGCCCTAATTTTGTTCACCAACCTCTTGTGTGGGACCTTATTGAAGGCCTTCTGAAAATCCAAATACACCACATCTACCAGTTCCCCTTTGTCTACTCCACTAGTTACATCCTCAAAGAACTTCAATAGGTTTGTTAAACAGGATTTATCTTTCATAAATCCATGTTGATTTTGCCCAATCTTACTATTAGTTTCTAAGTGCCCAGTCATTGCATCCTTTATAATAGATTCCAGCATTTTCCTAACTACTGATGTGAGGCTAACAGGTCTGTAGTTCCCCATTTACTCTCCCCCTCCTTTCTTAAATAGCGGGGTTACATTTGCTATCCTCCAATTTGCAGGAATCATTCCAGAATCTATAGAATTTTGGAAGATGACCACCAGTGTGTCCACTATCCCAATGGCCACCTCTTTCAAAACCCTAGGATGTAGGTCATCCGGTCCTTGGGATTTATCGACTTTTAGTCCCATTAATTTTGCTAGTACTGTTTTTTTACTAATAATTTCTTTTAAGTTCCTCATTCTCGCCACGCCCTTGGTTTTCTCGTATTTCTGGGAGGTTTTTTGTGTCTTCCTCCGTGAAGACAGAAACAAAGTATTTATTTAATTTCTCTGCCATTTCCTCATTCCCCATTATAAATTTTCCCGTCTCTGACTGTAAAGGACCTACATTTACCTTTGTCAGTCTTTTCCTTTTCACATAGTTTTAGAAGCTTTTACAATCCATTTTTATATTTTTTGCTAGTTTGCTCATATTCCATTTTCCCTTTATCAATTTCTTGGTCCCCCTTTGCTGATTTCTAAAAAAGATCCCAATCCTCAGGCTGACTGCTTTTTGCTGGCAACTTTATAAGCTTCCTCCTTTGACGGAATACTAGCTTTAATTTCTTTTGTCAGCCATGGTTGGATCACTTTTCCTTTTGAGTTTTTATGCCCTAGAGGAATATATGTTTGTTGCAAATTATGCATTATTTCCTTGAATGTTAGCCATTGTATATCCACCTTCATACCTTTTAGTATAGTCTCCCAATCTACCATGGCCAACTTGTCCCTCATACCCTTGTAGTTTCCTCTGTTTAGATTGAAGACCTTAGTTTCAGATTTGACTACGTCACTCTCAAACTTAATGTAAAATTCAATCATATTATGGTCACTTGTCCCTAAAGATTATTGATTAACCCTTTCTCATTACACAGTACCAGATCCAGAATAGCCTGTTCCCTGGTTGGCTCCTTCACATACTGGTCCAGGAAACCATCTTGCATGCATTCCAAGAATTCGTCCCCCACACCAATATGTAGATTAAAGTCCCCCATGATTACCGTATTGCCCTTGTTACATGCACTTCTAATTTCTTGATTGATACTGTGCCCTACATTACCACTACTGTTTGGTGGCCTATACACAACTCCCACCAATGTTTTCCACCCTTTGCTGTTTTTTAGCTCCACCCAAACTGATTCCAGTTCTACATCACGATCTGCCGAGCCAAGATCTTTTATCTCTACCGTACCGATCTCATCCCTTATTAACAGCACTACTCCACCTCCTTTTCCTTTTTGTCTGTTCTTCCTAATTGTTGAGTACCTTGGAACATTCAGTTCCCAGCTTTGGTTACCCTGCAACCATGTCTCTGTAATGGCAATTACATCATACACATTTACTTCTATTTGTGCCATTAATTCATCCACCTTGTTGCGAATGCTACGTGAATTTAGATAAAGTGCCTTCAACTTTGCCTGTTTAATATTTTTCTGCACTTTGACCCTCTTTACTGTTGACCTTTGTTTCTGCTCCCTACTAGTTTTGCTGACTACTTTTCTAACTTGCGCTTCCTGCTTTGTTTCTCTCTGTTCTGGGCCCACACTTAGGCTCCCAGCCCCCTGACAAGCTAGCTTAAATCCTTCCCAACAGCACCAGCAAACCCCCCTGCAAGGATATTGGTCCTGGTTCTGCCGAGGTGTAACCCGTCCAGCTTGTACAGGTCCCACCTGTTATGTTCATAAATAAATAGACATTATCATTATGAACAGCTAGCTTGAGCTAGTCACTTTATTCAGCCATGTGGACTTTGTGTGCAGGCATCCATCTTGACTACTGCCTTGTGGGTAACCTAGTGCATCGTGGGTAGCCCACTCTTATATACAATGCAACTAATGCTCCATTTACTTGCAGTGGGATCATCCATTTTTCCTCTTTTACTGCATTAACTTTATGTTCAGCATTGTCCATTCCTGAGGGCTGCATATTTTCTGTATCCTTTTCTATATTGTCACGTGACACCATTCCTACAGAAAATGTCTCACTTAAATCAGTGTCCTCAATCACATTGACTTATTGCCCTTTCTTTGTTTTTACTTTTGAAAAGCATTGTTTGGCAAAGTGATTCTTTCCATTAGCTTTTGTGCACATTTTCCCAAACGCTGGGCATTTTCGTGACTGGTGTTTGTAACCACAGCGTTTACAATTAAAAATTCCTTCCTCCGATTGCTTTTCATTTCTGTTCTGCCCATGTTTCTTCCCCTTGTAGGACACAGCATAGACAGCAGCACAGTTACTTACTACAATCGCATTATTGTTAATTTCACTGAAAGTCTTCGCGTGCTTTTGAGCTAGCTCACTGGCTTGGCATATTTTCACAGCATTCTCCAATGTTAGTTTGGTTTTTCTCAACAAATGTTCCCTGACTTTTTTATCATGAATACCAAACACAATCTGGTCACGAATCATGGATGAGTTCAGTTCAGAGAAATTACATGTCTGTGCTTTCAGTTTCAGATCGGTCATAAACCTATCAAAAGTCTTATTTTGCTGCTGTGTCCGTGAACGGAACACGTACCTCTCATAGGTTTCGTTCTTTTTGGGAGAACAATGTGCATCAAATTTCTTTAGCACATCTTCCATCTTTTCTCTGTCCTCCTCTTGATCAAATACAAACATATTAAATACCTCTATCACCTGTGGGCCTGCAACCATGAGCAGCAATGCTATTTTCCTTGCATCTGGCTTCGTGCCGAACCTAATGGCAACAATGTAGAGTTCGAATTGTTGTTTGAAAGTCCACCAATTGCAGTCGACATTCCCCGTGAGTTTCAAACCCTCCGGTGGCTTCCAAGTCTCCACGTCGCATTTCACAATATTCAGCAGATTTTACCAATCCTGGTACCATGTTATGTTCATAAATAAATAGACATTATCATTATGAACAGCTAACTTGAGCTAGTCACTTTATTCAGCCATGTGGACTTCGTGTGCAGGCATCCATCTTGACTACTGCCTTGTGGGTAACCTAGTGCATCGTGGGTAGCCCACTCTTATATACATACAGCTCCACCTAGTGTACCATTCTAGGATGACATGTTACTGATCATTACTCCACCTTCCCCAGAATCGGTCCCATTGCCTCAGGAACTTAAATCCCTCCTACACCATCTCTCCAGCCACACATTCATCTGGTCTATTCTCCTATTTCTGCTCTCGCTAGCACATGGCACTGTGAGTAATCCTGAGATTACTACATTTGAGGTCCTGCTTTTTAATTTATTTCCTAGCTCCCTATATTCTGCTTGCAGGACCTTGTCCCTCGTTCTACCTATGTCGTTGGTACCGATATGGACCATGACCTCTGGCTGTTCACCCTCCCCCTTCAGAATGCCCTGCAGCCACTCAGAGACATCTTTGACCCTGGCAGCAGGGAGGCAACATATCATCCTGGAGTCACGTCTGAGGCCACAGAAATGTCTATCTGTTCCCCTTAGGATAGAATAGGCTTCTTGTAGTTATTGCAGGATGATAAAGTTAGGTGGTGGGCAGGATAAGTTAATCTGCAGAAGAGTAGAACAAAGTAAGTGTATTTGAAATAAGACTTAAAATAATGGCCCTGATTTTGTGGTCGGCGGCGTAGCGAATAAGTACGCCCCCGACATCCGAACGAAATCCACACTTGGCTCATGCAAATCCCCTTTCAAGAGGTTGCTTTCAAATATTGCAGAGTTGTGCGCAGTGAAGTGGCCCTCGGATCCACGCTGTGTGTATGTGAACCTGAGCTCACGTGGGGCAGTGTTCCTTTCACTTCCGGACTCTTAGCCAATCAGGAAACTGAGAAGATTGTTGATTTGCCCACAACTCATTTTAAATAATTTAGCAGCCAGAAATGCTATTTTATTAATAAATTACAATCATTGCAATAGTGGCCCAGAGATTCCGATTACAGGCCTCCCGCGGGCGGAGGACTGCGATCTGGGAAAAATCTGTGCCCTTCCCTGAGGGCTCCCAGGAGGCGCACAATTCCAATGCCGGGCTTCTCCAAACTGTCGGTGCGCAGGGCCCACGTATCCCAGAGGCGCAGGTAGTCCGCAGCATCCCTGGGATCACATGGGCCATGGGGAGCCAATCAGAGAAGGGAATCTCCCTTCATACATTTGACAGGAAGACCTGGCAATTATATGAATGGAGATCAACCCCAAAACAGAGTAAAACTTCAAATACATTTTTTTAAATCACATTTTTAAAATGACTTGCAATTACATAAATTTAAATTTTTGTTAATTTTTGAAAAAAATAATTGAAGTTTTTAACGGGGCTAAAATAAACTTACCTTTTTTTAAAAGTACTTTTAAATGAGAAATCAGTGGAGATTTTTAAAAAACTTTTTTCAACTGTTATCCTGGTAAAAGCAGGCCTTACGCCTGCTTTTACCATGCACAAGAATTGTAAGGGTTTTCTGCGGGCGGAGGGTCTCCAAAAAGTGGAACAATCCGCCCGCAGAGGCCCTGCTCCCAGGCAGCCGGAGGATCTGTCAAGAGCTTTCTTGACAGATCGGAAATGCCGGTTTCATGCGCATGCGCAGTGCATGCCTGAAACCGGCATTTCCGATGCCCCTGCGGGTGGGTACACAGCAGAATATCCAGCCCACTAGTATTTAATACACTAACCAAGATTTCAACATTAGTAGAATTCGATCAAGCATTGAAAGCTCTTGAGATAATTTTACTGAAGGTGTCCTTAAAACAATAAAACTCGATTAGGATGCTTTTTATACAAAGCATGCAGCTGAATTAACATTGGATCTTTAATTCTGGGCCATGACAACATAAACCTATAATTATAGTCCTAACAAATTTGTTTCTCCTCTATTAGACTAACTAACTTTTGATTAATTTAAATAATCTAAAACGGTAGCGTAGTAATAAAGTCAGCGGCCTGGACTAATGATCCAGAGACATGCATTCAAATCATACCATGGCAGTTGGGGAATTTAAATTCAGTTAATTAAATAGATCTGGAATTAAAGCTATTATCAGTAATGGTAACGAGGAAACTATCGGATTGCCACAAAAAAACATCTGGTTTACTAATGTCCTTTAGGGAAGGAAATCTGCTGTCCTTACCTGGTCTGGCCTATATGTGACTCCAGACCCACAGCAATGTGGTTCACTCTTAACTGCCCTCTGAAATGGCCTAGCAAGTCACTCAGTTGGAACTAACCACTATGAAACATAATAAGAATGAAACAGAACGTACCACCCGGCATCGACCTCGGCACTGGCTACGGACACGGCAAAGGCACACCCAGTCCAGTCAATCCTGCAAAGTCCTCCTCACCAATATCTGGGGACTTGTGCCAAAATTGGGAGAGCTGTCCCACAGACTAGTCAAACAACAGCCTGACATAGTCATAATCAGAGAATCATACCTTTCAGCCAATGGCCCAAACTCCTCCATCAGTGGTATACAATTGGGAAGAAGTGGCCCTGGGAGTCCTCAACATTGACTCCGGACTTCATGAAGTCTTATGGCTTCAAGCCAAGCATGGGCAAGGAAACCTCCTGCTGATTACCACCTGCTGCCCTCCCTCAGCTGATGAATCAGTGTTCCTCCATGTTGAAGACCACTTGGAAGAAGCACTGAGAGTAGCAAGGGCACAGAATGTACTCTGGGTGGGAGACTTCAATGTCCATCACCAAGAGTGGCTCGGTAGCAACACTACTGACCGAGCTGGCCGAGTCCTGAAGGACATAACTGCCAGTCTGGGCCTGTGACAGATGGTGAGAGAACCAACACGAGGGAAAAACTTACTTGACCTCATCCTCACCAATCTACCTGTCGCAGATGCATCTGTCCATGACAAGATTGGTGGCAGTGGCCACCGCACAGTTATTGTGGAGACGAAGTCCTGTCTTCACACTGAGGACACCCTCCATCGTGTTGTGTGGCACTACCACCGTGCTAAGTGGGATAGATTAAGAACGGATCTAGCAGCTCAAAACTGGTCATCCATGAGGCACTGTGGGCCATCAGCAGCAGCAGAATTGTATTCCACCACAATCTGTAACCTCATGGCCCAGCATATCCCTCACTCTACCATTACCACCAACCCTGGTTCAACAACGAGTGTTGAAGAGCATGCCGGGATAGCACCAGGCATACCTAAAGATGAGGTGCTAACCTGGGGAAGCTGCAACACAGGACTACATGCATGCTAAAAAGCAGAAGCAGCATGCTATAGACAGGGCTAAGCGATCCCACAATCAACGGATCAGATCAAAGCTCTGCAGTCCTGCCACATCCAGTCATGAATGGTGGTGGATCATTAAACAGCTAATGTGAGGAGGAGGCCCCATAAATATCCTCCCTTAATGATGGTGGAGCCTAGCACGTGAGTGCAAAAGACAAGGCTGAAGCATTTGCCACCATCATCAGCCAGAAGTGCTGAGTGGATGATCCATATCGGCCTACTCCTGAGGTCCCCACCATCACAGAAGCCAGTCTTCAGCCAATTCGATTTACTCCATGTGATATTAAGAAATGGCTGAGAACACTGGATACAGCAAAGGCTATGGATCCCGACTATCGTGCTGAAGACTTGTGCTCCAGAACTAACCGCCCCTCTAGCCAAGCTGTTCCAGTATAGCTACAACACTGGCATCTATCCAACAATGTGGAAAACTGCCCAGGAATGTCCTGTCCACAAAAAGCAGGACAAATCCAACCCGGCCAATTACCGCCCCATCAGTCTACTCTCAATCATCAGCAAAGTGATGGAAGGTGTCGTCAACAGTGCTACCAAGCGGCACCTACTCACCAACAATCTGCTCACTGAGGCCCAGTTTGGGTTCTGCCAAGACCACTCGGATCCCGACCTCATTCCAGCCTTGGTCCAAACATGGATAAAGGAGCTGAATTCCAGAGGTGAGGTGAGAGTGACTGCCCTTGACATCAAGGCAGCATTTGACCAAGTGTGGCATCAAGAAGCCCTAGTAAAACTGAAGTCAATGGGAATCGGGGGGAAAACTCTCCACTGGCTGGAGTCATACCTAGTGTAAAGGAAGATGGTTGTGGTGGTTGAAGGTCAATCATCACAGCCCCAGGACATCACTGAAGTAGTTCCTCAGGGCAGTGTCCTGGGCCCAACCATCTTCAGCTGCTTCATCAATGATCTTCCCTCCAACATAAGATAGGAAAGGGGGATGTTCGTTGATGACTGCACAGTATTCAGCGCCATTCACAACTCCTCAGATAATGAAGCAGCCCGCATGCAACAAGACCTGGATGATGTTCAGGCTTGGGCTGATAGGTGGCAGGTAGCATTTGCGCCACAGAAGTGCCAGGCAATGACTATCTCCAACAAGCGAGAGTCTAACCACTGCCCATTGGCATTCAATGACATTACCATTGTCGAATCCCCCACCATCAACATCTTGGGGGTCACCATTGACCAGAAACTTAACTGGACCAGCCACATAAATATTGTGGCAACAAGAGCAGGTCAGAGGCTAGGTATTCTGCGGTGAGTGTCTCACCTCCTGACTCTCCAAAGCCTTTCCACCATCTACAAGGCACAAGTAAGGAGAGCCTGGATGAGTGCAGCTCCAACAACACTCAAGAAGCTCGACACCATCCAGGACAAGCACCCCGCTTGATTGGCACCCCATCCACCACCTTAAACATTCACTCCCTCCACCACCGGCGTACCGTGGCTGCAGTGTGTACCGCACTGCAGCAACTCGCCAAGGCTTTTTTGACAGCACCTCCCAGACCCGCGACCTCTACCACCTAGAAGAACAAGGGCAGCAGGCGCATGGGAACACCACCTACAAGTTCCCCTCCAAGTCACACAACATCCTGACTTAGAAGTATATCGCTGATCCTTCATTGTCACTGGGTCAAAATCCTGGAACTACCTACCTAACAGCACTGTGGGAGTACCTTCACCACGCGGACTTCAGCGGTTCAAAAAGGCGGCTCACCACCACCTTCTCAAGGGCATTTAGTGGTGGGCAATAAATACTGGCCTTGCCAGTGACGCCCAGATCCCACAAACGAATAAAAAAAAGTCGAAAGTTGTAATGTCTGATAACATGAGGAAATCATGAAATTGAATTAAATCCTATCTAAATAGAAGTTGCAAATAATTAAGCCGAATCTACAAAAGGCCTTTGGGCAGCAAAGATGGTGACACAAAAAGACCCTCTTTTCAAACTCAAACAAAGGGAAGTTTCTTTCAAAGTTTGTATCCGCTCAGATAGGAACCAGTGCCTCATTGTTATGGGCTGTAGCATAAACCTAGCTCAACATTAATACAAGTTTCTCATCCCCCCCTGTCAACACCACCCCCCACCTTACGCTGTGCAACAGGCTTCCTGCGTCTGTTTGCTCCAGACGTAAACATTTTCAGGGTAATTAATGCTCAGTAGGTGGGCAATGAGCCCAACTTTTCGCCAGCACGTTGATTTGAGTGATGAGATGAAACGTGCAGTGAAGCCTGTGTGCAGTCGAAACTTGACAGATCGCAAGTTCGGGATTTAGCGCATGCGCTTGCTGAACTTGCGGTCAATTTGTCAGGCGGTGTGATGGCGTACTCGGCGTATTCAGAGCCAATGTGAAATCTGAACTCATTTGAAGTGGGCAATTTCAGGTTTCCCTGTGAATACCTAAATTTTGTTCAATTTAAATCATGTGGAATTCAGTGAGGAATAAATTATTCCTCTGGGCTGGATTTTTATTCAGCAGTCGGGAAGGATGCAGGACTACAACTTTCGGGTTTTAGTCTCGCCTACATCGACATCCAGACAACCCACATGATTTTCCCTTGATTGACCTTGTTGAGCCCGCCCAGCGGGCTCAGCAGGCCAATTAAGGGCCACCCAGCAACAGGTGACGTCACAGACTGAAATTTCATCTGTCAAGACGTCTTGACAGATGAAATATCAGTGTTTCACAGCTGTTTGAAGCTGTCAAACACTGACAGTCTGACTTCTAACCTGAGTCCTTCTACGCAGACTCAGTTAGGACTCTCACCGGCAATGATAGCTGAAGGCTGTCACTTTTGACAGCTCGCAGCAATTTGGCTTTCAGTGCCGACTGAGTGTTGGACTCCCGAAACCTAGAGGAAGAAAGGCTGTTAAGGTAAGTACAGGTAATATAAACTTCTTTACACACTTTAGACACACCAAACACACTTACCTTTGCACTCATGCACACATCACTCACCTGAACACCGACATCGCGACCCCTCCAAGTCCTTCAACGCGACGGCCTGCCTGCTCTAACCTGGCGTGGTTTGGAGCCGTCGGGAATCCCACACGACACCCCTCAAAATAGGGATTAAGCTAAAAGCTGCCTGTTAACTACCTGTTAACAGGCAGTTAATTGGCACTAATCCCTTCCCTCGGCGGGTCCCAGTGCGGGGCGGGTACCCGCCTCCTTTGTAACTTACGTGGAGGCGGGTTTTGGGCGGGATGGTGTCGGGACCCCTGAATTCGGGATTTTAGCTCCCCGCACGCCTAAAAGCCCGCCTCACGGCACACTGAAAATCGAGGCCAATCTGTGTTTGTTCCCTGTTGGTTTACATATTCTACCTTAATTGGCCCTACCATAATGACAGATGTGGAGCCAACATTTGTGGCTGGGGACAGTAACTAAGTTGAAAATATGTGCTTCTTGGCATTGAGTCTGGAGTCATTTAATTTCTGAGGATATATGCCAGCCTAGTGCAGATACGTTATGTGTTTTCTGTCACTGATTTTCAAAATGGAACTGGAAATGCCACCTAATATTCAGGAGAAATGAGTTAGCTGGGGTGAAGCCTGTCTGGATAAGAAGCTCCATTATTTGCATTCTGTTTCCTGTCATCTCAGATTTTTGAACAGATTGTACAATGTACATATTGGACAAGAAATATGAAGAGATTTTATAAAGGAAAAGAAATATATAACACCTTTCATGATTTCAGGATATGGGAAAGTGTTTTTCCGACAATGAAGTCCTTTTCAAATGAAGTCCTTTTCAAGTGTAGTCATGCAGGGAAACGCAGCAGCCAATTTGCACACAGCAAAATCCCACAACCAGCAAGGAGATAAATAAACAGATCATCTATTTCAGGGATGTTGGTTGAGGAATAAATATTGTCCAGGAATCTCCTGCTCTTCTTCAAATCGTGTCATCTATTTTTTTACATCCACTTGAGAGGGCAGATGGGGCCTTTCTTTAACAACTCATCCAAATAATGGCGGGTGAAAAATTCGGCCCCGTAGCGCCTGATTTTTCGGTGCAACAGGTGGTATTTTGTGCCGAAAATGGCGTCCGCACCGCGCAAGCACACTTCTGGTGCATGCCGCACTGGACACCATCTTGGTGAGGGCGGTAGGGTGGGCGTTAGGAGCTTGCGGCGGAAGTATGCAGAGTAGGCAGCTCGTGACGTCAATCATCGTGCAATGCTGAGTTGATGCCAGCACTGCTATTTTCGTTGTCAACGCTAGAGCTAACAGCCTGTGTTAACCTCGCACAGCTGAACATGCGTTCAGCAGCAGCAAGGGCCCCCAACAGCGATATTTAAAGGGATCAGCAACCAATCTAAGGTTACGTAGGATTACATAGGTTACATAAGGGTAGTTGCTGATTGATTTCTACTGGCTCTGTGTAACTTTGTGGAACTGTTTGGAGCTTTTATACATGTTTAAAGTCGGTGAGGTGACAGGGAGTGGTGCTGCAAGTGGAGAAGCCTTGGTTCTGACTTCAAGGGTTCTGGTCAGACCACTGGCTCCCAGTCATGGGTGCTCTAGTTGTCATCCCCCTTGACCTGCAGCATGACAGGGAGCCGGAGTGGAGGCAGCAAAGAAGAGGACAAGCTGCTCACAGAGGGAGGGCGAGGAGGGGGAGAAGGGCTCTCAGCAGGAGGCCTTACCCACCTAGGGTCTTCCTAGAGCAATTCGCTTACCTCAGTCTGAGCAGCGTGTGAGGAATCTGTGCTTTATGAAGGTGGTGCTCACAGAACTCTACAATCTTTGCAACCAGACCTGCAGCCTCATACCAGGGCAAGGACAGTGCTGCCAGTGGCTGTGAAGGTGACCGTGGCTCTGAATTTCCTCGCGTCGGGAACCTTCCAGGCTGGAGCAGGCGACATCCGTAATATCTCCCAGTTCGCTGTCCACTGCTGCAGAAAAGAGATGGCAGATGCTCTTTCTGCCAGGAGAGGGGACTTCATTGTCTTCGCTCCCAACAGAGAGAAGCAGGTGGAGCATGCACGTGTCTCTGCCAGGATAGCAGACTTACCCATGGTGCAGGCTGCCGTCAACTGCACGCACTTGGCTTTGCAGGCAGGGCATCTAAATGCTGAGATGTACCACAACCGCAAAAGTTTCCACTCGCTGAATGTGCAGTTGGTGCGCGACCATGCTCAGCGTATCATGCAGGTCAATGCCCAATAACCTAGTAGCAGTCAAGAAGCCTTCATTCTGCGCCAGTCCACTGTTGCCTCAGTCTTGAGCCACCACGTCAAACCAGAGGCTGGCGGTTAGGTGACGAAGGCTATCCCTTGACCACTTGGCTCATGACTCCGCTCCCCAGCCCACACATGGCCAGCATGCATACAAAAAGAGCCATACTTCCACACAAAACATCATACAGCAGAACATTGTGGTGCTGAAACAATGATTCCACTGCTAGGACTACTCTGGAGGAGTTCTGCAGTACTCGCCAGAGTGCGTCTCAAGATCTTGATCTGCAAGAGAAAGGGAAGTGTACCAGTGCGTGTGGTGCAATGTGTTTGGGTTATGTGCCTGTTATGGTTGAATAGCTGACAGTTTGTGCAAGCTGTGAGGTGTGGCTATGAGTCTTGCAGCAGTGGTAAGCATGTGAACATGAGGTGAAGCTATGAATGTGAGGTATGAGTTGTGCTTGGTGGAGATTGTTGGTAGGTGAGTGATGGGGTGTGGTGCATTGAGCAGTGTGTGAGGCTCATGGTGCAGATGGTGGGATATGGCATTTGAAGATTAATTCACTGACCTTGACCCCTCGAGTGATATCATTAATTTTCTTCCTGCACTACATTCAGGTCCTTGGGGCTACACTGCTGGCATTGACAGCTCTGGTTTTCTGCTCCCATTAGCGTTTGCAATTTTTATCTGGGGCACCTCCTGTGGAAATAGGACCTCTCTCCTCCTTTCCGCCCCCTGCACCAAGCCTCCAGTGTTGCATCAGAGAACCTTGGTGCATGCGCTCTCTGCTGTTGTGACATTTGCACTTCTCCTCTAGCCAGTTGCATGAGCTGCTGCAGGCAGAATGCACCTCCCCTTTAAGAGATGCAGACTGCCTTTAAGAAGTGGAGGGGAGGGGAGCTTTCATTGGTGCTAGCCTTACATGAACCTGGGCCCCCTGCTGAGCGCTCAGCAGCGCTGAGCTGAACATTACTATCCCCGCACCCGTTTTTGGAGGTAACCCAATTTTTAGCCCTGCACCTTCAACAGTGCAGCATTCCCTCAGTACTGCACTGGAGCTTGAACCCATGACCTTCTGACAGAGGTGAGAGTGCTATCACTGAGCCAAGGCTGACACCTTATGTATTTATTATTGTAAATATTTATTAATAAACATATAGATCAGGTTATATTAACTGCCAAGTCTGCCCCAACATGCACTAATTTTAAGAAAGAAAGACTTTCACTTATATCACACCTTTCATGACCTCAGGATATTTCAAAGTGCTTTACAACCAATGGAGTACTTATGAAGTGTATTCACTACTGTAATGTACTGTGCTATTTGTTTCATTGCCCTCACCCTCTAGTTCACTGGTGAGAGAAGCAAGCTTAAGATAAGGGAAATAAAAAAGGAGAGTGGCTGAGGCTTACCCCTCACCCAATGCAATATCTTTCCATATGGGAAGCCCATGAAACCTGTCCAGGTGATTACTGGCTAGTGATGGTGTTTTGTTTGAAACAGTTCACTCCCATAAGTGTTTTCTGCAAGATTGGAAAGTCTCGGGATCAATTGAATTGTTTATCATTGAGTTCAAAGTGTCATGACGTGTCCATAGTTTTACTTTTTGTCGACCCATAATTTTCAGATGCATCATGACTGGTGCAATATTGCTTATCCAGAGGCATAAACTGTCCATGTGCTTTTTATTTGAAGTGCACCCTAGTGGTATGTCACCGAGTTGATCGCTTTAAAAAAAGATTCACTGTTTCTGAAGTGATCAATACAGCTCGAGAAAAAATACAGCCACTGTCGAATTTTTTAGTATTATATGAAAAAGAAATTAATGGTGGGTTTCAACGTACATAGAAAATGCATGCTTCATAATGGGCCTATAATTTGTAGTTATTATGTCTGGTGTCAGGTGATGGTGCAATGTCCCACACCCTGTCAATATCCAGCATGTATCTTGCACATTTTCCTCAAGGTTCAATAAAGATCATACACACTGAAAATAAAATATTCATGTAGTTGAAATAAGCTACAGGAGCACACAAGCCTCACCGAATTGCAGCAGCCATTTGAGTTTATGCCCTATCAGGGCATACAAGTCTCACTTTTCTCAAATATGTAATTGAATTTCATGAAAGTTTTAATATTTTTTTCCTTCTAATACCAAGCTTATCAATGAACTATTAAATATCAATCACCTTAAATCATGCTCCACCACAGGGGAGCTGTATATTTATCCTGTGCGTGATTTGCCTCTGATTTGTGCCTCAGAGGAAATTTTCTATAAATTATACAAAGAATAATCAATGCAAATGCACCGTATTACTTTTCCTTTCACCGTTTATTGTAGCATTGCTGTGCCACAGCACTAAGTGTAATTAAGTTTGCATTTTAATTTTCCACTGGCAAACTCTAATAAGAACACCAGGATTACAATGAATTTATCCACAGTCTGCCACAGCTGATATGATGCATTCTGTAAACTCTGGAATTTTAAAACAATTTTTCCTGAAGTAATGCATTTAATTCTGTTTGCTGACTGCCCTGGAGATATCATTTATGTTCATATGTGGCCTGCCATGTTGATGATGATAAAGTTTATAATTACTCTTGATCCTTTACCAAATGTTCCATTTCTAACTTGGTTCATTTTTTTTTACAATTCAGTGTTCCAATTACTTTGCAGGAGATCAGTAACACTGACCATCAACCCCTTTTATATATAACTGAGCGTTCTGAAGAATCGTGTCCATTCATAGTGAGTGCAATTTACGCAGTAGGAATAATTACAGGATCTGCCTTGATTCGTGAGATATTTGTCTTGCAATCTGCAAAAGATTTTCAGCAGGTCTCTTCTACTGGGCTAATGCAAACCTGCACTTCACAACAGCAGACATGGGCAAGAGGTGGGAGTTTTTACTCTGAATTCCAGATAGGAAGAACAATGGCATACTGTACAGGAAGCGTGTCTGCTGCAATACTACCAATAAGTCTCTTCTGTGATACATAAGAACATAAGAAATAGGAGCAGGAGTAGGCCATTTGGCCCCTCGAGCCATTCGACAAGATCATGGCTGATCTGGTCTTGGCCTCAACTCCACTTTCCTGCCCACTCCCCATAACCCTTGACTTCCTTACCATTCAAAAATCTGTCTATCTCCACCTTAAATATATTCAATGACCCAGCCTCCACAGCTCTCTGGGGTAGAGAATTCCAAAGATTCACGACCCTCTGAAAGAAGAAATTCTTCCTCATCTTTGTTTTAAATGAGCGACCCATTATTCTGAAAAACTTAGTTCTAGATTCCCCCACGAGGGGAAACATCCTCTCTGCATCTACCCTGTCAAGCCCCCTCAGAATCTTATACATTTCAATAAGATCACCTCTCATTCTTCTAAACTCCAATGAGTATAGGCCCAACTGTAGTGTATGTACTTTGCAGAAGGAACTATATTCTGCAGCCCCTGTATACTGCAGTACCAGTAGTGACCACCCTTGTATATAAGCCTGTGTAGTAACTTTTGCATAGTAGTTCCAGTTTGTCTCCACTCAGTAAAGACCTGTTGTAACCAACTCTTGCAGTCTGTGTCTCAATTACACACGGACATAATACTGGTGACGAGCAGATCCGAACTTACCTACAGTTCTGCACCACCTCATGGGGATCCATCCCTGAAGCGAAGTTGTTAGAGGTCGAGGCCAGAAGGAAGAAAGAAAAAAAAAAGAAAAAAACAAACAGAAGAAACGGGCGTCGACCGTGGGCAACCGCCTCTGATTCATCGGAGTTGAAGATTTGTAGGAGAGGCTGTCGAGAGCGGGGCTTGTTTATCCTGTCTATGGTGTTCCAGCTAATCAGGCTGGTGGCAGGTAGTACACTGATCCTTCCTGGGCTGCGGCGGGCTAGAGCTCGATCGGGTGGCTTTTCAACGGGGCCGAGCAGCGTTGTCGGGAAGAGGAGAGCGAGAGAGAGGGTGGAGCACACAGGGCGTGGCTGGTGCTATGAAGCCAGGCAGCGTACAGGCCCGAGAAGAGGGAGGAAAGTGTCCCATAGGGTTGCTCTGACGACGGGAAAATAAAAGAAATTAGAAGCGCAGAAAGCCGCGAGGAGCTGCAGTTTGCCACGGGAACCGCGGAGAGCGGCGTTAGCAGCAGCGCGGGGGGGAAGTGCGCGAAGACCATAGGGCGTCGCCATCAAGGCACAAAACACCAGCAACAGCGCTAGCAGCAGCGGAGAAGACGGAAAGCGCGGGAGGCGCCATCTTAATCCAGAGGGGAAGAAGGCAAAGCGCGGGAGACGCCATTTTGTTAAATCGGGGAAGAAGGCAAAGCGCGGGAGGTGCCATCTTAGATTTCCAAGATGCCGAAGACTGGCAATATCACTGCCTTCGATAATGCAATAGAAGACTGGACCACGTATGTGGAAAGAGTCGAAGTATATTGCAAGGCAAACGAAGTAGCCGATGAGAAAAAGGCATCGGTACTACTAAACTTAATGGGTGCAAGAACGTACGGCCTATTGCGGAACCTGATCACTCCAGCCAAACCGATGGTGAAGAGTTTTAACGAAATTGTTGATATCCTACAGGAACACCTAAATCCTACACCGGTGCTGATAGCAGAAAGATTTAAATTCCACAGGAGAAATCAGCATAAAGATGAGAGCAATGCTGATTACCTTACAGAACTACGCAAGCTATCAAAGCACTGCCAGCTTGGAGCAGGACTGACAGATACTCTACGGGACAAATTTGTCTGTGGACTCCTCAGTGAAGGAACCCAGAAGAAGTTACTCTCAGAGAAAGAGCTGACGCTAGATAAGGCTTTCAGCGTGGCAGTATCATACGAAGCAGCAGCAAGGGGAGCTGCGGAAATACAGCAAAAGCCACAGGAATACGGCACCCACGAAATGACACGGGGATTTGAAAAATGTTATCGCTGCGGCAGAACAACCCATGACCAGAAGGACTGCTGGTCCAAGGACAAAATATGCAGGCAATGCGGAAAGATGGGACACATTGCACAAGTTTGCAGGTCTGGGAAGAAGACTAACGACGACAAAAAGGCTACTAAGGAACAGTACAGGAAAGTACAAAAGATGACGGACATTAGTTCCGAAGACCAGAAGAGCGATAGTGAATCCGGGAACAAGAGACTAAGCTGTCTCAAACTTCACAACGTAATCACAAAAGAGGATCACCGAACCATGTGGGTCACCCTCACGATAGCAGGGTCCCAAGTCAAAATGGAATTGGATACAGGATCAGCCCTGACCATCATGAATCGACGAGACTACAAGCGGCTATTCTCACACATACCCTTGAAAGAGACATCCATTGTCTTGAAGACGTATACGGGGCAGAAAGTATACCCCAGAGGGAAAATAAGGGTGCCTGTCGAATACAACGGCAAGGAAATACAGAAATTGTATCTGTACATACTGCAAGATGGTGGACCACCGTTATTGGGACGTGAATGGATCAGAAAGATAAGTTTAGACTGGCACTCCATTCAGGCACTGACGGTGGCTGGTAAAAAGGATGACGACGTCACACCTGGACGATTGTCAAAAATCTTAGCTAATGCCAAAGAAGTATTTCAACAAGAACTGGGAACTCTTAAAGGCGTAACTGCCTCGATAAAAATAGAAGAGAATGCAATTCCCAAGTTTTTCAAAGCAAGACCGGTACTGTATGCAATTCGCCCAGCCGTCGAGGCAGAGCTGGAGAATCTGGAGAATGCAGGCATGTTATCTAAGGTAGACTGGAGCGAGTGGGCGACATCCATCATTCCTGTCATGAAGAAAACGTTAAACAATAAGTCTGAGGAGCCAAGGAAGGTTCGCATCTGTGGGGACTTCAAGGTGACGGTGAACCCAGTCCTTCACACAGTACAATATCCTCTCCCGAGGATAGAAGATATTTTCGCCTCACTGTCTGGAGGGAAACGTTTTACAAAAATTGACCTAGCACAAGCATATTTGCAGATGGAGGTTGAAGAATCCTCTAGGAAGTATCTCACGATAAACACTCACAAAGGTCTTTACCAGTATAATCAACTGGTATTCGGAGTAGCATCAGCTCCGGCGATATGGCAAAGAGCGATGGAACAAGTCCTGCAAGGGATTCCGGGGACTCAGTGTTACTTGGACGACATCCTAGTGACAGGTGAAAATGACAGTGAACACCTTGCCAACCTAGAGCAGGTGCTCACTAGACTAAGAGAACATGGGCTTCGAGCCAATCGCCCCAAGTGCGAGTTTTTTAAGAAACAGATATCGTATTGTGGCCACGTGATTGATGAAGAGGGGTTACATAAGTCCCCTGACAAAATTGAAGCGGTGGTTAAGGCTCCAGCGCCTGAAAATGTGTCGCAACTGAGGTCATTCCTCGGATTGGTGAATTACTACCATAAGTTTTTGCCGAATTTGTCCACAATTCTGCACCCACTGAACGCCCTACTACAAACTGGAGTAGCATGGAAATGGAGCGATGAATGTAAGCGGGCCTTTCAGAAGAGTAAAGACCTAATCACTTCAAGAGAAGTATTGGCTCACTACAACCCATCACTACCGATAAGACTGGCGTGTGATGCGTCTCCCTACGGCATTGGAGCGGTACTGTCACGTAAATTCCTTTATGGATCAGAGAAGCCAATAGCTTTTGCGTCACGCTCGTTAACTTCAGCCAAGCGTAACTACGCCCAGATTGACAGAGAGGCCCTCAGCCTGGTGTGGGGGGTGAAGAAGTTCAATCACTACCTGCACGGTCAGAAATTTACTCTACTAACTGATCATCAACCTCTTGTCTCCATTTTCAACCCTCAGAAGGGCGTCCCGATAATGACAGCACAACGGCTACAGAGGTGGTCCCTTTTCCTAGGGGCACACCAATATGACATCGAGTACAAAGGAACTAAACAGCATGGGAATGCTGATGGATTGTCGCGCCTACCGTTGCCGACGGTGGAAGAAGCACCTGCAGTGGATCCTGTGGAGATATTCCACTCGACCATGGTCGAATGTCTACCTGTGACGAATGCAAACATAGAAAAGGAAACACGAAATGACCCGACACTCTCCTGGGTCTATGATTTAACGGTGAAGGGATGGCCAGCACATGGCGAACCACTGTTGCCAGCATTCTCGCCGAGAAGAGAACAGCTGTCAGTGTGCAGAGGAACCTTGATGTGTGGATCCAGAGTAGTAATTCCACCCAAATTGAAGGATAGAGTGCTCAATGAGCTTCATGAGGGTCATCTGGGAGGGGTAAAAATGAAGAACTTAGCCAGAGCATTTGTGTGGTGGCTGGGAATCGATAGAGAAATCGAAGAGATGACCAAGAGCTGTACAGGATGCCAGAAGGTCCAAAACGCCCCACCACAAGCCCCTCTACATCCATGGGAGTGGCCCTCATCTCCATGGCAAAGGGTGCACATTGATTTTGCTGGTCCATTTATGGACTCGATGTTTTTAATTGCGGTGGATGCACATTCAAAGTGGCCAGAGGTAATAAAAATGTCCTCAACCACCACAGAAAAAACTATCACAGTCTTACGAACCATATTCACCAGAAATGGGCTGCCTGAACAGATTTGCTCCGACAATGGACCACAGTTTGTGTCTGAAGAGTTCCGGAGGTTCTTAAAGAACAATGGTGTTAAGCATTACACATCCGCCCCATATCATCCAGCCACCAATGGATTGGCTGAGAGGTTCGTTCAAACATTCAAGAAGGCTATCAAGGCAATGTGTAATGAAGACATACCCCTACAACACAAGGTGGATAACTTCTTGTTTACCTACCGGAATGCGATGCATGCGGTTACCAACCAAACTCCAGCCATGATGTTCTTCAATCGAAGACTACGATGCCGCTTGGATTTGGTTAAGCCAAACATCAGAAGAGATGTGGAGAACAGGCAGTTTCAGAATATGAATGAAAGGCCGACCAGGAGTTTTAAGATAGGTCAACCAGTTTTGGCCCAGGACTACCGCACAGAGAAATGGCAGCCAGGAATGATCTGCACATGGCAAGGACCCCTAATGTATACCGTGGATGTTGGAGAGAGCATTGTAAGACGCCATGCTGACCAGATTCTAGAGTCACTGGAAAACGTCAATTCCACACCACGATCCGATACACCTGGTGATGAAACCGAAGTACCAATTGCATCTACCTCAGAATCGGTGATATTGGAAGCAGACGAACCAAACAACGACGTTGATCCTGAATCAACTTTGCCAGAAGAACCTGATACCCCAAAGAGGCGTTATCCAGACAGAATCAGGAAGCCTCCTCAAAGACTGAACTTATAATTGCTTAACTTCAGCTAATGTATCTAGCAACTGTAATTGTAAATATGTTATTTAATTATTAATCGAATGTTATGTACTGTTTAGCTAAAAGGGGAGGAATTGTAGTGTATGTACTTTGCAGAAGGAACTATATTCTGCAGCCCCTGTATACTGCAGTACCAGTAGTGACCACCCCTGTATATAAGCCTGTGTAGTAACTTTTGCATAGTAGTTCCAGTTTGTCTCCACTCAGTAAAGACCTGTTGTAACCAACTCCTGCAGTCCGTGTCTCAATTACACACGGACATAATACCAACCTGCTTAACCTTTCTTCATAAGACAACCACATCACCTCAGGAATTAACCTAGTGAACCTTCTGTGAACTGCCTCCAATGCAAGTATATCCCATCTTAAATAAGGAGACCAAAACTGTATGCAATACTCCAGGTGTGGTCTCACCCAACGACCTGTACAGTTGTAGTAAGACGTCCCTACTTTTATACTCCATCCCCCTTGCAATAAAGGCCAACATTACATTTACCTTCCTAATTACTATCTGTACCTGCGTGCTAACTTTTGTGTTTCATGTACAAGGACCCCCCCGATCCCTTTGTACCACAGCACTTTGTAGTCTCCCTCCATTTAAATAATAATTTGCTTTTTTATTTTTCCTACCAAAGTGGGTAACCTCACATTTTCCCACATTATACTCCATCTGCCAAATTTTTGCCCACTCACTTAGCCTATTTATATCCCTTTGCAGTTCCTTTGTTCCTCTTCACAACTTGTTTTCCCATCTATCTTTGTAACATCAGCAAATTTGGCTACATTACACTCGGTCTCTTCATCCAAGTCATTAATATAGATTAAACAGCTGAGGCCCCAGCACTGATCCCTGTGGCACCCCACAAGTTGCAGTTTGCCAAGCTGAAAATGATCCATTTATCCCGACTCTCCGTTTCCTGTTTGTTAGCCAATCCTCTATCCATGCTAATATATTACCCCCAACCCCATGAGTGCTTATCTTGTGCAGTAAACTTTTATGTGGCACCTTACCGAATGCCTTCTGGAAATCCAAATACACTACATCTACTGGTTCCCCTTTATCCACCCTGCTCATTACATCCTCAAAGAACTCTAGCAAATTTGTCAAACATGATTTCCCTTTCATAAACCATGCTGACTCTGCTTAACTGTATTATGATTTTCTAAATGTCCTGCTACTACTTTCTTAATAATGGACTCCAGCATTTTCCCAGTGACAGATGTTAGGCTGACTGGTCTATAGTTTCCTGCTTTCTGTCTCCCTCCTTTCTTGAATAGGGGTATTACATTTGTGATTTTCCAATCCGCTGGGACCTCTCCAGAATCCAAAGACTTTTGGTAGATTACAACCAATGCATCCACTATCTCTGCAGCCACTTCTTTTAAGACTCTAGGATGCAGGCCATCAGGTCCAGGGGAATTGTCCACCTTTAGTCCCTTAAGTTTGCCTAGTACTTTTTCTCTAGTGATGGTGATTGTTTTAAGTTCCCCCCTTCCTATAGCCCCTTGATTATCTATTATTACTGGGATGCTGTTCGTGTCTTCTACCATGAAGACCGATACAAAATATTTGTTCAAAGTCTCTGCCATTTCCCTGTTTCCCATTATTAATTCCCCAGCCTCATCCTCCAAGGGACCAATGTTTACATTAGTTACTCTCTCCCTTTTTATATACCTGTAGAAGCTCTTACTGTCTGCTTTTATATTTCTTCCTAGTTTACTTTCATAATCTATCATCTCTTTTTTAGTCGTCCTTTGCTGGTTTGTAAAAATGTCCCAATCCTCTGACCTACTAATCTTCGCATCACTGAATGCCTTTGCTTTCAATTTGATTCCATCCTTAACTTCCTTAGTTAGCCACGGATGATTCACTCTTCTCTTACAGTCTTTCTTTCTCACTGGAATATATCTTTGCTGAGAACTATGAAATATCTCCTTAAATGCCTGCCACTGTTTATCTACTGTCTTACCTTTTAATCTATTTTCCCAGTCCACTTTAGCAAACTCTGTCTTCATACCTTTGTAATTGCCTTTATTTAAGTTCAGGACTCTAGTTTGAGACTGTGGTGATTATTTCCTATGTTTAATAAGAAGTATTGTGATTGGTGAATGGGGTGGTTGTTCGCTGTGTTAGTAAGAAGTATTGTAATTGGTTGTTTGTTTCTACCTTGAGATATATGCTGTAAACTCATTGGTAGTGGATGTCAGGTGATTTGTGGTGGCCATCTTAAATTCAGTTCTCTCCAGTCATGGTTGGAGACTGGTGTTGAAAGATGTGCTACTGGATTTTTAAAGTTAATAAAGCCTAGATTAGAAAGGCAAATCTATTCTTTATTTCATTTTATTAACTTTTTATCAGAATGGAGCGATATCTTCAACCAGAACGATTCAATGCTGACCCTAATTCTGCAGGAGTGGATGATAAATGGAAACATTGGTATTGTACATTTACAAACTTTTTGTGTGTGTTGGAACAAGAGTCTCTGAATAAGCTGAATATGCTGATCAACTACATTGCTCCGGATGTGTATAAGTATATTTTGGACTGTAAAACTTACGAATTGGCTATTTCTACATTGGAGAAGATTTTTGTTAAACCAAAGAATGAGGTATTTGCACGTTATCTTCTATCTGCCTGTAGGTGTGGTGTATGTGCCTTTAAGAGCAATTGTGGTGTATGTGCCTTTAAGAGCCCCAGGTGTGCGTAATGCCGGTAATTGCCACTTGGGCTATATAAGCCTGTGTATTGTGTATATCCTTTAGAATCCCCCCCAAACTTGCTTAGTAAATACCTATGAACCAACTCCTGTCTTCAGTGTCTTTATCTACACACGGACACTACAGTGGCGACGAAGTGGAAACGGACTTACCTGCAATTCGGCAGCACCTCAAGGACATCGATTCCTCCAGCGTCCAGAAGACTCAAGGAAGTAATAGAAACTGTGGTTTCACCAGCTGGCCAAGCTGGTGGCAGGTACTGCGCTAATCCTTCCTGGGCGTCAGGCTGGGGCTCCAGCGGCGGGCTCTACAGCTGAGACAGGCAGCGAAATTGGAGGCAAGCAATAACGGACTGGGAGGGTGCACTCGGGAGACGGCCGGCGCGGCAAGCAGGTCAGCGTTTAGACCTCCGTCGGGAACGAGTCTCCAACAGTGAATAAATGGAAACCACAGTAAAACAGCGTTGTTATCGGTAGCAGCGGCGGCAAAGCGCAGGAAGCGCCATATTGTTGCTACAGAGAGAAAAAAAAGCGCGGGAAGTGCCATATCTTTTTTGAAATGCCTAAGTCTGGCAATATTGATGCTTTTGATAACGAAACAGAGCCTAACTTTGGCAATATTGATGTTTTTGATAACAAGATAGAGGATTGGACCACATATGTAGAAAGAGTGGAGGTGTTTTGCACCGCAAATTGAATAGAAGATGAAAAAAAAGCTTCAGTGCTTCTGGATCTAATGGGCGCAGAAACATACAAGCTGTTACGCAACTTAATCACTCCAGCCGAACCGATGGACAAGAATTTTGAGGAGATTGTTGATACCCTACACTGCCAATTCGAGGCAGGACTGGCAGATTCTCTGCAAGACAAATTCATCTGCGATCCCCTAAGTGTAGAAACACAAAAAAAGGTATCTTCTGGAAAAGATTTAACACTGGACAAGGCTTTCAGTGCAATAGGAGCGGCAAAGATACAGCAAAGGCCACAGGACTTCGGCACCCATGAAATGACACGGGGTTTCGAGAGATGTTATCGCTGCGGCAGATCCAACCATGACCAGAGGGATTGCTGGTTCAAAGAAAAAGCATGCAGGCGATGCGGAAAGATGGGACACATTCCACGTGTATGCCGATCTGAAAATAAAAAATCCACTAACGGGAAAAGAATCAATAAGGAAAAGCACAGAAAGGTACAAATGATGACGGACAGTAGCTCCAGAAGAGCGATAGCGACTCCGGGAACAAGAGACTAAGCTCTCTCTAATTACATAATGTAATTGCCAATGAAGATTAACAGACCATTTGGGTTACCCTCATAATAGCAGGGTCCCCACTTAAAATGGAGCTAGATACAGGATCAGCTCTAACCGTAATAAATCGACGAGATTACGAGAGGCTATTTTCGCATATACCTCTAAAAGACACATCCATTATCTTAAAAACATATACGGGGCAGAAAGTATACCCCAAAGGAAAAATAAAGGTGCCTGTGGTATACAACGGCAAAGAAATACAAAAGTTGTATTTATACATTCTACAAGATGGTGGTCCACCGTTGTTGGGACGTGAATGGATAAGGAAGATACGTTTAGACTGGCACTCCATTCAGGCACTGACGGTGACCAGTAAGGAAAAAAACAATGATGACATCATACCTGAACGATTAAAAGACATCTTGGCCAACGCCAAAGAAGTGTTTCAAGAGAAACTAGGAACCATGAAAGGCATCACCGCCTCAATAAAAGTGGAAGGTGCAGCAATTCCAAAATGTTTTAAGGCAAGACCGATGCCATACGCAATACGTCCGGCAGTCGAGGCAGAGCTGGAGAATTTGGAAAAGGCAGGCTTATTATCCAAAATAGATTGGAGCGAATGGGCAACACCCATCGTTCCAGTCATGAAAAAAACATTGAAAAATAACTCTGAGGAACAGAGAAAAATTCGCATCTGTGGGGACTTCCCGGTCCTTCACACGGTACAGTATCCTCTTCCGAGGATAGAAGATATTTTCGCCTCACTATCCGGAGGAAAACGTTTCACAAAAATTGACTTGGCACAGGCATATCTACAGATGGAGGTTGAGGAGACCTCTAAAAAGTATCTCACAATAAACACACACAAAGGCCTGTACCAGTACAATCGACTGGTTTTTGGAGTAGCATCAGCTCCAGCTATCTGGCAAAGAGCTATGGAGCAAGTCCTGCAAGGGATTCTGGGGACTCAGTGTTACCTAGACGACATCCTTATAACAGGAGAAAACGACAACGAGCACCTTGCCAATTTGGAGCAGGTGCTCACTAGGCTGAAAGAACGGGGCCTACGAGCAAATCGCCCCAAGTGCGAATTTTTCCAAAATCAGATATCATATTGTGGCCACATAATTAATAAGGAAGGGTTGCATAAGTCACCTGAGAAAATTGAAGCAGTTATAAAAGCCCCAGCACCTGAAAATGTTTCACAATTGAGGTCATTCCTGGGATTAATAAATTACTATCATAAATTTTTACCGAACTTATCAACTATTCTACACCCTCTTAATGATCTTCTACACACAGGAGTGATTTGGAAATGGAACGAAGACTGTAAACGTGCCTTCCATAAATGTAAAGACTTAATCACATCCGAGAAAGTTTTGGCTCATTACAACCCATCACTACCAATCAGACTGGCGTGCGATGCATCCCCTTACGGCATAGGAGCGGTATTGTCCCATAGATTCCCTGATGGCTCGGAACGGCCGATAGCTTTTGCGTCACGCTCATTGAACTCAGCTGAGCGTAACTATTCCCAGATAGACAGGGAAGCACTCAGCCTGGTATGGGGAGTGAAGAAATTCAACCATTACCTACACGGACAAAAATTTACCTTGCTGACTGACCATCAACCCCTCATCTCCATATTCAACCCTAAGAAAGGTGTCCCCATTATGATGGCACAAAGACTACAGAGGTGGTCCCTTTTTCTAGGGGCACACCAATACAACATTGAATACAAAGGGTCAAAACAGCATGGGAATGCTGACGGTTTATCGCGCCTGCCGTTGCCAACGATAGAAGAGGCACCTACAGTAGACCCAGTAGAGATATTCCACTCTACCATAGTGGAATGTCTACCGGTGACAAATTCTGCCATTGAAAGGGAGACCAGAAATGACCCTACTCTCTCACGGGTCTACGATTTAACAATGAAGGGATGGCCAGCACATGGTCAACCACTGTTGCCAGCATTCTCGCAAAGAAGAGAACAGCTGTCAGTGTGCCGAGGAACCTTGATGCGTGGATCCAGAGTGGTGATTCCGCCCAAACTCCAGGATAAAGTGCTAAAGGAGCTTCACGAGGGGCATCTGGGTGGAGTGAAAATGAAGAACCTAGCTAGGGCGTTTGTATGGTGGCCAGGTATCGATGGAGACATCGAAGACATGACCAAGAGCTGCCTAGGATGCCAGAGGTCCAAAATGCTCCGCCACAGGCCCCTCTACATCCATGGGAGTGGCCCTCATCTCCCTGGCAAAGGGTGCACATCGACTTTGCTGGTCCATTTATGGACTCCATGTTCTAAATCGCAGTTGATGCACACTCCAAGTGGCCGGAGGTAATAAAGATGTCCTCCACCACCACGGAAAAAACCATCACAGTATTAAGGACCATATTTGCCAGGAATGGGCTGCCGGAACAGATATGTTCTGATAATGGACCGCAATTTGTGTCCGAAGAATTCAGAAAGTTCTTAAAGAACAATGGGGTAAAGCACTACACGTCCGCCCCATACCATCCCGCCACCAATGGATTGGCTGAAAGGTTTGTCCAGACCTTTAAGAAGGCCATAAAGGCCATGGGTAATGAAGACATAAAACCTCAGCACAAGGTGGATAACTTCTTATTTGCATATAGGAATGCAACGCATATGGTTACAAACCAAACTCCCGCCATGATGTTCTACAATAGAAACCTAAGATGCCGGCTGGATTTGGTCAAGCCCAACATCCGAAGGGACATGGAGAACCGGCAGTTTCAGGGCATGAATGAAAGGCCAACTAGGGCCTTCCAGATCGGCCAACCGGTTTTGGCCCGGGACTACCGTACCGAGAAATGGCAGCCTGGAACTATCTGCACACGACTAGGACCACTGATGTATACCGTGGACATCGGAGAAAGCATAATAAGGCGCCATGCTGACCAAATCATCAAGTCATCCGAAAAGGGACAACCCTACCCCACCATGCTATACATCTAACGATGAAGTCGAGATACCCATATCTACCTCCGATTCGGTGATACTGGAGCCCGATGAACCCGACACTGGCCTTCAAGCCGAATCAGCCTTGCCAGAAGAACCTACTACACCACCAGAAACTACTACACCCCCGAGGCGTTATCCGGACCGAGTCAGGAAGCCTCCTGAGAGACTAACTTATAATTAATTAATACAGCAATGTATATTATTTTGCATATAACATGTAATTAATAATTACTTAAAATATGATGTACTAGTTAGCTAGAAGGGGAGGAATTGTGGTGTATGTGCCTTTAAGAGCCCCAGGTGTGCGTAATGCCGGTAATTGCCACTTGGGCTATATAAGCCTGTGTATTGTGTATATCCTTTAGAACCCCCCCCAGACTTGCTTAGTAAATACCTATGAACCAACTCCTGTCTTCAGTGTCTTTATCTACACACGGACACTACAGTAGGCAGCAGGTGGGAGAATCTTTGGATACTTATTTACAAGCACTTCGGCACCTTAGTGCTAACTGTAATTATAAAGCCGTGACGGCCGAGGAATATAAGGAAGAATCGGTACGGGATGCTTTTATTAATGGACTACTGTCTAGATCAATTCGTCAGCGGTTGTTAGAAAATAAGACTTTGGATCTCAAGAGTGCTTTTGAGCAAGCTTCTACATTGGATATGGCTCAGAAGTTCAGATTCTTATGCTCTTTCTAATCGACCTGCAACTGTGGTTTCGGCAGTTCCGGATGAAAAAGAATTAGGTGGACTTAATGGGAGTGGTTTACTAGATTCTGAAACAGTTTCTACTTTGGCGGCTGTTGCCTCTAGGATTCAGAAGTGTTATTTTTGTGGGAACGTCCGGCATCCTCGTTTGAAGTGTCCTGCCCGGGAGGCTGTGTGTAGTAAATGTGGAAAGAGAGGTCATTATGCATGTGTTTGTAAATCATTAGTTTCAATTACCTCTTCTGCGATTATTCAACCTGTAGAGAGGGCATTTATTGCATCAATTTCTGCTGCATTTGCTCATGGCCTAAACAAAGCTATAGTTATGGCCCAAGTTAATGGGTTAGAAGTGAAGGCTCTCATAGATACGGGCAGTACCGAGAGTTTTATAAGTCTGCAGTTTGCGAAGGAAAAGTGTTTGAAAATCTTGCCTGTTACTTATCAGGTGTGTATGGCTCAGACGACCCTTACTTCACAAGTAGCTGGTTGTTGCCTTGTGAAAATGATTCTTCTAGGTAATACGTATACTGATATACGCCTATCTGTTTTGCCTAATCTTTGTGCGGATATTTTGATTGGTCATGATGTGCTTAAATTACACGAGTCTCTCAGTCTTTCGTTTGGAGGGACTAAGCCACCCTTATCCATTTGTGGATTAACTTCTTTATCCATTTCTCCATTATCACTTTTTTCCAATTTGATGCTGGATTGTAAGCCAATTGCTACCAAGTCAAGAAGGTATAGCAGTCAGGATAGAGAATGTATTAATTCTGAAGTCCAACGTCTTTTATTGGAAGGAATCATTGAACCTAGTTGTTCGCCTTGGCGGGCTCAGGTAGTTGTCACCACTAATGAGAGACATAAGAAACGAATGGTGATAGACTACTCTCAAACTATTAATAGGTATACTCAATTAGATACGTACCCTTTGCCCAAGATTGATGAGCTTATCAACAAAGTATCTCAGTATAAGTTTTTTAGCACTATTGATTTAAAGAGTGCTTATCATCAGATTCCTATTAAGAGGGATCAACCATATACAGCCTTTGAGGCTGGTGGAATGCTGTATCAGTTTTACCAAATACCATTTGGTGTTACTAATGGTGTTGCTTGTTTTCAACGGGCAATGGATGCTTTTATAAGTGATAACTCTCTCTCTGACACCTTTTCATATTTAGATGATATCACAGTGTGTGGTAAATCAAGGGTGGAGCATGATTCTAATTTAGAAAGATTCCTTCAAGCTGCGGAAAAAGTTGGTTTAACTTTTAATAAAGAGAAGTGTATCTTTTCGACTACTGAGGTAAATCTACTGGGGTATATTATCTCGGGAAATAAGATTAAACCAGATCCAGAACGTTTGCGACCATTGATCGATTTACCTTATCCTACTAATTCTAAGGCTTTGCAACGAGTTGTTGGACTGTTTTCTTACTATTCTAATTGGATTGCAAACTTTTCGCAGAAGATCCGGCCCCTTATTCGGGTTACGACATATCCTCTATCATGGGAGGCCAGGGCATGTTTTGATAATTTTAAAAAGGATATCTTAGGAGCAGTTGTGCATTCTATTGATGAGCAGGTTCCCTTTGTGATTGAGACGGATACTTCTGATTTTGCAATTGGGGCTACTCTGAACCAGAATGGAAGACCTGTGGCCTTTTTCTCACGTACCTTGAACAATAGTGAAAAAAGACATTCTTCAATAGAAAAAGAGGCATATGCAATAGTAGAAGCACTGCATAAACGGAGACATTATTTATCGGGGTGACATTTTACGTTGGTAACTGATCAAAAATCTGTGTCCTTTATGTTTGATGTTAAACATTTTGGAAAGATCAAAAATGATAAAATAATGAGGTGGAGGATTGAGTTGGCATGTTACCATTTTGATATAGTTTATCGTCTGGGGAAGGATAATGTTGCTGCTGATGCACTGTCGAGGGCTTATTGTTCTGTGATTCACGGAGATACGCTTATTAATCTTCACAATGCCTTATGTCATCCTGCGGTTACGAGGATGATACACTTCGTACGCAGTAAGAATTTGCCCTTTTCAGTTGAAGACGTCAAGCGGATGACTTCTTCATGTTCTATCTGTGCTCGGTGTAAACCGAATTTCTTTAAGCCTCAACGAGCTCATCTTATAAAGGCTACTTCTCCTTTTGAACGTCTGAGCGTTGATTTTAAGGGGCCTCTTCCTTCAACGACTCAAAATCGATACATATTTACTGTTGTGGATGAGTTTTCAAGGTTTCCTTTTGCTTTTCCTTGCGCAGATGTATCAGCTGCTACAGTTGTCAAATGTCTGACTCAACTTTTTGTCATCTTTGGGATGCCTGCGTATATCCATTCGGATCAGGGAAGTTCTTTTATGTCTTCCCAGTTGAAGGGATATCTTCAGAGTCGGGGAATTTCTACTAGTAGAACTACCCCGTATAACCCCCAGGGTAATGGACAGTGCGAACGATACAATGGGGTGATCTGGAAGGCAGTTATGTTGGCTTTGACATCCCGGAACCTTAAGAATACACAGTGGGAAATGGTACTGCCTGATGCCCTGCATTCCATTAGATCATTGCTTTCAACGGCTACTAATGTGACCCCCCCCATGAAAGGCTCTTTAACTATCCGCGGAGATCTACTGTGGGATATTCGGTACCTTCATGGCTTACTATGCAGGGACCTGTGCTGCTTCGACGCCATGTTAGATTGTCAAAATATGATCCTTTAGTGGAGGAGGTGGAGCTGTTGGAGGCAAATTCCCAATATGCTCATAATCGATTCCAAGATGGGAAAGAAAGTACTGTTTCAATTAAAGATTTGGCTCCTTGTGGTGGCCAGCCCTCTTCTGAGGATACTAATAATAGTCACGATTCAGATAATGTGGATGTTGTTATAGATACTACGAATATTTCCAATCCTACTGCAGATAATTATACTTCTATTAGTCAGCCTTTGATGGATGTTCATGACCATCCTAGTTTACTTCCTGATGGGATTTCCAATCTGGAAACCGTTGATAATCGGGATATGGATAGCCTTCCTGCAGAAGATACTTCGGTGTCTCCGGGTGTGGGAGGGCAAGGAATTTCACCAAGGTTAAGAAGGTCGACACGAACAAGATATCCGGTCGACCAATTGAAAATGGACTTTTAAATTGATAGTAATGTTTTAAAATTGTTGAAATATTATATTTGTATTTTAGTTGTAAATAAATTAATTATAAATTGTAAAGGTTGTTTTAGGTTGGAGCATGTTTTAAAAGGAGGGGTGAATGTGGTGATTATTTCCTATGTTTAATAAGAAGTATTGTGATTGGTGAATGGGGTGGTTGTTCTCTGTGTTAGTAAGAAGTATTGTAATTGGTTGTTTGTTTCTACCTTGCTGTAAACTCATTGGTAGTGGATGTCAGGTGATTTGTGGTGGCCATCTTAAATTCAGTTCTCTCCAGTCATGGTTGGAGACTGGTGTTGAAAGATGTGCTACTGGATTTTTAAAGTTAATAAAGCCTAGATTAGAAAGGCAAATCTATTCTTTATTTCAGAGACTCAAGTTTCTCACCCTCAAACTGAATTGGAAATTCTAGCATGCTATGATCACTCTTCCCTAGAGGATCCTTTACTATGAGATCATTAATTAATCCTGTCTCATTATACATTACCAGATCTAAAATAGCCTGATCCCTGGTTGGTTCCACAATGTATTGTTCTAAGAAACCATCCCGAATACACTCTTCCTCAAGGCTACCTTTGCCAATTTGATTTGTCCAATCTATATGAAGATTAAAATTGCCCATGATTATTGCAGTATCTTTCTTACAAGCCTCCATTATTTCTTGATTTATACTCTGTCCTACGGTGTACCTACTGTTAGATGGCCTATAGACTACTCCCACCAGTGACTTCTTTCCCTTATTATTTCTTATCTCCACCCAAACTGATTCTACATCTTGATCTTCTGAGCCAAGATCATTTCTCACTACTGCACTGATCTCATCCTTTATTAACAGAGCTAACCCACCTCCTTTTCCTTTCTGCCTATCCTTCTGAAATGTCAAATACCCCTGAATATTCAGTTCCCAGCCTTGGTCACCTTGAAACCATGTCTCTACAATGGCTATCAGATCATACCCATTTATTTCTATTTGTGCCGTCAACTCATCTATCTTGTTATGAATGTTGCGTATATTCAGAAAAGCGCTTTTAATTTTGTCTTTTTACCATTTTTCCCTACTCTGACTCTACTTTCTGATGTACTCTTATATTTATATGCTCTGTCCCTTCCTGTCACACTCTGGTTATCATAACCCCTATCGCTACCCTGCACTATTCCCTTCTCCTTCCTCTTTGACTTTTTAAATTTCCCTTCACCTGAACCCCCCCCACTATTTAGCTTAAAGCCCTCTCTACAGCCCTAGTTATTCGATTTGCCAGGACACTGGTTCCAGCATGGTTCAAGTGAAGCCCGTCCCAACGGAACAACTCCCTCTTTCCCCAGCACTAGCGCCAGTATCCCATGAATCGAAACCCATTTCTCCCAGACCAATCTTTGAGCCACGCATTCATCTCTCTGATCTTATTTACCCTATGCCAATTTGCTCATGGCTCAGGTAGTAATCCAGAGGTTATTATCTTTGTGGTTCTGCTTTTCAATTTAGTCCCTAGCTGCTCATACTCCCTCAGCAGAACCTTTCTTTGTCCTACCTATGTTGCTGGTACCTACGTAGACCACGACAACTGGATCTTTCCCCTCCCACTCCAAGTTCCTCTCCAGACGAGAGGAAACATCCTTAACCCTGGCAACACAGCCTTCGGGACTCACGCTCTCGGCTGCAGAGAACAGTAACTATCCCCCTAACTATACTGTCCCCTACCACTACAACATTTCTTTTTACTCCCCCCACTTGAATGGCTCCCTGTACCACGGTGCAGTGGTCAGTTTGCTCATACCCCCTGCAGTCCCTGCTCTCATCCACACAGAGAGCAAGTACCTCATACCTGTTGGACAAGTGTAAGAGCTGAGGCTCCTCCAATATTACCTCCTGGATCCCCATACCTGCCTCACTCGTAGTCACACCCTCCTGTCCCTGACCATGGACCAAACCTGAAGTATTTAACCTAAGGGGTGTGACTGCCTCCTGGAACAAAGTGTCCAGGTAACTTTCTCCCTCCCTGATGTATCGCAATGTCTGCAGCTCGGACTCCAGCCCATCAACTCTGAACCGAAGTTCCTCAAGCTGCAGACACTTACTGCAGATCTGGTCACACTGGGGTCCACCAGCTCCCACATGCTACAGCTGCAACACATCACCTCTCCTGCCATTTCTAATGTATTTTATTTAATCAATTACATCAATATCAATCAATTGTGTATTTATAGTTTTTAATCTAAGTAAACTAGGCTATAACCTTAATAACAACAGAAAATGCCTTGTTTAATTTATTAAATTTATTAAAATAAGTTTAGTTAGTTATAAATTTAGTTATATGCTACAGGTTTTTACTGTAACTTAGCCCTCAGTCCTAAGAGAAAAGAAATACTCGCCGGCAATCACCTACCTGCTTACCTGTGACATCACACTTTGATTTTTTGTTATTGAATTGGAACCATGCTGCTCCTCCCCCGTTGGCTCTGCTCTCAGGCCTCCTCTCGCCGCGCTCTTTATTCTGCTCCCTCTGCCACTCCGGTTCCGCCCAGGTCCGCTGGCTCTGCTCTCAGGCCTCCTCTCACCGCGCTCTTTATTCTGCTCCCTCTGCCACTCCGGTTCCACCCAGGTCCACTGGCTCTGCTCTCAGGCCTCCTCTCGCCATGCTCTTTATTCTGTTCCTGCTGCCATTCCGGTTCCGCCCAGGTTTGCTGGCTCTGATACAATTAACCTGACCTGGTGTCTTGGTCACAGATTGAGTGCTAGTCTGTTTGACTTGGTTACTTGGTCACAGACTGGACAATGTATCTATTAGCTATACTCAATGGTGATGGTGAATATATAAATGCAAGTGTTGAAGGATTTCAGTGTGAAAAAGATGCAGTAAAAAATAAATAAAACTAATGTGTGCGAACAAAGCAACTATTCTCAATAGTCGCATTAAGACAGGAAAAGCTAGTTGTTTGACCAAAGTTACTGCAGTAGGCAGGGATGACAGAAGGGAAGTTTTCATTTTACTTATTTAATATAGAAAATAAATTGGCATATTTTAATTTAATATTTTTCATATACTTCATGGACACATTCATTATTGAAGGTAAAGTATTATAATAACAATACCAAAGAGATAATAGAAATACACATTTTCAAAGTTGTGTTTACAATATTATTAAAAGAGCGGCATGGTTTCCTTTAAGGGACATATTTAGACTTCACAAGAAATACGAAGCTTGTAGCTATAAATTTGAGGAAGTAAATAATTTTGATAACTTAGAGCAGTCGAATCTATAGTGATAGTTGTACTCAACATGGCAATAACCTCAAATCTTCCATGATGGTTTCAATATTACTTTTAAAAGATTCAGACAGTGCAATTTTTGAACATAGGCTTATATCTTAAGATAGCATCATTGTTAATAATTGGATTTGTTGTGGAAAGTAGTCTAAAAATTACAAACCAATTAAAATAAATGGCCTAGAAATTCGGTTGTTAGCGACAGCCGCTAGCGCCTCAGGAGGAGGAGAAGTGGGGCGTTAAGCGACTAGCGCCCAGGCATGGCGCGATCTGCGCCTCTCGTGAACTTCACTCAAGATGTAGCGGTGGCGCTAAACCGCAGCGCCCGCTCAGCTGCGCGCGCAGATCGTGACGTCATTTCATGGTGCAACGCCCTTGGTGCGCCCCGAACCGGAACTTCAGTGGCGCCGCTCTTCTTTGCGCCTGGCGCCCCCAACGACTGGTAGAGGGGAACAGTTCCCAGTCACTGCGGGGCGCAGGGGGCGCTATTTAAAGGGGACTCCTCCTGCATTATAAGTGGCAGCCATTTTGTGCCAATCCTTCTGTGTGAGAGACGGATATTTGGAGAGAGACAAAGGCAGAGAGCTTTCTGCTTTGACTCAGTGCTCGCACAGGTACTTCTGGCTTCAGGCCAGAGCTTTGCACTTGGATTTCACTTTCAGTGCCATAGCCTTGAGTCGCCACATATAATGGGGGCTGCAATGGGTGGAAACGTTGGCTTTCTGCATTGCATTCAAAGGGATCAGAGACGCCGTGAGAGAGTGCCAGTCATGGCCAGACAGAAAAGGGCCAACAGGCGTCGGCACAAGAGGCCTTACCCACACAGGGTATACCGCCAGCAGTTCTCATATCTGAACATGTCTGAGGAGCAGTGTGTTCGGAGGTTGCGATTCAGAAGGGAGGTGGTCACTGAGATCTGCCACCTGCTTCGCAGAGATCTGTAGCCACAGCTGAGGAGCAGGACGTCTCTGTCGGTGGCAGTGAAGGTGACGGTGGCTCTCAACTTCTATGCCACCGGCTCCTTCCAATCCGCTACTGGGGACATTGCCAACATCTCCCAGTTTGCGGTACATTGCTGCATCCGCCAGGTGAACAATGCCCTTTTCAGAAGGAGACATCATACATCTCCTTCCCCATGACCCTGGTCAAGCAGCAAGAGCGTGCAATGGGATTTGGAAGAATAGTGGGCTTCCCCATGGTCCAGGGCGTAGAACTGATGAACCAGCAATGGTCAGGCCTTGCTTCAGGGCTGCAGTGTGCAGGGCATGACAGCCAAACAAGTCGACCCTCCCCCTTTGGGAGCTGACTGGCGCCAGCGTGTCTGCCATCAATCAGCAACTCGCCACACCTGCGCTGCGCCCGCCCTCGGTGTTAGCGCCTCGGCACGCCGGCTTGGCGCCTTATGATAGTCGTGCATCGCCTGCTTTAGTGCAGCAGCAACCTCTTGGGGCGATGCAACTGAATATCGGCGAAGTTGCGCCGGATGCTAAATTTAGCGAACGCCCGGCTGTAGCGCCCCAAACGTGGCTATACTGAATTTCTAGGCCAATGGGTTTTACCTTCAAACCTGTAGTTATTTTTTATCTGAAGTTCATAATAAATTACCAACAGTGCAACTTTATATTGTTGGTGGGGGGGCAGGTGGCAGGGGGAGGAACATAAAACTAACAGTAAGATCGAATGCAATCATTGAACTCCTGCAACTCCGAAATTCCAGAACATAAACTGGCCATAAAGCAATATATTAGTCATTCGTGCAAACATTCTGCATGCTCAATTTTTAATCCGATTTTGGCAGCAATATTTGTGTCAGTTGGAGATACAGTCAGATAGTTTTTGTCAGCGCTGAACACATTTGGATTCCTGCTACTACTCAGAAATGTATGCCATTGTGCCAGACCTTGGGAAAGGCCTGGGGCATGATTATATTTGGGATGTAACTGCAGTGCTCATGTTTTAATTTTGACTGTGATGGTACAGTCCTGCTCATCTCATGTTCTGTGTGGCACATTTGGGACACTACACTAAAAATACACAATCATAAATTCTGAAATAATTGGAATAAAACTCCTATCAAAGAGACAAGGCTCCAACAGTAAAATACACTTTCATTCATCGAAATAATAAAATACTGTACGTTAAAAAGAAATTCTGATAAATGAGGAAGTTGCCAACTTACTTCATGAGGAGATCCTTGTGACTCTTTTCCAGTGCATCTGGTGATACGCAGAAATGTAAAACAAACGATACTTGGTGACATGAATCTTGTCATTCATGTGGAAATGACTTATGAAGTAATACTGGGTGGCCTGCTGGTGGCGCTGTCCAGGGAGAGTATAAATACTCGGGCGTGGGCCTAGCTTGCTCAGGACATTCTTTAACAGGAACTAGTGAAGGACACAACTAGATCTCCATGTTGAAAAACAGTTGATTAAAGCCTTGTTTAATGCTCAGACCAAGTGCCTAGTAGTTTTCTTACGTCACTTGGGTCTTGTTTAGTTTGGCATTTTGCAAAATTGCAGCAATGCTGAATAAATGTTGAACGGTGAATAAAATGTGACAAACGGCCCTCCCAATATTATTGTTTTTTTTGTTGTTTGAATACTTTGTGAGTATTCTGTCCACACAATCTGAGAATGTTGACCCCATCAGACATGGTTAAGCCTATCAATCTAAGTTTAGTTTATAATGGTTCTATTTTGGTTCCTTGGTTTATAAAATATTAATATGCCTCCTTTCAGTCTGCAATGTGTTTGATGGCAAGATCAGAAAGATTCATACATATTCATACAAAAGCAAAATACTGCGGATGCTGGAAATCTGAAATAAAAACAGAAAATGCTGGAAATACTCAGCAGGTCAGGCAGCCTCTGTGGAGAAAGAAACAGAGGCCGAGAAATTGCCCTCCTTAGCACCTCCTGTTATCACCTCCGGGCCGCGATAACAGGGCTCTAAACACTGACCGACCGGGCACGGCGAAAAGATCGACTCCCGCTATATTCAGCGGGAGGTTTGCGGTGGCGGTATAGAGTTGCGCCCCGATCTCCTTCGCCCATAGATCGTGACGTCATCACTGTGCGCATCACCCTGGTAGTGCCGCGGACCCGGAATTCGGTTCTGCCCCTGCAACATCACCGGGCGAAAAGACTGGCAGCTGCAGGAAGCGTTCATCGGGAGGCCGGGCACTTCAGGGGTGATACTTAAAGGGAAGGTGACCGAGGTAAGTAAGAAGAAATTCTGAAAAGCTCTGGTTTTTTTCCCTTTGTCTTCGCCAGCAATCGATCAGCCCGGCTCTCTGCTGCAGTGCATCGGGCTGATCGGGCCGGATCACGGCTGCTGTCAGGGACCAGGTAAGTTTACTCCTTGCAGAGCCTGCAGCGATGGCCCTTCCCTTTAAGGGAGGGAAGGAGCCTTCCAACGCAGCAGTGCCACTCGGCCCAGTGTGCAGCGCTGCTCACCTATTGCCCCACCTGCTGCCTGT
This sequence comes from Somniosus microcephalus, assembly GCF_052327205.1. Classification (NCBI taxonomy): domain Eukaryota; kingdom Metazoa; phylum Chordata; class Chondrichthyes; order Squaliformes; family Somniosidae; genus Somniosus; species Somniosus microcephalus. The sequence goes on along the minus strand of NC_141001.1, from coordinate 81,441,588 downwards.
TGCGCTCCAGGAAGGAAGTGGAGCGCTTGATTTAGCTCTCCCCTTCCTTCCTGGAGCGCAAAACTGAATTTTTTAAAAGTTGAAAAACATTAGCGCCTGGGGCTAATTTTTTCAACTTTTAAAAGTTAGCGCTCCAAACGGAGCAATACCGAATTTCTCCCCCAGAGTTTCATCTGACGATAGGTCATCGACCTGAAACGTTAACTCTGTTTCTCTCTCCGCAGATGCTGCCTAACATGCTAAATATTTCCAGCATTTTCTGTTTTTATTGCATATTCTGGTACAACCATTTCTATTTTAGCCCAATAGTGTTTTGTCATCAATATTTCCTCAAACAAATAGCATTTTTGTACTTTATTAAAGCTGCAGTTTGTAACAGAAATGGATTAATCATTTTTAAACATATTTAATGTAGGACCCCACTTCCTTCCTGTGGGCATCCTGCTCGTCCGCTCAATAGAGCAGGTTAATATCGGGACACAGCAGGAAGGTAGCGGGTATCAGAGAAGGTAAGTGACTCGCTTTCTTCCAACAGCTCCCGCCTGGTATCCGCCAGGCGGGGTGGCAGTTAAAATTGCCATGGCTGGCAGTACGTATAGTTTATGGTTTGAATATTTACTAAAAATAAATATTTTGGGGGGTTGTGGGGCGGCGGGGGGCGGATGAGGGCGGCAGGAGGGAACAGTCAGGTCGAAGAATTTGTAAGAGGGGCTGGGTAATGTAACAGGTACATTGTAATAGTAGTTGTGCATTATTCACGTTTTTAGATGTTATTTAAATTGTGCCTTGTCAGCGGGCTAAAGCAAAAAAAAATCTATAATTTGTGTGTGTGCGTATGTAGATGTAGGTTTATAAGGTCTCTCCCTTTACTGTCTTCCTTCTATATTGTAAATCCCAAGCTTCTTTTTCCTCACAGCACATCTCTTTATACTTGGGATTAGTCTTGATGCTTTTCTCTATGTCCGTTTGACCAATTACTGCTCAGAGTTACACATGAAGAATTGTTACTTGCACAAGGTGCCAGAGGGCTGCGAGCACAGAATATGTAAAAATATCTTGCGGACTGCAGCAGTAATTTTGCAGTGATGACACTCCCACGAATGATATAAGAGCCATCTCACCAGGAAAATGTCATCATTTATTGTACAGTGTTTAAATCCCCAAATCATAAGCATTAAAATAATTTCCCTTGTCATTAGAGAAAGATTCCATGGGCTGTTGGATAAGTCAGATAGCGTTAATGCATTTTTTTTTCCAACACAAAAAAAACGCTAAAAGAAAGGTTTAATTCCCCCGGTAGCTCAGGGGTACATGGCTTCTCTCTAGTTAACATCTGCACACAGCCTGCTGAGGACTTTTTAACAGCTGTGTTATCAGTAACAAATGAAGCATATCAACAATGAACAGCACTGATTTTCTCCATTAGATTGCTTCAGGCTTCCTGCTCATTTCACTTCTGATGCCATGCATTCAATATTAATTTTTAGTCACATAATGAGGAAAATCCTAAACACCACCCATTGAGTACTGTATAAATAGTTTCTTTTACTCTTTGATCTGAACGTTTTATTGTCCGGTCTCCCGTATCTTTGGAGAACCAAAACGCCTGCAAAAGGAGAGTAATGAACATTGGACGGAGAGATTTTGCTGAGTAATTATTAATGAGGTTGTACTTTTTGCAATTGTTACTAATACAAGTGGTGAAATTGAGTTTGTAAAAATACTTGATTTCAGCACATCTGTCATTGCTTCTGGTTCATATATAGTTCTCATGGATTTTTTTCAGAATAAGTAAGGAAACGTTTTTGAATCACAGAAAGAAGGCCATTCAGCCTATTGCACCTGCCCTGGCTCTCTGGAAGAGCTATCCATTGAGTCCCATCCCTCTCACGTTTTCCACATACCCTTTTATTTTATTTTATTTTTCAATTCTTTATCCACGTCCCTAAAAACTGTTCTGGATTACATTTCCGCCATTGTTCTGGTAGGATATCTTATTTTCTAACAAGCACCTGCATAAAATTTCTCCTTACTTATCCCTTTGATCTCTGGTTACCACCTCACCAACCAATGGAAATAGTTTCACCCTATATTTATCATAAATCTCTTCATAATTTTGAACCTCCATCAAATCTCCTTTTCTTGGTTCTGGTAAAACTAGCCCCAGTTTCTCGAATGTTTCCTTATAACTGAAGCCTCTCATCCCTGTTGTCATCTTAGTGAATGTCTTCTGTACCTTCTCCATGGCTTAACATCCTTCCTAAAGTAGCGCTTCAAAAACTGGACCTAATATTCTAACAGCAGCCTAACCAATTTCTCAATTTAGAGTTATTTTTGTGACCGGATAGTTTTGGTCCTGCTTCATTGGTCCCCCTTTCTGATTTTCACCTGAAGCCTCTGACACTTGTAAGGGTGCTGTTCCTGAATGCCAGCAGACCTTTAGTATCTCCTGCCAGTGGCTTTTCTTCATGTTTCAATCTGGGCAGGAAGTGTTGGCGACATCACAGCCAAGTCCAATCTTGTTCTGATATGATGTTCATACATGCACAGTCTCTAGTATGAGTCACTATTAATTCACTTCTAACAGTTAAAAAAATATATATTTTGATTGAAACAGTTCTCAATGGAAACCGAAAACAAAAGCAAAATACTGTGGATGCTGGAAATCTGAACTAAAAACAGAAGATGCTGGAAACACTCAGCAGGTCATGCAGTAACTGTGGAGAGAGAAACAGAGTTAAATGAGTTCTGTTGATAGGTCATGGACCTGAAATGTTAACTCTGTTTCTTCTCACCACAGATGCTGCCTGACCTGCTATGTGCTTCCAGCATTTTCTGTTTTTTATCTCACTGGAAACCTATCATGGTTATTTTTGAATTGTTTCCCAATTTGTTCAATAGAAGTAGATGAGATCTGTTCAGCACCTTGGCCCAGAAATTTGGGTCGGAGGCTTCCCGCGGGTGCAAGCCCCCGACCTGCACTTACCTACCGCACCGGCCGTTGAGCTGTGGGCCCGCGTGGGATTCCGATCCTGGACCTCCTCCAACTGCCAGCGCACAGTGCTTGCGTATTCCAGGGGCACAGTTAGTTCGATGCGTCCCCTGGGATCACGTGGGCCATGGAGAGCCAATGGTGGCAGGGAATGCTTCATTCATAAGTTTGACAGGCCTGTCAAACCTATAAATACTATAAGCCCCAAAACATCACTAAATCTTCAAATAAATTTTTTAAAAATCACATTTTTAAAATAACTATAAATTACATGAAATAACTACTTTAAACAATAATTTAATTTTTTGAAAAAATTAATTACATTTTCTAACAGGGCTAAAAATAAACTTACCTTTCTTTAAAGTATTTAAAAATAATAAACCTGTGGAAAAAATGTTTTAATTTTAAATAATTCACCACTTACCTTGTAAAAAGTAGGCCTTGCACCTACTTTTTAAAAGTGTAACTGCTGGAGACTTACCCACCTGGGAAAACCTGCAAAAAAAACGTAAGTTCGATGCGCACGCGCTGCCTCTCCTGCGCACGCGTTCCACCTCTCAACCCCTTTCAGGGGAACGGAAGTGTTGGTTTCCCACGCATGCGCAGTGCATGCACAAAACCGGCACTTCCATTGGGCTTACGGGTGAGTACGCCATGCGCACTCACCCGTGGAGACCCGAATTTCTGGGCCAATATTATGTTCCTAAAAGTCAAAGTAAATCTTATTGGATTCTGATGCCTTTATTCTTTGTATGTTTTCTAAATTATAGATCAGTACAAACCGCGGAAATTCAACCAAGATAGTAACTGGGAAATAGAGGTTAGTTGTACTTAGATATGACTTGTAAACCAGATTGAATTGAGATTAAGCAATTTATAAAAAATAAAAAATCCTATTCCTGCTTCTTTGCATAGAGTAACGTGACATTTAGAAAAATAGTAATATTTTCTGATTTGTGGCTCTGACTTTAAGATTATATGAATTTGTGCCTCTGCATGTTACTTCTGTGGAAATAGCAATAGTAACATACAGTGCGAACAGAAGTTCAGAAAATGGCATACAAGCAAATATATTCTGCAACAATAAAACAACCAAAAAGCACTTGCTCAAAAAGCTTTGAAACATGCCAGTTATTTAGGGTCGGCTACAAACCCGATGAAAGCTTACAATTTAATTCCAATTGTGTCCTGTACATTGCAAACTGGGCAAGTTATGTATTCCACTGTGACCGAGGAGCTGCTATAAGAAAACAGCTGGGCAAGTAACAATGCTGATGGGAAGTTGCTATTGATTTACTTCAGCATCTACTGATAGTTTACTGCTGTTCTCCGAGTGGCATGATTGACATACCCTTCAATATAATGCCTATGTAATATTTGTACGAGTGTCTGCCTTTTCTTGGTGTTTACTATATTGTGCTGCATCACTTGTACTTCTTACAGACTTACTGTTCTTATTGAAGAACATTTAACTGAAACCAAATTATGATCTTGTCTGAGTTTTACGGTTTGCTCAAATTGAACCTGGAGCCCAGTCTTTTCATGTTGAAGAACACACAAAACTTGCTGAGAACCATTGAATCAGTTCAGATCATGTATTCTCAATTTATTAGCACTGCAACAGCATCTGTACAAGTGTAGCTATGCAGTAGATGATAGGAACCTTAATCATGTTGTGAAATAGAGCATTTACTGAAATATTTGGCAAAATCTGTTTTTTACATATCAAAGCTAGGTGGCATTTCATGGGTTTTCCAGTATTTAAAATTCTCGATGTCATCAAATCGTGCATCCCTTTTAACATTAGACTGCTGGCAGGCTCAGGGAAACGCCTGATGCAAAAGCAAAATACTGCGGGTGCTGGAAATCTGAAATAAAAACAGAAAATGCTGGAAATACTCAGCGGGTCAGGCAGCATCAGTGGAGAGAGAAACCGAGTTAACGTTTCAGGTTGATGACCCTTCATTCTGACGAAAGGTCATCGACCTGAAACGTTAACTCTGTTTCTCTCTCCACAGATACTGCCTGACCATCTGAGTATTTCCAGCATTTTCTGTTTTTATTTCAGGGAAACTCCTGGCTGACCATTTTTACTTATTTTTAGCTCATGAACTCTAACACTGAAGTAATAATTAATAACACTGCAGTAAAACTCTTCAAACATCAGAAATTGCTTCGCTTGACATGAAAGTTATATCAAAACCAAAAAGTACTTGAGCCAATAAGTAAATTGTTAATAGCTGCACAGCTCCCGAATGAATAAACTTGTCCTTATAAGGGTTAATGCTTTGTAGCTGATAATGACAAAGGACAGCTAAGATTTGGAGAAAGCTTGAGGCTTTGTTTCTGCTAGCGCTCTTCAAAGCTGAGAATTTGCCTTTGAAGCTCTTTTTCAGGGTAACTTTCATTTCACATAGCCCTGATTTTTTAATTCCCCAAGCCTTTCTCTCATGTGCCCCCCTCACAGCCTTGCATCCCAAGGCCTTTACAGATTCTCTGCCAGACATATTTTGATCCAAGATGGCAGCTAGTGGCTTGTAGGTTTCAGTCCCACACCAATAAAGCTTCAAAGCAGAATAACCTGTCTTCATTATGTCACAATAAATAGTTTTAAATTAAATATGTCATTCATTTAACAATTCACAGAATCACAGAAACCCCACAATGCAGATAGAGGCCATTTCGGCCCATCGAGCCTGCACCGACACATATCCCACCCGATCCCTGTAACCCCTACACCAACACATATCCCACCCTATCCCCGTAATCCCACGTATTTAATCCCCCTAACACTAAGGGTCAATTTATCATAGCCAATCAACCTAACCCACACATCTTTGGACTGTGGGAGGAAACCGGAGCACCCGGAGGAAACCCACGCAAACACGGGGAGAATGTGCAAACTCCACACAGACAGTCACCCGAGGCCGGATTCGAACCCGGGTCCCTGGCGCTGTGAGGCAACAGTGCTAACCACTATGCCACCGTGCTGTTATTCCTGAAAGTTTGGTCATAGTTCCAGACACATAATCGACTCTTATTTGTCAGTGGGCCATGTAAACTTGTTCTGAATAGGCAAATTACTCAAAATTAATATCTGTACTTTAACTGGCCCTTCAGTGTGATATGCCCTGACTCCTGATATATCTGTTTTGAAATCCCTTTGAAACAAAGAGCTCAAACATAACACTATCTTTAGAAGTTTATAAAAAGTTTATGATGTGCTCCTTTTAATATGGTTTCACTAACAAACAGGTTGGGCTCAAACCCAAAAATAGGAGCGAAGTCAAATTTCTAAGGACATTTATTCTATTGCAGTGCAACTGTTTTTTTAGTATCTGTGGGGTCACTGGTGTGCAGTGGCTGAATAAATTAAATTCTGGTTTTTGTTACATTAATGCTGGAATTTACTTGTGTTTTGGAATCACAGTCACAGAATTCTTTGGGAAACCAGAAAAACAATGGCATTGATTATAGGTGAAACAAATTATATATGCACAAGCTTGCACCAGTACTATCCTAAAAATATTTTTTTCTAGATACAAAAATAACGCGATTCCCTAAACAGAATTCCTGGCATTTAAGGTGCCGCTCATTTAAATGTTACCTTAATAGCAACTTTGATCAGGAGCAGAAAATAAGCCCCGAGCAGAGCAAATCCTATCCGCCCTCTATTTTCCCTTAGCGACAGGATGGGAAAGACCTGAAGACATTGGACAATCGTGATGAATTATTTACTGAATGGCTGCTAGAGAATATTCAAATATAGCAACTGTAATTTTTCTCCACTCATTCGCATTGGAAAGCTGCCTAAATTTCCTGTGCTAAATTGAAACAGCCAAACCAGAGAAGCTTAGGACATGCTGTTTTGGTGCTGAGCCCTGATGCGGTATACAGAGGAGGTGCTGATTGCTCTGCATTGTCGAGTTCATGAAGTTGGCATCTGGCAAGTGGTGCAAAATGCAATATTTTAGTGGTACCTGCTCGGTAACACTTGCTTCATCAGTGGAAAAGTGGATGTAATTGGCGGACTTGTCAAAGAGGGCATCGGCAACCTGCATGATGCATCTGTGGACGGCTGACTGGGAGATGCCACTAATATCTTCTGCAGGTCTCTGGAAGGAGCCTGAGGCAAAGAAGTTGAGGGTGGTGGTGACTTTGACAGCCACTGGTAAGGTATGTCGACCCGCTCCTCTGGGCTGCAGGTCTTGATCAAACATTGTGCAAATGTCGGTGATGACCTGTCGTGATAGTCTCCGCCTCCTTTGGCACTGCTGCTCAGTCATGTTGAGGAAGATCATCCTCTGCCTGTAAACCCTGTGTTGGGTGTATCTCCTGCGGCGCGGTGCAGCCCTGCACGGATGCCCTGTGCAGCAACAAATGGTTGAGGAGAAGGTTGACACTTGTTGTTGGTGCTGCTGGTTCTGCTGCTGCTGTGGCTGATTGTGGTCAGATTCTGAGGACCAGGGTGAGAGAGTACAAATCATTCCCATTCTGCTGCTATATATAACAGGTGAGGATGAGACGTTAGAAGCAATCTGTCAATAGGGAGAGAGGTTTTCCAAGGAGTGGATATAGAGTTTACACCACACACTTACAGCCTCAATAAAGATCAAATGTGTCTTGCAAATCCTGAAATTAGCAACTTCTGACATTGGGAAGTGAACAGATGTGAAATGTTAGCTTTTATACTACATTTGCAGCTGTGAACTAATCATCTCGATTGAACTCCCGACCTACTTACCTGATGTGATCTCTGAACGACATGAACCTCATTAAAAATGTGCTAATATAGAAATAGGATGGCAAAATAGTAGTTAACAAGCGTTTAACAAGCATTTAACTATCTTAAATGCCTCCCCCGTCGCTTGGCGTTGGGTCTGTTCTGCAATCGCAGACCCGACACTTTGGAAACTTACTTGGAGGCGGTTTTAACAGCGGTCCCGCCTCCGAACCCGCCCTCTGAGCGCCGGTAAATTTGCGGCCTAAGTCCTAGTAATTTATGTCTTTGTATTGTGATTTATTGGGGCTTCCCCGAATGTGTTTATTATGAACGCATGTACCTTTTTGCAGAGAGTGGGGATTGCTAACTAGAGTATTCTAACAAGAGTTGATCAAATGTTTTTTTGAAATTGCCATGCATTTGTAATTGCATAGAATAAAAGCCCAAAATGTTGTGATTTTTTTTAAGGGAGGGCTAAAGTGGTACCATTCCAGCACGGGGACTGCAATTTGGGTCACAAGTCAGATACACCAGAGTTACACCTGTTCTAAACTACACACTAAATTCAGATGGAATTGGGTGTGGGTATAATAAATGTGCTTCCCCTTTTCTTCAAGAGTGGTGCATGCATGCAAGTATCAGGGTAAAGAGGGCAAAAGCTTCTGTCCTACAAGTTCCATCATTTATGCGGGAATTGCATATGATTTAACTGAAGCCAGTAGACTGAAAGGGCTAAGTTACCTGCGTGACTAGTCAAACTAGGATGTGATTAAGGTTATCGGCATTGACTGTCCACAATCTTCATCTGATTATGACGGGAGCGATTAGAAAAATGTATTCTCAGCTCTGCTCCTATCAAAGGATTCTGCAAACTGTTAGTCGGACTTGCAGATCTCGCTCCCTGAAGTTTGCTGCTCATTTCTTTGACTTATCTGCCATTCTTGCTGCCCTGCTTGCCTGTTTCCTCCTGTGCTGCCATTTCCCCATTAAATGGCAGCAGATTTTGTATCCTGCTGTCTATCCTCCAGCTCTTCCTTACACCGCCCCACCAGCCATTTGGGGCCTAACCTCCACCTCTTGCTCAGTTTTATCCTGGTTTATCTGAAGCATTTCAGGTTGGATTTAGGCAACTTACTGTAGGGCCAATGATATGACTTCATGTCAGGTGGAAGTCCTACCCCATCTCATTTGCATTGGCACAATGGAACCACCAGAATTTGGGGTTAGTAGTGTCTTGCAAGACATTTTCTATGTTTTCTTTAACCTGTCCAGTCATAGCCAGAACATCTTCAGCAATGGCTTCTATTCCCACACGCATACTTCTATCTCTGGAGTCCCCCAAGAATCTAACCTTGGCCCCCTCATCTTCCTTACATGCTGCCTCTTGGCGACATCATCCACAGACGTGGCAATAGCATCCACAAGTACGCTGATGCCATTCAGTTCTACCTCTCCATGACTTCTCTTGACCCCCAAACTACTCCTCTAAATGGTTATTGTTTTGGGACTGGGGGAGGAAATTGAGACAGGAAGTGTGAGGGAGTTTATAGTATGAAGTACAGCCAATGGAGAAAAAACACATCTCCTGTCGGCTGCACTGCTAGAGTATTAATCTGCCTTACTTCTGGAATTACACATGACAGAAAAACTGCTAAGCAGATGACAATGTCCTTTTAGGAAATAACTTGACAGATTGTAATTAGGCGCTATGCAATTACAACAATGGATCAGTCTTCAATCTGTGTATCTATAATGACCTTGACAACATGTCACCCACATGAAGGAAATTTAGTGAAGAGACAGAGTGCTAAGCATTGAGTTTTTGAATATTAGTCAGTTCTGACTTTAAGAATAGCTGTCATAAAGCTTAAATGTTTTTGTCACAGACTTACACTGATATTTTGGTCATTCTGACATTTCCAGCTTAATGGCCATACGAAATTCAAACTGAAGAGGGGTGTGACATTCTTTACTTCTAAAACAATATGACTGATTGATTGTAACATCATTCATTTACTGAAAGGGAATGAATATTCTGATACATTTACTTAACAGCAATTCTAGCTATGTACGTGCACATCTTATGAAAGCTTAAGGCCCGATTTTAACCCTGCCTGCCCTACGGGAATGGGGTGGGCGGGTGGTAAAAATGGCGGTCGCCGCTTCCCACAGCATGTCCGACGGCCTCCTGCTGCTGCTATTTTCACCACGCGGTGTTTGGATGCTGGAAAGACAAATGGGGGAGGTCATGAGTATATTAAAATCGAGGTCCTATGTTGCAATTAGGACCTGAACAACATTTCAACTTAAAATCATGGAAGTCCTGCCCAGCACCCAAACATCCAGTAAAACCTGGTGGGATTGATGTCTCCGAGCCACTGAAACTGCATATAATGGGGCACTCAGCCACAGCTCAGTGGATCGTAGGATCTTTTTGAGATTCCTGCTTCCTGTATTCTTCTTTCCCATTTTCGTTTTTGCCTTTATCACTCTCAGCAAGCTGTCTGTGATTATTATTGTTTGTTTCTTCTGGACGGAGTTGAAGGAGAGGAGCAGCAACAGCCTCAGCAGCAGCAGCAGCAGCATCAGCGGCGCCTGTCAGAAGAGCGCAGGTGAGGGGGGGGCGGGGGGGGTGGGGTGCTGCTCCTAGTAGGCCACACCCAGCAGACAGGGTGTAGAGCCCAAGGGCTCGATTTCCCAAACCCTGCGGAGGCGGGTTTGGAGGCAGGAGTGGTGGGAAAATTGCAGAATCAGGAGGCGGGTACCCGACCCGTGCTGGGAGCTGCCTCCCCGAGGCGGGAAGGGGATTCGTGCCAATTAACTGCCTGTTAATAACAGGCAGCTTTTTGCCTAATCCCTATTTTTAGCCCCGAAGTGTGGGCTGTCCGACGGCTCCAAACCACGCCAAGTTAACGAGGCAGGCCGTCGGTCTGAAGGGGTTGGAGGGGTCGAGATGTCCCGTGTGCAGGTGAGTGATGGGTGCATGTGTGCAGAGGTAAGTGTGTGTGAGGTAAGTGTAAAGTGTTTTAATAAGTTTTACTTACCTTTACTTTCTCCTGCAGGCTTCCTTCCTTCAGTTCTCGGGAGTCCCTCAGCTCACCGGCACAGAAAGCAGAATGGCCGCTGAACTGTCAAAAGCTGCAGCCTCTGCTTTCTGGTCTGGAGAGATCTCTAACTGAGTCTGAGTAGAAGGACTCAAGTTAGAAGACAGATTGTCAGTGTTTCACAGCTTCACAGCTCAAATGTCAATCGCTGACGTCACCAGTAACCAGGTGTCCCTTAATTGGCCTGCTGAGCCCGCTGGGCGGGCTTAACAAGGTCAATCAAGGGAAAATAGTGTGGGTTGGCCACAAGTCGATGGAGGCGGGACTACAACCCAAAAAGTGGGAGCCCTGCCTCCAAAAGCTCCCCATTGACAAAATCGAGCCCCAAGTGTCACTATCTGAAGAGCAGTGCCTCAGGAGGCTGCCCTTCTCCAGGCAGGCTGTCACAGGCCTATGCAGCCTCCTTCAAAAGGACCTACTGCCTGGTGGACCAGGGGACTATGCTTTGCCAGTGGCTGTAAAAGTCACCACAACCCGCAACATAGTGGTGTATCGCAAACTACACAATCTCACCATACAGGGTGGCTTATGTTTGGAGGAGGCAGAGGAGCAGTAGTGCTCATCAGATGGGTAAGACCAGGGAGAAGGTGAGGAAGCAGCAGAAGGAGGAGGGTCACCTCGATGCCTTACAGCAAGAGAGTGAGCGACCAGCTAATTGCTCGGCAATTCTGTTGGCCTGTCCATTCTCCTGCTTTGAAAACTTAAATAGAACCGTCCTTGATACATCTTTCACCACTCCCTTCACCCTGCATGAAAAACATTAAAGCCATTCAGACAATTTGTATTTCATTGACATACTAACCATGCAGACGCAGAAGCTGCTATAAAACCACACTGCTGACCAAAGTGCCAAACGTGATTAATTTAATGCTAAGCATTGTAGTGGTTTGTGTAAATCGCCACTATATAAAAGAGTTTAGCTTCAACGAACTATAAATAAGTTGTTTATTTACCAGAACAGGATAATACAGCAGGTAAGGTAGCAGGTAAGATGGCTGACTACAGGAGCACCATATTGTAGATCACAGGATAATTATAGCAGGTAAGGTAGCAGGTAAGGTGGCTGACTGCAGAAACACCATGTTGTAGGTCTTACAGTAGGCAAGATAGCAGGTAAGATGGCTGACTGCAGGAGCACCATGTTGTAGACCTTGTCCCAGCGGGGACTCCACAAGGACTACGTTCCCAGTCCCGTGGGGAGCGTGTGGGGAGCCTCATGACCTCCTCACACTCGGCTCTATATTCCCGACGTCACGTGACCGCGTCATGACGTCAGCACGTTCACGTGCGCTTAGGCGGTCACGTGACCTGCGCCGTTGTCAGTACATCTCCCCGTTACGGAGGCTGGCCTTTAAGGCCGAGGTTACTAGGCCGGGCTGTGCCAGTACTTGCCGCGGGAGCAGAGCATCCCTTTGCTCCCGCTTGCCGGCTGATGCAGCCGAAGTCTCAATAGGCCGGGCTATGTCGGCGGCCGTCTTGGAAACCCGAATCGGGCCGGCGGCCAATGCGCATGTGTCGTGTGACGTCAGCGTTAGGTCGGCGGCCGACGTGCATGCGTCACATGATGCGTGACGTCATCGCGTTAGGTCGCCTCTTAAAGGGGCAACGGCCCAACAGGTGAGTTAAAGAGGCAACAGCCCTAACTGGTAAGTTATTCAATTAAGTAAATTAAATACATACAGTTAGGTAAGTTATACATACATAAATAAGTTAAGTTAAAGGGAATTATGTATATATCTCAATATAAAAGACAACCGTTGGGACCGCCACACAGGCCCCCCCAGAATTCGCTTTAACGAAAGTCCCAGAATGAGAGAGTCTGACGAGCTGGTAGTCACAGCGGTCATGCTGTCTCGACTTAGTAGACGAGGTATAAAGATACTGCTCGTAAGCGGATCCTTACGCACGTCATGGCGAATAAAACGTATCCGTCAGGCGAAGGACCATAGAGACGTGCGAAACAGCAGGCCTTATCAGAGTGACGGGCAGATTGGGCGGACGCGGGCGATGTCTCCGTTGACTGGTGAGCGAAACCTTCAGGAGGCTGGAACGCACGGAACAGTGCGTGCCATAATGCTATGACATTAACAGAACGGAGGGTGAAGAGTTGCTGTGTTGATCTGTGATCAGAGCAACTTTCACGTGTTGATCGCGGCCGCTGGATGCCCGTTGGACCCGTCCTTGATGTATACAGCTTCAATAGACATTTGCATTTGTTAAAGGAAAACTGGAGAAAAGGCGGCAACGGTCCAAGTTGTTGTTGCTTTCAGGAGAGGTTAACTCTGCCTGGAAGACGGCAACAGTCCAGGTTGTAAATTTAAGAAAAAACAGCCGGAAGGGCGGCACACTTTTATTCACGCCGAATCATGGAGCAAGCTAAAAAGCTGGTGCGTCGTCGGCGGGAAAAGAGTCACCAGTGTTCACGAGATAGGGGTTCTCGTGGACGAGGCATGCGTCCCCGTATTTTGCAGGGGTGAGTCCTCGTGGTATCCCCGCTGGGTGCGCTCCGATCCTGTGTGCCCGAACATGCTGTACCCCGCGCTTGGAGAGATGTATACTTGCTGTTGCTATAGGCGTAGATGCAAACGATCCGTGAGGCAGTAGAAGAATCGAATACGGAGACCGTGTGCACTTGCGTGGTCTGTACCGCATCGCTGTTCACAGCGAACAGGGCTTCTTCCTTCAAAAAGCACGAGGGAATCCGTGGCTCCCTGAATTGCGGTAGCGACAGCAAAACGGCTGATGCTTCCATTGCATGCTTCGTTTGTGAAAAACGTTCACAAACCCACCAACTGTAGCGCTGGTGGACGACTGTTGCCGTTGGTCGTGCTCTACTTTTATGAAATTGTTCATGAAAAACAGGCTCACCTCCAAGCTGCGCTTCCATTGCGAAGACGTTTGCAAAAATGGGGTCCCTTTTAGTAGAATCTGTATTAAGCGGTTGCTGTTCCGTGTTGTTCGTCGGTTGTGCGTTGGTCATCTCGAGTAAAGATGAGGTTCAGGCGTGCGTTGCTACCATGAAAATCGTTCACGGATACGGGTTCACCAATTGTAGCTTTAGAATTGATGAGCTCCAGTACTCACGTTGTAGGATCACCAATGTAGCGTTGGAATTGATGTACTCCCGTACTCACATCGTAGGGTCACCAATGTAGTGGTTTGTGTAAATCGCCACTATATAAAAGAGTTTAGCTTCAACGAACTATAAATAAGTTGTTTATTTACCAGAACAGGATAATACAGCAGGTAAGGTAGCAGGTAAGATGTCTGACTACAGGAGCACCACATTGTAGATCACAGGATAATTACAGCAGGTAAGGTAGCAGGTAAGGTGGCTGACTGCAGAAACACCATGTTGTAGGTCTTACAGTAGGTAAGATAGCAGGTATGACTCTATGACTCTATGTAAGATGGCTGACTGCAGGAGCACCATGTTGTAGACCTTGTCCCAGCGGGGACTCCACAAGGACTACGTTCCCAGTCCCGTGGGGAGCGTGTGGGGAGCCTCATGACCTCCTCACACTCGGCTCTATATTCCCGACGTCACGTGACCGCGTCATGACGTCAGCACGTTCACGTGCGCTTAGGCGGTCACGTGACCTGCGCCGTTGTCAGTACATCTCCCCGTTACGGAGGCTGACCTTTAAGGCCGAGGTTACTAGGCCGGGCTGTGCCAGTACTTGCCGCGGGAGCAGAGAATCCCTTTGCTCCCACTTGCCGGCTGATGCAGCCGAAGTCTCAATAGGCCGGGCTATGCTGGCGGCCGTCTTGGAAACCCGAATCGGGCCGGCGGCCAATGTGCATGCATCGTGTGACGTCAGCGTTAGGTCGGCGGCCGACGCGCATGCGTCACATGATGCGTGATGTCATCGCGTTAGGTCGCCTCTTAAAGGGGCAACGGCCCAACATGTGAGTTAAAGAGGCAACAGCCCTAACTGGTAAGTTATTCAATTAAGTAAATTAAATACATACAGTTAGGTAAGTTATACATACAGTTAGGTAAGTTATACATACATAAATAAGTTAAGTTAAAGGGAATTATGTATATATCTCAATATAAAAGACAACCGTTGGGACCGCCACAGCATCATCATTGTTTTCCATTCATTTCTCACCCAAGTGATAAACCCATAGGGCTAGAAATTCATCTACTTACCGCCACTCTGTAGCACCATGAAATGGCAATAAAATTGTGGCTGCCGCTCTTTCGCCAGCTGGTGGCAGGTCCATGGCAGCCGCCATATTGCTCTCCTCCTTTGTACTGCTGGTAACTGGCAGTGCCCTGGAAAGAAATGGCGGCATGGTGACGTCAATCGGTGTGTAACGCTGACTTAACGTCACCAGTGCGAACTTCGACCCTAGAACTGAATTCAGCGCTGGGTTCTAAGCACGCCAGTGGCAATGTCTGCAGCTCTTAAAGGGACATACACATCATTCAGTTAAGTTTAAATTTAAGGGTTTGGACTGATTTTTTTTGCTTTTATTGAAGTGGTGACTTGCTGCAATAGATGTGAAAAGTTTTTTTAAGTGTGTAGGGAGTGCTGCTGGATGCTTGCAAGGGCTCAGATTGTAAATGAAGGCCCTTGAGAAGACAGAACATGTTGCGAATACTCAGCAGGTCATGCAACATCCGTGGATGATCACATCTCGGCTCGACATGCTGCCTGATCAGCTGAGTATTTCCAGCATTTTATACTGTCATTTCACATGTATAGCATCCACTTGCAGAGGGAAGAGGAAGGCGCAGAAGAGGAGGAAGCCGAAGAAGAGGAATCAGACGGAAGAATGCATCCCAGACAGCTCCTTTGTAGCTGGGATATCCGGGATGGAATCATCCGCCTCCGGTCCCACTGGCTGGGCAGGCTGCCTCTTCTTGTTGACCCACTGGCTGGGCAGGCTGCATTTCTTGGGTGTGTGAAATGAGGAAGGCACAAGGGTGGAGTTGTGCTGACGGGAGGGTGGGAAAGCAAGAGGTGCATGCCAGAAGGAGGATAACGTATGAGGATACCTGCATCTTGTATCCTTTCAGCCCCACCATTGGCTAAGGGCTCAGCCATGCCCCTGCCAAGAATGGCCTGCACCATCTCCTCCAAGAGAGTGAGGTGAGGCTAGGAATGGGAGATTTGCCTCATGATTGGTGCAGATTGTTGGTAGATGAGTGATTGGGGGTTGTGCATTGAGCAGTGTGTGAGGCTAGTGGTGCAGTTGGTAGGAGACGGCTTTTGAAGATGCATGCACGGACCTTGACCAGTGGTCTGAGGTCATGAAGCTTCTTTGGGCACTGGAGCCAGGTGGTGGGGGGTGACACTGCTGGCAATGGTGACCTTAGTGATGTACTCCCACATCGTTCTTTCTGGAGGGCCTCCTGGCCCCTGTGGGTAGAGGGCCGCTCTTGCAGTGCTGACCCCCTGCACAAAGCTGGAGTGCTGCGTGCGAGACCCTGGATGCCCCTTCCCTGGTTTACTGAGCCATTTGTGTTAGTGCTGAGGCAATTTTCCCATTTGTTGAGGTTAGGAAGGTAATTCAGCTTTAACAGCTGAATATTCACATTTGGAACTTCTTTTAAATATTGAATATTTCTTAAAAGACGGATAGGGCTCAAAAATGTATTGATTCACTGCATTTTATTTCTCGGACCTCTTCATTGCCCACAATTCCTTGCGAGCTCCACCGCTTCCCTCCCAGAGGCTGTGGGAAGCTGCAACACCAGACCTGGACAGGAACTTCGTCCCGGATCCCTCCAGCAACGCCACCAGGACAGTGTTGCACGGAGGGTGAGCGCTGCACCACCTATCTCCATGACCCCCAGACCAATTTCACTCAGTTAGCATTGCGGCCCTTTCCAGCGGCCATTAACTGCACCGGCAACTTTGCTGGCGAAATCAATTTTTTCCCCCATTGTGTTTTTCTTTTACTAACTCTGCTACTCCTACAAGGTGCTTCGTTGGTGGCCTCTGCCAAGCTGTTGGAAGATTTCCGTTCCTCATGTTGGGACCCTTGAGATGCTGGTGACTTCAGGGTTCCCAAGCCTATGAGGATCCGGCTGCAGACTGCTGCATCTCAGCTGCTGCCGGGGCAGTCTGGCGCAGCTGACTTGCTGGAACCATGGTGGGTATTTGTTGAGGGGGTGGCAAACGGGGGTGCTGCTCCTCCTCCCTCTAACTATTCCTCCATCCAGAAGCAGGAATCTCTCCTGGAAAAGCAGACATCAAAATGATCCTGTGATCCTGAAAGAGGGCAACACGTACTGTTTTCATCGCAGCACTGTAGTGTTTACTTTTGATATCAGGGAGAAAATATGCTGGTCTCCATGAAGTCTAAGCGCCACTGGTTTGCCCATACCCCAGTAACTTGACTTGAAAGTTCTTCTCTTCACATTCAAATCCCTCCATAGCTTCACCTCACCCTACCTCAGTGATTTCCTCCAGCCTCATATTCCCATACTAGACTTTTCTAATATTGGGCAACTCCTTGGGCTGGATGTTGACTCGGGTGTGGGCTGGTGTCGTGTTATCTGAATTTTGTGTTTCCCACACGAATCTAAATGGATGTGGGAGATTGATGCAATTTTAACTTAATTGGCCAATTGATTTCCAACGTGTGGGAAGCCTTTGCAAATGGGTATTTCATGACTGAAAGTCGCCTCCGGTGACGTCATCATTGCTGCTGCATTTAAGGTCCACAGCAAGCCGTGCTTCTTCTGCAGACTGCCAAGCTTCTTGACTGTGCAGTGTGAGGGAGCTGCAGCAAAAATGACAAGCGGGAGGGCAAGATCAGCTCCTCGCTTTGACGAGGTGGCACTGCAGGCATTAGTGGATGGGGCTAGGGCCAACAGGGAGGTGATCTTCCCTTCATCAGGGAGGAAGAGGCCTCCCACTCAGACCAAGGCAGTGTGGATGCAGGTGGCTGAAGAGGTCAACTCCTTGGGAGTCACCCGCAGAACCTGGATACAGTGCAGGAAAAGATTTCATGACCTTCAGCGCACTGGAAAAGTGAGTATGAATTTCCCATCACCCTCAATCTGATCCCCATTGCCTTTCCTCACCAGCACTCAGCTTTAGCAATCTCTTCCTCCACATCCCACTTGACACTTACATCCATGCACCCTTACCCATTCCCTCTCTCTCTATGCTCACATTCACATAACTATTTGACCATGCAGCCCTCACACTCCCTATCACTTTGATGCTTTGAACACAACTTACAACACACAGGGAGGGCCCTTGGTCTTGCAACCTCACTCCATCTTTGTCTCCTTCTAAGTATCTATGCTATGCAATCTCTACACTCACTCCTTCATTCTCACTCAACCTCCACTTGTCTCCCTCATTGCAGGAAAAGAGAGCTCACAACAAAAGAGAGCGAGCAAGGACAGGAGGAGGGACAGCCTCAACAGCCCACCTGACCCCCTGGGAGGAGGCAGTCCTGGAAATTATGGGAATTGAGGATGATTTGCACATGGGGGACGGACAGACGGGTGCAACACAGCAAGCTGGTGACAGAAAAGTTTCCCATCTCTCTCTTTGACATTGCATGAGTCGCTGATAATGATTGTGAAGCTGTAACAGATCCACTTATGAACATCTGCAAAAAGCTATGTGCATGTAGCCTTTGCATCATATCTCTGACTCTTTCCTTTACTCTCCCACAAGACCATCACAAGCATCCATCCTCCCTAGCCAGGAAGAAGAGGCTGAGCAGCCAGACTCCTCAGAGGAAGCTGCAACCTCTCAGGGTGCAGGGTCACCAGAATTCAGCACACCCAGCACCAGCGCAGACACTCACACCTCGGTGGGACCTTCGGGACGTAGAGTAGTGTTGTCACCTGGTTTATCACAGCTCACAAGTGAGTATCAGCAGATTGTGGAGACAGGACAGCAGTGGAGAGTCCTAGACGGAGGGCACAGGACTCTGCCAGCTCAGCTCAGCAGCATGTCGACCCTCTGCCTCTGGGTCCATCCATGAGATCAGCGGTGATGGAACTCCAGGCACAGATGCAGGAGTCTCTGGCAGGTTTTGTCTCTAGGGTCGCTGTGAGTGTGGAGCAAATGGAGGAGTCCATAGCAAACATGACCAGAGCCTTTGTGGAGTCATTGGTGCAAGAATGCATCACCACGGAAAGGATGGCAACTTCCGTGGAAAGGATGGCTATCGTAGAGGAGAGGATGGCTACGGCCATGGAGGAGCTTAGTCGCCAGGGTATGGAAAACATGGTGAGTGTTCAGAATAGAATGACATCTCTTGAGGAGCGATGGACATCTGTTGAACAGAGAAACCAGACCTTCATGGAAGTCCTTCTGAGTAGGACTGCCATTGCAGATACGGGTCCCCATGGCCCCCCTGATGTGCAGCAAGGTGCTCTCCAGCAACTTGCAGGCGCTGAGGGGGACCTGACCCATGAGATGGAGGTTGGTGGCAGACCTCAAGGAAGTGGGGGCTCCTCTCCAAGCACTCACAATTCCATGCCACTGCAGAGCCCTCGGTCAGAGCCCCACCAGAGTCCACACCCAAGTGAGATAGACACCTCATCCCCTGCACAGCCGCAGGAGCAGCAGACTGTTGACGAGCCCTCACAGGCTCGCAACCTCAGAGGACGCCCGCCAAGGTGTCGAGACAGGAGCAGCATGAAAGTGAGCAAGGGGCCTCCACATCTCTGAAGCCACAGGGGAAGCACCACGTAGGAGCACGCGTAAGAGGAAGATAAAGCACAAGTAGTCACAAGGGTAGTCACTTGGGTGGAATTTTGTGTTTAGTGTAAAAATGCCATCACATCATAATTGTGCATAAAAATTCTGATTGCAAATGTTGCAGTTGTGGCGTCTGTCATTTCGCTATTGGGACTTACACATTGAGGCCTTAGGAATACTTGCAACTGTCAGTATGGTGGTCAGATTGCTAGGAATTCCCCTGGTTCTTGGCCATTGTCAATGCTCTGGTAAGAAGCTGCGAGGCAAAAGTGTTTGATTGACTAGGCTAAGCAAATCTGGCCAGGATGAGTGCGTTCGTTGCATCCCGGGCAGCAATGTTCTCGCGTAATGCTGCCGCTGGTTGCTGGGCCTCTGCAGGATGTTCGTTTTCGCCCTCCTCCTACGCCTCCTCCTCCTCATCTGAGGCAGATATGTGAGGAGCCACTTGGTCCTCAGGAATCTGCAAACCGATGGTTTGCTTGATTATGGCTCTGGTGGACATGTGGCTGGAGTTGTAGCTCTCCTCAGCTTCGTTGGATGGCCTCCTCAACGGCATCATTAGCCACGTCCTCAGGGGATTGCCCTTGTCTCCAAGTAGCCATCTGTTATAACAACAGAAAATGCTGGAAAAACTCAGCAAGTCAGGCAACATCCGTGGAGAGAAATTTGAGTTGACGTTTCGGGTTTGACCCTTCTTCAAAACTGGAGAGAAAAGGAACTAGATCGAAGGCAGGGCTGCGATCGGACAAAAGAATAAAAGAACCAAAAGAAGTAAAAGAGATTAGAAGCTAGACGAGATGGTAATAGGCTGTGATTAGGTGTAAAGTGTACTGGCAGGGCAAAAGATAGCTGCCAGGTGTGAGAGAGAAACAAAAGGAAAGGGGGGGGGCGGAAAGGAAAGGAGTGGAAAAATATAAGTGAAAATGAAATAGGGGCCGAGGTTATGATCTGAAATTGTTGAACTCGATATTGAGACCGGAAGGCTGCAGAGTGCCTAATCGGAAGATGAGGTGCTGTTCCTCGAGTTTACGTTGAGCTTCCGTGGAACAGTACAAGAGGCCAAGGACGGTGAGGTCCGAGTGGGAATGGAGTGGTGAATTGAAATGACAGGCGACCGGAAGCTCGGGGTCACCCTTACGGACTGAACGGAGGTGTTCCGCAAAGCGGTCACCCAATCTGCGTTTGGTCTCCCCAATGTAGAGGAGACCGCATCGTGAGCAGCCATCTGTTAAGTTGGTCTGGTGGACTGAATAGCGGAGGCACACTAGACTGGCGCAGTATGAAGAAGTCATGGCAACTGCCAGGGTATATGGCACAAACATGCAAAATTTCCTTCTTGTGGTCACACACCAGCTGAACGTTAAGGGAGTGGAAGCCCTTGCGGTTGACAAAAATACTTGGATTGCGATGGGGTGCCTTAAGGGCCACATGTGTGCAGTCAACGATGCCCTGCACCCTTGGAAAGCCTGTCAGGTGAGCTAATCCAACCACTCGCACCGTGACACTTGCTCGATCCTTGGTGAAATGGATGTGATTGTGCGTGAGGGCAAAGAGGGCATCAGTTACCTGTGTGATGCAAGTGTGTGCAGCCGCCTGGGAGGTGCCGCAGATGTCTGCTGCTGATCCCTGGAATGAGCCTGAGGCAAAAAAGTTGAGTGCAATGGTGACTTTGATGGCCACTGGTAATGCTTGTCCACCTGGTCCTCTGGGCAGCAGGTCTTGCTGTAGCATTGCGCAGATGTCAGTCACTACCTCCGCGAAAGTCGGAGCTGCCTTTGGCACTGCTGCTCAGACATGTTGAGATAGCTGACCCTGCGTCTGTAGACCCTGTTTGGGGGGAATCTCCTGCGCCGACGGGCTTCCATGCGCTGGCCCCTTCTGGCCTGTGCAGCCTCAGGTGGGTCATAGAGTTATACAGCACGGATAGAGGCCCTTCGGCCCATCGTGTCCGTGCCGGCCATCAAGCCCTGTCTAATCTAATCCCATATTCCAGCATTTGGTCCGTAGCCTTGTATGTTATGGCATTTCAAGTGCTCATCCAAATGCTTCTTCAATGTTGTGAGGGTTTCTGCCTCCACAACCCTTTCAGGCAGTGAGTTCCAGACTCCAACCACCCTCTGGGTGAAAAAGTTCTTTCTCAAATCCCCTCTAAACCTCCCACCCTTTACCTTGAATCTATGCCCCCTAGTTATTGACCCTTCTACTAAGGGAAAAAGCTCCTCAGTATCCATCCTATCTATGCCCCTCATAATTTTGTACACCTCAATCATGTCCCCCCTCAGCCTCCTCTGCTCCAAGGAAAACAAACCCAATCTGCCCAGTCTTTCTTCATAGCTGAAGCGCTCCAGCCCTGGTAACATCCTGGTGAATCTCCTCTGCACCCTCTCCAAAGCGATCACATCCTTCCTGTAGTGTGGCGACCAGAACTGCACACAGTATTCCAGCTGTGGCCTAACAAGTGTTTTATACAGCTCCATCATAACCTCCTTGCTCTTATATTCTATGCCTCGGCTAATGAAGGCAAGTATCCCATATGCCTTTTTTACCACCTTATCCACCTGTTCCGCCGCCTTCAGGGATCTGTGTACTTGCACACCCAGATCCCTCTGCGCCTCCGTCTTGCCTAGGGTCTTACCATTCATTGTGTATTCCCTTGCCTTGTTAGTCCCCCCAAAGTGCATCACCTCGCACTTTTCCGGGTTAAATTCCATTTGCCACTGTTCCGCCCATCTGACCAACCCATCTATATCGTCCTGCAGACTGAGGCTACCCTCCTCGCTATTTACCACCCTACCAATTTTTGTATCATCCGCGAACTTACTGATCATACCTTTTACATTCATATCCAAGTCATTAATGTAGACCACAAACAGCAAGGGACCCAGCACCGATCCCTGTGGCACCCCACTGGCCACAGGCTTCCAGTCACAAAAACAACCTTCGACCATCACCCTCTGCCTTCTGCCACTAAGCCAGTTTTGTATCCAATGTGCCAAGGCACCCTGGATTCCATGGGCTCTTACCTTCTTGACCAGTCTCCTGTGCGGGACTTTATCAAAGGCCTTACTGAAATCCATGTATACCACATCCACTGCGTTACCCTCATCCACACACCTAGTCACCCCCTCAAAAAATTCAATCAAATTAGTCAGACATGATCTTCCCTTGACAAAGCCATGTTGACTATCCCTGATTAATCCTTGTCTCTCCAAGTGGAGACTAATTTTGTCCCTCAGAATTTTTTCCAATAATTTTCCTACCACTGATGTTAGGCTCACTGGCCTGTAGTTCCCTGGTTTTTCCCTACTTCCCTTCTTGAATAATGGTACTACATTAGCGGTTCTCCAGTCCTCTGGCACATCCCCTGTGGCCAGAGAGGTCCTGAATATATGTGTTAGAGCCCCCGCAATCTCTTCCTTTGCCTCACACAGCAGCCTGGGATTCATTTCATCCGGGCCTGGGGATTTATCAATTTTTAGGCCTGCTAAAACTGCCAATACCTCCTCCCTCTCGATGTTAATATGTTCGAGCATATCACAGTCCCCCCGCCCTATTTCTATGTCTACATCGTCCTCCTCCATAGTGAAAACAGATGCAAAAAATTCATTTAGAACCCCTCCTACATCTTCCGGCTCCACACACACATTGCCACTTTTGTCCCTAATGGGCCCTATTTTTTCCCTAGTTATCCTCTTACCCTTAATATACCTTTAAAACATCTTAGGATTTTCCTTTATTTTGCTCGCCAGTGTTATTTCATGGCCCCTCCGTGATCTCCTAATTTCTTTTTTAAGTATCCCCCTGCACTTTTTGTACTCCTCTAGGGCTTCTTCCGTCTTTAGCCTTTTGTATCTGCCAAATGCCCTCCTTTTTTTCCTAATCCATTCTCGTATATCCCCTGACATCCAAGGTTCCCTGTGGTTTTTGGAACCACCCTTGACCTTTACGGGAACATGTTGCCATTGTATGATCTCAATCTCCCATCTGAAAGCCTCCCATTGCTCCGATGCGGATTTTCCTACAAGTAGCTGATCCCAGTCCATTTTGGCCAGATCCTGCCTTATCCTATTAAAATCGGCCTTCCCCCAATTTAGAACCTTTATTTCCGGCCCATCCCTGTCCTTTTCCATGACCACCTTAAATCTCACCATATTATGGTCACTGTCACCAAAGTGCTCACTTACTAGCACTTTTTCCACTTGGCCGGCCACATTCCCTAGAATTAGGTCCAGTACTGCCCCCTCTCTTGTAGGACTTTCTACATGCTGGCTCAAAAAGCTCTCCTGGATGCACTTTAAGAATTCTACACCCTCTGAGCCTTTCACACTCTGACTATCCCAGTTAATATTGGGGAAGTTGAAATCCCCCATTATTATTACCCTATTATTTGCACATTTCTCTGAGATTTGCCTACATATCTGTTCCTCTATCTCCCCCTGACTGTTTGGAGGCCTATAGTACACTCCCAGCAAAGTGCTTGCCCCCTTTTTGTTTTTAAGCTCCACCCATATGGCCTCATTAGAGGAACCTGCTAATATATCATCCCTCCTTACTGCAGTAATTGACTCCTTAATTAATATTGCGACACCCCCTCCTCTTTTACCTCCCCCTCTGTCTCGCCTGAAGATTCTGTACCCCGGAATATTGAGCTGCCAGTCTTGCCCCTCCCTCAACCATGTCTCCGTGATAGCAACAATATCATACTCCCATGTGTTTATCAACACCTTCAGTTCATCCACCTTCTTTGCAAGACTCCTTGCATTAAAATAGATGCCATCCAGCCTTGCCCTTATATATTTGCCCTGTCTACCAAGCTGACTTGTTTTTTTCTCTATAATTGGCAGCACATCACCCCCTATTTCAGCTCCCCTCTGTATCCCATCCCCCTGCCAAGTTAGTTTAAACCCCCCCCAACAGTGCTAGCAAACCTCCCCGCAAGGATATTTGTCCCGCTCTGGTTCAGGTGCAACCCGTCCGACTTGTACAAGTCCCACCTTTCCCAGAAGCCGGCCCAGTGATCCAGGAAACTAAAACCCTCCCTCCTACACCAACTCTTTAGCCACGCATTCATCTGCACTATCCTCCTATTCCTATACTCACCAGCACATGGCACTGGGAGTAATCCAGAGATTACAACCTTTGAGGTCCTGCCCTTTAATCTGCTACCTAGCTCCCTAAATTCTTGATGCAGGACCTCATCCCCCTTCCTACCTATGTCGTTGGTCCCAATGTGGACCACGACCTCTGCCTGCTCACCCTCCCCCTTAAGAATGTCCTGTAGCCGCTCAGTGACATCCATGACCCTGGCCCCAGGGAGGCAACAAACCATCCTGGAGTCACGTTTGCGGCCACAGAAACGCCTATCTGTTCCCCTTACGATAGGATCCCCTACCACTATTGCTCTCCCACTCTTTTTCCTCCCTTCCTGAGCAGCAGAAGCATCCCTGGTGCCAGGAAGCTGGCTGCTGCTGCCTTCCCCTGGTGAGTCATCCCCCTCAAAAGTATCCAACTTGGTATACCTGTTTGAAAGGGGGATGTCCGCAGGGGTTCCCTGCACTTCCTGCCTGCCTCTGTTGCTCCGCCTGATGGTCACCCCCTGTGCAGCCCTACCCTGAGGCGTGAACAACTCGCTAAACGTGCTATCCACGACCCTCTCAGCATCGCGCATGCCCCAAAATTCATCCACCCGCAGCTCGAGCACCGCAATGCGTTCTACAAGTAGCTGCAGCTGGATGCATTTCCCGCACACATGGTCGTCAGGGACACTGGCAGCGTCCCTGACTTCCCACATGGAGCAAGAGGAGCAGAACACGGGTCTGAACCCTCCTGCCATGACTTACTCCTTTAATTAATTAAAATTTTTATTCAATACCCCAGTTACAGGTATACTCTAGGGCGCTTTATTTACCAACTGTCCCCACTACACCATAGAGACCCTAGAAATTTAACCACAGAATTCAAGCTTGTATTGAAAAGAGAGAAAATACTCACCAACCAATCACTTACCTGCTACCTGCTGACGTCACACTTGGACTACTTTTTACCTCTCTCCTGGAACCTGGATTGGTATGCCTCTGACTGCTCCCTCTCAAGCCTTTAAGCTCTCCCGCCTCGGGCTGCTCCCGCGCAGGTCCGCTGCTTCTCCGGTCTCGGGGCTGTGGGCCTCGGTGCCTCTGACTGCTCCCTCTCAAGCCTTTAAGCTCTCCCGCCTCGGGCTGCTCCTGCGCAGGCCCGCTGCTTCTCCGGTTTCGGGGCTGTGGGCCTCGGTGCCTCTGACTGCTCCCTCTCAAGCCTTTAAGCTCTCCCGCCTCGGGCTGCTCCCGCGCAGGTCCGCTGCTTCTCCGGTCTCGGGGCTGTGGGCCTCGGAGCTCCTGCTGCTGCTGCTGCTGCTGCTGCTGCTGTTGTTCCTGGTTCTGCTGCTGCCGCGGCTGGTGCTCGAGCTCCTCTAATGCCCAGATGGGAAGGAAATAAATGGCTCCCATGCTTCTGGTATATGCCTCCATTGAGGAAGCGCTGAGTGAAGGTGGCGAGAGGGGTTTGCCAGGATGTCACACTGTGAGGCTCCAACCTTCCATGGTTAAGCTTTCTAAAAGTTGCCCCAGACCTGAGACCAGTAAGTCCTGCCACCTGCAAATGATGGCTGATCAAATCTCCTTTTTAATGGTTGACATGCAGTTGATAATCAGCAATCCAATAGTGCTCCCGCCAGGTTTCACATTCGTGTTTCCCACCAGGCGTGTTTCACGTGGGAAAAAGGTTAAGTTTGCAAGGGCCTTTTAAAATAGGATTATAGAGGCCATTTAGTGGTTATTAAGTGCCTTAAAGACCAGTCCCGCCTGTTGGATGCGGGACGGAGTCGGGACCATCAGACTCGCCTGAGTTAAAATTGCTTGGAGTCGGGAACCAGGCAGGACGGGGGGCGGGGGGCGGGCGTCCCGCCCCCGCCCGCCAGTTTTTGCGATTTTAACCCCCTGCACGCCTCCAAGCCCAACTCCACATTTCAATGAAAATCCTGCCCCTTGTCTCTCTGTTGTAACATTAATGATTGTTCAGTCACTGAATTCATAAAAATACATTAACAATTACAACATGGAAACAGGCCATTCAACCCAACCAGCCCGTGTTGGCGTTTACCCTCCATGCAAGCAAATCGTCCGCCCTGTCCCTTATCCTGTTAACCCCTTTTCCTTCATCCGCCTGTCCAATCTAATGTTGAATGTTAACATAGTTTCTGCCTCAGCCACTAACGCTGGAAGTGAATTCCACAGCCTTACAACTCTATGCTTAAAGAAAATTCTCCTGTCCTCTGTTCTAAATCTTAATTTTGTCTCTGTGGCCCCTTGTTCTTGGTCCGTTAACTGCTGGAAACAGTCTGCTTCTATCTATCCTATCCCATCCTTTCATAATTTTAAACACTTCTATCATATTGCCCAGTAACCTACATTGATTACTGTATCATCTGCTCTCTCAGGTGGGCGTAAAAGATCCCTTGGCACTATTCTAAGAAGAGCAGGTGAGTTCTCCCTGGTGTCCTGGTCAATATTTATCCCTAAGCTACCAACATTAAAAAACCCAGTATCTGATCATTATCACGTGTCTGTGGGACCTTGCTGTGCACAAATTGGCTGCCACGTTTCCTACATCACCAAAGTGACTAAACTTCAAAATTCAGATTGGCTCTGAAGTGCTTTAGGTTGTCCTGAAAGGTGCTATACAAATGCAAGTTTTTACTGTTCTATTGAGAAAAGACCACATTTTCAGGTTTTTCTTCATCCTCTGGAACTTCCTGTATAGTTCGCTCAACCTTCTCAGCTCCCTCCTTGCTTTCAAAAACATCAAAACTCTTCTTATTGACTGTACTGTTGCATCCCACCACAACTGTTTTATGTTTTTTTTAATGTTTTCTCTTCTTCTCTCCTGCTCAGCATCATCTGTTTTTTTTTCTGCATGTGAGGGGCATTATAAAACATGCAATGCTGTTGTTGTTGTTGATTCCCCCAGGGATTCACTGAGGAGTTTTAGTGCGCTGATACAGTAGTAAACTGGAAATCTATGTAAATAAAATAACTCAAGAAGAAACACTAACTAGATGCAGCATGGCAGTTCCTTCAGGCACAACCTGCTCCTGATGATGAAAAGAACTTTGCTGACTGACCTGCTTGGTTCAAGTTTCTCATTCAAAAGCCAGACTGCTCTTTTCATTTTTAAATATGAATCCACACTTGAGCCAAGTATTCAGCTACTCTGCCGCTCCTGGATCAGTCATTTCAGTGCTTCAGATTCACGTTGAAATCTATCAACTGGGTAAAGGTCAAATAACTCTAAAATGTAAGAAATGATACTGTTGAACCATTTCATTTACCTCACTTGACAAAATTTAAGAAACCACTCAAAAATATTCTGTGTAGCCCATAGATATTTGCAATTGAATATCTTTGGGTCCTTATGAAGATCTAAGGATCACTTAACACTGTATTTTCAGAATCTGTATAGCCATTGGTGTTTCATGTGATTGAACAGTAGTCAGCTTAAACTTTCTGTGGTTTATTTGTCAAACAAGATATCAAGACAGATGTGCAACAGCAGACAGTTGACTCACTTTCAGGCGGGCTTGGATTGCTTCTGACAGATCTGACACTGGGAATGTACTTTTATCTGTTACGTTTACCTGTCTTTACTAACAAAATTGCTAATGGCATAGCCAGGCTCTGATGGGGTATTTGTTGACGATTATCACAAATCTCTGGTTAGTATGCTGTTTTTGTTCCAAATTTGTTACTTTCCACTTTTATTTGTTTTTTTAAAAGATATTTAGGCCTTGATTTTTCTTGTGGGTGGTATTAATTTTTTTTGGCCTTTTACTAAATATGATGGATGGGAGTTATCAGAAGAGTGGACAAAATATAACCAGAGTGGGGTGTTTTTTAAAATTTCAGCTTATGAACACAGAGCTGAATAATTATACTTATTTGACATCACTGAAGCACCCGACAGCTTTGTTCAGCTGGAGCTCAGCATCTTTTTCTTCAGTTCATTCATTTGTAGTTTAAACAAAAACACCCCAAAAATCAGCATGGATGAGCAGAGGGAAAACAAAATCATGTTAACTGTAATTCCATTTACACATTGGACTTTAAAAAGAAGTATTGTAAGTGAGACTCCTTCCACAATGACAATAGCCCCATGATCGGAAAATTATGCTTTCTCCAGATTTTAGGATTGAAGACATGCAACAGAACTTATGGCAAATGAATTAATTGGTGCTTGAATAATGTTGCTTTCAAACAAATGTTTTCCTTAATGAATGCAGTGTGTATTGCAATAGAAATTCACCCTCACAAATCAGTGAATACATGACTCATATTGGCTCCCAATACTCAAGGATTGAATATACATGAAAAAACGTTCATATCTTCCTTTGAGCATACTTTACCTGATTGCTCTCTGAAAATATACTTCCATCAGTCTTCTATTCCTGGCTTGACATTCAACCCCTGACATTCCAATGATGGCAAAAACTGGCTTAAGCCGGCTGATGGTGCAGGCACAGCTGCTCCAGCACTTCAGGGGGTGGGCTGCGCTGAGGGTTCTGAGGGGAGCCTCTCCCCCTAATTTAAATACACCGTACATAATTTGACATACCTGTTCTTCATCTATACACTGGCCCTTAACAATACCATCCAAAGACATGGGGTCATCTTCCACATGTATGCTAATATCACTCCGCTCTACCTCACCCAACCTCACAATAACTTTGTAACTTTCCACTGCCATCTGCACAACTTGTTGTGCCTCCTAACTTAGTGCCATCTGCATACTTGGGTATACAAGTCTCTATTCCTTCACCCAAGTCATTAATATCTATGGTGAAAAGCTGAGGCCCAGTACAGATCCCTTGGGAACACCACTTGTTACATCCTGCCAATCAGAGAATGTTTCCTTTACTCCTCCTCCTTCTCCTACCACCCAACCAATTACCAACCTATGTCACAAGGTTACCTTTAATTCCAAACGCTTTTATTCTTGCTAATAATCTCTTGTGCAGAACTCTATCAAATGCCTTCTGAAATTTTGTAGAAACAACATCCAAAGATACTCACCTATCCACCATCCTCAAAAACTTCAAGATTTTGTCAGCCATGACCTACTCTTCAAAAATCCACGCTGACTCGCTTTGATCTACTGATACCTGTCCAAGTGCTCAGTTACTTAGGGGGGGCGGGGTGATTTTAACCCCAAGTAACAGGTGGGTTGGGTCAGGTAGGAGGTTTACAGTTAAAAATCGGAATCCTCACCCCAACACACCCACTTCCGGTTTTATCAGAGGCAGGACAGAGGGTGGGCAGCCAAGCCGTTCGCAGGAGGCGGTTTGGCACTTTAAATATTGCAATGAGGCTCCATGCCTCATGGTGATCCACCATTTAAAATTTAACTGTGGGTGGGCAGGTTTCCCAAGTCTCGGGGAACCCGCCAGCTAAATGGAGGTGAGGACTACTGGATCCAGGAGGTAAGTGCCTTTCCACTTATTTGTTGGATCCAGCTTTCCTGCCTCACCAATGCCCTGCAATCAGAACCTCCCCGCCCCCGCCCCGCACCCAACCTCCCCCCGAGGCCTCCGAACTCTCCCCCTGCATGAGGCCTCCGATCTCTGATTCCCCCCCACCCCCCTTCCCGGACTTTGATCCTCAACCCCTTACCCCACCTCCGGCACCCCCTCTGGTCCCCGACGCCCCCCCCCCGGCCTCCGATCCCGCCTCCAGCTTTCCAACCTCCCATCTCCGGCCCCCAATCCCCCTCCTGGCCTACATTCCCCACCCCCCCTCCCTCCTGCTCCCATCCCTCCTTCCCTCCTCCCTGAGGCCTGGCAGCCTACCTGCTTGACAGCCAGCCAACCTCTCCATCTGGCTGGTGGCAGGCAGGAAACAGTGATTCCAAATGCTAATCAAACTCTTTCACTAAATTCAGCAGGGCCTGCGGGAAACCCGTTCTCCCAGGTTTCCAGCCTTGCCACCTGCCCCCGCTCCCGCTCCCTACCTGCTCCAAATTAAAATTCCGGCCTCTGTCTCTGATGATAGATTACAGTAACTTCACCACAATTGATAAACTAAGAGGTCTGTAGTTACCTGGTTTCTTCCTCCTTGAATTCTTAAATAATGGAGTGATATTTGCAATTTTCCAATCCAAAGGCACAATTCAACATTTTTGGAAAGCTCCATCCCTTTAACAGCTGCTCTTGCACTGAATTTTGCAACCCCAAGCCAAGTGTACTGCAAGTCAAGCTCCTCTTTGGGCTGGTCAAGATAGCAGGTGGAGCTAATATCAGAAAATTCTGCACAGCTGACATCCCATGCTATAGGCATGGGTGTGCCTGACATATAGGGGGCAATTTTTCCACTGGAGGTGAAATGGAGGCGAGTTTCAGTTTGGGTGGGTTTGAAACCTGCCTCCACTGATGTGTTTCAAAATGTTACGATTTTCCCCTGATTGTCCACTTGATTTCAGAGGTGCGGGATGCCCTTGCTCAATTAGTGTTTTGGGACTGAAACTCGCCTCTGTTGACAGCACTTTTCCAGTCTGATTTTATGGCTTCTTGCTCCCTTGGCTCATTCCACAGCATTTCTGTGTCTCCTGCACCACCTCCAACAACTTTTGAGAAACCACTATGTCCAATTCCAAGGCAAGGGCCTACCCGAGGCTCTTGGATGAGGCGCTGCAAATGTTGTTGGAGGGAGTGACAGCTGGCATGGAGGTGCTCTTCCACTCATCTCGGAGGAAGAGGCCTGCCAAAGAAACCAAGGCTGTGTGGGTACAGCTGGCAAGGGATATAACCTCCAGATCTGTGTGCAGATTGGGAAACTGTTTCTGTGCATTGATGAAATGCCATCCCTGTTGGAAAGCATTAAAATGATTTGAAGCCAAAATGTTGGCATTATGCCATCTGTTCTTTCACCTTAAGCAGCTCCACATTGCAGGCTCTGCCACACTTGTGTTGTCAGGTTGGTGGCCTGAGTGAAAGGAGGCTAGAGAGTCATGTCCATTGTCAATGATGTCCTAGGATGGAGCAAAGAACATGTGTCAACTTGGGCAACCTATGCAATTCTGGCCATGATAAGTTCATCCCTTGCATCCCAGGCAGCCATGTGCCCGCGTGCTGCCGCTGCCGCTGGTCGATACACCGGTGCTCTGAACTCCTCCTTCTCCTCCTCCAGATCCTCCTCCTCCTCATCCTCATCTGAGGTCCATGCAGAAAGAAAACAAATGGTTCCCATGCTGCTTGTAGATGCCTCCTTTGGGGAAGCGCTCATTGCAAGCAGGGAGAGGGTCTTCCAAGGAGGTCCCATAGTTGATGGAGTCAAGCTGCAGCACCTCCGACTTCGGAAGGCCTTCTAAAAGTGCTCAGAGACCTTTTAAAGCCAAGGTCTGGCACGTGCAAGTAATCCTTGCTGCAATAAACAATGTCTTGTTAGACCTGCAGCAGTGAGGAGGCCACCCACGAGTCCACCCACCAGGTTTACCTGGCGTGGTTTAGGAGGTGCGTGGATCATGACAAAAAGCTGGAAAAATCATGAGGGCGTCTCAAAATAGGCTTAGAGAGGCCCTTAATGAGCATTTAAGGATCTTTAATGGCGCAATGGCCAGCTGAAGGTGGGAGCATTTCCCGACCTCCAAAAACGGCGCCAGCAATATCCCGCGGAGGCGGGTTTAAGGCAGGTTCCTAACCCGGCCTCTTTGAATCTAACTTTGCTGCCTTTCCCGCCTCCAAACCCGCCTCCTCCGACGTCTGAAAATCGCCCCCATAGACCAGCACTAACTCATTTTGGCTGAGATAGAAAAACATGACCCAATATCTATAAATCCTTTGCAATAAAGGCTTTTAGGGCAAGAAGTCACCCATACAGCAGATCCCATAGTACGGTTCCAGTTGACTGATTGACCTCTTGCCTGAAAAGGTGTCCACATTATATACGACCTGTAGCAACTTGGTGCCATCTTAAAAAAAAATCAAACAATGGGTTATTTATCTGAAATCTTTCAATATTTTTCCTGTGCATGAATAGCTGACTTGCTGTGAAGGAGCAGTACATTAGTAGCTCATGTCTCACACCATAGAATTCTTCATGCTCTTTGACTAGATGTAGCTTTGGATACCTCTTGGAGCATCAAGTTTATTAATCAACAGTTCAGAAAAGATGAGGCTCCATAAGAACACCGCGTGTGTTTTCTCTGTATCATTCTGCAGGTTTTAGTTTAATCAGAGACATTTTCATGATTGAACAGCTGCTTGTAGAGGTAAATATTTCACTGAACAAAGCAGCCTAATTAAAGGATAGGATTCTGACAGTGCTCACCAGCTTCTATTTGCTAACTTGCCTGGGGCATTTCACACACTGCGAGAATGCCAGAGTTTTATGAGGCTAGAAAGGATTTGACTGACAAGCGTATAAAAATTGAGCAACAATATGTGCAGGCTGAATTCAATGAGGCTTGCTAGTGTGTGACAGTTGAGGGATTATTCTGAACAGGAAAGGTTTGGACCTTAGTACAATAACTGCTTAGCACTCATACTGAAATGTTACAATAAATGTATTTGAAAGAGAAGTTAAATCTTTTTCAAAAGCATTCTACCATTTTTAAAGCTTACAGGGTGGGAGGAGGCTCATGTGGAACATAAACACCGGCACAGACTTGATGGGACGCAAGGCCTGTTTCTGCGCTGTACAGTCTGTGTAATTCTATTCCATGTAATATCAGGATAAGTCATCATAGTACATATAAAGACATCGGGGGAAAAATTGGGTTGCTTTGCACCTCCCTTTAGCGCCCCCGGGGGACGCTAATGGGGGGCGCAAGGCCCCTAGCACCTGGCCGCGGCGCCGTTAATACCTCCCACAAAATTCAGCGGGAGGTTAGTGGCGGCGGTAGCCAGTAGCGCCCCGTGGCGCTGCTTCTCCGGCGATGATGTCATTGCCATACGCAGCAACCCGCTCGCGTCCCAGCCATAAACCTCAGTTATGCCCCCTGACCTATCGCCAGACGATATGTCCAACAGGGTCAGGGTGGCATTTTTGCAGCCTCTTGAGTGCCGGGTTGTTTTCCCGACACACCACTCCCCGGTGATCCAGCAGGGCCCCAGTGCGCGCAGCACTAGGCCTCTCCCCTTTAATCAGGGGTGGGAGGTCTGCAATACTGCGGCACTACATGCCAACGCACGTGGCTCTGTTGCATGTAGTGCCACGATATTCACTTGTAGCGCCCTAGGAAGGAGGGGAATGCTTCCAGTAGTGCCCCGTCTCCTGCTTGGGGCGCTACTACTGAATTTATGGTGCAGGGGAGCTAATTTTTGAAAGTAGCACCCCAGTGAAGTTAGCGCTCCAAAGGGGGTGCCACCGAATTTTTCTCCCACAGACACTCACTTAGTCACAGATTTCCCCGGCTGCAATTCCTTAATTGACACAATGATTGTTGCTCTTTGGCGGGGTGGAGCTTCCATTTGTTGTCTGCATGCCTGAGTCTGTCAAAGTCTCTGGGGCAGGGTAAGTGAATATATAAGATGGGTGCCACTCTAGCTGCCGCTTCAGGTGTGAGGGAAGGGAAGTTGCTATGGTGCCTAGCCACAGGGTGGCCAGCAGGGCTGAGTGAAGTTCGGAATTTTATTTTAAACTTGAAATTTGAATCTGGCCCATTGACTAATGTAGTTAAATCACCTTGCAACCTTCCTTCTCTCTTTCCACCTCCCACCTGCTTCCCCCACCCCCCACCACCCCCACCCCACCCACCTGCCCAAATTTACAGGGGCCACTCACCAGGAAAGTCAACCCCACGTATTCAGGTCACCCATTCACAACTGCAGTGAGACAGGTATACAGAAGTTCATAGGCAATTAAACTTTCCTCATAAAATCAGAATGTTTTGTTGTTTCCTTACTAACTCCACCACTCTTAAGTGTATAGTTACCTGATTTATCCTTTTTTGAATAGAGGTATTACAGTGGCAATCCTCCAGTCATTTGGCACAACTTCTCTATCCAAGTATGTTTGAATGATTGTGGTCAGAACCTCCTAATTCTTCTCTGACTTCCTTCAGTATTCTAGGATGCATGCCATCAGGAGCCAGTGCCTTTTGCACTTTGAGTTCCACCAATTTTTCCTGTACTACTACCTTATCTATAGTGATCCGATCCAATTTTTCAACCTTCTTGTTTTGTTCCCTTTTATTCCCTGTACCACACTCTTCTGTGAACACTGAACTAAAACATTTATTTGAATGTAAAAAGCAATATGAAGTTAAACCCACTTTTTCATTTTATTCAATTTGAAATGTTTTAAATGTGGCACAATATTGTATAATCATTTGATTCGAGTAGTATTTTTGTAACTTTGTGCCCAGTGAACATACTCCCCTCACACCTCCACCCCACTTCTGAAATGCAGGTCACCCATTGCAGTTCACAAACCCACTTATCCATTAAGTCCAGATTTTATTGATAAAGTTGTATCAAAGGTGCTTTTCCCTGTTATAATTGAAACATTTAAATATATGTCCTCATCAAAATGTTTTCCAAGTACAAACTTCCAGTGCATTGACAACAATATAATCACATAACATCACAGAAATAGATTTGTGACTACACTAAAATGAAAGAAAACAGAATTTTGATCATTAGAATCTGCAACAAAGTTTATAGACAATTTTACTTTGATAAAGTTGAACAATTGTTTTGGAGCCTCAGGGTATTGTTATACTTAGCAAATTTGAGGGTTAGGACCCTTACTACAATGTAGTTTCCAGTCTTAAGTAATTTATATTCAAGAACCTGCAATGAAAAGCTTTCTGACACACTGTTCCTTCATAAGACTTGTTCCATAGACAACGACAGATTACCAATCTGGGGGCTACCAGAAATGCTAACTTGGTCTTAGCTGTCAGCTTGTCTCTCTACATGGTAGGCTAGAATCAAGCTACCCATATTTTTGCTATTTAAGCTCGAAGACAACAAATGTACATGACCGCTAATTTCCTACTAACGGTTAACTCGGTACATCTGCTCATCACATGATTATATCAAGACGAGAAAAACAATAATGGTTTATCTGTCTGGTTCATATCCGTTTAGTGTACTGTAGAGTTTTTAAGAATTGCTAACACATAATATTAACTCTGAAAGTTCTGCTGTCAGTTTTAAATTTGAGCTGGTATTGGACTCGAAAGCCCTAAGGAATGAAAGACTTTCAAAACTTGGAAAATTGCAAATTTTAATGACATCTGCTACTTTATGGCCCAGATTTTATGGGGCCGACGTATGCCGTTGTAAGTTCTCAGAACAGCCTCGCAAGTTCCGGGTTTCCACACGTGCTGCGAATGCATGAAAACCCGGAACTTGCGATCTGTCAAGTTTCTCCTTGACAGATCGTCCGCATGTGCCCCAAAACACTTTCGCCCAATTACTGCCCAGCAAATGCCCACAAAACCCTTACGCCTGGTAAAAGCAGGCGTAGGTACGGCATTTACCAGTGTAAGGGTTAAAATAAATGTTAAATTAAAATTTTTAAATGATTAAAATGTACAAAGTCACTTAAAATTAGTTCATGTAAACTTTGGGCTGGATTAAAATGTTTTTATTATTTTTCAAAAAAATTACATTTTTATTTTAAGTGCTTAATCAAATGGACTTTTAATTAATTTTGAACATGGGAATATCTAATTTTTTAATTAGAATTATGCTTTATTTGGGGATTTCTCAAGCTTATAGGGATTCCGTTCCTTTCTGATTGGTTGACCTGGCCCACATGATCCCAGGGACGCTTGCGAACTGCATGCATCCCTGGCTTCCATGGGCCTAAACGCAGGTGAACACTTGGAAGCCCAGAACCCGAAGACACCAAGGAGGAGATATTCAGTAGGTTGCGCCTTAAGAGAGCGCTAAGTGGGTCGCAAGCCAACTGGCACCCGGGCGCGGCACTGTCCATGCCCCCGCTAAATTCCGCGGGACGTTAGTGGTGGTGCTAACCGTTAGTGCTGCGCCGCTACGGATGATGTCATCGGCGTGCGCAGCGCCCCGCTGACGCCCTGGCCGCAATATTTGGCAGCATCCCCTGATTTATCGCCGGACGCTATGTCCGACCGGTTCAGGGGGGCCTACCTGCGGCAGGGGAGGCGCAAATTAAAGGAGAGGTGCGGGGCGGCCATTTTTGTTGTTGGCCACCTGCCAGCACCTGCCTGCGCTCCTGTCCCCGGCCTCCTGAACCTGCTCCCCGCGGAGTGCTGGCTGCGTTCCAAGAGCCCAACGCTTCTCCTCGGTGCCGGGCTCTTTTGCCTGCACTCCCGATCCTCGGGGGCCCAGTTGGGCCCCAGATCGTGCTGCACAAGGCCCCTCCCCTTTAAGAAGGGGAGGAAGGCCTGCAATACCACAACGCGACGGGCCGCAGCGTGTGGCGCCGCGGCATGTTGCGCCATGATATTCAGTCGCAGCGCCCCAAGAGGGATGTGGGGTGCCTCCAGTAGCGCCGCGCTTCCCTTTGGGGCGCTACCACTCAATTTCCGGCGGACGGCCGCGAATGCTTCCGGGGCGCTACTTTTAGTGCCCTGGTGAGGCTGGCGCCCCAAACGGGGCTATACTCAATTTCTCCCCCCCAAATACTTTTGGATTTGTTTTCGGTTTGGAGGCGTTCTCTGGAGGTACGCCTCTGACTGCAAATTCAGGGCCAATAGTTTGTTGACTCAATGGTCGTAATATTAATCTGGAGGCGGGTTGGGACAAGGGGGGCTAGGAAGCGGTCAGGAAACCTGGGAGAACGGGTTTCCCGCAGGCTCTGCTGAATGTAACGGCAGAGCCTGATTTGCATTTCTGTTTCCCATCTGCAGCTAGCCAGATTGAGAAGCTGGCTGGCTGCGGGCGGGTAGGCCTGCGGCACTAGGCCGCAGAGAGGAGGGAAGACAGGATCGGGTCCTGGCCGGAGGAGGATGGCGGGGGGAGAGTGAGGATCGGGGCCAGAGCATCGGGGGCCGGGGGAGGCATCGGGGCATCGGAGGGGAGGGAAGCATTGGAGGATCGGGGGCTGGGGCATCGGGGGGACAGAGCATCGGAACATCGGTGGGGAGGGAAGCATTGGCACCAGAGCATCAGGGGGCGTGGGAGAGTCTGCGAAGGCGATCGGAGGCCTCGTGAGCGGTCTCCGATCATGGGGGGTGGTTGAGGCAGGGACGCTGGATCCAGGAGGTAAGTATAAAGGCACTTACCTCCTGGATCCAGCAGTCCTTGCCTTACTTTACAGTAGAGTAGTCAATTTCTTAGTAAATTTAAATAAAAATTATATTCAATAGCTTTTAAAACATGCCTATTAGTGTACTTACGCCCAAAAGAAGCAGCTTAATTTTTTAGAGCCTCCTCAAAGGCCTGCACACAAGCACAATTAGCAGAAACTCCCAACGATGATTAATTCATTCTGGGGCATGGCTAGTTTAGTGGGTGGGGCCTGCTTCGAGCGCGATATTTTGTAAACTATTGCATAAGATCGTAGAAACTCGAGTTGCGCCTAAAATTCCGTGATCTTTTGCGTCAGTTACGCCGATTTCGAGCGAATTGTGCAGAAAAAGCAGCGCAACGGAGCGGAAACCCCAGGCCTAGATGAGGCCTAGATATTGGTCTTAAAGTTTACAGTATGTAGATTGGTGCAAAGGCTCTGTCATTTCTATAATCAACTACTGTTCATCTTACAACATTGAAAACAACATGACTGATCTGATTCAGAAATGTGTGTGAGCAGAAATGCAAAAATAATCAGACCACCTCAGTCTACTAAGCCTATACTTTATTTAAAAAAAAAGCGAAGTATATCCACTTCACTGGCTAATTGTAAATCTGCAGAAATCTCTGGCTATTGACTTACATTGTTAATTACAGGTAATAGTTTGATTGGGGGAGAAATCCAACTCAAAGCCGCCCATTTTGCGCCTGTAAAAATGGCAGCCTGCAGTTCAATATCTGAACGCCCCTCTGATATTTAATTTCTGGCCTCCATTTTTACAGGTGCAAAATGGGCAGCCGCGAGCAGTACCTCTGCTGCTTAAAAGTACAAACTGGGGTCCTACGCCAGTTGTCGGACCCCGATTGCAAAATTCAGGTACAATTGAGTGCCCTGCTCACACTCCAGCTAGTTGTAATCGGCAGTGAGTGGCCTAACCAGTGGGTCCTTAAAGGGAGCACTGGAGGCTGCTGATAAAGTGTCCCAGGAAATTCCGAATGTTTCTGTTTGTCGGCCCAGGAGAAGCAGGAGTGCTGATTCAGGCAAAAGTGGAATTTCCCGGTCATTGTGTTAAAATTGCTGTGCAACTGTATGTTTCGCACATATTCCATTTACAGATTGCTGCATAATGGGAACTTCCATTAGCGGAAAGAGAGAATGAAAATATTTAAATTGTGGAAGTGAAAAGTACCTACCAATTAGAGTAACAACTCGTTTTACTGAACAAAAAATGCCCTCATTGGCAGTCATTTGCTGCAGCAGTAAGTGGAGCAAACACTTTACATATTACAGTGATATGGACAAAAGAGATTCAAATCAACTTGTCTTTTCCATTCAGTACTGCAGAAAACATCTATACACGGAATTCCACAGGGGAGTATTTTTCACACTTAAATAAAATGAGCATATGCTGCACAGTTAAGAACTTCTCATTACCCAAAGAGCTATTTTCTAAATAATCATAAAAAGCACTGCAAAGAGAAAACTCTATTACATTCTAGGATACAATATAATGAGTAAATGTGTAACTATTGTTCTCTCTGGCTCACTGAACTAACCAATCTTTATATGATCATACAGCACAGAAGGAGACCATTCAGCCCATCGTGCCTGTGCCGGCTCTTTGAAAGAGCTTTCCAGTTAGTCCCACTCCCCTGCTCTTTCCCCATAGCCCTGCAATTTTTTTCCTTTTCAAGTATGTATCCAATTACCTTTTGATAATTAGTTATTAAGCGGCTTCCACCACTCATTCAGCAGTGCATTCCAGATCATAACTGTCATAAATCTCATCATCGAGAAACTACCTATGAAGTAACACTGGACGGCCAGCTGCTGGCGCCGTCCAAGGAGTATAAATACTCGGGCGTTGGCCCCAGCTTGCCAGGGCCATTTTGTAAAGACAAGGGAGCTAGTGGATACAACTAGACCTCCATGTTCTGAAACAAGTTGATTAAAGCCTTGCTTTCTGCTCAAACCAAGTGCGTAGTGAGTGTTATTACGTCAATTTAATCAACTTAATATTGACTCCACGCCTTGGGTGATTTCGGGAACAGCCAGCTACGACTCGAACCGTAGAAGGGAACTCAGACAAGTAATCGATCCATCATGGAGAAACTACTCAGCCCCACCCGTCTTGACCTGGACCCGAATTCACTTATAGCAGCTAAAGTATGGAAACACTGGTATCGTACTTTTAGCAACTTCCTCAGGGTGTGTGGTGAAAATGTTCCTGATAAATTAGAAATACTTGCTAATTACGTATCCCCTCATGTGTTTGATTATATTGAAGACTGTGTAGACTATGACGCCGCTATCCAAATACTACAGCAGCTATATGTCAAGTCCCCAAATGAAATTTTTTTTCGGTATCTACTGGCCACAACTCGACAACAACCCGGGGAATCACTTGACGAATTCCTTCAGAAACTTTGCAGGCTCAGCAAGGATTGTAATCTTAAAGCTGTTACAGCTGAGCAGTACCAGGAGGAGTTAATTTGTGATTCCTTTATTAACGGGATTGCATCTCCCTTCATACGTCTGCATCTGTTGGAGAATAAAACCCTCGAGTTACAGGCTGCCGATGACCAGGCATGTTCTCTGCACTTAGCAAAGAGGAATGCAGACACCTATCTTTTACCACATGCATGGGCTGCTGCTATCTCTTTTAGTGACTCTTTCAGTAGGCCTCAGGCGGAAGCCCTCACGGATGATGGCTCCAACCCGGCTGATGACAACCTTACCCTAGAAACCTACACTGATGACGACCCCGCCCTAGCAGCATCTTGGCAATCTGGAAGGAAGTGTTTCTTCTGTGGAGGAGCATTCCATTATAGGAAAGTTTGTCCTGCTCGTAACGTGACCTGCAATCATTGCAGCAAGAAAGGTCACTTTTCTAAGGTATGCCAGTCAAGAGCCGCTGTTAGTAAGAAAGGCCACTTTTCTAAGGTATACCAGTCGAGAGCTCCTGTTAGTTTTGCAGCTACTATTTATAAAACTGCTCCTCCCCCAAGAGCCACAACTAAGGTTACAGCTGCAATCTATAAAACTGCTCCTCCCCCAAGAACCACTACTAAGGTTACAGCTGTCAAGGGTAAAACTGCCCCTCCTCCCATCACAGCTGTTTTTCCCCAAAGTTTGTCCCATGCAGCCACGAAGGTTTCAATAAATGGACACATTTTGAGTGCACTATTCGACTCATGCAGCTCTGACAGCTTCATTAGTGAGCGGGCTGTCAGTAAGTTAAAACTGCATATTTACCCCTCAGACAGGGAAATTGCAATGGCTCTGACAACACTGACCACCAATTCTTCCGGCTTTTGTCTTGACGACCTTACTCTCAATGGCCGCACTTATTTCTCCACCTGGCTCGGGGTGCTCAAGAACCTATGCAGTGATGTGCTCCTGGGACAGGATTTCCAGAAACAACACAAAAGACTCACTTTCGAGTTTGGAGGGTCAAAGCCAGAGCTTACTATTTCCAAAGTACCGTTTTGTGCGCTTTCGGCGGCTTCGCTCGACAAGCCCTCCTTGTTTGCCAATCTTTCCCCCCGATGCAAGACCATAGCCACTAAATCACGATGTTTCAGCCGAGATGACCGAGCCTTTATCGAGGCAGAAATCTCTCGCCTTCTAGCTGACGGTATCATTGAGCCATGTTCATCTTCCTGGTGGGCTCAAGTCGTCATTGTTAAAAAATCCTCTGAAGCAACACAAGAAATGTCTTTGAATCAATTACTCACAAACTATTAACCAGTATACCGACCTGGATGCCTACCCACTACCACGCACCGATGACATGCTCAATAACCTTGCCAACTACAAGGTATTTTCAACTTTTGATTTAAAGAGCGCATATCATCAAGTACCTTTAAAGGACTCTGACTAAAAGTATACGGCGTTTGAGGCCAATGGTCGGCTTTACCAGTTTTGTCGCCTTCCATTTGGGGTCACCAATGAGGTGGCCGTCTTTCAACGGGCAATGGATAGCCTAGTCAAATAGGAGAACTTAACGGACACTTTTCCATATCTAGATAATATCATCATTGCTGGTCATAACCAGAAGGAGCATGATGCCAATCTCCAGAAATTTTTTGACATTCTCCATCATTGCAACTTAACCTTAAATGAGTCCAAATCTGTGAAATCAGTACCATCAGTCAACATCCTTGGCTACTGGGTGGGCAACAGTGTCATCAAACCAGATCCGGAGCGACTTCGTCCACTTCAGGAGCTCCCTCCCCCTACGAATCTCGGCTCTCTTCGTCGGGCACTTGGCATGTTCGCCTATTATGCAAAATGGATACCCCACTTCTCCGACAAGATCCAGCACCTGCTTCATGCAAAGTCATTTCCATTGGAGGCAACGGCTATTTCAACTTTCAACCTCCTCAAGCGACAACTGGAAAAAGCCACGCTTCGTTCCATTGATGAAAATCTTCCTTTCGTGGTCACGTGCGATGCATCGGATGTGGCGATCTCTGCTACCTTGAATCAAGGTGATCGACCCGTTGCATTTCTGTCCAGAACTTTGCAGGGTAGCGAGCTCCATTATCCTCCTGTCGAGAAAGAGGCTATGGCCATCATCGAAGCGGTACGTAAATGGAGTCATTTTCTCGCTCGTCGCCATTTCACACTTATAACCGATCAGCGCTCCGTGGCCTTTATGCTGGATAACCGGAAACGCACTAAGATCAAGAATAACAAAATACAACTCTGGAGGATGGAATTGGCTGCCTTTGGATACACCATACATTATCGACCTGGCAATGAGAATGTGACCCCAGATACCCTCACGCGGGCATTCTGCTCTTCTGTAGCAACTTCGACTCTGGCGGATCTTCATACTGACTTATGCCATCCTGGCGTTACCCGTATGTTGCACTTTGTGCGATCTAAAAATCTCCCATTTTCTACGGAAGATGTGAAAAGAACGTGCTCCTCCTATAGAATTTGTGCGGAGTTAAAACCGCAATTCTTCCGTCCATTG
This sequence comes from Somniosus microcephalus, assembly GCF_052327205.1. Lineage (NCBI taxonomy): Eukaryota > Metazoa > Chordata > Chondrichthyes > Squaliformes > Somniosidae > Somniosus > Somniosus microcephalus. The sequence continues at coordinate 81,398,853 of NC_141001.1, read as the reverse complement.
GATGGCTCGTTCATACACGCTATGCAGCCTATGCAGCGACTCAGCATTGACTTTAAAGGGCCATTGCCTTCCTCAATGCGGAACACCTACTTACTGACTACGGTGGACGAATATTCACACTTTCCCTTTGCTTTCCCCTGTCCCAATATGCTTACGTCCACAGTGATCAAATGCCTTAATCAAGTCTTTTCCCTTTGCGGTACAGCCAATTTCATCCACTCTGACCGGGGTCCCTCCTTCATGTCAAGCAAACTCAAAAGTTATCTCTCCCAATGGGGAATCGCCACAAGTAAAACGACACCGTACCATCCCATCGGTAACGGACAGGTTGAGAGATACAACACTATCTTTGGAACGCTATTCATCTTGCGCTGAGGTCGCGCAATCTACCAGACCAGCAGTGGGAAACTATGCTCCCTGATGCGTTGCATTCCATCAGGTCTCTCCTTTCTACTTCTACCAATGTCACACCTCATGAGCGATTCTTCAGCTTCCAGCGTCGCTCCACCCATGGGACGTCTCTACCGTTATGGTTGGCAGCTCCTGGCCCCATGCTGCTCCGAAGATTCGTCCGATCGTCAAAAAACGATCCTCTAGTCGACGAGGTAGAACTTAGACGTCAACCCCACGTATGCCCACGTGCGGTACCCAGATGGCTGGGAATCCACCGTCTCGCTTCGGGACCTGGCTCCCTGTCTGGCCGATTCCACGGACCCGACTGATGGAGGGACCCGCGGGGATGAGGCCGACACTCTGCGCCCCCCGCCCCTCCCGAGGATGACGCCCTACCTGGGACATCGAGGGATCTGCCGGCTGCCCTGCCGGATCCGCTCGGGGAGCCGAGCGCTCCCCGTGGGATGGCCACCCCGGGCCAGGACGCCGGTCAATCTCTGGCTATCCAACAGGATGAAGCCAGTTCTGCACCTGTGGGGACCCGCACCCGGAGTCACGATCTCCCCAGCCTCCCTCGGGTCTATCAGAGCAACACGGGCCCTGTCGATCCACCAGTATGGATCAAGCAGCCCAGGGACCAAGACACGATCCGGGGAGACGTGCCTTCTGGCCATAAACAAAAATCTAAAAGACTGCAGCTATTCGTGGTCCGCCTAATCCGTTAAGAGGAAGTCGTCGGATTTCCAAATCTTTTAGGCAGGAAGAATGTCATAAATCTCATCATCGAGAAACTACCTATGAAATAACACTGGACGGCCAGCTGGTGGCGCCGTCCAAGGAGTATAAATACTCGGGTGTTGGCCCCAGCTTACCAGGGACATTATGTAAAGACAAGGGAGCTAGTGGATACAACTAGACTTCCATGATCTGAAATAAGTTGATTAAAGCCTTGCTGTATGCTCAAATCAAGTGCATAGTGAGTGTTATTATGTCAATAACAATTCGCTGTGTAAAATAAATTCTCCTCTTCTCCCCTCTCATTCCATTGAGCTACCTCTTCCCATGTCTGGTGCATCAGGTGCTTCTGGGAAGGAAGGTTAACTTCATTCACTTAAGTTCTGTGCCTTCTCATCTCCCCTGGTCCTTTTGCAAATTATCTTAATTAATTTGAGTCCTCTAGTTACTGACCCTCCTGCCAGTGGAAACAGTTTTTTTGTATTTACTCTTTCAGAAGCTTTCATAATTTGAACACTTCTATTCTGCATAATAACATAAGAAATAAGAGCTGGAATAGGTCACTTGGCCCCTCAAGCCTGCTCCGCCATTCAATAAGATCATGGCTGATCTTGGGCTCAAAGCCACTTCCCTGCCCGCTCCCCATAACCCTTCACTCCCTTATCTTGCAAAAATCTGTCTATCTCCACCTTAATTGTATTTAATGACCCAGCCTCCACGGCTCTCTGGGCCAGAGAATTCCACAGATTTACGACCCTTTGAGAGAAGAAATTCCTCCTCGTCTCAGTTCTAAAAGGGCGACCCTTTATTCTGAAACTATGCCCCCGCATCTCTGCTGTAAGGAGAACAATCTCTCGACATAACTGAAGTCCCTCATCCCTGATACCATTCTAGTAAATCTCCTCTGCACCCTTTCCAAGGCCTTGACATCCTTTCTAAAGTGTGGTGCCCTGAATTGGACACAATACTCCAGCTGATGCCTAGCCAGTGATTTATAAAGGTTTAGCATAACTTCCTTCCTTTTTACCCTATGTAGCCCAGGATCCCGTATGCTTTTTTAACAGTCTTATCAATTTTTCCTGCTGCTTTCAAAGATTTGTGTATGTGAGATGTGAAGTCTCTCTGTTCCTGCATCCCCTTTAAAATGTTACCATTTAGTTGATATTGCCTTTCCCCATTCTTCCTACCAAAACGCATCTTCAACATGAATCTCGACAGTGAGTGTTGAGGCTATCACAGCTGTGTTTTATCTTGTCTTCATCTGATCCCATCTTCCAAAACTTACACTGAATAGGACTAGATGAACCTTGACTGTGATTTTTTTTAAAAAATTGTCTCCACCTTTCTGGCAATACCAAGGCAAATGTTTTACTATCATTCAATGACTCTGAAAGTTGTGCTTACATGACATAATAAATACTTTTAAAGATGGATGCATCAATAAATCAAGCTTGTACTTCATATTCAACTATGTTCTCATAAAGTTAGATTAAAATGCTGAAAATAGTTAACAAGAGAGTAATGGCAATGAAGTAGCCTGAAAAATTAGGTGTAAGATTTCTAGGTGGTGATAAATCCCAACCATCTCATTCCTAAAAACTGCCAAGACTTTAGGACCAGAACAATGCTGCAAGCAGCAAACAAGAGAGTAAAGCTTAGTCCTAGCTGTTATCAGGGTTTGTACTAAGCACTAATTAAGAAGAAACAGATCTCCTAGTTGCAGACCTCCACCAGAAGTGATCAATTCAAAGTCTGGATGGACAATGCACCATGATGCTAGTTACAGGCAGGAGATCCAGTATTGGATTAGGTACCACAGTCCATTCCTGATAATTCAAAGTCCTTTTTTATGCTAAAATAAATTGAATTATCTGATAATTTGAATTCAACAATCTAAATAACATGGCAAAAATGGGGGAAATTAGTGCTAAAATTGTGAATTATCCAATCATCTAAATTAAGCAACTTTGAATTAATGGTACATTACTGGAGAAGAAAAAGCAACTTGTGTTTATATATCACCATTTTGGATGGTGTCATGTTTAAGGAATTTTGGACTATTTTTCCACAGAAAGAATTTGAAAAAAAACGTTTTTTTAAGCTACGTATATTCTGACAAGGTAAAAAGGTTATCTAGATTAAAAGTGGTTTATATGCTAGATGGAAATTATTTTCCACAGTATCTATACAATAAGTAATTGGTTAGCCTTTCTAGACAATCGGAAATTAGCTCACGCCCAATGTGTTGGGAAATCCTTTGATCCCTGTCTGTCTGTGAACCTGGGAAGATAAAAGTCAAAAGCTGACAGAAAGGTTTTTTGAAACAAGATGCTGCACAGGCAGTCAAGTTTTTACATGAAGACTTGTGAAAGCTTCAGTCAAGCTCAGAAAGTAAGAAATGCTGGAGGAACAGTTAAAGGACAATGGGGTAGAATTTCATTTCAACTCATTTTCAGGCAGCACACACTGGAACTAAGTGACCTGAGACCAGCCCAGAATTGGGCTTCATCACCATTTTATATGCATGCTGCTGGCACCTGCTGCCTCTCCACAGGCAGCTTGCACATGTCACAAATGTCGGACTGCTTACCTCTCTGGCAACAGCACTGAGGCATGTCCCGGGAGGTGGGGGTGGGGATTGGAGCGGGCTATGCTGTCGGGACCAATTGCAACAAATAGGGAGTTGTGGGAGCACTCCTGCTCTTCCTAGCTCCACAAGAAAGTTGAAAAAAGATATACTTATTGCTGCCGGCCACACTGAGTTGCTGGGGTCTGGAACGCACTACCTGAAAAGGTGGTGGAAGCTAATGACATAAATAATTTTTTTAAAGAGTTGGACAGGTACTTAAGGTTGAGCAACTTACTGGGTTACGGACAAAAAGCGGAGATGTGGCACTAAGCATGACTACTCTTTGAAAGAGCCAGCACAGGCCGAATGGCCTCCTTCTGTGATGTAAGTTTCTATGAACCTATTCTATGAAATTAATTTAGCAGTAGGCCAAATGCCTGCGCAGTTGGGTGCAGGTCATCCTTGTGCTAAATTGATTAGTGTTGCGCCTGTTTTACACCTGGATAATGGGCACAATACATACCAATTCTTACCCCAACTTGTCAAGTTAAGTAAGATGATCCACAAACTTGGGGAAACATGGCATGTTCCTTGTTATGTATTATTACGTGAAGATAGGTTGTACTGTTAGAATTAAGCGAGTCCGATCATGTTGGCCGTTCTGTATGTTCACATTACTGTGAAATAAAGCAACTTATTAATTCACGTAGGACCTCCTCTCGCCAAGTGTCTGCTTAGTCTTCTTTCAAAAAAAAGAAAGACTTGCATTTATATAGCGCCTTTCATGACCACCGGATGTCTCAAAGCACTTTACAGCCAATGAAGTACTTTTGAAGTGGAGTCATTATTGTAATGTGGGAAACGTGGTAGCCAATTTGCGCACAGCAATGTGATAATGACCAGATAATCTGTTTTTGTTATGTTGGTTGAGAGATAAATATTGGCCAGGACATCAGGGAGAACTCCCCTGCTCTTCTTCGAAATTAGCACTGTTGCCTCACAGCGCCAGGGACCCGGGTTCAAATCCGGCCTCGGGTGACTGTCTGTGTGGAGTTTGCACATTCTCCCCGTGTTTGCGTGGGTTTTCTCCGGGTGCTCCGGTTTCCTCCCACAGTCCAAAGATGTGCGGGTTAGGTTGATTGGCCATGATAAAAAAATTGACCCTTAGTGTTTGGGGGGATTAAATACGTGGGGTTACGGGGATAGGGCTTGGGTGGGATAGCTGTCGGTGTAGGGACCGGGTGCTAGGGTTTGGATGATCAGCCATGATCTCGTTGAATGGCGGAGCAGGCTCGAAGGGCCGAATGGCCTACTCCTGCTCCTATCTTCTATGTTTCTATGAAATAGTGCCATGGGATCTTTTATGTCCACCTGAGAGAGCAGACAGGGCCTCAGTTTAATGTCTCATCCGAAAGACGGCACCTCCGACAATGCAGCTCTCCCTCAGCACTGCACTAGAGTGTCAGCCTAGCTTTATGTCCTCAGAACCCACAACCTTCAGACTCAGGTGAGTGTGCTACCAACTGAGCTACAGCTGACACTGACAAGTTTGAACAAGCAATGCAAAAAACACAAGAATCCATTCCAAATCACAAGCGGATGCTTTTGTTACATCCCTGGGTTATGGTATTGTGTGAGTGGATATAGGGCAGTGTGAGTCAATTCCCATGAAAGTATGAAGGGATAATTACTAGTGCTAGCCCTTTTTGGGCTACCCCCGATCAGGCGTATCCCCCAGACGTTCACCTTCAACTAAAGTTAGAGATAGCCGAATCCTATAAGATGCTTAATTGGGTCTAAAGGTCCAGACTATCTCTCCCTAAAGGAAAGGAATGACTTGAAGATGTTACCATCCTCCAGATAGCACTTTTAATAAGTTTAACTAGATTGTAACCTTCCGGATATTATGAGGGTCCGGAAAACTCCCCCAGAATTCTGCAACTCCTCACTAAAGAGTGTACAGAGATTGAGTTCACGAGTTTGATACAGAAATACTATGTGAGACAATTCTAAAAATATATAGATTTATTAAAGAACCGACATGTAGTTAACAGCTGATGATTCAAATGCAACTTTAACAATTCAAAAAACAAATAGCTTACAATTCTTATTCTCAGCGATCCTTATTCTCAAATCTTAACTTTGTTACATTTTTACATTTTGTACTTATTTCTAATCCAGGATATCCACCAAAATCAAATAAAAATACCTTTTTGATCCCTGAGACTCAGAGTTAAAAACTTACAGAGCCTGCCTCTGAAGTTAAGAATTGCTTTGCCACTTTCAGCGACTTCTGACTTCCTATCTGAAAGTTCTATATTTTATACCCTTTCTCAGTGGTATATCCTTTGAAGTTTTCTGCTGATGTAAACTAATTATCTCTAGTCATATTTCTGTTGACTTCTTTCTATTCTTACTGTCAGTTCAGCTGCTGCATGCAGATTTGTGTCTGCTGTGTAGGTGTTCATAAATTATCAGAAAAAATGGTTATAACAGATGCATCTACTTGATGCCATTCCCACAAAGGTCCTCTATTCAATTCTTAAATCACCTTAGCTGGTTTTAAGCAGACGTCATGTCTCCTAGTTCTTCCAAGTTAAATACAAAAACCATGTGATTGCTTGGAGCATCTATTGATGTCATATTTACAAAGTCTTCTGTTTGTATATTTTACAACATGTAAATTAAAAACACTTCAACTAGGGTATTCTATGCATTTCTTATTTACCTTAGTTGGTTGTACATATAATCATGTCTCCTGTTTCATTTGATGTCATATTAACCAAAGGCACATGGTTCTTTAATGTTCTGTGTTTCTGTTTGAAGTGTTAGTTTTTAACACTTTAAACTGGGTATAGCTGATGTGTTTTTTCCAAACTGCAGACTTCTTGGAAGCTCCAACCCTTTGCTTCAATAGGGCCATTGTTTCAGTGTCAACAACCAATTCCCATTTCAAAAGCTTATATGGTGTTTACAGCTTTGTGTTAACAACTCATCTTATCTCAGAAGCCTGTATTTACAGCTTTGTGTCATTGAGGCTTTTAGATTTTTAAACCCAGTTTGTCATGTTTTAATAAAGTCAGAATTCTGTTCATAGGATGGTATATTTTTCTGAATAGGTATGGCTCCTTCCTTTACAAGTAAGATGCTCAGACTGCTTTTGGGAGCGACTGAAGGGAGATGAGGAGGCAAAAGAACCAGTCAGCAGATGTTAAGGTATAGAATTTAAGCAAGTGCAATTAATCCTCCTTCCTGATGCACCAGGCATGGGAGGAGGTAGCTCAAAGGAAGGAGGTAGATAAAGAACCAGAGGGGAAATGAGAATTTCTTTTATACATCTGTTATGATTTGGAATACACAGCCTGAAAGGGTGGTGGAAGCAGGTTCAATAGTAACTTTCAAAAGGGAAATGGATAAATACTTGAAGAGGAATACTTTGCAGTGCTATGGGGAAAAAGCAGGGGAGTGGGACTAATATGTTTGCTCTTTCAAACTGCCGGCACAGGCATAAAAGGCTGTATAATGGCCGTAATGTGCTGTACAATTCTATGATTCTAAATTGGGCAACATTAGTTAATCACCACAGTCTCTGAAATGTTTAGTCCATGCAGATGTCACCCATGTTAGCATTGAAGGAGTCTGCAGCATTCAAACCAAACTCAGTCGTCACACTGGCGGCCACTGGCAATGCCTTCCCTATATTCTCGGCCATCTGCAGATCTCCTTGAAGCTGTTGGCACAGCTCTGCAATTGTCTCACTGCAGTGACAGAACTGTACCATCTGTTTCAAGAGGACCTGCAGACAAGCTTGAATACAGAGATGGCATTGCCAGTAGCTATTAAGATAGTTTTTTATGCTGTAGTCCCCTTCAACGCTAACACAGGAGATGTCTGCCTAATTTATTGTAAGGGTACTGTATCTAAGTCGACCATGTCCCAGACTGCAGTGGCTAACCAATGTTGCTCAATTCTTCTCCCTCCTCCTATACTTGGTGCACCAGGTACTTCTGAGACAGAAGCAGGCCTTCAGTCCCTTAAACTGCCCGTCTCCTCTTTCAGTAAGATTTACATCTCCTGATCTGACAAACTGCTTTTCTCACTCAGCAGCTCTTAAATCTACAGCAATTTGGTGAATAATAATGTTAGCTTTGTCATCCCTGTGCTGTTTCAGTTGCTAAATGAGTTCCAGATTGTAGGTCAGAGCTGACTTGGAATATTTGCCACTGCTCTCTCTTTATTTGGCTGGCACACTATTCAGGAGAGAACTTCCACATCTTGCCCGACAGACTGAAAAGAGCAAAATACATAATAAGAATTCTCCCCCTGCCAAACAATCTTTGGTGGTCTATATTTAACCCACCTATTAGAACACAAATAACAATTTTTGGGATTAAGGATTGGCTTCAGAGTTGGAAGAAAAATAATTATTCTTACTCTGTCTCTGCAGCTTGAAAGGCAAAGCAACAGCATTCAGCCTTTTTTGTATGTCAGCAAAAAAAAACAAAAGATTGGCAGACTCTCAATACGTTCCTCGATGATGGCTCCTGTATTCTTAGACAGCACAGCAATGTCCAATCTTACCAACCTATGAAGACCAATTTCTTCCAACGATCACATTTCTGGTTTATATTTGAAAACTGAATGAGCTATATTTTGTAGAATCCAATGCATTGTTTCCTCAATCAAATGCAAAATTTATGATTGCCATATAGGTTCTTGTCTCCTGTAGGCAAAATGCACAACCAATCATTTCACTATTCCCAGACACAGAATCTTGCAACCTTGGCTCATTAAAGAAAGAAAGACTTGCGCCTTTCACGATCACCGGATGTCTCAAAGTGCTTTATAGCCAATTAAGTACTTTTGGAGTGTAGTCACTGTTGTAATGTAGGAAACATTAGGTAGATACATGCTCAGAAAGCACTTTGCAGCTATATATTGTCAATTATACAGTTTATATTATGTGTATTGTCAACTACTGGGTCCCAGGCATAGGTGCTGGATTTAAAGTACCCATCAAGATTCTGAACTTACCATGAATATTTGTCAGAAAAAAAGAACTGGAGGACTTGTGGTATCTATAATACAACAGACTGATGATACATGTGCTGCAACTGCATGCATTGTACTGAGAAATGCTTCATGGTTCTGTACCTCAGACTTAATGACATAAAATTCTACTAGAAAAAGTACTAGGCAAACTAATGGGACTGAAGGCTGACAAGTGCCCTAGACCTGATGGCCTGCATCCTAGGGTCTTAAAAGAAGTGACTGCAGAGATAGTAAATGCTTTGCTTGTAAACTACCAAAAATTCCATGGATTTTGGAGAGGTCCCAGTGGATTGGAAAGCCGCAAATGTAATTCCACTATTCAAGATTGGAGGGAGACAGAAAGCAGGAAACTATAGGCCAGTTAGCCTAACATCTGTCATTGGGAAAATGCTGGAATCCATTATTAAGGAAGTAATAGCAGGACATTTAGAAAATCATAATACAATCAAGCAGAGTCAACATTGTTTTATGAAAGCGAAATCGTGTTTGACAAATTTACTGGAGTTCTTTGAGGATGTAACGAGCAGGGAATCAGTAGATGTAGTGTATTTGAATTTCCAGAAGGCATTCAATAAGGTGCCACATAAAAGGTTACTGGACAAGAGAAGAGCTCATGGGGTTGGGGGTAATATATTAGCATGGATAGAGGATTGGCTAACCAACAGAAAACAAAGAGTCTATCCTGACTTTTCAGGTTGGCAAACTGTAACAAGTGGAGTGCCACAGGGTAGGTGCTGGGGCCTCAACTATTTACAATCTATATTAATGACTTGGATGAAGGGACTGAGTGAACTGTAGCAAAATTTGCTGATGATACAAAGATAGGTGGGATAGCAAGTTGTGAGGAGGACACAAAGGGTTGGATTTTACCAACCTTGAGGAGGTGGGTTTGGAGGCGGGACTGCTGGGAAAGGCAAAAAAATTGGCAGCGGGTCCCGAACCCACTCCCAACCTGCCTCCAACCAATCTTCCCAGGAGTCGGGTCCCTGATTTGTGCAGGGACCCGACTCCTAGCGGCTGGAAGAGGAATATAGCCACATAACTGCCAGTTAACAGGCAGTTAAGAGGCTTTTTCCAATTTTGAGACTTCTGTTGCGGGCTTCCCGATGTCGGGGAACCACGCCAGGGTAAGTGAGGCGTGCTGTGGGTCTGTTGTACTGTTGGTGTATAGATGACAGCTGCAGAAGTGGTGTGAAGGATGCAATGGGTCCCTGGTGAGTATCAGAAGTAAGGAAATGTTAGAAAAGTCATTTTTAATGTGTTTAGATTTTTCTGTAGGTGACAAGCTTTGAAGAGTTTGTGTGGGCGCACCTCAATGGGAGATGTGACAGATCACTTCTGTACTCTCACCTACAGTTGCCATCTGTTTCATACTAAGGAGAGAGTCATTGGAGAGCCTTGGTGCAAGGGCTCCCCTTTGTTCAGTGATTGTCTGTGTTTGACAGCACCTCAATGCAGTCAAACACTGTCAAATCATCTGTCAAAAAGTTATGGTTCATGTGCCTTTAAGAAAACCGGCAGATGAAGCGTCATCGCCTGATGTCATCTGACACCTGCTTTCCCTTAATTGGCCAGCAAGCCCGCAGGGTGGGCTTAACGAGGCCAATCAGGGTAAAATACCATCTGTGCGTCGGACATCGCTGGGGGCGGGACTAGAACCCGGAAGGCAGCAGTCCCGCCCCCAACGCGCCTCGGTGAGTAAGATCCAGCCCAAAGAGTCTGTGAAGAGGGAAAAAAATCTGCAAAGGGATATAGATAGGTTAAATGAGTGGGCAAAAATTTGGCAGATGGAGTATAATGTGGGAAACTGTGAGATATTTCACTTTGGTGGGAAGAATAAAAAAGCAAATTATTATTTAAATGGAGAGAGACTACAAAATGCAGTGGTACAGAGGGATCTGGGGGTCCTCGTACATGAAACACAAAAAGTTAACATGCAGGGTACAGCAAGTAATTAGGAAGCAAATGGAATGTTGGCCTTTATTGTAAGGGGGATGGAGTATAAAAGTAGGGAAGGCTTGCTACAACTGTACAGGGTATTGGTGAGACCACATCTGGAGTATTGCGTGCAGTTTTGGTCTCCTTATTTAAGGAGGGATATATTTGCATTGGAGGCAGTTCAGAGAAGGTTCATGAGGTTGATTCCTGAGATGAAGGGGTTGTCTTATGAAGAAAGGTTGAGCAGGTTGGGCCTATACTCATTGGAGTTTAGAAGAATGAGAGGTGATCTTTTTGAACCATATAAGATTCTGAATGGGCTTGACAGGGTAGATGCAGAGAGGATGTTGTCCCTCGTAGGGGACTCTGGAACTCATAAGAACATAAGAAATAGGAGCAGGAGTAGGCCAATCGGCCCCTCGAGCCTGCTCCGCCATTCAATAAGATCATGGCTGATCTGATCCTAACCGCCAATCCACTATCACAGAAACATCTCCTGAATCTAACAGAATTAGACACACGAAATAGGAGCAGGATCAGGCTACACGGCCCCTGGGCCCGCTCCGCTACCCACAGGGCCATGACCAATCCGAACCTAGACTCATGTCCAAATTCCTGCCCGCTCCCCGTATCCCTTAATTCCCTTTACTTCCAGGAAACTGTCTATTTCTGTTTTAAATTTATGTAATGATGTAGCTTCTACAGCTTTTTGGGGCAGCATATTCCATGGACCTACCACCCTCTGAGTGAAGTAGTTCCTCCTCATCTCAGTTTTGAAAGAGCAGCCCCTTATTCTAAGACTATGCCCCCTAGTTCTAGTTTCACCCATCATCGGGAACATCTTCCCCGCATCCACCCGATCCGACCCCTTCACAATCTTATATGTTTCAATAAGATCGCCTCTCATTCTTCTGAACTCCAATGAGTAGAGTCCCAATCTACTCAACCTCTCCTCATATGTCCATCCCCTCATTCCCGGGATTAACCGAGTGAACCTTCTTTGTACTGACTCGAGAGCAAGTATGTCCTTTCTTCAGTATGGATACCAAAACTGTACGCAGTATTCCAGGTGCGGCCTTACCAATACCTTGTACAACTGAAGCAATACCTCCCTATTTTTATATTCTATCCCCCTAGCAATGAAAGCCAACATTCCATTGGCCTTCTTAATCACTTGCTGCACCTGCATACTAACCTTTTGAGTTTCATGCACCAGGACCCCCAGATCCCTTTGTACTTCAGTACTTTCCAGTTTCTTGCCATTAAGATAATAACTTGCTCTATGATTTTTCCTGCCAAAGTGCATAACCTCACACTTTCCAGTATTGTATTCCATCTGCCAAATCTCTGCCCACTTACTTAGCCTGTCGATGTCCCCTTGCAGGTTTTTTATGTCCTCCTCACTCACTACTTTCCCTCCCATCTTAGTACCATCTGCAAACTTTGATATGTTACACTCGGTCCCCTCCTCCAAATCGTTAATATAGATTGTAATGAGTTGGGGACCCAGCACTGACCCCTGCGGAACACCACTAGTTACTGATTGCCAGTCTGAGAATGAACCATTTATCCCAACTCTCTGCCTTCTGTTAGATAGCCAATCCTCTATCCATGCCAGAATATTACCCCCAATCCCGTGATTTTTTATCTTAAGCAATAATCTTTTGTGTGGCACCTTGTCAAATGCCTTTTGGAAGTCTAAATACACTACGTCCACTGGTTCCCCTTTATCCACCCTATACGTTACTTCCTCAAAGAACTCCAGCAAATTTGTCAAACATGACTTCCCCTTCATAAAACCATGCTGACTTTGTCCTATTAAATTATGATTATCCAAATGTCCTGTTACTGTCTCCTTAATAATGGACTCCAAAATTTTACCGACCACAGATGTTAGGCTAACCGGTCTATAGTTTCCAGCCTTCTGTCTACTGCCCTTTTTAAATAAGGGTGTTACATTAGCAGTTTTCCAGTCTGCCGGGACCTTTGCCGAGTCCAGGAAGTTTTGGAAAATTATTACCAATGCATCCACAATCCCTACTGCGACTTCCCTCAAGACCCTAGGATGTAAGCCATCAGGTCCAGGTGATTTATCCGCCTTGAGTCCCATTATTTTACCGAGTACCACTTCCTTAGTGATTTTGATCGTGTTTAGCTCCTCCCCCCCTTTAGCCCCCTGTTTGTCCAGTGCTGGGATATTCTTAGTGTCTTCTACTGTAAAGACTGATGTAAAATATTCATTCAGTGTTTTTGCCATCTCCATATTTCCCACCATTAATTTCCCGGTCTCATCCTCTAAGGGACCAACATTTACTTTAGCCACCCTTTTTCTTTTTATATAACTATAAAAACTCTTACTATCTGTTTTTATATTTTTTGCTAATTTACTTTCATAATCTATCTTCCCTTTCTTAATCAATCTTTTTGTTATTTTTTGCTGTCTTTTAAAGTTTTCCCAATCCTCTATCCTCCCACTAGATTTGGCTACCTTATATGCCCTTGTTTTTAGTCGAATACTATCCTTAATTTCTTTACTTAGCCACGGATGGCTGTCTTTTCTTTTACACCCTTTTCTTCTCAGTGGAATATATTTTTTTTGGAAGTTGTAAAATAACTCCTTGAATGTACACCACTGATCATGTATCGTCTTACCCTTTAATCTATTTTCCCAATCCACTCTACTCAATTCCGCTCTCATACCTTCATAGTCTCCTTTATTCAAGCTTAGCACGCTTGTTTGAGATCCAACCTTCTCACCCTCTAATTGAATATGGAATTCAACCATGTTATGGTCACTCATTCCAAGGGGATCCTTTACTAGGACATTTTTAATTAATCCCGTCTCGTTACACAGGACCAGATCTAAGGTTGCTTGTCCCCTGGTCGGTTCAGTTACATACTGCTCAAGAAACCCATCCCTAATACATTCAATGAACTCATCCTCAAGGCTGCTCTGCCCAATTTGATTTGTCCAATTAATATGATAGTTGAAATCCCCCATAATTATAGATGTTCCCTTATTACAAGCCTCAACTATTTCCTGATTGATACTCCGTCCAACAGAGTTGCCACTGTTCGGAGGCCTATAGACTACGCCCACTAGTGTTTTTTTCCCCTTATTATTCCTTACCTCCACCCAAACTGTTTCATTATCCTGATCTTTTGACCCAATATCATTTCTCTGTATTACAGTGATTCCTTCCTTTATTAACATAGCCACCCCACCTCCCCTTCCTTCCTGCCTGTCCTTCCTGATCGTTAAATAACCTGGTATGTTTAATTCCCAGGCATTGTCACCGTGCAGCCATGTTTCTGCAATGGCCACAAGATCATACCCATATGTAGTTATTTGTGCCATTAACTCATCTATTTTGTTACGAATGCTACATGCATTCAGATAGAGAACTTTCAAAGATGTTTTGTGACACTTAGTTCCTGCTTTTGCCCTTTTTATTACTTTACCTTTTACTCCATACCTTCTGCCCCTTCCTGACACGCTCTGGTTTTTAATTTCCCCACTGCTACCTAAGTCTATTACCTTCTCTGTTGTCATTTTTATTATTTGCTCTCTAGGAACCTCCCCCCCACTAGTTAGTTTAAAGCCCTCTCTACAGCCCGAGTTATATGATCCGCCAGGACTCCAGTCCCAGCACTGGCCAAGTGAAGCCCATCCCAACGGAACAGCTCCCTCCTGCCCCAGTACTGGTGCCAGTGTCCCAGGAAGCAAAACCCATTTCTCCCACACCAGTCTTTGAGCCACGCATTTAACTCTCTAATTTTATTTGTCCTAGCCAAATTCGCTCGTGGCTCAGGTAATAATCCAGAGATTATTACCCTTGTGGTTCTGCTTTTTAATTTGGCCCCTAGCTGCTCAAACTCCCTCAGCAGAACCTCCTTCCTTGTCCTATCTATGTCGTTGGTACCAACATGGACCACGACAACTGGATCCTCCCCCTCCCACTCCAAGTTTCTCTCCAGTCCAGAGGAGATGTCCTTAACCCTGGCACCGGGCAGGCAACACAGCCTTCGGGACTCAGGGGCATAGTTTCAGAATAAAGGGTCACCCATTTAAAATGGAGATGAGGAGGAAATTCTTCTCTCAGAGGGTCATGAATCTTTGGTATTCTCTACCCCAGAGAGCTGTGGAGGTGGAGTCATTGAATATATTCAAGGCGGAGATAGACAGATATTTGAGCTGCAGGCGAGTCCAGGGTTATGGAGAGCGGGTGGGAAAGTGGAGTTGAGGTCAAGGTCAGATCAGCCATGACCTTATTGAATGGTAGAGCAGGCTCGAGGGGCCAAATGGCCTACTCCTGCTCCTATCTTATATATATATATATATAAAATGATTCTTTCTGTCTTTCTGTCTTTCTGTCTTTCTGTCTTTCTGTCTGTTTGTCTGTTTGTCTGTCTGTCTGTCCGGCTATACAATCAAAAGTTATAGAGCGTACCTACACACATGTTATATCAAAAGAAAGCTTATCATTAGGGGACTCTAATAGGTGTATTTACTTTTTGGTCAGACAAAAATTGTTCTGACAGTATACAAAAAAGGTTCAAAAAATGGCAACATTCCGCTCATTAGCGTTGAGTGACATGATGGTTGACCAATCGTACAGGGGATTAACCTGATGGTTGCCCAATCGGTGCGTCATGGGGGGCGTTTCATTGCGTGTGTGGGCGGGCCTAATCCTTCTAAGCTGAGGTGAGTGGCCGCCATCTTGATTCCTAACTATTCATTTATTTTTCCCACTTTCTGCATGTTTATTTTCAAATCTAGATTTCCAGCAAAAAAAAGTTGCTTTTAAAACACAATTAAATTGTTTTAAAAAAAGTTAATTAATTTGTAAATATTTTCTCTAACCTCATTAATTTTCCTACCTTTCACCCTTTTTTTTCCCTCTTGACTTGCTACCTCCGCCGGGCGCCGCCACCTTCCAGGGTTACCCCGCCTGCAGGCCTCGAAGCCTCGGCCTCTCCTCCCCAGCCACGCCCGAGCTAGGCACCTCCCGTCTCGCTCAGCAAGCGGCCTGCGATCGTCGCCATCTTTGTAAAGGCTGGCGGGGCGGGCCTGAGCCAAGCGTAGCCACTGCCCGCCATCTTTTAAAGGCTGGAGGGGCGGTACGGAGCTCCGCGGAGCCATTGCCGGCGCTGGGCTCGGGTGCTTTGTGGCCTGTGGCCGAATGGCGGCTGCGGAGCTCGGGCTGCCCGGGGCGTTGGGCTCGGCTGAGCCATGTCACTGTGGGTGCCCGAGGCCCCGGGGCCTAGCCTTCTCCAACCGCCGCCAGCAGCGCAACTCTCAACACTGGCAGAGGGGAGAGGGTCTGCTGGCTCCCCCTCCCTTTCCCCCCTCCCTTTCCCGCCTCCTTCCCCCTCTTCCCCCCTTCCCCCCACACCCTTTCCTCCCCACCCCCTTCCCACCCCCCACACCCCCTTCCCACTCCCCCTTTACCCCCCTCCCACACACCCCCTTCCCCCCCCACACCCCCTTCCCACCCCCCCTTCCCCCCTCCCACACACCCTTCCCACCCTCCCCCTTCCTTCCCACGTCCCCTTCCCCTTCCCTCCCCCTTACCCTTCCCTTCCGCCCTCCCCATATCCCCCCCATTCCCTGCCCCCCATTCCCCCCTCCCACCCATTCCCCCATCCCCTCCTACCACCTCCCCCTTCCCCCCCACCCGCCCCTTCACCCCCACTCCTTTCCCCCACCCCCCTTCCCCCACCCCTTTTCCCCCCTTCCCCCACCCCTTTCCCGCACCTTCCCCCCCACCCCCTTACCCCCTCCCCCCTTCCCTTCCCTTTCCCCCTCCCCTCTTCCCCCTTTCCCTTCCCCCCTCACTCCCCCCCCCATATTCCCCCCCATTCCCTCCCCCCATTCCCTCCCCCCCACCCCCACCCACCTACCCCCCACCACCTCCCCCTTCCCCCACCTGCCCCTTCCCCCCCACCCCTTTCCCCCACCCCTTCCCCCCCTTCACCCCAACACCCCTTCCCCTCCCACCCCTTTCCCCCACCTTCCCACCCGCCCCTTCCCCTCCCCCTTCCCTTTCCCCCCTCCCCCTCTTCCCCTTTCCCTTCCCCCCTCCCCCCCATATTCCCCCCATTCCCTCCCCCCATTACCCCCCTCCCACCCCCCCTTCCCCCCACCCGCCCCTTCCCCCACCCCTTTCCCCCACCCCCCCATTCCCCCCCACCCCCTCCCCCCCACCCTTCCCCCACCCCTTCCCCCCCACCCCTTCCCCCACCCCTTCCCCCACCCCTTCCCCCCCACCCCTTCCCTCCCACCCCTTTCCTCCCACCCCTTTCCTCCCACCCCTTTCCTCCACCCCTTTCCCCCCCACCCCTTTCCCCCCACCCCTTTCCCCCACCCCTTTCCCCCACCCCTTTCCCCTTTCTCTCCTTCCCTCTCTCTCTTTCTCTCTCTCTCTCTCTCTCTCTCTCTCTCTCTCTCAGCGCTCTCTCTCTCTCTCTCTCCTCTCTCTCTCTCCTTCCCTCTGTCTCTCTCTCCCTCTCTCTCTCTGTCTCTCTCTCCCTCTCTCTCTGTCTCTCTCTTGCCCCAGTCTCTCTCTCTCTCTCTCTCCTCCAGTCTCTCTCGCTCTCCCCCCCACTCTCTCTCTCTCTCCCCCCAATCTCTCTCTCTCTCTCTCCCCCGTCTCTCTCTCTCTCTCTCTCTCTCTCTCTCCTCTCTCTCTCTCCTTCCCTCTGTCTCTGTCTCTCTCTCCCTCTCTCTCTCTGTCTCTCTCTCCCTCTCTCTCTCTCTGTCTCTCTCTCCCTCTCTCTCTGTCTCTCTCTTGCCTCAGTCTCTCTCTCTCCCCCTCTCTCTCTCCCCCCAGTCTCTCTCTCTCTCTCTCTCCCCCCCAGTCTCTCTCACTCTCCCCCCCAGTCTCTCTCACTCTCCCCCCCAGTCTCTCTCTCTCTCCCCCCAGTCTCTCTCTCTCTCTCTCCCCCCCAGTCTCTCTCACTCTCCCCCCCAGTCTCTCTCCCCCCCCCAGTCTCTCTCTACTCCCCCCAGTCTCTCTCTCTCTCTCTCTCTCTCTCTTCCAACTCTCTCTCTCTCTCTCTTCCAACACCAACATGCCCTCAAAAAACCCTCGGCACCGCCGGACACTCCAGCTAGTTTCTTATGTTCTTGTGTTCTTATGTAAACTGTTACCTGTGCCTCAGGAAGAGCAGCTCTAACTCCGAAGCAGTCGGTAGAAATTCCGCCATGCGATCCATTTATCCCTAGGGCAAACTCATTGCGAGTACATGACATTGCCTGTGAGCAGAAGGAATGAATGGAAGCATTTCTAGCCATAAAGACATCTTTAATCTCAAAGCTATTCAAAAGACCATTTTGTGAGTCTGAGTATTAGCTACTTACTCACAGGGGAGTAGTTGGAAGTAATACTTCTAGAGTTCTACTATCTAGTTCAATTTAAAGTGATTGTTATTTTCGAGTTGTGGTGGATTCTGCCCTTTCACACCTTCATCATTCAAATTATATACGTTCCTATATTAACAGAACTTGATGCAATGTAATTTCAACAGACAAATGAGCCTGAATCAAACAGTCCATAAATAATTATTTTTTTACATATCAGGCAGTGGAAAGTTACATTGGCCCAGAAATTCGGGTCGGGGGCTTCCCGCGGGTGTAAGCCCCCGACCTGCACTTACCTTGCGCGCCGGCAGTTGAGCTGTAGGGCCCCGTGGAATTCCGCTCCGGGGCCTGGCCCAGCTGCCGGCGCACAGTGCTTGCGTGTCCCAGGGGCGTAGTTATTGCAATGCGTCCCCTGGGATCACGTGAGCCATGGGCAGCCAATCGGAGGAGAGAAAAGCCCATTCAATTCAATTCAATTCAATTCAATTCAATTCAAATCGCTTTATTGGCATGACAAGGTACATCTTATGTTGCCAAAGCATCGAAAAACATTCATGGTTGAACACATAAACACAGACCTATCCATACAGTGTATAAACAGATATATCCCTGAGTGTATAAATATACATACATTCATATAATTTGTATATAATCTTTTCTTATATTTAGTGGTTGTCCCTCTGTTTATGGCAAGCTGTAACATAGTGTGCCGCTAAGGTTACACAATTTCTCTCTTCCCCTAGTAGGTATGGGAGTTTTTGGTCGTCATTCAAATTTCTGAATTCCGGGCATATTTTTGTGAATTTTGGGTAGAAGTTCTCCCTTATGCCCTGATATTTTCTACAAGCTGTGAGGAAGTGCATCTCTGTCTCCACCACTCCCTGACTGCAGTGAGAGCATATCCTGTCCTCTCTTGGTAGCCGGGTCTGCCTGTGTCTACCTTTTTCGATCGCCAGGCTATGTTCACTAAGTCTGTACATTGTCAAGGTTTTTCTCAGTTTGCTATCCTTTACCATGGTCAGGTAATCAGCCATGTTGTATTGTCTGTTTAGGGCCAAGTAGCAATTGAGTTTGTTTTGGGGTTTTGTTGTTTCTGCCAATATGACATATATTTTTCCTTTTGCTTAGTGACGATTGTGTTGGGTCGAATTCTTTGTGTTACGCTGTCACTGTCCTGGGGCTGGTTATTGTTAGTAGTGTTAGTAGTTACTTCACTGAGTCCCAGGACTAGTTGACTGAGGGTATTCTTCTTTATGGTCCTCTCTTGGCATTTCAGGGCTTCGTAATGATAGCAGTGGGGGTTGCTCATTTTTAGGTGTTTCCAAAATTTGGTGGCTCTTTTTTGGATAGTGATTATTAATGGATATTGGCCTAGTTCTGCCCTGCATGCATTGTTTACGGTTTTCCTTTGAGTCCGGAGGATACTTTTACAGAATTCTGCATGTAGGATCTCAATTGGGTGTTGTCCCATTTTGCAAATTCTTGTTGTGTTAGTGGTCCCCACACCTCACTGCCATAGAGTGCGATTGGTTCAATTACTGATTTAAAAATTTTGAGCCAAATGCTAATTGGGATTTCTATTTGGATTGATTTTTTTAATGGCATAGAAAGCCCTTCTTGCTTTCTCTTTCAGTTCATTCACAGCCAGATGAAAATTTCCTGTAGAACTGATTTTTAAGCCCAAGTATGTATAGTTAGTGGTTTGTTCAATTTTGGTTGTGTGAAATTTATTTTGGGTCCCTGATGTCTGGATCTTTGCTGGAACACAAGGACTTTGGTTTTTTGGGGATTTATTGTCAGGGCCCAGGTCTGGCAGAACGACTCCAGCAGATCCAGGTTCTGCTGTAGACCCTCCTTAGTTGGTGACAGCAGAACCAGGTCATCTGCATAGAGGAGGAATTTAACCTTGGATTCATATAGGGTGAGGCCGGGTGCTGTAGATTGTTCAAGTAGTTTTGCCAATTCATTTATGTAAATATTAAAGAGTGTCGGTGAGATGGGCGAGCCCTGCATCACCCCATGCCCCTGTGGGAGGTATTTTGTTTGTTTGTCTCCAATTTTAACTGCACATTTATTGTTTGTATACATTGATTTAATTACATCATATGTTTTTCCCCCTACCCCGCTTTCGATAAGTTTCAGGAATAGACCGTCATGCCAGATGGAATCGAAAGCCTTCTGGAAATCTATAAAGCATGCGTAGATTTTGCTTTTGTTTTGATGAACATGTTTGTCAATTAGGGTCTGTAGGGTGAAGATATGATCTGATGTTCTATAGTTTGGTAGGAATCCAATTTGGCTTTTACTCAAGTCATTGTGCTCCTCAAGGAAGTTTATAAGTCTTTTGTTTATGATACTACAGAATACCTTCCCCAGGTTACTGTTTACACAGATGCCTCGATAGTTATTTGGGTCGACTTTGTCCCCACTTTTGTATATGGGCGTTATGAGTCCTTTGTTCCAGATATCAGGGAAGTAACCGACACTCGGAACCAAGTTGAAGAGTTTTAGGATAGCCAGTTTCATTTTATCATCTGTGTGTTTAATCATCTCGCTTAGTATGCCGTCTGCACCACAAGCTTTTCCTGGTCGCAGGTCCTTGAGTTTTTCAAATAGTTCTTTTTCAGTTATTATGGAGTCTAGCGGGTTTTGGTTATCTTTTATGGCCATTTTGAGCTTTTCCAGTTTTTTGCATATTTGGTATTGCTCTGGCCTTAGTGTGTTTTTCTGGTATAATTTTTCAAAGTGGTTTTACCATGTGTCTCCATTTTGAATGGCCAATTTGTCGTGTTGTTTTTTGTGTAATGTATTCCAGTTGTCCCAGAAACAATTGGAATCAATGGATTCCTCAATGGAGCTGAGTGTATTCTTAATATACTGCTCTTTTTTGGTTCTGTGTGTGTTTCTGTATTGTGTTAGTGTCTGACAATAAGTAGGGCGTAATTCCTCATTTTCTGGCTGTCTGTGTTTTTGGTTTGATATTTTTCTAAGTTTTTTCCTCATGTTATGGCAATCTGGGTCAAACCATTTTTCATAGTCTTTTGTTTTGGGTTTGTTCTTGCGAGCTTTTAAGTTTGACCTTGTTGCCAAATTATCAAAAATATTATTAGGTTATTCACTGCCCGGTTTACGCCTTCTTTATTGTGAGTGTATATGTTTTCCAGAAAGGTGTCCAAGAGAGCTTGAGTTGATTGATTGCTAATTGCTTTCTGGTATTTTTCCGTGCTGTTTTTGGCCCATCTGTACGATTTTTTGGTGTTATACAGCTTACTGGGTTATGTTTCTGTGTTGGTTGTTTCTGTCTTTTTAAGATACATAGTAATTTGACTGTGGTCTGACAGTGTTGTTTGTGGTTTGACTGTGAATGCTCTGAAAGAGGAAGACCTGTCAAAACTTATAAATACTACGGCCCCAAAATAGCAGTAAACCTTCAAATAATTTTTTTTTTAAATCACACTTTTTAAATAAACTATAAATTACATTAAATAACTATTTTAAACAATAATTTAAATTTTTGAAAAAAATAATTTTTTATTCTAACGGGGCTAAAAATAAACTTACCTTGCTTTAAAGTATTTAAAAATAATAAACCTGTGGAAAAAATGTTTTAATTTTAATTAATTGACCACTTACCTTGTAAAAAGCAGGCCTTATGCCTGCTTTTTACATTTCTAAATACTGCAGGCTTACGATCCCGGGAAAACCTACAAAAAAAAACCTAAGTTCAAAGTGCACGCGCAGCCTCTCCTGCATGCGCGTTCGACCTCTGAACCCCTTTGTTCAGAGGATCGGAAGTGCCGGTTTCCCGCGCATGCGCAGTGCATGCAGAAAACCGGCACTTCCATTCGGCCTATGGGTGAGTACCCAGTGCGTACTCACCTGTGGAGACCCGAATTTCTGGGCCATCGTATTCACGTATTTTCCAAACTTATGTTATTTTTTTTGTCCTTCTTCCATCTTGATCTCCTCAATTATACAGCATCCTTTGGTTGAGAGGGTGTCTGTCAACATACTCTGCCAACATTGTTTTATAACTGGCTGCTGATAGATCCACAAGAGCAGCCTGGAAGACTCTTCATATGGCAATCTTTCCAGTACAGCATGATTTTGGTCAGTAATGCACAATGTGTGGAATCGTGACTTTTAATGTGACTCCAAACATTCTGTGCCACAGTTCATTGGAGCTCCAATGCACTGTGCCACTATGGTTATTGTATCACTGATCTCTGTGCAACAGAGGGGCTAAATATGTCGAGGTTCAGTGCTTCCATCCCACTGTCAACTTTCATCAGCATCTGATATTTTCAATGCAAATTGAAGAATGTATTTCAGAGAGGTTGAGACTTAATGCTTTTTGATGAATGAAGTAGAATGACTGCCGTTCACAAGCTAAAATGTATGTGATAAAAGTAATAGTGACTGGCCGACTGAAATCTGTCTTCTTTATACTGGAAACATCAGTGGGCCTGCAGCATACTATGACTAATGGAAAATGACACAACTGCAGACATGACAATATTTTTAGCCCAGTGTGTGGGAGGTGTCTAAGGTGCTGTGCCTCAGGATAGACGCTTGAGTTATTCAACATAGTGACCCGTGCAATGAAGTAATCTGATTTTGTTTGCTATCCTTTTCGGCTTAAATTCCCATAGTTATCCCAGGTCTAGTGAACACAGTATCTGCAGGTGCAGGATATTTTACAAGCCATGGAAATTGTAATTTATCTTGGAGTCCATTGCAGGTTTCCAAAGAACACTTGACATTCAGAAATGAAGTGAGACATGACCTCAGGAGTTCTAGACCAGTTAGCCTGATAACAATAGTGGAGAAAATGCTAGGAAAATGTTCGTTATACAGGATACCACTGATGTTGATCTCAAGAGTACAGAGACTGGAAGATACAGCCAAACATGTGGTTATATAGAGCAGTCACTCTGGACTCCATATTGTGGCCACAAAATTCCGGCTGTTATATATTGTTGCAATATTATTCTAGTATTGCCAACCCTGCCGCCTCATAAATCAGGAGACAAACTCTTAAAAATCATGAGATTTGGTATAGAAATCATAAGTTGCTATTTTTTTCCGGACTCAACCCCTCGCTGACCTTTGCTCCCAGTCAGGAAGTGCATTCCGGGGCCTTTGAAGAAAGGGACGATTCAATTGGTACATAAACTTGCCTTTCTCAACAATTGATACAGCAAAACATTTATGCAGCAGCAAGAGTATTTAATACTAAACTCAATTATATTTTGGAACATTTAGCATTTTGAGATCTTGATTTTATGCATTGCTGGAAGATACCAAGTTTTGGTACCTTGGGTTGGGAGGGGGGGCGAGACAAAATGAACGTGGCATTTCTTGACTCTTTTTTTCCAAGTGTTGCAATTAGAAATTTAGAAAAAGCTTTTAACCCTGCATGACCCGAATTTATTTCACTTTTGCCGTATCTTTCCACCATGTCTTGTCTACTCTATTTGACAGGAAATTTGTCACTTTACAATCACCTCATGCAAGATAGGAAAAAGTTTACAATACCACAGGGCTCCCATTGGGTATGGCTCCATGCCTGAAGCACTTAACTTCAGCCTCTAATCTCCGTCAGTAGTCTCTGTTTTTTAAAAATAGGTTTCGGTTAAAATAGTAAAGACATGCATCACCAACGGTCAAAGCTTTCCATTCATTTGATGTAAATTAGTAATGCAGCTTTACACAAAGGGCATACTCCTTCTTTAATTGCATTTTGATGAAGCCCTCAACCAGAAACACAGCACTTCTGTTAAATCTCACTGTAGTGGAGCACAATCTAATATTCAATCATTAATACACCCACCATCTCTCCCCCTCAGCAGCTCTCCACATCACAGTCAAAAAACACAGCACATTCTCTGCATTATCCACTCAGAAAATTGTACTTGACCTTCACTCTGCAGGACAGGCTACTGCTTTAGTCTCAGAGGGGCAGGACAAGACACTGCATCATCTGTGGTGAAGTATCAGTGTTTCTATGTAACAATCTGGTCATGTTGTACTGCCACACTGCTGCTCACAATTAGAGTCAAACAATCTTCAGAAACACCTAAATCTAGGGATAAACACCGATTTGTACATGCGCGAAAAAATATGCGCAAATCTGCATTAAATCGCGAGATTTAGGCATTCCATCACAAGATCATGAGTGAAGCTTTATTTCATTCTGAAATCGCATGTCTCGAGATGGAATCGCAAGAATTGACAATTTTGTTCTTCCTCCCCTATAGAATGATCAAAGAGCAGAAAATTGTAGCTTATTTTTTCTTTGAATTGTTCTGCACATTTTGATTTGATAACAATGTTTGACACGTTTGCAGATGACCCATTTGGCTGGATAAAAATGTTTGTTCAATCACCGGTCAATCGTTTTGATGGGACAGGAGTGTTTGACATGCCAGTGGTTGAAGAAGAAGGAGGACTTGCATTTATATAGAGCCTTTCATGACCACCGGACGCCCCAAAGCGCTTTACAGCTAATGAAGTACTTTTTGAAGTGTAATCACTGTTGTATTGTAGGAAACGCAGCAGCCAATTTAAACACAGCAATCACCCACAAACAGCAATGCAATAATGACCAGATAATCTGTTTTAATGATGTTGATTGAGGGATAAATATTGGCTAGGCATCAGGGATAACTCCCCTGCTCTTCTTCAAAATAGTGCCACAGGATCTTTTGAATCCACTTGAAAGGGCAGTCAGGGCCTTATTACCATCTCATCTGACAGACAGCACCTCCGACAGTGCCGCACTCCCTCAGTACTGCACTGGAGTGTCAGCCTAGATTTTTGTGCTCAAGCCTCTAGAGTGGGACTTGAACCTACAACCTTCTGACTCAGAGGCAAGGGTGCTACCAACTGAGCCACATTGTTTATTTATGCCACACTCACAATGTGGAGGCTTTGTCGCTATGGTGAGTTGTGCTGCTGGAAAACAAAGGCTGTAACCAAGAAAGCCATGGACTGGATGATTGTTATTGGATATCACATTAATGTGATTGAACTTGTGGCTGGAGGGATTGAGCAGCCACAAACCTGGGGAGCAGTTGCGATGTGAGTGGACAGAAACCCAGAAGATATTCTTGGAGAGATGAGATTCATTTCATGCTGGAGTAAAATGTGGAATACGCTTGCAAGTGAAGGCTCTGACATACTTGCAACAAGGGCTTTAATGAATTTGTGTGGAAATGGTTCCAGCTTGCGAATGTCAATGAACATTCCACTCTCATTATTTGATTACAATTACAAAGCAGTTACAGCACTGAAACAGGCCATTCGGCCCAACAGGTCCATGCTGGTATTTATGCTCCACACGAGCCTCCTCCCATCCCTCTTCATCTGACCCCATCAACATTCCCTACTATTCCTTTCTCCCTCATATGCTTATCTAGCTTCCCCTTGTCTGCATCTATGCTATACACCTCAACTACTCCTCGTGGTAGTGAGTGTCACATTCTAACCACTCTCTGGGTAAAGAAGTTTCTCCTAAATTCCCTATTGGATTTATTAGTGACTATCTTATATTCATGGCCCCTAGTTCTGTTCTCACCCGCAAGTGGAAACAACATCTCTACGTCTACCCTCTCAATCTCTTTCATAATCTTGAAGACCTCTATCGGGTCACCCCTCAGTCTTCTCTTTTCTGGAGAAAAAAGCCCCAGCCTGTTTAACCTTTCCTGATGGGTATAACCTCTCAGTTCAGCTATCATCCTTGTAAATATTTTTTAAATCTAGTAAAAAAAATTGGTTACCAAACAGGTAATGGCAAATTTAAAGCATCCAATGGTAGTTGCATTCTTTAAAGAAAAGACATAATAATGCTGTATTCACTGTGAATGGCATGAATGTCAGCATAGTGAAGGACATTGTGAGCATCTGAAAAAAAAATTGATTTGGGAAGTCAGTTGTTATGACATGGTCTGGTCTTTGTGTGATTCCAGATAAAAGCTTAGATTTTAAAAGCCTGAACCCGAAGAACCTTCTGGTGGCTTATTTTGCCAACAAAAAAGAACAGATGACTGAAGAAATTTACAGAAGTGGTTCAAGATGTTTAATCAGAAAATGGTTAGACAGAAAAGCCTTGTTCTTTCTTCATTTACAATGCTGCTTTCGCCCTTAACGGGGACAGTTAAACTCTGGATCATCATAGCCAAATTCTTCCCAGTAAACACGACTTCAGTACTCCAGCGTTTGTGCCAGCCATTATGAAGTTTATAGGAAGTTCCTGCTGCACTCAATTCTTTCCAAGATTAACGCAAATGATAGCGCTTCATATGAGCTCGAGTACATTACATTGATGTCCTTCATTGGATTAAATAAGTATCAGATCAGAGGCCAGAGGCTGTCATCACGTGGTTCTGTGATTCAGGATTTCTGTTTGATGTCGAGGGTGTTAGTGCCCCAAGGTAGCAAATGGCAATGAGGAGTTGTTGGATTTAGTAAAGGAAGCTGGTGGAGTGCTGTCGATCATGGCATATGGGATCTTTAACTTAGATGTTCAGCTGACCGCAGATGACTTTCAATAAAACAATTGAGAAAATCACCTCATAGGTAACCGTTGCATGAGCAAACAGTTGAGGTTGAGTGCGGTGGACGTGATTTCGATAAAGAATGAGAATGTGAGGACATTCATGTTTGCTGTCCATGTAGATTGTGACTATACAAATGACTTGCTGATAGAATTGATGGTGAGAAAAAGGTAAAGCTGCAATGTTGACACTATTATGGAACTTTTAATTCGGTTCGCTAGACGACACATGCAGTATATCGACCTGGAGCCACGATCGAGATTATCAACACTAGAGAGTTTAATGGCCATTTAATGTTAATGTTATTGTAAATTACCTTTTTAATGTTAATTGCACTATTGTACAGGTACATTAATGTTAAACAATGTTAGTATTAATATTAGTGTTGATTTCCTTAATCTTTGCATGATTTCCATTTAAAATTAATGAGCACCTCGTGGCATGCTTTCTCTTGCCTCGCCCTCTCCAACAGCTCTGACTCTCCCCCTCCCCGAATACCCATAGCAGCCTCTGCAGCAGATGAGAACACGTGAAAGGATGGAGTCCCTCCTGATGTGTGGGACCTCTCCTTGGTGTTGTGCACTAGTTTGTCCTGCAAGAGGAAAGGGAATCTGTAGGTAGTGGCATGCTGAAGACTTCTGATTAGTGTGTGAAGGTAGAATAGTTTGTCTAGTTATATGAAGAAGCATCTGATGTGTGCAAAGGAGGCATTAATAGTGAGAGCAGTGGCAGAGTTTGGAAGTGGCAGAAGGAGAAGAGCCACTGAAGAGTGTTGCAATGATTGGATGAGATGAATGTGAAGCGAGACAGGTCAAAAATGTCATTGGTGCTGTTACAGTAAAGTGGTGCAGGGCTGTGCTGACAATGACAACAAGACAGTGAATGGGAGTCTTACCTTAGCAGCCGGATCAGGTCATTAAACTTCTTTCTGCACTTCTTCCAGGTCCAAGGGGCTAAACTGTGGGAATTTTACATGTTCTGCCACCTCATACCATGCTTCCTTTGGTTAGACAGAAAAGCTATGTGTGGCTTTCCATTGAAACATAGAAACATAGAAACATAGAAGATAGGAGCAGGAGTAGGCCATTCGGCCCTTCGAGCCTGCTCCGCCATTCAATGAGATCATGGCTGATCATCCAAATTCAGTACCCTGTCCCTGCCTTCTCCCCATATCCCTTGATCCCTTTAGCCTTAAGAAATATATCCAACTCCTTTTTGAATATATTTAATGAACTGGCCTCCACCGCCCTCTGTGGCAGAGAATTCCACAGGTTCACCACTCTCTGGGTGAAGAAATTCCTCCTCATTTCAGTCCTAAATGGTTTACCCCTTATCCTTAGACTATGACCCCTGGTTCTGGACTCCCCGGCCATCATAAACATCCTTCCTGCACCTAGTCTGTCCTGGCCTGACAGAATTTTATAGGTTTCGATGAGATCCCCTCTCAATCTTCTAAACTCCAATCGACACAATCTCTCCTCATACGGCATTCCTGCCATCCCAGGTATCAGCCTGGTGAATCTTCGCTGCACTCCTTCCATGGCAAGAACGTCCTTCCTCAGGTAAGGCGACCAAAACTGCACACAATACTCAAGGTGCGGTCTCACCAAGGCCCTGTACAACTTGTAGCAAGACATCCTTGTTCCTGTACTTGAACCCTCTTGCTACGAAGGCCAACATACCATTTGCCTTCTTAACCGCATGCTGCACCTGCATGCTTACCTTCAGCGACTGGTGCACAAGAACACCCAGGTCCACAATGAGCACTGCCCCTCTCCTTTTAAGAGGTGCAGGCCACCAGGAACTGTTGTTGGGGCCTCAACCCCTCGGCCCATGGGCAAGCTGTCCAATTACCAACGAGATTCACGCTGACAGCTTGACCGTCAAATTTAATTAAGGAATAAACTTGAAGACAAACTCAATACCTTGTTGGCGCCTGTTTTGGCACCAGTTGAAGGTATGCCTCCTATGTTACCTAATGAGGACCCACCACAGACTGGGAATTTTTCATAGGTGGAGCATCACATTTTATTTTTATTTTTATTGACTATATGAAAACAAAATGGTGCATTTCAGGAAGTCACAACTAATCTAAATCCTCTGATATTCAGTGCTGGTATTTTCATTTTTGTATTTATGTTTTAATGCATTTTTAATTCCACTTTCCTGGATGATAAACCACACATTAAAATTATTGTAGTCCTTATAGGGTGTATCTCAAGTGCGACCATTTATAATGAACAGAGAACCCTCAAACACCAGATTCAACATCACAAGCAACAGTCTGCTTAAAATGCAAACTTCCATTATCTCTCTGATGCAGATTTCTCAATTTCTCAAGGTCATGGTTCAGTGAGAGCAAAACATGAATCACCTCACCCGACCAATAATTCATTTTTCATTACTTTACCATTAGACCAGCTAATCGAATTGCGACAGCTCCCTCCTTCTAGATATTGCACAGGGGGCCTGTTGTGCAGCTTGCATTCAGCGTGATGCAAAACATTTCTGGCAGATGCAGTGTATGATTTTGTGCAAGGCCATACCATCCTG
Source organism: Somniosus microcephalus (assembly GCF_052327205.1). Classification (NCBI taxonomy): domain Eukaryota; kingdom Metazoa; phylum Chordata; class Chondrichthyes; order Squaliformes; family Somniosidae; genus Somniosus; species Somniosus microcephalus. Next base: position 81,369,692 of record NC_141001.1, on the reverse strand, counting down.
CCATTTAAATCTCTTTGTCATATCAAATCACTTTAAAGTTGCATTTTTTTTTGCTGCTCTATCACTTTTTCACGGCCTTGAAATGCTGATTTCACTAACATCCAACACGATTTTATTTAATGCACCTGAACTTTCTCACTAAGCCCCCAGTGCATGAGCTTTTTGATTTCAATACTGAAAGGAACATCGTTTGGTTAAATGTACTGAGAATGTCACTTATGAAAAAGAGACCAGACAATGTTCATTTTGTGTCTGTTTCTTTTAAGCTTAATTTTTCTGGCATGATTCAATATCTTCAATGGGATTATATGTCACAGTGATATAAGTAATAGGGTCACCTGTCATCCCATTGGTGGACCTAGTTGCTAATAACATTTGTTCATTTAAGTTATTTTCACTGATGTCAAAGGTCATGTAAAAAATGTTCTCGCTTGTAAGCAAGAAGAAATAAAAGATGGAATACTTCTTGACATAATGCTTTTCAGTACTTACATAGCAGCAGGCTTACTAACGAAATATAGCCAGGCAGAAGACTGATAGAGTGCGGCGTGGCCTTAGAGTAAGAAAGGGACACAATCTGACAATTTTTCATCTTAAATTACTTGCTACAAAAATCCTGTTGTTGAAATCTTTCAGAACGGATAATCACAGTAGTTTCAAACGTCTGCCACCATCTTTACAAAGACTATCGCAAGCTGCAATTACAAGCGGCAAGGCCTTTGCGTGCATCAGTGTTTCTCAACGAGATTTTCTTGCTTCACAAAATAATAAATAAGGAGACGGCTGACGACCAAAGATCTATAATCCTTCTTTTGGCATCAGGGAGCAGAAAAGAGCCCATTTTATTTCATGAGTGAGAAAGACCCAATCTACCTCTATATTTAAAAGTTTGGCATCTGGCAAGTATCCAAAATGTGAGAAGCATGCTGATTGGTTCCTGCAAAATTTGAGTCAATCAAAAAACCTATTGCATTTTAAACCACTATATCTGGACTTTGAGTGTATTCTCTCCTGTTTACAGATGAGAAGTGTAACCCCTTAGTGCTCTTCCGTCTTTTATTCTCTCGGGGAAAAATTCAGTTGTTTGCGCCTCCCGTTAGTGCCTTAAGAGGGTGCTAATGGGGCGCAAAGCAACTAGCGCCTAGGCGTGGCGATGTTTGCATCACTCGCGAAATTAACTAGACATTTTGCGGCGGCGCTAAACACTACCGCCACAATCTCCTGCACCAGCAGATTGTGATGTCAGTTGAGTGCGCAATGCCCCGGTAGCGCCCCGGACCAGATATTGCCTTACCGCCTGCCGCTAGCAACGACAGGTTGAGGGGAGCGTTTTGCAGTCAGAAAGGGACTGGGGGAGCGCTATTTAAAGGCAACCACTTCCTGCCTTTTTTTGTTGGTGACATTTTTGCACCACGCATTCTGAGAGAGAGAGAGAGACTTCTGGAGAGATTCAACGCTGTGTGAAGGAGTTTTGGGTACTGAGCAGCACTTTGCAGGTTCATTTTCATTTGCCCTTTCTGTTAAGTCCGTGAATGATTTAGACACGGACTAGCAGGAGTGAAAACAAACAGATGTTTACTGGTGGAAGTCCATAACGAATCTAAACTGTGGTGTATGTAACCTGTTCCACCTTAAGAGAACTTAAGCCTGTTCCACCTTAAGAGATGTACTACTTTCTCTGGCTGCTGTATACGTAATACCGGTGGTGACCACCGGTATATAAGCACTGTGTAGTAATATTGTATTTAGTATAGTCCTGACCTCCAACCAGTAAAGACCTGTTGAACTTTAATCTTGTAGTCTCTGTTAGTAATTACAACTAGAACACACAGACTTAACAGTGGCGACGAGTCCGATTCTTACCCTGTGGCAGTTTATATCCAAGGCGGCTTCGTCCACAGAACGGACGTCGAAGAGAGGCTTCCACCCTCATCACCCTGCTGGAAGGCACGTCGCGCGGCAGACATGGAGAAACCAGGGTGCAGAAGACATCCTGAACTCGAAGCCTCCATCAGCGGCTCTCAGCTATCTTCTTTCTACCTCGGTGGTGGGTAAGCCGGGCAGCGACGCGACCAGAAAGTCGGCCGCGTTGGCTGTACAGACGGGGAGGGAAGACGGAGGAATAAGGACGGTGAGATCGATCGCGACCGGAGATAAGGGCCGGGCCGCATTCGGGCCAAAAGGCGCAGCACGGGGACATCGATCGTGGCTGGTGATAAGGGCCGGGCCGCATTCGGGCTAAAAAGGCGCAGCGTCTGGGGCAACTGAAGGCGCGAGAGCCGCGGTGAAGCGGAGACAGCATCGGGGGACGGGTGAAGACCGCCAAGCGCGGGAAAACCACCATTTTGTAGGCGGAGGACGAAGACAAGAGCGGGAAGCCGCCATCTTGGATAAAAATAAAAATAAATTAAATTGCAACGATGCCTAAACATGGGAACATTAATACCTTTGATAGCGACATCGAAGATTGGGCCATGTATGTAGAACGCATACAAAATTATTGTAAAGCAAATAAAATCCCAGATGAAGAGAAAGCACTAACATTATTAAACTTAATGGGTGCGAAGACATACGGGCAATTGAAACACCTTTTATCACCAGATGAACTGGCGGATAAGACGTTCGAGGAGATTGTTACTGTCCTGAAAAATCATCTAAACCCCGCGCCGCTGATGCTAGCGGAACGATTTAAATTTTACAGCAGAAGGCAGCTGAAGGATGAAAGCAATGCTGAATATTTAATGGAATTGCGTAAGCTAGCAAAGTACTGTCAGTTTGGAACGAGACTGACAGAGGCGCTACGAGATAAATTTGTTTGTGGTTTATTAAAAGAAGATACACAAAAGCGACTGCTCGAGGAGAATGAGCTGACGCTTGAGAAAGCGGTCACTATGGCAGCAGCACACGAAGCCGCAGTGAGAGGCACGGCAGTAATGCAGCTACGGTCACCGGAACTCAGTACAAATAAATTGGGTTTGAGTACTGTAAAATGTTATCGTTGTGGAAAGACAACACACGATCAGAACCAGTGTTGGTTTAAAAACCAAGAATGCAGAACGTGTGGCAGGCTTGGCCACATAGCTAAAGTATGCCGGTCAGGAAAGAAGACCAGCAACAAAAAGTCACCGCAAGGAAAATACATAAAGGTACACAAGGTGACAAAGAACAGTTTGACCGAACAGAAGTCAGATTCAGACGCTAGCAGTAATGAACTGGGTAGCTTAAGAGTACACAACATTGGTAAGGATGCAGATCTCCAGACAATTTGGGTCACCCTTCAGATAGCAGGAGTCCAAGTAAAGATGGAATTGGACACTGGATCGCCATTGACGGTCATGAATAAGAAAGATTACAAAAGGTTATTCCAACATATTCCCCTACGGGATACGGAGATTATATTGAAAACATACACGGGGCAAAGAGTGTACCCCATTGGAAAGATAGAGGTAAAAGTGGTCCACAAGGGCGAAGAAAGCCAAGTAATGGACTTATATGTGCTACCTGAAGGAGGTCCACCACTACTGGGACGGGAGTGGATTAGGAAAATGAATATGGACTGGCACTCCTTGAAGGCACTAATGGTAGATTCCGGGGAAACAGATGTCAAACCTAAACGATTGTCCAAAATATTGGATGATGCTAAAGAGGTGTTCCAGCAGGGACTGGGAACACTGAGAGGAATTACGGCAAACATCAAGATTGATGAACATGCACACCCAAAATTTTTTAAAGCCAGACCGGTACCCTATGCAATACGACCTACTGTAGAAGCGGAACTGGAAGCGCTAGAACATTCACGTGTACTGTCTAAGGTAGATTGGAGTGAGTGGGCTACGCCCATTGTTCCCGTTATGAAACGTCCTTCGAGCAACAAGCCAGGAGAACCAGGGAAGGTTCGCATCTGTGGAGATTTCAAAATCACCGTTAATCCGGTGCTTCACACGGTGCAGTATCCGCTTCCGCGGATTGAGGATATTTTTGCTTCATTGTCCGGCGGGAAACACTTCGCCAAGATAGACCTGGCGCAGGCGTACTTGCAGATAGAGGTTGAAGAAGAGTCACGCCAATACCTCACGATCAACACGCATCGAGGTTTGTACCGGTACAATAGGCTGGTTTTTGGAGTGGCATCGGCTCCAGCAATTTGGCAGAGGGCCATGGAGCAGGTATTACAGGGAATTCCAGGCACACAATGTTACCTGGACGATATTCTGATTACAGGTGATGGTGATGAAGAACACCTCGCAAACTTGGAACTGGTGCTCAACAGACTGAAAGAGTATGGACTTAGAGTTAATCGGCAGAAATGTGAGTTCTTCCAGAAGCGGATCTCGTACTGTGGTCATGTCATTGACCGGGAGGGGCTTCATAAGTCTCCTGACAAGATAGAGGCAGTTGTAAAGGCTCCCGCTCCGGATAATGTCTCTCAGTTGAGGTCGTTTCTAGGATTGATTAACTATTACCATAAATTTCTACCAAATCTATCCACGGTACTGCACCCGCTAAACGCTCTTTTACAGAAGGGGGTACCATGGGAATGGAGTGAAAACTGTAAGAAGGCATTTCGCAAAAGCAAAGAATTGATCACCTCAGAGGAAGTGTTGGCTCACTTCAACCCGACACCGCCTCTTCGGTTGGCTTGTGATGCTTCTCCATATGGTATTGGGGCAGTACTCTCACACAAGTTGCCAAATGGCACGGAAAGGCCAGTCGCGTTTGCATCCAGATCATTGACCTCCGCTGAGCGCAACTATGCGCAGATCGATAGGGAGGCTCTCAGCCTTATATGGGGAGTGAAGAAGTTTAATCATTACCTGCAGGGCCAAAAATTCACACTTCTGACAGACCATCAGCCGTTGGTATCCATTTTTAACCCTAAGAAGGGTGTTTCAGTGATGACAGCACAGCGTCTCCTGAGATGGTCCCTTTTCCTAGGGGCACATCAATATCAAATAGAATTCAAAGGTACGAAGCAGCATGGCAATGCTGATGGGCTGTCATGCCTGCCACTACCTGAAGAAGAAGAAATGACGAAAGTTGACCCTGTTGAGTTATTTCATTCGACCATCATCGAATGTTTACCAGACACCAATGCAAGTATTGAAAGAGAAACCAGGAACGACCCGACACTGTCCAGAGTCTACGAGGTGACAGTGAAAGGATGGCCAACACGTGGTGATCCTTTGTTACCGGCATTCTCGGCAAGGCGAGACCAGCTGTCCGTCTGCCATGGTACTTTGATGTACGGGACAAGAGTGATTATTCCTCCCAAGTTAAGGGAAAGAGTTCTAAAAGAACTGCATGAAGGTCATCTGGGGGGAGTTAAGATGAAAAGTCTTGCTAGGGCTTATGTATGGTGGCCGGGTATTGACCAACAGATAGAGGAGTTGACGAAAAGCTGCGCTGGGTGCCAAAAAGTGCAAAATGCACCTCCGATCGCACCACTACACCCATGGGAATGGCCTTCAGCCCCATGGCAACGCGTACATATTGACTTTGCTGGTCCATTCATGGACTCCATGTTCATAATTGCGGTGGACGCACATTCCAAATGGCCAGAAGTGATCAAGATGAATACCACTACTTCAGAAAAGACAATTGCGGTGTTAAGAACAATATTCGCAAGGAACAGATCTGTTCGGACAACTGTAGAAGTGCCTTACTTCTTAGCTCTGGGTAATGACTCAATACACACTTGGATTCGTCAGACGGACAGGCCTTTTATTTAACTTCTCTTGCAAGGGGAATCAGTACCTCCACTCAAGGGGTGAGGCTACTATTCCAATGATACAGTGTAAACGTTCTATATTTATACAGTGTAACAAACAAGTTTGATTGAAATCCCTTTGTTCCTCTATCAGGATACATTTTAGATTAATCATCAGGTAGAAATAACATATTGACAGAAGGATCCTGGACACATAAGTCAACCGTTAATCTATAACAGGGCATGAATCGTGTAACCGGAGGTCCTCTTTAATCATATATAAGGGAGGCAAGCTTTGCTTTCGGTCACAAGTTATCAGGTCATTGGTACATCAAAGAAACTCATTATTCCACTTCTACATTCTCATTAGGTGGGTAGACATCTGTTCCTGGCTGCAGTCCGAGTACTTACAATAGCTCTAGTTACACATCGACACTTGCCCAGTGTCAAGTCTGAAAACTTTTACCCAGCAAGCACTTGAAATTAACCCCTTATATCATGTAGATTTCCTCACAACGGACCACAGTTCATGTCGGAAGAATTCCAAAAATTCTTGAAGAAGAATGGGGTGAAACATTATACCTCTGCCCCATATCATCCGGCGACAAACGGGTTGGCCGAGAGATTTGTCCAAACATTCAAAAAGGCAATAAAGGCCATGAACGATGATCAGATTCCGCTGCAGCACAAGGTGGACAATTTCCTAATGGCATATCAAAACGCCGCTCATGCAGTGACTAACCAAAGTCCTGCCATGATGTTTTATAACAGGAGGTTGCGGTCCAGGTTGGACTTGTTAAAACCAAATGTGCGGAGGGAAGTGGAAAACAAACAGTTCCGGCATATTAATAACAAGACCACTCGAAGTTTCGACGTAGGACAACCAGTGTTGGCAAGGGGCTATGGAAACAAAAAATGGCAGTCCGGAACAATTCGGGCCAGCCAAGGACCTCTGATGTACACAGTAGATATTGGTAACAATGTGATAAGGCATCATGCGGATCAACTGGTAGAATCGAAAGCAAGGGTCGAACCCATGGTTGCGACAGAGACAACTGTGGAAGACGTTAATGAACCTGAAGCATCTACCTCGGCAGGGAATGTACCTGATGATGATAACACCCAATGCATGGGAGACCAACTAGAGGAGTCACCTCAGCAACAGGAATCAGAGACCACTGAAAGGCGTTATCCAAACCGAATCAGAAGGCCTCCTGAGAGACTGAACCTTTGAACTGTTTATACCTGAAGTTATATATGTTATTATGTTATGTTAAATGGGGATACGACTGTTAAGCTAAAAAGGGAGGATTGTGGTGTATGTAACCTGTTCCACCTTAAGAGAACTTAAGCCTGTTCCACCTTAAGAGATGTACTACTTTCTCTGGCTGCTGTATACGTAATACCGGTGGTGACCACCGGTATATAAGCACTGTGTAGTAATATTGTATTTAGTATAGTCCTGACCTCCAACCAGTAAAGACCTGTTGAACTTTAATCTTGTAGTCTGTATTAGTAATTACAACAAAACACACAGACTTAACATAATCAACAGAGGCTCTCTAGCGCCTTTTATACAGGGGTGTTCACTGCCGGTACTGTAGTCTGAGACCAGTTCTTCTCTTAAAGGTACATACACAACAATTCCTCCCCTTTTAGATAAACAGTACATAACATTCATTTAACAACTAAATGATAACGAATTACAATCACAATTACTGTTGCTAGATACATTGGTTAAGTTTAAACAATTATAAGTTCAGTCTTTGAGGAGGCTTCCTAATTCTGTCTGGATAACGCCTCTTTGGAGCATCAGGTTCTTCTGGCAATGTTGAGTCGGAATCAGTGTCGTTGTTTGGTTCATCTGCTTCCAATATTACCGGTTCTGCGGTAGCTGCAATTGGAACGTCGATTTCATTACCAGGTGTATCAGATCGTGGTGTGGAGTTGACATTTTCCAGTGACTCTAGAATCTGGTCAGCATGGCGTCTTACAATGCTCTCCCCAACGTCCACGGTATACATGAGAGGTCCTTGTCATGTACAAATCGTTCCTGGCTGCCATTTCTCAGTGCGGTAGTCCCGGGCCAAAACTGGTTGACCTATCTTAAAACTCCTGGTCAGCCTTTCATTCATATTCTGAAACTGCCTGTTCTCCACATCTCTTCGGATGTTTGGCTTAACCAAATCCAAGCGGCATCGTAGTCTTCGATTGAAGAACATCATGGCTGGAGTTTAGTTGGTAACCGCATGTGTTGCATTCCGGTAGGCAAACAAGAAGTTGTCCACCTTGTGTTGTAGGGGTATATCTTCATTACACATTGCCTTGATAGCCTTCTTGAATGTTTGAACAAACCTCTCGGCCAATCCATTAGTGGCTGGATGATATGGGGCAGATGTGTAATGCTTAACACCATTGTTCTTTAAGAACCTCCGGAACTCTTCAGACACAAACTGTGGTCCATTGTCAGAGCAAATCTGTTCAGGCAGCCCATTCCTGGCGAATATGGTTCGTAAAACTGCGATAGTTTTTTCCGTGGTGGTTGAGGACATTTTTATTACCTCTGGCCACTTTGAATGTGCATCCACCGCAATTAAAAACATCGAGTCCATGAAGGGACCAGCAAAATCAATGTGCACCCTTTGCCATGGAGATGAGGGCCACTCCCATGGATGCAGAGGAGCTTGTGGTGGGGCGTTTTGGACCTTCTGGCATCCTGCACAGCTCTTGGTCATCTCTTTGATTTCTCTATCGATTCCCGGCCACCACACAAACGCTCTGGCTAAGCTCTTCATTTTTACCCCACCCAGATGACCCTCATGAAGCTCATTGAGCACTCTATTTGTCAACTTAGGTGGAATTACTACTCTGGATCCACACATCAAGGTTCCTCTGCACACTGACAGCTATTCTCTTCTTGACGAAAATGCTGGCAGCAGTGGGTCGCCATGTGCTGGCCATCCCTTCACCGTTAAATCATAGACCCGTGATAGTGTCGGGTCATTCCGTGTTTCCTTTTCTATGTTTGCATTCGTCACAGGGAGACGTTCGACTATGGTTGAGTGGAATAACTCCATTGGATCCACTGCAAGGTCTTCTTCTTCCACCGTCGGCAACGGTAGACGTGACAATCCATCAGCATTTCCATGCTGTTTAGTTCCCCTGTACTCGATGTCATATTGGTGTGCCCCCAGGAAAACGGACCATCTCTGCAGCCGTTGTGCTGTCATTATCGGTACGCCCTTCTGAGGGTTGAAAATGGAGACAAGAGGTTGATGATCGGTTAGTAGAGTAAATTTTTGACCGTGCAGATAGTGATTGAACTTCTTCACCCCCCACACTAGGCTGAGGGCCTCTCTGTCAATCTGGGCGTAGTTACGCTCGGCAGAAGTTAACGAGTGTGACGCAAAAGCTATCGGCCTCTCCAAACCACCAAGGAATTTATGTGACAGTACCGCCCCAATGCCGTAGGGAGACGCATCACACGCCAGTCTGATTGGCAGTGCTGGGTTGTAGTGAGCCAATACTTCCTTTGAAGTGATTAAGTCCTTACTCTTCTGAAAAGCACGTTTACAATCATCGCTCCATTTCCATGCTACCCCCGTTCATAGCAGGGCGTTCAGTGGATGCAGAATTGTCGACAAATTCGGCAAAAACTTATGATAGTAATTCACCAACCCGAGGAATGACCTCAGTTGCGACACATTTTCAGGCGCTGGGGCCTTAACAACCGCTTCAATTTTGTCAGGGGACTTATGTAACCCCTCTTCATCAATCACGTGGCCACAATACGATATCTGTTTCTTAAAAAATTCGCACTTGGGGCGGTTGGCTCGCAGCCCATGTTCCCGTAGTCTAGTGAGCACCTGTTCTAGGTTGTTAAGGTGTTCACTGTCATCTTCACCTGTTACAAGGATGTCGTCCAAGTAACACTGAGTCCCCGGAATCCCTTGCAGGACTTGTTCCATCGCTCTTTGCCATATCGCCGGAGCCGATGCTACTCCGAATACCAATTGATGATACTGGTAAAGACCTTTGTGAGTGTTTATCGTGAGATACTTCCTAGAGGACTCTTCAACCTCTATCTGCAAATATGCTTGTGCTAGGTCAATTTTTGTAAAACGCTTCCCTCCAGACAGTGAGGCGAAGATGTCTTCTATCCTTGGAAGAGGATATTGTACTGTATGAAGGACAGGGTTCACCGTCACCTTGAAATCCCCACAGATGCGAATCTTCCTTGGCTCTCCGGACTTATTGCTTAACGTTTTCTTCATGACAGGAATGATGGGTGTCGCCCACTCGCTCCAGTCGACCTTAGACAATACGCCCGCCTTCTCCAGATTCTCCAGCTCTGCCTCGACAGCTGGACGAATTGCATATGGTACCGGTCTCGCTTTGAAAAATTTGGGAACTGCATTCTCTTCTATTTTTAACGAGGCGGTTACGCCTTTAAGCGTGCCCAGTTCTTGTTAAAATACCTCTTTGGCGTTAGCTAAGATTGTTGACAATCGTCCAGGAGTGACGTCTTCATCTTTTTTACCATCCACCGTCATTGCATGAATGGAATGCCAATCTAAGTTTATCTTCCTGATCCATTCCCGTCCCAATAACGGTGGTCCACCATTTGGCAGTATGTAGAGATACAATTTCCGTATTGTCTTGCCATTGTATTCGACAGGCACCCTTATTTTTCCTCTGGGGTATACTTTTTGCCCCGTATACATCGTCAAGACGATGGATGTCTCTCTCAAGGGTATGTGTGAAAATAGCCGCTCATAGTCTCGTCGATTCATGACGGTTAGCGCTGATCCTGTATCCAATTCCATTTTAACTTGGGACCCTGCTATCGTGAGGGTGACCCAAATGGTTCGGTGATCCTCTTTTGCGATTACATTGTGAAGTTTGAGACAGCTTAATCTCCTGTTCTCGGATTCACTATCACTCATCTGGTCTTCGGAACTACTGTCCGTCATCTTTTGTACTTTCTTGTACGGTTCCTTAGTAGCCTTTTTGTTGTCGCTGGTCTTCTTCCCAGACCTACAAACTCGTGCAATGTGTCCAATCTTCCCGCATTGTCTGCATATTTTGTCTTTGGACCAGCAGTCCTTCTGGTCATGGTTAGTTCTGCCGCAGCGATAACATTTTGCAAATCCCCATGTCATTTCGTGGGTTCCGTCTTCCTGTGGTTTTTGTTGAATTTCTGCAGCTCCCCTGGCTGCTGCTTCATACGATACTGCCACGCTGAAAGCCTTATCTAGCGTCAGCTCTTTTTCTGAGAGTAACTTCTTCTGTGTTCCTTCACTCAGGAGTCCACAGACAAATTTGTCCCGTAGGGTATCTGCCAGTCCTGCTCCGAACTGGCAGTGCTTTGATAGCTTGCGTAGTTCCGTAAGATACTCAGCATTGCTCTCATCTTTGTGCTGAGTTCTCCTGTGGAATTTAAATCTTTCTGCTATCAACAGCGGTGCAAGGTTTAAGTGCTCCTGTAGAACAGCAACAATTTCATTAAAACTCTTCGCCTTCGGTTTGGCTGGAGTAATCAGATCCCACAATAGGCCGTACGTTCTAGCGCCCATTACGTTTAGCAATATCAATGCATTTTTCCCCTCCGCTATTTCATTTGCCTTGAGATATACCTCGACTCTTTCCACATACGTGGTCCAGTCCTCTAATGTATTATCAAAAGCAGTGATACAGCCAGTCTTCGGCATCTTGCAAATCTAAAATGGCATCTCCCGCGCTTTGCCTTCTTCCCCGATTTAACAAAATGGCGCCTCCCGCGCTTTGTCTTCTTCCCCGCTGTTGTTAGCGCTGCTTTCCACGGTTTCCTGCGCGTTATATATTATTTTGTTTTCTTTTATTATCTTCCCATCGTGGAGTGGACCCTGTGGGACACTTCCCTCCCTCTTCTGAGGTCCGAACGCTGCCCAGCTTTGAAACACCGGCCGCGCCCTGTGTGCTCCACCCTCTCTCTCTCTCCTTGCTTCCCGACTCGCTGCCCGGCCCCGTTGAAAGGCCACCCGATCGAGCTTCAGCCCGCCGCAGCCCAGGAAGGATCAGAGCACTACCTGCCACCAGCCCGATTAGCTGGGAAACCAGGGACCGAGGAACCCAGCCTGGCTCTGGAAAGTCGCTCCTGCAAAGCCTTGAACCTGATGATTGACGGCCGACGCCCGTTTCTCGAGTTTCAATGGCCTCTTTTTTTTTTCTGGCTCCGACCTTCAACAACGTCGTCGGAGCTGCTGCTGAGTTGCAGGTAAGTTCGTTTCTTTACTCGTCGCCAGTGTTAAGTCCGTGAATGATTTAGACATGGACTAGCAGGAGTGAAAACAAACAGATGTTTACTGGTGGAAGTCCATAACAAATCTAAACAACAGAGGCTCTCTAGCGCCTTTTATACAGGGGTGGTCACTGCCGGTACTGCAGTCTGAGACCAGTTATTCTCTTAAAGGTACATACACAACAATTTCTTGCTTCGCCAGCGCTCTGAGGTAGCGCCTCGCTCCTCGGCCTTTGTGCCTTAAGACAGGTGTGAAGCGCCTGATTTAGCGCTCCAATCACCTCCAGGGGCGATAAAAGACAAGTTTGCCATCGGAGGCGATAATTAGCGCCAGGTGCTAAACTTTATGCATGGCCGATAATGGCACCCCAAACAGGGCGATACTGAATTTTCCCCCCTCAGTATCTTATCACTTTAGATTGTAACTCCTTTCCTCTCTCCTTCCACTAATTGATAACTAGCGTCTATGTTGTCAGATGTGGAGGAGTTGAACTGTCGCTAAGACCAGGCCTAAGTGGCGATCCCCTAACAGTTGGGCCTGGAACCTCAACTAGGGCGATACTCCAGACTATTGCAGCTGCTGATATGCAGCATCATTATTAGCTGGACAGTGCATATACTGATGCTGCTGACTCATTACATCTGTGTGGAGTAAGGGAGCAGCTTGGGGCACCGCACACAAGAGCACATGGACACCAACCAGAGCTCGGCAGCAGGGGATGTGTATGAGATTGGAAGGGATTGTGTTGGCAACACAGCCAAGAGGTGTCTCCCGATGAAAGCATAGCATAATGAAATGGAATGACAGAGAAAGCAATGGAAAGATGGCTGCAAGACAATGACCCGGGCTTTTCTCTCAATGGAGGAATGGCTTTCACCGTTCACCTCGGGTACAGTTGCCCAGAGATTTTTTTGCGGGCTTGTCAGTGAGGATTTTATACGAATCCGGCATCTGTTTCAGTGTGGCATCATATCCATGGGATCTTTGGCATCTGTGAACAGGAAAAGCAACAGCAAGGCTCTTCAACCATTCAGGTTGAAGTATTCTCACAGACATGTAGACTGCAAACCAGGAAGTAAAAAAACAGGAAATATAAATTACATTTAAATCATGTACAGGAAGCAAAATAAAGAATGGAAAATACAAATGGGATTAAGAGAGAGAGATAACAGAGACAAACAGAAAAGGTAAACAAAAAAAAATAATCATTAAACTGCAACATTAATTTTCTTCTGAGGAAATGATACACCACATTTGTAAAATTAATTTTTCAGGGCTAGAGAGATTGTTCAGTAGTAATTATTTATTATGCCATTAAAAATTCACTTATTCCTGAAAGCACTAGTCATAACTTTTTTCAGCTATTTTTAGTGCGGAACTAATGGGTAAGTACCCTAATTTCACGCCATTACAGTGATTTCAGTACTAAATCTATCAGCGAGGACTGCAACAATGCACCCTCTAGAGGAGCAGGATATCTCTGACAGCAACTTCTTAATTTCTGTGGTTAACTGTGCATATGTGGCCACCAGAATTTGCTGTCAGTTTATCCTGTAATAACTGTGAGCGCTGATAACCTCACCATTATTATAGCAAAACCCGAATCATTTTAATGGACTTTGGTATGGAAAACACACTTGCTGGAACAGCGACATATATTTCAGCCAAACAAACCTACAGCTGTAAAATAAAAGATTAACAGGGCTAATTTGGATAGGGCCAGAAAACGGGCATGGGGATTGCGACATGGGCTTAACCCACACACGTTGATTCTGATGCAGGCAACACGGCAACTTTAGGCTGCCTGCTAATTTACATGATTGCAGCCTGAGCTAAACGCACTGTTGAGTGACTGCATGCCTGAGCAGGGGGGCGCAAAATTGTGAGAGGCTAGCAGTACTTAACGCCAGCCTGCACCTCTTAAAGGGGAGGTGTATTGAGGCTGGAGCAGGTGCTGGAAGTTGTTGAGAAAGACATTCTGACCTGGAAGAAGACGTAATAATGGCACAACAGGGGAGAGAGTGGGCTCCAAGATTTGCTGACGCTGCACTGGAGGCCTTGTTGGAGGATGTGGAGAGGAGGAGAGATGTTCTCTACCCACAGGGGGCCAGGAGGCCCTCCAGACAAACTTTATGAAGGCAGTGGTACCAGATAGCCGTGGCCGTCAATATCAGGAGTCTAGTCCCGAGGACCTGGATGCAATGCCACAAAAAACTTCAATGACCTCACATGAGTGATCAAGGTCAGTGAATGTATCTTCAAATGCCATATCCCACCTGCTGCTCCACTAGCCTCACACACTTCTTCATGCACCACACCCCCATCATGCACCTACCAATAATCTCTGTCAACCAGGACTCATACGTAACATTCATAGCTTCGCCTCACACTCACACACTTAACACTGCTGCAAGCCTCACACTCACATCTTGCACACACTGCCAGCTATACAACCATGAAAGCTACATTCAATCACATTCACTGACACACTTCCCTCCCTTTTGCAGGGCAAGGGGGTGCATAACTGGAGGCAGCAGGACCTAACTGGTGGGTGACTGTCACAGCTGTACGTCCTTACCCCCATGGAGGAAACAGTGCCTGCCATCTTTGGAGCGGCCATTGCTGAGCCTGTGGCCAGCGGCAGGGCTGAGAATGACTGTATTGTCATGACTAATCCTCCTTCTCACATCCCACTTCCCCATATCCAACAATCTCTTCTCATTTACAAGCTGCAGATGGTGTAAGCATGCACGTCTTGCTTCTCCCCCCGCCCCCTCACAACAACCTCACAGCAACTTGCAAGGAAAACTGCGGAGGGTTTGATCACCCATACAGATGGAAGCAGACTCCTCCACTTGATCGCCGGGGATATTTGAAGGGGAGGATTTACAGACTGGAAATTCAAACCAAACATCACGTCAACATCTGACATGAGTTATTCAATTCATCAGGATCTTAATATTATCAGCCTTTGAATGTGGAAGGAGAAATGTTTGTCTGTTCTCTTGGGATGCTCTAACCTGCAGGGCTACGGACCAAGAGCTGGGAGGTGGGATTAGGCTGAATAGTTCTTTGTTGGCCGGTGCGGACACAATGGGCCGAAATGGCCTCCTTCCATGCTGTAACTTTCTAACCCTATCCTTGTGCCTTTCCCCTTTCAGATACCCAGGAATGGCAACCTGGCCAAGCAGTGGTGTAAGAGCAAGAAGATAGTGATGAAGAGGAAACAGTGTCAATTGATATCACACTCGCAGCCACCAGCTCAGATACTGACACTGCACGTAATTTAGAGGACAGCTTAGAGGCGGAATCTACACGTAGTGAGACACCGGGCATGGGTGGCTTGCAGCCAGGACAGAGAGCAAGGGTAGCACAGTTGCCAGCTCCCCGGAGGGCGAGATTGCACACGAGTTCTGCTACAGAGGACTCAGATGAGCACTTCGATGGGGCGGGCTACAGAAGGCTGATGGATATTGTAGTGTATGTACCTTTAAGGGGAGAACTACTTTTTACAGCTCCTGTATACTGTAGTACCGGCAGTGACCACACCTGTATATAAACCCTGAGTAGGGATCTGTACTTTAGTTTTCGAGTAACCTTCATCCAGTAAACACCTGTTGATTGTTCCTCTGCAGTCTCTGTCGATTTATTGAAGGACACCATACCTCAAAATTCACGGATTTAACAGATATGCATAATGAAATGCTTGTTGCATTGGCAGGCCTGCCAGAAAGCCTGCATGGAATGTCAAGGAGCATGGAGGAGTCTGGCACCAATTTTGCATAGGGCTTTGCGCAGAGCTTGGAGACCATCCTTTCCAGCAGGAAAGTGGTGGCCAACTCCATTAGTACACTTGTGGACCCAACCTTGATGCAGCTTATGAGGGCCGATGTCTCTGCTTCCATTGCAGCACAAGCAGCAGCCACCCAACGTTTGGGTGCTGCAATGGAAGCTCAGACCTCTATCATCCAACTTCAGATTGCTGCCATCATGGCTGTGGATTATAGTGTGCAAAGGGGCTTGCAAGCAGTCCAGCAGTCTGTCCTCAACAGATTACTAGGATTGCTGAGGCGCCGGCCTGGGGGAGTAGTTGTGGCTGCGTGGAGCATGAACCTGCTGTCCTCTCTCAGGGTGACAGCATTCGTCCTCCTGCCAGTGCCACTCTGCCAGGTTCCTCCAGAGTGGTCCAGGCAGTGGAAGCATTGTTTCAGCACCCCGATGGTCTGCTCTATCGTATTTCATGTGGCAGCTGGCTTTTGTTTTATGCATGCTGCCTATGTGTGCGTGGGTTGCGTACCGGAGTCATGAGCCATGTCATCAACGGATAGCCCTTGTCGAACAGTAGCCACCCTCTGGTTTGTCATCGTGGCACAAATGCAGATGGCACAGTGGACTGCTGCAGAATGAAGGCATCATAACTGCTGCCAGGATACCGGGCATTGACCTGCATGATGTGCTGCGTATCGTCACTCAACATCTGGATGTTTCAGTTGTGGTACATCTCAGAGTTGACATGCGGTGCCCGCATAGCAACATGCTTGCACCCTGCACCATGGGCAAGCCTGCAATCCTCACGAAGTCGTGTGCTCGCTCCACCTGCTGCTCTCTGGCAAGAGAGATTGATATGTAGTTGGCTCTCTTGGAATAGAGAACGTCAGTGACCACCCTTACGCAACAGTAGATGGCAAACTGAGAGAGGTTGCAAATATCTCCAGTTCCAGCCTGGAAGAAGACCGACGTATAAAAGTTCACGGCCACGGTAACCTTCACAGCCACTGGCAATGTGGTCCTCGCCCTGCGCTGCGGTTGAGTCGTGGCTGAAGCAGATGGCAGATTTCAGTGAGGACATCCATAGTGAAATGCAAACGTGTGACACACTGTTCCTCCCTGAGGTTCAGGAAGGAGAATTGCTCCCTGAACACCCTGGCTGGTAATGGCTTCCTGCTGAGAGCCTTTTGCCCCCTCCTCCTCCTTCTAGCAGTTTGCCCTGCTCTGTGTCGCTTCTGCTCATTCTCCCAGTTATGCTGTTTTCCGAGGGGAATGCCTACTACTGCATCCATGTCTTGGGAGCAAGTGGTTCATGCAGTTCAAGCCTTGAACTCAGGAGAAAGTCCTGCCACACCACTCCCTGTAGACTTTAGCAACTTTAAAGAACTTTAGAAAGCACCAAATACTTGTAAAATTGCAGCAACAGACAGTAGAAATCAATCAGCAACTAAACTGCAAGTAGTTGATCCCTTTTAAAGATGTACTGGTGGGTGGTCTTTCCTGCTGCTGAACACATGTTCAGCTGTGCAAGTTTAAGAGAGGATGTAACGCTAATTGACGTCACGATCTGCCTACTCTGGATACTCCGGCGGACGCTCACTGCACTCGCACTCACTTCACTCGCGCTAATGCCCTCACCAATATGGCATCCGGCGTGAATAGCACCAGAAGTCGGAGGCCAATTTATAAAGCTAAGGGGGGAAAATTGAGTCGCGCCCCCTTTGGGGCACTAACTTTGCCGGGGGGCTAAAAGTAGCGCCCCCCCGGCCGAAATTCACCGGTAGCGCCCCAAAAGGGTAGCGGGGTGCTACTGGTGAATATCGCTGTGAGTGAATGTCGCGGTGCTACATGCTGCAGTGCGAGCACGGCGCGCCATGGTACTGCAGGCCTTCCTCCCCTTCTTAAAGGGGTGGGGCCTTGCGCCGCATGACCCTGGGCCCAGCTGGGCCACCAGGGATTGGAGTGCCAGCAAAATAGCCCGGCACTCAAGTGAAGTTCCGGGCTCACGGAGCGCAGCCGGCACTCCGTGGGGGGGACTTCAGAGGAGGCCGGGGACGGCAGAGGGGGCAGGTGCTGGCAGGCGGCCAGCAACAAAAAATGGCCGCCCGGCCCCTTCCCTTTAATTAACGCCGCCCCGGCCGCAGGTAGGCCCCCCTGACCCCATTGGACATAGCGTCCGGTGGCAAGTCGGGGGGGGCGCGACCGAAGATCGCGAGCGGGGCGCTGCACATGGCGATGGCGTCATCGCCAGCAGAGAGCCGCCATGGGACACTAATGGTTACCGCCACTGCTAACCTCCCGCTGAATGTCACGGGAGGCGTTGGCGGCGCCGCACCCGGGCGCTAATTGCTTTGCGCCCTATTCGCGCCCTCTTAGGGCGCTAATGGGAGGTGCAAAGCAACCAAACTTTTAGGCCTAAGGATACTCGTAGCACCCAAAATACAGGCGCTACGGATCCAAATTTTGAGTGCACGACTTTTGTTTTCTACCAGAAAAGGATCTTGCAATAAAGATTTTGAATCTTTACAAGCAGATTTTATTACAACAAATTTTGGAAGCAATTCTTAAGTCTCATTTTAAAACAACCAGAGGAATGTTTTCAGAGGGAAAGCAGAAAAAAATCTTGCTGTGTTCAGTCCGACGGTGAAAGGGGGTAAATGATGTAC
Organism: Somniosus microcephalus; assembly: GCF_052327205.1. Classification (NCBI taxonomy): domain Eukaryota; kingdom Metazoa; phylum Chordata; class Chondrichthyes; order Squaliformes; family Somniosidae; genus Somniosus; species Somniosus microcephalus. The sequence continues at coordinate 81,351,270 of NC_141001.1, read as the reverse complement.
TGAAGGCTTTTCTGTTTTTAGAAAGGTATGTGATTCTTCTATTAACTAATAAAACATTGTGTATTATTTGATATAGTGCCTGTCATGAATCTTATCATGACTCATGAAGTAACACTGGGCAGCCAGTTGGTGGCACCGTCCAAGGAGTATAAATACTCGGGTGTGGGCCCAGCTTGCTCAGGATGTTTCTGTAACCAGGAAGTAGTGATGTACAGGAAACTTTGTTATATCCAGCACCGACGGGACTGAGCTGTTGCCGATCTAGCAAAACTGCCGGACATACAAAGTTAATGTTGAAGCATACGGAGGTTTTCATCTCCGTATCTGACAACAAACACTGTTGCTTAGCAACAGCTTCTAAACAGTTGGCTGCAGCTGCAAGTGTCTCTAGCTGAAGCTGCTGCTATAGCTACAGACCTTGCAGTGCCTGACTGGGAAAAAAAAGCAACGAGAACTAAAAAAACTTATAGAAAACGGCTCCTGATTTTTGCTGTTAGATCGAGTATTCCAGACAAACCAAAGTTTCCTGTAACTAGAAATCTCATGGTTTTGAAACAGTTGATTAAAGCCTTGTTTTATACGCAAACCAAGTGCTCAGTAGTCTTTTTACATCAATTTAATCAACTGAACCTGCTCCACGCTCCGAGTGGTCTTGGGAACAGCCAGCTACGACTCAAACCGTAGAAGGGAACTCAGACAAAGTAATCGATCCATCATGGACAAACTACTCAGACCCACCCATCTTGATCTGGACCCGAATTCACCTACAACTGCTAAGGTATAGAAACACTGGTATCATACCTTCAGCAACTTCCTCAGGGTGTGTGGTGAGAATGTACCTGATAAATTAGAGATACTTGCCAATTATGTATCTCCTCATGTGTTTGACTATATCGAAGACTGTGTAGACTATGACTCTGCTATCCTAACATTACAGCGACTATATGTTAAGGCCCCAAACTAAATTTTTGCTCGGCATCTACTGGCCACTACTCGACAACAACCCAGGGAATCACTTGACGAATTCCTTCAAAAGCATCACAGGCTCAGCAAGGATTGTAATCTTAAAGCTGTCGTAGCTGAGCAGTACCAGAAGGAGCTAATTCGTGATTCTTTTATTAACGGAATTACATCTCCCTTCATACGCCAGCATCTGTTGGAGAATAAAACCCTTGAGTTACAGGCTGCCTATGACCAGGCATGTTCCCTGGACTTAGCAAAGAGGAATGCAGATACCTATCTTTTACCTCGTGCATGGGCTGCTGCTATTACTTTTAATGACTCCTTCGATAGATCTCGGGCGGAAGCCCTCACTGATGATGACGCAACCTGCAATCATTGCAGCAAGAAAGGTCACTTTTCTAAGGTATGCCAGTCAAGAGCCTCTGTTAGTAAGAAAGGCCACTTTTCTAAGGTATACCAGTCGAGAGCCCCTGTTAGTTTTGCAGCTACTCTCTATAAAACTGCTCCTCCCCCAAGAGTCACTACTATGGTTACAGCTGCAATCTATAAAACTGCTCCTCCCCCAAGAACCACTATTAAGGTTACAGCTGTCAAGGGTAAAACTGCCCCTCCTCCCATCACAGCAGTTTTTTTCCCCAAAGTCTGTCCCATGCAGCCACGATGGTTTCAGTAAATGGACACATTTTGAATGCACTAATCGACTCATGCAGCTCTAACAGCTTCATTAGTGAGCAGGCTGTCAGTAAGTTAAAACTGCGTATTTACCCCTCAGACAGGGAAATTGCAATGGCTCTGACGACACGGACCACCAACTCTTCCGGCTTTTGTCTTGTCGACCTTATTCTCAATGGCCGCACATATTTCTCCACCCGGCTCGGGGTGCTCAAAAACCTATGCAGTGATGTGCTCCTGGGACAGGATTTCCAGAAACAACACAAATGATTCACTTTCGAGTTTGGAGGGTCAAAGGGGGAGCTTACTATTTCCTAAGTACCGTTTTGTGCGCTTTCGGCAGCTTTGCTCAATGAGCCCTCCTTGTTTGCCCATTTCCCCCCCCCCCGATGTAAGCCCATAGCCACTAAATCACGATGTTTCAGCCAAGATGATCGATCCTTTATTGAGGCAGAAATCTCTCGCCCTCTAGCTGACAGTATCATTGAGCCATGTTCATCTTCCTGGCGGGCTCAAGTCGTCGTTGTTAAAAATCCTCTGAAGCAACACAAGAAATGTCTTTGCATCGATTACTCGCAAACCATTAACCAGTATACTGACCTGGATTCCTACCCACTACCACGCATCGATGACATGGTCAATAACCTTGCCAACTACAAGGTATTTTCAACTTTTATTTAAAGAGCACATACCATCAAGCACCGTTAAAGGACTCTGACAAAAAGTATACGGCCTTTGAGGCCAATGGTCGGCTTTATCAGTTTTGTCGCCTTCCATTTGGGGTCACCAATGGGGTGGCTGTCTTTCAACAGGCAATGGATAACCTAGTCAAACAGGAGAACTTAACGGACACTTTTCCATATTTGGATAATATCACCATTGCTGGTCATGACCAGAAGGAGCATGATGCCAACCTCCAGAAATTTTTTGACGTTCTCCGTCATCGCAACTTAACCTTAAATGAGTCCAAATTTGTGAAATCAGTACCATCAGTCAACCTCCTTGGCTACTGGGTGGGCAACGGTGTCATCAAACCAGATCTGGATCGACTTTGTCCGCTTCAGGAGCTCTTTCCCCCTACGAATCTCGGCTCTCTTCATCGAGCACTCGGCATGTTCGCCTAATATGCGAAGTGGATACCCCACTTCTCCGACAAGATCCTGCCCCTGCTTCACACAAAGTCATTTCCATTGGAGGCAACAGCTATTTCAGCTTTCAACCTCCTCAAGCGACAACTGGAAAAAGCCACGCTTCGTTCCATCGATGAAAATCTTCCTTTCGTGGTCGAGTGCAATGCATCGGATGTGGCGAACTCGGCTACCTTGAATTAAGGTGGTCGACCCGTTGCATTTCTGTCCAGAACTTTGCAGGGTAGTGAGCTCCATTATCCTCCTGTCGAGAAGGAGGCTACGGCTATCATCGAAGCAGTACGTAAATGGAGTCATTTTCTGGCTCGTCGCCATTTCATGCTTATAACCGATCAGCGCTCCGTGGCCTTTATGCTGGATAACCAGAAACACACTAACATCAAGAATAACAAAATACAACTCTGGAGGATGGAATTGGCCGCCTTTGGCTACACCATACATTATCGACCCGGCAAAGAGAATGTGGCCCCGGATACCCTCACGCATGCATTCTGCTCTTCTATGTCAACTTCGACTCTTGCAGACCTTCATACTGACTTATGCCATCCTGGCGTTACCCGTATGTTGCACTTTGTGCAATCTAAAATTCTCCCATTTTCTATGGAAGATGTGAAAAGAACTTGCTCCACTTGTAGAATCTGTGCGGAATTAAAACTGCAATTCTTCCGTCCATCGGATGGCTCGCTCATACACGCTATACAGCCTATGCAACGACTCAGCATTGACTTTAAAGGGCCATTGCCTTCCTCAACGCGAAACACCTACTTGCTTACTATGGTGGACAAATATTCACGCTTTCCCTTTGCTTTCCCCTGTCCCAATATGCTTACTTCCACAGTGATCAAATGCCTTGATCAAGTCTTTTCCCTTTGCGGTACGGCCAATGTCATCCACTCTGACCGGGGTCCCTCCTTCATGTCAAGCGAACTCAAAAGTTATCTTTCCTAACGGGGAATTGCTACAAATAAAATGACACCATATCATCCCATTGGTAACGGGCAGGTTGAGAGATACAACGCTATCATTTGGATCGCTGTTTGCCTTGCACTGAGGTCATGCAACCTACCAGACCAGCAGTGGGAAACTATGCTCCCTGACGCGTTGCATTCCATCAGGTCTCTTCTTTCTATGTCTACCAATGTCACTCCTCACGAGCGATTCTTCAGGTTCCAGAATCGCTCCACTCATGGGACGTCCCTACTGTCATGGTTGGCAGCTCCCGGCCTTGTGCTGCTCCGAAGATTCGTCCGATCTTCCAAAAATGATCCCCACATCGATGAGTTGGAACTAAAGGACGTTAATTCCACTTATGCGCACGTGCGGTACCCTGATGGCTGGGAGTCCACCGTTTCACTCCAAGATCTGGCTCCCTGTCCAACCAGTCCCACGGACCCAACTGGTAGAGGAACCCATGGTAATGATGCTGACGCTCTGCGCTCCTTTGGGGATGACGCCCTACCTGGGACATCAAGGGATCTGCCGGCTACTCCACCGGATCAACTCGGGGAGCCGAGCGCTTCCCATGGGATGGCCACCCAAAGCCAGGACGCCGGTCAATCCCCGGCTACCAACCATGATGACGCCAGCTCTGCACCTGTGGGGACCCGCACCCGGAGTCATGATCTCCCCAGTCTTCCGCAGGTCGATCAAGGCGACACGGGCCCCATCGTTCTATCAGTATGGACCAAGCAACCCAGGGATCAAGACACAGTCCAAAGAGACGTGCCTTCCAGCCACAAGCGAAGATCTAAAAGACTGCGCCTATTCGTGGTCCGCCTAATCCACTAAAAGGAAGTCGTTGGACTTCCAAAACTTTCAGGCGGGAAGGATGTTATGAATCTTATCATGACTCATGAAGTAACACTGGGCGGCCAGTTGGTGGCACCATCCAAGGAGTATAAATACTCGGGTGTGGGCCCAGCTTGCTCAGGATGTTTCTGTAACCAGGAACTAGTGATGTAACTAGAAATTTCATGGTTTTGAAACCGTCGATTAAAGCCTTGTTTTACACTCAAACCAAGCGCTCAGCAGTCTTTTTACATCAGTGCCTGAATCTTTATAAAATACTATGGCCTAGAAATTGGGTTGGGGCGCCAAAGTGGCGCAAAAGTCGGCTGAGCGCAGGATTTAGCGCAGCGATCGGAGTAATTCCGATTGCCAGAAATTCAGTTTCACATGCTGCGGCATGGCACGCTGCGGTACTGCAGGCCTTCCTCTCACTGTTAAGGGGGAGGTGCTTGCAACAGCGCGATCCCTGATCGCGAGTGCCGGCAAATGAGCCTGGCACCAAGGAGAAGTGCCGGGCTCTCGGGAAACAGCCGGCAATGCCGTGGGCGGGGGGGGGGTGGTTAGGAGGCCGGGGACGGAGGTGCTGGCAGGCGGCCGCTGAAAAAGCGGCCGCCCCGCACCTCCACCTTAACTTGCGCCGCTGCCGGCACAGTAAGGCCCCGTGAACCGGGCGCGGGTAGCGAGCGGCGCAACTGCGGCGTTCGCTACCAAATATCGCGAACGGGGCATGAATGGGGTGCTGCGCACACCGATGACGTCATCGGTGGCGGCGCAGCGCAAAAGCCTAACGCCACCATTAGCGCCCCTACTGAATATCATGGGAGACGCAGCCAGTGGCGCTACAGCCACTGACTGCCTCTTTAGGTGCTAACAGATGGCGCTAACAGATGGCGCTACTCACCCAATTTCTCCCCCTATACTTTCTGACTTACTGTGAGAATGCCATGGGAGGTCTACTAGTAATTAAAAATAAACTATTTTGCAAGTGTATCCCAGAGTCTTTCTCGTACATGGATAATCTTCATTTTTCCATTGTATGTTCTTTTTAGATAGTGGATGTGGGGAATAATTCTGTTTAAACATAAGGGCCTGGATTTTGCATTAGGAATAATGGTGAGGCTATCAGCGCTCACTGTTGTTATGGAATAAATTGGACAGCAACTTCCAGAGTCCACACATGCACAGTTAAACATGGAAATCCAGAAGTTGCTGTCCAATTTACCCTGCTCCTCCAAAGGCTGAACTATAACAGAACCTTGCCGATAGACTCGGCATTGAAATCAATGTAAGGGCGTAAAGTTGCGGTCGTTACCCACTAAACACGCCAGAAAAAGTTGGGGCTGGTGTATTCAGGAGTAAGTGAATTTGTAACAGTGTGAGAAGTCATATTTACTGCTAAACAACCTCTCTGGGCCTGAAAATTTAATTTTACAAGTGTGGAGTAGAATTGAGTTCCATGGGCTTTGGGCTGGATTGTTAGAGTTGCATATGGTCCATGAATAGTAGTTTGGAAATCGCTGATAGAGAATACTGGCTGACATCCTTAGTGAAAGCATGAGTCTGCGTTGGCTTGTGATGACCTGGAATTTCAGAAGTACGCTAATGAAGAAATACACCTTTTTCCACAAGAAGAAAATGTTTTGATTTTTTGCTTCAGTCTATTGTTTTGTCTCCTGGTGACCTCTTTGTATTCTAGGAAAAGTGTAGACAAAAATCTTGAACAGTGACATCAGAAGGATGGAAGAGGGAACCAGGATGATTTTAGTAGTTCCATATTGGCAACAAAGCCTAATTGTTGGCGATGCTCTCCTACTGGAGAACTCAATTCATTAAATATATTCAAGGAGTTGGATATATTTCTTAAGGTTAAAGGGATCAAGGGGTATGGGGAGAAAGCAGGAACAGGGTACTGAATTTGGATGATCAGCCAGGCTCGAGGGGCCGAATGGCCTACTCCTGCTCCTATCTTCTATGTTTCTATGAGTCTTATTCTTTGTGAATTTAATTAGAGTTGGAGATATTTTTAAACATTTAAAATAAATTTGTGTTTTACTTTTTCTGTCTGTCTCTTTTATCTCTCTCTCACTCTCAATATCATCTTTCTTTCACAATCTTTTTTTTTGCTTTCTATACATGATTTAAATCAAATTTTTATTTCCTGGTTTATACTTCGTGGTTTAGACTCTGCAGGCTGAATTTTCATTTGGCTGTGGAGTCGGGATTGGAGGTGTGTGGGGGGTTAAAATCCTGAAATCAGGGGTCCCGACCCCATTCCGCCCCCAACCCGCCTCCATGCCAGTTTCAAAGGAGGCGGATACCCGACACGCACTGGGACCCGCCTCCCCGAGGTGGGAAGGGGATTAGTGCCAATTAACTGCCTGTTAACAGGTAGTTAACAGGCAGTTTTTAGCCAAATCCCGATTTTCATTGTTCAAATGTGGGATTCCTGACGGCTCCAAACCACGCCAAGTTAGCGAGGCGGGCCGTCGGGATGAAGGGCTTGGTGGGGTCGAGATGTCCGGTGTTCAGGTGAGTGATGGGTGCATGAGTGCAGAGGTAAGTGTGTTTGGTCTGTGTAAAGTGTTTGAAGAAGTTCTAACCTTTACTTACCTTTACAGCCGTCCTTCATTCAGGTCTCGGGAATCCCTCATCTCAGCGGCACAGAAAGCAGAATGGCCGCCAGCTGTCAAAATCTGCAGCCTCTGCTTTCTGTTCCAGGGAGATCTCTAAATCATCCTGAGAGGAAGGAATTAACCTGGAGTACAGATTGGCAGTGTTTGACAGCTTCAAGCAGCTGTGAAACGCTGATATTTAATCTGTCAAAAGGTCTTGACAGATGACATTTCATCTGTTGCTGGGTGGCCCTTAATTGGCCTGCTGAGCCCGCTGGGTGGGCTCAACAAGGTCAATCAATTCAAAATCGCGTGGGTTGGCTAGAACTCGATGGAGGCGGGACTACAACCCCAAAAGTTGTAGTCCCGCCTCTTACCCGCCTTCTCAATGAAAATCCAGCCCTACGTGTCATGGTGAGGATTCTTCAATTTGATTAGTTGAAGAGCCTCGCTGTTTCTTGTCCTGCTCACAGATGCCACAGATCCCCTGTAGAGGGCGCAGCGCTGGATCAGATGCCCAATGACAGCAAGTCTCTGCTCAAAACCTCGCTAAGACTCTGTGGGCAACTGTGTCAGAGGAGTGAACGGCGAGTGCCGTTCCTTCGCCACTGACCGCCAAGATAGTTTAAGCTTCATTTGTATTTATTCAGATGTAGTGGGCATAACAACTCCAGAGGATGCTTTAAGTTGTTTTATTTTATCTCTCGCCATATTGCTCATTTGATAACATGATCATGGAGCTATTTGTTCCACAGTCAAATGCTTTATGGTAGAAATACAGTCGCACCTGATAATTTAAAATTGGTTTATGAAGAAGAAAATTGAGTTATCCAATGATTTGAGTTAAGCGACATAGATAACATGGCAAAGTGGGAACTTAGTCCTAAAAAAAATGATCATATAATTTGAATTAGGTAACTTTGAATTAAGAGTAGACTGCACAAAATCTGCAGTTTGCTGCATAGAATTAGAATGGGAAATTAAACAATTTCTCCTCTTTCCTCGTCCTCTCCTTAATTTGTTGACTTCTTGCTGGGGTAGGTTTTTAGGTCATTAGTTGCCTCCAGTACCTTGTCCAACTAATCATTACTCATGCGAGCCTTGACAGCGAGTTTTGGCAGGCCATTTGACTGTCGAAGCAATACAGCTGCGTCTAAAACATTTCAGGGAAGTATCTATAGAGGTTACTTTAATATTCCTCAATGCATGAGCTACCTAACTATTATTTTTTGATATATCAGGCCTTCTCTCCTCTTGTTTTCAACCTTGATTGTGTCCCGTACCATGGGCCTTGCCCCTCCCACTCGGTTTCTCAATTTTAAACAGGGACATTTGTTCATTACAGAATGTCCTTTTGCCATTGTAAGAATGCATAGTTATTACCCTTCCTTTTTACCAACAGTGTTGAGAAATATTAATTTTTCTTTCTATTTTTGTTTCCTCCTTGTTTACCTACCCTCTTATTTTTAAAGGGTGATTTTGCCTTGCAAAATATGGATGCTGAGCTTTTTACACTGAAGTTAGTTGGTTAGCTTGTGGCTAATGCGTCAAGTAAAGACAACCATGGAAAACAATACATTTTCTACTAATTTGATACTTGGCCACACAAAGTTAAGGATCATCATGAAAATGTCATACCATCTTGCATCTGTGAGGTTTTCACTGGAGTGTTGAGCCCAAGTAGAATCGAGATGGAGCCTCTCCATACTTGGGCTGAGAGAGTCTCTGCATTGAGTTAATTTGATAAAGTATTTTCTGATGAAGTGTGATGATGGTCTTATTCCTCCATTTCTAAGTTATCAATGGAGTCAAGAACTTGTATTGTAGATTTATAAAACTGTGATTGCAATGAAATTCCAGAAAGAAAGCCTTTCCTTCGGGTTGGCAGTTCTACCGCCAAACAGTAATACTGAAAAAATCTTCAGTGTTGCACTGAGGAGATCAGAGCCACTGAATGAATATCTGTATGCTAATTCAGACCCATTTCTGTTGGTCTTTGGTACCAGTATCACTGGAGTTATGCCATAACTGTGAGAAGGAATACCATTATACAATGCAGGAAGCATACAGAGCCATTTTCATTTCTCATCCTCTCCACTCCCTCATTGTGCAACTAATAAAGAAGACAACAGTGCCTCGAAAAGCATAACATTGATTGGGCTTCTGATTCCCATCATGGCTAGGGCTCAGTACATTTCAATCTATATTTCTGCAAAATAATTCATGGGATTAGTGCCTTTGCATCACTGCTTCAGAAATAGATTATTGGCAGTGTTGAGTTAAAGTCTAATAACAAAGTCAAACACTAATAATAATTTCACCACTAATAGAAATTAATTTCCTTCACATTAGGAGCAGTGTACTTATTTTGATCTTAAAATCCTCTCCTCCCCCATTAATTCTGGTGATCAAAACACTGAGAGAACTAGTTTTAAAACATTATTACTAGATTACATTAGTAGAAATACAGGAGCCTGCCTTTTTGTGACTCGTGAAGTCACTGCCTCAAGCTCTTGGTTACAAATGACTACTGCCCACCCGTTGATGGCACAGGGATTTAATGTCCCTGCGGGCTGCAATCGCCAGCAGCACGCAAATTTTTGTATAAGTTCAAGGTCAAAGTGCAATGCCGACCACTTCTCTGCTTTCTATTCTTGAAGGGAAAACCATAAACAAGGTAAAGTCTAGTACTCAGTATGACTCCAAATGTGTATTCTACGCCTACTGCAGTACTTCAGTCCCTCATGATCTTGCTACCCCTGCGTGGCCTTGCTTCACTATCTTTGCAACCTCTTCCAACCCTAGGTCCCACCTCACACCCTCTCTACTCTTCTAACTGTGAGCTACACTATGAACACTTCCTTCCGACTCACCATTAATAGCAGAGCCTTCAGCCATCTTACACTCTAGAATTCTCTTTCAAAATGCTCCACCTTGCCAGATTTGTCCACATGTTCTCTCCTGGATCTTCCCTCAACTCCTGCACAGTATCCTTGTGAAAAGTTTGTTGGGACATTTCAAGACATTAAAGCCTCGATTTTCCTCTTTGGTGGGATCTTCTAGTGTCAGGCACATCATAATTTTTATTGTTGAGCTCTCAACTTCCATCTCACTCGGGTGGGGGGTTGAGGGGGGGGAAGCAAATTGCTGTTACACCTGCCCCAGTGTAACGTGAGTGTGATGGCAGCTGAAGCCCAAAAAGATAACTTTTCAAAATATTTTCATTTAAAAGAAAAACAACAACTGCTCAGCAATTGGTTGCAGGAGGCAAAGCATCTTTATCATTGTTAAAACTCCCTCCGACTCTTTAGCAACACTGGATGCCAGGAATGTAGTGGTTAATTTATCGTTTGAATACGCCCACTCAGGTATGGGCAGATGTATTCAGTATTTGCTCCATGAGTCGTATTGAATCATTTCTGGCGGGAAATCATGGAGGCGCCAGCGGAGGCTGGTCCTGCAAAAGAGCTCCCCGCCACATTCACTGCTCCTGTCTGTCCGCAACAGCCCCAAAATGGGCAAAAGCAAATGGCAAAAGAGAACCTAAAATCTTGCAAAAGTGAAGCAAGGACTCAGGCTTAAAGTGCTTTTTTCATTCTGACATTAAATTTAAATATTGGCCCGGAAATTCCATTCGCAGCCCTCCACCCGCAGGAGGGCTGCGATCCAGAAAAATCTGCGTCTGGACCGGAGGGTTCCTGGGAGGCGCAGAATTCCATTGCTGTGCCTTTTCAAACTGCCGGTGTGCAGGGCCCACGTATCCCAGGGGCGCAGGTGGTTCGCAGTGTCTCTGGGATCACGTGGGCCATGGGGAGCCAATCAGAGCAGGGAATCTCCATTCATAGATTTGACAGGAAGACCTGTCAAATCTATGAATTGAGATCAGCCCCAAAACATAAGTAAAACTTCAAATAATTTTTTTTTAAATCACATTTTTAAAATATGACTATAAATTACATAAATTAACTATTTTAAACAAAATTTACATTTTTGAAAAAAATAATTGAAGTTTTTAATGGGACTAAAAATAAACTTACCTTTCTTTAAAGTATTTTAAAATGATAAATCAGTGGAAAAAACAATATTTTACTTTCTTCACCTCTTACCTTGTTAAAAGCAGGCCTTGCACCTGCTTTTCTAGGCGCAGCTGTTTCAGACTTACCTGGACTGAAGCAACTGTTGAAAAAAACGGAAGTTTCAGCCGTACGCGCTGCCTCTTCGGCGCAGGCGTTTGACCTGTCAAGACCTTTCTTTGAAGAACAGAAGTTCCGGTTTCTAGCGCATGCGCAGTGCATGCGTAAAACCGGCACTTCTGTTGGCCCTATGGGTGAGTACACATCGCATACACACCCGTAGGGAACGCAATTTATGGGCCATCTATTACTGACCAGGGGAAATAATCCAGGTGAAAACCCTTACTAACTGCTGCTGGTTTTGTGGCTTCCTGTCTGCATAGTGGGAGAACGGGCGCATTGGGATTTAACCCAGGGTACTTCAGTAATCTTGTCATTACAGCTGCAATTGTTAGTTTAGCTCTCTCATACTGTTGGGCTCACTAACTCCTTTCAGTTCTCCGCACGATGTGAATGGTAATCACCCAAAAACACAAAGATATCAAAGTTTTTCCACAGTTTTACATAACTGATTTTTAACGCCCTCTTTCACTTATGCCCCAATGGGCACTAATACTATTTAGCATTGGCATAGTTTGATTCAGGGTTCCCTAATCACATCAAGCCTCTGTTCATCACAATACCATACAAATATCCAACAAACAACCTTCAAAGTCATTGCCTTTATTCTCGATGGAAACTATTTGGATAAACATCTCTGCCCTGGGGACAGGTAATACTGTTGCAATCACTTGTCTCAATTGAATTGTACCTGCTCCAAATGCAGCTGAAATGATGTTTGTTACACAGACACAGAGAACAATTTTGCAATAGGCTGCATCTCCTTTCTCAAGTCACAATTGAGCTCATCTTTTACAACAGTAATCTTGATATGTTCTTACTCTGATATACTTGGCGCACAAACTGTAACAGTAAACATGTGCTAGTTAGAATCGCTTTCCCTGCCACGGACAGGCAGACTCTTTGTTGTTTGTATTTGAAATTCACTGGCTGCCTGACAAAACATGTATATTCGTAAATTCTCTCATTTAAATGTTTTGAAGTTGACGGCTTATTTGCTAACAGCATACTTGTCATTTTCAGGTCTGTTTCACATATTCTGAAATTAGCTAGCCAGTCGATTCTGTGTAATCGGTCTGATTTCAAAACAGAGCCATCAGGACAACATTTTCAGAGCAAGATTGTCAAGGTGAAATAATTGTAGAAATTCAAACTGCTGGGTGAAGGGGTAGTGCAGTTTGAGGCACTGAACTCTGAACAACTGACCTCCATACTACCCTGAAGCATATTTTTGTGCAGCAGCCTATTTGGACAAGACACAGACCAGACACACATACGTCAACTGCGCTTGCTAATATTTCACAGTGTAAAGAATAAAATCGCCCTTATTAGTAATAACTGGCCACCAACGCAAAATATTTGGTGGTCAAAGATAATGGCCCAGATTTTGCGGTGGTAATGACGGTGAAACTGTCAGTGTGCGCCGTCATTACTCCTCTGAAAGTGACAGTAACTTCTGGAGTCAGCGCATGTGCAGATAAACGCAGAAATCCAGAAGTTGCGGTCAGGCATTCCCTGCTCCTCCACAGGTTGCACTGTGGAACTTCCCAGAGCCGGCAATCAACTCCAATCACAGTTCCTGATGAAAACTTCCCCTATTACGCTGGAATATCACTGTTCAACCACCCCCACCACCCCGAAAAAGTTAAACCTTGTTGAAAGAGGTGTAACTGGGTTTTTAACGGCATATTGACTGCTTAACAACCGTTCTGACCCTGAAAAACTAATTTTATATTTGTGGAATGTCAAACTGTTCCACTAATATAATCAAAATTACATGGATTTTAACTTAATCATTTTTTTAAAAGTTGGTTTATGATATTTCAGCTTCTAACTTGATCCTTTGTGTATGTCCCAATCTTTATTTTGCTCCCTGTAAAATTTATAAAAAGTAAATTATAAGCTGCATTTTACTTCCTGGTTTGCTGTCTGTGAGAATTCTTTAATGTGATTGGCTGCTTAGCCTGCTTGATGACATCATTTTTGCTGGATGCTGGAGATTTGCTTGATTTGGCGCCAGATTCAAACTAAGGTCGGAAGAGCTGAAATTTACGCCACAGATATCGTTAGACCTTTGTGGGCAGTTTTCTTCAAGGTCAGCAGCGAGCACTGTTGCTTTGCCACTGACTGCAAATTCGGGCCAATGTCAAGATAATAATTGAGGGTGGGTTGAATAAAGTGTCCATTTTTGCCACTTGGAAATGATGACATGCATTTCTGTAGTACTTTATCCTATCTCTCAGAACTATCTCAAAGTACTTCACATGGATTATTTTTGAAGTGCAGTGACTTTTGTTATATATGCAAACGTAACATCCATTTTGCGCACACAAATCTAAAAACAGCAAACAAATGGATGACCGGCTAGTCTGTCTTTTAGTGGCATTTTTTGATGGAGTAATGTTGGATAGGGCATCAGAAGAATCTCTGCTTTGCTTGCAATAATGCTGTGGATCCTTTAACATCCACCTAAACAGTTCTCCTTCAGTACGGCTTGAAAATGTCAGTGTATATTATATCATGGACTCTTGGACTGGTGATTGTATTTTTATCAGCTGTCATTTCAGGGATCATAGCCATTGACCAAAGGACACATTATTTTATGGTGGTGACCTATCCTGTAATTATTATTAATATTTATTGTTAATCTTTATAAACACATACTAGCATTCAGGCACCTAGCATTTAGGCACCTATTGTTAAATTGTATCTAGATCTACAGAGATTCTTATATGTAAAAGAACCCCAACTTAGACCAAGATACAGGTATTAAAACAGCACACACTACTACTAACTGTTTTATTTTTGAATTTTTCTAGCCACTTTTAAAATAGCATCATCTGTTATACCCCAGAATGGTGGCATGCAGGTACAATTTCTCACTGTGCTGAGATCCTAAACTCAGCTGTGTCATGATGCTGAGACAACAGTGGTAGAGGCCTGAGAGCAGATTACCCACCTGCCTTTTTTATTAACAGGAAATACACGGCCAGAAAGGGAGCAAAATAAAATGATTGGTAGCACAACATTCAGGAGCCACACGGGGAACCGGAGTAAAACACTTTAATTGGAAAGGGCCAGAATCAAAGAATCTCAAGGACCATTTTAATGGTAGTTTTTCACACTTCTGTGGCTCTTCATGGTATTGTATACACCGTGCTACAGCCCATAGTGTCTCCTGTCCCTTGCAGCTATTAAACATTGCTGGAAAAAGAGCAAAGAAAGAGAAAACTTAGCAAAATAATTAAAAAGAGGACGGAGGGAAAGAAAAATGAATACTAGCAACAACAAAAAAGGGGGAGGAACCAGCAACAAGAAGAGAGTGAGAAACTGGCAACAAAGTGAAAGAACAGGTGAGGAACCTCCAACAAGAGTAAAAGAGGGAGATGAACTGGTAACTAAGGGGAAGAGAGGGAGAAGAATCAGCAACAAGGAGAAAGACACAGGGAGGGAGAACCAGCAACAGAGGGAAAAAAGAGAGAAAGAAAAAACAAACCAGGTGTGGGGAGAAAGAACAGGAGGAACCAATAACAAGGGATGGGGAAGAGAAAGAGAGAGAGAGAACAATCAGCAACATGGGAGGCATAAAGAGAGACAAAAACTGGCAAAAAGGATAGAGAGGGAAGAGACCCAGAAACAGGAGTGTAAGAAAATAAATAAATATGGTTATCTAGGGTAGCACCAATTCAGGACAAATTATTGAACCCACATTCCCAAAGGAAGCCTGATAGTTGGTAAGAGCAGGAAACTTACGTTAGCATTAAGTTGATATTTTCTACATATATATAACAAAGTACAATGGATACTAGGAATAATGAGATGGCAGTAACCCTATTGAAGGTTTCAGCAACCAAAACTGCAAGAAACCACTCTGAGGTATGGGCAATTCATTTATTATGTGTTGTAAATTTTATGGGTTGTTTTTTTTTTCAGGTTTATGCCATCAATATGGATGCTGACAGCGAGTATGCTCCATGTTGTTGATGCATGATGACGTTCACACTGCATGATTAATGATAGTGATGTTGGTACTGGAAATTTTTCAAGAACCTGCAGTTGATTAATGGGAAATTCTATGGCCAGCATTTATTATACTATGTTGTGACTTTGATCAAAATATTTGAGTACTTATGTTGTTTCCATACATTTATTGGTGAATTTTTATCTGTGGCTGTGCAGGAATACATTACGGAAAGTAACTTAAGCTGCAAGAAAAATAGAGGGGTAAATTGAAGCATGCAGAAAACAGCAATCTTTGAATAGTGCCTTAGTGTACAAATACTGTATTATCTCTCAGCCCTTTAGAATTGGGAGCCATTGACTGATGGTCCCAGGCTTGATGCCTGCACTGTGCTGAGTTACCTGATCTGAACTTGAGTGTAAATCAAGGTGCTACGATAAGGCTTATGCTCCTGAGTTAGGGAAGGAAAATAATTAGATCAGTTTAAGACAAAAACAATTAAATTAATCCCAACCTTAGTTTGGAATCTAGAGGTAGGAAGCAGCTGGAATTTCATTTCCAAGACAATTTACATTGGGAATTTCCTTCTCTTGCTCACAACTGTAATTTTGACTGAAACAGGTTAAAAGGGTTCATTGTTCACTCTGTAACCTGCTATCCTAGACGTTTTGTTCCGTAGCTAGAGCATGGTTGCTTATGGAAGATGACTTTTTCATTGAACAGAAATTTTAAAAAAAACTAACTGGAGAGAGCCTGAATCATAACAGTTACAGCTTAAGTCATGTGAAAGACTGTAATGGGAACAGCAGGGTTAGCTGTCAGTCTCTGGGATGTTCATTGATGCCTGAGTTCAATAATAATTTTGTCGACAAATAATTTGTATTAAAGTCAATTCTTGCAAAGACTTTGTCAAAATTTTTATTCCCTCGTCACCTTGCTCATAATTTTATGTTCTAACTTGTAATGGAAAATGTTCCAAATTGTAAACTGCTTCACACTAATATATATAACTTATAATTCGCTACTGCTAGACGATGTGGAAATAAAAGGTATTGTAAACACAATTTGCAAAAACTTTAGTATGGAAACATGGTATAATGTATAATAAGACTTAGTAATTCAGTAATAACTGCAAGGGCTGTACAAGGGGATGGATTGTACTGAAGTAAATCATTGTACAACATACAGACTAAACAACTAAGGTACACTAAGAAGTACATGAGATTTGCACAAAACTGCCAATATATTTCAAGCAGAACCAAAAGTGATTGAAAGAGAGTTTCAGAGGTAATGCTGCTCCATGCATTTTCACTTTTCTAGCTCAGCACTGTGCTAGATTAGAATCTATATAAAACCTTAATAAGACCACAATTGGAATAATGCATGCAGTTTTGGACTCCACACTATAGGAAGGACATTGAGGCAATAGAGAAGATACAGTGTAGATTCACTAGGATCCTGCCTGGTAGGAGGAAATATAAATGCAAAGAAAGAGTTCAAAATTTGAGTCTGTTTTCATTAGAGGAAATAAATGGATGATTTGATAAAGGTGTTTAAAATTATGAAGGGATGTAATAGAATAGATCTCAACAAGCTGTTACCAGTGGTTCAGGGGTCTGGACTGAGTGGATATAGATATAAGATTAAACATAAGAGATTTAGGACAAGTAACAGGAGAACTTTTTTTACACACAGGATTGTGAGGCTGTGGAATGCACTACCGGAGTTTGTGATTGAAGCAGAGACCATGTCAACCGTTAAGAATAGGTTAGACAGACAACTGAAGGAAAGGGGATAAAGGATATTGGAACATTGTGGGCACATGGGACTAGGACTAATTCTCATATCGGGGATAAACACCAGCCCTGGTTGGGCTGAACGGTCTGTTTCCATATTGTCATTTCTGTGTAATTCTATGTAGAAGTTACATTCTGACAAGTATACAGTCCTCACTATTTCAACAGGACAGTTGTGGATTTTCAATCTCTAGTTACTTAAAGAAGTCACTGTCTTAATGGGGAAAAAAACAAATGCACAAACTTAAAATTTTAAGATATTTTAGAACCAAAAATGAATTCAATCAAATAAAAATACATTGGCCTGGATTTTGCTGTAATAATAGCATTGCTGTTATTACAGGGTAAATCTGACAGCAACTTCTGGCATCCACACCTGCACAGCAAAAAATGATAATCCAGAAGTTGCTGTCAGAGATACCCTGCTCCTCCACAGGCTATGATGTTACAGTCCTTGCTGATAGACTTGGCATTGAAATCACTGTAAGGTGTGAACTGGTGGTACTTACCCACCAGTTCTGCACTAAAGATGGCTGCAAAAGTTAGGGTATTCTGGAGGGGGAGGGTGAACAGCCAGTTGTCGTGGTGCATATAGCTACCAACGATATAGGTAAAAAATGGGATGACGTCCTAAAAGCTGAACATAGGGAGTTAGGAGGTAAATTAAAAAATAGGACCTCAAAGGTAGTAATCTCAGGATTGTTACCAGTGCCACGTGCTAGTTAGAGTAGAAATAGAAGAATATTTCAGATGAATACGTGGCTAGAGGAATGGTGCAAGGGGGAGGGGTTCAAATTCCTGGGACATTGGAACCGGTTCTGGGGGATGTGGAACCAGTACAAACTGGACGGTTTGCACCTGGGTGGGACCGGAACCAATGTCGTAGGGGGAGTGTTTGCTAGTGCTATTGGGGAGGGTTTAAACTAAAATGGCAGGGGGTTGGGAACCTGTGCAGGGAGACAGAGGAAAGGGAAGCAAGGATAGAAACAAAAGACAGGAAGGAGAAAAGCAAAAGTGGCAGGCAGAGAAATCAAGGGTGTAAATCAAACAGGGCCACAGTAAATAATAATTCTAAAAGGACTAAGAGTGTTAAAAAAACAAGCCTGAAGGCTTTGTGTCTTAATGCGAGGAGCATTCATAATAAGGTGGATGAATTAGCTGCGCAAATAGATGTAAACGGATATGATATAATTGGGATTACGGAGACATGGATCCAGGGTGACCAAGACTGAGAATTCAATATTCAGGAAGGACAGGAAAAAAGGAAAAGGAGGTGGGGTAGCATTGCTGGTTAAAGAGGAGATTAACACAATAGTAAGGAAGGTTATTAGCTCTGATGATGTGGAATCTGTATGGGCAGAGCTGAGGAATACCAAGGGGCAGAAAACGTTAGTGGGAGTTGTATACAGACCCCCAAACAGTAATGTTGAGGTTGGGGATGGCATTAAATGGGAAATTGGAGATGCGTGCAATAAGGGCACAGCAGTTATCATGGGTGACTTTAATCTACATATAGATTGGGCTAACCAAATTAGTAACGATACTGTGGAGGAGGAATTCCTAGAGTGTATACGGGACCAATATGTTGAGGAACCAACTAGAGATCAGGCCATCTTAGACTGGGTATTATGTAATGAGAAAGGATTCATTAGTAATCTTGTTGTACGAGGCCCCTTGGGGAGGAGCGATCATAATTTTTTAATTTTTATTCATTGATGGGATGTGGGCATCGCTGGCTAGGCCTGCATTTAGTGCCCATCCCTAATTGCCCTTGAGAAGATGGTGGTAAGCCGCCTACTTGAACCGCTGCAGTCCATATGGTGTAGGTACACCCACAATGCTGTTAGGAAGGGAGTTCCAGGATTTTGGCCCAGCGACAGTGAAGGAACGGCAATACAGGTCCAAGTCAGGATGGTGTGTGGATTGGAGGGGAACTTGTAGGTGGTGATGTTCCCATGCGTCTGCTGCCCTTGTCCTTCTAAGTGGTAGAGGTCGGGGGTTTGGAAGGTGCTGTTGAAGGAGCTTTGGCGAGTTGCTGCAGTGCATCTTGTGGATGGTACACACTGCAGCCACAGTGCGCTGGTGGTGGAGGGAGTGAATGTTGAAGGTGGTGGATTGAGTGCCAATCAAGCGGGCTGCTTTATCCTGAATGGTGTCGAGCTTCTTGAGTGTTGTTGGAGCTGCACTCATCCAGGCAAGTGGAGAGTATTCCATCACACTCCTGACTTGTGCCTTGTAGATGATGGAAAGGCTTTGGGGAGTCAGGAGGTGAGACACTCGCTGCAGAATTCCCAGCCTCTGGCCTGCTCTTGTAGCCACAGTATTTATATGGCTGGTCCAGTTCAGTTTCTGATCAATGGTAACCCCCAGGATGTTGATAGTGGGGGATTCAGCGATGGTAATGCCATTGAATGTCAAGGGGAGATGGTTAGAGTCTCGCTTGTTGGAGATGGTCATTGCCTGGCACTTGTGTGGTGCGAATGTTACTTGCCACTTGTCAGCCCAAGCCTGAATGTTGTCCAGGTCTTGCTGCATATGGACACGGACTGCGTCAGTATCTGATGAGTCTCGAATGGTGCTGAACAGTGTGCAATCATCAGCGAACATCCCCACTTCTGACCTTATGGAGGGAAGGTCATTGATGAAACAGCTGAAGATGGTTGGGCCTAGGACACTGCCCTGAGGAACTCCTGCAGTGATGTAATGTGATTGAGATGAATGACCTCCAACAACCACAGCCAACTTCCTTTGTGCTAGGTATGATTCCAACCAATGGAGAGTTTTCCTCTTGATTCCCATTGACTTCAGTTTTGCTAGGGCTCCTTGATGCCACACTCGATCAAATGCTGCCTTGATGTCAAGGACAGTCACTCTCACCTCACCTCTTGAGTTCAGCTCTTTTGTCCATGTTTGGACCAAGGCTGTAATGAGGTCAGGAGCTGAGTGGCCCTGGCGGAACCCAAACTGGGCGTCAGTTAGCAGGTTATTGCTGAGTAAGTGCCGCTTGATAGCACTGTCGACGACACCTTCCATCACTTTGCTGATGATTGAGAGTACACTGATGGGACGGTAATTGGCCGGGTCGGATTTGTCCTGCTTTTTGTAGACAGGACATACTTGGGCAATTTTCCACATTGCCGGGTAGATGCCAGTGTTGTAGCTGTACTGGAACAGCTTGGCTAGGGGCGCAGCTAGTTCTGGAGCACAAGTCTTCAGTATTATTGCCGGAATGTTGTCAGGGCCCATAGCCTTTGCAGTATCCAGTGTCTTCAGCTGTTTCTTGACATCACGTGGAGTGAATTGAATGGGCTGAAGACTGGCATCTGTGATGCTGAGGACCTCAGGAGAAGGCCAAGATGGATCGTCCACTCGGCACTTCTGGCTGAAGATATTTGCAAATGCTTCAGCCTTGTCTTTTGCACTCACGTGCTGGGCTCCACCATCATTGATAGAATTCTTCATTAAAATGGAGAGTAAAGTAGTTGACTCAGACTAGGGTCTTGAATTTAAATAAAGGAAACTATGATGGTATGAGGCATGAGTTGGCTACGATGGATTGGGGAACATTACTTAAAGGGTTGATGGTGGATAGGCAATGACAAACATTTAAAGATTGCATAGATGAACTACAGAATTTGTTTATCCCTGTTTGGCATAAAAATAAAGCAAAAAAGGTGACTCAACTGTGGCTAACAAAGGAAATTAGGGATAGCATAAGATCCAAGGAGAGGACTTATAATTTGGCCAGAAAAAGCAGAAAACCTGAGGATTGGGAGCAGTTTAGGATTCAGCAAAGCAGGTCAAAGGGATTAATTAAGAGGGGGAAAATAGATTATGAGAGTAAGCTTGCAGGGAACATAAAAACTGACTGTTAAAGCTTCAGTAGATATGTGAAGAGAAAAGGATTTGTGAAGTCAAGTGTAGGTCCCTTGCAGTCAGAATCAGGGGAATTTACAACGGGGAACAAAGAAATGGCTGACCAATTAAATACATACTTTGGTTCTGTCTTCACAAAGGAGGACACAAATAACCTCCCAGAGATGTCGAGGAACATAGGGTCTAATGAGAGGGAGGAATTGAATGAAACAAGTATTTGTAGGGAAATGGTGTTAGGGAAATTGACAGGATTGAAGGCCAATAAATCCCCAGGGCCTGATAATCTACATCCTAGGGTATTAAGGAAGTGGCCCTAGAAATAGTAGATGCATTGCTGGGCATCTTCCAAAATTTGATCGACTCTGGAACAGTTCCCATGGATTAGAGGGTAGCTAATTTAACCCCACTATTTAAAAACGGTGGTAGAGAAAAAACGGCGAATTATAGACCAGTAAGCCTGACATCGGTAGTGGGGAAAATGCTAGGGTCCATTATAAAAGATGTAATAACAGAGCACTTGGAAAACAGTGACAGGATCGGACAAAGTCAACATGGATTTACAAAAGGTAAATCATGCTTGACTAATCTATTGGAATTTTTTGAGGATGTAACTGGTAGAATGGATAAGGGAGAACCAGTGGATGTGGTGTATTTGGACTTTCAGAAGGCTTTCGATAAGGTCCTGCATAAGAGATTAGCATGCAAAGTTAAAGCACATGGGATTGGGGGTAAGGTACTGTCTTGGATAGAGAATGAGTTGGCAGACAGGAAACAAAGAGTTGGAATAAACGGGTCTTTTTCTGAGTGGCAGGCAGTGACTAGTCAGGTACCGCAGGGATTGGTGCTAGTACCCCAGCTATTCACAATATATATATAAATGATCTAGAACAGGGAACTAGATGTAATATCTCCAAGTTTGCAGACAACACAAAGCTGTGTGGGCGTGTGTGCTGTGAGGAGGATGCAGAGAACCTCCAGTATGATTTGGACAGGTTGGGTGATTGGGCAGATGCAGTGTAATGTGAATAAATGCAAGGTTATCCACTTCGGTGGCAAAAACAGGAAGACACATTATTATCTGAACGGCCATAGCTTGGGAAAAGGGGAAGTGCAACGAGACCTGGGTGTCCTTGTACACCAGTCGCTGAAGGTAAGCATGCAGGTGCAGCAGGTGGTTAAGAAGGCAAATGGTATGTTGGCCTTCATAGCGAGAGGATTTGAGTGTAGGAGCAAGGATGTCTTGCTGCCGTTGTACAGAGCGTGGGTGAGACCACATCTTGAGTATTATGTGCAGTTTTGGTCGCCTTATTTGAGGAAGGATGTTCTTGCCATGGAGAGAGTGCAGCGAAGATTCACCAGACTGATACCTGGGATAGCAGGAATGATGTATGAGGAGCGATTGGGTCGATTTGGCTTATATTCGCTAGAGTTTAGAAGAATGAGAGGGGATCTCGTTGAAACATATAAAATTCTAACAGGTCTAGACAGACTAGATGCAGGAAGGACGTTCCCGATGGTGCGGGGGTCCAGAACCAGGGGTCACAGTCTAAGGATAAGAGGTAAGCCATTTAGGACTGAGATGAGGTGGAATTTCTTCACCCAGAGTGTGGTGAACCTGTGGAATTCTCCACCACAGAAGGCAGTTGAGGCCAATTCATTAAATATATTCAAGAAGGAGTTAGATATATTTCTTAAGGCTAAAGGGATAAAGGGATAAAGGGATATGGTGAGAAAGCAGAGACAGGGTACTGAATTTGGATGATCAGCCATGATCTCATTAAATGGCAGAGCAGGCTCGAGGGGCTGAATGGCCTTCTCCTGCTCCTATCTTCTATGTTTCTATGTTTCTATTCAGCAATAAGTGAGTTTTTAACAATGTGATAAATGATAATTACTGCTGAACAATCTCTCTGGCCCTGAAAAATTAATTTTACAATTGTGGAGTCTCATTCCATCAGAAGAACATTAATGTTACAGATTATTATAAAAATTAAAATATATATATTTTTCCTTTTTCTGTTTGTCTCTTTTATCTCTCCCTTAATCCTATCTGTATGTCCAAATCTTCATTTTGCTTCCTGTACATTATTTTATCATTTATATTTCTTGCTTTTTACTTCCTGGTTTGCCGGCTGCATGGCTTTGTGAGGCTACTTCAATCTGATTGGTTGAAGAGTCTTGCTGTTGCTTGACCTGGTCACAGACACCATGGATCCCCTGTAGAGGGCGCCACACTGAAACAGATGCCGGATTAGTAGAAATCTCCGCTGACAAGCCCGCAAAAAGTCTGTGGGCAGTTGTACACGAGGTGAACTGCAAAAGCTGTTACTTCATTGCTGAAAGCAAAATCCAGACCATTATCGTGTCACATGCACATAATATCATAATGATAAAAAGTATGTATTGGGCCAGAAATTAGGATCGGGTGCTTGCCGCGCGTGCAAGCCCCCGATGTGCACTCACCCGGCGCGCCGACATCTGAAGCCTGGGCCTGCTTGGAATTCCTGTCACTGGCCCGGTTCAGATGTCGGCGCGATGTGCTTGCCTGATCCAGCGGCGTAGTTAGTGCGATGTGCCAGCTGGGATCAGGTGAGCATTCTGCAGCCAATCAGAGGAGGGGAAACTTCACTCATGAGTTTGATAGTAAAGACTGTCAAACTCATGAAAAGTACGGGCACCCAAAAGACTAGTTTAACTTTAAATAAAATTTTAAAAAACATCGCAATAATTAAATAAACTATAAATAACTTTAAAAAACTATTTTAAACAATTAATAAAATTTTTGAAAAAAAATATTTTTTTACAAAATCGGGTCTAAAAATAAACTTACCTTACTGTAAACTCCTTAAAAACAATGAAGCTGTGGAAAAAGTGTAATAATTTTAAATAATAGACCACTTACCTTCAAGAATCCACTCCTTACGCCTCCTTTTTATGTGTAAAAAGCCCAGGCCCTTGCACATGGGCAAACCTGTCAAAAAGAAGGAAGTTCAACGCGTGCGCGCAGAGTCCTGCGCGCACGCGTTGGACCTCTGAACCCCTTGGAGGAAATGCTGGTTTCCCGCGCATGCGCTGTACATGCTGAAATCCGGCACTTCCAACGGGCCCACGCATGAGTACCCCGTCCGTACTCATGCGTTGGGACCGGAATTACTGGCCCATTATTGTTTCGGCTCTCCCTGATTTTTAAAAATGGTTTGTGAAATACTTATTCATAGATGGTGCCCAGGGGCATAGGTGAGTGTTGTTCAAGGTATTCAAACAGCTCCAGAAATTTTCTTTATCAGATCACTCCTTCGTTCGAAAGAACACACCTTACATCACTTGATAGAGCTTAGCAACAACTGATGCTCTTCCAGAGCTAATTAGTTTCAAAATTCAACCAGTGAAAACCAATTGGTGGAGCTTGTGTTTCTAAATGTTGATTGGGATACAGCAGTGAATAGTAGAGAAGTTATTGAGAAACACTGGCGACACATAACTGACACATGGACTTCATGCTTTAGAGTTTCTGTCCGACAAGGCTGATCTTTCTTTTCATTTGCTTTATTTGAATTGCTAGATTAATCGAAATAATAATATTGCTATTTGAACCTTATTGTGAAATTCCTATTGGAAAAATAGACATTTTGAAATAGTTTGTTTGGCCTGGTAAGCCCACATTGAACCCCCCGCTCCCCCACCTCAGAAAAAATTCCTGTCTACGCCACTGATGGTACCTGTGACAAAATATTGGCTAGGTTTGGCACGGAGTAATTGGCTGGCACACAGAATATTCCTTTAAATCCAATCACAGTACATAAGCAATTTTAAAAAGAATTTGCTGCAGTTCAGATTCTTGTACCAAATTTAATTTGATACAATGTTGCATGTTTAATTGATTATAGGCTGGGAAGAAGAAGAATTCAAACAAACATATTGTGGCATTGGTTCAGTTTGTATTTGACTGACAGTTATGCCTGTTGTGGCTCGGTGGGTGGCCCTCTCCCCTCTGAGTCAGAAGGTTGTGGGTTCAAGTCCCACTCCACAGACTTGAGCACAAAATCTCGGCTGACACTCCAGTGCAGTACTGGAGGTGCCGTTTTTCAGATGAGACATTAAATCAAGGCACCATCTGCCGTCTCAGGTGGGCATAAAAGATCCCATGATTTCTATTTGAAGAAGAGCAGTGGTGATCTCCCTGGTGTCCTGGCCAACATATATCCCTCAAACAGCATTACTAAAACACATTATCTGGTCATTAGCTCATCGCTGTTGGTGGGGCTATGAAGTGCGCAAATTGGCTGCCGCATTTCCTACATTACAACAGTGACTAGACTTCAAAAATTCTTTAATTGGCTGTAAAGCACTTTGGAATGTCCTGATTTTGTGAAATGTGCACAATAAATGTAAGTTCTTTCTTCTCCTTGCTGGAAATCTGAAATAAAAACAGAGAATGCTGGAGATACTCAGCAGGTCAGGCAGCATCTGTGAAGAGAGAAACAGAGTTAACGTTTCAGGTCGATGACCTTTCGTCAGAACTGGAAAAAAGCAGGAAATGGAACAGATTTTTAAGCAAGCGTGGGAGCTGGCAAAGGGGGGAGGGGATGAAAGAACAGAAAGGAAAGTCTGTGATAGGATAGAAGGCAGGAGAGGTTAAGAGGCATTAAGAGATATTCAAGGCAAAAGGAGATGGTAATAGAACAGGTTAAGAAACAAAGGATGGCTCTAGATGAAGTGTAAATTGCACTGGCAGAATGAAAGACAGCTGCTGTGTGGGAGAGAAAAAAAGTGTGGAAAAATATATATATATGATAGGGGCCGAGGTTATGATCTGAAATTGTTGAATTCTATGTTGAGTCCAAAAGGCTGTAAAGTGCCTAATCGGAAGATGAGGTGCTATTCCTCGAGCTTCCATTGTGCTTCAGTGGAACAATGTAAGAGGCCACGGATGGTGAGGTCTGAGTGGGAATGGAGCGGTGAATTGAAATGACAGGCGACCGGAAGCTCGGGGTCCACCTTACGGGCTGAATGGAGGTGTTCCGCAAAGCGGTCACCCAATCTGTGTTTGGTCTCCCCAATGTAGAGGAGACCACATCGTGAGCAGCGAATACAGTATACTAAATTGCAAGAAGTACAAGTAAATCGCTGTTTCAGCTGGAAGGATTGTTTGGGGCCCTGGACAGTGGGAATGGGGGAGGTATAAGGGCATGTGTTGCATCTCCTGCGCTTGCACGGGAAGGTGCCGGGCTTCCCTTCCTCGACTTCTCCATCTCCATCTCTGGGGATAGGTTATTGACAAACATTCACTACAAGCCCACTGACTCCCACAGCTACCTGGACTACACTTCCTCCCACCCCGCTTCCTGTAAGGACTCTATTCCATTCTCCCACTTTCTCCGCCTCCGCCGCATCTGCTCTGATGATGTCACCTTCCATACCAGTGCTTCCGACATGTCTTCCTTTTTCCTCAACCAAGGATTCCCCTCTACTGTGGTTGACACAGCCCTTGACAGTGTCCGTTCTATCTCGCGCACTTCTGCCCTCACCCCTGCCCTCACCCCTGCCCCTCCCGGAACCACGATAGGGTTCCCCTTGTCCTCACCTTTCACCCCACCAGCCTCTACATTCAGATTATCCTCCGCCATTTCCACCACCTCCAGCGTGATCCCACCACCAAACACATCTTCGCCTCACCTCCCCTTTCAGCATTCTGAAGGGACCGCTCCCTCCACGACACCCTGGTCCACTCCTCAATCACCCCCAACAGCCCTTCTCCTTCACCTGGCACCTTCCCGTGCAAGCGCAGGAGATGCAACACATGCCCTTATACCTCGCCGCTTCCCACTGTCCTGGGCCCCAAACACCCCTTCCAGGTGAAACAGCAATTTACTTGTACTTCTTGCAACTTAGTATACTGTATTCACTGCTCACGATGTGGTCTCCTCTACATCGGGGAGACCAAACATAGATTGGGTGACTGCTTTGCAGAACACCTCCGTTCAGTATGTAAGGGGGACCCCGAGCTTCCGGTCGCCTGTCACTTTAATTCTCTGCTCCACTCCCACTCAGGTCTCACCATCCTTGGCCTCTTACACTGTTCCACTGAAGCTCAACGTAAGCTCGAGGAACAGCATCTCATCTTTCGATTCGGCACTTTACAGCCTTCTGGGCTCAACAATTTCAGATCATAACCTCTGCCCCTATCATATATATTTTTTTTTCCACACTTTTTTTCTTTCCCACATGGCAGCTGTCTTTCATTCTGCCAGCGCAATTTACACTTCATCTAGAGCCATCCTCTGTTTCTTAACCTGTTATATTACCATCTCCTTTTGCCTTGCATATCTCTTAATGTCTCTTAACCTCTCCTGCCTTCTATCCTATCATAGACCTTCCCTTTTGTTCTTTCATCCCCTCCCCCCTTTCAGCTCCCACACTTGCTTAAAAATCTGTTCCATTTCCTGCTTTTTTCCAGTTCTGACGAAAGGTCATCGACCTGAAACGTTAACTCTGTTTCTTTCTTTTCTTTAGTTCCTTGTTGATTTTAAGTGGTGTGATATTCAAAATCCAGACAATCCTAGTAACTGTTTTCTAGGATATAAAAGGTCGATTCTGTCTGAATGGTTGGGGTGGGGTCAGTTTGAAAATACTGAAAAAACAGAAAAAACCTTTCAATTTCCAAGAAATCGTTTTGATTAATTCAGGTCCCAAAGTGGTAAGAAATTCAAGGAAAAGAAACACTACTATTTGAAAGTTATTTACAACGGGTTCGTTCTTAAAGTTGTATGATTTTTATATTTTGTCCAGTGGAGGAGCTAAGTGGAACAATATCTGTTGTAAATATGTAACTATATGACATGACTGCAACTTAAATGCTTGTTCATCTATTGTAAAATAGTTTTGCTTGACATTTTAAACTTATAGTAAGGTCTAATGTGATCCTGTCTTGGTTCCAAAGACAGGAGTGAGATCTTCTGGAGGCATGTGATAAATCTAGTATTTAAAATGATTACCAAACAACGTTCACCCAAAGAGTGGTGAACCTGTGGAATTCTCTACCACAGAAGGTAGTGGAGGCCAATTCATTAAATATATTCAAGAAGGAGTTAGATATATTTCGTAAAGCTAAAGGGATATGGGGAGAAGGCAGGGACAGGGTACTGAATTTGGATGATCAGCCATGATCTCATTGAATGGCAGAGCAGGCTCGAGGGGCCGAATGGCCTATTCCTGCTCCTATCTTCTATGTTTCTATGTTATGTTTCTTCATTTCCTGGACATGTTCCAAAAGCTTACCAAGTTCACGTGGTGAGGATAGGATAGATATTCTTGCACAATAGGGTGCTGAGATTCACCCATTACGGTGATCTAAGACACAAGAGCTGAAAAATCGAGTGTAAGAAGATTAGAAAGTACTAAAAAATGTAATGTTGGCCCTATAACAGAAAAGGTTTGCCTAAAATTATTCAATTAAGTGCAACTGTTGTGCTATCTGCTACGAATGATAAACTAGTATGTTCTTGCTCTGATGATACTTGTCACAATCCTTGTGAAATGCAGTCTGAACTGGAGAATCCAAGTTTTTGGACTTTTCTGTTTCCCAGTGAAGTCTGAAGCAGCAACACAAAGTTGATCTCATTTCGTGGTGAAAAAAGAGAGATTTGTGTTGAATCTTACGTCTGCTTTCCTGCTGCTTCATTAAATCAGAACCTTTATAACTGCCAGTGGTTTCTTGGCTCAGCAGATAGAAAACAAACAAATATTGTCATCATCATTAATACAAAAGCAAAGTACTGCAGATGCTGGAAATCTGAAATAAAAACAGAAAATGCTAGAAATACTCAGCAGGTCAGTCAGCATCTGTGGAGAGAGAAACAGAGTTAACGTTTCAGGTCGATGATGCAACACCTGCCCTTTTAGCTCCTCCCTTCCCACTGTCTAGGGCCCCAAACACTCCTTCCAGGTGAAACGGCATTTTATTTGTACTTCTCGCAAATAAGTATAATGTATTCACTACTCACGATGCGGTCTCCTCTACATTGGGGAGACCAAATGCAGATTAGGTGACCGCTTTGCGGAACACCTCCATTCAGTCCATAAGTGTGACCAGTCACCTGTCACTTTAATTCTCCGCTCCATTCCCACTCATAGAAACATAGAAGATAGGAGCAGGAGTAGGCCATTCAGCCCCTCGAGCCTGTTCCACCATTCAATGAGATCATGGCTGATCATCCAAACTCAGTACACTGTCCCTGCCTTCTCCCCATATCCCTTGATCCCTTTAGCCTTAAGAAATATATCTAACTCCTTCTTGAATATATTTAATGAATTGGCCTCAACTGCCTTCTGTGGTAGAGAATTCCACAGGTTCACCACTCTCTGGGTAAAGAAATTCCTCCTCATCTCTGTCCTAAATGGCTTACCCCTTATCTTTAAACTGTGACCCCTGGTTCTGGACTCCCCCGCCATCAGGAACATCCTTCCTGCATCTAGTCTGTCTAGTCCTGTTCGAATTTTATAAGTTTCAATGAGTTACTCTGACCTCTCGGTCCTCGGCCTCTTACACTGTTCCAATGAAACTCAACATGAGCTCGAGGAACAGCACCTCATCTTTTGATTAGGCACTTTACAGCCTTCTGGACTTGACAATCGAGTTCAACAATTTCAGACCATAACCTCTGCCCCTATCTTGTTTTTCTCTCTCTCTCTCTCATGGCAGCTGTCGATCATTCTGCCATTTACACTTCATTTAGAGCCATCTTTTGTTTCTTAACTTGTCCCATTACCATCTCCTTTTGCCTGCACCATCATCCCTTTGTCTCTTAATCTCTCCTGCCTTCCATCCTATTATAGACCTTCCCTTTTGTTCTTTCCTCCCCTCCCCACTTTCTCTGCTCCTACACTTGCTTAAAAACCTGTTCCATCTCCAACTTTTTCCAGTTCTGACGAAGGGTCATCAACCTGAAATGTTAACTCTGTTTCCCTCTCCACAGATGCTGACTGACCTGCTGAGTTTTTCCAGCATTTTCTGTTTTTATTTGTCCTTATCATTGTCATGGAGTGATTTTTACATGATTTATCTGTTGCTTCACTACAGGCTCGCAGAGCTTAAACTGAAAACAAAAGTATTGTAAATCAACAACATGGCTGCATGCTTTTTTTTTTTTTAATTTCTCCCAGTTTAATTCAGTAGGTGTCTTAACAGTGCAAAAGGGACAAATCAAATGTTTGGCCACAGCTGCCTGAGTGCTGTACTGACACTGCTACAGGAAGCCGTGTTGGCTCCTGCAGAGCAGGAATATGCTTGTTTTGGAGTACAGAGAACTCGATAGTAGATTCTGTTGCTGTCTGTTTAATCTACTTGCCTTCAAATTGGTCTGCTTTTCAGTCTAACAAGAGGAGGTAGGTTTTGGGTAATATATAGTTTAGGAGTGCTGCCTGTTTGTTCCTTGTTTATTAGTAAATGGGGCATAAATTTAGACATAATGGTGGACAAGAATATCTAAGAATTCTTAGGAACAGGAAAATTTCATTAGGCCCATCAAGGGGATCTATTTTTTTGAAAGATTTCAGTCCCATCTTCCCACACTAGATCACGATTGAAAATAGAATTTAAGAATTGCACAAATAAAAAAATCTAATACCTTCGAGAGAGTAGTTGACTTAAATCTGTGATTTAAAAAAAGGCCATCACCATCACTAGATATGAGGAAAGTGTTTCCTCTTTCAGGACTAAGTAACATTTCACAAATATTGTCCATTTGAAGTGCTGTACAGTGTACATGGACTAAAGGCTGGCAGTTTACTCCCACCTGGTACTGATTGGCTTGGGTATTTTTTCAATTTTAGTTCCTGCTGTAAATTTGACAAATTGTAAGCTCACCATGAAGCTAACATTCAAGAACAGTGCAAGCTGTGCTGGTGATGGAGGAGCCAATATGCATTTATCTTGCCCCTCATAGATACACAGCTGTATAAATACTATGGCCTAGAAATTCAGTGGGCTTTGCGCCCAGTTTCCGCCCAAAGAGGGCTTCTGCGCCACTAGAGGAGCTTGCGCTGATATTCAGCGCTGCGTTAATGGCGGCGGTAGCCGGTAGCGCTGCGCCGACACTGATGACGTCATTGGTGTGCGCAGTGCCCCGGTTCTGCCCCGCTACCGGCCCGACCCCCATATTTAGTTGCGGCCACCTCTTCCGCAGCGGCCGCAAACAACGTTCAGCAACCGGGGCCGTCCTGCAGCCTTATTGGGGCGACTTAAGGTGGAGGTGCGGCCGGCCGCTTTTTCGGCAGCCACCTGCCCGCACCTCCTTCCCCGGCCTCCTCCACCCACCCCTCCCGCGGCATTGCCGGCTGCTTTCCGGGAGCCCGGCATTTCTCCGTGGTGCCGGGCTCATTTGCCGGCACTAGCGAGCGGCGATCTCGGAGTTGCAGGCACCTCCCCCTTAAGAGGAGGAGGAAGGCCTGCAGTACCGCAGCCTGCCGCTCCGCAGCGGGTGGCGCTGCAGCACCTAGCGCGCCGAAATTCAGTTTCAGCGCCCCAAGCGGGGGCGGCCACACCCTTGAATTGCGGCCGGCTTCGACTTGGGGCGCTGAAACTGAATTTCCGGCGGGCGCACGTGGCTCCGCGCGCAGCGGTAACTTTTGGGTGCAAACCAGCTGGCGGGCCCAGTGAATTTCTAGCCCTATATGCCTACTGTATAAGCAGGATTTAGCCCCTGTATGAGATACAAACTACATATTTATGATACACATACCAGGGTCAGTGTTAAAGCACTGTATGGATATGTATACATGGAACATATGTATATGTGTCAAATATTGTTTAATAACACTCCGGTGAAGTGCCTTGGGGCATTTTATTACATTAAATGCACTATATACATTTAAGTTGCTATTGTATATAACATAAAACCTTTTTTGGTGGTCACCTTCTTAGTTGAGTCAGCAGTTAAACCCTTTGAAAACAGTAATAGCTTTTTTTATAATG
This sequence comes from Somniosus microcephalus, assembly GCF_052327205.1. Classification (NCBI taxonomy): domain Eukaryota; kingdom Metazoa; phylum Chordata; class Chondrichthyes; order Squaliformes; family Somniosidae; genus Somniosus; species Somniosus microcephalus. Next base: position 81,319,289 of record NC_141001.1, on the reverse strand, counting down.
CTCCTTTATTTTAATTTTCATTTGTTCATTGAGATACTAGAAGTTAGTGTGGTGAACTCAACATTTTACTATTTATTGCATGGAGTCTCAGCATCGCGCACTCCCATCAGATGCCGCACAGCTTATATGCAGAGCAAACGCGATGGGCCAAATGGCCTCTTTCTGTGCTGTAAAATTCTATGATTTGCTGATTTTACTGAATTATAACCATTTTGTGCAGTGGTCCTACACCCACTGGAAATTGGGTTAAAACGGACAACTCCTGTTACTTGAAACTATGACGTCCAGCGGGGGAATAAAAAACATAGCAAAGTCATTCCATCTTTGTATATTCCAAAAGTATCTCTTTTAGCACATTGGATTTTTCTGGCCTTCAATTCAATTCAATTTTATTTGTCATATATGCAGCAGACATGTGTACTGCACAATGAAATGTTGATTTTTACAAGTCCTCCCACCATTGGAATAAATATGGCATAACAATGATAAAATACTAATAGAAAGACAGTAATAATAAATAACAACAGTAATAAATAATAATAAATTAACCATTCAGGAGTCTTATGGCCTGGGGGTAGAAGCTGTTTCAAAACCTGTTGGTACGAGACCGTATGCTTCGGTATCTCTTACCAGATGGGAGCAGGGCGAAGAGGTTGTGGCTGGGGTGACTCGCGTCTTTAATGATTCTCAGGGCCTTCCCCCGGCACCTCTCAGGGTAGATATCCTGCACAGCAGGTAGTTTAATTCCTATAGTGTGTTGTGCAGCTTTCACTACCATCTGTAGAGCCTTGCGGTCTGTGGCGGTGCAGTTGCCATACCAGGTAGTGATGCAGCCGGACAGGATACTCTCGATGGTGCACCGGTAGAAGTTGGTGAGAATCTGGGGGCCATTCCAAATTTCTTCAGTCTCCTGAGGAACAGGCGTTGGCATGCCTTCTTGGTTAAAACGTCAATGTGATGGGACCACATTAAGTCCTCCGTAATGAATATCTGTGACAAGCTGAATTTGGTCATATAAAAAGGAAGTTAGTTAATTTACATTCTTTCTACTGATGATTGCCACCTTATCATGACAACACATTTACTAGTATTAAGAAAGTACATTAAAATGAATTATCTAGTGTAACCAACCACCACCTAGACCAAAGGGTGTGTTGATGCAGGGGGGAGGGGGTGGAGGACACAGGCACAGTCACAAGATTGGTAAATGAAATACAGCAGTTAGCTGTGTTTTATTTTTAGAAAACGGGGAAAAAGGTTCACGTCTGTCAAAATCCAAAAACATACGACGTTCCAAAAAAAATGAAGAACAAAACCATCACCTGCCCCAGGTGGTTAGGAAGGCAGTCCTTAAATCAATTTCCTCCATAAAGAAAAAATAAGCCAGGGTTACTTTACCACTGGATCTTTCTCAGCCAGTCCAGGGATCATATCAGGCTCTCAGAACTAAACAATATTCCACCCGGGTTCAATAGTAGACCTCTCTGTGGCAGCTGCAAGCTGGTTTTCAACAGCAGTCTTGACTTTCTCCTCAGGTACTAGCCCTGAAGGGATGCACTAGTTTGCCTTTTGAACTCCTGAGCGAATGGGTAGATTTGCCTCAGGTGTGTTGGAGGTGGGTGTGGCCTTCACCTGAATTGGAGTGAGAGGGGGACTTTGTCTCCATCTGGTGGCCACCTACTGTCTATCCACCACAAACCGCCCCCATAGCTCACACTAGTAAAGATATCCGTACAACTGAGAGTAAACCAGATTCATTTGCAGTTCTATTTTTTCATTTTAAATCTGCTAAAGTGAAAGTCTACACCAATTTCACAAGTTGGCTTAGGTGCGATGAGATCAAATCATTTTTGAAAAAAGGAAATTATTTTGAACTTATAAACCAGAAATGGGCTCTTAGCACGATGAGTCCTTTATTTGCTTTTGACATCCGTTAGCTTTGAAACAAAATTCAAATGAATTTGTGGCATTGTGAACACTTGTGGTGCAAGGACTTGTTGCAGTTGGCACTCACATGAAAACAATTGTAATTGTGTAAAAAGTGCCATTTCTAAGTAAATGAGCGATGATGCCAACTTGTTCAGTTTTGACACGAATATTATGCCAAACTTTGCTTTAAATAATCAAACAGATAGTTTCAAACCCTGAAATATTGGTTCGAAGAGGCTGACAGTGTATCTTGTGTATCTAAGGGGAATTTTTAGGGGGGTCAGCGGGTCGGGTGGAAAATATATTTTTTGACCGGGTCGAGAACCTGCTGCCACATGCCTTTCCCAGATGTTGGGACTGTCCTCTTTTGATTGGACCAAGTAAATTAAACAAATAGACTGTAACTAAGACTGTAACTAATAAAACTTTAAATAAACCTTAGCAAATCAAATTAAAATTTGGTTGTCCAAATCGATTATGCACTCCAGTCCCCGTGGCGCCCACCGGTCACGGAAGTACTCAAGCGTGCCGGTGGATACCGCGTGCTCCATCTCCAGGGCAACCCGGTCGCGAACATGACCGCGGAAGAGAGGCAGGCAATCTGGCTGGACGACCCCCTCAGCCGCCCGCTGCCTGGACCAATTGATGGCTCTCTTAGCCAGGCCCAGGAGCAGACCCACAAGGAGGTCTCCCAACCTGCCCGCTCCCCTCCACACCGGGTGACCGTAGATCAAGAGCGTGGGACTGAAGTGCAACCAAAAATCGAGGAGCAGCCCCTTCAAGTAATGGAAGAGGGGCTGATGTCGGGTCTGTCAACGCTGAGCAGATCCGACACACGGCAGCGGGGGAGGCAATTTAGGTCATTATGGCCTTGTTATGAGACACTTAAAAAGTATTTTGAGCTCACGTATAAATTTGACGAGGTTACCCACAGGGTCCGCGCTGCTCGGGGATCATGCCAGGTAAGGAGGTCGGGAGTTGTGTCACCATGAAATGATCTCTTTATTTGACAGCTGCAAATGTGTTATAAAGGCTGCCATCTCACAGCTGTTCACTTTCCAAGCTGAGAAGCTGTTGCTTATTGCATTTGGAAGACAGATTGTGCTTTATGCAGGTTTCAAGTGTTTGGAGTAAACCCTTTATCCAGTGTCACCTCCTTGGAACAACCACTCTCACTGCTGACAGATCGCATCTGTCATCTCAGGTTCACCTGCCATCTATTACATCAGCATTGGTGCCCTTGAAACTATCTCACCTTGGTCCTCAGAATCCCACCACGATCAGCCCCAACACCAGCAGCACCAGGCACACCAGCAGCACCAACAACACCAACCTTCTCTGCAATCAACTAATGCTGCACAGGATAGAAGGCATCAGCACCTGACCACATTGCTGCCCGGGAGGCCAGGGATGGCCTCACCATGGCCAGATTTACTTCAATTGATGCTGTACACCCTGGCGGCCACATAATGCGCCAGGTTGTCACCACCCCGCACCAACACCATAAAGCATCCCTACAATGCCCAAGCCATTTCTTTCACACTCATCACCATTGTGGGGGGTACCATTATGTCTCACCATTCACTCATCATGTGGCCGGACCTGCTGTGATTTCCAGCAAAAAAAATGTTTTTTTTGTCTGTTTTTTGTTTTTCATACAGACCCCAGCATCTGTAACATTTGATCCCTTGTGACCCCACCTCATTGTTCTTTGATGTAGTGATTTCCTGACTGACCTGTTTGGACACCATTCACACCTTTGATTGCTGTGATTATCTCTCTGCCGAGGTGTGATAAATGGCAGTTAGAAAGATTACCTGTAATCATCTGGCATTATTCTCTGACTATATAAGCTGTGTCTTTATGCATCTCTCCACTTCACCTGACAAAGGAGCAGCGCTCCGAAAGCTTGTGATTTCAAATAAAACTGTTGGACTATAACCTGGTGTTGTGTGACTTCTTACATTTGTTCACCATTCACTGTAACTCACTAAGCCACTTCCAAAGGTGCACACAAATCTGTCCAAGAACGCAAAATGTTGAAAATAAAGATTTCAATGTTTGACAGCACATTAACAGAAACTTCACTTGAACTTTGGCTAAAACACACAAGTGCCTACCCTTGTGTGTTGTTAGTTGGTATGATTGGACTAGGGTGAGGGGTGGCTAGTGAGATGGGGAAGTGATAATGTAGATAGAGAGGGATGTGTGGAGGTGCAAGGTAAGTTGCTGTGAGTAAGGATGTGCAGGAGTAGGGTAGGGAAGGCAAAGTAATGGGGATGTGATGAGTGGCACAGCAGGATGAGGTTCAGTGTGGCTTTGCAGTAACATTTCAAGATCTACTGAAATCATTTAAAGATTTGCGCCACTGCAGCCTGGTCCTCCTGACGACATCCCTGTTTGTGTCCTCCTGTACAATGTGTAACCAGGCTAGGCATATGGAGGGAGTCATGGGAGGGCCTTGGTGTAGCCATGCACCTTTGTGCAGTGCTTGTCAGTGTTTGTAGCACCTTAATGCTGCAGAACACTGACAGCACAGCTGTTCCTCCCTTGTTCTATTGGGGACTTGGCCTGGAGGGTGTTGCACGGAGCAGTCCCGTGCAATATATTTTTAAGTAGGTTCACGGACTCCCAGACCGCCTGTTTTTTCTGCGGCCTGGAGGAGTCCGTTTTTCACATATATGTACAATGTGAGAGGTTGCAGCCCCTCTTCCATTATTTGAAGGGGCTGCTCCTCAATTTTTGGTTGCACTTCAGTCCCATGCTCTTGATCTACGGTCACCCAGTGCGGAGGGGAGCGGGCGGGTTGGAGGACCTCCTCGTGGGTCTGCTCCTGGGCCTGGCTAAAAAAGCCATCAATTGGTCCAGGCAGCGGGCGGTCGAGGGGGTCGTCTGGCCAGATTGCCTCCCTCTCTTCCGCGGCCATGTTCGCGCCTGGGTGGCCCTGGAGATGGAGCACGCGGTGTCCACCGGCGCGCTCGAGCACTTCCGTGACCGGTGGGTGCCGCGGGGACTGGAGTGCATAATTGGATTGGACAACCAAATTTTAATTTGATTTGCTAAGGTTTATTTAAAGTTTTAGAGGTTTAGTTACAGTTTATTTGTTTAATTTACTTGGTCCATTTAAAAGAGGGACAGCACAACTGTCAAAATGAATTTGTGCATGGTCCCTTTAAGGAAACCGACTGATGACGAGTCATCAAATGACATCATCAGACCCGCTTCCTTCAATTGTTCGGGAAACGCGCAATCAACGTAAAATCATTCTACACAGCAGGATGGAGTCAGCAGTGGGGTCGGGACCCGCCACCGACCCCGGCTCTACTGAACCCGCCAAAATAGAGGAAATCACAGCTTAATAACTGATGCTGAAAATTTATATCCAGTAGTGGCAGTTTTAAATGTGACAGTTATGGGGATTAATGATTTACATGTATAACTGGCACTGAGATGGATTAATTGAAATGAACCAAGTTGTCAGACAGTTGTTTTGAAATTATACTGGGTCAATATTAGGTTGTGAATACCTAATTTGTGAATACTTAATTTCTTTGTCCACTATGTCAATGGAGATGTAAAATCATGTAAATAAATGGGATAATAGCTCCATTAAAAGAGTATGTAAATATTCATACAGCATTATTTCAAGGCGAAAGGATTTCCTACATTCCTGTACGATAGCAAAATACTGCAGATGCTGGAAATCCGAAATAACAACAGAAATAGCTGGAAAAACTCAGCAGGTCAGGCAACATCCATGGAGAGAAATTTGAGTTGACGTTTCGGGTCGAAACCCTTCTTCAAAACTGGAAGAAAAGAAAATAGATCGAAGGCAGGGCTGTGATCGAACAAAAGAAGTAAAAGAGACAATAAAAGGTATTCGAAACCAGACAAGATGGTAATAGGCCAGTGGAGACAAAAGACAGCTGAGATTAGGTGTGAAGTGTGTTGGCAGGATAGGAGACTGCTGCCAGGTGGGAGAGAGAAACAAAAGGAAAGGGGGTGGGGGGGGAAAGGAAGACCCAAAACAAAGGGGTGGAAAAAATTATAAGTAAAAAAGTAATAGGGGCCGAGGTTATGATCTGAAATTGTTGAACTCGATATTTAGTCCGGAAGGCTGCAAAGTGCCTAATCGGAAGATGAGGTGCTGTTCCTCGAGTTTACGTTGCGCTTCCGTGGAACAATACAAGAGGCCAAGGATGGTGAGGTCCAAGTGGGAATGGAGCGGTGAATTAAAATGACAGGCGACCGGAAGCTCGGGGTCACCCTTCCGGACTGAACGGAGGTGTTCCGCAAAACGGTCACCCAATCTGCGTTTGGTCTCCCCAATGTAGAGGAGACCGCATCATGAGCAGCGAATACAGTATACTAGATTGTAAGAAGTACAAGTAAATTGCTGTTTCACCTGGAAGGGGTGTTTGGGGCCCTGGACAGTGGGAAGGGGGGAGGTATAGGGGCAGGTGTTACATCTCCTGCGCTTGCACGGGAAGGCGCCAGGCAAAGGGGAAGGGCTGTTTGGGGTGATAGAGGAGTGGACTAGGTTGTCTCGGAGGGAGCGGTCCCTACGGAATGCTGAAAGGGGAGGGGAGGGGAAGATGCGTTTGATGGTGGGATCACTTTGGAGGTAGCAGAAATGGCGGAGGATGATCCATTGAATGTGGAGGCTGGTGGGGTGAAAGGTGAGGACAAGGGGAACCCTATCGTTGTTCCGGGACAACAATAGGGTTCCCCTTGTCCTCACCTTTCACCCCACCAGCCTCCACATTCAACGGATCATCCTCCGCCATTTCCGCTACCTCCAAAGTGATCCCACCACCAAACACATCTTCCCCTCCTCTCCCCTTTCAGAATTCCATAGGGACCGCTCCCTCCGAGACACCCTAGTCCACTCCTCTATCACCCCAAACAGCCCTTCCCCTTCGCCTGGCGCCTTCCCGTGCAAGCGCAGGAGATGTAACACCTGCCCCTATACCTCCCCCCTTCCCACTGTCCAGGGCCCCAAACACCCCTTCCAGGTGAAACAGCGATTTACTTGTACTTCTTGCAATCTAGTATACTGTATTCGCTGCTCACGATGCGGTCTCCTCTACATTGGGGAGACCAAACGCAGATTGGGTGACCGCTTTGCGGAACACCTCCGTTCAGTGCGTAAGGGTGACCCCGAGCTTCCGGTCGCCTGTCATTTTAATTCACTGCTCCATTCCCACTCGGACCTCACCGTCCTTGGCCTCTTGTATTGTTCCATGGAAACTCAACGTAAACTCGAGGAACAGCACCTCATCTTCCGATTAGGCACTTTGCAGCCTTCCAGACTAAATATCGAGTTCAACAATTTCAGATCATAACCTCGGCCCCTATTACTTTTTTACTTATAATTTTCTCCACCCCTTTGTTTTGGGTCTTCCTTCCACCTCCCCCCTTTCCTTTTGTTTCTCTCTCCCACCTGGCAGCTGTCTCCTATCCTGCCAGCACACTTCACACCTAATCTCAGCTGTCTTTTGTCTCCACTGGCCTATTACCATCTCGTCTGGTTTTGAATACCTTTTATTGTCTCTTTTACTTCTTTTGTTCGATCACAGCCCTGCCTTCGATCTATTTTATTTTCTTTCCAGTTTTGAAGAAGGGTTTCGACCCGAAACGTCAACTCAAATTTCTCTCCACGGATTTTGCCTGACCTGCTGAGTTTTTCCAGCTATTTCTGTTGTTATTTCCTACATTCCTGTCTGTCATTTTGAGGAACCATATGGAGCTTTTATTTGTGGTTACTTTTACCTTGTGAATCAGAATTGTTGTGGACTGCAGGACTTGAGCACATAATCTAGGGTGATACTTCAGTGCAGTAATGAGGGCATGCTGCAATGGCACAGGTGCTATCTTTCAGATAAGGTGTTAAACGCCGAATCCCCAACCATCAACATCCTGGGGGGTCACCATTGACCAGAAACTTAACTGGACCAGCCACATAAATACTGTGGCAACAAGAGCAGGCCAGAAGCTAGGTATTCTGTGGCGAGTGTCTCACCTCCTGAATCCCCAAAGCCTTTTTACCATCTACAAGGCACAAGTAAGGAGTTTGATGGAATACTCTCCACTTGCCTGGATGAGTGCAGCTCCAACAACACTCGAAGCTCGATACCATCCAGGACAAAACAGCCTACTTGATTGGCACCCCATCGACCACCTTAAACATTCACTCCCTCTACCACCGGCGTACCGTGGTTGCAGTGAGTACCATCTATAAGATGCACTACAGCAACTTGCCAAGGCTTCTTCGGCAGCACCTCCCAAACCCGCGACCTCTTCCACCTAGAAGGACAAGGGCAGTAGACACATGGGAACACCACCACCTTCAAGTCACACACCATCCTGACTTGGAAGTCTACTGCTATTCCTTCATCGTCGCTGGGTCAAAATCCTGGAACTCCCTCCCTAACAGCACTGTGGGAGTACCTTCACCACACGGACTGCAGCGGTTCAAGAAGGCGGCTCACCACCACCTTCTCGAGGGCAACTAGGGATGGGCAATAAATGCTGGCCTTTCCAATGACGCCCACATCCCATGAATGAATATATATAAAAAAACAGAGGCCCCATCGACCTGTTCAGTTAAATGTAAAGGATCCCATAGCACAGTTTGTGGAATAGCAATGAGTTTTCCAGGTCTCCTGGCCAACATCCTCCCTCATCCCATGCCACCAAATTAACTGTTTATTCATCACATTGCTGTTAATGAGATCTTGCTGTGTACAAACTGACTGCTGCATTTACCTACAGAACAACATGATTGCTCTTCAAAAATAATAAAAATAATTGGCTATTATGAGTTTTGAGGTACTTTTAGGATTCTATATAAATGCAAGTTCTTTCTATGAGGTAAATTGTATAGATATTAATTTGGAATATAACGGGAAAAGAATCCTTGGATATGGAATGTGTGCCAGAGTCGCCATGGTAATACTTCTGTTCAAGAAGTGATAAATTGGTAACTTTCAGCCTAACATCAATGGTTGGTAAGCTTCTAATTATATGGGATAGAATTAACACTCATTTAGAAATACGTGGTTAATTTAGGACATTCAGCACAGATTTGTAAAAGGCAAGTCATATCCGAAAATTTAGTTCTGTAAGGAAAGAATGGTGTATTGATAAAGGAACTTCAGTGAATGTTGTATATATGGATTTTCAAAAGATGTTTGATAAAATGCCACATTTTGTTGCTAAAATTAATTATTAAAGTGAATGTATGGATAGGAAGCTCATTAAAGGGCAGAATATGCAATTGTGGTTCATGGATATTTTTCAGACTGGAAGGATGTACACAGTGGTATCTCACAAGGCCACTATTCAGACCATTGTTCTTCTCAATTTAGATGGCATTGTTACTATATTGGAAGGAAACACAGAAGGACATAGACTGGTTAGTACATTAGGCAGATGTATGAAATGTAATGCAGAGAATTGTGAGGTGATACATTTTGGGAGGAAGAATAAGGAGAGAAAATAGTAAAACTTTAAAAGAGTAAAAAGGCAGAGAAAATTAGGGGATCAGATACACAATTTTAAAAAAATGGGAGGACAAGTACATAAATCTGCTTTCTAAATAAACTCATAGGTTTTATAGGTGAAGGAGCAAAAAGTGAAGGAGATAATATTATCCTATACAAATCATTGGTTAGGTCAGTGTAGGCATATTGTGCCCAGTGATGGAGCCCACTTCAGGAAGGATTTTCTTTTTTTAATTCATTCACAGGATGTGGACGGGATTTATTTCCCATCCCTAATTGCCCTCGCGAAGGTGGTGGTGAGCCAGGCCATTTCAGAGGGCAATTAAGAGTTAACCATGTAGTTGTGGGTCAGGAGTCACTTATAGGCCAGGTCAGGCCAGACTGGGTAAGGACAACAGATTTCCTTCTGTAAAGGACATTAGTGAACCAGATGGATTTTTACGACAATCTGGTCACCATTACTGACACTAGCTTTTTGGATTTATTTAATTATTTGAATTTAAATTCCCCATCTGCCTGAAGGGATAATTACTAGTCCTAGCCCTTTTCGGGCTACCCAGATCAGGCATATTCCCCAGACGTTCACCTTCAACTAAAGTTAGAGATAGCCGAATTCTATAAGATGCTTAAATGGGTCTAAAGTTCCAAACTATCTCTCCCTAAAGGAAAGGAACGACTTGAAGATGTTTCCGTCCTCCAGAAGGCACTTTAATAAGTTTAACAAGACTGTAACCTTCCGGATATTATGAGGGTCTGGAATACTCCCCCAGAATTCTGCAACCCCTTATCAAAGAGTGTACAGAAATTGAGTTTGTGAGTTTGATACAGAAATACTACTTGAGACTATTCTAAAAATATATAGATTTATTTAAGAGCCGACATACAGTTAACAGCTGTTGAGTCAATCGCAACTTTAACAGTTCAAAATACAAATAGCTTACATTTCTTATTCTCAGAGACCCTTATTCTCAAATCTTAACTTTGTACATTTTTACAGTTTTTATTATTTCTATTCCAGAATATCCACCAAAATCAAATAAGAGTACCTTTTTGTTCCCCAAGACTCAAAAAATTAAAAACTTACAGAGCGTGCCTCTGAAGTTGAGAATCGCTTGCCCTTTCCAGTGACTTCTGACTTTTCATCTGAAAAGCTCTATTTTTATATCTTTTTTTAGTGATACATTCTTTGAAGTTTTCTGCTGATGTAAGCTAATATCTCTAGTCATCTTCTGTTGAATTTTTTCTATTCCTACTGTCAATTCAACTGTTAGCTTGCAGACTTCTGTCTGTTGTATAGGTGTTTCAAAATTTATCATAAACAATATGACAGTAGTATTTATTTGATGCTATTCATACCAAAGGTTTTCCATTCAATTTCTAAATCACCTCTGCTGTTTGAAAGCAGACGTCGTGACTCCTGTTGTTCCAAGTTCAACACAAACACAATGGCCCAGAAATTCGGGTCGGGGGCTTCCCGCGGGTGCACTTACCTTGCATGCCAGTCATTGTGCTGTGGGCGCCCATGGAATTCCGATCCATGGCCTGCTCCAGCTGCTGGGGCGCAGTGCTTGCATATCCCAGGGGCGCAGTTAGTTTGATGCATCCCCTGGGATCACGTGGGACACGGGGAGCCAATCGGAGCAGGGAATGCTCCATTCATAAGTTTGACAGGAAGTGCTGTCAAAACTTATAAATACTACGGGCCCCAAAACATCACTAAATCTTCAAATAATTTTTTTTTTATAAATCACATTTTTTAAATGAACTATAAATTACATGAAATAACTATTTTAAACAATAATTTAAATTTTTGAGAAAAATAATTTTATTTTCTAATGGGGCTAAAAATAAACTTACCTTTCTTTAATGTATTGAAAAATAATAAACCTGTGGAAAAAATGTATTAATTTTAATTAATTCACCACTTACCTTGTAAAAAGCAGGCCTTATGCCTGCTTTTTAAATGTGTAAATTCTGCAAAAAAAAACGAACTTCAATGCACACACACAGCCTCTCTTACGCACACGTTCGAACTCTGAACCCCTTCTTTCAGGTGAACGGAAGTGCCGGTTTCCCGCGCATGCGCAGTGCATGCAGGAAACTGGCACTTCCATTGGGCCTACGGGTGTGTACCCCGTGCGTACTCACCCATGGAGACCCGAATTTCTGGGCCATTGTGATTGCTTGGTGCCATCTATTGATATTATGGGCTGTATTTTCATTGGGCCGTGGAGTCAGGATTGGAGGCGTGTGGGGGTTTAAAATCCTGAAATCGGGGGTCCCGACACCATCCCGCCCTCAACCCGCCTCCATGCCAGTTTCAAAGGAGGCGGGTACCCAACACGCACTGGGGCCTGCCTCCTCGAGGCGGGAAGGGGATTAGTGCCAATTAACTGCCTGTTAACAGGCAGTTTTTAGCCTAATCCCTATTTTCATTGTTGAAATGTGGGATTCCCAATGGCGCCAAACCACGCCAAGTTAGCGAGGCGGGCCATCGGGATGAAGGGCTTGGAGGGGTCGACATGTCCGGTGTTCAGGTGAGTGATGGGTGCATGAGTGCAGAGGTAAGTGTGTTTGGTCTATGTAAAGTGTTTAAAGAAGTTCTACTAACCTTTACTTACCTTTACAGCCTTCCTTCCTCCAGGTCTCGGGAGTCCCTTATCTCACCGGCACAGAAAGCAGAATGGCCGCCAGCTGTCAAAATCTGCAGCCTCTGATTTCTGTTCCGGGGAGATCTCTAAATCATCATGAGAGGAAGGAATTAACCTGGAGTACAGATTGTCAGTGTTTGACAGCTTCAAACAGCTATCAAACACTGATATTTCATCTGTCAAAAGGTCTTGACAGATGAAATTTCAATCTGTTACATCACCTGTTGCCGGGTGGCCCTTAATCGGCCTGCTGAGCCTGCTGTGCGGGCTCAACAAGGTCAATCAAGTCTAAATCACGTGGGTTGGCTAGAACTCGATGGAGGTGGGACTACAACCCCAAAAGTCGTAGTCCCGCCTCCTACCCGCCTCCTCAATGAAAATCCAGCCCTATATCTTTAAAGTGTTCTGTAGGTATCTTTTACAACATATAAATCAAAAACACTTCAGCTAGGGTGTTTGTTGCATTTCTTAGCTACTCCAGTTGGTTGCATATATAATCATGTTTCCTGTTTCTCATTTGATGTTACTTTTAAAAATGCACATGTTTTTTTAATATTCTGTGTTCCTGTTCGAAATGTCAGTTTTTTACACTTTACTTGGACATTGCTATTCTGTTGGTTCCAAAATGCAGACACCTCAGAAGCAAGCCTTTGCTTCTTCAATAGGGTCTTTGTCTCAGTATTAACAATCAATTCCCATTTCAAAAGCTTGTGTGGTGTTTACAACTTTTGCGTTAACACTTCATTTTATCTCAGAAGCCTGTATTGATAGCCTGTGTCGCCGAAGCTTTCCAGATTTTTAAACCCAGTATGTCATGTATTAATATCAGAAAACTGTTTATTAATGGGGTATCTTTTTGAATTATGGTGGGATTTGAACTCACATCTCCGGACCATTAGTCCAGGCCTCTGGATTATTTGTCCAGTAACATAACCATTAATGCTATAATACCCCTATGTTGAGGCCATGGACAGGGTACAGAAGAGATAATACCATAATGAAAGGCTTTGGCCTAGAAATTCAGTTGGGCGCGCCAGCCGTTAGCGCCTTAGGAGGAGTAGATCTCGAGCGCTAGGTGCTTAGCGCCCGGGCGCAGCGCGATCTGCGCCTCGCCCCAACTTCAGTACACATTTAGCGCCAGCGCAAAATCTTAGCGCGCGCCCTGCTGCGCGCGCAGATCATGACGTCATTTACTAGTGCAACGCCCTTTGTGCGCCCCGAACCGGAACTTCACTCGCGCCGGCCCATTGTGCGCCGGGTGGCCCTAACGACTGTGAAGTGGAACGGCACACAGCCGAGGCGGGCCGCGGGGAGCGCTAATTAAAGGGCACTTACCCTGCACTATAAAGGCCAGCCATTTTGCAGCATTCACTCTTGTGCAACGGTTTTTTGGAGAGAGACCAAGGAGGAGAGCTTACTGGTTTGGACCAACACTAGGACAGGTATTTTTGGCTCAGGCCAGAGCTTAGCAATTATCTTTGCCTTCATTGAGAGCTCAGTGTTTGCCAGCATATAATGGGGGCTGCATTGGGTGCCAACGCTGACTTTCAGCCTTATGCCAGAAGGGCTTACAGACGCCGTGAGAGAGTGGCAGCCCTGGCTAGACGCAGAGGGGGCAACAGGCGTCGCCAACTGAGGCCTTACCCACCCAGGGTATACCGCCAGCAGCCCTCCTATCTGACCATGTCTGCCGCGATGTGTGTTAGGAGGCTGCGATTCAGAAGGGAGGTGGTTGCAGACATCTGCCAGCTGCTTCACAGAGATCTGCAGCCACAGCTGATGCGCAGGACGTCTCTGTCGGTGGCAGTGAGGGTGACGGTGGCTCTCAACTTCTATGCCACCGGCTCCTTCCAATCCGCTGCTGGGGACATCGCTAACATCTCCCAGTTCACCGTGCATTGCTGCATCCGCCAGGTGACCGAAGCCCTTTTCAGAAGGAGACATCAATTCATCTCCTTCCCCATGACCCTGGACAAGCAGCAGCAGCGTGCAGTGGGATTTGCAAGAATAGCGGGCTTCCCCATGGTGCAGGGCGCCATTGACTGCACGCATGTGGCTTTGCGGGCACCTCTGGAGCATGCCGAGGATTACCGCAACCGGAAGGGCTACCATTCCCTCAACGTACAGCTGGTGTGTGACCACAGGCAGCGCATCCTAGCTGTCAATGCCCGCTTTCCAGGCAGCAGCCACGATGCCTTTATCCTGCGACAGACAACTGTGGCTGACATGTTCCAGGCACAGCCTCCCCCAAGAGGATGGCTTATCGGGGACAAAGGCTATCCTTTGTGTACCTGGCTCATGACCCCGCTCCGCGCGCCCACGACCCCTGCTGAAGAGGCATACAACGAGAGCCATCAAGCGACTAGGAACATCATAGAACAAACAATCGGCGTCCTCAAGCAACGGTTCCGCTGTCTTGATCGCTCCGGGGGAGCCCGCCAGTATTCGCAGGAGCGAGTCTCCCAATTTGTCGTCGTTTGCTGCATGCTGCACAACCTGGCTATCCGCAGGACTCAGGCACTGCCACCTCACGTTGGACCACCACCTCAGGAGGAGGAGCAGGAGGAGCATGAGGAGGAGGAGGACGAGGAGTACCAGCCCAGGAGGGAGGCACAAGGTCCAAGGGCCGCCCGTCGGCGGCTTATTGAACGTCACTTCTAGGCCCCCTGTCAGGGAATGGCTTGTGCCAATGAAAGAACATGATTGCAGCCGCTCCGCAAGCCCTCAGCCGGGTAAGGCAACAAACACTTCAAAGATCAAACATGGACAATGTTAATAAATAAAATGCTTTATTGTACAAACTCAGGGCCCTTCCCACATGAAAACCAAAAACATACGAAACCCCCAAAAAACACTCAAACACATTACTCGCTCCCACAACCTGGAGAGGATTAACAAAACAGTGCAACTAAAATGGCCGTCATCCTCGGCCTTCGTAAAAAACAAACATCACATCCTCGGCCTTCAAAAAACAAACATCCAATTCTCGGCCTTCAAAAAACAAACATCCAATTCTCGGCCTTCAAAAAACAAACATCCAATTCTCGGCCTCAAAAAACAAACACAACTGTCCACACATTCGACTTTTTGGGCCGCTAGGGCAATGCCTTGGCCATCTTTGTGTGGCCCCTGCCCGCCCTGCTGCTCCTCCTCAAAGTAAGGCCACTGGCTGCTGCAAGGCTGGGGGCAGGCTCCAGAGGGGCACATGTCGTGACAGCAGATGCCCTTGGGGGTCGGCCTAGTCGAGGTCTGGCCGTCGAGCGGGCGGCTGTTGAATGCTGCAGCTGTGGCTGGCCAGCATCAGTCGCTGCAGCAGCTGCTGGCAGCTCCACTGGGGGAGTGGCAGTGGCGGCTGGAGGAATGGGGGCAAGCTGGCGGATGGCAGGCGCTCGCTGGTCGCCTGAGACACTGGCACTCGCCCGGGCCAGCACTGCAGCATGCGCACCAATCTGCCGAGGGACAGACCGCTGTGCTGCTGCAGCGCGCCGGGTGCCCTGGCAATGCCTGGCTGACACAGCGAGTGTGGCAGCAGTGAGTGCCCGTGTTGACCTGTTCAGCGACCTCATCAGAGCACCCAGTGACTGCACGGCACCACTGATCAGCTGCCCACTCGCTGCCTGAGCTGCCCCGAATGTCGCCCGACTCGCTGCCTGCTCTGCCCCGAATTCCGCCAAACTGATGGCCCGTGAGGCCCCGACGTCGGTCACACTCCGAGAGAGGGACTCGATGGCCTCAGGCAACCGTGCCACTACCCCCATGAGCTCCGTGTGCCGGCGCTCCGAGTCCGCGGACAAGTCCTCGAGGCGTTCCATCTCCTCGGCGAAGACCATCTCCGGACTGGAGGCCGGACTCTCCCTCTGGGGAGAAGGCCGCCGAGCTGGCCGACCCTTCCTGCGTTGCTGGACGCCGCTGGGCCCAGCAATTGGACTCCCCTCCGACCCTTCCCCCCTCTGGGGAGAAGGCCGCCGAGCTTCCACCCCCCTCCCGTGTTTCTGCAGGCCGCAGGTCCCATGAGCTCCCCTCCCCTCCGACACTTCCGCCACGCTCCCCTCCAGGGAAGACGTGTCCCCTACATTCGCATGGGTTGCCGCGGCTGAGGGTTCCCCTGATGGGCCGCCTTCCTCTTGCTCCTCCTCCTCCTCCTCTTCTGAGGGGCTGTCACTGGCAAGTTCAGGGACCTCCTCCTCACCATCTGAAAGCAGGAAGGCACAAGAGTAGCTTTAGAGTGAGGAGAGGGCGTCAGCGAGGGATGCATGAGTGGTGGCATTCAGCACATTGGTCGGACAGTGGCAAAGGATGTAGATCTGATGCACAAGTGGGACGAGAGAGGCCCAAAAGGTGATGTCCTTACCATTGGTGCCCAGAACAGGGTCGGCATCTCCACATGCAACGGGGCCAATCACCCGGCCACCCGTGATGCGCTCCACACGATGTTGCAGCTCGGCGAGCGGCTGGATCTGGGGTCGGCCTCCCCCGGTCGCAGTTCGGCTCTTCTTGTTATTGGCCAGCTTGGCCTGCAAGAGAAAGGACGGCCTCTAAGTACAGTGTGTAGCCCTGATCTTGTGTGCACTGCCTCCCATGGTGGAATAGCCTGGCCAGTGTGTAGCCCTGATCTTGTGTGCACTGCCTCCCATGGTGGAAT
The DNA here is from genome assembly GCF_052327205.1 of Somniosus microcephalus. Taxonomy (NCBI): domain Eukaryota; kingdom Metazoa; phylum Chordata; class Chondrichthyes; order Squaliformes; family Somniosidae; genus Somniosus; species Somniosus microcephalus. Next base: position 81,302,562 of record NC_141001.1, on the reverse strand, counting down.
AGCCTGGCCAGTGTGTCGCCCTGATCTTGTGTGCACTGCCTCCCATGGTGGAATAGCCTGGCCAGTGTGTCGCTCTGATCTTGTGTGCACTGCCTCCCATGGTGGAATAGCCTGGCCAGTGTGTCGCCCTGATCTTGTGTGCACTGCCTCCCATGGTGGAATAGCCTGGCCAGTGTGTCGCCCTGATCTTGTGTGCACTGCATCCCATGGTGGAATCGCTTGGCCAGTGTGTTAAGTGCAGAATGTGCAATTGATGTTCATGCCTGTCCCATAGCTGCTGGATGAGGGCTGGCCATTAGGGCTTTCAGGTCCCTTTGCCCATAATGTGAGGTGCACATGCAAGGATGAGGAGGTCACTGGAAAGGGTACTCACCCTGACAATCCGAGTGAGGTCATTAAACTTTTTGCGGCATTGGATACCGGTCCTGGGGACCTCGCTGTTGGCTGACAGCTTGCTGGCGACATGCCTCCAGGCTCTCCGGTAGACGCGGACCGGCGACTTCCTGCCATTGTCCGGGTACAAAATATGGCGCCTCTTCTCCACACCACCAACCAGCACACTCAGATCACGCTCTGAGAAGCGCTGCGCTCGTTCACGGGCCTTCTGCATGGCTTCAGGCGCTATTTGGGTCCAGCAGCAGTGTTCAGGCCTAGCTGGAGGGCTCCACTATCCAGGGCGTGGCAGCAGACCAAGTCGACCCTTCCCCCTTAAGAGCTGGCCGGCGCCAGGGTGTCTGCTGTCAATCACGAGATGGCCGCACCTGCGCTGCACCCGGCCTCGGCGCTCTCGCTCAGCACCTCCGGCTTAGCGCCTAAAGAGAGGCGTCCAGCGCCAGTTTTAGCGCTCGAGCAAACTCTTAGGGCGAAGCGAATGAATATCGGAGAAGTGGCCTCGATTTGGCGGCGGGCGCAAACTTTAGCGGCCGCCCGACTTTACCACCCCAAAAGTGGCTACAATGAATTACTAGGCCTTTACTTTTGAGAAGGTTAGAGAAACCAGTGTTTTTTCCTGAGAACTGATAGTGATGTTCAAAATGATGTGAGGTTTTGATAAAGTCAATAGGAAAATAATATTTTGACTGGTTGGTGAATCGGTAACCAAAGTGCATAAATTTCATCGTGAATGAAGGGAGAAGCGAGGGGAATTTATTTTATGGCAAAGTCTGTTAGGACAAGGAATGCTCTACCAGAAATAATGGCGGAAGCAGAATGCCTAATAGCTTTATAAAGGTAATTGAATAAATATTTGAAGAAGAATAAAATTAGAAGGGTGCGGGGAAAAGGCAGGGAAATATTGCTAAATGGATAGTTCTTCATAGGGCTTGTATAGGTGTGATAAGCTGACTGGTTTCCCTTCGTGCTGTAAAATTCTAAGACTGAGTAAATGATAACAAAGCAAATAACCTGATGTAAGCACTTAGGTAAAAATAGAATACATGATATTGTAATATGTGATAGTACTAACATGCCTCAAGGTCATTTAAAAAATATTGACACTGAACTATTAATTATCTTGTATGCGTTGCTAACAATTTGTTTTGCTTGATGATGTACTAAGTCACACCTGGTTATAAACAATTCTAGAGTTGCTGTTACCAGGCATTTCAGCAGTAAGTAAACATGAATCCTACAGCAAATATTTTTTGTCTAAATATTGTCAATCCTTTCAGCAACTAAACACCTTACATAGAATTACATAGATTTTACAGCAAAAAAATGGACCATTTGACCCAACTGGTCTATGCCAATGTTTATGCCCCACACGAGTCTCCTCCCACCCTATCAGCATATCATTCTATTCCTTTCTCCCTCGTGTATTTATCTAGCTTCCCCTTAAATGCAGCTATGCTATTTGCCTCAACTGGTAGCGAGTTCCACATTCTAACCACTCTCTGGGTAAATGATTCACTGGGCTCCAGTGTATGAGTGGAAAGTTTCCATAATTTACTAGAGAACAGAGGGATTACTCAAATGCAGAAACATGATGGATTTCTTTCCTAAACTCAAGGTCAGCCTTTACCAGAGTACAACTCCAACAGAAAAATTAGTTTGAGTGTGTGGTGCATTTAAGAACATAAGCAACATCAATTTTGAAATTTAAATGACGTTTTTATGATATGGGGCTGCAGGAGATTAAAGCCCAATCAGCAGCCAATTAAATCACCCCATTTTTCTAATCTTCCTGCTAATCTTCATTAGTGAACACCATTTCTATGGTGCTAATTCTTCACAGCAAATTTGCAGAAAGGTACTTGTCATTCATCCTTTTCTTATTTGCAAAAGTGACAATCCTTTCATTAGAGGATTAGAGATTCATCCTAATCAGAACTCATAGCACAAGGAGATTGGTTTGGTTTTGTTATCCAGGAGATACAGACACAGAACGTAGCGCATTGGTCAGCATGTATGGCATGTGGCCTATTTGTATTCTGAGAGTGGCATTGACTACCAATTATCAATCAACACCAGGATCCTGTTTTCTCCACTTTAAAGTTTCTATTAAACATGTCATCCTGACCCAGCTAAAAATTGTATTTTTAGATTTAGATTCAGTCCGCATTTTCAAAATGTTGAATATTCAGTTGAATCTGGACTTCAGGTTCAGCGGGTCCAAAATGTAAATGACACAAAGCCAACTTCAAAAATTCAATGTAAACAAAAAAGCTTCTTGCCAAGTCAAACTCCACTAGAGCCCCAGGAATTTGGGATATGTACCACAACTAGGCCCTTTGGGGGTTCAGAATTCATTGCCTGATGTTGAGCCATGGGGACCCAGGCACATTCTTTGCCCCATCCAGAAAATGACCACAAACAATTGAAAAAACGTAATACAAATGTTGAAACTTACTTTCTGTAGTGTGTTCTTCACCTTCCCTAGTAAAATGTGGATTGTTCTATTGAGTAGTCAATATTGAGGAAGGCGGTTTATCCAGTAGCATGATAGAAAAAACAGATATAGGCCCTGAAAATGTGTGGTGGCGCGCATCCTGACACAAGATCCCGAAAACCTCTGCCACAGACTTTCCAGAGTAAGGGTGAGGTTCCTAATTTTTCTGCCGTTGACACTCACCTACACCACTAGAGGCACATTTCAGCTCCCTACCTGCCAAAGAGGCATAAAATCCACCTGAAGATTGCCTGGTTCTGGAGGTGGGTGCATCATAAACATAGTCACTATAACATAGGCTGATTTGTCACGATCTCTCTGATAGAATATTTATTATTTATTGCTGTCAATGGAAAATCCATAGAAACCACTTCTCTAATAGGCACTGCAGCACTTTTTTCACTTCATGTCCTGTTTCTCTCCTCCTCGTCTGAAGGTGGGGACTCATGCTAGTGGACCTCCAGTACCACGCCATCTTTCATGTGTGAGCCTGGATAAGTGAGCATTTGCAGGCTGAACCTGAGACTGTTTTGACTCAACTTGCATAAATACGCACCTTTCAGCAGGAATCTCTACATAGTGTTCAAAAACAGGACCCTGATTGATAATTTTCCCTATCCCCAGGCTGGCGACACTGAGGTCACTGGCAGTGCTGAGATCATATCTGGGACCTTGCTGATATATATGGCCAGAACCAGGAGTGACACACTTTGTTTACATGCCCAGAGTTCCAAATCACAGCTATAACATGAATTTAAAGTGAGCTAAGTCAATTAAAAAACTTAAACAGTGACGTTCGCTAATGTTTTCCCTGCTCATTACAGGTGGTTTCTGAGATACTGAAATCTATGACACACAACTAAGGGATAATGAAGTGTTTTTGGCAATCTCCAGGTATCTGCACTTTTAAGGCATCAAACAGTATACAGAATTTAAAATCCATTTGCACTTCAGCATGAGCAACACAAAGTCAGCTGCTCTGATTTAATTCATTCATTTCTTTCCAATTGCTATATTCATTTGATATGAAGGTACAGAAGTAAAATAAAATCTTATCTACTTTTCAGTGACATTAGCAAAGTCATTGGGATGTGACTGTGCCATTTAAATTAAGACCCCGCTCTTCTGGTGCGAGCAGCATTCCTGTGCCTGATTTCAGGCTATTTAAAATGGCGGTGGGGGGGCGGGGGTGCAGCGGGGGGCGAGAGGGTGGGTGGTGTGGAGGACGGTAACTCATCAGGAACACAGTGCAAACCCCTCTCCCCCCTCTACTGCCATCTTTACCAAGCCGCTCGCATCGTTCCTGATGGACGGTGAGGGTTAAAATACTGCTGCCACTTCAGTTAAGAAATCAGCTTGATCCCAGCAGGAGCCATCTGTACAACAGGCTATCTGTTCCAAATTAAATTACATGGTAGAAATTCATCTGAATTGTGCTAGTTAAATAATACATGGATTAAGGTGGCATGATTCTGACTCATTGTGGGGCATTTTAACCCTGAAGGGAGGCGGGGGGGGGGGGTGGGTGGGTGGGGGGTTGATACGGGTGGGGGTTTAAAAATTTAAAAATGGCAAACCCAGCCCCAGCCCACCTCCAATGTGCCCACTTCTGATTTTAACCAAGGCTACCTTGTGTTCTCTAAATGGCCAGTGCCACATTGTACAGATACAACAAGACAATGTCCAATTTTGTCAGCTTGAGTGCTAAAAGTTACCACTGTTCCTTATATCACGATGGCGCTGCCATGACAGAGATTGGAAAGAACTTACGGTTAAAGTGGTCACGATGCTGTGTCCATCTGATCCATTTAACTGATGATCTGAGGAAAGGTATAGAGTTTCCGCTCAATTGCGCTGGGCTTTTTTGGCGCAATTCCCCCAATATCGGTATAGCACAAGATCATGGAATTTTAAGCTCAAGTTGCGTTCAGCGCAAATCGAGTTATCACAATCTTTTCCAAAAGCAAAATACTGCGGATGCTGGAAATCTGAAATAAAACCCCAAAAAATGCTGGAAATACTCGGCAGGTCAGGCAGCACCTGTAGAGAGAGAAACAGAGTTAACCGTTAAACGGGCCAGAACTTCAGGTCCCCACGGGTGAGTACGCGCTGAGTACTCACGCGTAGGCCCAACGAAAGTGCCGGTTTTATGCATGCACTGTGCATGCGCGGGAAACCGGAACTTCCGTTCCCTTAAAGGAAGGGGTTCACAGGTCGAATGCATGCATGAGAGGCAGCGCGTATGCCTGGAACTTCCAGTTATTTTTGCAGGTTTTTCCGGGAGGGTAAGTCTCCAGGAGCTACGCTTGTAAAAAGCAGTTGCAAGGCCTGCTTTTAATAAGGTAAGTGGTGAATTAAGTTAAATTAAAACATTTTTTCCACAGATTTATTATTTTTAAATACTTTAAAGAAAGGTAAGTTTATTTTTAGTCCCATTAGAAACTGTAATTAATTTTTTCAATAATTTAAATTATTGTTTAAAATAGTTATTTTATGTAATTTATAGTTATTTTTAAAATGTGATTAAAAAAAAATTATTTGAAGTTTTAGTGATGTTTTGGGGCTGAATTGTATTCATAGATTTGACAGGTCTTCCTGTCAAATCTATGAATACAGATTCCCTGCTACCATTGGCTCTCCATGGCCCACGTGATCCCAGGGGACGCTTCGAACTAACTGCGCCCCTGCGCGCCGGCAGTTGGAGGAGGCCCAGGATCAGAATCCCATGTGGGCCCACAGCACAACGGCCGGTGCGCTAGGTAAGTGCAGGTCGGAGGCTTGCACCCACGGAAAGCCTCCGACCCGAATTTCTGGGCAATATTGTTTCAGGTCGATGACCCTTTGTCAGAACGTTAACTGTGTTTCTCTCTCCACTCATGCTGCCTGACCAGCTGAGTACTTCCAGTATTTCTGTGTTTATTCCGCAATCTTTTGCTGGTTTTAAAAACATCGCATTAGAAGCAGGCCCCGCCCACAAAACTGGCAGTGCCCCATTGAGAGTTTCCGCTACTTGCGTTTGTTTACAGGCCATGAAGGAGGCTTGAAAAATTAGCCTGGATCTTTTGGGCGCAAGGATGCTAATAGGTATGTTTTGAAAGGATTGAATGAAATTCTTTTTAAAAATTACTAAGGAACTGACTACTGTACCCCAATCTAACTAGAAAATAGTGTTGTATATTTTTTTGTAAGTAATTTTCAGTCATTTAAATCTTTAAATATATCATGGAATATTTTTTAAAGCAAATTAAAAAAAAAAATATATGTTTTAAAACGCTGCCCAATTGTGCTCGTTCATGGTAGATTTTGCATTTGGTGATATACAAATGAGTTTCAGCAGAAATTCGGGGGGGGTGGGGGGAAAACGGATGCAATTTTGGCCGCAATTTGCGCTGGAATCGCCGATTGCGCCCAAAGCGGAAATTCTACCCCCTATGTGACGAATTCCTATGATGACTGAAGTAATCAATGTCAATGAATAACTTAGTGCTTGCAAATCTGACTTGTAAAATTTAAGTGGAGGTCCAGTGGGCTGTTTCTGCTTTCTGGCAATCTCAGGAAATTAGCCTCTACTTTAAATTTTGGCAGGGTACCTCTGATTTGGAGTGTACCTTTAGCTTATTGGAAGCATTCTCACCTCTGAGTCATCAGGTGTCGGGTTCGTACCCCACTCCAGACAGCCTCAGCGAGTGGAGAATAGAATATTCGGTTGGCATCCAGCGGCATACTCGTGTCAGCACGGAGTGACCACTGGCTCAATATTCCCACTTCTGAGTTAGAAGGGTTAGTTACGGGCCTCACTCCAGACAGCGCCGGCTCTGGATACTGAGTTGACAATCAGCGGGGGTACTTATGGGTATGGACACCACCCCCACCGCCCCCCACCCCCCCCCCCGCTCCCTTCATAAGGGTAGATGGGGCTCCTTAGCCTTGGTTGCTGCCCACCTAGGAGAAGATACTCCGAAAATAAAAACCTTGAGGAAAGCAAAAAGAAACCGCCTCAGCTACTCTTCTCTAGTAAGTGGCTCGAGCATCTCATGTGTGAGACTTGAGTTAGGACCTGTGCTGGGGCAAAGCACAACAAATGGATAGACTTCTGAATCAGGCAATTTAAAATGAAGGGAAGGATTCAGACTTGAATCTGAAGCTCAAAAACAAAACGGTACTCGTCCTTAGTATCTAATAGTTTCAGATTCCTGCTACTAAAAGTATAGGGACTGTAGGAGTCCTGCAGCAAATTAACAGTCATGATGTTAGTGTAAATTACTTTTACATTGATGTATTGTTTATATATAATCAGAAATATTATACAGCTATCATTATTTAGCATTGTACAGATATGAGGTATATGAATCAGCCTTTGATCCTATTCTTCCTTCTATGCAAAATTGAGCTCTGATGCCATTTGTTTCATAATCTGATGCTATTTTAATATTGCTTATCTACAAGTCAAAAAACTCCTAAGCACTTTTGCACACAGTTGGGTGGGCATAAGTTTCAGCCTAGACTCTGAGTCAGAAGGTTGTGGGTTCAACTCCCACTCCAGAGACTTGAGTACATAATCCAGACTGACACTTCAGTGCAGTACTGAGGGAGTGCTGCACTGTTGGAGGTGCCATCTTTTGGATGGTACATTAAACCGAGGCCCTGTCTGCTCTCTTAGGTGGACGTTAAAGGTCCCATGGCACTACTCGAAGAAGAGCAGAGGAATTCTCCCAGTATCCTGGCCACCATTTATCCCTCAACCAACATCACAACAGATTATCTGATCATTTTTTCATTGCTGTTTGTGGGACTTTGCTGTGTGCACATTGGCAGCCGCCTTTCCTACATTACAACAGTAGCTTCACTTCAAAGATACTTCATTGGCTGTAAAGCACTTTGGGACATCATGATGTCATAAAAGGCACTATATTAGTGTAAGTCTTTCTTTAATGGTCCTGTTCTAAAGTAATGCAGTTTTGTAAGAACGTGAATCTTAGATGCTCTTAGGGCATTAAGGCTAGCAATTTAGGCCAGTAGATGTCTGCTCACTATTTTCTCTTTAACCGGTCAGGGTGTTGGACTAGCTATCAATTTAGCATAATTAGAATATTCCATGGAAAAGGTCTTGCATTTATTCTATTATTGAAGTCAATTTGTAGTTTAGTGATTGGATAGATTTTCTCAGAATAATTGTAACTTCAGGTAGGTAGAAAGCAGCTAACTGAGCTTGGTAAACATAAGTGTAGCTATTGTTGGTTGTTGACAGCTGTAATGTTCTTTAAGGGAGACTCGGGGGGGGGGGCGTAAATTGGGCAGATGGGAAGTTAAAATCAGCCAGATGAGGTCATCGGGACTCAACTGCAATTATCACTCGGCGGCCTGAGCAGGAGGCAGCAGTGAGTTTCCTGCCAGGACAACCTTGTGGAGAAGCAGGTTCAGGCTAGAAGAGGCCTTAAAAGTTAAGTTCTTTAACTTTTTTTTCACTCTCCTTGTGGGTTCAGGAGGAACAAGACGGCCCTGGCAGCTGATCCTGCCAGTTGCCAGGTCTTGACTTGTGGCCTCAGGGAAGCACAATTTACTACCTCATCCAATCAACTTCCCGCCCGGAACGGGTGGTAAGCCTGCCAGCGAGATTTAAATGAAACCAAGAAGTAAAAATACCCGGGCCTCATTTCTGGGGCAGCAGGTGAGCTTCTCCCTCACACCACCGCTCTCCTGCTGAAAACTGGCCCAAAGTTAAAATTGAGGCCAGTGTTTCTTCTGTCTGTTTTTTTGTTTTTGTTTCTCATATATACTTTACCTCTTCCTTTACCTCTCTACATAATTTGCCACACAACTTTCGGATGAGACATTAAACCAAGGCCCTGCCTGCTCTCACAGGTGGACGTAAAATACCCCTTGGCGCTATTTTGAAGAAGAGCAGGGGAGTTCTCCCTGGTGTCCTGGACAATATTTATCCCTCAATCAGCAATACTAAAACTGATTATCTGGTCATTATCACATTGCTGTTTGTGGGAGCTTGCTGTGCACAAATTGGGTGCCGCGTTTCCTACATTGTAACAGTGACTACACTTCAAAAAAAAGTTCTTCATTTGCTGTAAAGCGCTTTGGGACGTCCGGTGGTCGTGAAAGGCGCTACATAAATGCAAGTCTTTCTTTTTCCTCAATAAACCTCCTTGCATGACTTGGTGTAGTGAATTTCTAGGAGAGTTAGAGACCACAATGAATTACAATAATGATCCAGCTTGTAATAGTCATGTGATATGAGCCTAACTACATTTTTTGATAAGCGTGAACATAGCTTTACATTTTTACGGCCATATAAAGCTATGATTCTGGTTAATATCTTGCAAAACTGAATTGTTTGTATATTAGCTTTTCCTACAAATGTACACATTTGTCATGATAATACAAGGCTTCAGAATTCCAATTTTAACAGATTTGTATCTTGAAACCCCAGTAAAGAGTAATAAATATTGCACCAAACTTAGGTCATAAAAATTTCACAGTATCTCTTTAACACATGTCTTCCAGTTTAATGGTGCCCTATGTGTCTGTCTACTTATCAGGCTTATGCCCAAGCATCATTTTTAAACATCTGTAATGTGTCAGGTAGGTCAGGAATTTAGAATCTAAAATGCCATTTAAATTTAACTAAGTCGCAGTATTCTGAAGGATCACAGCATCTTTGATGTCCAATATCTGAATATATGCATTTAAAATCCATGCAGACAAACATGGCAGTTAAGAAAAGGCCCTATGGGAAATGTGTAATGAGCATGTTAAGCATGTGAATACCTTAAAGAACAGCTGTGATATTCAGCAAAACGCACATTTCCAGTTCCCAAAGCTTTGAATACAATAGCCCGGATTTTGCGGTAGGAATAGCAGTGAAGCTATCAGCTCTCACCGTTATTAAGGAGTAAATGGACAGCAACTTCCGGCATCCATACATACGCAGTTAAATGCGGACATCAGGAAGTTGCTGTCCAATTTGCCCTGTTCCTCCACAAGCTTCGCTACACCGGTATCTCGCCGAGAGACTCGCCATTAAAATAAATGTAAGGGCATGAAGTTGTGGTACTTGCCCACTAGTTACCCACCGGGAAATGCACCAGGAAAACTTAGGGCTTGTCTATTCAAGTGTAAGTGAATTTTTAACGGCGTGATAAGTCTTAATTACTGCCAAACAATCTTTATGGCACTGAAAATTTACTTTTACAAGTGTGGAGTCTCATTCTTTCAGATTTTAATTATTGTTGGAGAATTAAAAATTAAAATATAGATTTAAAAAAAAAATTCTTTCTGTCTCTTTTATCTCTCTCTTAATCCCGCCTTTATTTCCCACTTTTCATTTTCCTTTCTATACATGATTTTATATTGAATTAAATATTCTAACTTACACTTCCTGGTTTAGACTCTGCGTGCCTCGGTAAGGATTCTTCAGTCTGTGGTTGAGGGGACACCCCATTGCTTGTCCTGTTCACACAGGTCCCAGATCCCCTGTAGAGGGCGCCACGCTGTATCAGACTCCCGATGACCATAAGTTGTCATACAAAAGTCCACAAAATGTCTGTGGGCAGCTGTAAGCGGAACGACCGGCGAGCACCATTTGTTTGCCACTGACCGCAAAATCCGGAACATTGTGTTAATACAGGTTGAGCGTCCTGAATCCGTCAACCTCGGGACCGAGGCTGAGCCGGTTTTCGTGTTTTTCCAGACTTCGGAACGTGTTTCTGATGTCCGAAGTCCGGAAATAACACAACCTGGGCTCGGGCGTTTCCGGACTTCTGACATCAGAAACACGTTCTGAGTCCGGAAATGCCTGGGCCCAGGTTGCGGTTTGACAGGGTGTCTGGATTCCGGAATATCCCGGATTCCAGAACTCCGGATTTTGGATGCTCAACCTGTACAGTACAAAATAACTTTTGAAAACTACTGCTAGTTGAATTGTTCATGTCAGGAGTAGCAACCATCCTGGAATGATGGGTGGTGTTAAAATATAATTAAAAAGTTAATCTACATAAAGAGGCAGCAATATCCTGTGCCAGAAATGGAATCCACCATAATATTTGAAGTATTTTGTAAACAGCTTCAAAGATACAGTACCAATCACACCTTTGAAAATGTTCAGAAACTTATTCACAACAATAATAGCAATTGCCTGAGCATTGATTTCTGGCTATCAGTAGGCACCTCATGGAGCTAATCTTTTGATTTGTTGAAATTTTTGCTGCTGGGAGCATGTAACTGTCTTACAAAGCCAGGAAACTAGTTTACAACAATAACAACTTGCATTTATATAAGCAAAAGCAAACTATTGCGAATGCTGCAATTCTGAAATAAAACCAGAAAATGCTGGAAATACTCAGCAGGTCAGGCAACATCTGTGGTGAGAGGGAGAAACAGAGTAAACATTTCAAGTGGATGAGTTTTCATCAGAACCAGAAAAAAGTTGAAGATGTAACAGGTTTTTAAGCAAGTACAGAGGTAGGGAAAGGGGGGAGGGGAGGAAAGAACAAAAGGGAAGGTCTGTGATAGGATGGAAGGCAGGCGAGATTAAATGACAAAAGGGATGATGGTGCGAGGCAAATGGAGATGATAATGGGACAACTAAAGAAACAGAAGATGGGTCCAGAAGAGGTGTAAATGGGAATAACAGAATCATCAACAGCTGCCGTGCGAAAAAATGGGGGCAGAGGTTATGATCTGAAATTGTTGAACTCAATGTTGAGTTCAACAATTTCAGATCAAGAGGCCAGAGTCAGAGGAATGCAGAGTTCTCAGAAGGTTGTAGGGCTGAATGATGTAAGGCTCGATAGGCAGTCCAGAGTTTGTTTCAAAAAAATGTCTCTGCCGGTTAAATAGGTTGAATACACAATAGATTGTGCATAATCTATTGAAGGAATGGGCTCAATGGTCATTTCTTGTTCCATTCTTCCTTCTGCTTTTATGAAATACTGATTTATTGTTTGTGACGGTGGGATCTCATTATTAAATGTCTGTCATCAAAAGGGTTAGCTTTATGGGAAGTAGGAGTAATTTATAGCCTGAATAAAACTATACTAATATATCAGTTAGTTAAAAGTACAATTGTTACAGTAACTTGCATTGCACCTTTACATCAATTTGGATTCGTTTGACCCAATTCAGTTAATGAATCTAGTTTAGAAACCAACTTGTGAAAAGTGGCTGAATAAATTTAAATTGCAGCATCAGAAAAAGGACCATTTCCATAGGAACAACAAACCTAAAATATTCCTTAGGCTTTAGTCACTCACATGTCTCCAAACTTCAATGTAAGGGGACAGAGGTGATGTGACTTCAGTTTTGGCTGCAGAACTAACCCATAATTTTTGATTTCTCAAACCTGGAAGTATGTTATACTATCTTTTAGTATATTTGACTGAAGAGCATTGGGCTGACGTAATAACGTAGTCTTATTCTTTACACTCAGGTCTTCCCAGGGGCAGAAGAGGTATTCAGTGTTGCCATTATTTGAAGAGTTGTGATATTACCTGCTATTGAAAACATGAGGTTTCTACCAACGCTTGAAGGAAGCAACGGCTGCACAGAGTGAAGGGACTGAAAGCATAAGGAGAGGAGGTATGAATCTCATTGAATTTTAAAGAGGCAATGTGTTGTACTTCTTGGATGTCAGTAGTGGCTCCTTGTGCAGTTCCAGTGAAAGCAATAATCTATCAGGACTGTGTTCCTTGTTTCATGAGACTCGTCAAGCTTTATATTATCATTGCAAAACAAGAACACAGCAAAGCAAAACACAAGCAACTTAGTGAAGTGCTGGTGGATATTTGCTATCGCACTTACTGAAAACAATCATTTGTTTCAATAATGTTTTTGTAATATTATGGTGAATACATTAATTAGAAAATATGGGAACTACTATCTGTCGAGGACAGCCAGTGCTTTGGTTGCTGGGGTTTATTTTACATCTTTCTAAGAGAGTTTCACAGGGAAATAGATGGTCTTCAAATGTGACAAGAAGTCGTTTAGTGATAAATAATGCAATTTATTTTACAAAACAATGAAGTAACAGTTAATTGGAAATGTTGTAAAAGCTGTAAGACAGTCTCAGCACTCCAGTAACCACTATAAACAAATTCCAATGAACTTCTCAATTGCTTTAACAGAAAAGGATAGCAGACTGGTACCAGTATATTAGACCTGGAGACCTCACTACATGACATTCAATAATAAAGTTACAAGTACATTATGATAGATCGCTAGTTGTGAAAATATTGTGGCAAGCAGGGAACCATTTCCTATGCTGTTTATACCATGGAGCATGGATAGTTCTGAACATTTCCCTTAGAGGGGAAATTAATACAACATTAGTATACGTAATGACTTAGTTCTGCGTGGTATATGGCTACTTCCTGTGAGTTGGTTCAACATGCACCCTTGCAATGGTACATTGTTAAGATTCTTCATTGCCCTGGAGTTAGTGGTACCAGTTTCATGGTGTAAAACTTTATAAAATGCCTGGCAACTGTTGTTCTAGCAGAAGACCAGGCTGCAAAGCAACATTTATTTTTTCATCTTTATTTAAAAGGGAATTGTAATTATGGTCAAACATTTTCAAAGCATTATTTTTTTTTATATAGAGGAAGACATAAAAACATGATTAGCCATGTGATAATGTCTTCATAACATTGACAATGTCTAGTGGTAGAAAATACTTTTGTTATAATTTAATTAAAAACACATAATTTGAATGAAGAAAGTGTCTGCTGCAACATGATTCTGCTGATCAATCTTAGCTGGAGTTTTTAAAGAGAGGACTGTTCACAGCTGGGAAAAAGGGAAGTTCAAAAAGTTACCAATTAGGTAGCATTGCCCCTGTAAATCAAGGCAATTTGGTCGAATAGGTGAAACTTTATACTGTTTAACAAAGGTTAATTCAGTTAATTTATTAGCTTCATAATTTATAATCTGCACCTTGATGAAGTTTGGTCAGCATAATTACATCTGATTGATTGCTTTACATTTACACTTATTTATCTATTATTATTTGCCAATCAATCTTGCTCAGCAATATTTTTAATAATTTCATTTATTACATTTCTTTAATGTGGTATTAATATTTAAGTGTTCAGTGGCATAGAACTGAGCTTCAAGGATAAATGAACTAATTAATGCTGTTGAGTCTATTACCCTGAGAGAGCATGTTGAATACAGAAGAGCTGTGTATAATCTTGGAAGTATTTGATGTGGTTATGGAAACTAAGTGATGAAGAGGGATGGTATTGAAGATATCCTCCTGCTTGAATTACTCAGAGCTGCCAATTATGATCTGCTTTCACCATTTCAGTGGAAACCCTTGATCCTCTGTATCTTTTTAAACATTTAATGGCATTGAACAATGAAGGGTAATGTATATAAAGAAAGGGCTCCTGTGAGATAACAGGGAATGAGTGTGTATTATATGAAGTCAAATTATCAATCTATAAATCAAAGAGCAGAGTAATATCTGCTGGTGGGGGTTTGGCAGCCCAAACCTGTTAAACACAGGTTACAACTATATTTGTATGAAGTGAAATAAAAATGCATTTAACCGTAGCTGAATATTTATGTTACTAAGAATTTGTTTTATGTTGTGGCCATAGTAATATGTAGCCCATTTTAGTCGAGTGTGAATTATGAAATGCTTATGACACACCACACATATTAAAGGACAACCAAAATCCCTAACATAGACAGCATTACAATTTTACTCTTTTTTTACTGTTCATAGACATCCTTAGGAAGACATTGCTTTTCTTGTAAAAGATCTAAATCCGTGATACATTTCTATCACAATAACCATTTGATTGCTGAGCAGCCTTTGCCACTTTCAAAACTTAAGCATTCGTAACATAGAATATCTGCACAAACCATTTCTGACAAGTGGCAAGCAAGTGCATTGGTACATTAATGTCATGTCCTGGAATAGCAGAGCATGGGTTCAGCATAGTAATTCCCAACGTGGACAATCCTTGACCTGAATTAAATCAACTGAAGTCAATCTGAGTCATTTGGGCACTTCCTAACAGCCTTGGTGAAAAGTCATACTGACAGATGTCTTCTCCCCCCACTCCCCATCAGCAAATAGTGTGTGATGATTTCTCTATAAAAAAAAAGATGATAACATAAAATAGGGTCAGCAAAAGCAAGTTGATGCACTGCAGCCAAGGCTTCTTTGACAGCATCTCCCAAACCTGCGACCTCTATCACCTAGAAGGACAAGGGCAGCAGGTGCATGGGAACACCACCACCTCCAAGTTCCCCTCCAAGTCACACACCATCCTGACTTGGAAATATATCACCGATCCTTCATCGACGCTGGGTCAAAATCCTGGAACTCCCTCCCTAACAGCACTGTGGGAGTACCTTCACCTCACGGACTGCAGTGGTTCAAGAAGGCGGCTCACCACCACCTTCTCAAGGGCAATTAGGGATGGGCAATAAATGCTGGTCTTGCCAGTGACGCCCACATACCATGAATGAATAAAAAATAAATGGTGCGTGGTAAATTTCTACTGTTTATAATTTCTCGCTTTCTTAATGTTCTTTATCTTTAGGCAAGCAGCTGATGCCTCTGCCATTAGGTGATTCCTTTGGAATGGCATGATAATTTGGGCTCACCATTGAAATGCATTGAATGGCGTGAAGTTCCTATATTTACACAGTAGATACGAACTAAACTTGTCACAGAAAGTTAAATCTTGTTCATTTCAAGGGAAAATAGAATGAGAGTAAACTAGCGAGAGGCAAAAAAACAGACTGTAAAAGCTACTATAGGTATGTTAAAAGGAAAAGATTAGCAAAAGTAAATGTGCGTCCCTTGCAGGCTGAGACAGGAAAAATTATAATGGGGAATAATGAAATGGCAGAGAAATTAAACAAATACTTTGGCCATGATTTTACCATCGGTGGTGGGTTGGCGTCGGGTTGGCTGGTCGGCAGGTTCCGTTCCCATTGCCGGTTTCAGCAGCCCTGACTTCTTCTAGAGCCATCCTTTGTTTCTTAACCAGTCCCATTACCATGCCCTTTTGCCTTGAATATCTCTTAATGTCTCTCAATGTCTCTTAATCTCTCCTGCCGTCTATCCTATTACAGGCCTTCCCTTTTGTTCTTTCATCCCCTCCCCCATTTCCCAGTCACTCCACTTGCTTAAAAATCTGTTCCATTTCCTGCTTTTTTCCAGTTCTGATGAAAGGTCATTGACCTGAAATGTTAACTCTGTTTCTCTCTTCACAGATGCTGCCTGACCTGCTGAGTTTCTCCAGCATTTTCTGTTTTTATTTCAGATTTCCAGCATCTGCAGTATTTTCTTTTTGAACTACAGACCAGTTAGCCTGACATCAGTAGTAGGGAAAATGCTAGAATCTACTATTAAGGACATGGTAGCAGGGCACTTAGAAAATAATAATAGGATTAGGCAGAGTCAACACTGATTTATCAAAGGGAAATCATGTTTGACGAATCTGTTAGAGTTTTTGAGGTTGTAACAGAATAGATAAGGGGGAACCAATGGATGTAGTGCATTTGGATTTTCAGAAGACATTCGATAAGGTGCCACACAAGAGTTTATTAAACAAAATTAGGGCTCATGGGATTGGGGGTAATATACTAGCATGGATTGAGGAATGGTTAACGGACAGAAAACAGAGAGTAGGAATAAACGGGTCATTTTCAGGTTGGCAGGCTGTAACTAGTGGGGTACCACAAGGATCAGTGCTTGGGCCTCAGCTATTCACAATCTATATCAGTGATTTGGATGAGGGGACCAACTGTAATATATCCAAGTTTTCTGATGATACAAAGCTAGGTTGGAATGTAAGTTGTGAAGAGGATGCAAAGAGGCTTCAAGGGGATATAGACAGGCTAAGTGAGTGGGCAAGAACATGGCAAATGGAATATAAGGTGGAGAAATGTGAAGTTATCCTCTTTGGTAGGAAAAATAGAAAAGCAGAGTATTTTTATATGGTGAGAGATTGAGAAATGTTGGTGTTCAGAGGGACCTGGGTGTCCTTGTACACAAATCACTGAAAGTTGACATGCAGGTACAGCAAGCAATTAAGAAAGCAAGAGGATTTCAGTATAAGAGTAAAGAATTCTTACTGCAATTATATAGGGCCCTGGTGAGACCACACCTGGAGTATTGTCTACAGTTTTGGCCTCCTTTCCTAAGGAAGGATATACTTGCCATAGAAGGAGTGCAACGAAGGTTCACCAGACTGATTCCTGGGATGGGGGGATTGTCCTATGAGGAGAGATTGCGTAGACCAGGCCTATATTCTCTAGAGTTTAGAATAATGAGAGGTGATCTCATTGAAACATGCAAAATTCTTACAGGGCTTGACAGGGTGGATGCAGGAAGGATGTTTCCCCTGGCTGGGGAGTCTAGAACCAGGGGTCACAGTCTCAGAATAAGGGGTTGGCAACTTAGGACTGAGATGAGGAGAAATTCCTTCACTCAGATGGTTGTGAACCTTTGTAATTCTCTACCCCAGAGGGCTGTGGATGCTTAGTCGTTGAGTATGTTGAAGACAGAGATCGATAGATTTTTGGATATTAAGGGAACCACGGGATATGGGGATAGTGCAGGAAAGTGGAGTTGAGATCGAAGATCAGCCATGATCTTATTGAATGGAGGAGCAGGCTCGATGGGCCAAATGGCCAACTCCTGCTCCTATTTCTTATGTTTTTTTTAAATTCGCATGTGGCAAAAAAATCTATGAGATCTTTGCACTTCTTGTTAGAGGTGAGGGTGCGAGGGTGACCACCGGTATATAAGTACTGTGTAGTGATATTGTATTTAGTATAGTCCTGACCTCCAACTAGTAAAGACCTGTTGAAACTTTATTCTTGTAGTCTGTGTCAGTAATTAATCTTAATACAACTGGAACACACAGACTTAACAGTGGCGACGAGTCCGATTCTTACCCTGTGGCAGTTTATATCCACGGCGGCTTCGTCCACAGAACGGGCGTCGAAGAGAGGCATCCACCCTCATCACCCTGCTGGAAGACACGTCGCGCGGCAGGCATCGAGAACCCGGAGTGCAGAAGACATCCTGAACTTGAAGCCTCCATCAGCGGCAGTCAGCTATCTTCTTTCTACCTCGGTGGTGGGTAAGCCGGTCAGCGACGCGAGCAGAAAGTCGGCCGCGTTGGCTGTACAGACGGGGGGAGGAAGACGGAGGAATAAGGGCGGTGAGATCGATCGCGACCGGAGATAAGGGCCGGGCCGCATTCGGGCCGAAAGGCACAGTGCGGGGACATCGATCGCGGCTGGTGATAAGGGCCGGGCCGCTTTCGGGCCAAAAAGGCGCAGCGTCTGGGGCGACTGAAGGCGCGAGAGCCGCGGTGAAGGTGAACGCAGCCGGTGCTAATAACCGGGCTGCAAGAAGGGCTGCGAGGCGCGACATCGGGGAAGCGCGAATGCCCGAGGGAGCCGCGGTGAAGCGGAGACAGCGTCGGGGGAGTTACTAACCGCTGGGAAAGGGGAGCAGCAGCGGCATGCCAAACGCCATTGCAGCCAGTGGGTGAAGACCGCCAAGCACGGGAAAACCGCCATTTTGTAGGCAGAGGACGAAGACAAGAGCGGGAAGCCGCCATCTTGGGATAAAATTAAAAAAATAAAAAATAAAATAAATTGCAACGATGCCTAAACATGGGAACATTAATACCTTTGATAGCGACATCGAAGATTGGGCCATGTATGTAGAACGCATACAAAATTATTGTAAAGCAAATAAAATCCCAGATGCAGAGAAAGCACTAACTTTATTGAACTTAATGGGTGCGAAGACATGCGGGCAATTGAAACGCCTTTTATCACCAGATGAACCGGCGGATAAGACGTTCGAGGAGATTGTTACTGTCCTGAAAAATCATCTAAACCCCACGCCGCTGATGCTAGCGGAACGATTTAAATTTTACAGCAGAAGGCAGCTGAAGGATAAAAGCAATGCTGAATATTTAATGGAATTGCGTAAGCTAGCAAAGTACTGTCAGTTTGGAACGGGACTAACAGACGCGCTAAGAGATTAATTTGTGTGGGGATTATTAAAAGAAGATACACAAAAGCGACTGCTCGAGGAGAATGAGCTGACGCTTGAGAAAGCGGTCACTATGGCAGCAGCACACGAAGCCGCAGCGAGAGGCACGGCAGTAATGCAGCTATGGTCACCGGAACTCAGTGCAAATAAATTGGGTTTGAGTACTGTAAAATGTTATCGTTGTGGAAAGACAACACACGATCAGAACCAGTGTTGGTTTAAAAACCAAGAATGCAGAACGTGTGGCAGGCTTGGCCACATAGCTAAAGTATGCCAGTCAGGAAAGAAGAGCAGCAACAAAAAGTCACCGCAAGGAAAATACATAAAGGTGCACAAGGTGACAAAGACCAGTTCGAACGAACAGAAATCAGATTCAGACGCTAGCAGTAATGAACTGGGTAGCTTAAGAGTACACAACGTTGGTAAGGATGCAGATCTCCAGACAATTTGGGTCACTCTTCAGATAGCAGGAGTCCAAGTAAAGATGGAATTGGACACTGGATCGGCATTGACGGTCATGAATAAGAAAGATTACAAAAGGTTATTCCAACATATTCCCCTACGGGATACGGAGATTATATTGAAAACATACACGGGGCAAAGAGTGTACCCCATCGGAAAGATAGAGGTAAAAGTGGTCCACAAGGGCGAAGAAAGCCAAGTAATGGACTTATATGTGCTACCTGAAGGAGGTCCACCACTACTGGGACGGGAGTGGATTAGGAAAATGAATATGGACTGGCACTCCTTAAAAGCACTAACGGTAGATTCCGGGGAAACAGATGTCAAACCTAAACGATTATCCAAAATATTGGATGATGCTAAAGAGGTGTTCCAGCAAGGACTGGGAACACTGAAAGGAATTACGGCAAACATCAAGATTGATGAACATGCACAACCAAAATTTTTCAAAGCCAGATGCAATACGACCTACTGTAGAAGCGGAACTGGAAGCACTAGAACGTTCAGGTGTACTGTCTAAGGTAGATTGGAGTGAGTGGGCTACGCCCATTGTTCCCGTTATGAAACGTCCTTCGAGCAACAAGCCAGGAGAACCAGGGAAGGTTCGCATCTGTGGAGATTTCAAGATCACCGTTAATCCGGTGCTTCACACGGTGCAGTATCCGCTTCCGCGGATTGAGGATATTTTTGCTTCGTTGTCTGGCGAGAAACACTTCACCAAGATAGACCTGGCGCAGGCGTACTTGCAGATGGAGGTTGAAGAAGAGTCACGCCAATACCTCACGATCAACACGCATAGAGGTTTGTACCGGTATAATAGGCTGGTTTTTGGAGTGGCATCGGCTCCGGCAATTTGGCAGAGGGCCATGGAGCAGGTATTACAGGGAATTCCAGGCACACAATGTTACCTGGACGATATTCTGATTACAGGTGATGGTGATGAAGAACACCTCGCAAACTTGGAACTGGTGCTCAACAGATTGAAAGAGTATGGACTTAGAGTTAATCGGCAGAAATGTGAGTTCTTTCAGAAGCGGATCTCGTACTGTGGTCATGTCATTGACCGGGAGGGGCTTCATAAGTCTCCTGACAAGATAGAGGCAGTTGTAAAGGCTCCCGCTCCGGATGATGTCTCTCAGTTGAGGTCGTTTCTGGGATTGATTAACTATTACCATAAGTTTCTACCGAATCTATCCACGGTACTGCACCCGCTGAACGCTCTTTTACAGAAGGGGGTACCATGGGAATGGAGCAAAAACTGTAAGAAGGCATTTCGCAAAAGCAAAGAATTGATCACCTCAGAGGAAGTGTTGGCTCACTTCAACCCGACACTGCCTATTCGGTTGGCTTGTGATGCTTCTCCATATGGTATTGGGGCAGTACTCTCACACAAGTTGCCAAATGGCACGGAAAGGCCAGTCGCGTTTGCATCCAGATCATTGACCTCCGCTGAGCGCAACTATGCGCAGATCGATAGGGAGGCTCTCAGCCTTGTATGGGGAGTGAAGAAGTTTAATCATTACCTGCAGGGCCAAAAATTCACACTTCTGACAGACCATCAGCCGTTGGTATCCATTTTTAACCCTAAGAAGGGTGTTTCGGTGATGACAGCACAGCGACTCCAGAGATGGTCCCTTTTCCTAGGGGCACATCAATATCAAATAGAATTCAAAGGTACGAAGCAGCATGGCAATGCTGATGGGCTGTCGCGCCTGTCACTACCTGAAGCGGAAGAGACGACGAAAGTTGACCCTGTTGAGTTATTTCATTCGACCATCATCGAGTGTTTATCAGTCACCAATGCAAGTATTGAAAGAGAAACCAGGAACGACCCGACACTGTCCCGAGTTTACTAGGTGACAGTGAAGGGATGGCCAACACATGGTGATCCTCTGTTACCGGCATTCTCGGCAAGGCGAGACCAGCTGTCCGTCTGCCATGGTACTTTGATGTACGGGACAAGAGTGATTATTCCTCCCAAGTTACGGGAAAGAGTTCTAAAGGAACTGCATGAAGGTCATCTGGGGGGAGTTAAGATGAAAAGTCTTGCTAGGGCTTATGTATGGTGGCCGGGCATTGACCAACAGATAGAGGAGTTGACAAAAAGCTGCGCTGGGTGCCAAAAAGTGCAAAATGCACCTCCGATCGCACCGCTACACCCATGGGAATGGCCTTCAGCCCCATGGCAACGCGTACATATTGACTTTGCTGGTCCATTCATGGACTCCATGTTCCTAATTGCGGTGGACGCACATTCCAAATGCCAGAAGTGATCAAGATGAATACCACTACTTCAGAAAAGACAATTGCGGTGTTAAGAACAATATTCGCAAGGAACGGATTGCCAGAACAGATATGTTCGGACAACGGACCACAGTTCGTGTCGGAAGAATTCCAAAAATTCTTAAAGAAGAATGGGGTGAAACATTATACCTCTGCCCCATATCATCCGGCGACAAACGGGTTGGCCGAGAGATTTGTCCAAACATTCAAAAAGGCAATAAAGGCCATGAACGATGATCAGATTCCGTTACAACACAAGGTGGACAATTTCCTAATGGCATATCGAAACGCCGCTCATGCAGTGACTAACCAAAGTCCTGCCATGATGTTTTATAACAGGAGGTTGCGGTCCAGGTTGGACTTGTTAAAACCAAATGTGCAGAGGGAAGTGGAAAACAAACAGTTCCGGCATATTAATAACAAGTCCACTCAAAGTTTCGACGTAGGACAACCAGTGTTGGCAAGGGGCTATGGAAACGAAAAATGGCAGTCCGGAACAATTCGGGCCAGCCAAGGACCTCTGATGTACACAGTAGATATTGGTAACAATGTGATAAGGCGTCATGCGGATCAACTGGTAGAATCAAGAGGAAGGGTCGAACCCATGGTTGCGACAGAGACAACTGTGGAAGACGTTAATGAACCTGAAGCATTTACCTCGGCAGGGACTGTACCTGATGATGACGTCCAATACATAAGAAACCAACAAGAAGAGTCACCTCAGCAACAAGAATCAGAGACCACTGAAAGGCGTTATCCAAACCGAATCAGAAGGCCTCCTGAGAGACTGAACCTTTGAACTGTTTATACCTGAAGTTATATATGTATATATGTTATTATGTTATGTTAAATGGGGATATGACTGTTAAGCTAAAAAGGGAGGATTGTGGTGTATGTAACCTGTTCCACCTTAAGAGAACTTAAGCCTGTTCCACCTTAAGAGATGTACTACTTTCTCTGGCTGCTGTATATGTAATACCGGTGGTGACCACCGGTATATAAGTACTGTGTAGTGATATTGTATTTAGTATAGTCCTGACCTCCAACTCGTAAAGACCTGTTGAAACTTTATTCTTGTAGTCTGTGTCAGTAATTAATCTTAATACAACTGGAACACACAGACTTAACAGAGGTTATCTTTGCTGTCTGTGATGATCTGAGAGTAGTGGCCAGTTTTGGTAGAAGAAAATGAGAGTCTGTGGAGCTTTCATAGTTATTTATATTGATTTAATATTGAGTGACCTAATAGATATGGAAGGTAATTTTTAACTTTACTGTCTGTGTGGTAATGCAGTAGAGCGGGTTGCCCAACTATTGTAGAACTCATCTTGCTTTCATGCCATTGAGATCAATGGGATGAAAATCAGATGAGTTCTATAATGGGCGTGTGATCTGCTCCATCACGTTACCGTTAGACAGTGAAGTTAGAAATTACCACCATGATATTCATTTAGAAGGCGGCCCCAGCCTCTAATACAGTCATTTCTGGTGTTCATATATTATTTAGTCAATTTTTTGAATAAATATTACGTCCAATAGGTCCATAACATATATATTCTAGGGTCTATAAATGACATTGCTATTTTAACAGAGGTACTAGCCCATTTATTTTTCAGCCAAGGTGTTAGCACATTTACTTTATATAGGTTCATGCTTCTGTTAAACGAGCAGGCAAAGGTAATTCATGATGATGTGTTAAGTGTTCATACACTAATACCACACAATGTAATTTCAAGGCCAAGGTTACTTCATTAATTTTTACAAGAATATTTTCATGAGCTTGTGCTCAAAAGGGTTATCTGCTGTGAGTAGTAGAACATTTTTTTACTTCTTGTACCAAGTGTCAGCATCAAGCATCCCCAGTGCTATCCTTTTTAGTATTCACTAACGCTTCAGTCTGGAATGTCCTGTTTAATTCAGAGACTGCCACTCTGGATGTGCACTACTGAATCTGTGTGTCTCTTGTGTAATGCACTGTTGTACCCATGGAGTTCTCCTGTGTAATGCAATGTTGAGTCAATGGAGTGTCTCTTGTGTAATGCACTGCTGAATCCCATAGAGCTGTCCTTTGTAACACATGTCACAGAGCTCTCTTGTCTGAATAGTTTTCAATTCTTACTAATTTGCAGCCAACACTGTACTCCAGATGTCTGCTCATAAGGAAATTACTAGATTCTGTAAAATCACTGGCAGACATTAAATGACATCTGAGGATGCTTTTTGATTTGGAAAGCTAATAACACAGAGAAACTCTTTGTATCATTATTGCAGTTCATATCATGAAATAGCATTACCACTAATTATTGAGAGATCTGGTTTATGCTTGCATTAGTTTTATGTTGCTGATTTTTGTTTCTTGACTGCAAAGTAAAGCTTTGTGTTGATTTTCTGTGAATTAACAAGACTAACTAGCAAGAGGAAATCAACTGCCACCTTGAAGCAGTCTAACCCGTTTAAATTCCAAATGAGCGAGTCTTCTACACAGATTAAGTATTCGCTCAGTGCATTTGTAATTCCCATCTAACAGACTCTTAACTCCTGCAAGTTGATTCAATGTGTTCTTTAATATTTATATGTTCTGCTTTTGGGAGGATATGCCTTTGGAGCATTGAAGATGTAACAGATCTCATTCAAAAGTATTTACTTTATAACTGAAGATGCTCAGTTCCCTCAAAGGACATAATCAGAATCATTTCTCATTATAGGATCGGCAAAGCTAAATTTTGTGGTTGTTTAATTTTTCCACATTTCGGATTGTGAAGAAAACCAAAGTTTACACTCCTGTAGATCTTTTGAATGATATCTGACTACAGTATTTTCTTTGTACTAAATCCAATCCATTTCAAGTGACTTAAGCTGAAAACCTGACTTACAGAGATGATAATGTTCATATGATCCCCTCTAAATGGATGAGTGTATGATTTTTTTTGGCTGTTTTCATCTACAAATACCTGCCACAATTAAGTTTAGTTTTGTAATTTCTAGGTAAAGAGATGTTCTATCAAATATTCTGCCTGTGATGAGTGGGGGTGGGGGGCGGGGGGGGGGGCGAGGGCGGCGGGGTAGTGAGGCTGTTAGGGAGAGAGAGAAATAAATTGATTTTTCCTCTTCACTGGAGTGGGTCTTTTGCAGATGAGCTCTGTGCAGTAATGATGGTGCTTGTTGAGAAGAGTTGACCGAAATATGTGTATATGGGATGAAAATTGGGTGGGTTCTACAATAGGCAGGAAATTCGCTTCACCAGATTACTGCCCAAGTTGTGAACGGGAAACTTACTTCCTATATTTCTATAGAGTTGTCAAGTGGCATCTGGTCTTGAAACTGCCACATAAGGATTTATTTAAGATTGAAAAACAGGAGCGCTTCCCCAGTACTCTATCTTTCATGGCTTCTAAGGTAACCTTTTCAATTTATATGAGCTAGTGGAAGAATCTGTATGTAAGCCTAAGTATATCTGGTGAGTGAACCACACTGTCATAGATCTGTGCTAGGCTCTGCCTGGCCTAAAATTATTGATAATATAGTCAGAAGTAGATCTGCTCTTCATTCCTTCCATTTTGAAGGATAACCACTGCTGATGTTAGTGAGTGTCCAGAAATATGTATGGTTCAATCTTATCTTTCAATGCCGAAAATCCACAAGCTAAGAAAATTAAAACGTTGATGGAAGGGAGTGAAAGTATCCATGACGTGATTACTGATATTGAGTATTCTCTGGCATGGGCCATTACTCTTCTCGACTTAATATTCTGGGTTGGAAAATGACAAAAATCATCAGAGCTGAACATTTCTGGCATTTCATCATTAAACCTGCTGACATCCAATCCTGCTCTGGTTCCTGTTGGTGTATCTCTCTCTCACTGTCACTCACTCACTCCATACCTGATGTGCATTTCAAATCTTTCACGGGTCCTTCCAATATGTTCCATGCTTCATTCAGTTCTTTGCTCCAAAGTAGCATCAAAGCCCATCCCAACTGGTCCATGCCTTTCCTTCGATGGCTACCGTGCAGTTGTTTGCTGTCAGCATCAATGACACAGAGATGGAGTGCTGGGGGGGAGGATGGCATCAAGCTGAGGGACTGGCACTGAAGTTACCACGCCTCATTTTGCTGTGGCAGCAATACCAAGAAGAGCATCAGCAATTTTGAAGGGAACTGAAGCTGACAATTCAGTAGAAGGATTAGCCAGTGTAAGGGGGCACCTTTTACCTGGTTTACCGTAATTTACCTTCCTTTACCTGGTTTACGGTAATTTGCCTGGTCAAGCAGCCTTTTTCCCCACTGCACTGAGACCAATACCAAACAGCGGTTTTGAATCGCTAAACCCACCCTTCCAGTTCTGACTGGAGGAACTTATAATTAATGATATATTAAAATGGAGAAAATGGTCTGGATGCGAGAAAATCAAACTTTATTAACTAAAGAAACTATACCACACGAACACAATAATTACGGTAAAATTGCTTAACAGGGGAAGGCAGATGGCAAAACGAGGAATAAATAGCTACAATGTAAGTCTTACAATCTTAGCAATTTCCCTTAAATTACCACCCCTCTAACTCCTTACTAGATTGCCTTGCTGAGGAGTCAGAAACCTGCTCACCTGTGGTCCAAAGAGAGAGAAGAGCTCACCTGCAGTCCAAGGAATAAGAGAGAGAGAGCTTCTGAGAAGCTATCTTTATATCCTGGGAGCTCCTGCTGTTTTGGCGCTGAAAAGGTCTGTGTGCAAATTCGCGCCGAAAAGTTCGAATACACAAGAGAAAGGCCATGAACTTCCTCCATTCATACATGAGACATCACGTAGTAGAGTCAATTTCAGTGAATGGATGTGTGTAATCAACCCAATTGTGCTTGCTGTCCAATGATTGGCTGATTCAAACGGGCTATTTCCCAGTGGCCAAACTGCTCCCATTGTCTGGCGTGGGTTTGGATGGGTTACCCATTCTTTTAAACTGCTCCCCCCCCCTTGTCTGTGAATGGCTTTGAATGGAGTTGAATTACTGTGTAAACAGCTTGGGAGGCTATAGTAAACAAAGCCATTTCCTGTGGACAGCTTTAAGTGGTTTGATCAGTTTCTGTAAACACATCGATTGTATTGGCAGGGCGGGGGAACTCCCCCCCCCCCCCGACCGGACCCGCCCATGCTACAGGGTGACTGACAGCCCGGCTCCATTCAAATGCTAACAGAAACCCCCCTTTGATTGGCAGGTCTTTCTCACAGATACACTTACAAGCTGCTATTGTCTCCTGCCATGTGGTCCGACAGCCATTTTAAGCCCTGGAATATTAAAACAGTCCAAAACTCCATCTTTTAATAAAATGATTTTCCTCTCAAACTGTGCGATTTTCACACAGTTCTTTGATTCCAGTGTCCAAGTGCCGCTCTGCCTACGAGCTTTTCAATGCAGCCTTTTTGCAGTTCTGGGTATGTTTTAAAGCACTGTACAACCCAGAGACAATTTAAATCACACAATTCTTCGTATTAATGTTTCCCGATCTTCGGGGCTGAGGGGATTTTTGCGAACCCCTACACCAGTGACATGGAGAGGGAAGGGGCGCTCAAAGGTGGAGGGAATCTCTGAGGAATGGTGTAGATGGGAGTTCTTGGGACATGGAGACAGTGGAACAGAGAATGGAAAAAGTAGGAGCTGAGCTGAAAGATATAAATCAAGCAGAAACAGGCAATCTGAGGACATGAGTGAGCAAGAAAGCCTGCCCTTTAGGCTGACATCATTTTTGAAATGGTGAAGAAAAAGCAGCTACTCGTTGAAAGGGAACAGATGTTGACTTTCACACCTTAGCTCAACAAAACGTTAACCCAGAAAGGGTAATAATACTAAGGCAAAATGACTTACTGGGAGGATCCTTCTCTCTTGGCACTGTCTGGGAGTAATTGCTGCAGAGTGCACTGAGCTACAGCAACATCTTCAGTGCCAGATCTTCCTGGTGGAGCAGATTATCATGAAGTAGGCACACACAGGGCACAGTTTTGGTTGCACATTTGGACATTGGAAAACATCACAGAGGAGGTTGTGTTGCTTCATAGATCTTAAAGAAAGACTTGCATTTATATAGCGCCTTTCACAACCAGCAGACGTCTCAAAGCGCTTTACAGCCAATGAAGTACTTTTAGAGTGTGGTCACTGTTGTAATGTGAAAAACGCGGCAGCCAATTTGCGCACAGCAAGCTCCTACAAACAGCAATAATGATCAGATAACCTGTTTCTGTTATGTTGATTGAGGGATAAATATTGGCCAGGACACCGGGGATAACTCCACTGCTCTTCTTCGAAATAGTGCCATGGGATCTTTTACATCCACCTGCGAGAGCAGACGGGGTCTCGGTTTAACGTCTCATCCAAAAGACGGCACCTCCAACAGTGCAGCACTTCCTCAGCACTGCACTGGAGTGTCAGCCTAGATTTATGTGCTCAAGTCCCTGGAGTGTGACTTGAACCCACAACCTTCTAACTCAGAGGCAAGGGGGCTACCAACTGAGCCACAGCTGCCACCAGGAAAGCAGCAAAGGAAGCAGCAACCTTCAAGAAAGAAAGAATGAACTTGCATTTCTATAAGCGCCTTTCTTTTCATCAGGACATCCCAAAGCAGTTCACATTTCATTACTTTTGAAGTGTAGTCATTGTTGTAATGTAGGGATGTGCAGCAGCAAATTTGTGCAAAGCAAGGTCCCACAAAGCACAAAGAGATAAATAACCAGTTACTCTGTTTTAATGATGTTGGTTGAGGGATAAATTTGACTTTGGCTGTCCACTATTATTATAATGAGTTAGCATAAATCACTGGTGAGTGGAAGTTCAGTCCCGCCATCATTCTGAAATCCCACAGGCTCCAAGGAAATTTGAGGCTAATATCTAAACCTCATAAAGAAATCATTAAGCCCGCATGACTGCATACAATTTATGGCTTTTTTTGTTTCAGCATTATTCACTGAAATTAGTCCCTGGGGAAAAAAAATAACAAATGTATAATTATTAAGATTGATGTGCAGGTGACTTTTTAAATATTGATTTGAGTGAGCAAAATTTAAAATAACAAATGTTGGATTATAAATACCAATCTAACTCTAAGACACTACAATTGATTTATTGTATTGAGTTTATTTTTAAACAGTAACACACAATCATATTTTGCTTTGATTTTGATTGGTCCTGTTTTTGCTGCACAAATGTTTCAGATATTGAACGTGGATAAGGAAGCAAAAGGAAGAGACTAACTGTCTGGGTCAGAAATAATCAGGAATAAATAGAGTCTGAGCTGGACCTAACTGGACAAGTTCAGATCAGTTTTAATAATCAAAATACAGTTCAAGACTATTTTGTATCTGGATGCCTGGAACTTATCAGGACCTCGTTACATTAATGAGTGATTTTGAAAGAAAATATAACTCTGCGGAGGTTACACAGCATTAATTTCTTAACGCACTGAAGACACTGACAATGCTTCAATTGTGTGAAAATAATGGTGACTAAGCAGCCAAATTGCACCACTGACACCTTAACAATATGAAGAAATTATTAAAATATTAATAACTTAACAAAACAAAGATATAATTGATATATTAAGCTGTGTGTAGAAAGGAGTGCCTTCAAATAAAATACTTTCCCAGCGAGCAAATGTCAAAAAATCATAAATCTCCTAAGAACTCTGGGAGGCACGGTGGCATAGTGGTTAGCACTGTTGCCTCACAGCGCCAGGGACCCGGGTTCAAATCTGGCCTCGGGCGACTGTCTGTGTGGAGTTTGCACATTCTCCCTGTGTCTGCGTGGGTTTCCTCCGGGTGCTCCGGTTTCCTCCCACAGTCCAAAGATGTGCAGGTTAGGTTGATTTGGCTATGATAAATTGACCCTTAATGTTAGGGGATTAAATACGTGGGGTTACGGGGATAGGGTGGGATATGTGTCGGTGCAGGCTCGATGGGCCAAAATGGCCTCTATCTGCACTGTAGATTCTGTGATTCTGTGAACTATTTATATTTTAATTTTCCTTTCCCTAATGAAGCCCTGCCATCTTGGATCTCCACCCACACCTGGGAGCTACATTGTCTACTTAGATTTCCAAAAAGCTTTTGATAAGGTACCGCACAAGAGGCTTCTGTATAAGGTCGAAGCCTCTGGTATTAGTGGTAATATATTGAGCTGGATTGAGAACTGGCTGGCAGGACATAGGCAACAAATAGCTATAGATGGATTTGGATCTATTTGGAGACCAGTCACCAGTGGTGTCCCACAGGGATTGGTGTTGGGACCATTGCTCCTTACTATTTTTATTAATAATCTGGATGTAGGTGTTGGGGGCATGATCTGAAAATTTGCAGATGATACTAAGATCTGTGCGAGCGTTAGGACTGTAGACGATGCTCGTCTGCTTCAGGCGGATCTTAATGTGTTATCCATGTGGGCAGGGAAAAGCATTAAAGAAGTTGGAGATAGAAAGAGATTTGGGCATTCTAGTGCATACATCTTTAAAGATACATAAGCAATACCGTGTAGCGATAGGGTGTTGGGCTGTATCCATAGGACAATTAAGTATAAGACGAGGCATACCATTTTGACCTGGTACAAGACCTTAGTCAGGCTGCACTTGGAATACTGTGTCTAGTTTTGGTCTCCTCACATGGTGGGTGACATTGAGGCTTTGGAAAGGGTGCAGAGGAGGGCCACCAGACTAATTCCCAAGATAGGCAAAAAGCGTTGGGACTCTACACTTTAGAGAAGTGTAGACTTAGAGGTGATCAAATTGAGGTTTATAAGATAAGGAAGGGAATAGATTGCATTCCAGTTGACAGCTTGTTTCAATTAAATAGGTTAGGGAGGACCAGGGGTCACACATTTAAGTTGTATAAGGCCAGGTCTAGGCTAGATGTCAGGAGGTGGTCCTTTTCCCAGAGAATTGTGGACCTCTGGAACAGGCTGCCGTCTCGTGTGGTGGACGTGGACACGCTGAATTCCTTCAAGCGAGAGCTGGGCCTGTTTCTGGCTGGGGCAGAGATCACCTCTTACAGAAGGTAGGTACTGCAGGGAATTCAGGGCCAGAGTGATCCCCTGGACTAATTTCGATCACTTAGATGGGTCGGAGAGAAATTTCTCCGATTTTTTTCTCCCAGATTGGCCTGGGTTTTTTATCTGTTTTTTTGCCTCGCCCATGAGATCACATGGTTTTGGGTGGGGTGAAGTGTATATTTTGTGATACACAAGGTATCGCAATTGTGTGGGACAGGCTTGATGGACCAGGGGGTCTTTATCTGTCCATCATTGTTCATATGTTCATATGTAGCTGTTGTGCTAATACAATCGCTTGCTGACATCAATAGTATTCACCCTGATGTCCTTGCAAGTAACACAAATGACAGGCAATGACTCTCTCCAACAAGATAGAATCCAACCACCTCCCCTTAATATTGAATGGCATTACCATCATCACATCCCCACCATCAACAGCTGAGGGCCACCATTGACCAGAAACTTAACTGAACCAGCCACATAAATACTGTGGCTACAAGAGCAGTTCAGAAGCTAGGCATTCTGCAGTGAGTGACTCACCTCCTGACTCCCCAAAGCCTTTCCACCATCTACAAGACACAAGTCAGGAGTGTGATGGAATACTCTCCACTTGCCTGGATGAGTGTAACTCCAACATCACTCAAGAAGATCGACACCATCCAGGACAAAGCAGCCGGCTTGATTGGCACCCCATCCACCACCTTAAACATTCACTCCCTCCACCACCGGCGTACCATGGCTGCAGTGTGTACCATCTCCAAGATGCACTGCAGCAACTCGCCAAGGTGTCTTCGACAGCACCTCCAAAACTCGCAACCTTTTCCACCTAGAAGGACAAGAGCAGCAGGCACATGGGAACACTACCATCTGCAAGTTCCCCTTCAAGTCACACACCATCCTGACTTGGAAATATATCGCCGATCCTTCATCATCGCTGGGTCAAAATCCGTTAACTCCCTCCCTAACAGCACTGTGGGAGTACCTTCACCACTCGGACTGAAGCAGTTCAATAAGGTGGCTCACCGCCAACTTCTCAAGGGAAATTAGGGATGGGTTATAAATTTGCCAGCACTGCCCACATCTCTGGAATGAATAAAATAAAGACTGGTGTTAGGAAGTGCCTAAGCCAGTAAAATTGCATTCTGATTGAATATTATTATAGAGGAAACCTGCTTCAGGGAATAAAACTGTTTCCAATGAACTTCACTTGTTCAAAAAAACTTACGGATTTTGACTTTGGTGCTAATGGGTGGGTGGGTTTTTGGGCTACCAACCCAATGTCATCAGTCTGAGGCCTGTCAATTTTGATGGTCGGGCCTCCTATAATTTTAATTGGCAGGCTGCCCATGAATTTTCAGCAGTGACGGGCAGCCTGTCCAATCGTGAGGGAGATGGGGAAGTGATTTCCTGTGGGCTCGGCACCTATTTAAAATGGGCTTGCACCTCTGGAAGCAAGGTGTCCTTTTACTCTCCTGAAATTAGGGCTGAAAATTTGTGTGGTTTGAGTCACGGGATCTCTGGCCACGAGTGCCTAGATTCAGTGACACCTTGGTGGAGATCCTTACCTGTGTATATAGATATATAGATGGATAGATATTAAGGCAAATATTATACTCTGAGGTGAATATATTGGTAGCTGAAAAGTATACATTTCTCCTTTAATCTTAGCACTGGGTAGATGCATTTTTAACAATAACAAAATTAATAACATAACTTAACACAATATAGGTATTAGACTGTTAAAAGTGGGAAGCTATTAATGTTGTCAGAGCACATTTGGATGAGCAAGTCATTTTTTTTGTTTATCTCCAAATGTTCCCAATTACCTTTCATTTGCTGTCTTGGTGGCTCGTGCTGGTGTATAGATCTGCAGATGCCGGCAGCCCTCTTCACTCATGAGGCTAGACAGTGAATGTTGGTAGGTTATTTGATAATGGGAGTTGGGGGGTATTATACCTGCAGCGTGTTCATCCAAATATGAGAGGGAGAAGCAGATTTCTGAGAAGCAAGGACCATGCTGGCTTTGTAAAAATCAAAGAACGTTCCTGCACATAAAAATGTATTTACATAAAGAACAACATGGCAATTTAGTACCCAAAATTGTTCAAAAATATTAATGAGTTTTGTGAATAATTTGAGGAATAAACAATGAGTTCAGGAGGTATGAATTATGATCAATGAATTCCTGTACATTATGCAGATTTTGCATCAGCTGTAGTCCCATGTGTGCATAGTTGCCAACCATCTGCATTCGGAGCAGGCAACTTTCTTTTTGGACCCTTTCTGTACCATTTGCACAGCGGCTCCTCAAGCAGCACTTCTAGCTTTGGTTGACTTGCCTTCCAGGATTTGCTTCTTTAGCACAGGAAAATCTCCCCCTCACCCCCTCCCATCCCCCCACCTAGACTGAAGTCCTGAGAAGCAGCAGGACAGGAGCAGTCTGCCCCATTCTCTCTGGTGTGTTACATCCTGACTTTCATTGCTGGTGGCACTCCAGCTGACCTTTGCCAGTTTACCAGCTTGGGAATTCAAAGTGCTGATAGCTAACTCCATCTGACTCTGATTGCCTGCACTCCCTGGGCTCTTGAGCTGCTCTTTGCAGTTGGGAAACCCGCTGGTCTTCCCTTTAAAAATGCTCATAGCCCTTATAATATAGCTACTAAGTAAAATCTGCTGATACTGTGAGCACTTTAAAAAGTGAAGAGTTTGCTTCCGAGCTGTAGAGAAGCCAGCAAGCTCAGGGATAGCAGGTGCATAGACCAGCAGGGGGAAGACTGAAGAGAGAGAGGGGTAAGCTGAGGTAAAGGAGCAAGGAATAGAGAGAGTGAGGAAGAAGAAGGGGAAAAGAGTAAGTGGCGGGGGAGGAACAGAGTAAGGGGAGGTAGGCGCAATGGGAGCTAAACTGAAAACGGTTTACTTACTGCACTGTTTACATCCCGTGGACTTCTGTATGCCGCGGTTGAGTTTGCTTGCCTGACTCGGGGGTGCCTCATTAAATATATCAGAGCCCTATCATTTAGGATGAGGCTCAAAGCCATTTTAATGGCCTGCTGAGTGGAACATCTGCCGTGTACACTTTGCTCATTAAAAACAGTCCGAGCAGACAAGCTGGCCCCAAAAGGAAAGTGCAAAAGTTTTTGATTGGGGTAAGAGGAGGTGTATCTGCTGCAAACTCTGTTACGTCCAATAGAAACTCATGGCAGAATCTCCATGCCTGTCAACATGCTGCAAAATACACCAGCAAAATGTCAAAAATCAAAACTTGCATTTTTTCAGTTTTATAATGGCCGGGATTTTGCGGTAAAGATAATGGTGAGGCTATCGCTGCTCACCATTATTAAGGAGTAAATCGGACAACAACTTCCGGCGTCTGCACATGTGCACTTAAATGCAGAAATCAGGAAGTTGCTGTCCGAGTTGCCTGGCTCTTCCAGAAACTTTGCTATGCCAGTATATCACCAAGAGACTTGGCACTCACATATATGGAAGGGCGTGAAGTTGCGATACTTATCAACTAGTTACCCACTAAACGCACCAGAAAACGTTCGGGCTTTTCCATTCAAGTGTAAGTGAATAGTCTTAATTACTGTCAAACAACCTCTCTGGTGCTGAAAACTTACTTTTACAAATGTGGAGCTTCATTCATTCAGATTTTAATTATTGTCGGAGATTTTTCAAAATTAAAATAATTTTTTTTTACATTATTTTTTCGGTACATGATTTTACATAGCTTTAACTATTCTAACTTAGACTGGTTTAGCCTCTGCCTCAGTAGGGATTCTTCAATCTGATTGGTTGAGGAGACACGCTGTTGCTTTCCCTGTTCACACAGGTTCCAGATCCCCGATAGAGGTCACTCTAATTACAGTAAATTGTAGTGTAATTCTGTGGGCAAGTGCAATTAACGCTGAGCGTCGTTCGTTCGCCGCTGACCACAAAATCCAGGCCAATGTTTTTTTAATTGTCAACGTAACGATAGTTCCAGTGCACCCCACATATCTCTATTCATTTAAACAACAGTCTGTTTCTACCAGTAATGTGGACTTATAGGGCAGGATTGTCATTGGGCCGTGGAGGCGGGATTGGAGGCATGTGGGGGGTTAAAATCCTGAAATCAGGGGGCATGAACCCATCCCGCCCCCAACCCACCTCCAAGCCAGTTTCAAAGGAGGCGGGTACCCGACCCGCACTGGGACCCGCCTCCCCGAGGCGGGAAGGGGATCAGTGCCAATTAAGTGCCTGTTAACAGGTAATTAACAGGCAGCTTTTAGTCTAATCCCTATTTTCATTCTTGAAGTGTGGGATTCCCGATGGCTCCAAACCACGCCAAGTTAGAGGAGGCAGGCCGTCGGGATGAAGGGCTTGGAGGGGTCGAGATGTCCGGTGTTCAGGTGAGTGATGGGTGCATGAGTGCAGAGGTAAGTGTGTTTGGTGTGTTTAAAGTGTTTAAAGAAGTTTTACTTGCTTTTACAGCCTTCCTTCCTTCAGGTCTCGGGAGTCCCTCATCTCACCGGCACAGAAAGTAGAATGGCCGTGATCTGTCAAAAATTGCAGAATTCAGCTTTCTGTTCCAGAGAGATCTCTAAATCATCCTGAGAGGAAGGAATTAACTTGGAGTACAGATTGTCAGTGTTTGACAGCTTCAAACTGCTGTTGAACGCTGATATTTCATCTGTCAAAAGCTTTTGACAGATGAAATATCAATCTGTGACATCACCTGTTTCTGGGTGGCCCTTAATTGGCCTGCTGAGCCTGCTGGGCAGGCTCAACAAGGCCAATCAAGTGAAAATCGAGTGGGTTGGCTACAACTCGATGGAGGTGGGACTACAACCCCAAAAGTTGTAGCCCCGCCTCCTACCCGCCTCCTCAATGAAAATCCAGCCCACAGACTCCCGTTTGACCTTTAAAGCAACCTGACTTCAGTCCCTTCAAGGTGAAAAAAAATGGGTGAAATGGTTCAAGTGTGCCAGATGAGTTTTGTTATTACAGGAAACGTTGTGATATCCGGCACCGACGGGACCGAGCTGTTGCCGATCTATCAAAACTGCCGGACAAACCAGCGCTAATGTTGAAGCATACGGAGGTTTTCAGCTCCGTATCTGGCAATAAACACTGTTGCTTAGCAACAGCTTCTAAACAATCGGCCCATACCTTGGAAGCATCTCTGTAGCTTAGCAACAGCTTCAGAGAGACTTTGCAGAGCCTGACTGTTGGAAAAAAAAGCCATGAGAAGAAAAAAACCTAACAAAACGGCTCCTGATTTCTGCCGGTGGATCGAGGTTTCCGGACATTCAACCTCCGGATAAACTAAAGTTTCCTGTACCAGTATTACATGAAAGAGAACTTTGTTTTTGGGAGAGAATGTTTGCAAGATATATTCGACATGCTGTCAGGCACTGGAAATGATGCATTCTAAGGGAAGGCTATGAAAGCTCTAACTGATCTTTATATCTCCAAGTAAAATGCAACTTATAAATGAATCATATTAGCAGGCTACACAATACAGGAATGAAGGTTTATGTGCCGTTGACACATGCTTACATTGACAAGCAGCAACCTCTGATTTCACTGACGCAGGTTGTGAAATCACAGATTATAAAAAGATGTTTGTCTAAAATTTTGCACTGCCAGCCCTGGAGAAACAGTGCATCTGTGATGTGCTGTTAGAATTGGATCGAGCACTTGATCTTGCTGAATGTTTTGCCACTAAACGCCTCTGAAGAGAGCCGAAGAATTCATGAATACGGGAGCTCAAAATTCCGAAACCAAGGCAATCACTCTAGCTGATATAAAATAAGCTACACAGAAGGACAAAGCACCACCTACTCACAATCTCCCTTTCAGGAAAAGGACACCCCTGTCAAGCATAAAGCACTATGATATTTGAAAGTTTGTTATGTGTTAGAAAGTCTGGCAATTTGTATTTTTTTTAAAGAAGGATATATAGTCAGTCTATTAATCTAGATAAGAAAATTAGCCATGATTCCCACTCTTGGAGGGGGAATTAGGAGTTTTCCACAAAGTACGGAGAGAGTGCTGCATTGTCAGAAATGCTGGTCTGGAAATTCGAACATGAAACAGGCATTAGGTCCTTTGCGCACACAAATAAGGGGTGTAAAGTCCATTTGAGGCCCCATTTACCATATTGCTTTGCCCTGAATGCGGCCAACACCTGAAGGGATAATTACTAGTCCTTTCCCTTTTCGGGCTACCCCAGGTCAGGCGTATTCCCCAGACGTTCACCTTCAACTAAAGTTAGAGATAGCTGAATTCTATAAGATGCTTAATTGGGTCTAAAGGTCCAGGCTATCTCTCCCTAAAGGAAAGGGATGACTGAAGATGTTACCGTCCTCCGGATAGCACTTTTAATAAGTTTAACTAGACTGTAACCTTCCGGATATTATGAGAGTCTGGAAAACCTCCCCCAGAGTTCTGCAACTCCTTACAAAAGAGTGTACAGAAATTGAGTTTGTGAGTTTGATACTGAAATACTCTGTGAGACAATTCTAAAAATATATAGATTTATTTAAGAGCCGATGTACAGTTAACAGCTTGTGAGTCAATCGCAACTTCAACAGTTCAAAATACAATTCGCTTATATTTCTTTATTCTCAGAGATCCTTATTCTCAAATCTTAACTTCGTTACATTTTTACATTTCTTATTCTTAATGCTAATTTAGAATATCCACCAAAATCAAATTAAAAGTACCTTGGTCCCCGAGACTCAGAGTTAAAAACTTACAGAGCATGCCTCTGAAGTTGAGAGTCGCTTGCCCCTTACCAGCGACTTCTGACTGTTTATCTGAAAAGCTCTATTTTTATACTTTTTTTAGTGGTTTATCCTTTGAAGTTTTCTGCTGATGTAAGCTAGTTATCTCTAGACATCTTCCTGTTGACTTTTCCCTATAC
This sequence comes from Somniosus microcephalus, assembly GCF_052327205.1. NCBI lineage: Eukaryota > Metazoa > Chordata > Chondrichthyes > Squaliformes > Somniosidae > Somniosus > Somniosus microcephalus. Next base: position 81,264,952 of record NC_141001.1, on the reverse strand, counting down.
TTACTGCCAATTCAACTGTTAGCTTGCAGACTTCTGTCTGTTGTTTAGGTGTTCCAAAAGCTTATCATAAAACACAATATGACAGTAGTATTTATTTGATGCCATTCTTATTGAAGGTCTCCATTCAATTCTTAAACCACCTTAACTGGTTACAACCACAGACTCCTGTCTCCGTGGTGTTCCAAGTTCAATACAAACACAATGTAATTGCTTGGTGTTATCTATTCAAGTCATATCTTCAAAGTGTTCTGTTGGTATCATATTTAAAACATGTAAATTAAAGACACTTCAACTAGCATGTTTGTTTCCCTTATTTGGTTATATTATATCATGTTTCCTGTTTCATTTGATGTTACTTTTACAAAGGCACATGGTTTTTTAATATTCTGTGTTCCTGTTCGAAGTGTTAGTTTTTAACACTTTACTTGGGTCATTCCATTGTGTTTCTCCCAAACTCCAGACCTTCTGGAAGCGCCAAACTGCTATTTCAATAGGGCCATTGTTTTAGTATTTTTAACCAATTCCCATTTCAAAAGCTTGTGGTGTTAACAACTTTTGTGTTATCAAACCATCCCATCTCAGAAGCCTGTTTGCATAGCTTATGTCATTGAGACTTTAGATTTTTAAACCCAGTATATCATGTTTTAATAATATCAGAAATCTGTTCATATGATGGTGTATTTTTCTGAAATATGGCTTATTCCTTCACACACCAGGCTGGCTGCATTCAGTAAAATGTGGTCTGCATGTGGCCTAGCCAGTGGTCTGCCACCATAAAGGTAAGTTTTATAAAATGTACTTACCTGAATGTGGAGTCCGGAGGTGCAGGAGTGCTCCTCCCAGCTCCACTGCAGCGCAAAGGCAATTGTTGACTCCCGCTCGGCCCTCTGCCGATGGCCTCCCTCTCTCACCCAATCACTGGCCCCTCTCTCCAGTAATCTCTGCCACCACCTCTTGCAAGACCCACCTGATGGTTGCTGCCGGTGACACAGCGATGCATAATTGCATTCCTTTTCACCTGTGAGCTGCCTGGGGATGTTCAGCAGGTATCTGCCGCTCGTCAGTCTCATAAAAGAAGCTCAGGACCCAATATCGAGTGTGACTCCGACCTACCAATTCTGGCGCAGGGATTGTTCCCTGCACCAATTTCTAGGCCGCTGCCTTTTGGATAAAGCTTCAAACCAAGACCTCATTTGATTGTTCAGGTGGATGTGAAGGATCCCATTGCACTATTTGAAGAAAAGCAGGGGCATTCTCCAGGTGTCCTGGTCAACATTCATCCTTTGGCCAACACTACCAAAACAGATTAACTGGTCATTTATGTCATTACTGTTTGTGGGGCCTTGCTGTGCACTAATTGGTTTCTACATTATCCTTCAAAAGAAAATAATTGGCCGTGAAGGACCTTGGAATGTCCTGAGGACTTGAATACAGCTTCCATCTTTTTCTTTTCAACATCCATACTGGCATTGCAAAAATCAAGGACTTTTTCTGCAAATAAAAATAGGCAAATAAATGAAGGCAAACATGACAATAATCAAGTGCAGTTCTGTTCCTGTCTGATATCTGTATCTATACACTTTGATTGCAATCAGGAATTGGGAATCGACTGATTTGCAGATTCTTTACTAAAGGGCTGTAAGGTTAATTGCAGCATTCTCATTGGTATCCAGCTGAAATCATCTAACTCAGCACAGATCAGAGATTGAATCCATGGCCCTCCTATTCTTCATGGCTCAGTATCCTGCCACACAGTGCAGTTAGACAATGAACCTTTGAGAACTGCCATTTATATCTTTGCAGCAAGAAGATATTAATATTTTACCAATTTGAGTAGATCATCGATATCCCGGCAGTGCAAAGCTATCATTTATATTTTAATTCCATTAATACCGTAACAATGTGAAGACCTCATCAATGTAAAAGGGCTTAAAGTTGTTATCAGTATGTTAACAGCATGCGGATATCATTAATATCGTAAAAAAGCAAAATAATAGCCCAGCATCCTCATGATTAAACAGTTAATTTATTATTTTAGCAGCACATAGACTTAAATGACATAATTACAGTCTAACAATACCAATAATATAACACAAAGATACCCTTAGAAGAGCTGCATAGATTAATTTGAGTTTGCATAGCTTTTTTGAAATTAGAAGTGTTCCCTTAGCTGCAACCCTTCTTTTATTTTCATTTTAACTTTGGGGTAAGAGTAAGGGACTTTTTGTAATGGTACTTTTTGGTGCAGATGTCACCTGGATGCACGTGCTAGGACACATACAATACAGCTGTTTAAACTGATGTCTGCTGCACCGCTGGTGAAAACCACTGACTGGGGCCGTGTGAGAATAAAAATGTGGAGGAGGGGAGCAGGAGCAAGTGGAAGAATGGAAAGAATGATCATCGGCAAGAAAGTAGAGATGGCCATGAAAAGAGAGCAAGAGGGAGAACAATGAAACACTGTGATCACCAGAAAGTAGAGCAAGAGACAGGAGGGAGAGTGCTACAATGTCAGAGGTGCTGTCATTTGGATGAGACTTTAAACCAGAGAGGAGTGCAAGACCTGGAGAAAACTAGGGGTATTGAAGAAAGGAGATTAGGGGGATAAAGGAAAAGAGTGGGAAAATGCATTACTTACAGGTGACCTTTTGAATTGGGTTGAGTTTTATACTTATTGTTCACATTTCATTTGAAATGAGAAATTGCGATGAATGTATTCTATCTGTGTCTCCCTCTCATTACTGTGAGCGTATGTGTAGTCAGAGACCAAGTGACTGCTTAACTTGCAGCAGGAAGCGTATGAGCCTTAGTGGTAATGGCAGGTTCAAAATAGTCCATTACAAATTGACATTCAGTCCACGTGTATGGTATAATAATTATTCTACTAATAATAGTTAGACTTTGACTATGTTCTATCATCAATATCTTCACAGCATCAAGATTTGTTTTACAATATGAGAGAAAACAAAGAGCTCGAAAAAAGATGAATAGTAAAATGATGAAGAAATAAAGAAAACAAAAATGCAGAGTAGTAACTAGTGGAGAGAACAAAGAGACTGAAGATAAGTAAATAAAGAGATAACACTTAATGTTCGGTATCAGAATGTAATCTTGCATTAACATTTCTCTGTAGGGACATGAATAAGAAACATTTCAAGGACTATTTCATACTTGATGTGCTTTTGCTTGTGTTTACACAGAAAAGCTATCAAACAATGCAGGGTGTGTGGGAAAAATCTAATCGCCGTACACAAGCACTGAGATGAATATTTTAACAGTTTAGCATTTACAAAGGTTAAAGTCAATAGAGGGATTTGACTGCTGTTTAGACTAGCAGTGCATGGAAATAACGCAACACTATTATCAGACAATATTATTCTTTTTATTAAATAAAAAAGTAATGAATTTTGTTTTAAATATTTATTTTTATATTTTACCTCAATGAAAAAAATCCACTATCCGCCCGGTTCAGGCAGTAGGGAAGTCCACTCCAAGAATGTTTCCACAGATATTATCAATGCAATTTCTGTTTTCCTATTGTACCAGGAGGTATCCTCAAGTAATTCAGGATGAGAGTTTCTTCTCTTTTGGGCACTTTCTCATCCTCATCTGAGGGATGAGCCATCCTAAAGTATACAAGGAGCTTTTTCAATACAGTTACTGAAGAATTGGAATAGTGCAATCTTCATATTGAAGCTTCATTGTGAATTGCAGCTGGTTTCATGTCTTCATTATTGAAAAGATTGTGGCAGATATAAGTGATTAAATTTACAGATGGTCAGAGAGGGCAGCTCAAAAACTACAGACTGCGTTGAAGAAAATAAATTTCTAGGCAGAGCAATGGTAGATGAAATGTAATACAGACAAATGCAAAGTATTGCATGTAGGAAGGAAAAATAAGGGACACCTAGTCCATGAATGGTATTGAAATAGCTCTCAAAAAAGTTGAAATAAATCTAGGAGTCTTAGTGTATTCACCCCTTAATATGTCCAACCAATGCAGAGTGACTTAATAGCACCACTGCTGACCGAGCTGGCTGAGTCCTGAAGGACATAACTGCCAGAGTGGGCCTGCGGCAGGTGGTGCGGGAACCAACACGAGGGAATAACTTACTTAACCTCGTCTGGACCAATCTACCTGTCGCAAATGCATCGCTCCATGACATTATTGGTAGGAGAGACCACTGCACCTTCCTTGTGGAGATGAAATCCCATCTTCATACTGAGGACACCCTCCATCGTGTGGTGTGGTACTACCACCGTGCTAAATGGTATAGATTCAGAACAGATCTAGCAGCTCCAAACTGGGCATCCATGAGTTGCTGTGAGCCATCAGCAGCAGTAAAATGAGGTGCCAACCTGGTGCAGCTACAACAGGACTACATGCATGCTAAACAGCAGAATCAGCAGAGCTAAGTGATCCCACAACCAACAGATCAGATCAAAGCTCTGCAGTCCAGCCATATCCAGTCGTGAATGCTGGTGGACAATTAAAGAACTAATTGGAGGAGGAGGAGGCTCCATGAGCACCCCCATTCCCAGCAATGGCAGAGCCCAGCACGCAAATGCAAAAGACAAGGCTGAAGCATTTGCAACAATCTTCAGGCAGAAGTGCCGAGTGGGTGATCCATTTCAGCCTCCTCCTGAGGTCTCCATCATCACAGAAGCCAGTCTTCTGCCAATTCGATTCACTCCACGTGATATTAAGAGACGGCTGAGTGCACTGGATACAGCAAAGGCTGTGGGCCCCGACAACATCCCAAATTGCCCAGCTATGTCCTGTCCACAAAAGCAGAACAAATCTAGTCCGGTGAATTACCGCCCCATCAGTCTACTCTCAATCATCAGCAAAGTGATGGAAGAGGTCATCGACAGTGCTATCAAGCAGCACTTACTCACCTGCTCACCGATGCTCAGTTTGGGTTATGCCAGAACCACTTGGCTCCAGACCTCATTACAATCTTGGTCCAAACATGGACAAAAGAGCTGAATTCCAGAGGTGAGGTGAGAGTGACTGCCCTAGACATCAAGGCAGCATTTGACCGAATGTGGCATCAAGGAGTACTAGTAAAACTGAAGCCAATGGGATTCAGGGAAAACTCTCCACTGGCTGGAGTCATACCTAGCACAAACGCAGATGGTTGTGGTGGTTGGAGGCCAACCATCTCAACCCCAGGACATCGTTGGAGGAGTTCCTCAGGGCAGTGTCCTAGGCCCAACCATCTACAGCTGCTTCATCAATGTCCTTCCCTCCATCATAAGGTCAGAACTGGGGATGTTCACTGATGATTGCAAAGTGTTCAGTTCCAGTTGCATCTGCTCAGATAATGAAGCAGTCCATGCCCGCATGCAGCACGACCTGGACAACATTCAGACTTGGGCTGATAAGTGGCAACTAACATTCACGCCACACAAGTGCCAAGCAATGATCATCTCCAACAAGAGAAAGTCTAACCACCTCTGTCATAAATCGCAACTTCTACAAGAAGTAACTCAGGAAGTACTACTGAACGGCCAGCTGAGGGTGCCGCCCGAGGAGTATAAATACTCGGGCGTGGGCCCAACTTGGCCAGAGACAGTCTGGAAACAGGAAGCTAGTGACTACTAACTAGACCTCCATGTTTTGTTACAAGTCGATTAAAGCCTTGCTTTATGTACAACTAAGTGCGTAGTGAGTCTTTATTACATCAACCTGGACATTCAACGGCAATACCATTGCCGAATCCTGGGGGTCACCATTGATCAGAAACTTACTGAACCAAACGCATAAATACTGTGGCTACAAGAGCAGTTCAGAGGCTGAATATTCTGTGTCGAGTGACTCACCACCTGACTCCCCAAAGCCTTTCCACCATCTACAAGACACAAGTCAGGAGCATGATGGAATACTCTCCACTTGCCAGGGTGAGTGCACCTCAAGAAGCAAAACAGCCCACTTGATTAATACCCCATCCACCACCTTAAACATTCACTCCCTCCACCACCGGCGTACCATGGCTGCAGTGTGTACCATCTACAAGATGTACTGCAGCAACTCGCCAAGGCTTCTTCAACAGCACCTCCCAACCTGCGACCTCTGCCACCTAGATGGACAAGGGCAGCAGGCACATGGGAACACCATCACCTCCAAGTTCCCCTCCAAGTCACACACCATCCTGACTTGGAACTATATCGCCGTTCCTTCATCGTCGCTAGGTCAAAATCCTGGCACTCCCTACCTAACAGCACTGTGGGAGTACCCTCACCACATGGACTGCAGCGGTTCAAGAAGACGGCTCACCACCACCTTCTCAAGGGCAACTAGAGATGGGCAATAAATGCCGGCCTTGCCAGCGACACCCGCATCCTGTGAATTTGAAAAAAAGAGTAAGAATTAACAAATCCAAAAGAACATATGATAAATTGACCCTTAGTGTTAGGGGGATTAAATACGTGGGGTTACGGGGATAGGGTGGGATATGTGTTGGTGTAGGGGTTACGGGGATCGGGTGGGATATGTGTCGGTGCAGGCTCGATGGTCCGAAATGGCCTCTATCTGCACTGTGGGGTTTCTGTGATTCTGTGATTCTGTGAACATTGAACCAAATAGCTAATGAGTGGAATATAAGTCAGAAGAAGTTGTGATAAAATCATTGAGTACTCTGGTCAGACTACATCTTGAGTACAGCATCCATTTCTGGTCACCAAGATATAAGGGAGACACTCAAGCACTGATTGCAGGGCAGAGAAGAGCAACGAGGCTGATCCCTAGTGTCAACAATCTGAGCTACGAGGAAAGGAGAAGGAAATTTGGCTTTTCAGCCAAGAAAGGAATCACCTGAGAGGTGATAGTACAGAGCCTTATAAAATAGTTAGAGAAATGGAAAAGGGTAAATCTATAATGGGCCGAAATTTGCAGTTGGAGGCTTACCTCTGGATTACGCCTCTGAGCCGAAAAAAAATCCGAAAGTACCTGCTGGCTCCAGGGCTTCGGAGTCTTCAGATCCTGGGCCTCCAGGCGTATTCCTGCGTAAAGGCCCACGGATCCCAGGGACGCAGGGACCAGGCATGAGGGTTTCATGGGCAAATTTGCTGGGCAGTAATTGGGCAAATAGCCCAACCCTGCGCCGGTGAAAGTGTTTTGGGGGCACACGTGAACGACCTGTCAAGGCGAACCTTGACAGATAGCAAGTTCTGGGTTTTCGCGCATGCGCAGCGCGTAAGGAAACCTGGAACATGCGGAGCCTTTCTGAGTGCTTACGCCATTATCGGCCCTGCAAAATCCAGGCTAATATGTATTAAACTAAATTGTGAGAGTGTAACAGGGGGACATTGGTTTAAACTAACAAAAAAAAAATTGGGGGCTGAGCTCAGGAATTTTTTATTCACATAAATAGTGATCAGCACATGGACTAGACTTCCAGATAGAATATTGGAGGCAAAAACGCGGGAATCGTTTAAGAAACAATTGGTGCTGCAAATGGGAGACTTTACGATCTTTTTAGATGGATGAATTTAGATGAGCCGGGTGGCCTTCCTCATTCGTATCTATTTTCAGATAGATCCTGCCAATGTTAGCGGTACAGTTTCTCATGTTAACGGATTAGGTTGTCCTAAGCCGCTAGTGTGATTGCTTGTCTTAGCATTTTCCCCAGTGGGATTACACTGTCCCTTTAACGGTCTTTTCTGCCGGAAAAAAATGCAAAGCAATTCTCGAGGTATTATTTCATGCAAGAATGCTTTCGGATTGTGTAGGCTCCGATTAATCAGCATACAAACTGGGAATTATTCAAAGTTTTCTAGTGTGGTTCCACCTGATGGAGCAGTGCTACCTAAACATTTCTAATAAATATAAGACTGAATAATGTTTTAAATCTTTGTAATGCATTTACGGAAGAATCACATTAAGAATGTGGCTGATGGAGATTGTGTTTATGTGATTGCATGAGGCAAACACTGGAGCTCGAAACTTCCATTTCTTCTTGTTTTACTTGCTGAGAGGAGGGGTAGCTTGTGAGATTTTGTTACCGTGTGGAATGATTGAGGCAAGTGCATAGCTGCATTTTAGAGGCAGCTGGTTAAGTACATGAGGGAAAAAGGAATAGAAGGATATGCTGATAGGGTGGGAGGAAGCTTGTGTAGAGCATAAACTCGGCATAGACTAGTTGGGCTGAATGGCCTGTTTCTGTGCTGTGAATTCTATGTAATTTAGGTGGGTCTGGATAAATTTCATCTGAATGTCCTAGTTTTGAATGGTGTGAAAATGGACAGTTAGTAAGGTTTGCCTTAAACAAAGGCTTGTATTTGCAAAGTTATCATTCAGTAGTTCTTCCCTAAACTGCAACTTGAACTATCTTCATTTCCACAAACCCTACAGCCTCCCACCTCCCTTGCATGGTGAGAATGGGCCATATTTTCCGATGCCTATGGGTGTGTACGAGGTGTGTACACACCCGTAGGGACATCGGAAATGCCGGTTTCAGGCATGCCAAGTGCAATCGCTGAAAGACGGTATTTCCGATCTGTCAAGAATGCTCTTGACAGATCGGATGCCTGCCCTGGAGAAGGGCCTCTGCGGGGGGAGAGTTCCGCTTTCTGAAGAACCTCCGCCCGCAGAAAACCCTTAGAAATCTTACGCCTGGTAAAAGCAGGCGTAAGGACTGTTTTTACCAGCATAAGAGTTGAAAAAAAAGAAAAAAAATGTTTTTCACTCATTTATCATTTAAAAATACTTTTTAAAAAGGTAAGTTTATTTTTAGCCCCGTAAAAAAGCTTAATTCTTTTTTCAAAAAATTAAATTTTTGTTTAAAATATTTAATTTAATGTAATTTTAACACATTTTAAAAACGTGATTTTTTTTAAATTTAATGCTTTACAGTGTTTTTGGGGTGATCTCCATTCATATCTATCCATTCAAGTCTATCTGTCAAGTGTATGAAGGGAGATTCCCTTTTCCTATTGGCTCCCCATGGCCCACGTGATCCCAGGGACGCTTGCGAACCGCATGCGCCTCTGGGATACGTGGGCCCTGCGCACTTCGAGTTTGGAGAGGCCCAGGAATGGAAGTATACGCACGTCGGGAGCCCTCAGATAAGTTCGTATATTTTTCCAGATCAGAAGCCTCCGCAAGCAGGAAGCCTCTGATCAGAAAATACTGCCCATTGGCCTAGAAATTCAGCTGGTAGCGCCAGCCGCTAGCGCCTTAAGAGGGCGATAAGTGGGGCGCGAAGCAGCTAGCGCCCGGGCGCGGCATGATCTGCGCCTCTCGGGAACTTGAGTGAGGAATTAGCGGCGGCGCAAAACCGCAGCGCCCACTCAGCTGCGCGCGCAGATCCTGACGTCATTTCATGGTGCAACGCCCTTGGTGTGCCCCGAACCGGAACTTCAGTGGCGCCCCCCTTTCCGCCTGGCGCTCGCAGCGACTGGTTGAGTGGAACGGTTCCCAGTTGCTGTGGGGCTGGGGGGGCGCTATTTAAAGGGGACTCTTCCTGCATTCTTTGTGGTAGCCATTTTGGACCACTCCTTCTGTGTGAGAGAGAGAGAGATTTGCAGAGGGACAAAGGGAGAGAGCTTTCTGCTTGACTCAGCACTCGCACAGGTACTTCTGGCTTCAGCCCAGAGCTTTGCAGTTGGATTGATTTTTCAGTGCCATAGCCTTGAGTGGCCACATATAATGGGGGCTGCTATGGGTGGAAACGTTGGGTTTCTCCATTGCATTGAAAGGGCTCAGAGACGCCAAGAGAGATTGCCAATTATGGCCAGACGGAGGAGGGCCAACAGGCGTCGGCACAGGAGGCCTTACCCTCCCAGGGTATACAGCCAGCACTTCTCCTACCTCAACATGTCTGAGGAGCAGTGCATTCGGAGGCTTCGATTCAGAAGGGAGGTGCTCACTGAGATGTGCCACCTGCTTCAGAGAGATCTGCAGCCTCAGCTGAGGAGCAGGACATCTCTGTCGGTGGCAGTGAAGGTGACAGTGGCTCTCAACTTCTATGCCACCGGCTCCTTCCAATCCGCTACTGGGGACATTGCCAATGTCTCCCAGTTCGTGGTGCATTGCTGCATCTGCCAGGTCACGAATGCCCTCTTCAAAAGGAGATGTCAGTACATTTCCTTCCCCATAACTCTCGACAAGCAGCAAGAGCGTGCAATGGGATTTGCAAGAATAGCAGGCTTCCCCAAGGTCCAGGGCGCCATTGACTGCATGCATGTGGCTTTGCGGGCGCCTCTAGAGAATGCCGAGAATTACCGCAACCGGAAGGGGTACCATTCGTTGAACCTGCAGTTGATGTGTGACCACAGGCAGCCACGACGCCTTCATCCTGCGCCAGACTTCTGTGGCAGACATTTTCGAAGCCCCGACTCACCCAGGAGGCTGGCTTCTCGGGGACAAGGGCTATCCTTTGAGTACCTGGCTGATGACCCCGCTCCGTGCACCCACCACCCCTGCTGAAGAGCGATACAATGACAGCCATCAAGCGACCAGGAACATAATTGAGCACACAATCAGCGTGCTAAAGCAACGGTTCCACTGTCTGGACCATTCCGGGGGAGCCCTACAGTACTTGCCTGAGCGAGTCTCCCATTTTGTTGTAGTGTGCTGCATGCTGCACAACCTGGCTATCCTCAGGACTCAGCCACTGGTGGTTGGAGGACCACCAGAGGAGGAGGAGGAGGAGGAGGAACACCAAGACGGGAGGGAGGCACAAAGTGCAAGGGCCGTCCGTCAGCGGCTTATTGCAAGTCGGTTCTAGGCCCCCTGTCAGGGAATGGCTTGTGCCATTGAAAGAACATGAATGGAGCCGCTCCGCAAGCCCTGAGCCGGTCAAGGCAACAAAAATAGTTCAAAGTGCAAACATGCACAATCTGAATAAAGAGAATTATTTATTTAACAAACTCTGTCCCCTTCCCACATGACAAACAAATACAGAGAAACTCCCAAAAAAACAGTCAGACACATAACTGGCTCTCACAACCTGGAGACAATGAACAAAAGAGTTAAACAAAAATGACCATGATCCTCGGCCTTCACAAAAAAAAACACAACATTTTGCCACACCTCCTACTTTTTGGCCTGCGAGGGTGATCTGCCTCGTTTGCGAGATTGGCCCCTTCCCGCCCTGCAGCTCCTCCACAATGGGACCCCAGTGGCTGCAGCAAGGCTGGGGGAAGGCTGCTGAGGGTCAGATAGTGAGTCGGCAGATGCCCTTGGGGGACGGCCTGGACCAGCTCTGGGCCTGGAGGGCCCGGCTGCTGACTGCTCCAACTCTGCTTGGGCGGCAGCAGTCTGTCCTATGGGTGGTGGCAGCTGCAGTGGAGGAGTGACAGTGTTGGCAGCAGGAATGCTGCCAACCTGACAGAGTACAGGCACTTCCTGGTCGGACGACACCCTGGCACTCGCATGGGCCAGCACTGAAGCATGCGCAGCAATCTGCTGAAGCACAGACTGCTGGCCTGCTGCGGTGCGGCGTGGGCCCCAGCGAATCCTGGCCGATCTAGCGAGGGTGGCAGCAGTTAGTTATCGTGTGGCCCTGATCTGTGTCTACATCAGACCAGCCAGTGACTGCATGGCATGACTAAGCACTTGGCTGGAAGCCGCCTGTGCTGCACCGAAGTCCTGCAGACTCCTTGCCTGTGCTGCACCGAAGTCCTGCAGACTCCTTGCCTGTGGTGCCCCAAAGTCCTGCAGACTCCTTGCCTGTGCTGCCCTGAATTCCTGTACACTCCTTGCCAGTAACTCTATGGAGTCAGACATCCTTGCCACTGCAGCCATGAGCTCAGTGTGCCTGCACTCCGCCTGAGCGCCCATTTCACCAAGGAGCCGCACCTCCTCTGTGCTCACTGTAGCAGGACTGGAGGCCACACTCACCCTCCGGGGAGAAGGCCACCAAGCTTCCCTACCCGCCCCCCCGCGTTGCTGCAGCCCGCTGGGCCCTGGAGCTTCACCCTCCTCAGATCCGCCCTGCTCCCCTCCAGGGAAGACGTGTCCCCATCATGGTCATGGGCTGCCTCGGCTGAGGGTGGCACTGATGTTCCGGCTTCCTCTTCCTCCTCCTTGCCTTCCGATTCACTCACAGTGCCAGCTTGAGGGCCCGCCTCCTCACCTGGCGAATCAGCATCTGAAAGCAGGCAGGTACAAGAGTTGCTTTAGTGTGAGGACAGGGTGGCAGCGAGAAAGGCATGAGTGCTGCAATGCACTGCATTGGTTCGATAGTGGCAAAGGATGCTGGTGTGAGGCACAATTGGAAAGAGAGAGGTCAAAAAGTTGATGACCTTACCACTGCTGTCCAGAACGGGGTCGGCATCTTCAGTGGCGACGGGGCCAATCAGCCGGCCTGCCATAATCCACTCCACTCGCTGCTCCAGATCGCTGAGGTCTTTCAGTTCAGGATGGCCTCCCCCAGTCTGTTGCTGCTGCCTCCTATTGTGGGCCAGCTTGCCCTGCAAGAGAAAGGATGGGCTCTGAGTACAGTGTCAAGCCCTGATAGAAACATAGAAGTTAGGAGCAGGAGTAGGCCATTCGGCCCCTCGAGCCTGCTCCGCCATTCAATGAGATCATGGCTGATCATCCAAATTCAGTACCCTGTCCCTGCCTTCTCTTGGCTGCACTGCCTCCCATGGTGGAATAGCCCTGACAGTGTCAAGCCCTGATCTTGGCTGCACTGCCTCCCATGGTGGAAAAGCCCTGACAGTGTCAAGACCTGATCTTGGCTGCACTGCCTCCCATGGTGGAATAGCCCTGACAGTGTCAAGCCCTGATCTTGCCTGCACTGCCTCCCATGGTCGAATAGCCCTGACAGTGTGTAAGGTGGTGAATGTGCATGTGATTTTCATGAGAGTCCCATAGGTGTTGGATGAGGGCTGGGTATTGGGGCTTTCAGGACCCTTTGGCCATAAAGTGAGGTGCACATGCAGGGATGAAGAGGATACTGGAAAGGGTACCCACCCTGACAACCCGAGTGAGGTCGTTGAACTTCTTCCTGCATTGCGTTGGTGTCCTAGGGACCATGTTGCTGGAGGTAACTCTGTGTGCCACCTCCCTCCAAGCTTTTCTATATTCACTGGGCAGCGGCCTCCTGCCACTGTCAGGAAAGAGGCTAGGTCACCTGCACTCCACTGCGCCAACCAGAACCTTCAGGGCCCCCTCACTGAAGCGCTGCGCTCGTTCCCTGGCCTTCTCCATGGTGGTAGGCGTAACGATGTCGCAGCAGGTCTGTCCAGGCCTAGAATCAGGGCTCCAATGTGCAGGGCGTGGCTGCAAGCCAAATCAACCCTCCCCCTTTAAGAGGTGACCGGCACCAGCGTGTCTGCCTGCAATCGCTAACTCGCCGCACCTGCGCTGTGCCAGCCCTCGGTGGTAGCGCCTCGGCTCGCCGGCTTAGCGCCTTAGGATAGTCGTGCAGCGCCTGCTTTAGTGCAGCAGCAACCTCTTGGGGCGATGCAACTCAATTTCGGTGAAGGTGGTGCTAAGTTGCGGCGGGCGCTAAGTTTAGTGCACGCTTGACTGTAGCGCCCCAAACGTGATGATACTGAATTTCTAGGCCATTATCTTTAGTAGTCTGAATGCTGAATTTTGCTCATTGGTTGAGCCTTTATTGCAAGTTCCATTTTATTAACTTTTCTTTTCTTTTTCTGCCTGTAAAATTGAACATTTTCCCCAGATTGTTTACTAGGCTAGAGCTGTGTGCAGCATCACTTTACAAACACACTTTACTAGAATTGTGGACTGATGACACCCTGTTCCACAAAGTTCCTGAACTTGGCCATGCTGCTAAAGGTAGTCATTCACGTCACAAGCTTCTCGACAGCTGGCTGAAGAATGACATGAGTGAAATCCTGGAGTTAGGTGGGATGCTCACTCTCTCAACCACAGGAACTCTGTGGACCAGCAACAGTTTGTACCCCATGAACTTTCAGCTCATAGTCTCCTTCACGACCAATGTAGACATTTCTCAGACCTTGCAGGTGGCTGCCCATTGGAGGAATATGACACCAAGGCACGAGGCTTCATGGGAACTAAATGCATAACACCCCAAATCACCAAGAAAGTCAGATGCATAGACAAATAGTCACTTGAATTCCTATTCCTATGTGTTATGAGAGATATCATATTAAACACATATAGGGCCCAAACTTGGCTGGTAATGAGTTGGAAAATTTACCTGCACTCTGGATTAGTGTCCACGAAGGACCAGCTGCTCGCTGATTCAGCCAAGTGGGATTAGAGTCTTTATTCAAACTGAAATATTTTATCTCCTCCAGTTGTAACACAAAATACTAATCCTGCATTTCTCCTAACAGCCAGCATTTTTTTTTAATGTGTCAAAGATAAAAGGGAAAGCATTTACCCTACAATACTTTATTCCCTTTTACGTCTGCCGCATTTGAAACATTGGCTGCGATTTTGCTGACCGGGGTGGGCGATGTCGGTGGCGGTTCCCGACCCCGCTGCTGGCTCCATCCCGCTGCCTAAAATCAATTTACCTTGATTGGGCTTGTTAAGCGCACCCAGCGCGTTTGCTGGCCAATTAGAGGAAGCGGGTCTGGTGACGTCATTAGATGACGCATCATCAGCCGATTTCCTTAAAGGGACCAAGTCCAAATTGATTTTGACATTTGTGCTGTCAGTGTTCTACAGCATTGAGGTGTTGCAAACACTGACCAGCACTGCTCAAAGGTGCAGGGCTGCACCCAGGCTCTCCCATGACTCCCTCCATATGCACGCAGGAAGTCCTCTTCCCTTCCCATGGGTGGAAGAGACCTCTCCAGGAGACCAAAGCAGCCTGGTTGCACATTGCACAGGAGGACACAAGCAGGGATGTGGTCAGGAGGACCTGGGTGCAGTGCCGCAAACCTTTCAATGATCTCAGTAGATCATGAAACGTTAGTACAAAGCCACACTCAACCTCATCCTGCTATGCCTCTCATCACATCCCCATCACTCTGCCTTCCCTACCCTACTCCTGCACATCCTTACTCACACTAGCTTACCTTGCACCTCCACCCATCCCTCTCTATCTAGATTATCACATCCCCACCTCACTAGCAACCCCTCACACTCACCCTCATCCTAGTGCAATCATACCAACTAACAACACACAAGGGTAGACACATGGGTGTTTTATGCAATGTACATGTAAAGTTTCTGTTAATGTGCTGTCAAACATTGAAACCTTTATTTTCAACACTTTGCGTTCTTGGACAGATTTTTGTGCACCTTTGGAAGTGGCTTAGTGAGTTGCAGTAAATGTGAGACATAACAGATACGCCAACCCCCCCCCCCCCCCAAATGGTGATGAGTGTGAAAGGAATGGCTTGGGCATTGTAGGGATGCTTTATGGTGTTGGTGTGGAGTGGTGCCAACCTGGCGCATCATGTGACAGCCAGGATGTACAGTGTCAAGTAAATCTCGCCATGGTGAGGCTACCCCATACCTCCTGGGCAGCAATGTGATTGGGTGCTGATGCCCTGTGTCCTGTGCAGCATCAGTTGATTGTGGAGAAGGTTGGTGTTGTTGTTGGTGCTGCTGGTGTGCCTGGTGCTGCTGGTGTTGGTGCTGATCTTGGTGGGATTCTGAGGACCAAGGTGAGAGAGCATAAAGGGCACCCATGCTGATGGAATAGATGGCTAGTGAAGTAGAGATGACAGAAGCGATCTGTCAATGGTGAGAGAGGTCAGATTGGATGGAGACTTGTGTAAAGACTTGCAGCACAGTGAATCTGTTGTGGAAATGCAGTGAGGAAGACTTTGTGGCTGAGGGAAGGTATCTCTAAAGTGGGAGCTTTTACTTTACATCTGAAGCTGTCAACTCAACAGCTGATTCAATGGCCACTGAACTCCCACCTCATCTTAACAGACGTGATCCTCGAGCAGCGAGAACCCCGTTGGTGAGCACGTAAAATCAAAAGGTGAGCTCAAATGTATTCTTAATGATCTCTAAACAAGCTCAAAATTACCTGAATTTGGTCCCCCGCTGCTGCGTGTCGGGTCTGCTCAGCGCTGACAGACCCAACATCGGGGAAAGGCGCATGGCGTTGGGTTCACAGCAGGGTCCCGATCCACTGGGGAAAAAAGCAAGTTTCCCACCCGACCCACCACCAATCGCGCCCACTGACCCCCCGGAAAATCTTGACCATCATCCTCAAACTAACCACTGCTAGTGTCTAGCAAGGAAAATCAGAGTTGTGTGAAATAATCGGAAGGTGCTGAAATGTCGATCAACGGGAATTTCAAGCATAATATTTTAGGTAATGCAGACTTGCTGCAACACGTTCTGTAGTTGGAATTTACACATGGTTTACCGAGGAGGGTAACCTTTAATGGCAAAGTAGAAAATAAATGAACCGAGGTCTTGGCAGAATCAGTAGCATTACTGGTCAACCCTATGGAATTGAAGTGGGGCCTCCAGTCAGAAATACTCCTTAAAACCTGTTCTCCAGATAACCTGCAATTGAAAAGAAACAAATGAGAGGGAAAGAAAAGCAAAATTCATGAGCAATAAAAAGATGACGAAAAAATAGAAATTGCAGTTAAACCCTCCTCACTCCACCCCCGCCGACCCCCCCCCCCCCCCACACCACTGCCCAGGATACAAAGTCCAGGAGCAAAACTCAAACACGAAATCTCCCTGATGCACTATTAAAAAATACAGTGACTAAAAGATGTGCGGGAGTATATTTGCTGCAATGCACTCCCAGGGCTCAGATGATACAGGAAACTTTCGATTTACCTGCACCTAAATAACCGGAAATCTCGGTTAACCGGCAAAATTCAGGAGTAAGTTCAGGTAAGTTTTACTTCATATTCTACTTGCCTTCCTCCATCAGTTGCTGTGCAAGGGTGTGACTGCAGCTGTTGCTAAGCTACAGAGACGCTTGCAACTTGTGGCCATTGTTCTGCACTTGTTGCTGAGCAACAGGGTTTGTTGCTTTATACGGAGCTGTCAGCTCTCCGTATCTTTTACTATAGCTTTCGGTTATCCGGAATTTTTGATGAACTGGCACCACGCCGGTCCCGTCGGTGCCGGATAAAAAAAACGTTTCCTGTAATGAAATGCTCAAGCATCACTCCCACAATAAATGATGTCACCCGATTCCCCCCTCAGGTGTATTGCTGTCTTAGCATTGGCCCATGCATCCTCGTTCTCTGTGTATAATTACATACACGGGGCTGCTAAATGCTATAACTTGTCTTGCAAGACTGTTGACTTAAAAAGCTTATAGATAAGGAAAAGCTTTTTTACATGAACACAGTAGAAATACTGAATATTAAAACAAGCCTCATTAAATCTTAATTAAATATACTATTAGGATAAAACAGCAAACAACAGGGGCTTTTTCAGACAAAATGATTAAACATTCTGTGTGTCGGTGAATTGGGGTCTCAATCTCAGGCAAAGGAAATTTCAGATCAAAGGCATGAACTAATCTATGGGAGTCATGATCTTCACTTTTCCTCCCCCGCCACACCACACCAGCAACAAAATCTATCTCATACCTCAGTTCACTCTCAGAACAACAGCTGAATTATGAGAACATCCTATTATTAAGAACAGTGTTGCCTATGTCAGATTCCCTTGCTGAACACTGCATAATTCAGTCTTTGTTCTGAGTCTTTGAACCAAAAAAGGAAATTAATAGATTCATTTATTTACATCTGTTTATATTGATTTTAAAAACAAGATTAAAGCTGATTTATTTGCTAGGAAAGAATAATTTAACTTGGCTATCTGGACCACCCTTTGACTGATGTGTGTATAGTACACACTGGGGTGCAGAAATATTCTTGGAAGTCATTTACACAAGAGCAACATCACAATATGGTGACATCACATGAATGGTCAAGATTTTCTGGTGCAATGCAATCAGCAAAAATGTGGATTAAAATTGATTATCGCCTTTAAAAGAATGCTGCAGTTTTTAGAAATAGGGGCTATATAGCGACCAATAGTGTGATATGATAAATATGTAAACAATGCTGAATGGGTAACTCACAGGTGACAGATTTACAAGTGGGTTATGATTACTTTGTTAGTGTGGATATGACATATTTTCATAAATAGATGCTACTTGAATTAGTTTTTGTTAACAGTAAGTGGGCAGAACAATGGCAGGTGAAATTTAATACAAACAGCTGTAATGTACTTCACATAGAAATGGAAAAGAGGTAAAAGAAAGAAAGACTTGCATTTATATAGCGTCTTTCACGACCACCGGATGTCTCAAAACGCTTTACAGCCAATGAAGTACTTTTTTGAAGTGGAGTCATTGTTGTAATGTGGGAAATACGGCAGCCAATTTGCTCACAGGTAACACACGTACTTCATGAATGGTACAGAAATAACTAAAGATGAATTTGAAAAAGACCTAGGCGTCTTTGTAGACTCCATGCTTAAAATGTCTAACCAATGCACATTAGCAATCAACAAAGCTAATTGAGCGTTGAACTATGTAACGAAAACCATGGCATACAAGTCACAGGAAGTTGTAATCAAACTGCACAGCGCTCTGGTCAGACCACACGCTGTATAATGTATCCAGTTCTGGTCAAAGAGACACTGCCCTGGAGCTAGTGCAAAGAAGAACCGCAAGGATGATCACCAGTCTTGCAGCCCTTGATTATGAGGAAAGACTAGAGAAACTTGGGCTCTTCAGCTTTGAAGTGAGATGTCTGAGACATGATCTTAAAGAGGTATACAAGATTGTAAGTGCTTTCAAAAAGGTAATTACAGGAAATTAAGTTTAATTTGAAAGACTAGGGGAAAGGGGTCACAGCTTTAATCTAGCAAATGCCAAATTAGCACTGATATCAGCAAGTTTTTCTTCACACAGCGTGAGCTACATATGTAATGGCGTCCCAGATGAAGTAATGGAAGCAAAAATCCTGGAATCACTTAAGATCCAATTGGATGCTGCAAGGAGAAGACTTTAGGGTCATTCTGGATCATTGAGCGAAGCTGGGACAAATGGTCTTCCTCATCTGTAATTATCTTGTGATCTTATGAAAGCTGACATTAAAAAGCAAGTGCAGGTACATGTGTTAAGCTTCAAAACTGAACTATGAATGCTTTGTGAATTGAACATCCAGTTTACAGTATGGATCGCACCTGAAATCTGAACCTTATAATAGGGGGAAATAACCTGTCAGTTCATGATGTTTTCTCAGTTTAAAGCCAGAGGCTGTCAATGCGAGAGAGAGCTGATGTTTCAGATGTGGCACAGTATGGTAGAATACTATTCTTTCTCTGGGACCTGGTGTGAATCTAGCCCAGACACTGGGGACGAAGCTCTTCTCAACTTGATGGATGTTAAGGGTCATGAACGGATTTAATTCAGGCAGTCTCAATCCCTCAGTGGACTGAAACCCACAGCACAAAACTTCCTGATTTCAGCAATAACTGGCAGTAATTTGGCAGCCTGAAGGGCCAAAGGGACAGAGAATACATGAGATGGGAAATGTATTGCTTATGCAGTATGTGCTTGTGGGTGTAAGTGCTGTAGTGAGGTGTTTTTTTTTACACATCTGAAGGGCAGTTGATTATAGAAGGAGCTCTGTGTTGTTAGTAACCGTCACTGTATGTGACACAGTAACGTTCATTGACATGAATAGTGAATAGGTGCAAGAAAGTGTTCTAATTACTGTCATGATGAGCACAAGTTTACATGTGTGTAGACCCACATATCTTACATGTGTGTAAACCCACATATCTTACATGTGTGTAAACCCACATATCTTTCTTGGCTATTTAAAAGTAATTACCCATATATGAAAACATATAACGAAGCGTAACTTTAGCTTTATTTTGATTGAAAGTTGGGTTAACTGAGATTCCTTAAATCAGAACTACCTAAGCTTGGCTAATTTGATTGGTCAATTAATTCAGGGTTAAATTCTGTTTATGGATATATCATCATACTTAGTTAGAAAACATTTTCATTTAATTTTTAAAAATAAATGGTCCTGTTACATTTTTAAAAACCTGTTGATACAATTAATACAGTGATAATTTAACTCTCCACTTTTCAGACTGTGAGCTTTGGACTCTTCATTGCCTACTGATTTATCTGTTGTTTCAATGGCCCAGCAATTCGTGTCCCAACGCGTGAGTAAGCACCGTGTACTCACGCGTGGGCCCGATGGAAGTGCCGGTTTTCAGCATGCACAGCGCATGCACGGAAAACCGGCATTTCCTTTCCTCTGAACCAAGGGGTTCAGAGGTGGAACGCGTGTGCGCAGGAGTCTGCGCGTGCGCGCTGAAATTCCTTTTTTTTTACAGGGTTGCCCGTGCGATTAGGCCTCCAGTTTTTACGCGAGAAAAAAGCAGACGTAAGTACTTAGTTTTAAAAGGTAAGTGGTCTATTAATTAAAGTTAGAAATTTTTTTTCCACAGGTTTATTATTTTTAAAGACTTTACAGTAAGGTAAGTGTATTTTTAGACCCGATTTTTAAAAAAATTATTTTTTTCAAAAATTTGAATAATTGTTTAAATTAGTTTTTTTACAGTTATTAATAATTCATTTAATTAGTGGGATGTTTTTTTAACTTTTATTTGAAGTTTAAGTACTGTTTTGGGCGCCCGGAGTTTTCATGAGTTTTGTAAAGTCTGTGGGTTGTTTAGCTAATTAATACACAGACTACCAGAGTAACTTAAAACAGGACTTTACTATTCGAAGGTCAGGGCGAATCTGCCAAATAAATCCTGACACAGCACTTATATACCGGTGTGGTCACCGTCGGTATTACAGTATACAGAAGCCAACAAAGTAGTGCCACACCTAAAATAGTTCTCTTAAAGGTGAACGGTTACATACAATGGTTTTCTTAAAGGTAGACGGATACATACACTACAAGTTTGACAGTTCTTACTATCAAACTCATGAATGAACTTTTGCAACCTCCGATTGGTTGCCCAGTGCTCACGTGATCCCAGCCGGCTCATCGAACTAACTACGCCGCTGGATCACGCAAGAACAGCGCGCCGGGAGCTGAACCGGGCCACTGACAGGAAATCCACGCAGGGCCAGGCTTCAACTGTCCGCTCGCTATGTAAGTGTAGGTCGGGGGCTTGCACCCACGGGAAGCCCCCTGACACCAACTTCTGGGCCATTATGATAGAGCAGTTTTCCATCAGCATTATGAAGCATTTTGATTGGATAATGTAATCTATTGCACTTTTTCATGTGCATTTTTAAATTATTCCTTGCCAAGTTGGTGGATGATATTGAGCCCAAACAAACTTCAACTTGAAATGAGCATAAGCAGATAATTGACCCTAGCTGAAATCTGCAGATTTGAGCAAAGTCACATCACTGTCTCAGCATTCCACATCAACATTCAAGATTCAACAAGCTGCTGCATTGACCTCAAATAGTTTTATCAAATCAGACAGGGAACAGTAGCATAGTGGTAATGTTACTGGACTACTAATCTGGCGACAAGAGTTCAAATTCCACCACGGCAGCTGGGGAATTTAAATTCAGTTAAATAAAATCTGGTATCAGTAATGGTGACTATGAATATTACCGGACTGTTATTAATAATCCATTTGGTTCACTAATGTCCTTCAGGGAGGAAAATCTGCCATCCTTACCCAGTATATGTGACTCCAGACTCACAGCAATGTGGTTGACTCTTAACTGCCCTCTGAAATGGCCCAGTAAGCCACTCTAAAGGCAATAAATGCTGGCCTTGCCAGTGATGCCCACATCACCACCAAAAAATAAATAAAACATTTGAATTTGTCATTAAATTCCATTCAGGTGCTGGTTTTTTCAGTGCAATTCGCCCAAAATTGGCCAAGCCAGCGAAACCGATTGGGAAATTTCAAGCACAAATTACACCCAGTTTGCGCTAGTTTAAAAAAAACTTTGCACTAGAATCCAACTCCGCCCACAAAACTGGCCACACCCTCAGATCCAATTAATCACCATTGCAAGTTTCCATAATTGCGCTTGTTTGCGGGTCTTCGAGGAGGCTGCTACAGTTAAGCAGTATTTTTTAGGAGCAAGGCACCTTTTAAAAACTTTTAATTTTTTTAAAAATTTACTCAGAAGCTGTCACTAATGTAACCAGTAAACGGTTCTGTATAGTTTTTTTTAAAGTCATTTTCGGTTGTTTAAAATCAGGTTACTCGCAGGTGGTGGACTAAACAGTCTTATTAAAAATGCTTATTTTTTGTGATTAAACCCATTTTCAGCTGTATTAATAAAACCGCACCTGGTTACCACTCTTAAATTATATAAAGGAATATTTTTTTAATGCAAAATTATTATTTGTTAAGACTACATTCTAAAACGCTGCCCGATTACGTTGGCTCATGGCAGAGTTTACATTTGTCGATATGCAAATGAGATTGAGCAGAACTTGAGCAATGAAAAGCACTTCTTAAAACTAGCACGATTTTAAGGGTAATTTGTGCCCAAATCACAGATTGCATTCAAAGCGGAAAGCCTTGGCCCAAGTATTTATGCAGATTTCAGGATCTCCCATAAACCATGGGCCCTTACATATGATGTAACTTATTTTGTAAATTCTTCCCACATCAAACAGAATGTGAGAGCAATGTAGTAACAGGACCCTCATTATTAACCAGGAAGGTTTTTTTTTGGAAAGAAGGAACATAAAACCTCCATCCAATTAGCTTTGAACTTGAAATCTTGAACTATTATCCAGAAGCTTCAGTCCTTAGTGGGGTAAAATCTTGAGTGCCAATCCAGCAATCCTCAAGTGCCTGACTAAGAAAGATTAAGCATAGAATCATAAAAAATTACGCCACAGAATACATAGCGCCTGTGCCAACCGAAAAAGAGCTATCCAGCCTAATCTCAATTTCCATCTTTTGTTCCACAGCCCTGTAGGTTACAGCATTTCAAGTGCAAATCCAATACTTTTTACAATAGCAAAATGCTGCGGATGCTGGAAATCTGAAATAACAACAGAAAACGCTGGAAAAACTCAGCAGGCCAGGCAGCATCCATGGAGAGAGAAACAGAGTTAACGTTTCAGGTCTGGGACCCTTCATCAGAACTGGAAAAAGCTGGAGATGTAACAGATGTAATAGCATGCTGTATGATTTTGCAACATTTTATCTTTCCTGCCTCTTACAAAATCACAGATTATTCCTTCAATTCCTCCACCCCCCCCTCCCCCCCCCCCCGCCCCCCGTCTCTGCACCTGCTTAATATCTGTTACATCTCCAGCTTTTTCCAGTTCTGATGAAGGGTCTCAGACCTGAAACGTTAACTCTGTTTCTCTCTCCACGGATGCTGCCTGGCCTGCTGAGTTTTTCCAGCATTTTCTGTTGTTATTTCCAGTACTTTTTAAATGCGATGAGGGTTTCTGCCTCTACCACCCTTTCAGTCAGTGAGTTCCACACCCCCACCAACCTCTGAGTGAAAAAAGTTCTCCTCAACTCCCCTCTAATCCTTCTACCAATTACTTTCAATCTATGCCCCTGATTATTGATCTCTCTGCTAAGGGAAATAGGTCCTTCCTCTCCACTGCCCCTCATAATAAATCACAATTGAGTCGCCCCTCAGCTGCCTCTTTTCCAAAGAAAACAACCCCAGCCTATCCAATCTTTCCTCATAGCTAAAATTCTCCAGTCCTGGCAACATCCTCGTAAATCTCCTCTGTACCCACTCTAGTGCAATCTTTCCTGTGATGTGGTGACCAGAACTGTGTGCAGTGTTGGGAAAGCATCTGTTGGGAAAGCATACATTGGGAAACCAAGAGGTTAAGTTTTGAGGCATCATCTAAGATTTGGAGCATTCAACAGATAAAAGTCTAAACCATGGTCTGGGAAATTTGCAGTGAGAAAGATTGACAGTCTCAAGGGAATGTCTGAAGATGGGATACTTTATTTTGTTTGCAGAATTAATAATGGTTATTATAGTTAATTTTCTTTGAGGGATTAGCAGTAAAGATAACTTAATTAAAAGGTTGCTTTAAAGCTTAGCTGTGGATTTGAAGTTGAATTTGAAGGTTCAAGCTTAGTGATATTTGTAAAATCAAATTAAAAATCTGTTCCTGAATCTGTCAGTCAGTATATGAATCTCCTCAGGATATCAAGAAATATGAATATCTCTCCCCATTATAGTGAACACAATTGCTAACTAACTCCCACCAAAAATGGGATACAGGTTCTCCCGCCATCCTTGGTTTGAACAGGGTGTCAGGACAATTTGACAACACACTTCACTAATTCCATTGCCAGAAATTGCACACCTCCATCTAGACCACAAGGGAAGTCCGCTACATTCTAGCCTGCCAGCGATTAAATATTCCTCCTGCTGGGCCACCACGTACCGTATTCACCTTGGGAAAATATATCCTTCTTCCTTCTGCTGGATCATCTGGGGTCACGTGCACCCTGGGAAAACTGAAGCAAACTCTCCATTTGACTACGAAAGATTCGATGCTTCCTAGCAGACCACCTGGGAAAAGAAGTGCTCACTTGTCTGCCAGATATTAGATGTTAAAAGAAAACTAAAAGAAAGACTTGCATTTATACAGCGCCTTTCACAACATCCCAAAGCACTTTACAGCTATTGAAGTATTTTGAAGCATAGTCACTGTTGTAATGTTGTAATGTTCTTCCCAATGGACCACTAGGAATTAGATACCTTGCCTCTTGTCCGTATATCACCAGGAAAAATGGATGTTTAGTAAACTGATGAGGATATCTATTAATTGCATACTTAACCATCAAACTGTCATAGATTGATCCTCCTATTTACTGCCATACCAATAAAAACTAGGCTTCCAGGAATTGAATGTCTCCAAATCAACCACTAGCCACAGATGGGAACCATTTACCTACTCCCCAACATGAGAGACACTAAACCCCAGTGAGATCAATAAAATGGTATTGTGTTGCTGCTATCACATTTTTAATTGGATGACTAAACCCAAAGCAAACTTCAAATTGTGCAACGTTCTTCAGAATAAACCTGAAAATCACAACTTGTTATTTTTTTGTAATCTCATCTGTAGAAATTAGTGATGTGTGTGTCTGCATTGTATAGAATCAGGTGCACTAATGGAATGCGTTATACATTTTTTTTTCAGAAAGGTAGCAATATGTGTAGTATATCGTCATTGTAGCAGTGGAGACAGGGAAAGGATAAAATTACCTTTTTATGGCCTCTAATTTGATAGGTGCAATCTGGGTCAAACTGGTCAAAATTTAACATCCACTACAAAGCTGCAATATTCATCCCATATCTTATTTGAATTATTAATTCTTTAAGTGCGCAAGACATTCACTTTAACTCATGACCACATGAGCATCATCCTGAACCAAATCAATATGTACATGCACTATGTCCTTGAGTGCCAGTAATATAAGCATATGTCAGAATAGGATTTTTGAAAAACAAAATGATTTGACAGACTATAGAAAGACCAGCACAATTTTCTGCTTCACTCTTAATAGATCTTTGGAATCCTTGTATAAATCTGATGGTATAGCAGCACTCCATTCTAAACACCAGGTGAAGTGACCAGACTTGGAGAAAGCTTAGAGGGGCTTATTATGAGGACAAGTTGCATAAACTAGGCTTGTATTCCCTTGAGTATAGAAGATTGAGGGGTGATCTGATTGAGGTGTTTAAAATGTTAAAAATATTTGATAGGGTAGATATGGAAAAACTATTTCCTCTGGTGGGGGATCAAGAACAAGGGGACATGATATTAAAATTAGAGTTAGACCATTCAGAAGCAAATTCAGAAAGCATTTTTTCACACAAAGGGTAGTAGAACTCTGGAATGCTCTCCCCCAAAAGGCTGTGGATGCTAGGACAATTGGAGCTTTCCAGATTGAGATTGATAGATTTCTGTTAGGTAAGGGTATCAGGAGATATGGTACAAAGGCAGATAAATGGAGTTGAGGTGCAGATCAACCATGATCTAATTGAATGGCGGAACAGGCTCGATGGGCTGAATGGCTTACTCCTGTTCCTAATGTTCCTGTGCTGCTAAAACAGCTGAAACTCCTCCAGATTAGATGCATATGTTGTTGTAAGGTGATCCAGTTCTTATGCGATTAAGTTCCATATTTGAGGATACTGTTTGAAAACCGCTTGCATCAGAAGCTTTTGGCTTCCAATTCTGAATTTCCTGTCCTTCCAAAATGTCACTATGTGATGTTGCTGAGAAAGCAGCCAGTTGAGTATATGAAAAGTGACTGCAGACAGATTGGGTTCACGATGTCTGTTAGATTAAACATAGTGTTGGATAGTTTAAAAAAAAGGTGAGGTTTTCATATCAGTGTGTTTTTATGAAGATCTGCTCTTCAGATCATCCAAAATTATATTTAATATAAAAATCACAACAGATTTGATCTGTCTGCTGTCATCTTTGATAGTACTCTGTTGGCTGCTTTCTCAGCAGCAACTGCATGATTTAATTAAATTTTGTAAACTGGAATATTTAGCTTGCAACCCATAATGTCCTGCTGAAATAGGGGTCTTTAAAAGTGCAGTGCCCTTTCTCCAGTGACCTGTCATATTTTATTAGCTTCATAAAATCTACCAGGAAGAAATCTCTTTATATTTCTACTTATTATATTTATTAATTAAATAGATGGCGGCATGGCTAGTGGGTTCTCCCACTGGGCTATATTCCCATGGGTGCTAGGAACCCTCCTAATTCCATCTCCAAGTGGCTTTTCTTCATTTATGAGCCTTAGCGGCAAAGATCTTATAGGGCTTTTTGATTACAGAGAGCATCACAGCCAAGTTGGATCCTGTCCTCTCTAACATTTGGAGAGGGTGCAGAGAAGATTCACCAGGATGTTACCTGGGATGGAGCACCTCAGCTATGAAGAAAGACTAAACAGGCTGGGGTTGTTTTCCTTGGAGCAAAGGAGGCTGAGGGGGGACCTGATTGAGGTGTACAAAATGATGAGGGGCATAGATAGGGTAGATAAAGAGGAACTTTTCCCCTTAGTAGGGGGGTCAATAACAAGGGGGCATAGATTCAGGGTAAGGGGCAGGAAATTTAGAGGGGATTTGAGGAGGAACTTTTTCACCCAGAGGGTGGTTGGAAGCTGGAACTCACTGCCTGAAAGGATGGTAGAGGCAGGAACCCTCACAACATTCAAGGAGCATTTGGATGGGCACTTGAAATGCCATTGCATACAAGGCTATGGACCAAATGCTGGAAAATGGGATTAGACTGGACAGGGATTGATGGACGGCGCAGACACGATGGGCCGAAGGGCCCCTTTCTGCGCTGTAAAACTCTATGACTCTATGACTCTATGACATTTACACATGCAATCTTTCCACAAGGGAGATTACTCTATAGCAATCAGAAGAAGGAATCCTGGCTGATTCACACCCCCGCCCACCCCACACCCCTAGTCTGAGGATACTAGGCCAACTGCAATACATCCACTGCTGTCTCAGCTGAAATGGTTCTGTCTATTTGCAACACCAAATTTCTGATTGGTCCCCTTGGAGGTAATTTGATCCTGCTTGCTGGAGTAATCAAGGTCTTTGTAATGTGTAATTTGATCCATTCATTGTGACAGCCAAACTCCAGAACTTAAAGTGCTAACACTACTGCCTTCAGAGGACAGACAGGGCTCAACCTCTTGGGTTAGGAGCACTCACAGCTCCCACACTGCCAGAGTTCAGATAGGAATGGCTGAGGACACGGAGGGATTTTTACATGAGGATGACAATCAATGTTCCCCCATTTTTTTTGGGTGCACGACCCATTCCAAATTTTGTGCAGGAGCAAAATCTCCCATTCAAAATCTGATAAGCGGGGCCTCCAGACAGCTATGTGGCCACGTAGCTTAGCGGGAACATTGTTGTTGGACCATGAGCCAATATAGGTCATCGAGCATAGGGGTGATGGGTGAATGAGGCTTGTTGTGTATTAGGATATGTGCAGCAGAGGTTTGGATGAGCTCAAGTTCATTGAGGGTGGAAGATGGGAAGCTGGCCAGGAGAACATTGGAATAGTCGAATCCAGCAAATAACACACAAATATAGTGTTATGTACGTTGCAGGATTAACACAGAATACGCTCCCATTTTAAAAATTCATTTATTTATTGCCCATCCCTAGTTGCCCTTGAGAGGGTGGTAGTGAGCTGCTTCCTTGAACCGCTGCAGTCTTGGGGGGTAGGAGAGGGAGAACGTGGTGCAGGTGTAAAGGGGTGGGGGGCGGAAGACCATGATCCAAGCCTAACAGAGGGCCGGAGAACGTGATCTATCTTCCCATCTGGATCACGTTCTTGCTCTCATTCCCCCCCCCACCTCCTTTAGACCTGGATCATGTTCTTGCCCCCTCCCCACTGTTCAGCCCGCCCCAACAAGTTCCTGACCTTCCCCCACTGAGGGTGTGTACAGGGATGTCAGATGGGTGATGGTCTGTGCCTAACAGGGGTGGTGGTGGAGCAGTAGCTCAGAATCCGGGCCGTATTATTGCTTCATCATTGTTTGAACAGAATAGAATCCAGCCTTGTACTTTCAACAACAAAAAAAATAGTCTTTTCATCTTAACCTTGTCATAGGATGTCAAGAATTTTGACTGCCAGCAATGTTGGTTTTTCTTTTTTGTGATAATTGTAGAAATCACTTGGAATATGTAGTAATCCAAAAGCTAATAACTCAGATAAGACATCTGAAATTCGCCATTTGTAGAGAAATTTTGAGCACGATCATTTATAGTCACATTTACAGCTTTCCTACCAATAATGAATGGAGGAAATCTTCCCATTCTGCATCAGACGGCCAGAATTTCCTCGATCCGACTTACGCTGGTTTATATGCCGATCATGCCGATGGGTACTTATGCTGAAATTTACTGAGAAGTCATTAGCATACAATGAACATAAAAGCCGGTGTAAAACAGGTAGAATTCAGTGTAAAAGATTGGGGCCGGAGGAAGACGCGACGCATACGCCATTCTCTTTCTTTAAGTACTGCTTTTCCTTATTGATGTTCTGAAAATTAAAGTTTGAAACCATAAGACTATTATTTATGCACATAAGGTACAGCGGACTAGGTTGCACTGGTTTTTGCAGCGCAATTTGCCCAAAGTCAGCCAAACGAGTGCAAAAGATTGAGGAATTTCAAGCGCAAGTTACTTCCAGCGCAACTCGAGTCTCCGCGATCTTTTGTGCCGGTTTTAAAAACATCGTGCTAGAAGCAGGCCCCGCCCACAAAACTGGCCACACCCCCATCACCATGGACAGTTTCTGCTAATTGCGCTCGTCTACGGGTCTTCAAGGAGGCTCTTAAATTTAAGGGTTTTTATAGGCCCAAGGAAATGAAGAGGCACATTTTCAAAGCATTTAAATATTTGTTTTTTATTTACTAAGAAATTGACCACTGTACACCAATGTAACTAGTAAATGGTTCTGTATAGTTCTTTAAAAGTCATTTTCAGTTATTTAAAATCAGGTTACTCACAGGTGGTGGACTAGACCCTCTGATTGTAAATGCTTATTTTTTGTGATAAGCCCATTTTCAGCCGTATTAATAAAACTGCACCAGGTCTACCCTCTTAAATATACAGGAAACTCTTTTTTATCCGGCACTGACGGGACCGGCGTGGTGCCGGTTGATCAAAAAGTCCGGATTACAGAGAGGTATACTTACTAAGGTACGAGAGCCCCGTACACGGCCACCGGTGCAGGAGCCCCGGTTACACGGCACTTGTGCAGGAACCCCGGTTACACGGCCACAGATCCAGGAGTCCCTGTTGCACGGCCACAGGTGCAGGAACCCCGGTTACACGGCCACTAATACATAGTAAAACTTACCTGAACCTACTCCTGAATTTTGCCAGTTAAGAGAGATTTCCGGATATTAGGTGCCGGTTAAAAGAGAGTTTCCTGTATCAAGGAATACTTTTAATGCAAATGTTTAAAAAAATGATATTTTGAAACGCTGCCGATTGCGCTGGTTCAGGAAGATGTTATGTTCGCTGCTATGCAAATGAGTTTAAGCGGAAACTCGAGCAAAGAAAAACTTCTTAAAACTAGGGCAATTTTGAGCGCAATTTGCACCCAGATCGCCAATTGCAGCCAAAGCCTGCATATTTAAGGGAGTGCAATTGTAGAAGCTTTTCTCTTTTTTAATGTAACAGATTGTGATGCCATAACAATGCATTAAAGATACAGAAAAGAGTGTAGGTCTCAGTGAGGAAAAAAAAAAAATTGCTATAAAACACCAGAAATAGTGACTTTACATCCTGCTGCTTCTAAAATTTTGGCCGCATATTTATGCCAGTTCAGAACTGATGGTAGTGCAGGGAACTTGTGTTGTCTGGTCTTTTGCATGGGGATCGGAACTATGTTAATGATTATGTGGGATTTTGGTGGACATAACTCAGGACCAATGCAAAATATCGAGGAAATTTGCGTGTAGCGAGGTTCTGGCACAAAACAAGCGTAAGTCATTTGCACATCAATTCCCTCAGAAAAACCCCAGTGCAACGTGACTCTTAGACCATTGCTATGCCGAAAATTACGAAGAAATTCCGGGCCAGAAAGTTCAACAGAGTAATCATTTAAGTTGCAGAACAAAACAAGCTGGCAAATAATTTGTTTTTATTATGTGCTTCCAAACTATCAGCAACACGATGAGGCAACTTAAAATTTTCACTGTGGTGGAAAAAGTAACGATGGTGCAGGATTTTAATGTTCTATTAATTTGTACAATACCATGGCCCAGAAATTCGGGTTGGGGGCTTCCCATGGGTGTAAGCTGCCGGCCTGCATTTACCTTGCGCGCCGGCAGTTGAGCTGTAGGGCCCCGTGGAATTCTGCTCCGGGGCCTGGCCCAGCTGCCGGCGCGCTGTGCTTACGTGTCCCAGGGGCGTAGTTCGTGCGATGCATCCCCTGGGATCACGTGAGCCATGGGCAGCCAATCGGAGGAGGGAAAAGCCCATTCATAGAAACATAGAAGATAGGAACAGGAGTAGGCCATTCGGCCCTTCGAGCCTGCTCCGCCATTCAACGAGATCATGGCTGATCATCCAAACCCTAGCACCTGGTCCCTACACCGACAGCCATCCCACCCAAGCGCTAACCCCGTAACCCCACGTATTTAATCCCCCCTAACACGAAGGGCCAATTTTTTATCATAGCCAATCAACCTAACCCGCACATCTTTGGACTGTGGGAGGAAACCGGAGCACCTGGAGGAAACCCACGCAAACACGGGGAGAATGTGCAAACTCCACACAGACAGTCACCCGAGGCCGGATTTGAACCCAGGTCCCTGGCGCTGTGAGGCAACAGTGCTAACCACTATGCCACCGTGCTGCCCGTAGACCTGTCAAAACTTATAAATACTACGGGCCCAAAATAGCAGTAAACCTTCAAATAATTTTTTTTTTAAATCACACTTTTTAAATAAACTATAAATTACATTAAATAACTAATTTAAACAATAATTTCAATTTTTGAAAAAAATAATTTTATATTATAATGGGGCTAAAAATAAACTTACCTTGCTTTAAAGTATTTAAAAATAATAAACCTGTGGAAAAAATGTTTTAATTTTAATTAATTGACCACTTACCTTGCAAAAAGCAGGCCTTACGCCTGCTTTTTAAATGTGTAAATCCTGCAGGCTTACCCTCCCGGGAAAACCTGTAAAAAAAAACTAAGTTCAAAGCGCACGCGCAGCCTCTCCTGCACGCACGTTCGACCTCTGAACCTCTTCGTTCAGAGGATCGGAAGTGCTGGTTTCCCGCGCATGCGCAGTACATGCAGAAAACCGACACTTCCATTTGGCCTATGGGTGAGTACCCCGTGCGTACTCACCCGTGGAGACCCAAATTTCTGGGCCCATGACTTTGAAACATCTCAAATTGCTTCACATCTAATGAATTACTCTCTTAATTGTAGTTATTGTTGCGAAGCATATGTGGCAGCTAATTTGCATATGGCAGGGTCATAACAAACAGCAAATGAGATAACTGGCCAGTAACCTATATTCGGTTATACTGATTGAGGGAGGAATGTTGGCGAGGAGACCAGTTGGATCCTAGGAGAATGCCCTCCTCTTCTTTGAATAGTGCCTTGGGATCTTTGCATCCACATTAACAGGCAGACGGGACTTTTGTTTTTTTTGTCTCATTTGAAAGACAGCCTTCTCCAACAATGTAGCACTGTCAGTACCGCACTGGAGTGTCACCCTAGATTAAGTGCTCAAGTCTTGGTGTAAGATCTTCTGACTCACAGGTGAGAATGCTACCAACTGAGTCAAGCTGACACTACAAAGCTGGTGCACATTACTTGTGAGGAGAAAGGTCAGGGAAGTGCAATATATGCAATGTGTAAAGCTTCTGTTAATTGTTCTGTGTCACAAAGGCACTAGATCTGGGTAGAGAATCATGCTGGTGATACAACTATAAAGCTAAACCATTAATCTGTGAGGGGCCATCTGGAGGAATACCTTATATAGAAGAGATGGCTAGCTTTTCAAAGTTTAAGTGGCAGAAAAATAAATTGTTTACCAATAAAGAGCAAAAAAGTGTGAATATAATATAATATACTAATTTACTTGCTGATATTCTCACTTTAACTGCAAGCAAGACATTTTAAAATCTAATCCATCCATGTGACTTTTAGTAAGCTTTGTTTTAAACTATTTACTTCAAAGATGAAATGCATCCTCATTCCTTTTTTCTTAATATCTCTCACTTGTCCTTCTCTCTCCATGTTTCATTGTGACTCTCAATCTCATTTCTTTCTGTTTCTCTCTCTGTCATGCTCCCTCACTTCCTATATCTCTCACATTCTGTTATTCCCTTTCTCATTTCCCTTTTCCCTATCATTCCCTCTGACTCTCTCAATCTCTCTAACACTTTCTGCTCTTTAATCTCTATCATTCCTCCTTTCATTTCATTTTTCCTCCATTGGTTTGGGCGACATTTAGTCATCCCTAGTGGCCATCTGTAAGCAGTGGGGCCTCAATAAAATATTAAAATAAGGGTCTGTTGCCTGTTGAAGGAAATGTTTCCCAAATTGACCTGTGGCAGTGCTGGATTTGCAGATTTTTTACCCGGCTCATTAATTGTTGGTGCCAACAGTCGGCATGCAGGCTGCATCAGTGATATATAAAGGGACCCTAAGCTGCACTCTGTTAGAAACTAGGGGTGCCTAAAAATGTATATGGCTACACGAATAATACTGTGTTTAAATTATAAGTTTCATTTCCTGGAAAACTTGCATTAGTATTTGAGACAGTCTTTTTAATCAGTTCGATTAGGTGAGGCATAAACATTCCACTCGGGGGCCATAGGATGCCAGGCTAGTTATCTGTTGTTTGTAAGTTAGGGTTTTGACTTTGTTAATGTATCTTTAATTTGGCCAGTGAAGGCCCAGCCTATGTTTCTTCCATTATTACTAATAACCATATTATAATCTCCACAGATAGAATTTGGAGTTTGTTTAGCAGAACTGCTTGTGAAGATAATTAAAAGTTATTTAGGAAAAGACATAGAATGAAAGGAATTTGAGGAAGCTAAGGTATCCATCTTAGAATGGGCCATTTGCTAGATGAAAGTGAAATAGCGACTGGACAGCTCTGGCTGGGGCCATGATTAAGAAGGACAGGGTCGGTCCTTGTACTTGCTGGGTCAAGGAGGATAGCGACAAGAGAGATAAGACACAAATTCCAAAGGAAGAACCTTCAGAAAGATTAAACAATAAGACAAATTGGATGAAGTAATGAGACCCCCTTTTGAGGAGAGCTTTCATCCAAGAACCAAGACAAAGAACTTGAGGTGTCATTGGGTGATGAGGTTTTAGAGGAACCTCTATAGGTTAAATGGTCTTGTCAATAACTTGACCTCAGGCCCACCCCTAAAAAGAGAATAAAAGTGACACCCCGAGTGCTTGCCCACACAGACGGTGGAGGGGAGAGCCGAACAGAAGTTGGGCTGGTCGAACGCTCTTTTAAGAGATCCCATGCTCACCATCGGAGGTTCTAGGGAGAGAGGGCAGAAGCAGAGAACTGTTCACACACGCCAGCCGTCTGTCCAATTGGGTCCGGTACCAGCTACTTGTCACGGTTGTATGTTTTTGCTGTATTACCAGCATGTTATATTCCATCTTAAACTCTGATTAAACACAATGGCTGAAAAATTTGGTTGCTTTGCACCTTCCGTTAGCGCCCTAAGAGGGCGCAAAGAGAGCGCAAAGCAACTAGCGCCTGGGCGCAGTTCCGCCAATGCCTCCCGCAAAATTCAGCAGGAGGTTAGTGGCGGCGGTAACCGTTAGCGCCCCGCGGTGCTGCGCTGCTAGTGCTGATGTCATCGCCGTGCGCCGTGCCCCGCTTGCGCCTCGGCCACAATCTTCGGTAGCACCTCCTGACTTACTGCCGGATGCTATGTATGACGGGGTCAGGGGGGCTTACCTGCGGCCGGGGCAGCACAAATTAAAGGGGAGGTGCCGGGCGGCCATTTTTGTTGCTGGCCGCCTGCCAGCACCTGCCCTCATTGCCGTCCCCGGCCTCCTGAGCAGCCCCCCTTTACGGAGTGCTGGCTGCGCTCCGTGAGCCCGGCACTTCTCTTGAGTGCTGGGCTCTTTTGCTGGCACTCTGATCCCTGGTGGCCCAGCTGGGCCCCAGGTCGCGCTGTGCAAGGCCCCTCCCCTTTAAGAAGGGGAGGAAGGCCTGTAGTACCGCGGCACAACGTGCCGTAGCACCGCATTATTCATTCGCAGCGCCCCAAGAGGGAGGCGGGACGCTTCCAGTAGCACTCTGCTTCCCTCTTGGGGTGCTACTGGTGAATTACAGCCGCGGGGATGCTAATTTTTTCAGGGCACTACTCCATCCTGTTTACCAGAGATACCCGAATCTCTACAACTCAGATAAGTCCCTGGTTAGTCTGTTTAGGCTGCTAGTGGGCTTGTAGGCCTTCTTTTACTCCTATGAGATGCTGCCCTGCTGGCTATAGCATGGGAGGCAGAAGACTGTTGAACTTCCAGTGAGGGCACATAAGACGACCATGTTGGGTGACCTCGGGTAACTCTAGCCTTGTCGGCAGCCAGGCCATTCTGGACAAGCTGGCACCAATGCAAACACTGATTCAGAGGCTGTCATCCTGAGAGAGGACAACATCTGCCTCTCCCGTGGTGCCAGTACCACTGTCACAGGCCTGCACCTCAGTACTCCCACTGTTCTGATCGAGAACATTGTGCAAGGGCGATGTTTTTTAAAATTCATTCATAGGCTGTGGTTGTCGCTGGCAAGGCCAGCATTTATTACCCATCTCTAATTGCCCCTGAGAAGGTGGTGGTGAGCCGCCTTATTGAATCGCCGCTGTCCGTGTGGTGAAGGTGCTCCCACAGTGCTGTTCGGGAGGGAGTTCCAGGATTTTGACCCAGCGACGATGAAGGAATGGCAATATACTTCCAAGTCAGGATGGTGTGTGACTTGGAGGGGAACTTGGAGTTGGTGGTGTTCCCATGCACCTGCTGCCCTTGTCCTTCTAGGTGGCGGAGATCGTGGGTTTGGGAGGTGCTGTCGAAGAAGGCTTGGCGAGTTGCTGCAGTGCATCTTGTAGATGGCGCACACTGCAGCCACGGTTCACCGGTGGTGGAGGGAGTGAATGTTTAAGGTGATGGATGGAGTGCCAATCAAGCGGGCTGCTTTGTCTTGGGTGGTGTCGAGCTTCTCGAGTGTTGTTGGAGCTGCACTCATCCAGGCAAGTGGAGAGTATTCCATCACACTCCTTACTTGTGCCTTGTAGATGGTGGAAAATCTTTTGAAGCCCTTATTTGTGCTGTCCCTCAAGTTTTGAAAGCCAGAGGAGATGCTGGAACCCAGAGCCATGTTAACAATAACCTGAACTTCTGTCAGAGCTGCCACCAGAGGCTCCAGCACTGTGGCCCCATTGCAGTGTGCATAGAGTTGGCCACATGCTCCGTGGTTGTCTGCAATATTTCCGGGACATGCGCAAATACCCCACACAAGTTGGAATTGGACTCCTCCATGTTCACTGACACTGTTGACAGCCTCACTGGAAGGTATTCCAATGCACTCAGAAATTGGTCATGCACTGCCTTCAGTCTCCTTCTTCCTGAAATTCAGCATCTGTGCCCTCTGTAGCAGGGCTAGGATGCGGCTGTGCCCTCCAGCAAACAGGTTCCTGGGCCATCCTGTCGCCCCACCCTTGCTCCTGCGCACTTGTGTTGGGTGAAGCTCCCAGTGCAGACCTCTAACTGTTCCTCTCAATTATGTGGGGTGCCTGTTTCTGAGCTGGTGCCTACAAAAGTAAGGTTGAGTGACAGTGTGTGGTCAGGGAGATTATGATGGAGCTGTCCAAAACGTTAGTTTGGCCACAGCTGGAATATTGTGTGCAGTTCTGGTCATCACACTATTGGAAGGATGTGATTGCATTGGATCGGGTGCAGAGGAGATTCACAAGGATGTTACCTGGGCTGGAGCGCTTCAGCTATGAAGAGAGACTGGACAGGCTGGGTTTTTTTTCCTTAGAGCAGAGAAGGCTAAGGGGGGACCTGATTGAGGTTTAAAAAGTTTTGAGGGGTATAGATAGGGTAGATAGAAAGGAACTTTTCCCCTTAGTAAAGGGGTCAGTAACCAGTTTCAAGGTAAGGGGCAGGAGGTTTAGAGGGGATTTGAAGAAAAACTTTTTCACCCAGAGGGTGGTTGGAATCTGGAACTCACTGCCTGAAAGGGTGGTAGAGGCAGGAACCCTCACAACATTCAAGAAGCATTTAGATGAGCACTTGAAATGCCATAGCATACAAGGCTATGGACCAAGTGCTGGAAAATGGGATTAGAATAGACAGGGCTTGATGGCCGGTGCGGACACGATGGGCCAAAGGGCCTCTTTCTGTGTTGTATAAATCTATGACTCTATGGCCTAGAAATTCACTTTGGGCCCGCCAGCTGGCGTGCGCCCAAAAGTTAGCGCTGAGCGCGGAGCCAGTTGCGACCGTCAGATATTCAGTTTTTGCGCCCCAAGTTGGAACCGGGCGCTATTCCAGGGTGTGCCCGCCCCCGCTTGGGGCGCTGAAACTGAATTTCAGCGCTCTAGGCGCCGCTGCGCCACCCGCTGCGGAGCGGCAGGCTGCGGTACTGCAGGCCTCCTCCTTCTCTTAAGGGGGAGGTGCCTGCAACGGGGAGATCGCCGCTGGATAGTGCCGGCAAATGAGCCCGGCACCACGGAGAAGTGCCGGGTTCGCGGAAAGCAGCCGGCAATGCCGCGGTGGGGGGGGGGGTGGAGGAGGCCGGGGAAGGAGGTGCGGGCAGGTAGCCGCCAAAAAAGCGGCTGGCCGCACCTCCACCTTAAAGCGCCCCACTAAGGCTACAGTACGGCCCCGTTTTCTGATCGCTGTTTGCGGCCGCTGCGGAAGAGGCGGCCGCAACTCAATATGGGGGTCGGGCCGGTAGCGGGGCGGTAGCGGGGCACTGCGCACACCGATGACGTCATCGGTGCCGGCGCAGCGCTAACGGCTACCGCCGCCATTACCGCTGCGCTGAATATCAGCGCAAACTCCTCTATTGGCGCAGAAGCCCTCTTTGGGCGGTAACTGGCCGCAAAGCTGGCAGCGCCTTACTGAATTTCTCGGCCTATAACTCTAGGGTGTCTTTCCTCCTCTTCTTCCGCTGCCGCTGGGCCTATGACTTATGATGGAACTGGAAAGGGAAGAGAGGGACAAGTGTTAGCAGTTAGTGACAAGAGTAAGCAGAAACAGATACGTGGCAGCTCATAGCAGCACCATTTTGCTGTGCGGAATGTGTTGAGAAAGAGATTTTGCTGAGAAACGAAAAAGAGGGTAAGATTGATAAACACCCTGCAGAGTGTATCCTCCAACCTCGCCAATCGCAATGCTTCTGACGTGCCTCTTGCCCACAATCACCATTGCTGCCTCCTCTAATGGGGAGAGGACATGGATGAACTGTGGCCCTCCTTCTGTCCACGCCTGCTCCCTTCGACTGTGTGACAACTTGTCCTGCAAGAAGGAAAGACATTTTTAATGAAATTAATGGAAATGAAAACCGGGCGGTTTCTATAAAGGTGTAGCACAAGTTAATCCCTATCATCATTGGTCTGTTGTGACAAAGGTGAGGATGGCATGGGTTCTAAATGCATACTCAACAATAAATAGTTAATACATTACAATTCATTCAAAATATGTAGGTTCGCCAGGTCAGAATGGAAGGACGACTGGTTGTTTTATTTTGATTGAGTGGCATAGTGGTTAGCACTGTTGCCTCACAGCGCCAGGGACCCGGGTTCGAATCCGGCCTCGGGCGACTGTCTGTGTGGAGTTTGCACATTCTCCCCGTGTTTGCGTGGGTTTCCTCCGGGTGCTCCGGTTTCCTCCCACAGTCCAAAGATGTGCGGGTTAGGTTGATTGGCTATGATAAAAAAAAAAAAATTGACCCTTAGTGTTAGGGGGATTAAATACGCGGGGTTACGGGGATAGGGTGGGATATGTGTTGGTGTAGGGGTTACGGGGATCGGGTGGGATAAGTGTCGGTGCAGGCTCGATGGGCCGAAATGGCCTCTATCTGCACTGTGGGGTTTCTGTGATTCTGTGATTCTGTGATTCTTACATTGGGACTGGGTGCGTGGGCAGAGGAGTTAAATAAGGCATCCACGATCGACGTCTGGGTCCAGGGTTGGCAACCCCTGCTGTATAGTAATATAATAGTAATAAATAGCCAGTCTGTCTCGCTTCCATGGTGACTGACAACACCTGAGCTTCAGTAGCATTCTGAGGTAGTGCCTCGCTCCCTGACGTCTGTGCCTTAAGAGAGGTGTGTAGCGCCTGATTTAGCGTTTAAATCTCCTCCAGGGGCGATAGAGGCAAATTTTGCAATCGGAGGTGATAATTAGTGCCCCAAAATGGGCGATACCCAATTTTTTCCCCTAAAAATCTCTATCAAAAATTTACTACCTGCAGGAGTGAGACGCCCCAGTTTCAATTGTTCCCCTTCTGGGCCTCTGAGGTTGAGAGGCATTGCAGGAACATAAATGTCACTGTTAAAAGGGTCCTTATGTTGTTAAATTCCAGTTCTAATTTTCTGCGGCGAGTTTAATTCATTTTAACAGCGCAAAAGCAGCAATTTCTTGAATCTCATCGGGAGGTTGACGGCGGGCTCTCGTTTTCACGAGGCTAACAGCGGAGCGGCGCAAATTGTCCCACAATTTGATGCAATTCACAAATCATAGCGTTTCTCTTCCTCACCACAAATTTATGTTCTTTTTTGTACACACTAATTACGGCATGCACAATTAACTTGCTGTTATTTTCCCAGCAACTTCTAGGCCAATATGTGGCATAAGAACACAAAAAATGGAACAGAATTAGCATAGGGAACTCAGTATGGGACCTCAGAATAATGATGGATTTGTCCCTGTTAATCTGGTGAGGAGATTTAAATAATATATAGATTTTGCAATGTATCGTTATAACAGTGGAATAGTGCTTGGCTGACATAAAAGGAAAGAACTGAATTTAAATCCTGCCTTTCACAACCTCTGGATGTCCCAAAGCTCTTTATAGCCAATGAAATACTTTTGAAGTGTAATCACTGTTGTATTGTAGGAGATGCGGCAACCGAAGCTCCCACAAACAGCAGTGAGATAATGAACGGATATTGGCCCTGAATTTGTGGTCGGAGGCTTCCCGCGGGGAAATGCCTTCGATCCGCAAATAAAATCCCCGCATAGCTGGTGGTCCGGGAAGTATGGAGATTTGCGGTCCTGGTCCTCTCCAGGTAGCCGCGGGTAGAGGCCCATGGTTCGCAAACACCCCTGGGATCATGAGGGCCAGCCCAACAAATGAAAGAAGGGGGATCCCCTTTCATGCTTGTGGGGATTCCGTACGTATGGAAAACCCATCAGCATGAATGGGAATACCCCAAAAAATACATCTACACATCAAATAAATGTTTTAATAATTACATATTTAAAATATCACAGTTGGGGATCTGTGCGCAGATCTGGTTGCACCTCTATAAATGAGCAAAAGGAATCATTCCAAATTTAAAGGGAATTAGCTATGAGGAAAAGTTAGAAAAGTTGAATCTCTATAACCTAGAGAGACGACTGTTAAAAGAAATCTTATTGAAGCGTATAAAATATTGAATGAGCTTAGACAAGATAAATTCAAAATATTGCTTTAAAGTAAGGTAACCTTGTAGGACCTGTGATCATAAATATAAATAAGCAAATAGCAAATTTAGACAAGACTAACTATTTTCCCATGACATTTTTGATAGGCAGTGTGGGATCTGGAACATGGGTGCAGAGACTCTTCCCAACATGGGTAATTTTAACCTAAACAACACAGTGGAAAACTGACAGGATCGGATAACCCACCCGTTTTACACCCCGTCTGATTTTTACTTTCTATTGACTCCAATAGTAAGTAAAATTGGGCGGGTTGTAAAATGGAGAGTTTTTGTTAGCTCTGGACTTGACTTGTCCCACACCCTCCAAGCTGGTGTCCTTGTAAAGTCTGTGGGTTGTGCAGTTAATAAATACACAGACTTCAGAAGTAACAAACAAACAGGTCTTTACTATTCGAAGGTCCGGGCGAACCTGCCCCAGCAATCATGCCACAACACTTATATACTGGTGTGGTCACTATCGGTATTACAGTATACAGAAGCCAAACAAATAGTGCCACCCGAAAGTAGTCCTCTTAAAGGTGAACGGTTACATTCAATAGTTCCCTTAAAGGTAGACGGGTACATACACTACAATCCTCCCTTTTTAGCTTATTACTTACTAAGTCCATAGTGAACATACATTCTAACATATATACAGGTTTATGTAAGACAGTTCATAGATTCAGTCTTTCCGGGGGTTTCCGGATTCTGTCAGGATAACGCCGCAGTGGTGTCGTCATTTCAGGCGGGCTAGGAGGTGCTTCTGGCAAGGTCGATTCGGCTTGAAAAGCCGTGTCAGGTTCAGCTGACTCCAGTATCACTAGATCGGAAGTAGGTGTTCTGGGTATCTCAGTTTCAACATTACCCGGATAAGGTGGTGAAGTCGGTGGCCCATTTGTGGCGGACCCTATGATTTGGTCAACATGGCGCCTTATTATATTGTCTCCAATGTCCACGGTGTACATCAATGGCCCCAGCCTTTTCCCAATAGTTCCAGGCTGCCATTTCTCAGTACAGTAGTCCCGGGCCAAAACTCGTTGACCGATCTGGAAAGATCTAGTGACCCTGTCATTCATGCCCTGGAATTGCCGGTTCTCTACGTCTCTTCTGACGTTTGGTTTTAGTAAATCCAGCCGGCATCTTAGGCGTCTATTACAGAACATCATTGCGGGAGTTTGATTTGTGACCGCATGTGTCGCATTTCGGTATGCCAACAAAAAGCTATCCACCTTATGTTGCAGACTTATATTTTCATTACTCATGGCCTTTACGGCCTTCTTGAAGGTCTGGACAAACCTTTCAGCCAATCCATTGGAGGCGGGGTGGTATGGGGCTGACGTGTAATGTTTAACCCCATTGCTCTTTAAGAATTTCTTGAATTCTTCGGACACAAATTGTGGTCCATTATCAGAACAGATCTGTTCCGGCAGGCCATTCCGAGCAAACATAGTCCTTAACACTGCGATGGTTTTTTCCGTCGTGGTGGTGGTCATCTTAATTACTCCTGGCCACTTGGAGTGGGCATCCACCGCTATTAGAAACATCGAGTCCATAAATGGACCAGCAAAGTCGATGTGTACTCTTTGCCAAGGCGATGAGGACCACTCCCATGGATGCAGAGGAGCCTGGGGTGGCGCGTTCTGAACCCTCTGACATCCTAGGCAGTTCTTCGTGATCTCCTCTATGTCTCCATCAATGCCTGGCCACCACACAAACGCTCTTGCTAGATTTTTCATCTTTACTCCCCCCAGATGTCCTTCGTGCAGCTCCTTTAGCACCTTCTTTTGGAGTTTGGGTGGAATCACCACTCTAGATCCACACATCAGGGTTCCTCGACACACTGACAGTTGTTCTTTCCTCTGTGCAAATGCTTGCAGTGTTGGTTCGCTCTGTGCTGGCCATCCCTCCACCGTTACATCATAGACTCGTGAAAGAGTCGGGTCATTCCTTGTCTCATTTTCAATCATTGAGTTTGTTATCGGTAGACACTCCACTATGGATGAGTGGAACAACTCTACTGGGTCCACTATACTCGCTTCTTCTACCATCGGCAATGGCAAGCGTGACAACCCATCAGCATTTCCATGCTGTTTAGACCTTTTGTACTCAATTTCGTATTGGTGTGCCCCAAGTAACACGGACCACCTTTGTAACCTTTGTGCTGTCATGGTGGAAACGGCCTTATTTGGGTTGAATATGGATACCAACGGCTGGTGGTCTGTCAGCAATGTGAACTTTTTACATTGTAGGTAATGGTTGAATTTCTTCACGCCCCACACAAGACTGAGGGCCTCCCTATCTATTTGGGCGTAATTTCGCTCCGCGGGTGTCAATGATCGGGATGCGAAAGCCACTGGCCTTTCCGAGCCATTTGGTAGCCTGTGCGAGAGTACTGCCCCAATTCCGTACGGGGAAGCATCGCAAGCTAGACGAAGGGGTAATGCTGGGTTGAAATGAGCCAACACTTCTTCAGAGGTAATCAACTCCTTGCTTCTGCGAAAAGCCTTTTTGCATTCTTCACTCCACTTCCATGGTGTTTCTTTCCGCAACAGGTCATTCAGCGGATGCAGTACCGTGGATAAATTTGGCAGAAACTTGTGATAGTAATTAATCAACCCCAAGAATGATCTTAACTGTGATACGTTTCCTGGAGCGGGGGCCTTCACAACCGCCTCTATCTTTTCGGGTGACTTATGCAGTCCCTCTCGGTCAATGACATGACCGCAGTATGAGATCCGTTTTTGGAAGAACTCACACTTCTTGCGATTAGCCCGAAGGCCATACTCCTTCAACCTGGTGAGTACCAGTTTCAAATTCGTGAGGTGTTCTTCCTCATTTTTTCCCGTGATTAAAATGTCATCTAAGTAGCACTGCGTGCTTGGAATTCCTTGTAACACCTGTTCCATGGCCCTCTGCCAAATTGCTGGTGCCGAAGCTACCCCAAAGACCAGTCTATTGTAGCGATACAAGCCTCTGTGAGTGTTGATGGTGAGGTACTGGCGTGACTCTTCCTCGACCTCCATCTGTAGATATGCTTGAGCCAGATCTATTTTCGTGAAATGTTTCCCTCCAGCCAACGAAGCAAAGATATCTTCAATCCGCGGAAGCGGGTATTGTACCGTGTGAAGCACCGGATTCACAGTAATCTTGAAATCTCCGCAGATACGGACCTTCCCCGGTCCCCCTGGCTTATTACTTGGTGAGGACTTCATGACGGGAACAATGGGCGTGGCCCACTCACTCCAGTCCACTTTTGACAGAACCCCTGATCGTTCAAGTTCTTCCAGTTCTGCCTCCACAGCTGGTCGTATTGCGTAAGGTACTGATCTGGCCTTAAAAAACTTTGGGCTTGCATTTTCTGCAATCTTAACCTTTGCTTTAATACCTCGCAGCGTTCCCAGTCCTTGCTGGAATACCTCCTTAGCTTCGTCCAATATTCTAGACAACCGTTCAGGTTTGACATCCTCTTTTTCGGAATCCACCGTCATGGTGTTTAGTGACTGCCAGTCCAATTTTATTTTTCGGATCCACTCCCGTCCCAGAAGTGGTCGTCCTCCCTCAGGCAATACATACAGGTCCAACCGGTGATGATCTTTATCCTTGTATCTCACCTTGACTTCTATCATTCCGATGGGGAATACTTTGTGCCCCGTGTATGTCTGTAGTACTAGTTCCGTATCCCGTAGTGGAATATGCTTGAAAAATTTCTTATAGTCATGCTTATTCATGACCGTCAACGCCGATCCGGTGTCCACTTCCATTTTTACTTGGACCTTTGCAATCTGTAGCGTTATCCAGATAGTTTGTCGGTCAGCTGCATTGCTCACGTTGTGAATTCTCAGACTGTCCAGTCCTTTGCATTTGGAGTGTGAGACCGACTTCTGTTCCCTCAGACTCTTCTTAGTCACCTCTTGTACCTTTCCGTACCATTTTTGTGGTGACTTCTTATTGTTGTACGTTGCTCCTGACCGGCATACCTTAGCTATGTGCCCGATCTTGCCACATTTCCTGCATTCTTGGTTTTTACCCCAGCATTGATTCTGGTCGTGTGTTGTCGTCCCACAACGGTAGCATTTTGTTGTGCTCGAAGTAATTTGGTCCACCCCTAGTGCCGCCGCCTTTAGCTGCATTTCCGCCGTTCCTTTCGCTGCGGCTTCATGCGATGCAGCTATGAGGACAGCCCTGTCCAGTGTGAGGTCATTTTCTTCCAGTAGTCGCTTCTGCGTTCCTTCTTTGGACAATCCGCATACGAACTTGTCACGCAGTGCCTCTGTCAGATTCCCTCCAAACTGGCAGTATTTCGCTATCCTACGCAGTTCGACCAAGTATTCCGCATTGCTTTCGTCTTTCCTCTGCGTTCTTGCATAGAATTTGAATCGTTCAGCCA
Source organism: Somniosus microcephalus (assembly GCF_052327205.1). Classification (NCBI taxonomy): domain Eukaryota; kingdom Metazoa; phylum Chordata; class Chondrichthyes; order Squaliformes; family Somniosidae; genus Somniosus; species Somniosus microcephalus. The sequence continues at coordinate 81,220,460 of NC_141001.1, read as the reverse complement.
GCATCAACGGTGTGGGGTTCAAGTGATCCTTCAGCACTGCTACAATATCATCGAAAGTCTGATCTGCCGGTTTAGCTGGTGAGAGAAGATTCTTCAACACCCCGAATGTTTTCGCACCCATCATGTTAAGTAAGGTTAAAGCTTTTTCCTCCTTAGCTATTTTGTTAGCCTTACAATGTATCTCAATACGTTCTACGTACGTGGCCCAGTCTTCTATCTCCGAATTGAACTCGTTGATGTCCGCCCGCTTAGGCATCTTTCTTTCCTTGTGTACAACACAAGCATTTCTTCAAGTATTCTTATTTATTTGTTTATTTTTAAGATGGCGGTTTTCCCGCGAAAATGGCGGTTTCCCGCTCTTTCCTTCTCGCCCCGCCCACTTCAATCATCTTCCCCGCCTAATGGCGGCTTCCCGCGTTTCTTCCCTGGTGGAAGGGGTACGCTTTCCCCACAGCGGACAGGTTCAGCCGCTGGGCTGGCTTCCGCACAGCTCCCCTTACTCGGCTCTGTCTTTTCCTCCCGCCCGCACGGCTCTACCGGCGCTGGGTACACCCCGTTAACGGAGGACAGTTCAGCCGCTGGACTGGCTCTCGCGCAGTCTCTCACCCCGTTTTCGGCTGTGTCTCTCTCCCACTCTCGCACGTTCGGTTTTGCCGGCTCTGAGTACCCCGTTGGTGGAGAACAGCTCAGCCGCTGGACTGGCTCGTCGCAGTCTCTCTCTCCGCACCCGGCTCTCACCCGCACAGTTCCCGTTTGCCTCCCCAGCCCTCTCGCAGACCGGGCTGCTGCTGGGTTTCTCTTCCCGCGCCTACTCGCAGGCTCAGCGCTTCGTGGCTGCGGTCGCTGCCCGGATTTTTCCCGCCGATCGCGGTCCGGCTGTCACCCGACGCCGTTGGACCCGACTTTTGGCCGGCACAGCTCCCCCTCGACCGAGGTCGAGTGCTCTGCCCTTATCCTCCGGATACTTCTACACCTTCCCCTACTCACAGTCTCTTCGGCCGCCTTGTTTCTTGCTGGTCGGCTCACTCCGCACCGTGGCAGAAGGGTAGTCAGTGCCTGTTGCTGATACAGCTTTTGTTGTTAGTCTTCCTGCTTTCTGTTGTTGCAGCCTCGTGTTTTCTTTTGGTAGCACGACGAGGGCGGTTGTCTCTCTTCGACGCTCTTCGTTGCTTTTGGTAATCTTGCCGCAGGGTACGATCGGACTCGTCGCCACTGTAAAGTCTGTGGGTTGTGCAGTTAATAAATACACAGACTTCAGAAGTAACAAACAAACAGGTCTTTACTATTCGAAGGTCCGGGCGAATCTGCCCCAGCAATCATGCCACAACACTTATATACTGGTGTGGTCACTATCGGTATTACAGTATACAGAAGCCAAACAAATAGTGCCACCCGAAAGTAGTCCTCTTAAAGGTGAACGGTTACATTCAATAGTTCCCTTAAAGGTAGACGGGTACATACACTACAATCCTCCCTTTTTAGCTTATTACTTACTAAGTCCATAGTGAACATACATTCTAACATATATACAGGTTTATGTAAGACAGTTCATAGATTCAGTCTTTCCGGGGGTTTCCGGATTCTGTCAGGATAACGCCGCAGTGGTGTCGTCATTTCAGGCGGGCTAGGAGGTGCTTCTGGCAAGGTCGATTCGGCTTGAAAAGCCGTGTCAGGTTCAGCTGACTCCAGTATCACTAGATCGGAAGTAGGTGTTCTGGGTATCTCAGTTTCAACATTACCCGGATAAGGTGGTGAAGTCGGTGGCCCATTTGTGGCGGACCCTATGATTTGGTCAACATGGCGCCTTATTATATTGTCTCCAATGTCCACGGTGTACATCAATGGCCCCAGCCTTTTCCCAATAGTTCCAGGCTGCCATTTCTCAGTACAGTAGTCCCGGGCCAAAACTCGTTGACCGATCTGGAAAGATCTAGTGACCCTGTCATTCATGCCCTGGAATTGCCGGTTCTCTACGTCTCTTCTGACGTTTGGTTTTAGTAAATCCAGCCGGCATCTTAGGCGTCTATTACAGAACATCATTGCGGGAGTTTGATTTGTGACCGCATGTGTCGCATTTCGGTATGCCAACAAAAAGCTATCCACCTTATGTTGCAGACTTATATTTTCATTACTCATGGCCTTTACGGCCTTCTTGAAGGTCTGGACAAACCTTTCAGCCAATCCATTGGAGGCGGGGTGGTATGGGGCTGACGTGTAATGTTTAACCCCATTGCTCTTTAAGAATTTCTTGAATTCTTCGGACACAAATTGTGGTCCATTATCAGAACAGATCTGTTCCGGCAGGCCATTCCGAGCAAACATAGTCCTTAACACTGCGATGGTTTTTTCCGTCGTGGTGGTGGTCATCTTAATTACTCCTGGCCACTTGGAGTGGGCATCCACCGCTATTAGAAACATCGAGTCCATAAATGGACCAGCAAAGTCGATGTGTACTCTTTGCCAAGGCGATGAGGACCACTCCCATGGATGCAGAGGAGCCTGGGGTGGCGCGTTCTGAACCCTCTGACATCCTAGGCAGTTCTTCGTGATCTCCTCTATGTCTCCATCAATGCCTGGCCACCACACAAACGCTCTTGCTAGATTTTTCATCTTTACTCCCCCCAGATGTCCTTCGTGCAGCTCCTTTAGCACCTTCTTTTGGAGTTTGGGTGGAATCACCACTCTAGATCCACACATCAGGGTTCCTCGACACACTGACAGTTGTTCTTTCCTCTGTGCAAATGCTTGCAGTGTTGGTTCGCTCTGTGCTGGCCATCCCTCCACCGTTACATCATAGACTCGTGAAAGAGTCGGGTCATTCCTTGTCTCATTTTCAATCATTGAGTTTGTTATCGGTAGACACTCCACTATGGATGAGTGGAACAACTCTACTGGGTCCACTATACTCGCTTCTTCTACCATCGGCAATGGCAAGCGTGACAACCCATCAGCATTTCCATGCTGTTTAGACCTTTTGTACTCAATTTCGTATTGGTGTGCCCCAAGTAACACGGACCACCTTTGTAACCTTTGTGCTGTCATGGTGGAAACGGCCTTATTTGGGTTGAATATGGATACCAACGGCTGGTGGTCTGTCAGCAATGTGAACTTTTTACATTGTAGGTAATGGTTGAATTTCTTCACGCCCCACACAAGACTGAGGGCCTCCCTATCTATTTGGGCGTAATTTCGCTCCGCGGGTGTCAATGATCGGGATGCGAAAGCCACTGGCCTTTCCGAGCCATTTGGTAGCCTGTGCGAGAGTACTGCCCCAATTCCGTACGGGGAAGCATCGCAAGCTAGACGAAGGGGTAATGCTGGGTTGAAATGAGCCAACACTTCTTCAGAGGTAATCAACTCCTTGCTTCTGCGAAAAGCCTTTTTGCATTCTTCACTCCACTTCCATGGTGTTTCTTTCCGCAACAGGTCATTCAGCGGATGCAGTACCGTGGATAAATTTGGCAGAAACTTGTGATAGTAATTAATCAACCCCAAGAATGATCTTAACTGTGATACGTTTCCTGGAGCGGGGGCCTTCACAACCGCCTCTATCTTTTCGGGTGACTTATGCAGTCCCTCTCGGTCAATGACATGACCGCAGTATGAGATCCGTTTTTGGAAGAACTCACACTTCTTGCGATTAGCCCGAAGGCCATACTCCTTCAACCTGGTGAGTACCAGTTTCAAATTCGTGAGGTGTTCTTCCTCATTTTTTCCCGTGATTAAAATGTCATCTAAGTAGCACTGCGTGCTTGGAATTCCTTGTAACACCTGTTCCATGGCCCTCTGCCAAATTGCTGGTGCCGAAGCTACCCCAAAGACCAGTCTATTGTAGCGATACAAGCCTCTGTGAGTGTTGATGGTGAGGTACTGGCGTGACTCTTCCTCGACCTCCATCTGTAGATATGCTTGAGCCAGATCTATTTTCGTGAAATGTTTCCCTCCAGCCAACGAAGCAAAGATATCTTCAATCCGCGGAAGCGGGTATTGTACCGTGTGAAGCACCGGATTCACAGTAATCTTGAAATCTCCGCAGATACGGACCTTCCCCGGTCCCCCTGGCTTATTACTTGGTGAGGACTTCATGACGGGAACAATGGGCGTGGCCCACTCACTCCAGTCCACTTTTGACAGAACCCCTGATCGTTCAAGTTCTTCCAGTTCTGCCTCCACAGCTGGTCGTATTGCGTAAGGTACTGATCTGGCCTTAAAAAACTTTGGGCTTGCATTTTCTGCAATCTTAACCTTTGCTTTAATACCTCGCAGCGTTCCCAGTCCTTGCTGGAATACCTCCTTAGCTTCGTCCAATATTCTAGACAACCGTTCAGGTTTGACATCCTCTTTTTCGGAATCCACCGTCATGGTGTTTAGTGACTGCCAGTCCAATTTTATTTTTCGGATCCACTCCCGTCCCAGAAGTGGTCGTCCTCCCTCAGGCAATACATACAGGTCCAACCGGTGATGATCTTTATCCTTGTATCTCACCTTGACTTCTATCATTCCGATGGGGAATACTTTGTGCCCCGTGTATGTCTGTAGTACTAGTTCCGTATCCCGTAGTGGAATATGCTTGAAAAATTTCTTATAGTCATGCTTATTCATGACCGTCAACGCCGATCCGGTGTCCACTTCCATTTTTACTTGGACCTTTGCAATCTGTAGCGTTATCCAGATAGTTTGTCGGTCAGCTGCATTGCTCACGTTGTGAATTCTCAGACTGTCCAGTCCTTTGCATTTGGAGTGTGAGACCGACTTCTGTTCCCTCAGACTCTTCTTAGTCACCTCTTGTACCTTTCCGTACCATTTTTGTGGTGACTTCTTATTGTTGTACGTTGCTCCTGACCGGCATACCTTAGCTATGTGCCCGATCTTGCCACATTTCCTGCATTCTTGGTTTTTACCCCAGCATTGATTCTGGTCGTGTGTTGTCGTCCCACAACGGTAGCATTTTGTTGTGCTCGAAGTAATTTGGTCCACCCCTAGTGCCGCCGCCTTTAGCTGCATTTCCGCCGTTCCTTTCGCTGCGGCTTCATGCGATGCAGCTATGAGGACAGCCCTGTCCAGTGTGAGGTCATTTTCTTCCAGTAGTCGCTTCTGCGTTCCTTCTTTGGACAATCCGCATACGAACTTGTCACGCAGTGCCTCTGTCAGATTCCCTCCAAACTGGCAGTATTTCGCTATCCTACGCAGTTCGACCAAGTATTCCGCATTGCTTTCGTCTTTCCTCTGCGTTCTTGCATAGAATTTGAATCGTTCAGCCAGCATCAACGGTGTGGGGTTCAAGTGATCCTTCAGCACTGCTACAATATCATCGAAAGTCTGATCTGCCGGTTTAGCTGGTGAGAGAAGATTCTTCAACACCCCGAATGTTTTCGCACCCATCATGTTAAGTAAGGTTAAAGCTTTTTCCTCCTTAGCTATTTTGTTAGCCTTACAATGTATCTCAATACGTTCTACGTACGTGGCCCAGTCTTCTATCTCCGAATTGAACTCGTTGATGTCCGCCCGCTTAGGCATCTTTCTTTCCTTGTGTACAACACAAGCATTTCTTCAAGTATTCTTATTTATTTGTTTATTTTTAAGATGGCGGTTTTCCCGCGAAAATGGCGGTTTCCCGCTCTTTCCTTCTCGCCCCGCCCACTTCAATCATCTTCCCCGCCTAATGGCGGCTTCCCGCGTTTCTTCCCTGGTGGAAGGGGTACGCTTTCCCCACAGCGGACAGGTTCAGCCGCTGGGCTGGCTTCCGCACAGCTCCCCTTACTCGGCTCTGTCTTTTCCTCCCGCCCGCACGGCTCTACCGGCGCTGGGTACACCCCGTTAACGGAGGACAGTTCAGCCGCTGGACTGGCTCTCGCGCAGTCTCTCACCCCGTTTTCGGCTGTGTCTCTCTCCCACTCTCGCACGTTCGGTTTTGCCGGCTCTGAGTACCCCGTTGGTGGAGAACAGCTCAGCCGCTGGACTGGCTCGTCGCAGTCTCTCTCTCCGCACCCGGCTCTCACCCGCACAGTTCCCGTTTGCCTCCCCAGCCCTCTCGCAGACCGGGCTGCTGCTGGGTTTCTCTTCCCGCGCCTACTCGCAGGCTCAGCGCTTCGTGGCTGCGGTCGCTGCCCGGATTTTTCCCGCCGATCGCGGTCCGGCTGTCACCCGACGCCGTTGGACCCGACTTTTGGCCGGCACAGCTCCCCCTCGACCGAGGTCGAGTGCTCTGCCCTTATCCTCCGGATACTTCTACACCTTCCCCTACTCACAGTCTCTTCGGCCGCCTTGTTTCTTGCTGGTCGGCTCACTCCGCACCGTGGCAGAAGGGTAGTCAGTGCCTGTTGCTGATACAGCTTTTGTTGTTAGTCTTCCTGCTTTCTGTTGTTGCAGCCTCGTGTTTTCTTTTGGTAGCACGACGAGGGCGGTTGTCTCTCTTCGACGCTCTTCGTTGCTTTTGGTAATCTTGCCGCAGGGTACGATCGGACTCGTCGCCACTGTAAAGTCTGTGGGTTGTGCAGTTAATAAATACACAGACTTCAGAAGTAACAAACAAACAGGTCTTTACTATTCGAAGGTCCGGGCGAATCTGCCCCAGCAATCATGCCACAACACTTATATACTGGTGTGGTCACTATCGGTATTACAGTATACAGAAGCCAAACAAATAGTGCCACCCGAAAGTAGTCCTCTTAAAGGTGAACGGTTACATTCAATAGTTCCCTTAAAGGTAGACGGGTACATACACTACAGTCCTAATCTCCACCTTCCACAAGCTCCAACTCATCCAAAACTCTGCTGTTTGCATCCTGTCCCGCATTGAATTCTGCTCACCCATCACCCCCATCCTTGCTGACCTCCACGGGCACACTGTCCTGCCAATATGTCAAAGTCAATATCCTCATCCTCATTCTCATTTGCAGGTCCATCTATGAACTCTCTCTACCCTGTCAGCTGTCACTCTAATCCTGGCCTCATGTGCATCCCCGCCCAACTCTACCATTGGCAGCATAGCCTTCAGCCATCTTGGGACTACTATTTTGAAGGTCCTTCCTAATCTCCTCTGGCTTGCTACTTTTTCATCTTGTTTTTACAAGACTCCTCAAAAACCAATATTATGTTCAGTCATTTCCCTTAACTCTTCTACTGCCCAGCATCGGCTACGCCTCTGTGGGGTGTCTTAGGATGTGTTCTGTTTTAAAAATGCTAAATTATTGCAAGTTGTTGTTGCTGCAAATTGACTAGGCTTGTCTATGCATTCATTCAGCACTGTTCAATTCTATACTTTCAGCTGAACAATAATGGCGTACAAAATCACTATTAACAATGGTGGCAACAGTAACCATAATAGTGATAATAGAGGAAGAGCAAACTGCGGGTGTGTTGACTAAACAAAGATAGCACAAATCTGACTGAGAGTAATGAAGTCTATCAGTGATCTGCCTAAAGTGTCAGGGATGAAGTCAAGTATAATGATGTTGACTTGCACCTGAACACAAATGGGAGTTATGTGATGAACTCGAGTTCGGGCAAAGTGGCACTAAAACAGTGCATAAATGAGATTATTGACTAGCATCATTCAGAGCAGATTCTGCAGCATCAAGTGCCAACAAACACAAATGAGTCACACATCCACCTCCAAAAGGAGCTGCACTTAGAAAGAAAAAAATTGGGAAACGTATTTGGAATCTTGGATGAGACTTCTTTCTGAAGTCCATTTAAAAAAATTTGAGTTTGTTCTGCAATCATAAACATTGGCCATGTGATCAGCATGGCACAGTTTGTTGGAGCAATAGCTCAGAGTGGCCGGGTAAGGTCACTCCAGCGGTGATTTCTTTACCTTGTGAGTTTTCAGGCACGGCCGAGCAATTGGGTAGGTGTTGAGTGAAAGCGAGGGAGAAAGGCTAGGTTAGTGAGTGAGTCGAGCTGTTTTGTTCTAATGTACTTCCTAGTGCGAGGCATGGCAGCAGTGACAGTCTTTGTGATTATTTCCATCTCCAACTGACATCAATGAAAGTATGAGTGTGCATATGAAACTCATCCTCTGTAAGATGCTGTTTTCCTGGCTTCTTGTGCTTCTATTGCTTATGAGTAGGAGTACGCGTATATACATTAGAAATACATTTCAGGCATTTTAACACTTACCTTATTTTGGCTCTGCTCCATGCACCACTCATTCCCCATTTCGATTTGTTGTCTCGCAATGACCTTCATAGACCTGCTGGTTTCCACTGTGTAGCATGGAGATTGAATTTCATTGTAGTGCCGTCATTTAAAACCCGCTCCTCATGATTAACTTGTACAAGGACAGTCATTTGTTTAAACAGCAAATTCGTAGACCCATTTCTGTGTGGGTTGCAAGCACTGTCGGTTCTCCGTGGTCTTTTTATCCTGAGGCATGCAGCCTGCAAACACAGAATCATGTGTCTTGGGGAAGGCTTGATGGACCATCTGGATATTTCCTGCATATCATGTTTTCCATTGGCTGCAGTTCTCTAATGGATAAGCATTATTTTTAAAGTGTGAAACCACCTCAGTGCCTTGAGTTCTGAGAAATTTTTAATTGTTCAAGCTTTTAACTCCAATGTTAAAATTATTTTTCGCTCTTCTTCCATTTAGGTCTCTGTTATCACCACCAACATATTGTTGACAGATGTCGTTTTTGAAGCAAGGGTAGATTATGGTGTAAAGGACTTCTATGATCTGCCTCTGTTTCAGGAATACAGCTTGTTATAGAAAGTAATATATAACTGGTAATTATTTTAGTTTGATTTAGTCCTGATTATTATGCCAGCAGCTCTTTTCTTTTTTAGGAGTGTAAGTCATAGGGAGTGCTTACACTGAAAACAATGGGACATGGATGTGCATGTTATGCGACACCAGGCAAGCCACATTTTTCCCATGCTTCTTACAGTGCTGCTCATATGTCATCTGCCAGGAAGCGTGCAAGCGTGGCGCAGGCAAACTATTCCTCTGATTTTCCCACCGTACAGCTGGAGAAGGGCCTTGGCTCTGCTTTGTGCTTTCTGTCTACCATAGAAACATAGAAACACACATAGAAGATAGGAGCAGGAGTAGGCCATTCGGCCCCTCGAGCCTGCTCCGCCATTCAATGAGATCATGGCTGATCATCCAAACTCAGTACCCCGTACCTGCCTTCTCCCCATATCCCTTGATACCTTTAGCTCTAAGAAATGTATCTAACTCCTTCTTGAATATATTTAAAGACTTGGCCTCAACCGCCTTCTGTGGTAGAGAATTCCACAGGTTCACCACTTTCTGGGTGAAGAAATTCTTCCTCATCTCTGTCCTAAATGGCTTACCCCTTATCCTTAGACTATGACCCCTGGTTCTGGACTCTCCGACCATCGGGAACATTCTACCTGCATCTAGTTTGTCCAGACCTGTCAGAATTTTATAAGTTTCGATGAGATCCCCTCTCATTCTTCTAAACTCCAGCGAGTATAAGCCCAATCGACCCAATCTCTCCTCATACGTCATTCCTGCCATCCCAGGGATCAGCCTTGTGAATCTTCGCTGAACTCCTTCCATGGCAAGAACATCCTTCCTCAGATAAGGCGATCAAAACTGCACACAGTACTCAAGGTGTGGTCTCACCAAGGCCCTGTACAACTGCAGCAGGACGTCCTTGCTCCTGTACTCAAACCCTTTTGCTATGAAGGCCAACATACCATTTGCCTTCCTCACCGCCTGCTGCACCTGCATGCTTACCTTCAGCGACTGGTGCACAAGGACACCCAGGTCTCATTGCACTTCCCCTTCTCCCAATCTATTGCCATTCAGATAATAGTCTGCCTTTCTGTTTTTGACACCAAAGTGGATAACCTCGCATTTATCCACATTATATTGCATCTGCCACGCTTCTGCCCAATCACCCAACCTGTCCAAATCATCCTGTAGTTTCTCGGTATCCTCCTCGCAGCACACACGCCCACCCAGCTTTGTGTCATCTGCAAACTTGGAGATATTACATCTAGTTCCCTTATCTAGATCATTAATGTATATTGTGAATAGCTGGGGTCCAAGGACCGATCCCTGCGGTACCCCACTAGTCACTGCCTGCCACTCGGAAAAAGACCCGTTAATTCCTACTCTCTGCTTTCTGTCCGCCAACCAGTTCTCTATCCAAGTCAATACCTTGCCCCCAATCCCATGTACCTTAACTTTATACGCTAATCTCTTATGCGGGACCTTATCAAAAGCCTTTTGAAAGTCCAAATACACCACATCTACTGGTTCTCCCTTATCTATTTTCCCAGTTACATCCTCAAAAAATTCCAGTAGATTAGTCAACCACGATTTACCTTTTGTAAATCCATGTTGACTTTGTCCGATCCTGTCACTGTTTTCCAAGTGCTCAGCTATTACATCCTTTAGAATGGATTACCAGCCCTTAAGGATAGGGGTTGGGGTGGGGGGACAGGGAGTTCTATTTTGGGATCCTATAATTTGCCTAAATAACTACAGTCGCTACACTTCAAGAAGGTATACATCGTTTGGAGACATTTCAGTGTGAAAGGAGTATACAAACGGAAGCAGTTTTCTCGAGGGAATTTCTACTAATGAAATACTGCTGCAGTTATAAAATGGTTAATGGATCAGAGAAGTCCATTTTGAAGCCAACTGAGTAATTGGTTGGAAACGTGAGTTGGAATGTTCCCAGAAATATATTTTGGGGGAAGAACAGTTGTACCAGTTTGAACCAGATCTGTTTGATAAATTGCTAATAGTTCCTTCAGTGTTTAATTCTCTCTGGTGAATATTACACAGCACTGCTAATTAAAAAAAAACTAATTAGAGATGACCCAAAGTTAAATGTTAAGCAACTTTGCTAGTTTGTTGACTTATTGATTTAATGATCTCAGTGCCAATTTAAAATGGCATCTTGCACACAGGTGTAAGTAACTCATTGTGGGTAGGGCGTTAATTAAATTAGCAGCATTTTAAATGTGCCACGAATGCAGTGGGTGCAAATGAGGTCACTCGGATAATGCCTCATTTTAAATAGTGGCCAGAATAAATTGCATGGTTCCTCACTTAAAAATTCAGCAGCAGTGACCTTTCTTTATGGTAAATAACAGTTAAAGAATATCCACTGAAATCTGTTTGACAAACAGTAATGCATCATTTAAAAGGTCAATTGCTTTTTGTTGTTCTTTTTTCTTTCGTAAAGCTGTACTCACCATTGTGTAGGTGTTGTTCTGAGCCATTTAGACCTAGAACATCAGTTACATTATTTGGTCTTAGTGCCAGATACGGGAATTGTTTAATTTTCCTAATTGTTCAAATGCACCTCCTGAATTGGCTGCTCTTTGTTTAATTCGTGTCCCACTTATAGGGGGTCATTTTTACCTAACTCGATGTGTGGGGAACCCATGGGATTGGGTGGAACACCAGTTTTACATCCCGCCCAATATTACACTCCATTGACTTCAATGGGGAATAAAATTGGGCGGGGTGTAAAATCAGCATTGCACCCGATCCCATCACTTTTCCAACAGGCGAGTTAGATTAAAAGGGTCCCCCATAGTATTATTTTGGGAAGATGTTTGCATAAGCACATGGACTCTCGTGATGTGGCATGTGCCTTATTGCAAATTGAAACCATTGCTGCTTAAACAAAGAAAGAAAGAAAGACTTGCATTTATATAGCGCCTTACACAACCTCAGGATGCCCCAAAGTGCTTTACAGTGCTTTTGAAGTGTAGTCACTGTTGTAATATAGGGAGACGCGGCAGCCAATTTGCACATAGCATGGTCCCGCAAACAGCAATGTGATAATGACCAGATAATCTGTTTTGATGTTGGCCGAAGGATAAACATTGACCAGGACATCGGGGAGAACTCCCCTGCTGTTCTTTAAAATAGTGTGTAGGGGGTGGCCTGTGGGGTCCAGTCAGTTATGCCTCTGAATGTTTTGTGAGCGGTTCGAATCGCTCCCACGCCCCTGGGTTCTAGACACCGGACTTAGGTACAAGGCGGCGGTACAGAGAAGATTCGAGTAGACAGGTGGTTGGATGTGAACAAAAAACAAGAATTTATTGAAGAGGAAAAAATTGATACAATCTTATGGAAAATTACTAGTTTACACTTCTATAGACAAAAATACAAAAGAAAAACTCTACTTATACAGGGAATGGGGAACACACGGCACATCAAGGGAAAACAACTATCTTAACAATCTCCTTATCCTTATCCCACCCCCTATACCTAACTAGGTTCAGCTATGAGGGGTCAGAACTTCATGCTCACCAATCAAAAGGATTTGTTGGACTCAAAACAGCGGCGGGGTTCCGGGTTCGCTCTTGGCGCTCTCTGGAGCCTGCCGTCATCACATGGTCTCCAGGCGCTGCAAGGGCGTTGCCCAGGTTCGAGTACCCCAAAGTTAAAGTCTCTGTTTGGGTACTTTATCTTGCAGGGATGATTCTCTGTCGCCAGACGACAGTTTGAGTTGGTGTGCAGATATTCGCAGGTCGGCCAAGGCTGAAGGTCCGATAATTCGAAGCCTACCCTCAGCCCGTCTCCTCAGTTCTTCTCCTCAGTTGGTCTTCCTCAGGTGGTCTTCCCTCCTCCCCTCGTCGCGTCCCGCCTCGCCTGGCCTGAATTGTCTGTGACCGCCCGATACGGTGCTGTGGCTAGTTCCAGATGGTGTGGGAAAAGGGCACGGGCAAAGGCCAGGGGGTAAGTGCGGGACGGGGAAAGAGCAACAGCCATGAGGGCAAGGGGCCGAAGAGCGGAGAGAGAAGAGAAGAGAAGCAAAGCCCCCGATTGCTACCCGGGGGCCTTCAATTATACTCTTTTCGAAAACCCTTATCTGCACGCCAAATCAGGTTAGTTCTTTGTCTTAATCTTGGCGGGCTATTTTAAATAATGGTAGCAATCCATACTGACTGTTCTTAGATGGCCGGTAATCGCATCTACCGGCCCGATAATTGACTTGTATTGTCATGAATGTTCCTTGATGGGCCTGTCCAGCCTCGATGGTTCTCTTGATCTGTTTGCAATTATATATGTAGACTGTTTGATGGCCTTAACTATAGGCCTAAACTGAATTTAGATTTGTCTCCAATTCGGTCTAATGCATAATTCAGAGTCCTGTCTGGTTTCAAAATACAAAGTCTCTCTTCACAGAAAACTGCAGCTTGGGTTTCGATCCACAAGCTGTCTGCGTTGCAGAGTCCATTTTAAAATCTCACAGGCTTTCTGCCACGAGGCACGGACGCCATCTTGGGTACCCCTTTTTGACTTAAAATGTCCACGCAGGGTCCCGTTTATTAATAACAACCTTTGGGGAAATGTAGAAATTTTGCAAATCTTACACTCCCCCCTGTGATACTAAAACTTGCTTGAAGTATCATACTTTTAAGGTGAGCAAAATTTTTCTGACCCTCCATAGTGAACCTTCCCCCTGTAATTACCTATCTAATATACCCACGACACATGCACTTCCCATTTCGCGAAAATGTAGTGTACATCAGCATACAGAGAGTAAAATTACAGACTTTACACACACATCCAAGCATGGAGGGGGTTCAACACCCCTGCACCACTTGGTACACATATCTTTATTAAACCGCGTTGCTAAAAAACAAAAGAAGAACCTTTATTAAAGATAACAAACACAAAAGAAACGATCAAACCGGCGTATCTCCCTCCACCTTTACATAATGTTCCTTCCAAATCCTCTGGTTTCGGAATTCTGACCACCGACCTTTTCCCTTACACTGAATACAAACTAAATACAATACTGTCCCTAACTGACAAACCACGAGAATGTGGGAAGCCAATCTGATCCATGAAGGGACCTCTATGTTATTGAAAATGTTCCACCAGGGTGGAGTCACAATATCCAATATCTTAGCCCCTATCTCTACTGTTTTCTGTTCGAGTGTATAAAAATGTTGCTGCAAAACTTACAGCTTTGAGTATTTTGGTAAGGTGTTCAGGGAGAGGGCGAATTTCATAGCCAAAGTGGGCTACGTACTTCTGCAAATTCGTAAAATTCTCCTTCACAGTGAGGTGAACAGTGGAGGCTTCAGGAATGGGGACAATTCGCTCCTGGGCCACTTGAACTTCTGCCTTGGGTTTAAAACAGAAACTGCTGTCACTAACCGGACACCAGCTATGGTGTCCATGCAGGTAGTGTGATGCGCCGGTGGTGACACAATATGTCCCACCTCCTATATATGCTACCTGCGGGGGAACATGGCCTTGTGCCATTGCCTCCATGGTGCAATTTATAGGCCTCGCGCCAGCAGCTCTGAACCCACACTACGGTTTGGTATAGGCATTCAAGAGCTGGGGACACAGGATTATGTGTGCTCCCCGGCTCTGGCAGCCTGAGAGGTCAGTACCTGTCATAGCATGCTCCCACTTAATGACGTAAGGCGGGACCGCTGTGAAACGAATGTGTGCACACCCTTGAATGACTCCAGTGTTCTCCACCCTGTATATCGGTGCGGGTCGGGCTGTCCTACCCATGACCGGCACCCTAACTACTACTCCCATGATTGTGAAGTTGGACTGTCCACAATCCACGGGGACTGGATAGGCTTCGGAGGCTAGCCGGAATTGGCACAGGCTTAATGCATTCTCAAAAGGGTGGAGGGCTGCGAGGTGCTTGTTGCTAATCCAGGAGGGGACTAAACCCTGTTTTAAATCCTCCAGATTATTGCGGCCCTCGCCCAGTAACCACGCCCCGTATAGCACGCACACCTCATTCTGCACAGCCTGGTCAGAAGCATTTCTGTCCTCCCTTATGAGAGAATTTACCATCTTTGTAACATTTGCATATTGAATTATCATTGGCCCACAGGCATCTGTAAGGAATACCTATTATATTCACATGTGATCACATGCTGAGTTGTCATTGGCCTGCAGGCATCTATAAGGACTTCTATTGTTTTGAAGACCCAGGCTAGGGGTCCTAATGTCAGGCTTTTGCCCCACTGTGCTGCTATGAGTAAGATCAGACCTAATGCTTATTGAAACATAGAAACATAGAAACATAGAAGATAGGAACAGCAGTAGGCCATTCGGCCCCTCGAGCCTGCTCCGCCATTCAATGAGATCATGGCTGATCATTCAAATTCAGTACCCTGTCCCTGCCTTCTCCCCATATCCCTTGATCCCTTTAGCCTTAAGAAATATATCCAACTCCTTCTTGAATATATTTAATGAACTGACCTCTACTGCCTTGTATGGTAGAGAATTCCACAGGTTCACCACTCTCTGGGTGAAGAAATTCCTTCTCATTTCAGTCTTAAATGGCTTACCCCTTATCCTTAGACTATGACCCCTGGTTCTGGACTCCCCGGCCATCGGAAACATCCTTCCTGCATCTAGTCTGTCCAGGCCTGACAGAATTTTATAGGTTTCGATGAGATCCCCTCTCAATCTTCTAAACTCCAGTGAGTATAAGCCCAGTTGACACAATCTCTCCTCATACGTCATTCTTGCCATCCCAGGTATCAGCCTGGTGAATCTTCGCTGTACTCCTTCCATGGCAAGAACGTCCTTCCTCAGATAAGACGATCAAAACTGCACACAATACTCAAGGTGCGGTCTCACCAAGGCCCTGTACAACTGCAGCAAGACATCCTTGTTCTTGTACTCGAACCCTCTTGCTACGAAGGCCAACATACCATTTGCCTTCTTAACCGCCTGCTGCACCTGCATGCTTACCTTCAGCTACTGGTGCACAAGAACACCCAGGTCTCTTTGCACTTCCCCTTCTCCCAATCTATTGCCATTCAAATAATAATCTGCCTTCCTGTTTTTGCCACCAAAGTGGATAACCTCACATTTATCCACATTAGAGTGCATTTGCCATGTCTCTGCCCAATCACCCAACCTGTCCAAATCGTACTGGAGTTTCACAACATCCTTCTCACAGCATACCCTCCCACCCAGCTTTGTGCCATCTGCAAATTTGGAGATATTACTTCCAATTCCCTCATCCAGATCATTAATATATATTGTAAACAGCTGGGGTGCTAGGACTGAAAGAGTTAAACTGTAATACTCCGTTGTCCTGCAAGTTATTATTTTTGTACAAAGTGTGCAAAACAAGACATGTGTCAGAACAGGGATTGAAAAAGGACATCGTTGGAGCTCCCTTGCATCGAATGGATTGGAAATCCTTGAACTTAGCTGGAGAATGGCGAAAGTTCAAGCAACACGTGGAGTTGATGTTATCAGGTCCGCTGAAAAGCAAAGGGGAGGAAGAAAGATGCAGCTACCTACTCCTGTGGATTGGAGAAAAAGGGAGAGACATTTTTAACACATGGTCTCTCACCGCGGATGAAGCAAAGGTACTGAAAAGTTATTTTGACCGCTTTGAATCATATGAGATGCCCAAGACAAATACGATATTCGCTAGGTACAAGTTTCAGGAGAAAGTACAAGGAGCTAGTGAGTCGTTTGAACAGTTCGTGACTGAGCTAAAACTGCTGGTAAAAGACTGTGAATATGCAGATAAAGATGAGATGGTCAGAGACCACATCATATTTGGAATACATTCAGCTAAAGTGAGAGAGAAACTATTGAATGTTGGGTCCGGGCTAAGGCTGGACAAAGCTATGGACATAGCTAGATCGCACGAGATAGCCCAAGCACAGTTGAAAACCATAACCGGCACCACGAGCAGCTCGCGTCAACAGACAGTGCATGCAGTTCATAGACACACACCAAAGAACACTGCCCAGAGAGTGTGTTTCAGAACAGAAAGAACAGAGAGAGTTCTAAAAATGAGCGACACAGACATAAAACACTTCAAAAACTGTGGATATTGTGGAAACAAGGTGCATGGGGAAAAGGAGCATTGCCCTGTCAAAGGAAGGCAATGTGCTAAATGTGATAAATGGAACCACATTGCTAAAGTTTGCAGGACTGTTTTTGGAAAGCAGTACACATAGTGAGTGACAGCCAAATGCCAGATAGAGAGCCAAATGCAGAGGAACTGTTTATTGATTCTGTGTCACAGAAAAAACAGATTTCAGAGACTGAGCAAGCCTTTGCAGATATTGAGATAACAAAAAAGGGCACAGAGCTTAAGTTTAAACTAGACACTGGAGCTCAGGTTAATGTAATTCCTCTGAGTGAGTATCACAGCTTGAAGGATGAGTGTGAGCTACAGCCCACCTCATGCAGACTGACCAGCTATGGGGGGTGAGCAGCTCATTGTAAAAGGCACATACATGATGAAATGCAAGTACAAAGAAAGAGACATGATTTTGGACTTTTAAATTGTTGACACTTGAGCACCTCCAGTGCTAGGTCTAAAGGCATGTTTAGACATGGACCTCGTCAAGCTAGTGCTATCATTGCCAACACCAGTTGAGAAGCAGACAGTCATGGAGGAGTTTGCTGACGTTTTCAAAGGAATCGGACTATTCCCAGGTGAATGCACTATTCAACTTGACCCAGCAGCAACCCCTGTGGTTTTCCCACCGAGAAGGATACCCTTGCTCTACATAGTCGCCTGAAGAAATCATCGTCCGGGAAACAGAACCAACAGAGTGGGTCAATGCATTAGTAGTGGTTGAGAAACCACATACAGGCAAGCTCAGAGTCTGTCTCGACCCCAGAGATTTGAACAAGGCTATCAAACGCCCTCACTACCCTTTACCAACGCTAGATGACATCACACCCAAGCTAGTGGGAGCATGTTACTTCAGTGTAATGGATGCACGATCAGGATACTGGACTGTCAAGCTCACGGAAGAGTCATCTAAGCTAACAACGTTCAACACACCATTTGGACGCTACCGATTTCTGCGTTTACCGTTTGGTCTTATCTCAGCTCAAGATGAATTCCAGCGGAAGATCAACGAAACCTATGAAGGCCGCAACGGAGTAGTCGCAATCATAGACGACATCCTCATCTATGGCAGGAATAGAGAGGAACATGACATGAACCTCCGTGCGATGCTACAAAGATCACGGGAGAAAGGTATCCGGTACAACCCCGAGCTATATGCAATTCTGTTTGGATGTAAGCGTTTCCGCCAGTAAGTCTATGGCCGACAAGTCATTGTGGAATCCGACCACAAGCCCCTCGAGTCAATCATGAGGAAACCACTAGCCGCAGCCCCACCAAGGCTACAGAGAATGATCCTTCAACTACAGAAGTACGACTTCACAATCATTCACTGTCCAGGCAAAGACATTCCTGTCACAGACACGCTCTCCAGAAAGTCTCTTAGCTACCAGGACAGCAGTCTCAATGAAGGCATGGACGTGCAGGTGCACATGGTGTACAACAGCTTACCTGTGAGTGACTCAAAACTGAAGGCGATCTGAGCAGGAACAGAGAAAGATGCACAACTCACACTGCTGAGCAAAGTCATACATGAAGGATGGCCTGAGGAAAGGAGGAAATGCCCTCAGAGCATACCTGAATTCTGGAACCACAGAGACGAACTGTCACAAATCAACAGAATCATCTTCAAAGGGGAGAAAATCATCATTCCTACCAGTCTCAGAGAAGAGATGTTGACAAAAATTCATGCTGGACATATGGGCATGGAAAAATGCAAACAAAGAGCACGTGACATTATGTTTTGGCCCGGAATGTGCAAACACATTGAGGACATTGTCGGAAAATGTTCCATTTGTCTAGAGCGCTGCCCATCAAATGTCAAAGAGCCCATGATACCTCACCGTATCCCAGACAGGCCCTGGCAGGTCGCAGCAATGGATCTATTCACATGGAACAACGAGGACTACATAGTGACTCTTGATTACTACAGCAGATTTTTTGAACTGGACAAGCTTCACAGCACCACATCTGCAGCTGTGATCCACAAGCTAAAGGCAGCCTTTGCCAGGCATGGCATGGTAGAGACTTTAGTCTCAGACAATGGCCCCCAATACAAATCAAAAGAGTTCAAGTCGTTTGCCAAGGCATGGGATTTCACACATGTCACATCAAGCCCACATTACCCTCAAAGTAATGGCCTTGCTGAAAAAACTGTCCAGATTGCAAAAACACTCATGGACAAAGCCAAAGCGGACAAAAGAGACCCCTACATTAGTCTCCTTGAGTACCGCAACACTCCGGTTGACAACTTCAAGTCACCAGCACAGCTGTTGATGAGCCGCAGACTTTGCTCAATCCTTCCAAGCACCAACCAGCAGCTGCAGCCAGAGGTCGTCAGCTACAAGCAAGTGCATGCAAAATGTGTACAGAGAGAGCAACACCAGAAGAGATACTATGACAGGTCAGCTAGACTACTGCCACCGCTGCACAATGGAGAATCCGTCAGAATCCAGGAGCATGACTACTGGAAGCCAGCAGTCGTCATCCAGCCAGCTGACACTGAGCGATCGTATCACGTCTGCACCCCAGAAGGACAGGTGTACCACCGCAATCGCAGGCACCTCCTGAACACCAAGGAACAAGACCGTCATTCCAATGAGAGGATCAGTTCAACAGAGTGTGATGAACAGAGCAATACACAAAACACAAACTACTTACCTGAACCTAAACCTGAACCTGAATTGTTGACCGATTCAGGAGCATGCTCAGTTTCATACAACACAAGGTCGGGACGAGAGGTCAAGCCTAGAGTTATCCTTGACTTGCGAACTGTCAAAGGGTGTAGGCGGATCGCTGCCCTAAAAAAAAAACTGTACATCGTTATTGAAACGTTGAGATGTTTTCAGTGCTAGTTAAATGCTGAGTTTACTTATATGTTTATGCTACCGAGAACATTATGTAGAAGAAAGGTTTAAAAGTAATGCATAACATTTTTCTTTTAAAAGAAAGGGGATGTAACATTTGCATATTGAATTATCATTGGCCCGCAGGCATCTGTAAGGAATACCTATTATATTCACATGTGATCACATGCTGAGTTGTCATTGGCCAGCAGGCATCTGTAAGGACTTCTATTGTTTTGAAGACCCAGGCTAGGGGTCCTTATGCCAGGCTTTTCCCCCCACTGTGCTGCTATGAGTAAGATCAGACATAATGCTTAATAAAAGAGTTAAACTGTAATACTCTGTTGTCCTGCAAGTTATTATTTTTGTACAACGTGTGCAAAACAAGACAGTCTTTGCATGCTTTTCCAACTCAGCTATGATCTCCTTTAAATGGACCATCATGGCCTGGTCCTCATGCAACTCTGAGCCCACCACCTTGTTCTTATCCAGTAAAATCCTCTTCAACTGTGTTTTTAAACTGTTTATCTGGGTCTGCAGCTCTATGTCATCCAAGCTGTTGATGACAGAGGACCCAGTATTAAACACAGTACAAACATCATTCCATACTCCTCTTCTTTGTCTCCCTGCATTACCCAAAAATTCAAGGTGTGGTGTAGAGTTCGGTCTTGTCCACGTGGGCAAAATCGAACTCGTAAAACTTCTTGAACATGTCCTTTAATAGGGCCTGGTATAACTGCTCTGTTTCTTTGGGGCACCACTCCGGTAAATGTACCTCGGTGAGATTTAAAATCACGGAGGCTACCGCGTAATGTACCCCCTGGTACAGCATCTGATCTGCGGGGACTAGTACCAACCCATTCCCTCGTCTCTTGGTGGCGGTGGGGCAATCTTCCCTGGATAACCTCGCCGCCTGCGCCGTGGGTGGGGCACAAGCTCAGTGGCATTGACTGCGATCTGGGTGTATGGGACCGCACACACCTTCAGGCTGGTATCCCACCTTATCCCCTCCCCGGCGTCTTGCCACTGCCGGTGGAAAACAATGGATATGCCTGCGGGGCAGACTGTCTCTGACCCCCACATACAGATGTAAATCCCTTGAACTGGCTCCCACCACTTGTCCCAACACACGCTTAGTCCTCCATGAGTCCCGGGAATCGCCCGATGGGTTTTGTTTCCCAACCGTTCCCACTCGACTTCGGGGTTCCTCATGTCCTTGCTCAACTTTCTGAGCCACCACCACCTATCCAGTGGAATGTCAAACATATTTGCTTTCCAACGGTGAAGCTGACCCTCGTGGTAATGACTCGCACCCTGGGGCACAGGAGGGAGGCCTCCCCGTACGTGAATCCGGTTTGGCTGGGGTACTGAGACGAATTGGACCCCAACCATCCTGGCCACCTTCCCTCGTGGAACTACCCATCACCTTATTTAACTTAAATTATAAACACCCAAACTTAAGCTAAATAATTACACTTTACTTAAAACTTAACTTTAACTAAAACTATATACATCCGCCGCCCGTCTCCGGACGGCCAGGCTAATCCCTGGTCAGACTGCGGTTCGCCGCTACACCCGGCGTGACCGTACCGTCCTTCACTGTTGGTCCCTCGCAGCCCGTGGCTGCTGGCTGAGGACCTGTGTCCTTGGACCTCTCCCTGACTCGAGGGGCGGCCCTTGGTAACTGGAGGGCTAGTGACCATGGCTTTCTTGGCTGGGGTGTCCGTGGGGACCTTCTAGGGGCTTTGACGGGTGGGGCTTTCTTGGCCGCTGGGCCTTTCACCTGAACTGCTGCTCCCCCAGGCTTGACCCCTCCCGAACCCGGGCTGGGGGCAGGTAACTTTTCGCAGCCTGCTGCTGCGAGCTGAGAGTCTCCGCCCCCAGGTTCCCATGGCTGGGTCCGGGGCGGGGTTTTTGACCTCAGGTCCCTCCCTCTCTACACCTGGGTTAGGGGCGGGGTTTTCGCCCTCAGGTCCCTCCCCCTCGTCTGGATCCCAGAAGAGTGGGGGAGTGTCCCAATCGATGGGCGGGATGGCCCCTCCCTTCAAGCAAGCCACAGCGCCTGCCTGTGCGGTCTGTGGACTCGCTTCTGCTGCGGGATGAGGATCTTTATCCTCAGACCTTTCCCTAACTAGCTGCTTCCCCCTTTCAGGTGTAAACAGCTTACACTGGTTGATATAACCAGTGGCCTGTTTTAAAACCTGTGCTGAAGGCTGGACCGCTGCCCCGAATGGACCTTCTAGGGGCTCCCCTTTCTCTTTCCTCACCGGGACGGTCTTACAGACGGGATCTTGGGCCCGGACCCGCTTTAGGTCCGGGGCCAGAACTACCCCCTGTGTGCCTCCCTTGTCCCGGACTGCGGCTTCCGGACCTGCCCGATAGGGGTCCCGGGACTCTCCTTTCCCAGCCTTATCTATGGCCCTCTCTCCAGTGCGCATGGTCAGACCGAAGAATTTCACCTCCTGCTGGCCGATCTGCGCCTTCTTGGGATTTACCTTGAAACCCTTCTGTCCTAACAGCTCCAGCAGTTCGGCCAATAGTGGGCCATGCTCCTCTTTCGAATCAGTGAACAGGAGCAGGTCATCTACATATTGAACCAACTGTCTGGGCTGGCTAAAATCCTTCAAACTGTCGGCCATGCACTGATGGAAAATGCTGGGGCTGTTGTGGAAGCCCTGTGGCAAACAGTTCCACGTGTACTGTTGCCCTTTAAACGTAAAGGCAAACTTGTACTGATCCTCCCTCCTTACAGGGATGGACCAAAACCCATTTGAAATATCCAGCACCATGAAAGTGGTCGCGGATGCTGGAATACTCCCGATGAGGTTGGCAACTGCTGCTACTGTGGGTGCGCAGGCTGTGATGTTACTATTGAGCACCCGATAGCCCACCGTGGCCCTCCAGGAATTGTCCGGCTTTCTGACCGGCCATAACGGAGAATTCACGTGGGTCGCTATCGGTCTCAGAACTCCCTGCTGCACTAACGAGGACATGGCTGCTTCCATGTCCGGCTCTGCTTCCCTGGGGAAGTTATACTGTTTCTGTGGTCGGGCCATGGGGTCCCCGTCTACGCTGACCTCAAACCCTCTGACCCTCCCGCAATCGTGTTTGTGAGTGGCAAATGTGGCCAGGTGAGCCTGCACAAATGCCTGGAACTCTGGTGGGGTGTTGCTGACCATGAGCCCGAGGTTATAATCCTCTTTGGGCTTCATGGTGCAGAGGGTCCCCTTCCCTTCCTTTCCCGGGATTACTACGATCTCTCCGTTCTTTACTTTACCTGCCCCCCAAAGGCAATGATTCCTCAAATCCACTAGGATCCCGTGGCCTACAATAAAGTCGGCTCCCAGGACCCCTCTTCCACCCTCCATGTCCCATTTCATCAGGACATACGTCCACTTGGAGTGGAGCGGTCCTAACCAAATGGCGAGCGGGATGGATACCGAGCCCACCTGTTCTTTACCCGTGAACCCCGATAGACTGTATGGGACCCCGCTGGAGAGAGGTGAGGTGATGGGGTTAGCTGAGTAGATCATGGTGTGTGATGCCCCCGTGTCCAACAGATAGGTCCCTGTCACCTTTTCCACCTCCACTCATCATACCGGAGAGAACACAGATAAACAGGCTGTGCTGGCTCTAGTCACGGCTGTGGGTTGGATGGGGCTGACGTGGTGAGAGCACCGGTGGCAGCTGCTACTCTCCCCTGGCCAGTCAGTAAGGACCTCATGGTGTCCAAAAGTGACTCGACCTCTGCGGAAGGGGTCCCTACCCCCGCCTTTTGGGCTGGGGCTGTGGGATGCTTTCCCTTGTTATCCTTCCAAGGGTTTTTGCACTCCTTCTGCCAGTGACCATCCTTCCCACACCTGTAACAATTGGTCTTTGTGTTGTGGGGGGTTACTCCCTTCCTGGTGCCACTCTTTCCTACTCTGCACTCCTGGTTTTATCTCATGCACCTTCCCCTTGGGTGGGTGAGCACCAGCTCCCCTACCGTTCTTGTAAGCCAGAGTGAGCTGCCTAATTACCGTGAGTTCGGTGGTCTGGGGATCTTTGGGGTCGAACCAGGCTTCTGCCTTGGCCCGGACCTGTGGCAAGCTGTTCGCCACCAGGCAATGGAGCCAATGCGTCAGGGAATCCCCGTTCAGGAACGCCCGGCCCGGCGTCCCCGGGCAAGCCTTCCGGTACACCGGCCACAGCCGGTCCGCAAAAGCCTGCGGGGTTTCCCCAGAAAGCTGGATCGTCTTCTCCATGCGGGAGAAGGGACTTCCCTCATCCATCCCCATGGCCTCTAGAACCGCATCTCTAAGCTCCTCATACCCGCTCTGCCCCCTTTTACACTCGTCAGAGAGGGATTGGAGGAGATTACTCTCCAGGAAGAATAGCAGTGTTATGGCCTTCTCTGTGTCATCGCAGTCGTTGACGCTGGTGGTCTGCTCTATTTCCCTGAAGTGGATCGAGGGGTCTCCCTTTGCGGAAAGCTTCGGGACATGGCTGACCATCGCCCTAAGCTGTTGGGTGTTAAAGGGCAATACGAACTGGTTTTGGAGGAGTCCCTCAATGTCGCCATTAGCGGGTGGACCGAACCTTCGATGCCGCGCTGGGCACATTGGTCCCGGCTCTGGCCTCTCGGGCGGGGTTTGCTCCACCTCCGCCTCCACCTCTGGCTCCACTTCGGGCTCCACCCCCGGTTCCACCCCCCCTTGCTGCCAAACCTCGCTGAAACTTGGCGCTACGGGTGGCGGCCATGAGGTCTCCTCTCTCTCAACCGGGTCGTCCCTGGGCACCACCGGTGATGTTGGAACTGTCCTCCCCTCGTTCCCCATAAAATCTGCTTGGCCTGCCTTTGGGCTTATGAGGCATACCGTGCCTTTCGCCTTCCGGAGGCCCGGCTCAGATTTTCTATCCTCTCTCTACAGGGGCCGTGGTCTGCCTCCTCAAACCCCTGTTCACTTGCTAGCTTGTAAGCGACTTTTACCTCCTGCACTCTCTCTTCCTGTTCCCTAATCTGCCTTGCCAAGCGGGCGTTCTTCTCCCGCAACCTTAACTCATTTCCCTTGGCCTCGGTGACTTGGCACCGTAGGTATTCCAACTGGGCCTTGTGTTTTCCCACTAAATGTACTCTTTCTTGGTTCAAAGCCTGCAAAGCTACTAATAACTTTTCCCCTGCGAGAGCCTTATCGTGGATCTCCAGGTCTGACTCCCTTATCTCGACTGCCTGTGCTGCAACGAGCCAGTCCAAAAGCTGGACCTGCTTTTTAAAGCACATGAGCCAAACTGCCTTCTCTAAGGACTTCTTGTGTTCCTTTCCCTCTGTCCACTTAGCTGCTGCATCTATCAGATGCCCAGCTCTTAACAGAATGGTGATCCACTTCTTAGTGATATTCACCTTGCTAAACACATAATCAGAAATTGTTTCCTCCATCACGGTTCGCTCATCCGAACCATTGTCTACTGTATGGCAACCCTGTTGCCGGTGTCCTGCCACGGTCGCCATTTCTGTAGGGGGTGGCCTGTGGGGTCCAGTCAGTTATGCCTCTGACTGTTTTGTGAGCGGTTCGAATCGCTCCCACGCCCCTGGGTTCTAGACACTGGACTTAGGTACAAGGCGGCGGTACAGAGAAGACTCGAGTAGACAGATGGTTGGATGTGAACAAAAAACAAGATTTTATTGAAGAGGAAGTAATTGATACAATCTTATGGAAAATTACTAGTGTACACTTCTACAGTCAAAAATACAAAAGAATAACTCTACTTATACAGGGAATGGGGAACACACGGCACATTGAGGGAAAAAAACTTTCTTAACAATCCCCTTATCCTTATCCCACCCCCTATACCTAACTAGGTTCAGCTATGAGGGGTCAGAACTTCATGCTCACCAATCAAAAGGGTTTGTTGGACTCAAAACAGCGGCGCTCTTGGTGCTCTCTGGAGCCTGCCGTCATCACGTGGTCTCCGGGCGCTGCAAGGGCATTGTCCAGGTTTGAGTACCCCAAAGTTAAAGTCTCTGTTTGGGTACTTTACCTTGCAGGGATGATTCTTCGTCGCCAGCCGACAGTTTGAGTTGGTGTGCTGATATTCGCAGGTCGGCCAAGGCTGAAGGCCCGATAATTCGAAGCCTACCCTCAGCCCATCTCCTCAGTTCGTCCCCTCAGTTGGTCTTCCTCAGGTGGTCTTCCCTCCTCCTCTCGTTGCGTCCCGCCTTGCCTGGCCTGAATTGTCCGTGTCTGCCCGATACGGTGCCGGGGCGATTCCAGATGGAGTGGGGAAAGGCACGGGCAAAGGCCAGGGGGCAAGCGTGGGACAGGAAAGAGCAACAGCCACGAGGGCGAGGGGCTGAAGAGCGGGGAGAGAAGAGAAGAGAAGCGAAGCCCCCGATTGCTACCCGGGGGCCTTCAATTATACTCTTTTCAAAAACCCTTATCTGCGCGCCAAATCAGGTTAGTTCTTTGTCTTAACCTTGGCGGGCTATTTTATATAATGGTAGCAATCCATACTGACTGTTCTTAGATGGCTGGTAATCGCATCTACCGGCCCGATAATTGACTTGTATTATCATGAATGTTCCTTGATGCGCCTGTCCAGCCTCGATGGTTCTCTTGATCTGTTTGCGATTATATATGTAGACTGCTTGATGGCCTTAACTATAGGCCTAAACTGAATTTAGATTTGTCTCCAATTCGGTCTAATGCATAATTCAGAGTCCTGTCTGGTTTCAAAATACAAAGTCTCTCTTCACAGAAACCTGCAGCTTGGGTTTCGATCCACAAGCTGTCTGCATTGCAGAGTCCATTTTGAAATCTCACAGGCTTTCTGCCACGAGGCACGGACGCCATCTTGGGTACCCCTTTTTCACTTAAAATGTCCACGCAGAGTCCCGTTTATTAATAACAACCTTCGGGGAAATGTAGAAATTTTGCAAATCTTACAAGTGCCATGGGATTTTTTATGTCTACCTGAGAGGGCAGTCGGGCCTTTGGTTTAATGGCTCATCTGAAAGAGGACACCTCCAACAGTGCAGCACTCCCTCAGTTCTGTACTGGAGTGTCAGCCTGGATTTTGTGCTCAAGTCTCTGGAGCGGGACTTGAACTCACAACCTTCTGACTCAGAGGCGAGAGTGCTACTACTGAGTCATGGCTGACACAAAGCTTATACTGTATTTTTGCAATTGGCACACCTAGATACCACAGTTCCATTCAGCTGTGGGAATAATTACATTAGCTTGTATCATTTATTAAATAAAGTATCAGTCGGCCTGATTCACTGATGGGGCTCTGGTTGCACTGGTTGGGAAATCGCAGACCAGCAGTGCCTGATTTTCAGTCCATACATTTAATTCAACAGAAAATCAAGGGCTACAATTTCCTGATCTGTGCTCCCCGATAGCACCACTCCAGGCTAGGCGTTCCTATTTTGGGAATTAGCCTTAATGTCTGCCTCAGACATAGTAAGAAAAAAAGACTTGCATTTATATAGGCCCAGAAATTCAGGTCGGGGGCTTCCCGCGGGTGTAAGACCCCGACCAGCACTTAACTTGCATGCCGGCCGTTGTGCTGTGGGCCCCTGTGGGATTCCGATCCTGGGCCTGCTCCAACTGCCGGCGCGTAGTGCTTGCGTATCCCAGGGGTGCAGATAGTTCAATGCGTCCCCTGGGATCATGTGGGCCATGGAGAGCCAATTGGAGCAGGGAATGCTTCATTCATAAGTTTGACAGGAAGAGCTGTCAAAACTTATAAATACTACGGGCCTCAAAACATCACTAAATCTTCAAATAAATTTTAAAAAATATCACATTTTTTAAATAAAATATAAATTACATGAAATAACTATTTTAAACAATAATTTAAATTTTTGAAAAAATTAGTTTTATTTTCTAACGGGGCTAAAAATAAACTTACCTTGCTTTAAAGTATTTAAAAATAATAAACCTGTGGAAAAAATGTTTTTATTTTAATTAATTCATCACTTACCTTGTAAAAAGCAGGCCTTGCGACTGCTTTTTATATGTCTAACTCCTGGAGACTTACCCTCCCGGGAAAACCTGCAAAAAAAATGTAAGTTCGATGCGCACGTGCAGCCTCTCCTGCGCACGCATTCGACCTCTTAACCCCTCCTTTCAGGGGAATGGAAGTGCCGGTTTCCCGCGCATGCGCAGTGCATGCAGGAAACTGGCACTTCCATTGGGCCTACGGGCGTACTCGCCCGTGGAGACCCGAAGTTCTGGGCCATAGTACCTTTCACAACCTCAGGATGTTCCAAAATGCTTTACAGTCAATGGAGTCCTTTTGAAGTGTTGTCACTGTTGTACGGCAGGGGCAACATTTTTGGTTTGGGCAAGAAGAACAATATGTCAATTTTATCACAGTACGTCAGATGAAGGTGGTGCAGTAATGTTTTTAGACATGATTTCTATGGAATTGTGTGTCATCAAATCTTTTTGCAGGTGGTGTTTGCTAACACTTTTCTTCAAAACAGTGCCTCTTCATTTTTTTTAAATGTTTGTTTGCAGCAGCAACTTGCTTATTCCCCCCAAGCAGAAGTTGCAGCCATGGTCGAGTTGTCCTAGCCATGTTATTCCTGATGCTTGAGCAATTATGTCAGCACTGCGCATTTTGGTCCCACTTGTCTTTCGAGCTGCTGGTTTAACATAAGAACATATGAAATAGGAGCAGGAGTAGGCCATTCCGCCCTTCGAGCCTGCTCTGCCATTCAATAAGATCATGGCTGATCTTCTACCTCATCTCCACTTTCCTGCACTATCCCCATCTCCCTTGATTCCCTTAATATTCAAAAATCTATCGATCTCTGTCTTGAATATACTCAACAACTGAGCCTCCACAACCCCATGGGATAGAGAATTCCAAAGGTTCACCACCCTCTGAGTGAAGAAATTTCTCCTCATCTCAGTCCTAAATGGCCGACCCGTTATTCTGAGACGGTGACCCCTGGTTCTAGACTCCCCAGCCAGGGGAAATATCCTCCCTGCATCTACCCTGTCAAGCCCTGTAAGAATTTTGTATGTTTCAATGAGATCACCTCTCATTCTTCTAAATGCTAGAGAACATAGGCCTAGTCTACTCAATCTCTCCTCATACAACAATCCCCCATCCCAGCTTTATTACGTACATTTGTAATGTTTTTAACCTTTTCCCTGGCAATACCGGCAGGGGCTCTGCTGTGGGACTACATCGCTTTCACAACAGAACTTTTAGTGCTACAACTGTAAACATCAGGCAGCACTAAAAAAAAACACATTGTTGGAAACAGTTCTAAACAAATATTAGAATGGATTTGAAATCTGTGGCTTTTAAAAAAAATAATGCAGAAAGGAAGGATTTTGATTTTAAGTGTTCAATATAAAATACATTTAGTTGCAACTTTAAATATCCTCACCACTAAATAAGAATGGATGAACCTGTTCTTGAAATTATCCAAGCTTATGGTATATAAAGGTAAATTTTGCATTTCAGCAATCTTGGCACGAAGCCGGGATTGCTGAAATGGAAAATATAAATATATTTATCATGTGATACACCTTCTGTATTTGGGTATAAAATTGTTGTACTCTTTTGATAATGTAATCATTGAAGTTGCATGCATTGCAAGTTAAAAGGAGAGAACATTTTATGGAACTGAATGGGAATTTGTGTATAATGAGTTGCCAAGGTTTGATGATTTTTAGGGAAAGAATTTCAGTTGATGTGCTGTGTGGAATACTTACCTTTTGAAATTGCCAGGAAAACAAGAAAATGTGATTTGTACGCTTGTCATGTAACAGTAAGGGAGGGCTTTACTGAAATATAATACCCCCCTCTCTCTCTCTCTCTCACACACACACACACGATCAGCTCTGTATGATCAACAACATTGGGGCAGAAATTCCAATCCCTACGGGTGGGTACGCACTGTGTACACACCCGTAGGGCCAACGGAAATGCCGGTTTTAGGCATGCACTGCTCTTGACAGCTCCTCTGCCTGCCTGGGAGCAGGGCCTCTGCGGGTGGGAAGTTACGTTTTTTGGCGACCCTCCGCCCGCAGAAAACATTTACAATTCTTGCGCCTGTAAAAGCAGGTGCAAGGCCTGCTTTTACCAGGATAAGAGTTGAAAAAAGTAGACAAAAAATGTTTCCACTGATTTATCATTTTAAAATACTTTAAAGAAAGGTAAGTTTATTTTTAGCCCCGTTAAAAACTTTAATTATTTTTTTCAAAAAATAAAATTTTTGTTTAAAATACTTAATTTATGTAATTTAAAGTCATTTTAAAAATGCGATTTTTAAAATAAAATGTATTTAAAGTTTTACTATGTTTTTGGGGTGATTTCCATTCATATATTTGACAGGTCTTCCTGTCAATTTGTATGAAGGGAGATTCCCTTCTCTGATTGGCTCCCCATGGCCCACGTGATCCCAGGGACGCGGCGAACCGCCTGCGCCTCTGGGATACGTGGACCCTGCGCACCGGCAGTTTGGAGAGTCCCAACAACGGAACTCTATGCCTCCTGGGAGCCCTCCGGTCTAGGCGCAGATTTCTCCTGATCGCAGTCCTCCTCCCGCAGGAGGCCTGGGAACGGAATTTCTGGGCCTTTTGGGCTAGAAATTTGGGTCGGAGGCTTCCCGCGGGTGCAAGCCCCCGACCTGCACTTACCTAGCGCGTTGGCCGTTGTGCTGTGGGCCCGCGTGGGATTCCGATCCTGGGCCTCCTCCAACTGCCAGCACGCAATACTTGCATATCCCAGGGGCGCAGTTAGTTCAAAGCGTCCCCTGGGATTACGTGGGCCATGGAGAGCCAATCATAGCAGGGAATCTCTATTCATAGATTTGACAGGAAGACCTGTCAAATCTATGAATTAGAGATCGGCCCCAAAACATAACTAAAACTTCGAATACATTTTTTAAGAATCACATTAATAAAATACAGTAACTATAAATTACATAAAATAACTATTTTAAACAATAATTAAAATTTTTGAAAAAATTAATTACAGTTTTTAACAGGACTAAAAATAAACTTACCTTTCTTTAAAGTATTTAAAAATAATAAACCTGTGGGAAAAATGTTTTAATTTTATTTAATTCACCACTTACCCTGTTAAAAGCAGGCCTTGCGACTGCTTTTTAAAAGTGTAGCTGCTGGAGACTTACCCTCCCGGAGAAACCTGTAAAAAAAAACGGAAGTTCCAGGCGTACGCGCTGCCTCTCCAGCGCACGTGTTTGACCTGTGAACCCCTTCCTTGATGGGAACGGAAGTTCCGGTTTCCCGCGCATGCACAGTGCATGCACGAAACTGGCACTTTTGTTCGCCCTACGCGTGAGTTCCCAGCGTGTACTCACCCGTGGGGACCCGAATTTCTGGCCCAACGGTTCATGGGAGGCTTAGTTCCACAAGCAGCATCATTCCTCCAGCCCCTCATAACAGAGCCTATTAATAATGAAATAAGCATCAACAACAACAAGTGGCCCTTCTTCGTGTGTATCCCTGGACAATAGGTGTTGGTCAGCTATTTAACTATGGAGACCATTGTAGTCCAAACCAATTCTGCGCTCACTTTGTATCTAAACATGCACAAATGGAGCAAAGATTTCTAAATAGCTATTCAGAACAAGAATGCTAGCTAATTTCCTTTCTTCCCCTACCCTCTCAACACCGAGAAAAATTATAGTCAATCATATCACCCACCACGACACAAGCTATGATTACTTACTACAACACAAGTCAGAAATCATACCTGAAACCTTCCTGGTTTGTCTCGTTCAGTGTCACACCATGTTGTGTTGTTACTAAGCCATCAAAGAGGTCAATGGGGTATATTATTAATGGAGCATGACGTACAAAGCAGTGGATTAGATGTAACAAACTGAAAAAATAATCAGTAGCTGAATCATCAAGGCCAAAATATTACATTTATCAGTATGTCAAGTTATTGGTATAAAGGGTATGGAAAATAAAGCACCATTGGAAAACTTAGCATTTTTTCACCAATGCATATGCATTCATGCGTATTGCATATTATGTGTATTAAGCGCTTTGGGACGTTTTACTATGTTAAAGGCACTATATAAATGCAAATTGTTCATGCTTATTTCATTATTAATGGTCTCTGTTATTCCTAAATTGAAAATGATTGATTTGAATACCAATATTATTTTCACTTTATGAAAACCAAAGTTTATTTACTTTACTCTCAATAAACATCAAGGGCTGAAACAGCTTAAAAGAAACAGCAGCAAACTTGCATAGTGCCTTTAAAATAGGAAATATTCCAAGGCACTTCAGAGGAGAAGAATGAACAATGAGCATAAGTGAGGAGCAGTAATCATAGCCATGATGGGCTTTGAGAAGACCTTTACAGATGAGGAGAGAGGAAGCGAGGCAGAAGGATTCAGGGATGGAATTTCAAGACAGCAGAAAGCTTTCCAACTGATTGTGGGACAGTGGAAGGGGGATTCACTGAAGGCCAGAGTTGTAGAGGAGTCAGGCTCATGACAGTGCCTATGTGTGGAGGAGGTTACAGAGGAAGGGTGGGATGAGGCAGTGCAGGCAGCTGTAACTGAGGATGAAGATTTTGAAATTGATATGTTTGGGGATAGGGAGGCAGATAAGATTGGGACAAAGGGAATGCAAACATGAATGTGGGCAGTGGATTTTCGTACAAGTTGAAGCTTGGGAGGGCAGTGAGGAACACGTTTGAAAATCTGAGTTTGAAGATGATGTGGGATGGGTTTTGGTTATGATGGGAGAAAGGTTGTGACAGAGGTGGGCACTGTTGCAGAGGTAGAAGTGGTCTTGATGGTGGCTAGGATATGGGGCTGGAAGCTCAGCCCTAGGTTGAGCAGGACACTGAGGTTGTGCTCATTCTTGTGCAACCTCAGTGAATAGTTGGCGAAGGAGATGGAATCAGAGGCAAGCATATGGAATTTTTGGCAGGAGCTGAATAAAATGGCTTTGATTTTCACAGTGCTGAATTGGAGGAAATTCTGGCTTATCCATGACTTAATGTTGGAAACGCAATCTGACAGCATTAAGATCATGGAATCAAGGGAAGTGGTGGAGAGGTAGGGTTACATATGGAAACAAACTCTGTGCCACTTATGATGTCACTGAGGTGCAGTAAGGAAATAAGGAAAAGTAGAAGGCTGAAACCCTGGGTAAGGAGGTAAAGCCATTTACTAGAGATGCTCTGGCTGCATTGGAACCACACAAGGGCAATCCAGGGAGGGAGACCACAAAGGAGATGCAGTGCAAGATGTTGTGATCATTTGTATCAAATGGCATAGTGAGGACAAAGAGAGAGAATGCATTGCAAGTGGCAGAAAATATCATTGGTGACTTTGGTTGGGGCAGTTTCAATCCAATGGAATCCACACTGAAGGCATCGAAACAAGGAATTGTGAGAGAGGTGAGCACGGTGTGGGAAGGCAACAACATGCTCCAGGACTTTGAAGAAGAAAAGGAAGTTGGAGATAGGACAGAAATTGGAGAGGACAGAGCAGTCAAGGGTGGGCTTTTGGAGTATAACAATAAGCTGCAAATTTATGGAGCAGAAAATTTCAACTGACACACAGCTGGACATTCTGCTGTACCTCTTGTAGGAATAATTATGCTTTGGACATAAGCTCCGAGCTCCCTTTAACAAGTAAACAAATTAACTGATACATATTTATATAAGAGTGAATGTTATTAATGAATATTCAATTTTTAGGACCCAAACACACTTAAGGAGTGATTAACTAGAAAGTCCCAATATTACATTGCACACAGCCGATGCGGGGGATATATCAGAATTTGGTATCCATAAACCACAGCATGTTTCCTATTCACCTTGCACCTGACCACAATAGTTAGATTTGAAGCCAGCAACAGAAAAAGCTGTAAAACTGATTTATTGGCACAGACGTACAGATTACACTCTGATCTTGATATCAGTGACAAGAAATCGTTCTACCAGCTTGTGATTTTACTGTCAGCTATGTCCAAATCTAGGTAGGACAACTCTTCCTTAGTATCTTACAAACTGACAGTAGTATTACTGAATAGTGAGGAAGATCATTGACATCAGTTTTGGATGGAATAGACTCACTCAGCAATACCGTTCGTTACATGAAGCTCCTTCCCCTGCAGGCAGCTTCAACTCCTGCCTGTACAACATGCTAACCACCACAAGCACAAATTTCCCAAACTTTGCTCAACGATCTAACCAATTTCATGCAGAGGTCTGTACACATAGAAACATAGAAGATTGGAGCAGGAGTAGGCCATTCGGCCCCTTGAGCCTGCTCTGCCATTCAATGAGATCATGGCTGATCATCCAAACTCAGTACCCTGTCCCTGCCTTCTCCCCATATCCCTTGATCCCTTTAGCCTTAAGAAATATATCTAACTCCTTCTTGAATATATTTAATGAATTGGCCTCAACTGCCTTGTGTGGTAGAGAATTCCACAGGTTCACCACTCTCTGGGTGAAGAAATTCCTCCTCATCTCAGTCCTAAATGGCTTACCCCTTATCCTTAGACTGTGACCCCTGGTTCTGGACTCCCCGGCCATTGAGAACATCCTTCCTGCATCTAGTCTGTCCAGTCCTGTTAGAATTTTATAAGTTTCAATGAGCTCTGTGCTAATAAGTTATTTAACAGTTTCATGAAAAGATTTATGCATTAACAAAGACAAAAAAAATTGTGTTTAAGATTTTATTCTTTCATGTTGTGCAAAGATCAACTGTTAAAGGAAGAATAATGGAGTAAAAAAAGATATATTTTTTTAAACTGTAGACTTTGTCTTTTAACCCTACATCTCCTTCCTTTCTTCCTCTGCTCCCCTCCCCCCCACAAGCATACTGCTTAGTAATTTACTCGAATTCATATAAATTATATTTTAAAAATGAAAAGTATGTGGTAGCCTGGGAGATGAGGGGAATGTGTCTTCCACCCTCTTCCCATTTGTGTTCCCAGATGCATTATGTCCCCTTCACCAGCTACAAATCTCACAGTTGCCCCGATGCTCCCTGCCTCAGATCCTTATATTTGGTTGCACCTCTTGTCTTCTGAATAAATATGAGGTCCGGTGATATTGAACAGCAATAAATGGTCTGTGAAAGTCTTGGAAGCTGAGGGAGAAAAGTAACTAGGATTTTAATACCAGCGGTAGGCCCTTGCAGTTTAGAATGTGTAAAAAAAAAACCGAGGAACTTCAACAAACTTGGAATCTCCTCTTGCAGCAAGTAAAATCCGTTTGCAGAAAGGACATGCTCAAATTGCCAGCAAGGTGGCAGTAGTGGCTTGGTGTTCGTGAGCCAAAAAGCTCCTTGCCTGACGTCAAGTGCTAATACAATTGACCAATCAGTGCTAAGATGATGGGAGGTAATTGGGTAATTGCATTTTTTCATCACATGGAGAGGAAAAAAAGTGAGTGAAACGGAAAAAACGAGTGCAAGCTGGCAGCTGTGGAAAGTGCATAAGGACTTAAGACCTGATCACAGAAGCTCAACCTGGATTTAAATAACATTCGAACATCTATGGGCTGGAATTCCTTCCATTTGACAAGAATCGCAGATCCTTCTGGTTATAGGGGTTGAAGATTTGGATCTGGAACTCTTTGGGATTTTTGTTTGCCCCCCTCTCGGAAAACTAATTGACATTCTGAAGGTGTCAGCCAGAGTGATGATGTTCAGAGGAGAGATCAACTTGTAGATGGCTGTCTGGGAGCATATGCTGTGAGAGAGAGCTGCAAAGGGAGAGGGGGGGGTGGGGGGAAAGTAGAAGGATCCAGCGTGGGGGGGGGAAAAAGGGAATTAGAGGATTGCGTTTAAGGCTGTGTTCCCTCTCTCGGTGCCAAGATCGAGAGAATGGGGGAAAAAGGAGGAATGATGGGGATTAGATTGTTCTACAGCTGAAAAAAGAGGGGGGAACAAACATCTCCGCAGTGGGTTGGGATTGAAAGCTGTGGTATTCTGGATCCAGGCTTAAGATCCGGGAAAAGAACAAAAAGATGAAATTCAGGATAGCAGTGGGCGATCTGATCTCCGATATGAGATGATAGAGAGAAAGAAGAAAGGGAAGAATTAAAAGGCTGCAAGAGAAAAAAAAACCTTACCGCACTGCTTTGTGATTGGAAAATATAATCAGCTCGGTGGAGGAGAAAAAAGTTATTCTGGGAGTAACATTTTTATATATTTTTTTAACAAAATAGAGGCTTGTTGGGATTCAGAAACAAGCGGCTCGGATAACACGTTAAAAAAGATCCTGATTGATTGATTGGGTGGAAAACAGATTCTCCTTGAATGGTGACGCTTTTGAGTTTGGAAGGAAGAAAGAAATATTTTTATTTTTTAAAAAGAAAAGAGGCTGAACGGAAAAGGCGGCGATCGCAAGGGAAGGAACGGAGTGAATGAAGAACGTGCCTTTTGGATATTTCTGGGGGGGGGTTGGGGGGGAAATGCCATGGCGGAAATTGATTTGAAATTGCAGATGTGCGTTTCTGCTGAGACGAGAGAAAAATCTGGGAACTAGGAGAGGATCGGGAAACGGGACCAGGGGGAAATAATCTGTGAGTTCGGCTTGATTTTTTCTGTTTCTGAATGTATGTATTTACTTATTTATTTATCCCCCACCTCCCCTCCAAATAAAGGGGGGGAACTGGAAAAAAATAAGTTTCATTTTGCAAGCTATCTTGCGCCGTTTGGGTTTGAGAGCTAAGGTGAGGGAGGGATGGATGGATTGACTTTCCTCTATAAGAAGCCGCTGGGTTACTGCAGTTTCCTAATGAGCTGTACATGAGACCGGAGGCTGTGCTAAAGCCGGCTTTTAACTCTCTTATCGCTGCTACTACACATAGGCGCCAACTCCAGCTCCATGCAATTCCTTAAAGCGTTAATAAAAAATTTTTAAAAACCTTTGCAATATTCGGCTCAACAGTCATGAGATGCCTCGGGTTATTAAGGTGTTGTTTCCTTTAAGTATTCCTAATATTTGCGCGGTTTTATAAGCGTAGGCATATTTTTTTGTACTGAAGTGAATTAAACATGAGCCTCCTGTGATATGAATTATTGTAAGGTGTGTGTATTTGAAGGGTAAAGTGCGATAAACGGTTGAGTTCCAAAATACCATTACAGCACTTCGTCGCCAGCTTTTGTCGATCAGTTCGCAGCAACAGTGGAACGTGGAGTTTCTTTAGCACACCTAACACTGGGAAATTTTCAGTTTATTTAGTTTTGATACGATATTTGCACTCAATTTGAAATGACTGTTTAACAATATAATCCAAATAGATTGACAGTGCAGGCATCTGTCAGTTTATTAAATATCAGTGGTCATCAAGAATTTTATCCCGTTTACTTATACACTGGAAGCAGTGCTAGACTTGGGAGACTCGCTGAGAAGAAATACTGATCAAAGGCCTGCACTGGCATTCGACATGTTCTCTAGTTGATTAAGAATGTACCAGCCATTGGAGAAAGGTATTCAGTCCCAGCCACAAATAATTCTTTCGTGTTTCTAGAATTATGTTGATCATGAGGAAATGAACGGCACTAATAGTATTAACTGCACATTAAGAAAAAAAATTCTCATCAACTTTCAAAGTGTTCTACAGATTGAGAGTGGTATTAACACTTTAAGAGGTAGTGTGTATGTCATAAACTGCGATTTGTAACTAAATTAACGTATTATTAGGAAATATGCAGAAATATCCACGTCTATGCAGATAAGGTTGGATATTAATGTAATATTTGGCAATAACTATCATATTTGACAGTTCAGCTCCAATGCAATTTAATAACATTTATGATCCTTTAATCTTTTTTAAATATTTAAAAGACTCAATTTGCAAAAATTAAATATGATAAATAATCAAAAAATGTTTATGTTGTTGCATGTTTCTGATTTTCTTATTGAACTTTAAAAAAATGGAAAAGTATCTTGTGTAATATTGTAAA
Organism: Somniosus microcephalus; assembly: GCF_052327205.1. Classification (NCBI taxonomy): domain Eukaryota; kingdom Metazoa; phylum Chordata; class Chondrichthyes; order Squaliformes; family Somniosidae; genus Somniosus; species Somniosus microcephalus. The sequence continues at coordinate 81,182,872 of NC_141001.1, read as the reverse complement.
TATGGTTACTACTGAAGTTTATTTCACATTTACTTCCCAAGGGTATTCTGTTTTTCTTAATTATTCAGAGTGTTTTAAGATCTCTGGTCCTTTTTTTCATCTGTGTCTGATAAGGATAGCAATTTTTAATTTATAATAATGAGAGCAGTAATACTATGTGAGATATTCTTAATGAACCCTTCAGGGTCACTGTGCACCATTTTGCAGAAATGTACAGAAGTGCATTATGAAAGAAACAGAGAAATACAAGGTTATAATTAATCAGTATTTTTTTCCATAATTATTCTTGGAGGTACCATTGAGGTAAACATTGGAGGCAAGCTGCTTGTGGAATCTATTTCTTCAACTGTTTTTTCTTGTACATGTTAAATGAAATTTCAGGACCACTTTCAGCCTCATAATTAAAACCAAAAGTTTTTTTAAGCTTCAAGGCTGATTAACTTAATTCGTGCTTACTCTGCACATGTGCTTAGAACAAAGCATTGTACAATTTAATTTTGTGATATTCATAGAGTTAATCTTGTTTGACTTTATTGAATTTGCTCGCTTATGCTGTTAGTGTGCTCAGCATAATTTATCAGTACATCTTCACTGCTGTAACATATGTGACCTATTTCTGGACTTCCTTGGTCTGCCAGCACATCATAGAGTACAAATTAGAAAACCCTTTAGGCCATTTCTATGCTGTGTCCAGGCGTGAATTCCGGATTGATTCCACAATAATACTCACAGCATCACAATTCATTCAGGGTAATTTGGTAGTCCTATTAATGATATTCTATCCACATTAATGGCGTTAATACTTCAGACTTAAGGCATCACACCACCAACCCAGAGATTATGGAAGCTGTTGGTCTCAATTCTAATTCTTTAAAATGGATTTATTTTGTTTTAAATTCTCTTCAGAACTTTGAGTGACTTACAGTTTTTTTTGCCATTAAAGTACTTCCTACCCTTTTGTTTGATGGAAGATAAGTTGAACTTACAGTCTTAACTGTAATCGGCATGCTTGTGAAATTTCTCTAAGGCAGTGTGGGTGACCTGGAATGAGAGATGCATGTTTTGGATATTCCCCTCCCCCTTTCCTTTATTGTGCAATTAATTGTATTGACATCTTGATGGGAAGCCTGAGAGTATAGGTGATGTAAGTAAAATATCTTGATTTTAGCATTATCTAAAGAGGCGAAGGGATTCTATGTTAGTGTCCTTACTACAAAGTTGACTACCTGCTCTCTCAGGTGGATGTAAAAGATCCCATGGCACTATTTCGAAGAAGAGCAGGGGAGTTATCCCCTGTTCTGGCCAATATTTATCCCTCAATCAACATCACAAAAAACAGATTATCTGGTCATTATCACATTGCTGTTTGTGGAACCTTGCTTTGCACAAATTGGCTGCCTCGTTTTCTACATTACAACGGTGACTACGCCTCAAAAGTACTTCATTGGCTATGCTTTGGGACATCCTGAGGTTGTGAAAAGCGCTATATAAATGCAAGTCTGTCTTTTTGAGCAACAACATCCAGCAGCATGAGGTGATGGGGCCTCGCATATTTCAGGATTTGAATTCCAAGGCACGATTATTAGAGAAATATTATTTCTTGATCTTACTGAGGTAAATAGATGTATGCTTGATACGGAGACCCTTGAGGACTATAAGATGGAAATCTTGAACACTAAAAAGTTATATCTTATTCATATGGAAACTCTTTTGCTGAGGTTATGGAATGTGCTCTTTCAAATGAAGTACTACAATTTTTCTTGTTATTGTCCGTGTCAAGATAATTTGTGGGATGAGTCAAAACAAGGGAGGAATGGAGGTTAGATTGTATATTGATCAGCCCTCACTTAAAGCCTTCCTGGATGACAATCTATTTATTTTCTTACAAAACCTCTTGTTTATTAGGGAGGCTCAATGAATCCAATAAGGAATTCAGGGGAAACTTCTTTACCCAGAGAGTGGTTAGAATGTGGAACTCGCTACCACAAGGAGTAGTTGAGGCAAATAGCATAGATGCAGTTAAGGAGACGCTAGATAAGCATATGAGGGAGAAAGGAATAGAAGGTTACATTGGTGGGGTTAGACGAAGGATGGGAGGAGGCTCATGTGGAGCATAAACATCGGCATGGACCTGTTAGGCCGAATGGCCTGTTTCAGCGCTGTAAATGCTTTGGGGGAAAAATTGAGTCACGCCCTCGCAGCCGAAATTGAGTGGTAGCGCCCCAAGAGGGAAGCGGGGTGCTACTGGAAGCACCCCGTCTCCCTCTTGGGGCGCTGCGAGGGAATATCGCGATGCTACGTACTGTGATATTGCTGGCCGTCCTCCCCTGCTTAAAGGGGAGGGGCCTTGCGCAGTGCGACCCGGGACTCAGCTGGGCCACCGGGATCAGAGTGCCGGCAAAAGAGCCCAGCACTCAAGAGAAGTGCTGGGCTCATGGAGTGCAGCCGGCACTCCGGGGGGGGGGGGGGGCGGGAAAGGGGGGGTGGGTCAGGAGGCCGGGGACGGCAGTGGAGGCAGGTGCTGGCAGGCGGCCAGCAACAAAAATGGCCGCCTGGTAGCTCGCCTTTAAATAGCACCACCACAGGTAGGCCCCCCTGACCCCGTCGGACATAGCGTCTGGCGGGAAGTCAGGGGGCGCTACCGAAGATCGTGGCTGGGGTGCTGCGCACGGTGATGACGTCATTGCCGGCGGCGCAGGGCGCTAATGGTAGTGCCATCGCTAACCTCCCTCTTAGGGCGCTAACGAGAGGTGCAAAGCAACCAAATTTTTCCCCCTTTGCTAATTGTGGGAACCAAGGCTACTGGTGACACTAAGACTGTTCTGCCTAAGGACAATCCACTTGCGTGATGAAAACCAAATATTATTCTTGATAAGGGGATATCATTGAGGAGGAAATCTGTTACAGATTTCCGATCTGTTCCAAATATTCTCTTGGACTCTGTATCACTGGTCTCTCCTGTAAGCAGATCCTGCATTCCTTACGATCATGAGTATACCTTTACTGTGCCGTATATAATCATATGATAGCATGTATCAGGACTATAACAATGAAAGCCCTGTGTTATGTGAACTGGATATCAGCATGTGTGACAACTTGCGCTTCTCCAATCATACTAAAGGCAGAATGATTAACACTTTAGACGAGGCCAGGTGTGAATCATCAAACTGCTTTACTTTACAGTCAGTAAGTGAACATACAGCTTAACAGTTATACTAATTCTCACTTTTCTTCAACTTGATTGAGTCCCTTCTCATTATGTAGGGGAAAAAAAGCATGCCACACACTCCCTGTTAGCAGCCTAAATATCACCTTCTTGGTTAATCATCTCTCTGATTCTGACCAGTTTTGGAGTTTAACATTAGAAAGCTCTCTCTCGTTAGGTCAGGCTGCCTGCCCTGACTTTACCAAGCTGCTCCAGACCATTGTGTATACTTGACCTTGTGTTTCCTACCTGGAGATGATGTCGGCACTTTGACCTCTGACTCCCGCCCTGGTTAAGGTCCCCTGGCAACTAACCCCCACTGAGCTCAAATGAACAGGCCTATCCCAACAGTAATAGGTGTGGAAGATCATTGGACTGTTCAATGAATTTCCTTCATCTCAAGCAATCTGAATAGATGCTTCATCTGGTTTCCAAATCACATCTCCCTGAACTGTTGTTCAGAGTTTAACCTCCTGAGAGTAAAATGTAACTTAATAATGGTAATATTTTAATGTAAAGTAGTTCAAACAGTTGTGGAAGAGTCATCACAGGATGCAGCACAATAGAGAAATCCTTTGGACTATGGACACAACGAGCACTATGATCATTTTACAGCACAATTGATGGTTCCAAGAAGAGTTAAGGAATCTTTTGATGTCTGGGTGCTTGGGTACAATGAAGAACTACTGAGGTTAGTCTTCAGTAACAGATAATCCTTGAAATTAATAACCTTTGTAGAAAGGGATTGTTTTGGGAGCAGAAGTTTAATGGCTTTACATTGAGCACAGGATGCATGCCCTGAAGCCTCAATATTATAAGTACTGAACACAAACAACCTTTAAATTATGCAGTGTAGATCTCGAGCATCTTAAACGTGATTCAAAACTATGACTGGAAAAAGTGGAATTGAAATAATAAATTAAAATGTGGGAGCCATCCTTTAACAAATGCAAGAAAAGAGATCTGGATAATTTTGCACAGTCAATGATAAGTTGTCCACAAGACAGGTAGTATCAGGCGAAGCATCTGAGAAGGCGTCGAACACCTCGAGTCTCTTCGCCAGGAGCAAGCGGAAGCCAAGCGCAGGCAGCGCAAGGAGCGCACGTCAACCCAAGCACCCCACCCACCCGCCCCTTCAACCACCGTCTGCCCCACCTGTGACAGAGACTGTAGGTCCCGCATTGGACTCATCAGTCACCTGCGAACTCATTTTTAATGTGGAAGCAAGTCATCCTCGGTTCCGAGGGACTCCCTAAGAAGAGAAGAAGAGTAGACAATGTGGTGAAGAAAGTGATGTTAGCAGATTCTGGAAATTAAAATGAGGGAATAATACAAGCAACTTTAACTTTCGTAGCTCAGTATGAAAGAGAAGATAAAGGACTTAGGCCTAGAAATTCAGTATAGCCACGTTTGGTGCGCTACGGCCGGGTGGCCGCTAAAGTTTGCGCCTGGCGCAACTTCGCGCCACCTTCGCCGATATTCAGTGGCATCGCCCCAAGAGGTTGCTGCTGCGCTAAAACAGGCGATGCACGACTATCATTAGGCGCTAAGCCGGCGGCCCGGGGCGATACCCCCGAGGGCAGGCGCAGCGCAGGTTCGGCGAGTTGGTGATTGACGGCAGACACTCTGGCGCCGGTGAGCTCTTAAAGGGGGAGGGTGGATTTGTTTGCCTGCCACGCCCTGCACACTGCAGCCCTGAAGCAAGGCCTGACCACTGCTGCTTGATCTGTACAACGCCCAGGACTATGGAGAAGGCCAACGTTTGCACCCATTGCAGCCCCCATTATATGTTTCCAATCAATGCTATGGCTCTGAAGTTAAAGACAAGTGCAAAGCTGTGGCTTGAAGCCACAAGTACCTGTGCGAGTGTTGAGCCAAACCAGAAAGCTCTCTACCTTTGTCTCTCTGCAAAGATCCATCTCTCACAAAGAAGGAGTGTTGCAAAATGGCTGCCATTTCTACTGCAGGAGGAGTGCCCTTTAATTTGCACCCCCCTCGCCCCGCAGTGACTGGGAACCGTTCCCCTCCACCAGTCGCTAGGGGCGCCAGGCGCACAATAGGCCGGCACCACTGAATTTCTGGTTTGGGGCGCACAAAGGGCGTTGCACGATGAAATGACGTCAGGATCTGCGCGCGCAGCTGAGCGCGCGCAAAGGCTTTGCGCCGCCGCTAAATCTTTACTGAAGTTGGGGAGAGGCGCAGATCGCGCTGCGCCCGGCCGCTAGCCGCCTAGCGCCCCACATCTCCTCCTCCTAAGGCGCTAGCGGCTGGCGCAAACAACTGAATTTCTAGGCCTTAGTGTTGTTCCCTGAACAGTTCATGAAGAAGAAAGATCACCCTTGTTTCTGAGGAGCCTCCTGGAGGTCCTGAAAAATTAGCTTTAAGCTTTCAACTCTAGAGAAACTCACTGAGTTGATTGATGGGTTCTAACCATGAAGGCAGTGGCCGCTGTGTGTACCATCTGCAAGATGCACTGCAGCAACTCACCAAGGCTTCTTTGACAGCACCTCCCAAACCCGCAGTCTCTACCACCTAGAAGGACAAGGGCAGCAGGTGCATGGGCACACCACCACCTCCAAGTTCCCCTACAATCACACACTATCCTGACTTGGAAATATATCACCGTTCCTTCATTGTCGCTGGGTCAAAATCCTGGAACGCCCTCCCTAACAGCACTTATAAAACACTAGTTAGGCCTCAGCTAGATTACTGCGTGCAATTCTGGTCACCACATTACAGGAAAGATGTGATTGCACTAGAGAGGGGACAGAGGAGATTTACAAGGATGTTGCCGGGAGTTGAGAATCTTAGCAATGAGGAAAGACTGGGTCTGTTTTCCTTGGAACAGAGGAGGCTGTTTCCCTTAGCAGAGGAGTCAAAAACCAGGGGGCACAGATTTAAAGTAATTGGGGGAAGGTTTAGAGGGGATTTGAGGGGAAATTTCTTCACCCAGAGGGTTGTGGGGGTCTGGAACTCACTGCCTGAAAGGGTGGTAGAGGCAGGAACCCTAATCACATTTAAAAAGTGCTTGGAGGTGCACTTGGGATGCTCTAACCTGCAGGGCTACGGACCAAGAGCTGGGAAGTGGGATTAGGCTGGATAGCTCTTTGTTGGCCAGTGCAGACACGATGGGCTGAAATGGCCTCCTTCCATGCTGTAACTTTCTATGATTCTATGAGCACTGCGGGACTACCTTCACCACACGGACTGCAACAATTCAAGAAGGTGGCTCACCACCACCTTCTCAAGCAATTAGGGATGGCCAATAAATGCTGGCCTTTCCAGCGATGCCCACATCCCATGAATGAATCAAAAAAAAGGCTGGTCATCCACATAGAGAGACATTGTATAGTCTGCCAAATGAGCCAGCCACTTTCTGTGGGATTTCTGAGAATTTTTCAATGATGGATGAAAAGCTTTTGCAGATCTTGAAGAGTATCATTGTTAGCCTAACAACTGTCATTGGGAAAATGCTGGAGTCCATCATTAAGGAAGTGATAGCAGGACATTTAGAAAATCATAATATTGTAAAGCAGAGTCAGCATAGTTTTATGAAAGGGAAATCATGTTTGACAAATTTGCTGGAGTTCTTTGTGGATGTAACAAGCAAGGTGGATAAAGGGAATGTGTATTTGGATTTCCAAAGGTGCCACATAAAAGGTTACCACGCAAGATAAGAGCCCACAGGGTTGGGGCTAATATATTAGCATGGTTAGAGGATTGGCTAACTAACAGAAAACAGAGAGTCGGGATAAATGGGTCATTTTCAGGTTGGCAAATTGTCACTAGTGGGGTGCCGCAGGGATTGGTGCTGGGGCCTCGACTATTAACAATCTATAATGACTTGGATGAAGGGACTGAGTGTAATGTAGCCACATTTGCTGATGATACAAAGATAGGTGGGAAAGCAAATTGTGTGGAGGATGCAAAGATTCTCCAAAGGGATATAGATAGGCCAAGTGAGTGGGCAAAAATCTGGCAGATAGAGTTTAATGTGGGAAAATGCGAGGTTATCCACTTTGGTAGGAAAAATAAAAAAGCAAATTATTATTTAAATGAGGAGAGATTACAAAATGCTGAGGTACAGAGGGATCTGGGGGTCCTTGTACATAAATCACAAAGTTAGCATGCAGGTACAGCAAGTAATTAGGAAGGCAAATGGAGTGTTGGCCTTTATTGCAAAGGGAATGGAGTATAAAAGTAGGGAAGTCCTGTTACAACTGTACAGGGCGTTGGTGAGACCACACCTGGAGTACTGCGTACAGTTTAGGTCTCCTTATTTAAGGAAGGATATACTTGCATTGGAGGCAGTTCAGAGAAGGTTCACGAGGTTGATTCCAGAAATGAAGGGGTTGTCTTATGAAGAAAGGTTGAGCAGGTTGGGCCTATACTCATTGGAGTTTAGAAGAATGAGAGGGGATCTTATTGAAACATATAAGATTCTGAAGGGGCTTGACAGGGTAGATGCAGAGAGAATGTTTCCCTCCTGGGGGAATCTAGAACTAGGGGGCATAATTTCAGAATAAGGGGCCACCCTTTTAAATCGAAAATGAGGAGGAATTTTTTCTCTCAGAGGGTCGTGAATCTTTGAAATTCTCTTCCCCAGAGAGCTGTGGAGGCTGGGTCATTGAATATATTTAAAGTGGAGATAGACAGAGTTTTGAATGATAAGGGAGTCGAGGGTTATGGGGAGCGGGCAGGGAAGTGGAGTTGAGGCCAAGATCAGATGAGCCATGATCTTATTGAATGGTGGAGCAGGCTCGAGGGGCCAAATGACCTACTCCTGCTCCTACGTCTTATGTTCTTATATCTTGAAGTAAATATTAAAATGCTGAGCATATGCATGAAAGAACACCAAAAAAGTTTTTGATTAATTCTTTTAAGATGATCCTGTCATTGCAGATGCTAGGAAAGTGCAAATTTGATTTTTTTTGAATCTGTGATTAAAAATGTACAGGTTTCTCAGAAATGAATATTGTTCTGGCACTACTGAATACACATGATAATTAATTTCACTTAATAGATGGAAAGCAAAGACAAGACATAAGAATGTCACAGTTCTACTTCATAATGTATTTGTTATGAAGAGTTTTAATGAAATATTGCAGCCATCATCTGTTGTGTGGCCAAGGGGTTCAGTTTCATAGCCAGGCCAGTTTCGCTGCCATGTTGAGATTAGGGACAGAGGAAATAGGCTGCTCTATACTGATCGATTTAATGTGCAACCTTGCTGATGGTTGGTATAGGTTTTTATGTTGGTGGCAAGGAACATTGGGGATCACAACCTCCGTTGGGACATTTTCTTTTGAAGAGCTGTACAATGGGACCAGGCCTTGTCGTTAAAGCAGCACAGTGGGAAGTAAACAAATAGTTATGGATCCACGCGCATTGTAGTCTCTCCATATTTTAGCTCTCAGTGAGAAAGATTGGGGTTGCTCCTTGACTTTTGGCCTGTTATAACTTAATATAAATAGTTACTAATAATTACTATTCAGTGTAAATATTATTTAACAATGAATAAAAACAAGTAAAAAATTATCCAACTTCACCAATTTGCATTTATATTGTGCTTCTTCCAATAAAGAAATATCTTCACATATTCAACAAGAGGAAGATAAGTGCACTGAAAGTAAAAAGGAAATTTGACACGGGTGGGGGCAGGGATATCAATGGTGTGGTCAAATGGAAGGAGTTTTGAAGGCATAGAGAGATAGGTAGTGTTTTTGGGCAGGAACCCTAGGTGGCAGGACCATTGTTACTGTCGGATTGAGGAACAAGACGTAATCACGAGTGGAAGGAGTGGAGTGACTCTATGGAAAGATTTGAAAATCAGGACAAGGATTGTGAAGTTAATTTGATGGGGATCAAGAAACTTGTTGAACTTGAGAAGAGTGATGGTGAGCTGGATTTTTGTCTGGGAAAGAACATGGACCACAGAATTCTGGATTATGTAGTAGTTCTGGTTCAATAATGCAGAAGCTAAATCACAAAAATTATGTTCAAAGATGCCAGGGATCCAGTTACAACCTTGGAAACATAAAAAGTGCAATGCATTAGTAACACTGCATTAACTATATTCTTCCGAATAACTCAGTGGCCTCGAAATTCACTGGCCTTAGCGCCACTTTTGAGGCGCTAGAGGGCCTAGCGCCGAAGTTATGGCCAGTTTAGAAATTGACAGGGGCCCTAAATCGGCGTTAGGCCGGTAGCGCTGCGCCGGCACCGATGACGTCATCGGTGTGCGCAGCGTCCCGGTTGCCATGGTAACCCGCCCGAACTCGGAAATTGAGTTGCGGCCGCCTCGCCCGTGGCAGCACACTTTTCGGCCCCTCCGACCCCCGCAGACCCACTGCTCGCCTCGCTGACCCTGGTGGGGTTTCCCGACGTCAGGAAGCCCGCACTTGTGTTGGAAAAATGGGGATAATCCTCTTAATTGCCTGTTAACTACCCATTAACTGGCAGTTAAGTGGCTGTAATCTCCTTCCCGCCTCGAGGAGACGGGACCCGGCGCGGGTCGGGTATCTGCCTCCTGGGAAGATGGCACAGAGGTGGGTTGGGGGGGCGGGATGGGTACCTGCCCCCAGATTCTGCCATTTTCCCGGCAGTCCCATCTCCAAATCTACCTCCCCAGGGCTGGCAAAATCGCCCGCTGTAACTCTCTAGCTTGTACACCTGTCCAGGTAAAACTAAACAATGAAAGATTTGGTTCCTGAGGATGTTAATTAATTTAAATATATAAGACTTCTGGAGAGGAGTTTCAATTCTCTACATTTGAGAGTTGAATGTTACTTTTTGACTAGACCCACCACTTATGAACAGAAGCTAATTATGAAACAGCATGAGGCAGAGCCTATGCATGAGTGGACTCAAAGGATTAGCAGTCACCAGGTCATCAATTCCCTAACCCAATCTCCTACCTACACTGTTAAAGTATCTGCATAAGTATTTGAAGGAGAGACATGAGAATTATTGGTATTTCTGTGAGTAGGAATTGATTTTGTAGAATTAGGATCCAATACAATTCTTCTTGGGTCTGAATGCAGAATGATGATGAGACAAATTTAATAAATACAGGATAGGGTTGAGGTAATTTGTTACTTCCTTAGGATTCTAATAGGTGTGAGGAATAAATAAGGGATGAAAATAATTCAATCCTCCACAAAGGGATTGTTCTTGATTTTTTTTTTGTTGAATTAATAGATTTAAGCCCTATACCACAGTGATTGCACCTCACCTATGGAATAACTTTAATTAGTATTGGGTGTTTAAGTTTATAATCTGTTAACCCTTTGTTGGTAATTTTCAATTATCTGATAATGGTAAAATAAGTCTAATCATTAATATTAGTCAAGCCTATAGGAGTAACTTTCCAAGTACACTCTGGCAGCTGTGGATCGCATCTGCTGTCAGCACATTTTGGAAAATTGTGTGATTTTCCGATGTGCATTGGCCAAAGTTATTCATTGCCAGAGCATATTTGAAAAATCATCCCATAGATCTGATTTATATTTTTACTGCATTGAAATAATGTAGTATAATATTGACTGAGAAATCTACTCGACAGTTGAGGACTAATTTAACTTGTATGAAGTTTTAATTATAGTATACTGTATGTTCATTCTTTAACACATGGTGGATAGTGTAGTTATTACATCCAGTCAAGCAAAGGAGTGTACATTCCATGGAAGAACAAGCATGACTAAAGATATGGGGTGACAGAGTATTCTGCAAGTATTTTTCCATTAAAGGTATACTTGCAGACAAGTGTGAATAAGAAGTAGGACTGTAATTTAATTGATGTTACATACCATAGCAGCAAAACATAAATGATTCATGGACAATCTGGACCGTGACATTAGTTTGGTGCCATTTACAATCTACCAATCAGAACCGTGTATATGATATTTGCTAAATACTCAATTCCTTTGTCATTTCCGTGTAGTAATGGAATTAGATTTCAGTCCTGCGCCAAAATTTCAGAAGAACACAGAGCTACAAGTTAGAACATGTTATTATTTTCACCCTAAGCCATTTAAATGTGAATCACGTAAAATATGGAATGTGGGATATACTTTTGCTTTTGTACTGGGAGTTCTCCCCGGTGTCCTGGCCAATAGTTATCCCTCAATCAACATCAATAAAACAGATTATATGGTCATTATCACATTACTGTATGTGGGAGCTTGCTGAGCGCAAATTAGCTGCTGCGTTTCATATATTACAACAGTGACTACACTTCCAAAAAATACTTCATTGGCTGTAAAGTGCTTTGGGATGTCCAATGGTCGTGAAAGGCGCGAGATAAATGCAATCTTTCTTTCTTATACATTTATGGTATAAATAGAGGACAATTTATGATGACAGTAATAATTAAAAGAATACAGAACAAGCTGTAGACTGGCATGGCTGGTTCTAAATTCTATATATTCCATTGGATTAAAAGCCATGTCAATGGTATAAAATGTCTTGCTGAGATATTGTATGGAAGAAATCATTGTCCTACCAATTGACAGTCCCTCCGTCCCCCTCCATTCAGAAAATTCTGCTGGCTCAACTCTGTGAATGAGCCAACGAGTAAAATGGTTTGTTTCTCCAGCCAGCTTAATTGGGTGAGTGGTGTGATCACGCTGCCCTCCACCAGACCAAGGTCAAGATTGTCCATGAAACATTTATGTTTTGCTGCTATGGTATGTAACGCCAATTAAATTACAGTCCTACTTCTTATTCACACTTGTCTGCAAGTATACTTTTAATGGAAAAATACTTGCAGAATACTCTGTCACCCCGTATCTTTAGTCATGCTGGTTCTTCCATGGAATGTACACTCCTTTACTTGACTGGATGTAATAACTACACTATCCACCATGTGTTAAAGAATGAACATACAGTATACTATAATTAAAACTTCATACACGTTAGATTAGTCCTCAAATGTCAAGTAGATTTCTCAGCCAATATTGTACTATATTATTTCAATGCAGTAAAAATATAAATCGGATCTATGGGATGATTTTTCAAATATGCACAGGATAACCTTGGCCAATGCACATCAGGAAAGGATCAACGCTGTTAAAATGGTTTGTTATATGGCAAATGTATTCAATGTCGACAAATATCAGATGTTTAGTACAGGAGAAAGGAACCAACATTGAATGTAACAGAGGGCACTGAACAGAAAACGCAAACAAGTAATTGTGCTGCATTAGCACTGAATACAAATCAAAGCGATGATAATCTTAAAAAAAAAAAAAAATCAACAATGGTTAGATCCCCATCTGGAAAACTCAGAGCACCGGTAAACAAATCATAGAAATTACATTTTACCCTTGAGAGAATAAAGCATAGGACAGTCGCAATAGCTCAAGGTATCAGGAAATCTAATTCGGAAGTTGATCCAAATTGTTCAAAAACTAGAGCGTATGTTGTTCCTTGGCTGGGTGGAGGGCAGCGTGATCACACCGCTCATCCAATTAAGCTGGCTGGAGAACCAAACCATTTTACTAGTTGGCTCATCCATGGAGTTGAGCCAGCAGAATTTTGTAAATGGAGTGGGATGGAGAGGCCGACAGTAGGTAGGACAATGATTTCTTCTATACAATAATGACAACTTGCGTTTATATTGTACCTTTAATGTACTAAAGCATTCTGAGGCACTCACTGTGAAACTACAGTACTGTAAAAGGCTTCAAATTAAGCCTATGGTGCTAGTACAGGACAAAAGTCAACAGAGGAAATTTTAATTCCAGGACAGAACACACGGGTAGACCATCCAGGAGGTGCAGCGAAAGCTCTGACCCATTTTAACAACCAGGCCACATGTAAATGGAGTTGCCGAGCTGCCCACACTGAATGGGTGTCCAGAGGCTGCTCACCGGATTTGGGCTGGCACAACATGGGGCAGCCCGGAGCAAGATAAGTCGTCACTCCTCCTCTTCCTGGCCCCCAGAAAAATAAGTTTTATTTACTTGCCTTCAGTGGGTCTCTGCTTCTGGTCCAACAGCTTCTACCGAGCAGAGTGTCCACAGCGCACTCTCTACCCACTAGGAGAAAAAATGCCCATGGGCTCCTATATTATTAAGATAGCTGCAGGGTGTTAAAATAACAAGTAAGTGCAGTACTTTGATTTTAACTCACGTACCACCCACTTTCCGCTGACTACCCAGTTATATTGACCACCAAATCTCTGTTTCAATAATAAACAAATTACAGTTAAATCTCTCTATTAGAATAAAGACCTCTGGGACTAAAAAAGTTGCAGGTGGATTTTCCCATACTAGACAGATGTTATGAAGCTATTTAAGGATCAAAATTGAAAGGCATAGGATTGGTAGCTTATAAACACCACTGTCTGTAAGAAAACCCAAAGGTCTGCTAACGTTTTAGATTAATTCACACAACTGCCTTCTTCATGTATGTCCTTGGCCAGTTTGTGTGCTTTCCTACATTAGCCTCTGGTTCCCTACTCCAGCAAGATTAAATCCTGCAATTGAATTTATAGCTACGGTATTGGAACATTTTCTGTCTGCTGGTGAGAATGAGAAGGTGAATGATTATCGCAATAGCTTAGAACAGCTGAGTCTACACTATTATCAATACTGATACTATGGTCCAAATTTTAAGAAGATTGTGAGTCTGTCACAACTTTTGAAGGATTTTTTGAAGCATTTAAAGGGGAAATATTTGTTTAGGAGTTTCCATGTAAAGATTGCACCTTTGGGAGTTTTCATGCACAGTATTTTGGTAGATATATCATTTGATTTGCAGGCTCGCGATGATCAAGGTAGCGCCTATTGGACACTTTGGGCGCGATCTTGCCTTTTGGTGCGAGTTGGGAGCGGGTCAGCTGACTTGCGGGTTCTGATCCCGGCCCCAACGACGCCCGACGCACAGATGTAATTTTATGTCAATTGGCCTTGTTAAACCCGCCTTGCGGGCTTGCCGGCCAATTAAGAGAAAGCTGGTGTCAGATGACATCAGTTGATGACACGTCATCTGCTGGTTTTCTGAAAGGGGACACGCTCATTTTTTTTGACAGATGATTTTTCAGTGTTTGACAGCATTGAGGTACTGCCAATCACTGTACAAAGGTGAGCCCTTACACCCTGGCTCTCCAGAGACTTTCTCCGTAGGATAAAACAGATGGCAGCTGCAGGTGAGGTTACAGAAGTGATCTGTCACTAGTGAGAGAGGTTCTCCCAATGAGGTGGGACTACACAAACACTTCAAACCTTATTACCGACAGAAAAGTCTAAATACAGGTAGACTACCCTTTATCCGGACTTCCGAAAACCGAAACCCTCAGGTTTTTTCGTTCAGCGTAATTCATGCGTACGACTTACGCTGAACGAAAAAACCTTCGGTTTTTAGAGGGTTCCGGTTTCGGAAGTTCGGATAAAGGGTAAGTCGTGCGCACGACCCCCCGCGGACCCCCGCCGACCCCCCCCGCGGACCCCGCGAACCGCCGACCCCCCCGCGGACCCCGCCGGCCCCGACAACCGCTGACCCCCCCGCGGACCCCGCCGGCTCCGACAACCGCCGACCCCCCCGCGGACCCCCGCCGGCCCCGACCCCCGCCGACCCCCCCGCGGACACCCGCCGACCCACCTTCCGAAATCCGAAATTCTCCGAAAACCGAAACTCGGCTGGTCCCGAGGTTTTCGGATAAAGGATAGTCTACCTGTACATGATTTTTCAAACATTTTCTTACCTCTGAAACTCACCAGTGTACCATTGGATCCTTCACACCACTTCTGCAGCTGTCATCAATGCACAAACATTACAGTAGACCTACAGTATGCCACACTTACCTTGGCATGCTGTCCGGATGTCAGGAAGCCCACTGTCGACCTGGCAAAATTTAAAAAAGCCTCTTAACTGCCTGTTAACTGCCTATAATCCTCTTCCTGCTGCTAGGTGTCGGGTCCCTACGTGAATCGGGGACCTGACACGTGGGAAGATTTTATGGAGACGGGTTGACAGCTGGTTCAGGACCCGCTGTCAATCTTTGCAATTTTGCCAGCAGTTCCGCCTCCAAACCCACCCCCCGAGCGGCGGCAAAATTCCCCCCTTTATGTACACAAATGTCAGGTATTGAAGCCAGATACTTCTGATGACCATATGAAGAAAACATTTTACCAATCAGTTTCCTGAACTTGCTGTTATATATCGTTCCCGTCAGTCTGTTATAGGAAGAGACTGCAAAAGAAATCCTTTGGTATGAGGAAAAGCAATGTCAGCCTGTCTCAGTATCATTGAGATATCTTGAAAGCTAAGCTTAGTTCCTGTCAAAACAATTTTGAATTCATGGCCCAATTTTGCAGCCAGCTTTAGATTCTATTGAGATGGATGCCTCCTCCACTCTTAAGCCTGTATAAATGTCTGTAAAAGGACAGTTTTACCAGACTGCATCTACTTCTTGGGGGACACTTCCTTGTGTTCAAATCCATTTATGGCCTTGCCCCTCCCTGTCTAACCTTTCCCAGCCTTGCAACCCGCCGAAAACTCTGCATTCGTCCAATTCTGGCCTTGTGTATCGCCCCCTCCCTTTGCTCCACCATTGGCGGCCCTGCCTTCAGCCGTCTAGAACCAAAATTCTGGAATTCCCTCCCTGAATCACTGCATCTTCACAGAATCACAGAATCACAGAAACCCCACAGTGCAGATAGAGGCCATTTCGGCCCATCGAGCCTGCACCGGCACATATCCCACCCAATCCCCGTAACCCCTACACCAACACATATCCCACCCTATCCCTGTAACCCCACGTATTTAATCCCCCTAACACTAAGGGTCAATTTATCATAGCCAATCAACCCAACCCGCACATCTTTGGACTGTGGGAGGAAACCGGAGCACCCGGAGAAAACCCACGCAAACACGGGGAGAATGTGCAAACTCCACACAGACAGTCGCCTGAGGCCGGATTCGAACCCGGGTCGCTGGCGCTGTGAGGCAACAGTGCTAACCACTATGCCACCGTGCTGCCCTCTCCTTTTTTAAAGACCATCCGTAAAACTTACCTCTTTGACCAAGCCTTAGTCCCCCCTCCTAATGTCGCCGCCTTTGGTTCGGTGTCAATGTCTTGTCTGATGATGCTTCGTAAAGTGCCTTGAAACATTTTTCTATGTTAAACACACTATATAAATAGAACTTGATGTTAACACAAGTTTATAACTCAAAAACTGCTGTTAGATTGAGTACAGTTAACATTTAATTGTATTAACTATATGTAAATGCAAGTCTTTTCTTCTTTAACTTGATCATCATAACACAGGAAGAGGGCATAGCAATGTGGAAAATTAGAAATAGATTTTTTTGTTCAGGGTTTAAACACATAACCAGTGTACGCTATGGGAGTTTTTCATTGCATCTAGTTGATATACTTTGAGGATGTTGCTGAGCACAAAATGAAGTATAGATTCATAGAATCATATAGCACAGAAGGAGACTATTTGGCCCACCATGCCTGTGCTGGCTCTTTGAAAGAGCTGTCCAATTAGTCCCACTTCCCTGCTCTTTCCCCATAGCCCTGCAAATTATTCCCCTTCAATATCCAATTCCCTTTTAAAGCTTACTATTGAATCTGCATTCCAGATTATCATAACTCGCTGGGTTAAAAAATATTCTCTGGTTCTTTTGCCAGTTACCTTAAATCTGTGTCCCCTAGTTATCGACACTTCTGCCAATGGAAATAGTTTCTCCCTATTTACTCTATCGAAACCCCTCCTAATGTTGAACACCTCTATTCAATCTCTGCGAGGTGAGGCAGTTGTGTCAGCTGTGGCTCAGTGGGTAGCACTCTCACCTCTGAGTCCGAAGGTTGTGGTTTCAAAGTCCTGCTCCAGGGACTTGAGCGCAAAAATCTAGGCTGACGTTCCAGTGCAGTACTGAGGGAATGCTGCACTGTTGGAGGTGCCGTCTTTCAGATGAGACATTAAACTGAGGCCCCGTCTGTTCTCTCAATTGGACGTAAAAGATCCCATGGCGCGATTTTGAAGACGAACGGGGTGTTATCCCTAGTGTCCTGGCCAACATTTATCCCTCAATCAACATCACTAAAACAGATTATCTGGTCATTATCACATTGCGGTTTGTGGGAGCTTGCTATGCACAAATGGGCTGCCGCATTTCCTACATTGCAACAGTAACTATACTTCAAAAAGAAAAGTATCTCATTGGCTGCAAAGTGCTTTGAGACCTTTGATGGTCATGAAAGTTGCTATATAAATCCAAGTCTCTTTTTCTGTAACCTTCTCTGCTCCAAGGAGAATAATCCCAGCCTCTCCAGTTTCTCTATATAACTGAAGTCCCTCAATGTTAAGTTCTTGAATAGTCAGCTTTCTCTTTGACTGAAGATTCATTAACAGTGGCATGGGGAGGTGAGTGCTGCAATTAAATAATAATGGAGAAGACTAGGTTGAGTCCTTCACTCGGCCTGCTTTTCATAGTCTTGATATAGTAAAGATGGAGCCATTATTACTATTTGCTTGCAGTTTGAACTGTAGGTTTGTTCCTCTGATTCTTTATAGATTCTAAAATTACTGCTGGGTGTTAAATACCAGTGAACAACTTTCTATTGGCATGCGGAAGAGGGAATTGGTTGACACCGGATCGTACATTCAATTCCCTTATAAGGGTCTTCTTAGTCAAGATTGAATTTACTATATTTAGTCAGCATGAAGACTATATTTTAACTGCTGTGACCAAATGTAATTTATAACCTGTTGTGAATGATGGATAGTGGTTCCCTTCAGTTTCATTCTGTTTATTTTGATGAATTGTATTAGTCCAAAAGAAAATGTCACTCCGAGCTATTTGAATGCTATATACAAAGAAACAAAGGATGACTTAGAGTGCACCCTAGTCAAATCTACTGTAAGATCTAATGCAAGCAGGTTTTCAAGATACCAGACCTGCCATGTGGAAGGGAGGTGCCACTTAGTAGCAGCGAGGCTTTCCCGAGAGTAGTTTTTTGGGAGGTGGAGGAAGTGATTTTGTCCTATAAGATTGGCACGTTTTGTTGGAGTAAGTGATTTTGCCCTATAAGATTAACATGTCTTGTTGGAGCAAGTGATTTTGCTTGTAAGATTGGCACGTCTTGTTGAAGGAAATGATTTTGCCCTGTAAGATTGTCACGTCTTGTTCATTGAACAGGGCCAAACAATGCCATGGGAGGTCATTGGATCCAATTTTGCTAGAATGCTCAGTTTGCACCATTTGCAAGGAAAATCTTGACGATGACAGTTCCATCGGTACTCCATGAGCAAGAAAACTGATTTACATTGTTATGGGGAAAATGAATGGAATTGCAGAATATGACCCCACCCCCCCAAAAAAAAGGTAATAATCCTGTAATCTTATGTAATAAAAATGGAATTTGACTTCTTTAGTCAGCATTAACCAGTGGGCCCAATTGTGCGACGCAATCCTCAAAGCAGCAGTAAAAAGAGAGTCCCACGGAATAAAAATGGATTTTGACTTACTCGGTCTCTGTAAACCAATGGCTCTCTTGTGGAATATAATTCATATACACGGGTTAGGAGGAGCAACATCATTCAGTCCATGAAGTATAATTTTTGTAAGACTGTTTCACTTATGGCCAGTGCATTGTTAGAAGTTGTAAACAACTACTGGCACTTTTGCAAGGTCCCATTGACTCACATGCTACTGAAAATGATTATACAGCCATCAGGGCAATTAAAACACAAACCAATCTCAGCAAATCCATTAAAACACTTCTCCTGGACACTCGGCCCTGACGACATAGTAGCAGCCAATAAAAATCATGCACCTAATGCCCATCATGTGACTTCTCAGTCTGTAGGACAAAAATATCTTATCACCATATCAAACCACTGGCAGAATCACCGAATTTCAGAAATATGTTGCTACTCTTATTTCTATTTATTTTTAGCTGCTGCTTTCCTTTAAATCCCACTGTCAAAAACAAATCATGAACCTATCGGATGCATTATTTATTGTAGCAGGCTCAGCAACATGTATTTCTTGGGTATGTAATAGGACTGTTGCATCAGAAGGGACTGAATCAGGAGTTAGTTGGGATTAGTGAGGGTTTGCTGTGTCAGGAGGTTCACAGGAATAGCTTGTATCAGAATTATGTACAGTTTGTGTATATACAGGCTATTCCTGGTAAATATATTCATAGAGTTTGC
Source organism: Somniosus microcephalus (assembly GCF_052327205.1). Classification (NCBI taxonomy): domain Eukaryota; kingdom Metazoa; phylum Chordata; class Chondrichthyes; order Squaliformes; family Somniosidae; genus Somniosus; species Somniosus microcephalus. The sequence continues at coordinate 81,163,495 of NC_141001.1, read as the reverse complement.
TCCACATCCTAATGACTGTCTTTCCTTGATGATTGTTACCATAAAGTAATGAATGGTCTGTTCAGTGCCTTTTTAGGTAATGCCTGCAGCACAAAGCATTCTTAAAATAATGGCCCAGAAATTCGGGTCGGGGGCTTCCCGCGGGTGTAAGCCCCCGACCTGCACTTACCTTGCGCGCTGGCAGTTGAGCTGTAGGGCCCCGTGGAATTCCACTCCGGGGCCTGGCCCAGCTGCCGGCGCGCTGTGCTTGCGTGTCCCAGGGGTGTAGTTAGTGCGATGCGTCCCCTGGGATCATGTGAGCCATGGGCAGCCAATCGGAGGAGGGAAAAGCCCATTCATAAGATTGACAGGAAGACCAGTCTAAACTTATGAATACTATGGGCCTCAAAATAGCATTAAACCGTAAAATAATTTTTTTTTTAAATCACACTTTTTCAATAAACTACAAATTACATTAAATAACTATTTTAAACAGTAATTTAAATTTTTGAAAAAAATTATTTTATAAAAAAACGGGGCTAAAAATAAACTTACCTTGCTTTAAAGTATTTAAAAATAATAAACCTGTGGAAAAAATGTTTAAATTTTAATTAATTGACCACTTACATTCTAAAAAGCAGGCCTTACGCCTGCTTTTTAAATGTGTAAATCCTACGTTTGATTTAGTGTTTCAAATTAAAGTAGTGCCACTCAGGGTGATGGAGCGAATCAAGAATTAGATTACTTCTAAAAGTGGCCACAAATTAGTAATTTTATCCCACTGTCTGAAGTAAGTGTCTTGAGTTGTTATGGCTTATAAACAAACTTTCTTAAGTTCTGCCTGAAGGTGTATTATTAGGGGTAAGTGTTGCAGTGATTTTTTTAAATTTTCAAGCAGTGTCGAAACATGTGTTAAGGGCTATTTAAAGTGAAAGGTTATTTTATTCCTAATTTCCGAATTTCATTCTTCAAATCTAGTTTGAACACAAGACTGTAACAGAGCCTACTGTACCTATAACTCTATGTTAAGTTGGTGGAGTTTCAGAAATCAGCATTGTTCGCTGTTCATTGACGAGGGAGACCAGGGCTAGAAGTTTTTCTTAGTAATAAAATGTATTACTTTAATTTTTTTTGGAGTAACAGCAACAGCTAGCAGCATGTAAAAATGGTTTTCTTGCTGGCATTAGCGTTGGCATTAATAATTTAGCACAAAACAGTCGGAGTCAAGAGCAGGTTTGTGAATTTTCAACTGTCTCTTGGCATCACCATGTGGTGTAAGTTGTTTTTTCTTTTTACAACATCTTGTTATTTCCTCTCGAGCACAGCTGGAGTCCGGCAATCCTGCTGAGCATGACATGACTGCAGCCACATGTTCAAACAGCATTGGGGAGGTAGTGTTGCAACAAGTAGAGGTTTCAGTTCATGCAACCTGACCCCTACTCATCTATTGGCTGACCAGCCGACCCCCTCTGTTAAACACCAACAAAGTCCTATGTTTTTGGTTTAACCACTGCCCGGTGGTTATTTAAATCATTTAAACTTTCAATTACTGATACTAGTGGAAATTATTAGGGACAGGATCTGCTATCTGTAATGAGGAAGAAGTAGGAGTTATAAAAAGAGGATAGACTATCACGCTGATACCTTCCTCAAACAATGTATAACTTTCCCTATTGTGGACTCTCCCTGACCCACTCAATCTCCGCCCACTTCAAACGAATCTCCAAGAAGATAAAGCTCTTTGAAATTCCTTGCTGACCCCAAAAGTTAATTATCTAAAGCTTCAGTATATTCATTCAAGGTTACAATCCACACTATTCAACTGACATTGTACAGATGAGATATTAGCACAGGAACCAGCATGCTCTGCTGAGTATTTGCTCATATGTGCCTGTCCTCAATCCTTAAAAACTTCAGTCCCATTCTTGAACAGCTAGTTATGCAGCTCCTTTTAGTAGGATGTAACTGACATATTATTGACTGATTTTGCTGGGGTCTGTACTACATATCTACTACTACATGGGGAGGAGTTGAAAGGCTCTTCAATTCTCTAGTCTCCTTTACTGATTGTTCCTATTGTACATGTTTGCCAGTTTTGCAATCAGATTCCATGTTAAATAACCAGCTAACATCCACATTATACGTCCACATTGTCATTAAATCCGTTGACAAGGGTGGTGCTGTTGTTGTTTGGCGAACCGACCTCTACCGTGCGGAAGCTGCACGGCAACTCTCCGACACCTCCTCCTACCTCCACCTCGACCATGACCCCACCACCGAATTTCAAGCCACCGTTTCCAAGACTGTCACTGACCTCATCTCTTCTGGAGACCTTCCCCCCACGGCCGCCAACCTCATAGTTCCCCAACCCCGCACAGCCCGCTTCTGCCTTCTTCCCAAGATCCACAAACAGGACTGCCCTGGTAGACCCATCATTTCAGCCTGTTCTTGCCCCACGGAACTTAACTCTTCCTATCTCGACTCTATTTTTTCTCCCCTTGTCCCGTCTCTTCCCACCTACATCCGCGACCCTTCCGACACCCTCTGCCACTTTAACAGTTTCCAGTTTCCTGGCCCCAACCACCTCCTTTTCACGACATACAATCCCTCTACATCTCCATCCCCCACCAGGATGGCCTGAGGGCGCTCCGTTTCTTCCTTGAACAGAGGCCCTACCAGTCCCCATCCACCACCACCCTCCTCCACCTGGCTGAACTTGTTCTCACATTGAACAACTTCTCCTTTGACTCCACTCACTTCCTCTAAATCAAAGGTGTTGCTATGGGAACCCGCATGGGTCCCAGCTATGCCTGCCTTTTCGTGGGATATGTGGAACACTCTTTGTTCCAGTCCTACGCAGGTCCCCTCTCTCACCTCTTTATCCAGTACATTGATGACTGTATCGGTGCCGTTTCCTGCTCTCGCCCTGAACTAGATCATTTCATTCACTTTGCTTCCAATTTCCACCCTTCCCTCACCTTCACATGGTCCATCTCCGACTCTTCCCTTCCCTTCCTCGACTTCTCCATCTCCATCTCTGGGGATAGGTTATTGACAAACATTCACGACAAGCCCACTGACTCCCACAGCTAGCTAAACTACACTTCCTCCCACCCCGCCTCCTGTAAGGATTCTATTCCATTCTCCCAGTTCTCCATCTCTGCCGCATCTGCTCTGACGATGCCACCTTCCATACCAGTGCTTCTGACATGGCTTCCTTTTTCCTCAACCGAGGATTCCCCTCTACAGTGGTTGACACGGCCCTTGACCGTGTCCGTTCTATCTCCTGCACTTCTGCCCTCACCCCTGCCCCTCCCTCCTAGAACCACGATGGAGTTCCCCTTGTCCTCACCTTTCACCCCACCAGCCTCCACATACAACAGATCATCCTCCGCCATTTCCGCCACCTCCAGCATGATCCCACCACCAAACTCATCTTCCCCTCACCTCCCCTTTCAGCATTCCGTAGAGACCACGCTCTCTGCGACACCCTAGTCCACTCCTCTATCACCCCTTCCCCTTCACCTGGCACCTTCCTGTGCAAGCGCAGGAGACGCAACACATGCCCTTATACCTCCCCCCTTCTCACTGTCCAGGGCCCCAAACACCCTTTCCAGGTGAAACAGTGATTTACTTGTACTTCTTGCCTACTGTATTCGCTGCTCACGATGTGGTCTCCTCTACACTGGGGAGACCAAACACAGATTGGCTGACCGCTTTGCGGAACACCTCCGTTCAGTCCGTAATGGGGACCCCAGCTTCCGGTTGCCTGTCACTTTAATTCACCGCTCCACTCCCACTGCGACATCACCATCCTTGGCCTGTTGCATTGTTCCACGGAAGCTCAGCTTAAGCTCGAGGAACAGCACCTCATCTTTCGATTAGGCACTTTACAGCCTTCCGGACTCAAAATAGAGTTCAACAATTTCTGATCATAACCTCGGCCCCTATCATATATATATATATATATATTTTTTTTTTTTATCCACACTCTTTGTCTTTTTTTCTTCTGCCCCACATGGCAGCTGTCTTTCATTCTGCCAGCGCAATTTACACTTCATCTAGAGCCATCCTTTATTTCTTAACCTGTCCCATTACCATCTCCTTTTGCCTTGAATATCTCTTAATGGCCTAGAAATTCAGTATAGCCACATTTGGGGCGCTACAGCCGGGCGGCCGCTAAAGTTTGCGCCCGGCGCAACTTCGCGCCACCTTCGCCGATATTCAGTGGCATCGCTCCAAGAGGTTGCTGCTGCGCTAAAACAGGCAATGCACGACTATCATTAGGCGCTAAGCCGGTGGCCCGGGGCGATACCCCCGAGGGCGGGCGCAGCGCAGGTTCGGCGAGTTGCTGATTGACGGCAGACACTCTGGCGCCGGTGAGCTCTTAAAGGGGGAGGGTGGATTTGTTTGCCTGCCACGCCCTGCACACTGCAGCCCTGAAGCAAGGCCTGACCACTGCTGCTTGATCTGTACAACGCCCAGGACTATGGAGAAGGCCAATGTTTGCACCCATTGCAGCCCCCATTATATGTTTCCAATCAATGCTATGGCTCTGAAGTTAAAGAGAAGTGCAAAGCTGTGGCCTGAAGCCACAAGTACCTGTGCGAGTGTTGAGCCAAACCAGAAAGCTCTCTACCTTTGTCTCTCTGCAAAGATCCATCTCTCACAAAGAAGGAGTGTTGCAAAATGGCTGCCATTTCTACTGCAGGAGGAGTGCCCTTTAATTTGCACCCCCCTCGCCTCGCAGTGACTGGGAACCGTTCCCCTCTACCAGTCGCTAGGGGCGCCAGGCGCACAATAGGCCGGCGCCACTGAATTTCCGGTTTGGGGCGTACAAAGGGCGTTGCACGATGAAATGACGTCAGGATCTGCGCGCGCAGCTGAGCGCGCGCAAAGGCTTTGTCCGCCGTTAAATCTTTGCTGAAGTTGGGGAGAGGCGCAGATCGCGCTGCGCCCGGCCGCTAGCCGCCTAGTGCCCCACATCTCCTCCTCCTAAGGCGTTAGCGGCTGGCGCAAACAACTGAATTTCTAGGCCATTGTGTCTCTTAACCTCTCCTGCCTTCCATCCTATCATAGACCTTCCCTTTTGTTCTTTTATCCCCTCCCCCTTTCAGCTCCCACACTTGCTTAAAAATCTGTTCCATTTCCTGCTTTTTTCCAGTTCTGACAAAAGGTCATCGACCTTGTTGTGTTTTGAGTTTTGCTTCAATTAAGTTTGTCCCAGTTCCCAGGTGTTACCTGAAGGGGGTGCTGGGGGGCTCGGTTTTACTTTGTCTGCATGGCAGAACCCGAAACTGAAAGTGAAAGACAATGTGCTGTAATGTCCACCCATTTACTCAGTAAATAGTAAAAGGTACATTCCGTCCCCTCTATTCATTACTGTTCGGTCAAGATGCAATACTGATGATGAGGCGGCTGTTGAACTCTCTAGAAGGACGGAGATAGACATGCAAACCTAAAGCCGTGATATTGGAAATTGCGACGAGCGGGCCACTCAGCTAGCAACATCAACGGCATTTTGATAGCTGGCTAGCTGCGACGTAGACGGCGGACAGAGTATTGTGCGGGCCAGGCAACTACCGTGAGTGTAGCTACCATAACTCTGGCCAGAGGAGAAAAGGAATTTAAAAAAAAGAAAAAGTCCGTGGATCTTAAAGGGACAGTGCACATTAAAACTATGATGACCTTGGGACATATTGAAGAGTTCTCTGGGGATAAGGACAGTTCATGGGAAGAATACGCAGAAAGACTTGGGTGTTTCTTTGAGGCCAATAATATTGACAAGAGAAGAAGCGCTCAGTGTTGCTAAGTGTATGCGGAGCTGCTACTTACTGCATCCTGCGTTCATTGGTGGCTCCTCATAAACCTAGTGAGGTGGATTATGCTGATTTGATTGAGAAGCTGCAGAAACATTTTAACCCAAAACCCTCAGAGATTGTGCAGCGTTTCCATTTTCACAATTGTAAACAACAGCCTGGACAATCTATTTCAAGTTACATTGCTGAGTTGAGGAAACGCTCATTACATTGTAATTTTGGTGACCAGTTAGACAATATGCTCCGTGATCGGATTGTGTGTGGAGCGCTGGACTCGGCATTGCAGAGACAGCTGTTAGCGGAGAAGGCCCTGACGTTCCAACTAGCCGAGGAGAAGGCTTTAGCAGCAGAGGCTGCATCGATGAACACACGTATGCTCCGTACAGAGGCAACACCATCTCAGGCCGCCGAGGAGGTGCACAAGACCACACATGCAGCTGCTGCTGCGAGAGACATGGAGGCAACTAAAGAGACAGGAAGAAAATGTTTCCGCTGTGGGGCTCTCCATGGTTCCACTACATGCAAATTTGTGTCAGCGGTATGTCATTTCTGTAAGAAAAGAGGACACATAGCTCGTGTCTGCATGAAGAAAGCTCAGGCTGCTGCAGCAGAGCCAACACAAGCATCGCAGACACACACCCTGACAATGGAGACAATGATGAGTACACAGTGTATACCACGGAAGCTGAGCAGCTACCCCACGGATGGTAGGGATACACGGCAAATGTGATCATGAATGGGGCACCACTCTGCATGGAGGTGGATTCAGGCTCAGCGTGTTCGTTGATAAGTGAAGAGACTTACAATAGGCTGTGGCCAAGTGAACCCCCGGCGATGGCTCAGTTCAGTGGCGTGCTACGGCAGTGGTCCCAAGCTCAACTCCAGGTGCTGGGTATGATTCATGTGGAAGTTAAGTATCAGGCAGTCAAGGACACACTTCCACTTTATGTGCTGGCGAGGCAGGGCACAAGCCTGCTGGGCAGAGATTGGTTTGAGCCCCTCGGTATTGAAGTGACAGGAGTACACACGGTACAGCGACAGCCCATAATGCCTATGTTGGAGAACTATGAAGAGGTTTTTGGTGAGTTCGGGGCCTGTCGGGGACCGCCAGTCTCAATTGAAGTGGACCCAGGGGTAGCACCTAGGTTCTTCAAGGCGCGACCAGTGCCTTTTGCATTGCGCAAGAAGGTGGATGAGGCCCTGGATAAGCTGGTGAACCAAGGGGTTCTCTTGCCAGTGAAGAACTCCCGTTGGGCCACCCCTATCGTGCCCATTGCAAAGAAGGATGGGGGCCTGCAAATCTGTGGAGATTACAGATGTACGGTTAATACTGCTGTGTTACCAGATGTGTATCCCTTACCAACAGTTACAGAGCTGTTTTCAACACTGGCTGGAGGCACTCTGTTCACCAAGCTGGATCTCAAGCAAGCATACCAGCAACTGGTCCTGGATGAAGAGTCAGTCGAGCTGTTGACAATCAACACCCACAGAGGACTTTTCCGAGCCACAAGGCTGCAGTTTGGGGTGTCTACGGCTGTGGCAATCTTTCAGAGGTTCATGGACACCCTGTTGGCTGGTGTTCCGGGAGTTCAGCCTTACTTGGATGACATACTGATGACAAGCAAGACACAGGAAGCCCATGATGAGCGGCTGCAGGAAGTACTACGCCGGCTGGCTGAGGTAGGACTACGCCTTCAGAAGGAGAAATGTGTGTTCGCTGCCAATGGGGTGGAGTTCTTGGGATTCCGAGTGGACAAAGACGGTGTGCATCCGACTACGGAGAAGGTGGAGGCTATCAGGAGCGCTCCCACCCCCAAGAACAAGACCAAACTGCAGGCATTCCTCGGACTGTTAAACTTCTACAGTTGTTTTCTCAAGGGCAAAGCCACAATCTTAGAGCTACTGCACAGGCTGTTAGACCAAGCAACAGTGTGGAACTGGACCTCAGCTCATGAAACAGCCTACAGACAGGCAAAGGAACTGCTACAAGCAGATAAGGTTCTGGCACACTATAATGAAAACAAGCCATTGGTGTTGGTGTGTGATGCCTCACCATACGGGCTGGGAGCTCTGTTGGGTCACATAGAGCCAGATGGCCGGGAAGCGCCTATCAGTTTTGCCTCAAGAACACTCTCAACAGCAGAACGTAATTACGCCCAGATTGACAAGGAGGCCCTAGCCATCATATTTGGGGTAAAGAAGTTCAGCCAGTACCTGTTAGGGAGACAGTTCGTCATCTACACAGACCACAAGCCACTCTTGGGGCTCCTGCATCACTCCAAGCCCATGCCCCAGATCATATCACCGCGTATGCTTCGGTGGAGTCTGATGTTGGGGGCCTACAGTTATGAACTTTGCTACAGGCCTGGGAAGATGCTGGCTAATGCTGATGCTCTGAGTCGCTTGCCTTTGAACCGGCCGATGGCTGAGACGCCACCACCCCTGGAGGTGCTGCTACTGGAGGAGGTTCCGGAGGCCCCACTCCATGCCCAGCGGATTGGCAGCCTCACACAGAAAGATCCAGTCTTATCACGGGTGCTACGCTGGCTGCTGCATGGCTGGCCCTCCGAGGTCCAGGAGGAGCATTTCAAGCCCTTCGTTCAGAGGCGCCATGAAATGTCTGCACACAAGAACTGCGTGCTCTGGGGAAGCCGTGTGGTGGTTCCTGCCGCTGCAAGAGAGGAGGTGCTGAAAATGCTGTATGACTCACACCCTGGGATTGTGCACATGAAGGCGTTGGCGAGAAGCTACGTCTGGTGGCCGGGGTTGGACCGAGACATGGAGGAGGTGGTAAAGAGCTGTGAGACATGTCAGCTGACTCGCCATAGCCCATCCAAGGCTCCCCTTCAACCCTGGGAGTGGACCACTCGTAAATGGTCAAGACTCCACATTGACTTTGCAGGGCCATTTCAGGGGAAGGTCTTTTTGATAGTGGTGGATTCTCATTCGAAATGGCTGGAGGTGGCTATCATGAGCTCCATGACATCCAGTGCAGTGATCAACGCGTTGCGTTTGCTGTTTGCCACACATGGGGTCCCCAACGTGCTGGTTTCGGACAATGGAGCAGCCGTCATGTCAGCGGAGTTCAAGGCTTTTGCAGGCAGAAATTGGATCCGCCACATGACCACAGCGCCCTATCAACCCTCCTCTAACGGGCAGGCAGAGAGGATGGTGCAAACCACAAAAGAGGCACTGGTGAGGATATCGGTGGGGGACTGGCAAACCAGATTGGCCAGGTTCCTGTTATCACAGCATACCACACCAAACTCAGCAACGGGGAAGAGTCCTGCCGAGATGCTGATGGGTCGCCGGCTGGCGACTGCACTGGACCGGCTACACCCAGACTACAGGGATGAGATGCACACAAAGCAAGAAGAGCTGGCTAAGAAGCACCAGGGCACCGCCAGGCAGTTCGAGCCGTCAGAGACTGTGTTTGCCCGTTGCTATGCAGGAGGAGACAAATGGATGCCTGCCGTGGTGGAGCAGGCCACGGGTCCCCTGTTGTACAGCGTCCGTACACCTGATGGCCAGCTACACAGACGCCACGTAGACCAGCTACGGGGTCGTACTCCGGTGAGAGTAACAGAGACGTCACAGGCTAGGCCATTGTCTCCGCCACCTCTGCCAGGCAGTGACAGCCTGCTTCCTGCAACAACGATGGAAGCCACATCGACAGAAGGTGTCACGGAGTCATCAGCCACGGAGGAAGGTTTTCCTGCGGTTAGCAGTGGCACCCCGACTATGCCTGTCCAGCGGCGATCAAGTCGGGTTAGATTCCGTCCCAGGCGCCTGGAGGACTAAGGGGTTTTATCTTGGGGAAAGGAGTGTTGTGTTTTGAGTTTTGCTTCAATTAAGTTTGTCCCAGTTCCCGGGTGTTACCTGAAGGGGGTGCTGGGGGGCTCGGTTTTACTTTGTCTGCATGGCAGAACCCGAAACTGAAAGTGAAAGACAATGTGCTGTAATGTCCACCCATTTACTCAGTAAACAGTAAAAGGTACATTCCGTCTCCTCTATTCATTACTGTTCGGTCAAGATGCAATAGACCTGAAACGTTAACTCTGTTTCTCTCTTCACAGATGTTGCCTGACCTGCTGAGTATCTCCAGCATTTTCTGTTTTTATTTCAGATTTCCAGCATCTGCAGTATTTTCTTTTTATACGTGTTTCTCTGGATTTGATATACCTGTTTCATGTTTCTTGTAGTCTTCTCTTCACTCAAAACAATTTTAGTCACATGAGTTTATTTTCATAATTTAGAGCCATAAATTTGCAAATTATTCTCGCCATTTAGGAGTGCAATCAGGAAGCAGTTCTTCACACGATTGGTAGTGATAATCTAGAAAACTCTCCCCCAAAAGATGCTGGGTCAGTTGAAATTTTCAAGACTGAGATTGATAAAATTTTGTTGGGTCAGGAATATGAATCAATGGCAAGTAAGTGGAGTTGTGGTACAGATCAGCCGTGATGGAATTAAATGGCGGCACCAGCTGCAAGGGTTGAATGGTCTACTCTTGTTCCAATGCATTGCACATACAGTTTTAGTAATACATTGTAATCTGAAGATTAACAAGCGTAAAACTTTAAAACAGAAGCAAAATACTGTGGATGTTGGAAACACTCAGCAGGTCAGGCAGCATCTGTGGAGAGAGAAACAGAGTTAACGTCTCAGGTTGATGAACTTCCTTCACCCCCTTTTGCCTTGCACCATCACCCCTTTGTCATTTAATCGCGCCTGCCTTCCACCCTACCATAGACCGTTTGTTGTTTCCTCCGCACCGCCCCCACCCCCCCCCCCCCCACCGCCTTTTCCCCTGGCTTTGTACTTGCTTATAAACCACTACATCTCTTAACAGTTATTAGATGAAAGGCCATCGACCTGAAACGTTAACTCGGTTTCTCTTGTCACAGATGCTGCCTTACCTTCAGTGTTGCCAGCATTTTCTGGGTTTTTTTTAAGTTAAAACTTTATTAGTGAAGCATTGCAGTTTGAAATGTGAAACATTGGAGCAATAGGTTAACGGTATCCAATCTTCTGTTTCGAAGTATGAATCTGTTTGTTGTGCAGATTTTGTTACGGTTAAATGCTGTACTTTACCTGAAACTTCCCAGATTATCTAACATCATGGGGAATGGGCAAGTATTTCAATATAAAGTACTGCTCTTCCACCACCTCCCTCCCACCCCCACAATGTCCCCGTCCCACCTGCCATAAAAAATCAAGTAATTTTACAACTTTTATTAGTTGTTGGCTAATTTCCGGTCACATCAGATTGACTGGGCAGAGGAGAGACCCTCCACTGATGTGTGTAGCGGATCCATCAGCACAGATCATCGTCCTCCGCATTATGGGTGTTAATTCTGGCCCTGCAGTGTAAAACAATCAGGTCCTGGCTGCATTAAATGGAACTGAAATACCTGTCACAATGCAAAAAGATTGCTGTTAAAAGTTTTCAGAATTTACTTTAAAATGTTTGTTGATTCAAAAGGCCTATAGGGTCAAGGCATTACTTCAGTGTAATTTATATGGACTATTCTTAGCGAAATACCATGGGTAAATGTATCAAGATAATGGAAAATCAATTATACACTTAACAGGAATGCGCTACAGTAAGAGCTTCAGTCGAGAGCTTGAGCAGGGTTCAGGGCAAGTCAGTCTCTGCCTTTTTTATAAAGCTGCCACCAATTTCCCATTCAGACTATTTAATACTGTTGTTGATACTCTCCAATGTGGTTTGGATTCTTTGAGTAGAGCTCTATTAATAATTCATTAGAAATGGTCCCACTGCAAAACTGACATGTGTCAGCAAGGTTTTGCAGCATTTAATCATTCTCCAGATACTTCAGATTGACAGCTTGTTCTAGGCTGAAGGTAACCTGAAGGCCGCACGTTGCGTATGAAAGTAGTAATTTTCCACAGTTCATATTTAATCTAGTGATTTGCGGCCTTCAAACAATAGAGAACAGTTTGCCTTCTGAGACCTGAGGATATCGCCAAAATAGATTGGGGTTGATGGAACTGTCTGCATTCAATTAAATGTGTTGCACTCAAATAGTATGAGGTTCGGTAAGTCTGCTGATTGTATATGTATAAGAATATGTAAAAAATCTACTCTTGTTTTCAGTGGCCTTTTCCTTTTGGTTCCAGAAAAGGAACCAAAAAAGCTCATGTGAATCAACTAACAGTAAATTTTGTAACATCGGCATTACTGTAGTTTCTCAGTATTTAGTCAGTCACATTCTTCATTTCTTCATTTTTCATTTACATTTAATTAGTCACTTTTCAGCCAATGTCCCAGATTCCTCCATCACCATCCCTGGGTATGTCCTGTCCCACCGGCAGGACAGACCCACTAGAGGTGGCGGTACAGTGGTATACAGTCGGGAGGGAGTGGCCCTGGGAGTCCTCAACATTGACTCTGGACCACATGAAATCTCATGGCTTCAGGTCAAGCATGGACAAGGAAACCTCCTGCTGATTGTCACCTACCACCCTCCCTCAGCTGATGAATCAGCACTCCTCCATGTTGAACATCACTTGGAAGAAGCACTGAGGGTAGCAAGGGCACAGAATGTACTCTTGGGGGGGGGGGGGGACTTCAATAAAACATGAGGTTTGCTGTTAAGGTTTCTGACATCAACTGAACTCATCATTAGGTGACTGTTTTTACACCCGTTGAGCCATATTTGTGTATAACTTACAGTCAAAAATTTTAAAGGAATGTTTGCAGTATGATTTTCTACTTTATTTTGTACTTAGTGATTAAGTGAGGTGACCCTCATATTTGAGTATTTAAATCCCTTGTGCTACATTCAAGTCATTCCCACTGACAGTCATTGTGAATCTAAGATCATTGGCCAGAATATTGCCGGTGCTCAGCGGACAGGATTGGTGGGGGGCCAGCAGTGAAATTTGATTTGATTGACCGGGTCGTGAACCCGCTGTCAAATCGCGCACACTTGCCTTTCCCAATGTCGGGTCTGCCAGCGCTGAGCAGACCTGACCAGCAGCAGCAGGGGACCTAATTTAAACAGTTATTGGTGTGTTGACAAGCCCTTAAGAGTGAATTTAACCTTACCCTTTGACTTTAACAGCTCGCCCACAGCTTCCACGCTGCTCCTGGACCCCGTCTGTTAATCTGAGGCAGAAGATGAGTGGCCATTGAATCAGCTGATGAGTGACAGCTTGAAATGCAGTATAAAAGCTCCCACTTCACACCTGTTTACTTTCCAAGCACAGAGGCTGTTGCTTTCTCCCTTTGGAACACAGATTGAGCTTTATGCAGGCTGCAAGTGTTTGGAGCAAACTCTCCAGCCAGTGTCACCTCATTGGAACAATCTCTCTCAGCATTGACAGATTGCTTCTGTCATCTCTACTTCACCTGCCATCTATTCCATCAGCATGGGTGCCCTTGAAACTATCTTACCTTGGTCCTTAGAATGCCACCACGATCAGCCCCAACACCAGCAGCACCAACAACAATACCAACATTCTCTGCAATCAACTGATGCTGCACAAGACACAGGGCATCAGCAACCGACCACATTGCTGCCTGGGACGCCAGGGATGGACTCACCATGGCCAGGTTTACTTCACTTGATGCTGTACACCCTGGCTGTCACATGATGTGTCAGTTTGGCACCACCCCACACCAACACCATAAAGCATCCCTACCATGCTCAAGCCATTGCTTTCACACTCATCACCATTACAGGGGGAACCATTATACCTCACCATTCACTGCAACTCACTAAGCCACTTCCAAAGGTGCACACAAATCTGTCCAAGAACACAAAGTGTTGAAAATAAAGATTTCAGTGTTTGATAGCACATTAACAGAAACTTAACATGAACATTGGCTAAAACACATAAGTGCCTACCCTTGTGTATTGTTAGTTGATATGATTGCACTAGGATGAGGGTGAGTGTGAGGGGGTGGCTAGTGTACATTATCAATGTAACCCTTTTTGTAGTTGATATCAAAAGTAAGGTGACCTTATGTCCCCATTTTCCAGGGCAAACAACGTCCCCAGAAGAGTCCCCAGTTCACAAAACCCATCCCCAAAGTGCACCCCTGGGCGGTGAGCGTACGCCCTGGGCAGTGAGCGTACCCGCTGGGCGGTGAGTGTACCCCTGGGCGGTGAGCGTACCCCTGGGCGGTGAGCGTACGCCCTGGGCAGTGAGCGTACCCGCTGGGCGGTGAGTGTACCCCTGGGCAGTGAGTGTCCCCCCCTGGGCGGTGAGTGTCCCCCTGGGCGGTGAGTGTACCCCTGGGCGGTGAGTGTACCCCTGGGCGGTGAGCGTACGCCCTGGGCGGTGAGTGTACCCCTGGGCGGTGAGTGTACCCCTGGGCGGTGAGTGTACCCGTGGGCGGTGAGTGTACCCGTGGGCGGTGAGTGTACCCCTGGGCGGTGAGTGTACCCCTGGGCGGTGAGTGTCCCCCTGGGCGGTGAGTGTCCCCCTGGGCGGTGAGTGTCCCCCTGGGCGGTGAGTGTCCCCCTGGGCGGTGAGCGTACGCCCTGGGCGGTGAGCGTACGCCCTGGGCGGTGAGCGTACGCCCTGGGCGGTGAGCGTACGCCCTGGGCGGTGAGCGTACCCCCTGGGCGGTGAGCGTACCCCCTGGGCGGTGAGTGTACGCCCTGGGCGGTGAGTGTACCCCTGGGCGGTGAGTGTCCCCCCCTGGGCGGTGAGTGTCCCCCTGGGCGGTGAGCGTACGCCCTGGGCGGTGAGCGTACGCCTTGGGCGGTGAGCGTACCCCTGGGCGGTGAGCGTACCCGTGGGCGGTGAGTGTACCCCTGGGCGGTGAGTGTCCCCCCCTGGGCGGTGAGTGTCCCCCTGGGCGGTGAGTGTCCCCCTGGGCGGTGAGCGTACGCCTTGGGCGGTGAGTGTACCCGTGGGCGGTGAGTGTCCCCCTGGGCGGTGAGTGTACCCCTGGGCGGTGAGTGTACCCTGGGTGGTGAGTGTACCCCTGGGCGGTGAGTGTACCCCTGGGCGGTGAGTGTACCCCTGGGCGGTGAGTGTACCCCTGGGCGGTGAGTGTACCCCTGGGCGGTGAGTGTACCCCTGGGCGGTGAGCGTACGCCCTGGGCGGTGAGCGTACGCCCTGGGCGGTGAGCGTACCCCTGGGCGGTGAGCGTACCCCCTGGGCGGTGAGCGTACCCCCTGGGCGGTGAGCGTACCCCCTGGGCGGTGAGCGTACCCCCTGGGCGGTGAGCGTACGCCCTGGGCGGTGAGCGTACCCCTGGGCGGTGAGCGTACCCCCTGGGCGGTGAGTGTCCCCCCCTGGGCAGTGAGTGTACCCCCCTGCACTGTCAGTTTGCAGCTCTAAG
This sequence comes from Somniosus microcephalus, assembly GCF_052327205.1. Taxonomy (NCBI): domain Eukaryota; kingdom Metazoa; phylum Chordata; class Chondrichthyes; order Squaliformes; family Somniosidae; genus Somniosus; species Somniosus microcephalus. Next base: position 81,148,371 of record NC_141001.1, on the reverse strand, counting down.
GCTAAATTAAAGAACAACTTATACAATGGGCAGAGTGACTCACTGTGCACGAGCGACTGGGCAGTCTATCTGCGAATGTGCTGGTTGTTGTTTCTGAGTTTCCGGCCAGGCTCATGCTGCTGCATTGTCAGTGCCAGAAGTGTCTGGGAGCACGGCAACCGGAGAGGGTGAGGGAGAGTCCGCACGGAGGGCCTGGTCACAGTCACGGGGGAAGGAGGGGCAGGCTAATCGTAGACACTGTTGTGGTGGGGGGGGGCGGTCAGGTGCAATTATCCCTTTAATTTGCATGCGTGGGTGGCCGTGCAGTATTCTGAAAGGTTCTGCGCAGTCTGCGTACCGGCTTTCACGCTATAAATACTGAGCATGCGCGGAAATTTAAAGGGACCGCGCATTCAAAGAAACAGGCCACACAGAACAAAGCGCAGCTCACAGGGAACATTAGTCAGGTGTGACCTCAGTCACTGGGCGGGCAGGTCAGATGTGACCTCAGTCACTGGGCGGGCGGGTCAGGTGTGACCTCAGTCACTGGGTGGGCGGGTCAGATGTGACCTCAGTGACTGCGGGGCGGGTCAGATGTGACCTCAGTCACTGGGCGGGTGGGTCAGATGTGACCTCAGTTGCTGGGGGGAGATCAGGTGTGACCTCAGTGACTGGGGGGGGAGGTCAGGTGTGACCTCAGTCACTGGGAGGAGGTTAGGTGTCTGAATGCACTTCACCATAATAATCTATTTTAAAGCCTTTCATTTTTGAAATTCTGTCTGATTTTTATTTTACCCCTTTGGGAGTTTATTATTTTGAAAATTTCCAAAATAAGAATATAGAAATTGTACGTTCAACCAGTCTTTTCAATAATGTAAGCAATGTCAGGTACCTGTATATACGTGCAGCAACCTTAATTTAAAAAGAGAAGGATATATAACTGTTTTACCGTTGGAAATTGTGTACCAATTTCATTATTTAACATGCACTATATGTAGGTTGGATTACCCTGTTCTTCTCTGCCTGTACGTCTCCCCCTCCCCCTCCCCCTCCCCCTCCCCCTTACTGTCTCTCTTTCACTCTCCTTGATGCTGCTCCTGTTTGCCATGCTACTTTCCTTCCCCTGTGTACCAATTCCTGTTTGTTGGTCAAGCAAGTCTCCTTGCAGCAGTCCTCTGCATCAATCCTGCATTGGCCAAACTATTTTGTCAGTCTTTCTAAGTGATTGAAATAAAATCCTGTGTGGCCTTTATAATGAAGTGGAACAGAACATTGGTTATTCCATTGGCACAGCAGTGGTTACATTTCAAACCGTTGGATTTCATTTTGTTGCCCTCACTAGTGCAATTTGAAGATAATCAAAAACATATTCAAAAAAAGACTTGATTTAATTAGATCCAGATAAGCTCCTTGGACTGATACAAGTTAATGGCCCGGATTTTATGGGCCTCAGAAAGGCCCCTCAAGTTCCGGGTTTCCGTATGCGCTGCGCATGCGTGAAAACCCGGAACTTGCGATCTGTCAAATTTCTCCTTGACAGACGTCCGCATGTGCCCCATAAACACTTTTTTGCTTGCGCAGAGTTGGGCTATTTGCCCAACTACTGCCCAGTGAATGCCCACGAAACCATTACGCCTGGTAAAAATAAGCGTAAGGCCTGTTTTTACCAGCGTAAGGGTTAAAATAATTATTAAATTAAAATTTAAATAATGATTAAAACATACAAGAATGGTAGCATAGTGGTAATATCACTGGGCTAGTAATCCAGAGACCTGGACTAATGATCCAGAGACATGAGTTCAAATTCCACCATGGCTGCTGGGGAAAATAAATTCAGTTAATAAAATAAATCTGGAATAAAAAGCTAGTATCAGTAATGGTGAAACTATCGGATTGTCATAAAGACCCATCTGGTTCACTAATGCCCTTCAGGGAAGGAAATCTGCCATCCTCACCTGGTCTGGCCTATATGTGACTCCAGACCCACAGCAAAGTGGTTGACTCTTAACTGCCCTCTGAAATGGCCTAGCAAACCACTCAGTTGTAACAAACTACAACAAAATGCAATAATAAGAATGAAACCAGATGGACCACCTGGCATTGATCTCAGCACTGGCTATGGACATGACAATGGCACACCCAGCCCAGATGACCTTGCAAAGTCCTCCTCACCAACATCTGGGAGAGCTGTCCCACAGACTAGTCAAGCAACAGCCTGGCACAGTCATACTCACAGAATCATACCTTTCAGCAAATGTCCCAAACTCCTCCATCACCATCCCTGGGTATGTCCTGTACCACCGCCACAGTGGTATACAATCGCGATGGAGTGGGCCTGGGAGTCCTCAACTTTGTCTCATGGCTTCAGGTCAAGCATAGGCAAAGAAACCTCCTGCTGATTACCACCTACCGCCCTCCCTCAGCTGATGAATCAGTACTCCTCCATGTTGAAAACCACTTGGAATAAGCACTGAGGGTAGCAAGGGCACAGAATGTACTCTGGGTGGGGGACTTCAATGTCTATCACCAAGAGTGGCTCGGTAGCACCACTACTGACCGAGCTGGCCGAGTCCTGAAGGATATAGCTGTCAGTCTGGGCCTGCAACAGGTGGTGAGAGAACCAACACGAGGGGAAAAACCTACTTGACCTCGTCCTCACCAATCTACCTGTCGCAGATGCATCTGTCCATGACAGTATTGGTAGCACTGACCACCGCAAAGTCACTGGGGAGACAAACATCCTGTCTTCACACTGAGGACACCCTCCATCATGTGTGGCACTACCACTGTGCTAAATGGGATAGATTCAGAACAGATCTAGCAGCTCAAAACTAGGCATCCATGAGGTGCTGTGGGCCATCAGCAGCAGCAGAATTGTATTCCACCACAATCTGTAACCTCATGGCCTGGCATATCCCTCACTCTACCATTACCACCAAGCCAGGGGACCAACCCTAGTTCAACAAGGAGCAGCACCAGGCGTACCTAAAAATGAGATGCCAACCTGGGGAAGCTGCAACACAGGACTACATGCATGCTAAAAAGTGGAAGCAGCATGCTATAGACAGGGCTAAGTGAACCCACAATCAACAGATCAAATCAAAACTCTGTAGTCCTGCCACATCCAGTCGTGAATGGCGGTGGACCATTAACCAACTATCAGAAGGAGGAGGCTCCATGAATATCCCCATTCTCAATGATGGTGGAGTCCAGCACATAAGTGCAAAAGACAAAGCTGAAGCATTTGCAACCATCTTCAGCCAGAAGTGCCGAGTGGATGATCCATATTGGAGTACTCCTGAGGTCCCCTCTATCACAGAAGCCAGTCTTCAGCCAATTCGATTCACTCCATGTGATATCAAGAAACAGCTGAGCGCACTGGATACAGCAAAGGCTATGGGCCCCGACAACATCCCGGCTGTGGTGCTGATGACATGTACTCCAGAACTAGCCAAGCTGTTCCAGTACGGCTATAACACTGGCATCAAACTGCCCAGGTATGTTCTGTCCACAAAAAGCAGGACAAATCCAATCTGGCCAATTACCACCCCATCAGTCTACTCTCAATCATCAGCAAAGTGATGGAAGGTGTCATCAACAGTGCTATCAAGTGGCACTTACTCACCAATAACCTGCTCACTGATGCCCAGTTTGGGTTCCGTCAAGACCACTCAGCTCACGACCTCATTACAGCCTTGGTCCAAACATGGACAAAGGAGCTGAATTCCAGAGGTGAGATGAGAGTGACTTATCAAGGAGCCCTAGTAAAACTGAAGTCAATGGGAATTGGGGGGGAAAATCTCCACTGGCTGGAGAAATACCTAGCACAAAGGAAGATGGTTGAAGATCAATCATCACAGCCCCAGGACATCGCTGCAGTAGTTCCTCAGGGCAGTGTCCTAGGCCCAACCATCTTCAGCTGCTTCATCAATGACCTCCCCTCCAACATAAGGCCAGAAATGGGGATGTTCGCTGATGACTGCACAGTGTTCAGTGCCATTCACAACTCCTCAGATAATGAAGCAGTCCATGCCCACATGCAACAAGACCTGGGCTATGTTCAGGCTTGGGCTGATAAGTGGCAGGTAACATTTGTGAGTGTCTCACCTCCTGAATCCTCAAAGCCCTTCCACCATCTACAAGGTACAGGTAGTGTGAAGGAACACTCTCCACTTGCCTGGATGAGTGCAGCTCCAACAACACTCAAGAAGCTCAACACCATCCAGGACAAAGCAGCCCGCTTGATTGGCACCCCATCCACCACCATAAACATTCACTCCCTCCACCACCAGCGTACCGTGGCTGCAGTGTGTACCATCTACATGATGTACTGCAGCAACTCGCCAAGGCTTCTTCAGTAGCACCTCCCAAACCCGCGACCTCTTCCACCTAGAAGGACAAGGGCAGCAGGCGCATGGGAACACCACCACCTCCAAGTTCCCCTCCAAGTCACATACCATCCTGACTTAGAAGTATATCGCCGATCCTTCATCGATGCTGGGTCAAAATCCTGAAACTCCCTACCTAACAGCACTGTGGGAGTACCTTCACCACATAGACTGCAGCGGTTCAAGAAGACGGCTCACCACCACCTTCTCAAGGGTAATTAGGGATGGGCAATAAATGCTGGCCTTGCCAGCGATGCCCACATCCCATAAAAAGACAACAAATAAAAAAAAAACATTTAAAATTAGTTCGTGTAAATTTTGGGCCAGATTAAAATATTTTTGTTATATTTCAAAAAATTAAATCTTTGTTTTAAATGCTTAATTAAAGGGACTTTTAATTAATTTTGAACTTGGGAATATTTAATTTTATTAGAATTGTGTTTTATTTGGGGATTTTTCATATGCTTATGGGGATTCCGTTCGTAAATGTAATCCCCAGAAGCTTATGAGGAATCCCCCTTTATAATTGGTTGGCCTGGCCCCCGTGATCCCAGGGACGCTTCTGAACCGTCTGCATCCCTGGGATCCGTGTGCCTGGAGGCGCAGGACCCGGAGACTCCGAAGCTCCGGAGACACCAGGTACTTACAGATTTTCTTTTGTGTCAGGCATATTCTTCTGGTACCCCTCCGACTGCAAATTCAGGGCCATTAATTTTATCAGAATTCTCTGAAACCTGTATAAGTAAAGGCATTTTGAAGTAAATGCATATAAATCATTCGTATTTTACCCGAAGCCTTTAATCTCTTGTAGAAAACGACACCTGGGGTAAACTTTCAATTTGCCATCCAGACGTAAAACCAGTCTTTCAGATCGGCTGCCCGTTATAGAAACTGCCTGATTTTGATTTCCATTGATATCCCATAAACAATTTTCTGACAACAAAAAAATAAGGAATTACTAAACTAGAGTAAAATGTAGTAGCCAACTAGTGTTAATCACAAAGTCACAAATTCAGGTCGTACCTGCCTGTCCTTGAAGCTTGCATTACTTCTTCTGACTGCATTATACCAGTTCTTGGCCAGTGCCATCTGTGGGATTGACATTCCACCTCAGAAAAGTGGTAAAAACTGTCTGCATTTTGCTCCCATTGTAGGCCTGCTTTGGAACACTGCCAAGTGCTTCACTGCTGAAAACAGACACGCATAACAGATTCACTGTGGAGATGTGTATCGTCGTGACTCTTTAATTTTCTGTCATTATTAATACATAAAAATCACTTTTCCTTCTGTCAGTCATCACACTTCAATTTCCCCATGATCGTCATGACTGTCACACTGCCCCGCTCAACTCTGCTAACAGGAGTAAGACACAATGGACTAGTTCCCTTCCCGCGGCCCCATCTCCCATTGAGATCATCACGCTGTTGTGCGACACTCTGTTTAGCAGCTATCGTGTATTGATTGCGAGTTTGACACTAGTCAATACGTTAATGTAATGTGCGAGTTTAACACCAGTTAATATGGTAATGTAATGTGCATTGCATTATGGGAATTACCCGGGAAAGCTGCAGTCAGCCATTTTACCAATAAAGTAAAGGCCACAGTTGTAAGCCTGTCTGCCTGACTCTGATTTAATTCGACGTATCTACATGCTTGATTGAACATATTAAAGCATAGATACAACATTGACGATGAGGATAACGAAAGGAATCATTTTAAATAGGTAGTTGCCCAAGTTTAGTTAGCTAGGATGGAGAAGACTGGCATTCAAAATTTTGCTTGCTTCGCCGAGCCAGCCACATTGGGTCCAAGATGGACGAGGTGGTTAACGTCTTTTGAGCTTTATGCCGATGGCAAAGGACTCATTATCGACGATACCTCTACAGCTGCCACAAAGCAGAGGAGAAGAGCTCTACTTCTACACCTAGCAGGACCAGATGTCCAGGATATCTTTTTGACTCTACCAGACACAGGAGAGCCAGCATACTACACGGCGGCGGTTAGTGCTTTGAATCACTACTTCGTGCCCCAGGTCAACGCAGCATTTGCTAGACAGACTTTTCATAAGTTGTCCCAGAAGGCAGGTGAGACTGTGCAACAATTTGCTACTTGCTTGCGGCAGGGTGCTAAAGACTGTGCTTTTGGGGGGATGTGGATAATCAAATAAGAGACGCTATCCTGAGTAGGTGCACTTCAGCCTATGTGCGGAGGAAATTGCTAGAGGAAGTGCATGGTCTAACGCTCGCCCGCACGTTACAATTGGCCTCACAATGTGAAAACGTCGAGGAGCAGATGTCAGCCATGTCAAGTACAGAGAAGGCGGAGACAGATACTGTTCGTCGTGTTACACAGAAAAGAGGGCATTATACGAAAAGCTCAACAGAGAAGCCAAAAGAAATGGCGATAGGAACGAAAGGAAATGTTACAGATGTGGACACACAGACCACATGGGCAGAGATCCAAAATGCCCAGCACGCGGACAAACGTGTCATAAGTGCAAGGGAAAGGATCATTTCTCCAAAGTATGTCGCACAAAGGGTACAAAGAAACACAGTGTGAACAAGGTAGAGGAACAAAATGACTGTGCATTTGCTGTTACTTGAAATAACGTGACAGAGAGACTTACCTTTTGTGTGGGGGGAGTAAACCTGAGAATGTTAATTGATTCGGGTGCAACTAATAATGTGATAGATGAGAATACATGGGAAGGATTAAAGTCAGAACACATTAAGTGTCAGTCACATGTCCATAAGACAGAGAGAAAGTTATTCTCTTATGCTTCTAGCCGACCACTGTCAGTTAAAGGTGTATTCACATGTGGGATTACAACAAGTAAGAGAACTGAGCAGGCGGAGTTCATTGTGGTTAAAGGCCATGGAGAACCATTGCTAGGAAGGGAGACAGCCATGAAACTGGGAGTTTTAAAAATAGGCGCAGATGTCTCAGCTGTGGTAGATGTAAGACAGCTACTAGAACAGCGGTGTCCAAAGGTGTACCAGGGAGTAGGAAGGCTGAACACAAAACAGATCAGTTTATATATCGACCCACAAGTGAAGCCTGTGGCCCAGTCACTCAGGTGTATACCATTCAACTTAAGGGGGGCAGTGGAGGCCAAAATAAAACAATTGAGGGACATGGACATTATCGAACCTGTAACTGGTCCCACCCCATGGGTAAATCCTGTGGTTATTGTACCAAAAGCGGATTAGGGTGTAAGGTTATGCCTAGAGATGAGACGAGCAAACCAGGCAATAGTGAGGGAACGATATCCAATCCCCACCGTTGATGAGATACTCCAAGGTATGAACGGCTCGACGGTGTTTAGTAAGCTAAACCTGAAATGGGGTTATCACCAGCTAGAACTGACCCCTGAGTCACAAGAAATCACAACGTTTGCAGTGCATAACGGAGTATACAGGTACAAGAGGCTGATATTCGGTGTATCTTCAGCTAGTGAGCAATATCAGCACGAGATAGCTAATGCCTTAGCTGGAATAGAGGGTGTTTAAAACACCTCATACGACATTATCGTGCATGCACACGACCAGGAAATGCACGACAGACGCCTGCACGCTGTCATGACCAGACTAATGGAAAGTGGACTGACACTAAACTCAGAGAAGAGCCAATTCAACATGGACTGATTGATTTTCATGGGAATCCTGTTGTCTGAAAAGGGCATCGGACCAACAGCAGAGAGAGTGCAAGCGGTCGCAGAAGCTCGGGAACCAGAGAATGCTACAGAGGTGAGGAGTTTCTTGGGACTCGTTGGGTACAGTAGCAGATTCATCCCGCAGTTTGCAATGCTATCAGAGCCACTGCGATGCCTGATGAGAAAAGACACACCATTTAAATTTGGACCACAACAGAGACAGTCATTCAGTGCACTCAAGGAAGATTTGGCCAGAGCCGGTACTTTAGCATATTTTGATAAGGACGCACCAACCAAGGTGACAGCAGATGCCAGTCCTGTAGGTTTAGGCGCAGTACTAGTTCAGGACCAACAGGGACAAAAGGTGCAAATATGCTATGTAAGTCGTAGTTTAACAGACTGAGAGGAAATACTCTCAAACAGAGAGAGAGGCTTTAGCTCTCGTATGGGCTTGTGAGAGGCTGCATCCATATGTGTATGGCCGAAAATTTAACTTGGTAACTGACCATAAGCCATTACAAGTGATATACGGCCCACACTCTAAACCATGTGCCTGTATAGAGAGATGGGTACTTAGATTACAGCCGTATGATTTTAAGGTGATACACATTCCAGGCAAGCAAAACATTGCAGACCCACTGTCACGATTGCTGGGGGAGGCAGCAAAACAGGAGAGACATTCTCATGGCTCAGATGAATATGTGAGATTTGTTGCTGTGAGTGCGACACCAAAAGCACTCACTACTAGAGAGGTGGAGGAAGCCTCTGCTACCGACCCAGAGCTGATTGAGGTACAGAAGGCAATCACAAACCGACATTTTGAGAACTGTAAAGCTTATGCAGCAATTGCAAATGAGCTGTGCGTAGTGGGGTACCTAGTTCTTTGGGGAACACACATCGTGCTACCCACAGTGTTACATGCACGAGCCCTGGTGTTAGCACATGAAGGACACGTGGGAATAGTTGGAACAAAGCAACATCTCAGAACCAAGGTTTGGTGGCCTGGCATGGACAAGGCAGCTGAAAAACACTGTAAAGCGTGCCACGGCTGCCAGATAGTAGCCAGACCCGACCCACCTGAACCATTGAGACCAACACCATTACCGGAGGGCCCCTGGCAGGATGCAGCTATAGACTTACTGGGACCCTTGCCATCCAACCACTCCGTTCTTGTGGTAGTTGATTATTATAGTCATTACTATGAATACGACATCATGACCTCCACAACAACAGAGAAGGTTATTGATAGTTTAGAGTCAATCTTCAGCCATCATGGTTTGCCAATCACCTGCAAATCTGATAATGGTCCCCAATTCAGATCTAAATTATTCAAAGAATACTGTGAAAGCAATGGGATCAAACACCTGAAAACGACAGCAAAATGGGCTCAGGCTAACGGAGAAGTCGAGCGCCAGAATGCATCGCTGATGAAGTGAATCAGAATTGCTCAGTCAGAAGGACTAGATTGGAAACGTGAACCTAGAAAATATGTGACTGTGTACAGAAGCATTGACCATGCCACGACAGGAAAGAGCCCGGCAGAGCTGCTCTTTAAACGAAAAATGAGAGGAAAGCTGCCAGACATCACAGAGTCGTGCGCAGACATGGAAGTATGTGACCGGGATGCAGAACAAAAAGGCAAGTCCAAACTGTACGCAGATGGACGGCGGAGAACACAATACTCAGAGGTGGAAGTTGGCGACACGGTGCTGGTACGGCAGGACAAAGTGGACAAGTTCACCATTCCTTTTAATGCCACACTGCACAAAGTTTTGAGTAAAACAGGGAGCCAAGTAGTAGTGGAATCTCCAGAAGGAGCACACTACTCGAGAAACACTACGTTTGTGAAGAAATACAGAACCAATGGACCAAAGGAGACACTCCATGAGCAGGAGGAAACACAAGGGACTGAGGACAGTATAGTAGACCCTGACATACATACCACTGTGACACAGGCAATACCCACTGACACCAACATGTCAGACATACCCAATACAGCCAGACCTCAAAGGGTTAAAAGAAAACCCCAAAGACTGTCTGATTATGTCACAACATAAACTGTGCGAGAACTGCATGGGTGATGTTAAATGTTTAAACCAGGGAATTATTTAGTTGTGTGGTAAGACACAAGTTTGTAAAAAGTTTATAAACCAAATAAGTTATGCAGTGTTATTGTAAGCAACTGTTTGTAAACTGCAAGTTTGTTTCCAAGGAAAAGGGGGATGTCGTGTATTGATTGCGAGTTTGACACTAGTCAATACGGTAATGTAATGTGCGAGCTTAACACCAGTTAATACGGTAATGTAATGTGCATTGCATTATGGGAATTACCCGGGAAAGCTGCAGTCAGCCATTTTACCAATAAAGTAAAGATCACAGTTGTGAGCCTGTCTGCCTGACTCTGATTTAATTCGACGTATCTACATGCTTGATTGAACGTATTAAAGCATAGATACAACAGCAGCCTAGCCCAGGATTGCTATATTACTGAGCTGTCACTGCGTTCTTCAATACTGCAAAGATTTAGAATATCAATAAAAGATAATTAGAGTTTGGAGGGAAGCTGCAGTCTTGGAATTAATTAATGCCATTAACAATCAGACTCTTAAGAACACACAAAGAGTGAGCTTCCTGTTGACCACGTTTTTCTGCTAATCTTCTAAAATATATTTTTCTGTCAGCCTTCGGAAAGTGACCATGTGTGGAAGAGTGGTTAGAAATTTCAAAAAAGCTGCAGATCAGGAAAAACGTTTTGAGTATCACTTGAGTTTCAGTATTTTCTTGACTAATTATTTATCTCTGTATAGAATAAAAGATTGTCTCTATTTTTCTCAGACATTTTGTAGGTCGCTGGTAATGTATTATTGTTCATATGGTTCCCAATTACCAGACCTCATGCCCCTGACTTCAGTTCTCTGCAGTTAGTCTCCTTCACAGAAATCACAGAAAGCCCCACAGTGCAGATAGAGGCCATGTCGGCCCATCGAGCCTGCACCGACACATATCCCACCCTATCCCCGTAACCCCACGTATTTAATCCCCTAACACTAAGGGTCAATTTTATCATAGCCAAATCAACCTAACCCGCACATCTTTGGACTGTGGGAGGAAACCGGAGCACCCAGAGGAAACCCACGCAGACACAGGGAGAATGTGCAAACTCCACACAGACAGTCGCCCGAGGCCGGATTTGAACCCGGGTCCCTGGCGCTGTGAGGCAACAGTGCTAACCACTATGCCACCGTGCCTCCTTGCTCCTGACCTGTCCTCAACAGAAACATGGCTTAAAACTAGTGAGGACCAAGCATTTAATATTGAAGGGTGCAAGGTGTTCAGAAAAGATAGGGAAGGAAAAAAGGGAGGTGGGGTGGCAGTGCCGATTAAGGAAGACATTGTAGTGTAGGAAAGGGAGGATGTTCTTGAGGGGACAAGGACAGAATCCATTTGGTTAGAGTTGAGGAGCAAAAAGGGTATGATCACGCTATTGGGGGTATACTATAGGCCTCCAAATAGTGAGAGGGAGGTAGAGGAGCAAATCTGCAGGGAAATCGCAGAGATATGCAAGAGCTATAGAGTGGCGATATTGGGGGACTTTAATTACCCAAGTATTGATTGGGATAATGCTAGGGTAAAGGGAAAGGAGGGGGAGGAATTTCTGAAGTGTGTTCAGGAGAATTTCCTTGACCAGTATGTTCTTGGCTCAACTAGGAAGGAGGCATTGCTGGATCTGGTGCTGGGGAATGAGGTGGACCAGGTTGACCAAGTGTCTGTGAGAGAATGCTTGGGTACAAGTGATCATCGTATCATAAGATTTAGATTAGCAATGGAGAGGAGCAAGGAACAATCTGGAGTGGAACTTCTAAACTGGAATAGGGCTAACTTCAATGGGATGCAAAAGGATCTAGCCAGGGTAAAATGGAACCGAAGGCAGATGGGAAAAACTGTACCGGAACAATCAGTGATCTTTAAGGAGAAGATGTTCCAAGTACAGGCTAGGTACATTCCAACAAGAGGGGAGGGTAAGGGAACCAAAGCAAGGGCTCCTTGGATGACGAGGGAGATAGAAAAGATGATGAAACAAAAAAAAGGTGTGTGGTGAATGTCAGGTGAATTCTACAAGGAAGATCCAGACCAAATACAATAAGTTGAGAGGGGAAAATAAGATTGACAAAGAGAGAATATGAGAGTAGAATGGCGGTTAACTTAAAGGAAACCCAAAAATCTTCTACCGGCATGTAAACAGTAAGCAGGTAGTAAGAGGCGGGTGGGGCCTATTAAGGACAAAGAAGGTGATATATGCTTAGAGGCGCAGGGCAAGGCTAGAATATTCAATGAGTACTTTGTATCGGTGTTTACTAAGGAGGTGGATGCTGACAAAATATCAGTAGAATTGGAAAAGGTAGAAGCAATGGAAGGGGTGAAAATTGGTAGACTGGATCTACTAGAAAGGCTGGGTATGCTTAGAGTGGATAAGTTGCCTGGTCCAGATGGCTTGTATCCCAGATTACTAAGGGAATTGGGGGTAAGAGATAGCAGAAGGGCTTGCCATAATTTTCCAATCTTCCTTAGGTGCGGGGGAGGTGCCTGAGGATTGGAAAGTGGCAAATGTGACATCATTGTTCAAGAAAGGGTGTAAGGACAATCCTAGTAACTACAGGCCGGTCAGTTTAACATTAGTGGTGGGTAAAGTTTTAGAAACAAAATCAAGGAAAAAATTAACGGGCACTTGGAGAGGTTTAAGCTAATTAAGGAGAGCCAACATGGATTTGTAAAAGGCAGATCGTGTTTGACTAATCTAATTGAATTTTTTGATGAAGTAACAGGGAGGATCGATGAAGGGAATGCAATGGATGTTGTCTACATAGATTTTAGGAAGGCATTTGACAAAGTACCACATAGAAGGCTGGTTAACAAAATTGAGGCTCATGGAATAGGTGGATCAGCAGTAGCTTGGATAAGGAATTGGCTTAAGGACAGAAAACAGCGAGTTGTGGTAAATGGCTGTTTTTCAGACTAGAGGATGGTAGACAGTGGTGTTCCCCAAGGGTCAGTGCTGGGACCACTGCTTTTTTTGATATATATAAATGACCTGGATATTGGAATACAGAGTAGAATCTCTAAATTTGCCAGTGACACCAAACTTGGGGGGGTGGCAAACAGTGAGGATGATACCAATCAACTGCAGCAGGACATAGAAAGGCTAGCAGAATGGGCAGACAAGTGGCAGATGGAATTTAATACAGAGGAGTGTGAGGCGATGCATTTTGGCAGAAGGAACAGGGAGAGGCAATATACACTTAATGGCACAGTTTTACAGAGTGTACAGGGACAGAGAGACCTGGGAGTTCGTGTGCATAGGTCCCTGAAGGTGATGGACATATTGAGGGAGTGGTTAGTAAAGCATATGGGATCTTGGGCTTCATAAATAGAGGTATTGAGTAGAAAAGTAGAGAAGTTATGCTGAACCTTTATAAAGCGCTGGTTAGGCCACAACTGGAGTATTGCCTCCAGTTCTGGTCACCACACTTTAGGAAGGATGTGAAGGCACTTGAGAGGGTGCAGAGGAGATTTACCAGAATGGTTCCGGGGATGGGGGAATCTTAGCCACAAGGACAGGTTGGAGAAGCTGGATTTGTTTTAATTTGAGTAAAGGAGGTTGAGGGGTGATTTGATAGAAGTGTACAAGATTATGACAGGTTTTGATAGGCTAGATTGGGAAAGGCTGTTCCCACTAGTTGATGGTACAAGGACTAGGGGACACAGATTTAAGGCTTTGGGAAAGAAATATAGGGGGGATGTGAGGAAAAACTATTTTACGCAATGAGTGGTGAGGACCTGGAACTCGCTGCCAATGGAAGTGGTGGAGGCGGAGATACTCAATGTTTTCAAGGGGAGACTGGATAGGCACTTGAGGGAAATAAACTTGCATGTCTATGGGGATACAGCGGGGAATGGGACTGACTGGATTGCTCTACAGAGAGCTGGCATGGACTCGATGGACCGAATGGCCTCCTTCTGTGCCGTTATGACTCTGTGGGCTGGATTTTACCAGCCCTGAGGAGATGGGTCTTCAGGCAGGACTGCTGGGAAAATCAAAAACCCACCTCCAACTAATCTTCCCGGGAGTCGGGTCCCCGATTTGCGCAGGGTCCCGACTCCTAGAGGCGGGAAGAGGAATACAGCCACTTAACTGCCTGTCAATAGGCAGTTTACAGGCAGTTAAACGGCTTTTTCCCATTTTGAGCCTCCTGCTACAGGCGTCCCAATGTCAGGGAACCCTGCCAGGGTAAGTGAGGCATGATGTGGGTCTTTTGTACTGTTGGTGTACAGATGACAGCTGCAGAAGTGGTGTGAAGGATGCAATGGGACACTGGTGAGTATCAGAGGTAAGGAAATGTTGGGAAAGTCATTTTTAATGTGTTTAGATGTTTCTGTAGGTGACAAGCTTTGAAGTGTTTGTGTGTCCTCACCTCATTGGGAGAAGTGACAGAGCCCTATGACTCTATGGGCTGGATTTTCATTCAGGTGTGGGTTGGTGTCGTGTAATCTGCATTTTGTGTTATCCACACAAATCTAATTCATTGTGGGAGATTGATGCAATTTTAACTTATATGCCCAATTGAGTTCCAGCGTGTGGGAGCCCATGGCAAATGAGTATTTCCAGTCTGAAAGTCGCATAATATGACGTCATTATTGCTGCTGCATTTAAGTTCTGCAACAAGCCTTGCTTCTTCTGCAGGCTGCCAACCTTTTGGCATTTACTGTTAGAGGAATCTGGAGTCACAATGGCCAGCGACAGACCTAGGGCTGCTCCCAGGTTCGACGACGTTGCCCTACAGGCTCTGGTTGAGGGAGCAAGAGCTCACAAGGAGGTGCTCTTCCCTTCATCAGGGAGGAAGAAGCCCCCCCAGCAGACAAAGGCTGTGTGGCTGCAAGTGGCAGAGGAGGTCAACTCATTATCAGCTACCCGCAGAACATGGATGCAGTGCAGGAAGAGATTTCATGACCTTCAGCGCACTGGAAAAGTAAATATGAATTTCCCATCACTCTCAATCTGATCCCCATTGCCTTCCCTCACCAGCACTCAGCTTGACACTGACATCCATGCACCCTTACCCATTCCCTCTCTCGCTATGCCCACATTCACCTAACTATTCGACTATGCAGCCCTCACACTCCCTATCACTGTGATGCTATGAAAACAACTGGCAACACACAGGGAGGGCCCTTGGTCTTGCCACCTCACTCCATCTTTGTCTCCTTCTAAGCATCTATGCTATGGATACTCTACACTCACTCCTTCATTCTCACTCAACCTCCACTTGTCTCCCTCATTGCAGGAAAAGAGAGCTCACAATAAAAGAGAACGAGCAAGGGCAGGAGGAGGGCCAGCCTCAGTAGCCCACCTCACCCCCTGGGAGGAGGCGGTCCTGGAGGTCGTAGGACTGGAGAACGACGTGCATGTGAGGGATGGACAGATGGGTGCACCACACCAAACTTGTGACAGAATAGTTTTCCATCTCATTGACATTGCATGAGTCGCTGATAATGTTTCGGAAGCTCTAACAGATGGACTAATGATCATCTGCAATATGCAATGTGCATGTAACCTTGGCATCACATCTCTGACTCTTTCCTTTACTCCCCCACAGGACCATCGCAAGCATCCGTCCCCACTAGCCAGGAGGAACAGCATGAGCCTCCAGACTCCTCAGAGGAAGCTGCAACCTCTGAGGGCGCAGCGTCAGCAGAATTCAGTGCACCCAGCACTAGCGCAGACACTCACATCTCGGTGGGACCTTCGGGACATAGAGTAGTGTTGTCACCTGGTGTATCACAGCTCACAAGTGAGCATCAGCAGATTGTGGAGACAGGGACAGCAGTGGAGAGTCCTACTCGGAGGGCGCAGGACTCTGCCAGCTCGGCTCAGCTGCATGTCGACCCTCTGCCTCTGGGTCCATCCACAGTAACAGCCATGATGGCACTCCAGGAAAAGATGCAGGAATCTCTGGCAGGTTTTGTCTCCAAGGTCACTGCGAGTGTGGAGCAAATGGAGGAGTCCGTAGTGAACATGAGCAGAGCCTTTGTGGAGTCATTGGCGCATGAACGCATCACCACAGAAAGGATGGCAACCTCCGTGGAAAGGATGGCTACAGTAGAGGAGAGGAGGGCTACAGCCATGGAGGAGCTAAGTCGCCAGAGTGTTGAAAACATGGTGAGTGTTCAGAATAGACTGACATCTCTGGAGGAGCGATGGTCAGCTATTGAACAGAGAAACCAGACCTTCATGGCAGTCCCTCTGAGTAGGACTGCCAGTGCAGATACGGGTCCCCATGGACCCCCTGATGTGCAGCAAGGTGCTCTCAAGCCACTTGCAAGTGCTGAGGAGGAACCTGACCCATGAGGGGGAAGTTGGTGGCAGACTTCAAGGAAGTGGGGGCTCCTCTCCAAGCGCTCACGCTTCCATGCCACTGCAGAGCTCTCGGTCAGAGCCCCACCGGAGTACACACCCAAGTGAGATAGGCGTCTCAATCCCTGCACAGCCGCAGGAACAGCAGACTGCTGACGAGCCCTCACAGGTTCGCCACCCCAGAGGATGCCCGCCAAACGTGTCGAGACAGGAGCAGCAAGAAAGTGAGCAAGGGGCCTCCACATCTGCTGAAGCCACAGGGGAAGCGCCACGTAGGAGCACGCATAAGAGAAAGATACTGCACAAATAGTCACAAGGGTAGTCACTTGGGTGAAATTTGATATTTTATGTGTAAAAGCCATCATATGAATCAGGTACATAAAAAATCTGATGGCTTCTGCTGTAGTTGTGGCGTGTGTCATTTCGCAAATGGGACTTCCACATTGATGGCTTAGGATTACTTGCAATTGTCAGTATGGTGGTCAAATTGCTAGGAATCAGCTGGTTCATGGCCATTGTCGATGCTCAGGTAAGAAGATGTGAGGCAAAAGTGCTTGAGTGGCTAGGCTAAGCAAATCTGGCCAAGGTGAGTGCATTCCTTGCATCCCAGGCAGCTATGTTCTCGTGTACTGCTGCCGCTGGTTGATGGGCCTCTGCAGGATGTTCATTTTTGCTCACCTCCTCCTCCTCCTCCTCATCTGAGGAGGAGATGTGAGGAGCCACTTGGTCCTCAGGAAGCTGCAAGCCACGATGCTGTGCCATGTTGTGAAGTGCACAGCAAACCAGGACAATTCTGGAGACCCTGGCTGCTGAGTACTGCAGGACTCCACTTGATCTATCCAGGCATCTGAAGCGCATCTTCAGCAAACCAATGGTTTGCTCGATTATGGCTCTGGTGGACATGTGGCTGGAGTTGTAGCTCTCCTCAGCTTTGTTGGATGGTCTCCTCAACGGCGTCATTAGCCACGCCCTCAGGGGATAGTCCTTGTCTCCAAGTAGCCATCCGTTAAGTTGGTCTGGCAGACTGAATAACGGAGGCACACTAGACTGACGCAGTATGAAGGAGTCATGGCAACTGTAAAATTTCCTTCTTGTGGTCACACACCAGCTGAACATTAAGGGAGTGGAAGCCCTTGCGATTGACAAAAATACCTGGATTGCGATGGGGTGCCTTAAGGACCACATGTGTGCAGTCAACGACGCCCTGCACCCTTGGAAAGCCTGCCAGATGAGCTAATCCAACTGCACGCGCCATGACACTTGCTCGATCCTTGGTGAAATGGATGTGATTGTGCACGAGGGCAAAGAGGGCATTGGTTACCTGTGTGATGCAAGTGTGTGCGGCCACCTGCGAGATGCTGCTGATGTCTGCTGCTGATCCCTGGAATGAGCGTGAGGCAAAAATGTTGAGTGCGGTGGTGACTTTGACGGCCACTGGTAAGGGTTGTCCACCTGGTCCTCTGGCCTGCAGGTCTTGTTGCAGCATTGCGCAGATGTCACCCACTACCTCTCGTGAAAGTCGGAGCCGACTTTGGCACTGCTGCTCAGACATGTTGAGATAGCTGACTCTGTGTCTGTAGATCCTGTTTGGGGAGTATCTCCTGCGCTGACGGGCTTCCATGCGCTGGCCCCTTCTGGCCTGTGCATCTTCAGGTGGGTGAGCAACAGCCTGGCGCTCCTGTTGTTCCTTCTGCTGTTGGGGCTGCTGTTGTTGTTGCTGCTGTTGTTCAGCCTCATCTAATATCCAGAAGGGAAGGAAATAAATGGCTCCCATGCTTCTGGTAGATGCCTCAGTTGAGGAAGCGCTCAGTGAAGGTGGCGAGAGGGGTTTCCCAAGAGGTCACACTGGAGATGGGTGTCAGTCTCCAAACTTCCACAGCTGTGGTTATGCCTTCTAAAAGTTCCCCCAGACCTGAGACTACAAAGTCCTGCCACCTGCAAATGATGGCTGATCAAATCTCCTCTTTAATGGTTGACCTGCAGCGGATAGTTAGCAATCCAATTGTGCTCCCGCCAGGATTCACCATCGTGTTTCCCACCAGCCATTCAAAATGGCATTATAGAGGCAATTTAGAGCTTGTTAAGGGCCTTAACATCCTATCCCGCGGGACGGAGTCGGGGTCGGGCCCGCCCACCAGTTTTTGCAATTTTAACCACCCGCATGCCTCCAATCCCGCCTCCACTGCCCAGTGAAAATCCTGCCTTATGACTCAACAATTCCGGCCCCAGCCTTGCTTTCCCAACTCAAGCCTCAGTGCGCTTGACTTTAGCCATTCCGTTACCTGTTTGTTGGCCATTTCCAATAGTTGCTTCCCTGCAACTGCTCAGCAGGCTCCCTCCTAATGACAACGCTCATGCGTACACTCTGCCCTCGCACATACTTCCACCCCCACCAGCAGCACTTTCCACTATCTCCCAGATGCTACGACTCCCTGCTGCCTTCTTAGCCACAGATTTTGGGCTAAGCCCTTGCTTCTTTGCTTGCTCCTAGCCACAGGCTCTGGCCCTGGCCTCCCCTTTTACTACCATAGCCTGAACTTGACCTCCCCACTCTCTCCAACACTCCAGTTCTGACTTTCATGTTCGATTCCAGTTACTGACCCCATTCCCTCCCAGTCCAGGTCCTACCCTTGCACTTCTTTAAAGGCCAACAGTTTATTTCTTACCAATGTGTTTTGTAGCAGCTCCTGGTTGCGACACTGTTGCTCTAGACCCACCATGGTAGCAATAGCAATGCCATCTGTGCTGAGGTGGAGGTTTTCCCTGCCCAGGCCCCACACCCTGCTTCCTTCTACCAAGAGCCCACCTCCATGTCCTATGCACCTTCCTAGGTCCTGGCTCTCTACTCCCTCTTGGTCATGACTCAGCCCCATCTCCAGACCTTCGCCCAACAGCAGATGCTTTGTCGCTCATGTATGTTGCAAAAGTTCCTGGATGGCTTCTTCCCATCTGGCCTCTCCATGTCTCCTTGCCTGGTCCCAGAATTAGTCTTTGATGTGGAAGATAATGGCTTGTACGTTGAGGGCTTTAAAACAAAAAGGCAAAAGCCGCAAATTGACTTAATCATTAAAAGAACATGTATAGGAGGCATATAGAGAGCAGGGAGTCAAAAAGTGAAGGGAGGAAAAGAGAGAGATTCAGAAGGAGAAAAAGTGATAAAACAAGCAAAAATGCACAAACAGTAACTGGAGAAGTGCGAGACAAACAGAGAGGAAAAGAAATGGGAGGCAGAAGCAATAGAAGACAAACAAAAAAAGCGAGATGGAGACAGAAAGAATTGCAACTTGGGAGAAAAGCAAAGAGCATTACAGGAAGAAAGACATCATTTACTTTTATTTTAGTCCATAAGCAACATTATGGGAGATCAGCTGATGTTCAATAAAAATACATTCAAACTCCTCTCGTGCCTTTAGCATGACTATAGTCACTCTTGGTCGATGATTTTTAAAATGGTTTTCATCACTAATCACTTATGTCTTGTTAAAATTATTCCAATTGCTATTCAAACCTTCCTGAGAGGGCAGACAGGGACTCAGTTTAAAGTCACATCCCAAAGATAGCACCTCAAACAGTGGAGGAATGCTTCACTGTCTGAGGTGCTGTCTTTCGGATGAAATGTTAAACCGTGGCCCCGTCTGCCTTCTGAGCCTAAAAGATCCCATGGCACTATTTGAAGAAGAGCCAGGCAGTTCTCCTGGTGTTCTGGCCAATTTTTATCCCTCAACCAACACCTAAAGCCATTTATTTCATTGCTGTTTGTGGGAGCTTGCTGTGTGCAAATGTGCTGCACATTATTACCGTGACTACGCTTCAAAAGTACTTAATTGGCTGTAAAGCACTTTGAGATGTCCTGAGGCCATGAAAGGCACTTTATAAATGCACATTTTACTTTTTCCTTGTTACTAATATGAAGCAGGAACAAATGAAAGATGCTTCTTTGTTGTGGTGCTTTTTGATCAGTTATGCAGGCTAGCCGTACATGATTGGACTTATTTTTATGGTATAATTAGGGCATTTACTGCCTATAATGAAAAAAATATTACCAGAAATAATCAGACCTAATTACATGATGAGTGCCAAAGAATTTTGAAGTACTGCAGCCATGATAGGCAACAGTTTAGGCACAAATGCATTCAGGATGATTGAATGAATGTGCAACATAATGGTTCATCAATGCTGTGTGTTTTGATTTCTTTTTGGGTTCAATAAAGACTCATTTCTGAAAGAGAATGTTGTTTAATCTAAAGTCTTGTTCAAGACTTTCTACAGCTTTTTACAGAACACACTATGCTGTGATGCATCTAGAATGAAACTGAAAGTAAAACTCCTCTGGACTGCTTGTCTCTCACATGACCTCTGCTGGTCAGGCACAAGTAATCAAAAACACAGACAAATATGCTGTAAGGCATAAGTAATCAAACACAGACAAATATCATCACTATTTGCTGATATCATTACATCTCCCTTTCTTAAAACAAAAGTATTTTACTTTTAACTAACAACATTTAATGAACTTACATTATCATTATCATGATCAAGGTTTTTTACCCTTGCTTTGTGTGTTCACATGAAATATGTCAATACACTAGAACTTGAAGAAAGAATAAGATAACATGACTTCCTTCTTTAACAATAGTCCTTAAATTTGCTCAATGAGTCTCTCAGGAGGCTTCACGTGTTTTGAGGATTTTCTGATTGATTGTCCTTGAATCTGAGTTGTTGCCTCAGATGATTGGTTCTCAGCTGTGTGATCAGGTTGTTCACCAGTATCAGTCTCTTGACCTGCTGTGGCTGGTCCCATGAGAAGATCTCGACGATTTCTTCTCAGAACAGCACCCTCATCTGTCTGAATGGTGTATGATCTTGGTTGAACTTCACTCAGGACAGTTCCCTTCTGAGTCCATGTGTTTGTTTTGTCTTTCAACCTTACTTGGTCACCAGTGTGGAGTTCAGGTAGGTTTTGTGTTCCTCTGTCATAGTAGTACTTTTGCTTTTCTTTCTGTTGCTCTTTGAACTTCCTCACTTTCTCCCCCTCTTTTGTTTTCAGGAGGTTCTCCGGGATGGGTAGGTTTGACCTTAGCCAACGTCCCATCAGGAGTTGGGCTGGTGACATACCACACTCGAGCGGCGTTGTGCGGTATACAAGCATGCTTTGGTAGAAGTCAGTTCCACTGTCTTTTGCCTTGTACATCAGTCTTTTCACTGTCTGGACCGATTTTTCCACTAGTCCATTGGACTGTGGACAATGAGGACTTGACGTTGTGTGGACAAAGTCCCACTCTTTGGCAAAGTGTCGGAAATTTGCATTGTTAAACTGGGGTCCGTTGTCTGTGAAGACCTCGCTTGCCACGCCATGTCTGGAGAATATGGCTTTCATACTTCTTATCACAGCTTCTGCAGTGGTGGTGTACAGTCTACAAACCTTTGGATACAGGGAGTAATAGTCTGTGACGACAAGATAGTCCTTCCCTTGACATACGAATAGGTCAGCGCCTACCTTCTGGTAAGGTCTGTCTGGTGCTGGGTGTGGCTTTAGTGGTTCTACCGGATTGCTTGCTCGATATTTCAGGCATATTGTGCAGTTTGACACCTCATTTGTCACATCTTGGTTGATTCGTGGCCAGTACATCACCTCTCGTGCTCTTTTCTTACACTTTTCGATTCCCAGATGTCCTCCATGGATCTTTTTTAGCATCTCTCTTCTCAGACTCTTTGGGATAACTATTTTACTTCCTTTGTAGATGATGTCTTCGACCACTGATAGTTCCGCCCTGCAGTTCCAGTACTCTGCTATATCAGGTGAGCAGTCTTGCTTCATGTTGGGCCATCCATCCAAGATGCTTTTTCTCAGTCGTCTCATTGTTTCATCTTTGTTTGTCTCAGTCTTTATGAGCTCCATTTTTGCATCTGCTATGGGCAGTGCACTTGTGATCATGTCCACGTAGGCGTTCACTTTTTCATCCATTGTGGTGTTTGCGGGCTCACTTGGGTCAACAGCTCTGGACAACGTGTCTGCTGTATACATCAGCTTACCCGGTGTGTACGCAACATTCAGTGTATAGCGTTGCAGCCTGATCATCATTCTTTGTATTCTAAGCGGACAGCTATTCAGTGGCTTTTGGAACAATGCAATCAAGGGCTTATGGTCAGTCTCTACACTGATTGCTTGTCCTGCCACAAACTGGTGAAATCTTTCACAGGCGTATGTGATGCTGAGCAGCTCCTTTTCTATTTGAGCATATCGCGTCTCCGCGTCTGTCATTGAGCGCGATGCATATGCAATAGGTTGCCAGTAGTCATATTGTTGCAGAAGAATGGCACCGAGCCCACTCTGTGATGCATCTGATGATATCTTGATGGGTCTCGCTGGGTCATAAAACCTCAGAACTGGTTCCTCTGTGAGCAGTTTCTTTAGATCGCTCCATGACTTCTCATGCTCATGATTCCATTCCCATTCTATGTTCTTTTCAGTTAGTCTTCTCAGTGGCGCTATTTTTTCTGAGAGGTTGGATATGAATTTACCCATGTAGTTGATCATTCCATTAAACCTCTGTACGTCCTTTTTGCATTGTGGCCTTGGCATATTCTCAATGGCGGACACCTTTCTGGGATCTGGTCTGATGCCCTCACTGCTAAGGATATCTCCCACGAATGTCAGTTCTGTCACCCCGAGCTGGCATTTCTCTCTATTCAGCTTCAGGTTTGTTTTCCTTGTTGCTTCCAGCACTTTTTTCAGTCTCTCGTCATGCTCAGTTCTCGTGGTTCCCCATACTATGATGTCATCCATTGATGTATCAACTCCCTCCAGGTGCTCATAGATCATATGGATAGTCTTGTGATACACTTCAGGAGCTGAGGCAATGCCAAATGGTAACCTTAGGAATCTGTATCTGCCAAATGGAGTGTTGAACGTGCACAGTCTTGAACTTGCTTCGTCCAGCTTCATCTGCCAAAATCCTGAGGACGCATCTAACTTGCTGAAATATTTTGCATTTGCAAACTGTGCCATGATTTCCTCACGTGTAGGAAGCTTGAAGTGCTCTCTCTTTATTGCTCTGTTTAGATCTCTTGGATCCAGGCAAATTCTGAGCTTTACATTCTTTTTGTCAACTACGACGAGGGAACTCACCCACTCAGTTGGCTCATCTATCGTCTGAATCACGTTCAGGCTTTCCATCCTGTTCAACTCTGCCTTCAGTTGCTTTTGAAGAGCAAACGGAACTTTTCTGCATGGATGTATGACCGGTGTCATACTTTTATCTACTCTGATCGTGTGTTCTCCTGGAATGCAGCCTAGACCCTTAAATAGGTCTTTGTACTCTTTCATGAGTTCATCATAGACTGTCTCTCCTTCGCTTTCTACAACGAGGACACTCTTTACCAGGTTCAGTCTCTCACAGGCTTTTAACCCTAGTATGGCTTGCACATCCTTTGGCACCACGATTAATGCTAGCGTGTGCTCTCTGTCCTTGTGTGTTACTTTGACAATGCATTTTCCTTTCACTGGTATATCAGTACCTGAGTATCCGGTCACTTTCACTTGTATTCCATGTAACTTTGGTCTGGGTCTAATTCTTTTAAAATCGGTCTCTGATATCACATTAACTTGTGCTCCAGCATCCAATTTAAATGGAATGTGTATGTCATTCACTTTTAGTGTCAACATCCAGTCTCTTTCTTTTTTGTTTTCAGACACAACATCTACATTGAATTCCTCTATCTCGCTTTCATCTACTGTATGGACCTTGCTTTGTTGCGCTTGGTTCTTACAGCAACGGGCATAATGGTTGTTTTTGTTGCATCTATTGCATGTTTTACCATATGCTGGACACTTTCTTGGTGGATGTTGTGTACCGCATCGACTACATGACTTCCAATTGTCTCTTTCATTTTCGTTTGCTGGCCACGTCTCTTTTTTCACATTGGCGCTCTCTTTGTTAAACGGTTTGTATCCGTTCTTTCTCACTGCATCCACGTTGCAGCTACTGTCACTGAACAGCTCCTTTGCCTGCAACTTCACAGTCTCTGTAGCCCTACACAATGCTATGGCTTTTCCCAGGTCTAGATCTTGCTCTCTTAGCAGCCTTTCCCTTAGACCATTATCTGGAATACCACACACCAGTCTGTCTTTTATCAGCGAGTCTGTGAGTCCCCCAAATTCACACGATTTGCTCCAGTTTCTCAGTTCAGTCACATACTGATCAATAGTCTCGCCGATTTTCTGTACACATGTGAAAAATTTGTGCCTCTCAAAGGTCACGTTGCGTTTAGGTATGCAGTAGGCCTCAAACTGTTCCATTATTTTATCTAGCTTCATTTTGTCTCCATCAACAGCAAATATGAAATTATTATATACCTCCAGCGCTGCATCACCCACGACATGTAAGAACACGGACGATTTTTGTTTATCACTTTTCTCGTCAGCTCCGATTGCCACTAAATACAACTCTAAACGTTGTTTGAACCTTCTCCAATTTTCAGCCACATTACCCGTCAATTGAAGCGTCGCTGGTGGGAGTAAACCTTCCATTTTTTCACTTCGTTAGCTATTCTCTAATGGTAAGCAACGATGTTCTCTTCTGGCTTGCTAATATGTGGAGAGCTGATTTCGCTTACTTGCCACAACTGCTTTCACTGTCCCATCAAGTTGCTAACTTCAGATTTTTTCTCTTTCAGCCACTTCTGACATCATGTTTTGATTTCTTGTTGGGTTCAATAAAGACTCATTTCTGAAAGAGAATGTTGTTTAATCTAAAGTCTTGTTCAAGACTTTCTACAGCTTTTTACAGAACACACTATGCTGTGATGCATCTGGAATGAAACTGAAAGTAAAACTCCTCTGGACTGCTTGTCTCTCACATGACCTCTGCTGGTCAGGCACAAGTAATCAAAAACACAGACAACTATGCTGTAAGGCATAAGTAATCAAACACAGACAAATATCATCACTATTTGCTGATATCATTACACTGTGACTTTGGAAATGGCAGGCCAAGGAAGGCAACTGGTCAGGCTGAAATAATAATGGGTGTATGGTTGAATGGATATTCTGAAGTTTTTCTTTAATTTGCCTTTGGGGTTAGGGAGAAAATTTGCAGAAACTTTTCTCAGCCGATCGAGACTGCAATCCGTTGCGGCGCAATGTTTTACCAAATGGTTTCATGTTTTTGGATGAAGCTCCTGTGTTCACTACCTCAGCAGCATCAGCAACCAGTTTACAATAAAACAGGTTAGCAAATGCATTAAGCCATTTGTTTTAAAATAACATGCAAACTAATTCAAACCCCCCTACATGAATTGGGTGAATGAGTCTGTGTTTTGTGAAAGAAATTTGCTGAGCTGGCTTTTCTCATTCTGAGTCCTCTTCTGTTATTTTGTTGCAGTAATTAAAATAAGTACTTTAATGGTAAAAAGGTCTTTGGGAAGCAGGGGTCAGTAGGTCATAGTAAATTTAATTGCATGTGGATGTACAGCACTGTACAAGTTTTTATCTTTGCTATGGCATGCTTTGGCTGGGGACAAGTAAAAATAATCATAAACAAATTTATTCAAAGCACTGACGAATGCATGTTTCTTCTAAAATGACTCATATTGGCATCCAAATTATGCTTTTGCTTTTACAAACTTAAACTCTCCTCTTTCCCCCCCCCGATCTCCCCATTTATTTGACAACCATATGGCATGATGTATCAGCAAATCAGATCTCATAGCTTTCTCGTTTGAAAGTATGATGGTGCAAGTTATTTTCTTGAGCACTCCTTGATGCTGTTGAGCAAATTATGGCAATGATGTCCCCATGTGTATGTACTCTGAAATTTCATCAACTCCAAAGTAGGTCTGAACCTATGCAAAAGACCCAGTAGCTCTTACTGAACTGATACTGTGATGTGCACAAAAATGTATCAATGAAAGAAAAATGCCCAATGATATCCTTTCGATATTATCATTTCAAATTGGAATTTGTGAAGCTAATTCTGTCTTCAATAAAAATTCTTTGGAATCACTTGATTCTTGAGATCTGTGGCAGAGTGGTCAAAATCTAATACGAGAGGTATAGTTAGGTACCCGAGTAATGTGTCCCAAACCATCTAGAACTTATCCATAAGAAGACCAGTCTTGCACAGTCTCTTTAAAGACTGAGCCAAACCTAGTTGCTGTTGAATCCAGCTAGGAAGCTCGATTTTATGCCTCACTTCATGTTAATTGAAAGTGCAGGTTCCATTTGCAACAACCATGCAATTACTTGATGTGAAGTACCATATCATTTTTTTTAAGCAGACGTGCAATATTGTCATCCACATATGTTCAAATCACACGAGAAACAACATTCTTCTCACAATGATAACATACTTATGCCACAAAGAATGAGCCAGAAATTCTTGTGGAAATTAAGGGGCCATTTGCTAATGTTATATACGGTGATTTGTTTTTTCAGGTTCGCAATTCAAATGATTCTTGTGTATATTCTCTCCAATACGTAAAATTATTTTTAGTTTGGCAGCAGGTGCCCCGGGTCTGTCTTCAGTTTGTTGTTTTGAAATCACTAGAAAACTCCCTTAGTAGCAACTTTAAAAGCGTATAAAGTATGTTTAGCACATTATTAATGGTATTTCTTGTTTCACCTCCCCTTTATTTGCTACAGGGAAAAGCTGCGCAGTTGGTCAGCATGTAGGCCCAGAAATTCCGTTCGCAGGCCTCCCGCGGGCGGAGGGCTGCGATCTGCAAAAATCTGCGCCTGGACCGGAGGGCTCCCGGGAGGCGCAGAATTCCGTTGCTGGGCCTTTCCAAACTGCCGGTGCGCAGGGCACGCGTATCTGAGAGGCGTAGGTGGTTTTCAGCGTCCCTGGGATCCCTGGGGTCACGTGGGCCATGGGGAGCCAATCAGAGAAGGGAATCTCCATTCATACATTTGACAAGAAGACCTGTCAAATATGTGAATAGAGATCACCCTCAAAAACATAGTAAAACTTTAAATAAATTTTAAAAAAATCACATTTTTAAAATGACTTTAAACAAAAATTTTATTTTTTGAAAAAAAAGTTAAAGTTTTTAACGGGGCTAAAAATAAACTTACCTTTCTTTAAAGTATTTTTAAATGATAAATCAGTGGACATTTAAAAATAAACTTTTTTCAAATTTTATCCTGTTAAAAGCAGGCCCTGCGCCTGCTTTTACCAGGTGCAAGAATTGTAAGTGTTTTCTGCAGGCGGAGGTTCTCCAAAAAATGGAACTCTCCGCCCGCAGATGCCCTACTCCCAGGCAGCTGGAGGACAGATCGGAAATGCCGGTTTCCAGCGCAATGCATGCCTAAACCGCCATTTACTTTGGCCCTACGGGTGAGTACACAGCGCGTACACACCTGTAGGGACCGGAATTCCTGCCTCATTGTATTTTCACTTCGAGAGCTAGATATCAGTGCAGATTAATGGGGTGAAATCCCCTTTCTCAGCTGGCTATCTAGGTGCTCCTCATTAACGAGAGTTTGGACAGTCTCAACCTAGTTTTTAGTGCACAGGCATCTACAACACAATTTTACCCATGATTTGGCAAATTTATACTCTTACTCAGAGAGTCCACAGGGTTGACAGTTATGAGAAATGGAATATCACGCTGGCACAGCAAAGGATGTATTTTGGAGGTTGAGGCAGAACAGATATATTCTACTCATCTGCTCCATTCTTTGGTCTAACCTGGGAGTGTTTAATGAAGCATGTGCTAAAAGTTGAAAAGTGTCCTGATCTCCAGTGCTGGTGTTTCCTTGCAATGAAAGTCTGTTCTGTTAAGTGTATAAAAATAATGGTCATTTTTGTTAAAGGCACAATGCTGCAGAATTGCATTTTTCCAGACATAGATCTGCAGACATCTGTGAAAATATAAATGCTCTCCCCATAATGCATTTTTAAAATATTTACACTCAGAACTGTTATTGGGAAGCTGATCGCTGCATTTTAAATTCTTGGTGACTGAGTTTGAGAGATTTTGGGGGGAATTTTAACCTAAAAATCTAGGTGGGTTGGCGGTGGGGGCGTGTGGGTAGTTAAAGTGTTAAAAATGTGATTCTCGACTGGAACCCACTTCCGGTTTTAATGGAGGCAGGAAGGGGGCGGACATCCAATCCGCTTCCAGGAGGCTGGTCGCCCATTTAAATATTGGGCCGTATTTTCTGATGGGAGGCCTCCTGCGTGCGGAGGCCTCCGATCTGAAAAAATCTACGAACTTACCTGAGGGCTCCCGAGGCGCCTACACTTCCAATCCTGGGCCTCTCCAAACTCCAAGTGCGCAGGGCCCACGTATCCCAGAGGCGCAGGCAGTTCGCAAGCGTCCCTGGGATCACGTGGGCCATGGGGAGCCAATATACACTTGACAGATAGACCTGTCAAATATATGAATGCAGATCACCCCAAAAACATAGGGCTCGATTTTTGTCAGGCCCGAGGAGGCAGGATTTGAGGCTTGTGAGGTGTTAAAATCGCAAAAAATGGCGGGCAGGCCCGATCCCGCCTCCATCCCACCTCCGAGCAATTTTCCCAAATGCGTGTTTTCTGACCCCGATTCCATCCCGCCTCCAAGAGACGGGATAAGCCCTTAAGGCCCTTAACCACTTAAATGCCTCTATAATCCCATTTTGAGAGGCCTTTCTGATTTTACCACTTTTCCCATGTCCTGCACGTCTCCTCTGGAACACGCCAGTGAATCCTGGCGGCCTCACAAGTGGACTGCTTACTAACAGCTGCAGCTCCACCATTAAAACAGAGTTTTCAGCAATCATCATTTGCAGGTGGCAGAACTTTGTTGTCTCAGGTCTGGGGGAACTTTTAGCAGGCCTACTCATTGTTGTGGAAGTTTGGAGTCTGACACCCATCTCCAGTGTGACCTCCTGGGAAACCCCTCTCGCCACCTTGACTGAGCGCTTCCTCAACTGAGGCATATACCAGAAGCATGGGAACCATTTATTTCCTTTCCACCTGGACATCAGATTCGGACGAAGACCAGCCGTGGCAGCAGCAGAACCATGAACAACAGCAGCACCAACAGCAGCAGCAACAACAGGAGCGCCAAGCTGCTGCTCACCCACCTGAAGCTGCACAGGCCAGAAGGCGCCAGCACGCAACCACATTGCTGCCTGGGATGCAAGGGACGCACTCATCTTGGCCAGATTTGCTTGGTTTGCTTAGCCTGCACAATCAAACACTTTTGCCTCGCACCTTCTTATCTGGCCATCGACAATGGGCAAGAACCTGCAGAATCCTATCACTCTGACCACCATACTGACAATTGCAAGTCTCCCTAAGCCCTCAATGTGGATGTCCCATTAGCGAAATGACACACGCCACAACTGCAACAGTTTGCCATCATTATTTTTAATGACAATAAGCAACTGATGGCTTTTCAAAAAAAAACACATTACACCCAAGTGACTACCCTTGTGACTACTTGTGCTTTATCTTGCTCTTATGCATCCTCCTGCGTGGTGCTTCCCCTGTGGCGTCAGCAGATGTGGAGGCCCCTTGCTCACTCTCTTGCTGCTTCTGTCTCGACACCTTTGGCGGGCGTCCTCTGGGGTTGCTAGCCTGTGAGGGCTCGGCAACAGTCTGCTGCCCCGGCGGCTGTGCAGGGGTTGAGGTGCCGATCTCAGTTGGGTGGGGACTCTGGTGGGGCTCTGACCAAGGGCTCTGCAGTGGCATGGCCATGTGAGCGCTTGGAAAAGAGCCCCCACTTTCTTGTTACCTGCCACCAACATCCCTCTCATGGGTCAGCCCCACTTCAGAGCTAGCAAGTGGCTGGACAGCACCCGTTTCTGCAGTGGAAGTCCTACTCCAGAGGACTTGCATGAAGGTCTGGTTTGTTTGCTCAATAGCTGACCATCGCTCCTCAAGAGATGTCAGTCTATTCTGAACAATTACCATATTTTCCATACCCTGGCGACTAAGCTCCTTCATGGACATTGCCATCCTCTCCTCTACCATTGCCATCCTCTCCTCTACGGTAGCCAGCCTTTCCATGGAAGTAGCCATCCTTTCGACGGAGGTTGCCATCCTTTCCGTGGTGATGCGTTCATGCGCCAACGCCTCCACAATGGCTCTGCTCATGTTAGCCATTGACTCCTCCATTCGCTCCACACTCACAGCGACCCTGGAGACAAAACCTACCAGAGACTCCTGCACCTGTTCCTGGAGTTCCAGCACTGCTCTCCTGGATGGACCCGGAGGCACAGGGTCGACATGCAGTGGAGCCGAGCTGGGAGCGTCCTGCGCCCTCTGACGAGGACTCTCCACTGCTTTCCCTGTCTCCACCATCTGCTGATGCTCACTTGTGAGCTGTGATACACCAGGTGACAACTCTACTCTATGTCCCGAAGGTCCCACTGAGGTGTGAGTGTCTGCGCTGGTGATGTGTGTACTTAATTCTGCTGACGGAGCGCCCTCAGAGGTTGCAGCTTCCTCTGAGGAGTCTGGAAGCTCAGTCTCTTCCTCCTGGACACTGGGGACGGGGGCTCTCGATGGTCCTGTGGTGGAGTAAAGGAAAGAGTTAGAGCTGTGAGGTCAAGGTTACATGCACATTGAATAGTGCAGATGTGTTAGATTCATTATCAGTGACTCATGCAATGTCAATGAGAGAGATGCCAAACTATTCTGTCACCAGCTTGCTGTGATGCGCCCGCCTGTCCGTTCCCCACTTGGGAATCCTCCTCGATCCCGGCGATTTCCAGGGCCACCTCCTCCGAGGTGGTGAGCTGGGCTACTGAGGGTGGCCCTCCTCCTGTCCTCGCTCTTTCCCTCTTATTGTGGGCTCTCTTTTCCTGCAATGAGAGACAGAAGTGGAGTTTAAGTGAGGATGAAGGAGTGAGTGAAAAGAATCCATAGCATAGATGCTTAGAAGGATACCAAGGGCCCTCCCTATGTGCTGTAAGTTGTTGTCATTGCATCACAGTGATAGGGAGTGTGAGGGCTGCATGGCCGAATAGTTAAGTGAATGTGACCATAGAGAGAGAGGGCATGGGTAAGGATGCAGGGATGTCACTGTCAAGTGGGATGTGGAGGAAGAGGTTGGCAAAGCAGATTGCTGGTGAGGAGAGATGATGGGGATGAGATTGAGGGTGATGAGAAAGTCATACTCATGTTTCCTGTGCGGAGAAGATCATGAAACCTCTTCCTGCATTGCAGCCAGGTTCTGCAGAACATGGAGATGGCATTTACCTCCCGGGCCACTTGCAGCCACACAGCTTTAGTTTGTTGTGGTGGCTTTTTTCTCCCCGAGGAAGGGAAGAGCACCTCCTTATTGGTTCTTGCTCCTTCCACCAGAGCTTGGAGGGAGGGCTCATCAAATCGTGGAGCACATTTTTGCCTGCTGGTGGACATATTCATACAATAAATTCCTCAGTACAATCAGCATAAAGATTGCAGTCTCCAGAAGAAGCAAGGCTGCTTGCAGGCTTTAAATGCAGCAGCACTGATGACGTCATCGGAGGCGACTTTCTGGATGGAAAGACTAATTGGGCCAGGGGTTCCCACACTCTGGAACTCAAGTGCTCAATTAGGGGAAAATCACACTTTTTTCCCACATCACATCGGAGTCGGGGTCCTGACAGGAAAACCACCTGACAGGCCGCAGCCCGCCCACACTGGCAAAATCGAGCCCATAGTAAAATTTTTAATACATTTTTAAAAAATCACCTTTTTAAAATGAGTTGAAATTACAATAAATTAAGGCCTAGAAATTCAGTAGTGCCCCATTTGTGGCGCCAGCCTCGCCAGGGTGCTAAAATTAGCGCCCCGGATGTAGTCACGGCCGCCCGCCAGAAATTCACTTTGCGCGCCCCAGAGGGAAGCGCGGCGCTACTGGAGGCGCTGCAGCTGAAGATCGCTGCACAACGTGCCGCAGTGCCACACGCTGCGGCACGACGTGCTGCGGTACTGCAGGCCTTCCTCCCCTTCTTAAAGGGGAGGGGCCTTGTGCAGCGCGACCGAGGAGAAGTGCCGGGCTCTTGGAACGCAGTCGGCACTACGCGGGCGGGGAGGGGCTCAGGAGGCCGGGGACGGCAGCGCGGAGAGGTGCTGGCAGGTGGCCAGCAAAAAAAATGGCCGCCCCACACCTCCTTTAATTAGCGCCTCTACCGCTGCAGGTAGGCCCCCCTGAACCGGTCGCAAATAGCGCCTGGCTTTAAAGCAGGGGGCACAACTAAATATCACGATCGGGGTGATAGTGGGGCGCTGCGCACACTGATGACGTCATCGGTAGCGGCGCAGCGCTAACGGCTAGCACCGCCATTAGCGTCCCGCTAAATTTAGCGGGAGGCATGGCCAGTGGCTTCCGACCCACTTAGTGCCCTCTTAAGGCGCTAACGGGTGGCGCAGCCCACTGAATTTCTAGGCCTAAATATTTTAAACAAAAATGTAATTCTTTGAAAAAAATAAATATAGTTTTTTGTGGGGCTAAAAATAAACTAACCTTTTTTAAAGTATTTTTAAATGATAAATGAGTGAAACTTTTAAAAACCTTTTTTTAACTACCAGGCGTAAGAATTCTAAGGGTTTTCAGCGGGCGGAGGGTCTCCCAAAAGCAGAACTCTCCACCCGCAGAGGCCCTTCTCTAGGGCAGGCATCCGATCTGTCAGGAGGATTCTTGACAGCTCAGAAATGCCGGTTTTTACGCATGAGCTTCGCATGCCTGAAACCGGCATTTCTGATATTCCTACGGGTGCGTACACAACTCGTACACACCCGTAGGGATCGGAATATCCGGCCCATTATAATGAGGCTGGAAACCTCTGATTTAACCTCCATTTTGAATTTATCTCTAGCTAGTTTGGTTTTGCAGGCCTCGTGAAACCCGTCGGCTAAAGTAAGGACTGCCGTAAAGGCACTTACCTCCTGGATCCAGTGTCTCTACTTAACCCACCCACTGTGATTGGAGACCCCCCCCAACTAGGCCATCGATATCCCCTATCCCCACCCCCCCCAACCAGGCCTCTGATCCCTCCCCCCAGGCCTCTGCTTTCCCCCCCTCCCCCCAGGAGGTATCCATTCCCATACTCCCCCGACCCTCCGATGACACCTGTCTCCACCCCCGCCCCCCCCCCCCCCCCCGACAGCTCCTCTGGCCGCCGATCTTTGCTGACACCCCCCACCCCTGCTTCTCCGGCCCTCCCTGTGCTCCTGTGGTCGCCGATCATTCCCTAACCACCGCACCCCCCCCACCCCGTGCTGCTCCCAGCCCCCGATCACTTCAGACCCCCTCTCCCTGCTCCTCCGGCCACCCACCGGCCCCCCCACACGGTCCCTCACTCCCTCTTCTGTGTGGCCTAGTGCCACAGGTCTACCCGCCTGCAGTCAGCCAGCCAGCCTCTCAATCTGGCTGGCTACAGATGGAAAACAGAGGTTTCCCATACAAATCAAACCTTGCTGTTAAAGTTAGAAGGGCCTGTGGAAAGCCCATCCTCCCGGGTATCCCGACCACTCCGGAGCCCCACTCCCCTGCTCCCAACCCGCCTTCCCAATTAAAATTCAGGCCTTTGTTTTTTCCTTGGCGAGGGTGACGAAACATGTGTGATTTACTTATGGTGACACTGCATGCAAGTGAAGCAGTGCTGTGCTTCAACACAATTTAGATCAGATGCTCCCTGTGGTAAACCACTGTTGTTAGTATTGTTGTTCACTGTTGTTCACTCTTGCACATTGTTGTACTTGTCTGTGCATGCCTCAGCTGACTCCGCCCCTGGCTCCACCCTCATGGCCGGGTATAAAGGTGACTGCTCGGCAGCCCCCTGCCCTTTTGGATACCAGGCAACCACGAGAGGCATGCTCTGTTCTTTGGTAATAAAAGCCTGTTTGTTACTCTCTCAACTTCCAGTCTTTTGTAGTAATTGATAGCGCATCAATTTTATTACCAAAGTTAAATGTTGGCTCCGAATGCTGATCAACCGATGGCGCAAAACGTTGAGCAGCAGGCGCTGCTGCGGGCCCTCAGACCAACATGCCTGGACCTAGACCCCCAAGAAGTGGGTTCATCGACTTAATTCGCACAATGGCTGCGTTGCTTTGAGGCGTATCTGGAAGCCTCAACCGTGACTCTCGATGAAAATAAACTGAGAATCCTGGCCTCGAAGGTGAGCCACCAAGTCTATACTTTAATCCAAGATGCGACGACCTACGCGGCGGCTATCGACCTACTGAAAGGGCAGTATGCACGCCCGGTTAACACGGTCTATGCCAGGCACCTTTTAAGATCTCGCAGACAGCAGCCCGGGGAATCGGTGGAGGCCTTCCTACGGGCACTGCGGGTACTCGGACGCGGCTGCGACTGCAAGGAAGTATCGGCCGCGGCACATGCGGAGGGATTGATACGAGATGCTTTCGTTGCGGGTCTAAGGTCCGACTACTCCCGGCAGAGGCTGCTGGAGAAGGGTGAAATAGACCTGACAAAGGCAGTGTCCCTCGCGCTCTCGCTCGACGCGGCCCACAAAAATATGGACGCTTTCTCCCCTAATCGCCCCGCGCCGTGGACGCCGCAATCTTGGGCCATGGGACCGCCACCTCCGACTGCTGCAGCGATGTCCAAGGCACAAAAATGCTATTTTTGTGGCCAAGCTAAACATCCTAGAGCACGCTGCCCCGCGAAGAATGCTACCTGCTCCGGCTGCGGGAAGAAAGGTCACTACGTTAGCGCCTGCAAAGGGAAGACCGCTAACGCCAGCAGCGCCACGTGCGAACCGTGGGCGCAGCCATCTTGTCCGCCATCTTGGGCTCCCCCAGCCGCGTGGGGATCGGGACCGTGGGCGCCGCCATTTTGTCCGCCATCTTGGACGCCTCCGACTTTGGTTACGGGGGACCCGGACTCCACCACCGCCTCATCGGACGACCGCATCGACGCGCTTGAACATACGCTGGCTTCCGTGACGCTGGATCAATCTCTCCCGCATCAACTGTCCAGGTCCATGATGGACATTACGGTAAACGGCCGCGCCACTACCTGCCTTTTTGACAGCGGGAGCACGGAGAGTTTTATACACCCCGACACGGTGCGCAGTTACTCTCTCCCGGTCCTGCCGACGCGTCATCGCATCTCTATGGCTTCCAAAGCCCAGTCAGCGGATGTCGGTGGCTACTGTATGGTGACTCTTTCAGTGCGGGGTACTGAATACAAAAATTTTAAACTTCTGGTCCTGCCCCATCTCTGCGCTGCCGTCCTACTGGGGTTGGATTTTCAGTGCCACCTTAAGAGTATCACTTTAGCCGTACGGTGGACCCCTCCCCCCTCTCACAGTCTGCAGCCAGCAGTTTTTAAATCGCCCGCCGCGCGCCATTTGCAGCCTCTCCACCCTTAAAGTCTCCCCCCCCTCCTTGTTCGCTAACCTCACCCGCGACTGTAAGCCCATCGCTACCAAAAGTAGGCGTTACAGTGCCGGGGATAGGGGTTTCATTAAATCCGAGGTAGCGAGACTCCTGAAGGAAGGGATTATCGAGAGCAGCAATAGCCCATGGCGAGCACAAGTGGTGGTGGTGAAGGCTGGCGGCAAACAGCGCCTAGTTATTGACTACAGCCAGACGATCAACCGCTACACCCAGCTGGATGCATATCCACTCCCCCGCATATCTGACATGGTCAATCAGATAGCACAATACCGGGTGTTCTCGACGATTGATCTGAAGTCGGCATACCACCAGCTCCCCATCAGGGCTGAGGACCGCCAGTACACAGCTTTTGAAGCTGACGGTCGGCTCTATCACTTTCTCAGAGTTCCCTTCGCCGTCACCAACGGAGTTTCTGTCTTCCAACGGGAGATGGACCGGATGGTTGACCAGAACGCACTCCAGGCCACTTTCCCATATCTAGACAACGTCACCATCTGCGGCCACGACCAGCAGGACCGCAACGTTAACCTAGAGAAATTCCTCCGGACGGCCCAGCGGCTGAATCTCACATACAACAAAGACAAATGTATGTTTCGTACTACGCGCCTTGCTATTCTTGGCTGCGTAGTGGAGAACGGAGTCATCGGCCCAGACCCCGATAGAATGCGCCCCCTTATGGAGCTCCCCCTCCCCCACTGCCAGAAAGCACTGAAGAGATGCCTGGGGTTTTTCTCTTACTATGCTCAGTGGGTGCCCAACTATGCGGATAAAGCCCGACCCCTCATCAAGTCCGCCTCCTTCCCCCTGACAGCAGAGGCCTGTGCAGCCTTCACTCTCATAAAAGGAGACATTGCGAAGGCCACAATGCATGCTGTGGATGAGTCCCTCCCTTTTCAAGTGGAGAGCGACGCATCCGACTTTGCCCTAGCAGCAACCCTTAACCAGGTGGGGAGACCCGTGGCCTTTTTCTCAAGGACCCTCCAGGGCCCCGAGATTCGACACTCCTCTGTCGAAAAGGAGGCCCAGGCCATTGTGGAAGCCGTGCGACATTGGCGGCATTACCTGGCCGGAAAACGATTTACCCTGCTCACTGACCAGCGTTCAGTGGCTTTTATGTTTCATAATAAGCAGCGGGGCAAAATCAAGAATGACAAGATCTTAAGGTGGAGAATCGAACTCTCCACCTACAATTACGATATCTTGTACCGGCCCGGGAAACTCAATGAGCCCCCAGATGCCCTATCACGTGGTACGTGCGCCAACGCGCAGGTTGATAGACTACAGACCCTCCACAATGACCTCTGCCACCCGGGGGTCACCAGGTTCTTCCATTTTATTAAATCCCGTAACCTGCCCGACTCCATCAAGGAGGTCAGGACCATGACCAGGAACTGCCAGATCTGTGCCGGGTGCAAGCCGCATTTTTATAGGCCAGACAGAGCGAGCCTGATCAAAGCCACGCGCCCCTTCGAGCGGCTGAGCATCGATTTTAAAGGGCCCCTCCCCTCCTCTGACCGCAATGTGTACTTCCTCAATATAATTGATGAGTACTCCCGTTTCCCGTTTGCCATCCCTTGCTTGGACATGACCAGTACCACGGTCATTAAATGTCTGAATGACCTCTTCGTCTTGTTCGGTTTCCCTAGCTATATCCATAGCGACAGGGGCTCATCCTTTATGAGCGACGAACTTCGGCAGTACCTGCTCGCGAGAGGCATTGCTACAAGCAGGACCACCAGCTACAACCCCCGGGGGAACGGCCAGGTGGAAAGGGAGAATGCGACGGTCTGGAAGGCAGTCCTTTTAAACTTAAAATCTAAGGGCCTTCCGACCTCCCGCTGGCAGGAGGTCCTCCCTGCGGCGCTCCATTCCATTCGGTCGCTGCTCTGTACAGCCACCAATGCCACTCCTCACGAGAGAATGTTCTCCTTCCCCAGGAAGTCCACGTCGGGGATTTCGCTACCAACATGGCTGACTTCTCCAGGACCCGTCCTACTGCGGAAGCACATGAGGACCCATAAGACGGACCCCCTGGTCGAGAGGGTGAGCCTCCTCCACGCCAACCCGCAGTATGCTTACGTGGTGTACCCGGACGGGCGGGAGGACACAGTCTCCATTCGAGACCTCGCACCTGCGGGTGCTCCTGAAACACCCTCTTCGCCACCCACCGCTACTCATGCCTACCCCCAGGACACAGTCCCCGCACGAGACCTCGCACCTTCGGGTGCCTCTGAGAGACCACCATCGCTACCTCCCATTACCCGTGCTCCGACCCCTGTAGACG
This sequence comes from Somniosus microcephalus, assembly GCF_052327205.1. NCBI lineage: Eukaryota > Metazoa > Chordata > Chondrichthyes > Squaliformes > Somniosidae > Somniosus > Somniosus microcephalus. The sequence goes on along the minus strand of NC_141001.1, from coordinate 81,110,306 downwards.
GCATGCAGCAGCCCCAGGGCCCGCCACCGGCTGCACCCCCTCTGAATGAGACACCGGGTTCAACGTTGGATGCTGCACCATCACCACCGCTGCTGCGACGCTCAGGACGGCTTACAAGGCCTCCTGATAGACTTCAGTACACGAACTTTTAGTGCACTTCACCCCTAAACAAGGGGTGAATGTGGTAAACCACTGTTGTTAGTATTGTTGTTCACTGTTGTTCACTCTTGCACATTGTTGTACTTGTCTGTGCATGCCTCAGCTGACTCCGCCCCTGGCTCCACCCTCATGGCCGGGTATAAAGGTGACTGCTCGGCAGCCCCCTGCCCTTTTGGATACCAGGCAACCACGAGAGGCATGCTCTGTTCTTTGATAATAAAAGCCTGTTTGTTACTCTCTCAACTTCCAGTCTTTTGTAGTAATTGATAGCGCATCACTCCCTGAGGATTGGGATTAGCAATTGAGATTGTTCCCTGCCAAGCCGAAAAGATGATAGCATGTAGACAGAAAGGCAACAGAGATGTACAATGGTAAGGGGGGGATTAAAAAGGAAAGTTACCAAAAAAACTATTAATTTAATTTGGAAAATTATACATATCTATATATATAAAACAGTATGTCTCTCTGTCTGTCTCTCTGTCTGTCTCTCTGACTGTCTCTCTGTCTGTCTGTCTGTCTGTCCGGCTATACAATCAAAAGTTATACAGCGTACCTACACATATGTTATATCAAAAGAAAGCTTATCATTAGGGGACTCTCATAGGCATAGTTACTTTTTGGTCGGACAAAAATTGTGCCGACGGTATCCAAAAAACATTCAAAATTCCGCTCATTAGCATCGAGTGGGGGCGGGTTCATTGCGTGTGCGGGCGGGCCATCCTAGAGTTGAGTGACGTGACGATTGACCAATCCTACAGTTCAGTGACCTGACGGTTGACCAATCGGTGCGTGTGTGGGCGGGCCTTATCATTCTGAACTGAGGTGAGTGTCAGCCATCTTGATTCGTAAGTTTATTTTTTTTCCCACTTTCTGCGTATTTCTTTTCAAATCTAGATTTCCAGCAAAAAAAAAAGTTGCTTTTAAAACACAAATTGTTTTTTAAAAAATGTTAATTAATTTGTAAATCTTTTCTCTAACCTCTATAATTTTCCTACCTTTCACTGTTTTTGCAGGCCTGGAAGCCTGGGCCTCTGTTGCCCAGCCACGCCCGAGCTAGGCACCGCCCCTCCCGCTGGGCCCGCCCCGCGATCGCCGCCATCTTTGTAAAGGCTGGCGGTGCGGGACTGGGCCGAGCGTAGCCATCGCCGCCATTTTGGTAAAGGCTGGCGGAGCGGGAGGGAGCCTAGCGGGAGGTGAGTTGCATTCACCACGGGGCTCAGGCTCAGCTGATCACGCACTCATCATGGGTCGGCCCGCAACACAGCGACCGGAGGAGCGGCGGCTCTCTCTCTCCTTACCCCCCGCGGCTCGGGCGGGGGGCCGGTGCTCGGGAGAGCGGGAAGGGGGGGAAGGGTTACCCCGGCAACCGGGCTCGGCCCTCTCTCACAGCCTCAAGCTGGCTCACGCCCGTTCCCGGGGCTTGGCTCCAGCGCAGGCCCAGCCACCATCGGCGATCTTGAAGCCGGGGCTCGGGAGGGTGGGGGGCGGGGCTCAGGAGGGCGGGGGGCGGGGCTTGGGGGTGCAGGGCTCGGGCTGACCGGGGCGCTGCGCTCGGCTGGGCCATGTCAGTGTGTGGGGCAGCACGGAGCTCCGTGGAGCCATCGCCGGCAGAGGGGAGAGAGTCTTCTGGCTCCCCCCCTCCCTTTCTCCCTTTCTCCCTTCCCCCTCCTTCCCCCACCCTTCCCCTCCACACCCTTCCCACCCCCCCTTTCCCCCCCTCACCCCCCTCCCCCTCCCCCCCGCCCCCTCCCCCCAGTCACTCTCACTCTTCCCCCCAGTCACGCTCTCTCCTCCCCCCAGTCGCTCTCTCTCTCTCTTCCAACAACAACATGCCCTCAAAAAAGCCTCGGCACCGCCGGGCACTCCAGCTGGTCCTGTAATATTAGAAATGTATGTGTAGTCATATATATACCCTTTTCCTGCGATCGGTATGTACTCACCCCAATCTGGATTCTAGTTTCTCTATGGCTGCTATCGGTGTCACTCTTTATGGGCCAGCAAGAAATCCATTTTACAAGATGATATATGTGCTGCTTTCCCCCTCCCCCTCCCAGATCCAGATGGGACATTATACCTTATGAAGTCTCAGCTGAGCTAAGGGACACTCAAACCTGTTGATTTAGAGCAGACAAGTTTGAATGTCAGTCAAGGTTGAAGCTTGAGAGTACAGGCTGCTTAAGCTGACTGTTACCCCCTGTTGTGTCTCCTTGTGTTCTTATACTAATATATTACAGACACTTTTAGCTCATTTTAGTTAGTGCTTTTACTTTGCTGTATTCTTGCTTTTGTTACAGTGCTGCCGCATGGTGCGGAGTGATACAAGATGTCCGACGCTGCACTGTGCACTGCCCGTGCACAGTGTGCCACATAGCAATATAACTACACCATACCAAAGTAGTTCCATACCAAAGTAGTTCCATTTAACGATGTGATACTATAACAATGTAACATCCCTCTTTCTCAAAAAACTAAAACATGAAATTTAACCATTTAAATTAACAAATATTATATCTCAACTATTATTATCAACTACAACGAATCGTGAGTTTTTTTTTATTTGCGATATCGCTCAGGTGGTTGGATGTTGTCTCTCCATCTTGTGGATTTGGTGGTGACCATTCCTCTCTGCGGTGTTTTGGTGTGTTCCGCTCTCGTTGTTGTTGTTGCTGTCGCCTTTGGAGTTGGAGTGTGCATGCTCGTGGTTGTTTGATTTGTAGCGCTTGTTTCTGGTGTTGTACTGCTTGTGGTAGCTGGTGTTGTCAATGTTGCTGATGTTGTCTGCTGCTTATCCAGTTCAGGTGAAGGTCTGATGTGGAGTCTGTTCCGTCTGTATTGGTTACCAGGTTCAGTCTCTACGAAGTAGGATCTTGGAGTATCAGCTTTTCCAATGACCTTGGCTGGATTCCAGGTTTTCAACACCGGGTCTTGCACATGCATTGATTGTCCATTCAGCAATTCTGGTAGCATCTTTACATGTTTATCGTAATGTTTGCTTCCTACGATTTGTGCTTCTGCCAGCTTTTGTCTGAAGTCCGCCTGGTCCTGGGGAGGATGTATCTTTGCTGGTAGTGTAGTCTTAAACTTCCTCCCATTCAGCAATTCCGCAGGTGATTTCATGTCTGCTTTCAGTGGTGTTGATCTGCGTGATAGGAGGGCCAGGTCTTGGTCTTCCCCCATCTCACTACTTTTGATGAGAGTTCTCTTGACAGTCTGGATCTGTCTTTCGATGAACCCGTGTCCCCTTGGGAAATGTGGGGATGAGGTTACTATTTTGAATCCATACTTTTCTGCCAGAGCTCTGAATTCACTCGATGTGAACTGGGTTCCATTGTCACAGATTACCTTTTCCGGGATTCCTTGTTCAGCAAACAAGCTCTTTGCAATCCTGGTGGTAGTTGTGGCTCTCAAGTCTTTCATCCTTCTCACAAAAGGAAACTTGGAATAGTAATCTGCCACTATGAGATACCATTCTTGATTGCACATGAGATCTGCCCCAACAGTGTGCCATGGTCCTGACGGTATTTCACTAGGTATCATCTCTTTCTGTTGTGCATTGCTGTATTTCTGGCATATACCACATGCAGAGACCATCTGTTCGATATTTTTGTACATGCCTATCCAGTATACAGCTGATCTGGCTCTCAGCTTGCATTTCTCCATTCCTATGTGGCCTTCATGTATGAGATAGAGAAGTTGTGTCTGCATCATCTTTGGCACGATGATCCTCGATCCAGCAAGGAGAATACCGTCTTCTACTGCAATATCGTCTTTAATCGTCCAGTATTGACGAATTGTCGCCTGTACCTGCTGGATTCTCTCCGGCCACCCCTGTATTACTTGTTGTGTGAGTAGTTGCAACTCCTCATCTTTGCTAGTCTCATCTCTGATTTGACTGAGCTTTGTAGGGGTAACATTCACTAGGTGGTGGATTTTTACTGTTAGGCCCTCCACCATGTGTTTCTCATATGGTGACAATCGAGACAACGCATCTGCTAGCACCATTTCCTTTCCTGGCTTATATTTAAGCGTGAAGTCATAGCTTTGGATCCTTAGAAGTAGTCTTTGCAGTCTTGCAGGCGCTTTGCACAGATTCTTCTTATAGATCTGTTCTAGTGGACGATGGTCACTCTCTATTGTAAATTGCCTGCCATATAGGTATGTATGGAATTTCTCGCATCCGTACACTACTGTTAATAGTTCTCTTTCTATGTTGGCGTATCTCATCTCGGCTGACGTCAAGGCCTTTGATGCGAAAGCTATCGGCTTTCCTTCCTGCACTAGGGCTGCCCCTAGTCCTCTGGTAGAAGCGTCTACTTGCAGAGTGACTGGTTTTCTTCTGTCATAATATGACAGACTTGTTTCTTTGCACAGCAGTTCTTTAAGTTGTTTGAAATTCCTTTCGTGTGATTCAGACCACTGGTATTCGGCGTCTTCTTTCAATAGCTCTCTGAGATTTGTTGTATGTTCCGACATGTGTGGGATGAAAGAACTTATGTATTGGACCAAGCCGAGGTAACTCCTCAGCTCTTTCTTGTGTTTGGGTGGTTTCATTTCAGCAATCACCGCAATCTTCTCTGGATTTGGCTTGACTCCCTCTGGTGTATAAATCATACCGAAGAATTGGCATTTGTTGACTTTAACTATGCACTTATCTGCATTTAACTTGATGCCAGCCTTCTGGTACTCTCCATGGCCTCATGTAGGTGCATGTCATGGTCTCTTTCATCTGCTCCATAGATCTGAATATCATCAACTATTCCTATAGCTCCTTCACAGCCTCTGTATGTCTCGTCTATTTTCTGTTGAAAGATATCTTGACTGACCTTTAGCCCGAATGGTAGCCGCAGGAATTTGTAACGCCCAAATGGTGTGTTGAATGTTGTCAGTGTTGTTGATTCCTCATCCAACTTCACGTTCCAATATCCATTTCTGGCATCCAGTTTTGAGAAAACCTTGGCTCCTGCCAGTGATGGCATAATCTCCTCTAGCGTTGGGGTGGGATAGTGGTCCCTCTTTATCGCCTGGTTTAGATCTTTGGGGTCCAAACATATTCTGAGACGCCCGTTTGGCTTTTCTCGTACCACAATTGAGTTTACCCAGTCTGTGGGTTCAGTGACCTTTACGATCACTCCCTTTTCTTCCATCTCCTTTTGCTCTCTTTCAAGCTTTGTCTTCAGCTCAATGGGTGCTTTTCGTGGAGCATGGATAACGGGCTTTACCTCTGGATCGATGGTGATGTGGTATTGGAAATCTCCGAAACATCCCACTGCATCATCGAAACATTCCGAATACATGTCTATCAAGTGTTTTTTACTCTTGATTTGTGGGTGGTTCTCCAGTGGGGTGTTGCTGTCTATCTTCAGTGAAATTTCCATCAGCTCGTGATGCACTGAGATCAATCTCAACTTCTCGCAGCTGTTTAATCCCTTCATCGCTGGCCCCTCAGTGTCGGTGACATAGAACATGCAGTTGATGTTCTTTCTTTTATGTGTCCCTTTGGTAAAGGTTATTCCGAGTTGTTTAATCTCACTCCCCCCGTATGCTGTCAGCGTGACATTACTTGCCTTTAAACAACCGCTTTTTGGGTAGCCATCTTCTCTCAGGTTTTCGGGAAAGATCTGCTGGTACAGTCTCAATGGGAGAATGTTGCTCTGAGCCCCTGTGTTCAGCTTCAACTTTAAGTTGATGTTTGTGGGCTGACCTTTGACCTTTTTTGATTTGGATGATGGTGTGCAATTCTCTCCTCGGAGTATTTTCCGCTTTGGACATCTCGTGAAGCTGTATCTTTATGGTTTCGATGTTTAGTGCATTGTCGTGATCATTATCATCATCCTGCTCATCCATGGCATGTATATTGTGTTTCTTTCTCTGGTTCTGCTGTCCACCTTTGTTTTTGATGTATGCTCCTCCTTTCTTCGTTCTACACCTCTTTTCCCAGGGGTTTAGTTTGCCACATGCATTGCAGCTTGTTCCATATGCTGGACATTTCCTCTTGTCTGTGTAATCGTGCAGTCTTCCACAATTTTTGCACATGTTTCCCCCGTTGTCATGTGCATGTCTTTGTGTGTTGTACTTTTCTCTCACTGCATCCACTCTGTTGTCCGTCTCAGAAGCCGTCCGCATGTCAGCCGTTTGAGAAATCAGTGTTTTCATTTGCTGCTTCATGGCTTCATGATCTCTCGCAGTATCTATAGCCTCTGTTATTCTGAGCTTTTCTTTTCCTATCAGGGCTTTTTGTACCTCCTACATGCGGTGACTCCCACATTAGCTGGTCCACTAGCCTTTCCTCCATTTCCTTAAATTTACACTTGTTGGCTTCATTTCTCAGCCTTGTCAGGAAATTGTCAGCTGTTTCACCGGGTTCCTGTCTTAGACTCTGGAATTTATATCTGTGTATACGGTGATTGGATTTAGGCTCTAGATGGTTGCTGAATTTATCAAAAATTGTCGCAGGGTTTTCTTTTTCCTCTTCAGTCAAACTCCAGCTATTATACAAATCTAAGCCTTTTTCTCCTGTCCACAACAGAATGTAACTAACATTTTCCTCGTTGGTAGTACCCTTCAGGAAGCTTTTGAATGTAAGCTCACATTTCTGTTTGAACTTGCGGAATGCTTCTACTATATCGTCGGCTTCCCAGTTCATGAGGGGTTGCATTTGCACAGTCAGTGCAGCGGCAGCCATCATTTTAGTTTCACTTTCAATCACCGCAGACACCGGCATTCACAATCAACTCATAAAATCACTTTTCGTCTTATTCGTAGTTCGTATCGCAGAATTTGTACTCACTTATACCGCTGCCACCATGTTGTGTCTCCTTGTGTTCTTATACTATATATATTACAGACACTTTTAGTTCATTTTAGTTAGTGCTTTTACTTTGCTGTATTCTTGCTTTTGTTACGGTGCTGCCGCATGGTGCGGAGTGATACAAGATGTCCGACGCTGCACTGTGCACTGCCCGTGCACAGTGTGCCACATAGCAATATAACTACACCATACCAAAGTAATTCCATACCAAAGTAGTTCCATTTAACGATGTGATACTATAGCAATGTAACACCCCCATATCACCAGTTTAATATCTCTGTTACAAAGCACTGAGTCACTGCAGTGGGTGAAAATCCAAAGGGTTAACTTTCTCTCTGTGTCTCTCTCTCTCTCTCTCTCTGTCTCTCTCTCTCTGTCTCTCTCTCTCTCTCTGTTGAGTCTGTGTTTCCAAATGTAGTTATGCTGAATAACTGGACACAGACTACAGAAATAATTAAACAGGTCTTTAGTAATTGAGGGTCAGGGCTGAACTGGGATACACTTTGCTCCACAGGGTTTATATACCAGTGTGGTCACCACCGGTACTACAATGTACAGGAGCCATCAAAAAGTAGTCCATCACCTTAAGGTATCCTCTTAAGGTGGTACAGGTTACATGCACTACAATTCCTCCCCTTTTAGCTTAACACTGTACACCCCAATTTAAACATTACATGGATAACATATATACAACTTTCACACAAAACTGTTCAAAGATTCAGTCTCTGAGGAGGCCTCCTGATCCGGGCCGGATAACGCCTTTCAGGGGTCTCTGGTTCTCGTTGCTGGGGTGACTCATCCATTTGATCTCCTATGGATTGAACATCATCATGTACGTTTGAGTCTGAGGTAGATGCTACAGGCTCAATAACTTCTTCAACTGGTGTCTCTGCCGTAGACATGGGGTCGACCCTTGTTCTCGATTCCACAAGTTGGTCAGCATGACGTCGTATTACGTTCTCTCCAACGTCTACCGTGTACATCAAGGGTCCTTGTCGGGCACGAATTGTTCCGGATTGTCATTTATCATTCCTATAGTCCCTGGCCAACACTGGTTGTCCTATTTCGAAACTCCGAGTGGCCTTGTTATTTACGTGCTGGAATTGCTTGTTTTCGACTTCCCTACGCACATTGGGTTTTAACAAATCCAACCGGGACCGCAACCTCCTGTTATAGAACATTATGGCAGGGCTTTGATTTGTCACTGCATGCGTGGCGTTTCGATATGCCATCAGGAAATTGTCCACCTTGTGTTGTAGTGGAATATGGTCTTCGCTCATGGCCTTTATCGCCTTTTTGAACGTTTGTACAAATCTCTCAGCCAACCCATTTGTAGCCGGATGATATGGGGCAGATGTATAGTGTTTCACCCCATTCTTTTTCATGAATTTCTGGAATTCTTCTGACACGAACTGTGGTCCGTTGTCTGAACATATTTATTCCGGCAACCCATTCCTTGCAAATATGGTTCTTAGAACTGCGATCGTCTTTTCAGAGGTAGTGGTCGACATCTTAATCACTTCTGGCCATTTAGAATGTGCGTCTACTGCTATCAAAAACATGGAATCCATGAATGGACCTGCAAAGTCGATATGCACACGTTGCCATGGGGTTGAAGGCCATTCCCACGGATGCAGCGGTGCAATTGGAGGTGCATTTTGAACTTTTTGGCACCCTGAGCAGCTTTTAGTCAGATCCTCTATTTGTTTTTCGATACCTGGCCACCACACATAAGCCCTAGCAAGGCTTTTCATCTTGACTCCCCCCCAGGTGACCTTCATGCAATTCCTTCAGAACTCTCTCCCTTAATTTAGGAGGAATAATCACCCTTGTTCCATACATCAATGTTCCTTGACAGACGGACAGCTGTTCTCGTCTGGCTGAGAATGCTGGTAACAGTGGGTCGCCATGTGCTGGCCATCCCTTCACTGTCAAATCGTAGACCCGAGACAGTGTCGGGTCGTTTCGGGTCTCTCTCTCAATACCCGCATTGGTGACTGGTAAGCATTCGCTGATGGTCGAGTGAAATATCTCGACAGGGTCAACTGCCGGTGCCTCTTCCGCTGTAGGTAGTGGCAGGCACGACAGCCCATCAGCATTACCATGTTGCTTTGTACCTTTGAATTCGATATCATATTGATGTGCCTCTAGGAAAAGGGACCATGTCTGAAGCCTCTGCGCCGTCATAACCGGAACACCCTTCTTAGGGTTAAAAATGGAAACCAACGGCTGGTGATCTGTCAGCAGCGTAAACTTTTGGCCTTGCAGGTAATGGTTAAATTTCTTAACTCCCCACACGAGGCTGAGAGCCTCCCTATCTATCTGAGCATAGTTGTGCTCTGCGGAGGTCAATGATCTGGATGCGAACGCGACTGGCCTTTCCAAGCCATTTGGAAACTTATGTGAGAGCACTGCCCCGATACCATATGGAGAAGCATCACAAGCTAAGCGAATAGGCAGCGTTGGGTTAAAGTGAGCCAACACTTCCTTAGAGGTGATCAGTGCCTTGCTTTTTTGAAAAGCCCGCTTACAATCATCGCTCCACTTCCATGGTATTCCCATTTGCAAAAGAGTGTTCAGCGGGTGTAACACCGTGGATAAATTTGGAAGAAACTTGTGGTAATAGTTAACCAACCCAAGGAACGACCTCAACTGGGATACATTTTCCGGAGCGGGAGCTTTCACAACAGCTTCGATCTTGTCAGGTGACTTATGGAGCCCCTCTTGGTCAATGACGTGGCCGCAGTACAAGATTCGCTTTTGAAAGAACTCACATTTCTGGCGATTAACTCTGAGCCCATATTCTTTCAATCTGGTGAGCACCTGCTCCAAATTCGCGAGGTGATCCTTATCATCATCTCCTGTAATCAGAATGTCGTCCAGGTAGCATTGTGTGCCTGGAATTCCCTGCAATACCTGCTCCATGGCCCTTTGCCAAATCGCTGGAGCCAATGCCACTCCAAAAACCAGTCTATTATACCGATATAAGCCCTTATGTGTGTTGATCGTGAGATACTGGCGTGACGCTTCATCAACTTCCATCTGTAGGTACGCCTGCGCCAGGTCTATCTTGGTGAAGTGTTTCCCGCCAGACAGCGAAGCGAAGATATCTTCAATCCGCAGAAGCGGATATTGCACCGTGTGAAGAACCGGATTAACAATGATCTTGAAATCGCCACGGATGCGAACCTTCCCAGGTTCCCCCGGCTTGTTGCTCAATGAACGCTTCATGACAGGAACAATGGGTGTGGCCCATTCGCTCCAGTCCACCTTTGACAGTACTCCTGAACGTTCTAGCCCTTCCAGCTCTGCTTCCACAGCAGGTTGTATTGCATAAGGTACCGGTCTGGCTTTGAAAAATTTTGGGTTTGCATGTTCTTCAACCTTGATGTTTGCCGTAATTCCTTTCAGTGTTCCCAGTCCCTGTTGGAACACCTCCTTAGCATCGTCCAATATTTTGGACAGTCGTTTAGGTTTGGCGTCGTCCTCTTTACAGGAATCTACAGTCAGTGCTTGTATGGAATGCCAGTCCACATTTATTCTCCGGATCCATTCCCGTCCCAGTAGTGGCGGACCTCCATCAGGTAACACATACAAGTCCATTTCCTGACTTTCTTTACCATTGTAGACCACATTTACTTTTATCTTTCCGATGGGGTATACTATTTGCCCCGTGTATGTTTTCAATACAATCTCCGTATCCCTCAGGGGAATGTGCGAGAATAACCTTTTGTAATCTTGCTTATTCATGACCGTCAATGCCGATCCAGTGTCCAATTCCATCTTCATTGGACTCCTGCTATCCGAAGCATGACCCAGATAGTTTGGTGGTCTGTTGTGTTACCCACATTATGTATTTTTAGACAACCCAGTTCCTTACTGCTGGAGTCTGAATCCATCTTCTGTTCATCCGAACTGTTCTCTGTCACCTTGTGTACTTTTTTGCACTTCTCCTGTGGCGACTTTTTGCTGCTGGTCTTCTTTCCTGACCGGCATACTCTCGCTATGTGACCAAGTTTGCCACATTGCCTGCATTCTTTATCTTTGAACCAGCACTGGTTCTGGTCATGCGTTGTCCTTCCGCAACGATAGCACTTTACTGCGCCCAATGCCATTTCATTGGTGCTGAATTCCAATGGCCTTTGCTGTATCTCTGCAGCGCCTCGTGCTGCTGCCTCGTGCGATACTGCAATGCTGAAAGCTTTGTCCAGCGTAAGATCCTTTTCCTCTAGCAGTCGCTTCTGGGTTCCTTCCCTTAGGAGCCCACACACAAACTTATCTCTCAGTGCGTCTGCTAGTCCTGTACCGAACTGACAGTACTTTGATAACTTGCGCAGTTCGATTAAGAATTCAGCGTTGCTTTCCTCTTTAAGTTGAATTCTTTTGTAGAATTTAAATCGTTCCGCTATCAGCAGCGGTGTGGGGTTTAAATGCTCTTGCAGGATAGTAACAATATCCGCGAAACTCTTTCCTACCGGTTTATCTGGTGTTACAAGGTTCCTTAATAACCCGTACGTCTTCGCACCCATCGAGTTTAATAGGGTTAGTGCTTTCTTATCCTCCGGTACCTCATTCGTTGTACAGTAAACTTCGATGCGTTCCACATAAGTGGCCCAATCTTCCACATTGCTATCAAAAGCAGTGATGTTACCCGTTTTTGGCATCCTTGTTGAGTTTCCTTTCCTTCGGATATGATTATTATTTTATTTTATTTTTTTCAAAATGGCGGCTTCCCGCGCTTGGCAGCTTTTCCCGCGCTTGTCTTCTTCCCCCGCCGACTCAAAATGGCGATTACCGCGCTGTTGCCGTTCTCGCCTCCCAGCAGTCCTTTATTTTCCCCTACGCTGCTGCTCTTGTTCCCCGCCGCTCCCGCGGTCCTTGTGGACATAAACGCTTTTCTGGCTGCTGCGCGTCTCTGCCCCGATTGCAGTCCAGCCCCTGACACCGGCTGCGGTCGTGTTCTCCGCCCTTTTCGTCGTTTCCCTCCCCTTCTCTTACTGATAACTCGGCCGACTTCCCTCCTGTGCCGCTCGATCGGGCTTACCCGCCGCTGTCGTCGAAGGGATGTTCACTGATGTTTGACTTCATGGCCAGAAATCAACCCGGGTTCCCGATTGCCTCCCGTGCTATGCAGTGCCCAGCAGGATGTTGAGGGTGGATGTCCTTGATCGACGCCCGTTTCAGAGGCGAAGCTTCCTTTGATGCAACTGCCGCTAGGTAAGATCAGACTCGTCGCCACTGTTGAGTCTGTGTTTCCAAATGTAGTTATGCTGAATAACTGGACACAGACTACAGAAATAATTAAACAGGTCTTTAGTAATTGAGGGTCAGGGCTGAACTGGAATACACTTTGCTCCACAGGGTTTATATACCGGTGTGGTCACCACCGGTACTACAATGTACAGGAGCCATCAAAAAGTAGTCCATCACCTTAAGGTATCATCTTAAGGTGGTACAGGTTACATACACTACACTGTCTGTCTCTGTCTCTCTCTCTTTCTGTCTCTCTGTCTCTGTATCCCTCTCTCTCTGTCTCTCTCTCTGTCTCTCTCTCTGTCTCTCTATCTGTCTCTCTCTCTCTGTCTCTCTCTCTGTCTCTCTCTCTCTCTCTCTCTCTGTCTCTCTATCTGTCTCTGTCTCTATATCTCTCTCTCTCTCTGTCTCTGTCTCTCTGTCTCTGTCTCTCTCTCTCTCTCTGTCTCTCTCTCTCTGACTCGCTCTCTTTGTCTCTCTCTGTCTCGCTCTCTGTCTCTCTCTCTGTCTTTCTCTGTCTCTCTCTGTCTTTCTCTCTCTGTCTTTCTCTGTCTCTCTCTCTCTCTGTCTCTCTCTTTGTCTCTCTGTCTCTCTGTGTGTGTGTGTGTCTCTCTCTCTGTGTATCTCTCTCTGTCTCTCTCTCTGTCTCTCTCTCTCTCTCTCTCTCTCTCTCTCTCTCTCGCTCTCTGTCTCTCTCTGTCTCTCTCTTTCTCTCTCCGTCTCTCTGCCACTCAATTCAATTCAATTCAATTCAATTTGCTTTATTGGCATGACAAGATATATCTTATGTTGCCAAAGCACAGAAAAACATGTATGATTGAACACATAAACGCAGATCTAGACATACAGGCCTAGAAATTCAGTATAGCCACTTTTGGGGCGGAAAAGTCGGGCGGCCGGTAAAGTTTGCGCCCGGCGCAAAGTCGAGGCCACTTCGACGATATTCAGTAGCTTCGCACTAAGAGTTTGCTCGATCGCTAAAACTGGCGTTACACAACTATCTTTAGGCGCAAAGCCGGCGGTGCTGAGCTAAACCGCCGAGGCCGGGCGCAGCGCAGGTGCGGTCATTTCTTGATTGACAGCAGACACCCTGGCGCCGGCCAGCTCTTAAAGGGGGAAGGGTCGAGTTCGTCTGCTGCCACGCCCTGGACACTGCAGCCCTCCAGCTAGGCCTAAACACTGCTGCTGAACAGAAATAGCGCCGGGAAAGATGCAGAAGGCCCGTGAACGAGCGCAGCGCTTCACTGGCCATGATTTGTGGGTGCTGGTTAGGGCTTTGGAGAGGAGACGCAAACTCTTGTTCCCGGACAGTGGCAAGAAGCCTACCACCAGCGTCTACAGGAAAGCCTGAGGGAGGTCGCCCATAGGGTCACATCCAACAGCGAGGTCCCCAGGACTGGTGTCCAATGCCGGAAAAAATTCAATGACCTCACAAGGATTATCAGGGTGAGTGCCCTTTCCAGTGTCCTCCTCATCCTTGCATGTGCACCTCACATTATGGGCAAAGGGACCAAAAAGCCCTAATGGCCAGCCCTCATCCAGCAGCTATGGGACTGGCATGAACATCAATTGCACATTCTGCACTTTACACACTGGCCAAGCTATTCGACCATGGGAGGCAGTGCACACAAGATCAGGGCACCACACTGGCCAAGCTATTCGACCATGGGAGGCAGTGCACACAAAATCACGGCACCACACTGGCCAAGCTATTCGACCATGGGAGGCAGTGCACACAAGATCAGGGCACCACGCTGGCCAAGCTATTCGACCATGGGAGGCAGTGCACACAAGATCAGGGCACCACACTGGCCAAGCTATTCGACCATGGGAGGCAGTGCACACAAGATCTGGGCACCACACTGTACTTAGAGGCCGTCCTTTCTCTTGCAGGCCAAGCTGGCACACAATCAGAAGAGCCGGACTGTGACCGGGGGAGGCGGTCCCCAGATCCAGCAGCTCAGTGACCTTGAAGAGCGCGTGGGTAGCCTCATGGGTGCCCGGGTGATTGGCCCCGTTGCATCTGGAGATGCCGACCCTGCTCTGGGCACCAATGGTAAGGACATCACCTTTTCGACCTCTCTCGTCCCACTTGCGCTTCAGATCTACATCCTTTGCCACTGTCCGACCAATGCGCTGAATGCCACGACTAATGCCTCCCTCGCTGACGCCCTCTCCTCACTCTAAAGCTACTCTTGTGCCTTCCTGCTTTCAGATAGTGAGGAGGAGGTCCCTGAAGCTGCCAGTGACAGCCCCTCGGAAGAGGAGGAAGAGGAAGAGCAAGGCGGCCCATCAGGGGAACCCTCAGCCGCGCCAGGGGATGCCAATGGAGGGGACACGTCTTCCCTGGAGAACAGCCAGGGGGAAGGGTCGCAGGGGAGTGTAGTTGCTGGGCCCAGTGGCATCCAGCAACGCGGGAAGGGTCGGCCAGCTCGGCGGCCTTCTCCCCAGAGGGAGAGTCTGGCCTCCAGTCCAGAGACGGTCCTCGCCAAGGAGGTGCGCCTCCTCGATCAAATGTCCGTGGACTCGGATCGCCGGCACACCGAGTTCATGGGGGTTGTGGCACGGTTGCCTGAGGCCATCGAGTCCCTGGCTCATAGTGTGGCCGATTTCGGCGCCTCACAGGCCAGGAGTTTCGAACAATTCGAAGCAGCACAGGCCGCGAGTTGGGCCGAATTCGGGGCAGCACAGGCCGCGAGTCGGGCCGAATTCGGGGCAGAGCAGTCCGCGAGTCGGGCAGAAATCGGGGCAGAGCAGTCCGCGAGTTGGGCCGATTTCGGGGCAGAGCAGTCCGCGAGTCGACAGGTGATCAGTGGTGCCGTGCAGTCACTGGCTGGTCTGATGCGGGCACAGACCAGGGCAGTACGGGCACTCACTGCTGCCACACTCGCTGTGTCAGCCAGGCATCGCCAGGGCACCCGCCGCGCTGCAGCAGCACAGCGGTCTGCCCTTCAGCAGATTGCTGCGCATGCTGCAGTGATGGCCCAGGCGAGTGCCAGTGTCTCAGGCGAGCAGCGAGCACCTGCCATCAGCCAGCTTGCCCCCATTCCTGCAGCCGCCACTGCCACTCCCCCAGTGGAGCTGCGACGAGCTGCTGGAGAGCCTGCTGCTGCCCAGCCACAGCTGCAGCAGTCACCAGCCGGCCCCTCGAGGGCCAGAGCTCATCTAGGCAGACCCCCAAGGGCATCTCCCGTCACGCCATGTGCCCCTCAGGAGCCTTCCCCCAGCCTTGCAGCAGCCACTGGGCACACTTTGAGGAGGAGCAGCAGGGCGGCCAGGGGCCGCAAAAGGCTGGTCAAGGAATCGCCCTCGCGGGCCACAAAGTAGAGGGTGTGGGCAAATGTGTTTTTATATGGGGATGGTTGTTTTGTTTATGGGGATGCTGGTTTTTGTAAGGCCGAGGATGAAGGCCATTGTTGTGGAAATGTTTTTTTCTTCCTCCCCAGGCTGTGGGAGTGAATCATGTGTCTGACAGTTTTTTGGGTGTGTTGTCTGTTTTTGGGTTTCATGTGGGAAGGGCCCTGAGTTTGTTCAATAAAGCATTTTATTTATTCAGCTTGTCCATGTTTGATGTTTGAAGTGGTTGTTGCCTTAACCGGCTGAGGGCTTGCGGAGCGGCTGCATTCAGGTCCCTTCATTGCCACAAGCCATTCCCTGACAGGGGGCCTAGAAGTAACGTTCAATAAGCCGCCGACGGGCGGCCCTTGGAACTTGTGCCTCCCTCCTGGGCTGGTACTCCTCCTCCTCCTCCTCCTCATGCTCTTCCTGCTCCTCCTCCTGAGGTGGTGCTCCAGCGTGAGGTGGCAGTGCCTGAGTCCTGCGGATAGCCAGGTTGTGCAGCATGCAGCAGACGACCACGACCTGGGAGACTCTCTCCGGCGAATACTGCAGAGATCCTCCGGAACGATCCAGGCAGCGGAACCGTTGCTTGAGGACACCAATCGTTTGTTCTATGATGTTCCTAGTGGCTTGATGGCTTTCGTTGTATGCCTCCTCAGCAGGGGTCCTGGGCGCGCGGAGCGGGGTCATGAGCCAGGTACACAAAGGATAGCCTTTGTCCCCGATAAGCCATCCTCTTGGGGGAGGCTGTGCCTGGAACATGTCAGCCACAGTAGTCTGTCGCAGGATAAATGCATCGTGGCTGCTGCCTGGAAAGCGGACATTGACAGCTAGGATGCGCTGCCTGTGGTCACACACCAGCTGTACATTGAGGGAATGGCAGCCCTTCCGGTTGCGGTAATCCTCGGCATTGTGGATAGGTGCCCGCAAAGCCACATGCGTGCAGTCAATGGCGCCCTGCACCATGGGGAAACCCGCTGTTCTCGCAAATCCCACTGCACGCTGCTGCTGCTTCTCCAGGGTCATGGGGAAGGAGATGAATTGGTGTCTCCTTCTGAAAAGGGCATTGGTCACCTGGCGGATGCAGCAATGCACGGCAAACTGGGATATGTTAGCAATGTCCCCAACAGCGGCTTGGAAGGAGCCGCTTGCATAGAAGTTTAGAGCCACCGTGACCTTCACTTCCACCGACAGAGACGTCCTGCACCTCAGCTGTGGACGCCGATCTCTGTGAAGCAGATGGCAGATCTCTGCAACCACCTCCCTTCTGAAGCGCAGCCTCCTAACACACTGCGCGGCAGGCATGGTGAGATAGGACACCTGCTGTCGGTATTTCCTGAGTGGGTAAGGCCTAGGTAGCGGACGCCTGTTGCCCCCTCTGCGTCTAGCCAGGGCTGCCCCTCTCACACAGCGTCTGCGAGCCCTTCGCACATAATACTGAAACTGAGGGTTGGCACCCCATGCAGCCCCCATAATATACTGGCAAACAATGACCTCACAATGAAGGCAAATTGCCAAGCTCTGGCCTGAAGCCAAAAATACCTCTCCTATGTTGGGCCAAAGCAGTAACCTCTCTTCCTTGGTCTCCGTCCAGAAATCCGTTGCACAAGAGTGATTGCTGCAAAATGGCTGGCCTTTATAGTTCAGTCCCGCATGGCCTCTGCTGCGTTCCAGTTCACAGTTCTTAGGAGCGCCACGCCCACATTGGGCGGGCGCGACTGAAGTTCCAGATTGGGGCGCACAAAGGGCGTTGCACGAGGAAATGACGTCATAATCTGCGCGTGCAGCTGAGCGCGCGCAAACACTTTGCGCCGGCGCTAAATGTCTGCTGAAGTTGGGCGTAGGTGCAGATCGCCCTGCGCCCGGCCGCTAAGTGCCTAGCGCTCGAGATCTACTCCTCCTAAGGCGCTAACGGCTGGCGCACGCAACTGAATTTCTCGGCCACAGTGTATAGACAAATATACCCATGTATACATAAATATACATACATATAATATGCATATAATCTTTTCTTAGATTTACTGGTCACTGGTTGTCCCTCTGCTTATGGCAAGCTGTGACATAGTTTGCCGCTAACGTTACGCATTTTCTCTGTTCCCCTAATAGATATGGGAGTTTTTGGTGTTCATTCAAATTTTTGAATTCAGGGCATATTTTTATGAATTTTGGGTAGAAATTCCCCCTTATGTCCTGATAGTTTCCACAAGTTGTGAGGAAGTGCATCTCTGTCTCCACCACTCCCTGACTGCAGTGAGAGCATATCCTGTCCTCTCTGGGCAGCCAGGTCTGCCTGTGTCTGCCTTTTTCGATGGCCAGGCTATGCTCACTAAGTCTGTACATTGTCAAGGTTTTTCTCAGTTTGCTATTGTTATGTATTGTGTGTTCTATTGTGTGTTCTCCTCCCACCTGTGGTGGCGCTGTCACAGGAGATAAATGGTTGGGTATTCTCTCGGTTAAGTTTAGCTCTCTTTGTTCGGAACTTTCCAGAACTTCCTTTCCTTCCAATAAAGCACTTCATGTTTGAATCTCTGAGTTCTGAGTCCTAAATTGTGTCTAGGTAGAAAGGTACCGGCACAACAGTTATCTTTTACCATGGTCAGGGTTTCAGCCATGGTGTATTTTCTGTTTAGGGCCAAATAGCAATCGAGTTTGTTTTGGGTTTTTGTCATTTCTGTCCAATATGTCAAGTATTTTTCCTTTTGTTTAGTGATAATTGTGTTGGGTCGAATTCTCTGTGCTATGATGTCACTGTCCTGGGGCTGATTATTATTAGTAGTGTTAATAGTTACTTCACTGAGTCCCAGGACCAGTTGACTGAGGGGACTCTTCTCTATGATCATCTCTTGGCATTTCAGGGCTTCGTAATGATAGCAGTGGGGATTGCTCATTTTTAGGTGTTTCCAAAATTTGATGGCTCTTTTTTGGATATTAATTAGTAGTGCATATTGGCCTAGTTCCGCCCTGCATGCATTGTTTGCGGTTTTCCTTTGAGTCCGGAGGATAATTTTACAGAATTCTGCATGTAGGATCTCAACTGGGTGTTTGTCCCATTTTGCAAATTCTTGTTGTGTTAGCGTCCCCACACCTCACTGCCATAGAGTGCAATTGGTTCAATTACTGATTAAAAATTTTTGAGCCAAATGCCAATTGGAATTTCTATTTGGATTGACTTTTTACTGGCAAAGAAAGCCCTTTTTGCTTTCTCTTTCAGTTCATTCACAGCCAATTGAAAATTTCCCATAGAACTGATTTTTAAGCCTAAGTATGTGTAATTTGTAGTTTGTTCAATTTTAGTTGCTCCTAGCGTGAAGTTTATTCTGGGTCCCTGATGTCTGGATCTTTGCTGGAACACAAGAACTTTGGTTTTTTGGGGGGTTTATTGTCAGGGCCCAGGTCTGACAGAACAACTCTAGCAGATCCAGGTTCTGCTGTAGACCCTCCTCAGTTGGTGAGAGCAGAACCAGGTCATCTGCATAGAGGAAGAATTTAACTTTGGTGTCATGTAGGGCGAGGCCAGGTGCTGTAGATTGTTCAAGTAGTTTTGCCAATTCATTTATGTAAATATTGAAGAGTGTCAGTGAGATAGGTGAGCCCTGTGCCACGCCATGCCCCTGTGAGAAATATTTTGTTTGTTTGTCTCCAATTTTAACTGCACATTTATTGTTTGTATACATTGATTTAATTACATCATATGTTTTTCCCCCTACACCACTTTCAATAAGTTTTAAGAATAGACCGTTGTGCCAAATAGAATCGAAAGCCTTCTGGAAATCTATAAAGCAGGCAAAAATTTTGCTTTTGTTTTGGTGAACATATTTGTCAATTAGGGTGTGTAGGGTGAAAATATGATCCGATGTTCTATAATTTGGTAAGAATCCAATTTGGCTTTTACTCAAGACATTGTGCTCCTCAAGGAAGTTTATAAGTCTTTGGTTTATGATACTACAGAATACCTTCCCCAGGTTACTGTTCACATAGATGCCTCGATAGTTATTTGGGTCAGCTTTGTCTCCACTTTTGTAAATATGGGCATTATGAGTCCTTTGTTCCAGATATCAGGGAAGTAACCAACACTCAGAACCAAGTTGAAGAGTTTTAGGATAGCCAATTTCATTTTATTGTCAGTGTGTTTAATCATCTCGTTTAGGATGCCATCTGCACCGCAAGCTTTTCTTGGTCGCAGGTCCTTCAATTTTTCAAATATCTCTTTTTCAGTTATTGGGGAGTCTAACGGGTTTTGGTAACCTTTTATGGCCAGTTCTAGCTTTTCCAATTCTTTACATATTTCACCTTGCTCTGGGCTTAGTGTGTTTTTCTGGTATAATTTTTCAAAATGGTTTTCCCATGTGTCTCCATTTTGAATGGGCAATTTGTCGTGTTGCTTTTTGTGTAATGCATTCCAGTTGTCCCAGAAACAATTAGAATCAATAGATGCCTCAATGGAGCTGAATTTATTCTTAATATACTGTTCTTTCTTGGTTCTGAGTGTGTTTTTGTATTGTGTTAGTGTCTGACCATAAGTAAGGCGTAATTTCTCGTTTTCTGGTTGTCTGTGTTTTTGGTTTGATATTTTTCTGAGTTTTTTCCTCATGTTATGACAGTCTGAATCAAACCATTTTTCGTGGTTTTGTGTTTTGTGTTTACTCTTGCGGTATTTCAAGTTTGACATTGATGCCAAATTATCAAAAATATTATTTAGGTTATTCACTGCCAGGTTTACGCCTTCTTTATCGTGAGTGTATATGTTTTCCAGAAAGGTGTCCAAGAGAGATTGAGTTGATTGACTGCTAATTGCTTTCTGGTATTTTTCCGTGCTGTTTTGGGCCCATCTGTAGGATTTTTTAATGTTGTACAGCTTACTGGGCTGTGTTTCTGCGTTGGTTGTTTCTGTCCTTTTAAGATACGCAGTAATTTGGCT